>NW_027556098.1:185268106-186568106 GCF_003287225.1 Phascolarctos cinereus
TGATCCCTTTAAAATGTGTATGTCCCCCCCAAAAAAAATAACCCCAAAAAATAAAAACTCCAAAAGACTCATGACAGAAAATGCTATCTACATCCGGAGAAATGACTATGGAGTCTGAATGCAGATTGAAGCATATTATTTGATCTCTTTTTTCCTTTTGTTTTGTTTCTTCTTTCTCCTCCTCCTGTTGGTTCTAATACATCTTTACCACATGACTAATGTGAAAATAAAAGATTAAAAAAATGAGTCCCAGATTTTTGCCACTGGTGTAGAGTTTAAGCCTCATTTTCTTCCTTTTTTAAAAATTGGGGTATTTGCCCTTCTCTAATCCTGTTGCCTTGCCTTTTCTCAAGAGTTAACATGGCATAGTGGATAGAAATTTGGCCTTGAAACCAGAAAGACCAGTGTTGAAGGTCTACCTCTGACACATGCTGCTATTTGACTCTGGGCAAGTCACTTAATCTCCCAGGTTTCTCAATAGTTCTCTAAGATTTTAAGTGACAGAGAGAAACATAACAAATTGCATTAGCAGAGGAAATTTCCCTTCTCTGAACTCTCAAACAAGACCTGGCTTGTTTCTTTTATATCACAGGTCTGACCTTGTCACTCCCTTGTTCAAGAAGCATCAGTTGCTCCCTGTTGCCTTTAAGATGGAATACAAACTCATCTATTTGGCATTTGGCAAAGCTCTCCACAGTCTTGTGTCAAGAAATCTTTCCAAACTAATTTCAAATTATTCCCCCTTACATACCCTATGTAAAGAGTATACCAAACTGGTCGATTTATTGCTCCCTCTGAATAATTTTTCATCTCCTTCCAAGGGTGTGTGTGTGTGTGTGTGTGTGTGTGTGTGTGTGTGTGTGTGTGTGTGTAAGAATATAAACTTTCTCAAGGGAAGGATTTTTTTTCTGTGTTCTCAGACCCATGTGCATCATAAATGCTTGCTGTGAATTGAATAAAGTCACTTGCCCAAAGTTAAACAGCTAATATGAATAATAGGGTCAGTTTCTCTTGATTTCCAGTTGAGTGGGCTGGGCTATCTCCTCACTTGTACTGCTTTCTCTAACCATTGGAAGTATGGGTATAAATGACATTTATTAGTATTTTTAGTCTTAAGCTTTAAGGAAGAAAGAATCCTGAAATGATTTTGCTCTCTGTAGGAATGTAAGTGAAAGTCCCACCAAAAACTGTTTACCATCAGTGGAGTTTTCTGCCACCAGAGCAGCCCTAAAATATGGGGTCCTGACAGGAGGACACCATCCTGGGCATATGGCTAGCTCATAATGGTTTTAGATATCTATGCTTCATAAAATATTGCCAAGGAAACAGAAATGTAAGTGTGCAATACAGAAATTCCCTTATTTCTGCCTAAGGAGACTTGGAATGGATTCATCTAGCAGTTAGAGTTCCTTTTAGGTCATGAGTTTTGTAGAAACGAAATCCTATTTTCCAATTGGCTGACTTTACAACTTAACTTCATTACCATTCTTGATTCAGGGGAATCTGAACATTTCAGCTTTGTTTTATTCCACATACCCCCTCAGTAATTGGTGATAATAATGAGAGCTGACATTTATACAGTGCTTTAAATTTCATGACTTTACCTATATTATCTCATTGAAGCCTTACAAACAACTACTTGACCTGTGTAGTAGAACTATCTCCATTTCTCACATAAGGCTTAGAGAAGATTAAAAACTTGTCTATGATCATACAGTTAATATCAGGTAGGATTTGACCCCAGGCTTTTTCTGACTCCAAATCTAACACACTTTTCAATATATCAGGTAGCCCTGTAGTGAACTGTATACCAACTCTTAAATGTGATAGAGTTCATAATTAGAAAGAACTCAGTAGATAAAGTGCTGGGCTCAGGGGCATGGAGGGGTTCCCTGGACCACATTTTGAGGTATAAAGTATCTGGTATAAAGTATTCTTTTAGACCAAAAAGATTCTTTCTACCTCAGGAGAACTGTCACGGCCTAGTGAAATCAGGAAGACCTTCAGTGAATCAATCAATAAACATTTATTAAGCACCTACTATGTGATAACAGAAAGCCTTTAAGAGTTTAAATTTTAAATGTAGCTTCAATTTGTGTTTGATGATGGAATGTTTCCACGAATACTGGAGAAGGAGGAATGAGTGAAAATTAAATGCCTACTATGTGCCAGGCACTGTACTAAGTGCTTTACAAATATTCTCATTTGATCCTCACAAAAGCCCAGTGAGGTAGGTGCTATTATGATATCCATTGTGCAGGAGAGAAACCTGAGGCTACCAGAGATTGACTTGCCCAGGACCGAACAGGTTGCCTGTTGATTGGATTCCTGTGTCTCAGGTTGGGGGGCTCAATGCTATATCCATTGTGCCACCTACCCGCCTTCTACTGAATAACAGTGCCTGCCTGGGGAAAGAACCCCAGATGCTCCACTTTAACCCTGTTCCCACTTCATAGACTCAAAAGTTGCACACAATTCAGGAAGAGTTTGGACTATGTGGCACTTGGGATTCTTCCCAATGCTTAACCACATAAAATCACAGAATTCTAGAACTGACGGAATGGCTAGAGAATAGTCATTACTGGTTCAATTCGATTTGGAGGGAGCTCTCCCTTAGGGTGCCCTGAAAGCTGTACTATTTAACATATTTATCAGTGACTTGGATAAAGGGATAGAGGGTATGCTCATCAACTTGGCAGATGAGAAAAAATAACAAAAAACAGAATGTCAAATGATAGTCAGGATCCCGAAAGGCTAGAATATTGGTCTAAATCTAATAAGGGACATATAAAAATAATAAAATAAAAGTAATAAAAGTAAGTTTAAGCCCTTTTATTTTTAAAAACCAGCTTCATAAGTTTAAGATAGGGGAGGTGTGGCTAATTAGCAGGTCACCTGATTAAAAATGATGGGGGAGGTGGGGATTTCACTGAACTGTAAATTCACTCTGAGTCAACAATATGATGTAATAGACAAGAGAGTAAACGAAACTTTAGGCTATGCTGTGAAACATGGTTTCCCGGATTAGGGAGGTGATAATCCCACTGTGTTTTCCCCTAGTCAGATCACATTTTGAATATTGTATTTAGTTCTGAATACCACATTTTAGGAAGGATGTTACATTTATCCCTTCTACATTGAGAGGGTTAGAGACATGGAGCCTTTGGGATCTGGAAAATCTGCATAAAACTTTTTGGCCCTCCCTTTCAGACCACAGAAGAAGTCTGAATTACTATGGTATTAAAAGATAAAATATGTTGATAGTTACAATACTACACATATATTTTATGTATTTCTAAACTTTTTCTGTATCTGTGGCTTCCACAAAACTCCCCCAAAATTCCTATTTAATTTCTTATGCCAACCTGTCGAAACCATCATGGGGAAAGTTGAGATATGGGAGGGATGAAGTTAGAGATTATATAGAAGAGAGCAACCATGGTGGTAAATGGGCTTGAGATCATGTCCTGAGTTTAACATATGGGCAATGTTTAGCCTTGGGGAGAAAACACAAGACTGGTGGTTGAAGAGAATATGATAACTATGCTAACGTATGTGAAGAGCTTTCATGTGAAAAAGGAATTAGATTTGTTCTCTTTAGCTACTAGGGGCAATAAAAAATAGGTACAATAGGTACAAATTTGCAAAGAAGCCAATTTCAGTTTGATATTAGTACCAACTCGCTAACAACTAGAGCAAACCAAAAGTAAGATCCGTTGCTGGGGAGATGGTAGGCACCACTTTACTGGAAGTCTTCAAGCAAAGATTGTATCATCATTTGTCGGTTTTATTATAAAAAAGGTTTTTCTTGTAGAGGACTATGAGTTGGCCCAGGTGGCCTGTGTGGTCCTTTCCACAAGATAGAAAACATGGGGAACTCTGAAAAAGAACAGACATAAAACATGTCACTGAGGAATTGTATGATAGGAAGAAAAGATGTACTAGTCCTGCCATTCAAAATCATTCTATTCCAAAGTGGGAAGAAAAAATAAAGCATCAAAATAACCAAATCCTCCTTATAAATGGCAGCGATTTTGTGATACTACCCTGTTGTTGAGGACATATCTGTGAATAGAAAGCACTAGTTAGAAATCTGGCCATCTGGTTTTCTGGTGAGTTTCCCACCCTCACTGTTGCTCCACACTTGAAGTGCCATTCTGGGGGTTGTCCCCTCCAAAAAGTGTGGACACCTCTTAGGTTACTAGAGAAGCCAGCAACCCTCACCTCTGGTAGGCCCCACTTGGCTTCAGAACCTATATAGGCCACATAACTTGGTACTTGGGTAGGCATAGCTGCCCCATTTCTCTTCCTTGGCTTCATTCCACTGAATTTAGTGACTCTTCCATCTTTGCCATTCCCCTTTGGCTGCCTCCAGTTTTTCTTGGACCCTTCTTGCCTCAGAATTTATGGTCCTAGGCTTTCCTGCTTCCTTAACTGCTGCCATCTTGGAGGGGAGGGGCAGTCATTCGAGTCTATACATCCATGCATCCCCTCTAGGGAGCCCAGGCTCTCTCAGTGTAGCCTCTCTCCTCTCTAGACCTTTTTGTTTGTGCTCTACTGTGCATCTGTCTCCTTTTGCAAGCCCGAGTTCAATGGTGTTGCTGAGTTACCTGAAATGACTTTGAAATCAGTAAAGGAGCAAGATCTATGTATACGAGGGCCCACCAAGTTTACAGCTTTTATCAAAGAGCTACCCTCTCCTAGGGAATATAACTACTTGTTAAGGAGACATCAGAGAGATTCCTGGCTATGCCTTCCATGCAAATAATGTTTTGGAATAAACAGACTCCCTTAAAGAAGTCAAGGGGAGGCAGAGAAAAACTACAAACCTCTGTGTTTACCAGGCTACACATTTTGGGGGGGACCTGAAGAGACTTCAGGCTAATTGCAAGGATTTTTGCTTCTTTGATAAAAAGGAGGTATTTGCTAAATTAACAGGAAGGCCAAAAAAAGAGAGTTTCTGTGCTGTTGCCTTCTGTGGTAATTCAGGTTTTTCTCAGTTTCTGTCTTATATAGTGAGTGGTTTACTAAAAAGGGCCTGGGCAAAGCATTTAAAAATAATTCTGGTTTTTTCCCTCTAGTGTTGTTGGTGAGAGCCATTAGTGTAGTTGAATTGTTAAAAGCATTTTCTTTCAGTGGTGCTAGACCAGCTGAATTAGTTTGAATTTCTTTGAACGTGGTGAGAGGAAGCTGTCATTTAAAAGGAGGATTTGGTTATTTTGCTCTTTTTTTTTCTTCCCACTTTGGAATAGAATGATTTTGAATGGTAGGACTAGTGCATCTTTTCTTCCTATCATACAAATTCCTCAGTGACATGCCTTATGCCTGTTCTTTTTCAGAGTTCCCCATGGTTTATATCTTGTATACTGCTCACAACCACTAAGCACCTTTCCATTGTCCTCTGTGTGACATTCATTTTTAATTCTCCAGAAACTGTGTATTCTGTGACTGGGAGACTGGTAGAATTGGTGGTATTAAAATGTCGAGCTTTTCCATTCATGGGAAACTTGAGATCATTGAAGGAACTTAATGGTTTCCACAAGGCAGTCCCACCTCCTTTCCTTTCCTATTTCAGTTATCAAAACATTAGCATGTTAAAATTACCAGAAAGAAAGAAACAAAAACATTTTTAAAAGGGAAATGGGGGAAGATTATAGAACCAGAACAAAAGCTCACATGTATATGGTACATTAATATTCGCAAAGCATTTCATACAGTTGCAAAAGCATTTCATACAGTTTATCTCTTCTGATATTCACAACAATCCTGGGAGATGGTAGGTGACTTTAGGTCCATATTACAGATGAAGAAACTGAGGGTCAGAGAGCTTAAGTGACTTTTCCAGGGTCACTCATTCATGGGAAGACAAAAACAAAGTTGAATAGGAGGGGCAGGTGAGTGGATTACATTTTGTGTCATTGTATCATTGAACTTCCAAGTCAAGATCATAGATCTGTTTGAGCATTTGGAAATTTTAGGAAGAGTCTACCTTAAGACAAATCACTTTGAAACTTGTTATTTGGCCAAAGAATTGTGATCAGATCAAGAGTTGATTGACATCATGATTTAGAACTTAGATATTTAGGGGAAAGGTCTTATTATGGACAAAACTGTACCTTTTGTTTTCAAGCTTAAGTTCTGAAAGTAAAGGATTCTAAGATTTCTTGTGTATGTGGATACTTCTTAAGGCCATACTTCCTCAGTATACTTAAATATTGGTGCCATCTTAGTTTAACAAATGATAACACATAATCTTATAGTGGGGTTGGAATTCATAATACTAGGATTTGAAGAATAACTCAAATTGTTGATTTAGGATTAAGATAGAAAAATTTTCTACATCTGGACCTATATTATAGAGGTTGTCTAGTCTAACTTCCTTATTTTATGGATCAGGAAATCAAGGCCCTGAAAGGTTAAAAGAGTGCCCATCGATTTGAATTCATGCCCTGTGACTCTCATTTTAGCATTCTTTTGCTTCCCTGGAAACTGATTTCTGTAACTTTACAATCAGAAATTTAAAATCCCCCCAAAACTTTACGATGTTGTTGGTCAACTTAATTTCATTTGATTCTCATTTGGGTTTGGATAATGCCTCCCAGAAACCCAATTTCAGCAGAGCCACACAATTATAGCAGCCTAATATAATTTCACTACCTTAATAAAACTGCTGATTGCTTGGCCAGTTACTTTCCTTAAGCTTGGTAGCAAAGCCATGTGTTCCTATTTCTGTTTCTTCAATCCCTGTAGTAGGATGATCCAGTTTCCCTAGTCTGGCTGTGGTTAACTGAATGCCTCAATAGGCTCCATCCCTTTGTGTTCCTTTTTTTCCCCATCTTCTTCCGTGATCCTGTGCTGTAATGGAAGAGTATTTAGATTGAAGGTTAGGCTGAGCAGGTAAAGGGAGGGAGGGCACTTCCTTCTTACTTTTTGTGAGGTGAATCAAATCTAGCTTTGGCTAGAACAGCCTGCCCACTAATGTTTCCCTGGGATTCTAAACTTTTTTTTTTGGTGAGGCAATCGGGGTTAAAAGACTTGCCTAGAGTCACACAGCTAGTAAATGTCAAGTGTCTGAGGCTAGATTTGAACTCTATCCACTGTGCCACCTACCTGCCCCTTCTAAGCTATATTTTTTTTTTTTAGGAGGGCTGATTGCTCCACGCTAACAGCTAGGAGGAAGGCATACATACACATTTCCACAGCTAAGCTACCTGGAGAAAGTCATTCACTCTCTAGAAACAGTCTCTGAAATTGGAAGAACACTACCTTTGTTCATAGTGAAACTGGCTGGGCTGCCTTTGCCAGCTGCAGAATTCAGGCTCCAGGGGATTGACTGACAGGGCTCCAGTAAGGAAGTCATTTGTTTGTAAACTCACCACCACATGTTTGGTCTGCTGCTAATCCTGCCTATTTTTGGAAATCTGGTCCAAGTGGAAGCTCAGGAAGTCCCAGGGTCAAGCAGCATGGGAAATTTGGCTTCTTGCCAGGGTTAGTTTGATTTAGCTTGTAGGGATTCTGACTCCTCGTCCCTAAACACTCCAGACTGAATTAATTATCAAACAGAAGTTGTCAAAGTGGGGGGAGGGGGAGGGAAATAGTATGTGGTGTTGTTGAAATATATGGTTTTTATAGCTCTAAATTCTCTCTGATTAATTTTTCAATACCACTTAAAACAGTATTAACTATGTTTGGCCAATGCTGATAATAGCAGATGAAGTGGGATTTGTGCATCACTCTTTGATAGCATGGCTTATGTTTGGGACTTAATGATGGGTTAGGTTTTGTTCATAGGGGGCAAAACAGTCAGGGGTAGTTTTAGTATTTAGAAGACCAAGTAAGACATTTAAGGCAATAAAGAAAGGAAGGAACAATAAATAAATAAAGGAACAAGAGGGGCTTCTCATTTTAGAAAAAGAGAAGGTAGGTGAGTTTTCTTCATTCAGGTCTTTCTTCCCTTTCAGATGAATATTGTGAAAACATTTTATCATGTTTATGGTGTTTCTTGGTGTTTATTAGCAGCGGCAGAAACCTGTAAAGAGTTCCTTTTGTTCTTTTAGCTGTATGGTAAATCATGGGAATGAATCTTTACCTTTTTTTGTTACTCATTGATATCAGGGCCTAGCACATTTCATAAATCTCTTTTCTTGGGTGAAAAAAAATCGCTAGCTTTCAGGTAGTTCCGATAAAAAGGTTTGGATCTGAAAAGGGATATGAATATTCAGTTTCTCTTAAGATACTGACTTGGACAGTGTGAGTATAATCCTTAATTTTCCAGATCAGATCTCTTGGCAGGCCTCAGAGAACCAGAGATACAGAAACACAAGAAATTAACCTCAGTGGAAGAATTAACTGTAAGATTCATCTCTGTCAGTAGCATAGATAAATTTTTTTTTCGTGTCTCTAACTCATAGACCAAATTTATTTGTAGCCAATAGGATACTAGTGTATCTTATATCAGTAATTCAAAAAGCATTTATTAAACACGGATTACTTGGCAGGCATCATGATAGGTGCTGGGACTACAAATGTAAAGATGAAATAGACTCCCATCCTCAAGGAACTTATGTTCTATCAGGGAAGATAGCCCACCCTCCTCAGTCGATGCAAAGTAAATGTAAGGTAATTTGGGGAGTTTGGGGTGGCTGGATGGTACATTGGATAGAACACAGGCCCTGGATTCAGGAGGACCTGAGTTCAAATGCGGCCTCAGACACATAACACTTACTACCTGTGTGACCCTGGGCAAGTCACTTAATCCTGTTTGCCTCAGTTTCCTCATCTACAAAATGAGTTAAAGAAGGCAATGGAAAACCACTCCTTTATCTTTGCCAAGAAAACCCCAAAAGGGGGCATGAAGCATCAGACATGACTTAAAAAGTGACCGAACATGAACAGTTTGGGGGTTGGGGAGAGGTACTAGCAGTTGGGTGGGAAAGGCCTAATATAGGAGGTGATATTGATATGTTGATATCTATATATCAGTCCACATCAGTAATATAGGAGATATATTTAGGCTGAGCTTTGAAGGAAGCTAGGTATTTTAAGAGGTAGAAATGAGCAAGAATGCATTCCATGCATGGAGGCCAGGCTGTACATAGACACAGAGACAGGAGAAGGAGTATCAGGTATGGAGAACAGCAAGAGTGCCGGTTTGGCTAGATTGTGGAGTATTCAAAGAGGAGTAATGAATTATGGTTATGAATGACTTTAGTAGTCTGTGTTGTGTTACTTGGGAATGCAAATTTGGGAATGGTTGGTAAATAGACAATAGATCAGTCAATTAGAAACTGGATAGATTAAGTCCCTGGATAGCAATCAAATGACAATAATTTTTAAAATGATGAAAGAGCTATACAATTATAGATCTGATTAGGAGTAATTATTGGCCTGATTAGAATCATATTGAAATCTGCATATTAGAATCCCTCCTCCCCACCACGTATGCAACCCATCTGCTAATATATGGTGTTGTGCCTTTGACTCAAGGAGGTTAAAAGACTTGCTCTGGGTCATATAGCTAGCTCCTAAGAGTCAGAGGAAGGATTTGAACCTAGGTTTTACCTGTTTTTAAGTCTGTCATTCTAGATATTGCATCATGCTGCCTAACAAAAAATTCACTCATCTGAAAACCCAGACAGATTTCCTGTGGCACAAATGTATATGTGACCTAAGCTACAAAGCATTGTTTATTTAGTTTTGTCTTGTTTTTAAATTCTGAACTCATGCATCAAAAAGAGAGGATTTCCATGTGTACAGAACCCCCAGATGAGGATTATATATGAAACCACAAGTCTCCATTTCATATTTCTTGCTTTATTTCCTATTTATCCTGCATATAACTTGTTTGTGCCTATTTGTTTGCATGTTGTCTCCCCTTCAGATAGACTGTGAGCCCCTTGAAGTTAGGGACTGTCTTTTTCCCTTTCTCTGTATCATTAGCACTTAGCACAATGCCTGGCATGTAGTAAATGCTTATTAACTAATCAAAAACAGTATATTATGAATTCCAAATATTATCTTCAAAACTTTCCTTGTCTATGCTTCCTTGTGATCATCTTCTGTTCTTTTCTGTTCATTAAAAAATAAATGTTTCAATGGCTCCCTTTTTTCTTAAGCATCATTATTGCTAATCTTCTAATTCTGCCTCATTAAAAACAGAAAAAAAAACCTTGTGCCAAATAAACATAGTCAATCCAAACACATCTACACAGTAATCATATAGAAAAATATTTGTCTCCTAATCCTTGAGTTTATCACCTTTTTGGAAGGAGGTAGGTAACATACCTCACCATAATTTCCTCTGAAGATGTGAAGATTGCTTTATTCTTAAGTCAAAGTTGTTTTTCTTTATAATGTTGTTATTATAAAAATTATTTTCCTGATTCTTTTCATTTCAATTTACATTAGTTCCTACTTCCCAGGGTTCTCTGAAATCCTCTAGTTCATCATGTCTTATGTTACAATACATCTATATGCCACTTTATTCAGCCATTCCTCAATTGATGGGCACTCCCTGAGATTCCAGCTCTTTTTTTTTTCTTTTTCTTTTTCACTGCTCCTTTTTTTCCTTTGGTGAGGCAGTCTAGGTTAAGTGACTTGCTCAGGATCACACAGCTATTAAGTGTCAAGTGTCTGAGGTCGAATTTGAACTCAGGTCCTCCTGACTCCAAGGCCAGAGCTCTATCTACTTCACCACCTAGCTGCCCCTCATTTTCATTTCTTTCAGAATCAGGAAATTTGTTTTTCTCTCTACTCTCTGTATTCCCCCCACTCCTTATCCTCCCCTATTTCCCTGGGGAGTTGGATGTATTCCTATATCAAATTGTGTGGTTTAGTTAAGAGTGGGGTTCATCTGCTCCTCCTCTTTCTACTTCTTCCTCTATGTTTATGTGTTATTCTTCTGATGAGCCCCAATTAAGCAAAATATCAAACTCTTCCCACTTCTTCTTTTCTCCACTAGTATATTCCTTTTATCTTCTCCTTTCTTTCCTCTTTTAAAACCCTCAGAACAGAACTAATCCATTCCCACAGAACTTCTTTTTTCTCATTTATCTCCCTCAATACCCTTTTGGAGACATTAAGATTCTAAAGACCTATTTATTTCTTCTCCCTTATTAGAATGTTAGTACTTCATCGTCACAGTCCCTTCCGCTTCTTCAAATTTACCTTTCTAGGTTCTGTTGACTCTAATGTTTGTATTTTAAGAATTCTACTTAGATCTGTTCTTTTTTTATCAGGAATGCTTCAAAATCCTCAAATCCATTAAAGGACCAATGCTTCCCCATTCCAATAAAATGATACCCAGCTTTGCAGGGTTATTTATTCTTGGTAGTAAACCTTTTTTTTTTCTTGGCTTTTACAGATCTCCTTTTGTTTGAAGTAGAAGTTGCCAAATTCTATATAAATCCTGGCTATGGTTCTTTGGTCCATGAACTCTTTCTTTCTGGATACTATTTTTCTCTCTATGGACACTCTGGGTTTGGACTATGGCATTCCTGGAATCTTTCCTTTTTTTTTTTCTTTCCAGCAAGTGGTCAGTGGTTTTTTCTCTTTACTTTGCCCTCTGGTCCTACTAGATCTGGGCAGTTTTCATTTATGAATTCTTGAGATGTAATTTTCAGGCTTTTTAGCATGATTTTCATAAAGTCCAGTGATTCTTAAATTATCTCTCCTTGACATGTTTTTCAGGTAGTTTTTTTTCATCAGATATATTACATTTTCCTTTATTTTTTCAGGTTTTTGAATTCTGATATTTCTTGTTTCATGGAGTCATTGATTTCTTTTTGGTCTAGTCCAGTTTTCAGGGAGTCTGTTACTTGGGGAAGATTTACTACTTTCTCTCTAAAACTTCTTATTTTCCTTTTAATTCTTTCCTTCAGAGTTTTATTTTATCTTTTAATCTATTAGTTTCTTTCTCTTAGGTATACACATAGTCCTTGAGGAAGGTCTATTTCTTCCTTTCAGACTCCGTTTATTATGGCATTATTTCTCATTCTAAATTCAATTTTTAGGCATCTCTAGATCTATACTAATTCTTTTTTTTTTAGATCTATACTAATTCTTTATAGTGGTGGGTGTCTTCTTTAGTTTGCTCATCCTCCCAGCTTTAATTTCTGAACTGAGATTGTGTTCCAGAATCAGGTTCTACCCCCTGTTGTGCTTTTGAGTGAAGTGATTGTGGCCCTCCTTGATCTCTGTCTTGTTCCCTTGGGTTCTTGCACTGATCTCTGCCTCCAGGAGTACCCCTGATGAGGTTCAGAGAACTGTATCTTCAGGGTCTTTTATGATGTCTTAGAACAGAGTGTTAGGGAACCCAGAGCTTCTGGGCTATTCTGGTCTGAGCATTGCCACCTACTTACTATACTCTTAGTTTTTTCTATTGGCTTTCAAGGTATGACTTTTTGTGCAGCTCTGGGGTGGAAGTAGTCACTTACTATAATTTCTCATTAGATTTCTTGATCATTATTGAACTGCCAACCTTAAAGCATTTGTAATTTCTGGAACATGCCCACCATTTACCAAGAAATGCATGGCATTAGACCTGAAAGGACTTAGAGCTCATCTAATACAAAGTTCACATTTTATAGATGGGAATATTGTGACTTTCCTGTTGGTAATATGAGAGCCAGAAAATACCTCAGAGGCAATCTATTTAACATCATCTGTACTTTATTTTAAAGATGAGAAAACTGAGGCCCAGAGAGGTTCACTCAAGAAGCAGAATTTGGACTAAGGTCTCTTGACTCCAGAATTGGTGCTCTTTGCATTGTTCCTTGAAATAGAAGAACTGGGATTTAGCTCCTGATTCCAAGTCCAAGTTCTTACTGTACCATGTTGCCCCTTAGATCAAATGTATTGAGTCTTCTTGGGCAAAGATTAGAAGATGGTTCCTCCTACTAACCCCCCTCCCTCCAAAAAAATCTGTATAAAAAAAGTTTTGCAAAAAAAGAGCTTGTAATGTGGTATAAGCAGTCATTAAGTATTTATTGAGCCCTTGCTATATGCTACATACCATATGAAGCACTGATGATACAAAGAAAGATAAAACCACAAAAATAATCCTTTCCCTCAAAGAGGTTATTACAACCTAATGAGGGAGACAACATGTAAATAAATAGGTACATGTAAGATACAGAGGAAGTAGAAGGAAGGGGGCTTAAGTGGCTGAAGGGAAAGCCTCTTGAAGAAGGTGGCATTTGAGTTGAGTCTTGTAAGAAGCCAGGGATATCAGGAATCAGAGGTGAGAAGAGAGAACATTTCCAGACATGAGAGATGATCAGTAAGTTCCAAGGTATGATGGAAAGAACATTTGACTTGGGATCAGAAGGTCTGGCTTTTATTCTCAACCCTATCAATAACTTGTGTGACCTTGTGCAAGTCATTAAATCTCTTTGAGCTTCAGTTTATACAATCATAAAATGGGGATCATAATGATGATGGATCAAAAGTGGTGTATTAAGACTTTGTAATCCTAAAGTGTGATATATGTGTTAGTGTTTATTATTATTATTACTATTGTCATCATCATCATTATCAATCAGGCCTGTTGTTTCCTTGGTTTAGGGAGCTCTAGGTAAGGAATTTCTTTTACCAATGCAGAGTAGCAACTTCCCTAAAACAGTTTTAGAGAGTCATCTGGGGCGCTGAGACTTTAAGTGACATTAAGAGACAGTAAGTGACAATATTTTCTAAATGCTTTGCTCTGTACTATAATCATCCTATGTCCCTCCCACCAGAACCTGGACTCTTCTCCCCTCCCCTCTGTTATTGGTGCACTTTCTTTACTTTATCACAGCACTCCGTAGCCATTTCCAAACCACACCCCATGCACTTCAATAATCTCCCTTATGCCTTTCCCATTCTGTCCCTGGGACCCTTGGCTCTGATAGATGAGTCTTGAGTTTTCCCTTTACCTTGCCCAGAGCCAAGCCTATCCATCACATTGACCATTTCCAAAGAATGTGGAAGCTCCCTTATTTTCCCTCCCATCTTCTTGCTCCCTTTTATATGTTGTCTTCTTCCATCAGAAGGTAAACTCCTTAAGGACAGAAACTGGTTTGCTGACATATATTTTTTTTCCTCCAGTTGAGTGTAATGTTTGGCACACAATAAATGCTTTTTAAATTCATTCATCGGATCAGAGGTAGACTTGAACCAAGGTCTTTCTGACTCCAAAACCAGCTCTTCATCTGTTATTCCATGTTGCCTCTAAGTTATTTATTGCTGTTAAGCATTTCTTTCCTGAACTTACCTGTTGTAAATTTTAACACATTAAAAAAAAATCAGCCATAACAGGTGTAACATCTTCCACCTATTTTTTTCTAATTACCCATAGTAGCACGTCATTCATTTATTTATTTATTTTTGTTTTGTTTGAGTAGTGATTAAAGTTGTCTCTTAAATGAAGTGAAAGAAAGTAACACCTCAATGGAGAAGTAGTTAAGGCAATTCAGCTGCTCACTAATTTTAAAAGGCATCTGGCAAGGTTACTGTTGAAATTCTAAAACAAAATAAATTAACCCCACAATACATTTCTCTTCTCTCAGGACTTTTGTGATATTGTTTATTTCATTCCATCTTTTATCACATATTCTCTCCTTCCCATACTTTATTTCTTTTGTGGTTGTTCAATTGTTTTTCAGTCATGTCCAGCTCTTGATGACTCCATTTGGGGGTTTCTTGGCAAAGATGCTGGAGTGTTTTGCCATTTCCTTCTCCAGCTCATTTTACAGATAAGGAAACTGAGGCAGAGTTAAAGGGTCATATAGCTTGTCTAGGGCCAAATTTGAACTCAGGTAGTTAAATCTTCCTGTCTCCAGGCTGGCTAGCATTGCAGCTAGCATGAATTAAAAGGATCCTCATTCAAGGGGCTTTTCTTCTGGTAGGGGACTTGATAATCTACCTAGCTACCATGGTAAAAAGAAAGCATTTCTTAATCTGGAACAATTGGATTAAACTCAATTCAAACTGAGGTTAATCCTTTCTTATTGTGTGGTCATCATCCAAACTCCTTTACAGAGTGGGAACTCCATCCCTAGCCTAAGAGTAAGGGTTTTACTTCCTTTTAAAGAGAAGACAGACACTATCAGAGCTATTCCTATCCCCATCCCTAATCACCACTGCTTTGAGGATTATCACAGGCTTAATGAACAGTACTTTCAGCGGGAAATAAAAACCTGACTGATTGGGGGATTATTAGCTTGGGTCCCTTTCCCCAAAGGTAGGAGGAAGGACATGTAAACAGAAACAGGAAAATGGTCCTTGAATCTGAGTGGCAGCCCCAGGCTTCATTGGAATCCTACCGATCCCTGTATTTATCCTTATCTGACCTACCTAAGATTAGTACATTCAGAAAGGCCTGAGGTCTGTTTCCCCCCAGATTAGTCCATTTGTAAAAGGTTCTAGCTCCCTTTGTCTGCCTTATTATGAAACCTGTTCCGATCTTAAGTCTATAGCCACCCATAATCTACCCTAGTCAAGATAGAGCCTAATTCCTGGGTTGCAGTAACCTGTGCAACTGTTTTCCTAAACCAGACCAAGAATGGGACCCAGGGGTATTAATGGGACAGGAACTCATGTCTCCTTGTATCCTTTTCTGTCTGAGGGAGTCAGGAAGACCCAGATTCAAGTCCTGACTCTGACACATAATGGCTGTGTGACCCTGGGTAAGATTTTCTAACCTGTCAGTATCCAGGCAACAGTCTAGAGTTTCAGTGAAAGTGCTGATATGCATTGGCAGAGGAAGTTCCTCCCTAAGAGGCCTTCACTGATAAAGTAAGCCTTGTTAAAAACAACAACAAAGGAAAGTTCTTTTGATTTTAGTTTATATTCTGAGCAGTTACAGGGAGTATCATTGTTTGTCATTGCCCTTTGTTTTCCAAGGAGACCGGTGATGTCATGGAGTGACATCTTGACCCTGGGTTGGATTTAAGTGAGGTAGAGTTGCAGGAAGTCATCGGCCTCACTCTCTCTTCCAGAGTCATTGAACTCCAGTGGCAGGGCAAGAGTCAAGCTGACTGTTGACTGCCTGGGATGTAATAGATGACCTTGGTGTCCTCCATGTCTGACCAAACTCTTAGTGCTCCACAGTACTCGCTTCAGCCGACTTCATAGTCCTTGGAATGGATTGTTCTCTTCCACCCATTCCAACAGAGAAATCTTCATAAAATGATAAGAGAGGGAAGAGAAGTTTAAAAAGTGATGGTGTACATCAAAGGGCTAGAAAGGAAATGTTGGAGGTTTGGACCAAAAGGATAAAAAACTGGTCTTACACAGTTGAGAGTGTAGTAGTTGAGGGACAGAATTTTACACGTGCACCCTGGAGTTTCCTGTGGCAACAAAGAAGGCATTATAAAGGACTAAATTTGCCTTATAGCATGAAACACCTTGTTTTAGAATATCATATCTAAATGAATTGTAGTATTATTTACTGTGAGTATTCAGAACTGGCTTGTTCATTTTCTTAATTTTCTTAATTTTAAGTAATAAGTCCATAAGCATTTATAAAGTACTTATTGTGTGCCAGGCACTGTGCTAAGCACTAGAAATACAAAGGAAGGCAAGAAACAGTCCCTGCTCTGTAGGAGCTCACAGTCTAAAGGGGAATGCAGTATGCAAACAACTATGTGGGGATGAGATAGACAGGATAAACTGGAGGTAGGTAGTCTCTGAGGGAAGGCACTAGCTATTAAGAGGAATCAGTAAGACTTTCTGTAGAAGGTGGGACTTTAGTTGATACTTGAGAGAAGCCAGGAGGTGGAAATGAGGAGAAAAGGGATTTGGGCTTGGGGGATAGCCAGTGAAAATGTATGGATTTAGGAGTCAGAGTAAATAGTGTTAATGTGTTAATAATGTTAATAGTGTTAATAGTGTTAATAATGATGTTAGGGTATGGCATTGGGGAGTAGGCCACAGGAATAGAGAGTTGGAGCTAGAAGCAACCTTGCAGGTCAACTAGCCTGGTCCTTTCATTTTACAGACAAGGAAACTGAGGCCCAGAGAGGATATGTGATAAGTATCTGAGGCAAGATTCAAACCAAGGTCCTCTTAATATAGTCAGCACTCTCCATTGCACCATATTACCTCCTGTCCTGTTATGATGCTCCCTTCTACTTCCAATATTTCTTGTTTCCTTAATTCTTCCACTACTGGTATTTTCTTTATTATCTGTTCCCAAATCAATAAAGTTAAAATGAAAATTTTTTTTTGATGTCTTATTTCAGTTCTGTCCCCTAGCCACCAGAAATACTTTTGACTTATGGGAGATAATAGTACAAGGCAATGTTAGCTTTGGCTGCTCAATCAAAGTGTCTTCCTCTTCAACTTCATTTTGATTAGTGGGCAAGAGGCTGTTGGGAAGATAATGGCCCCAAAGTAAGGAGTGAAGTGAAGCATGGTTGGGGCCTGTCTGATACTACTAAAGGAATGGGCAACGACTACATGCTTCAGAACTATACCCAGAGATCACACAAACCTCCTGAAAAATACAATTATCTTAAACGCTGTCCTCCTGGGTGAGCTTATCACATTAAGTGAGCTTATTTCATATGGGATTTGGCAATTTCATGGATTATCAACAGAATTGGAAGGAAACCATAGTCATCACTTTACAGAGGAGAAACTTGGGGCCCCAGAAAAGTTGTGACTTGCCCAAGTTCATGCAGATGTGGCAGAGTCATGATTTGAACCCAGTGCCTCTGATTGCTTGTACAGCATTCTTTCCACTATTCCAAGCTGCCTCCCAACTTAACTGTCAATCAGTTTAATACTTCCCATAGAGAGGCAAGGGGAATGAAAGGAAATAAGCCACAGCTCCTAGCTAAGTTCTTTGCAGTTAGGTAAGGTATCAGATGCAATTTTTGAAATTCTAAAATTATTTTTAAAAAACTAGGTATTCAGTTCTATCATAAAAGAGAAAAATATTTCCTCCCTCAGATATTTCACATCATTAGAAATAGCCCTGTGATGTTGCTTTATAATTTGGCTGTAGGTTGTTCAGTATGGCACTGTTATATTCTAATTTGCCCTCTGTAGATCAGATGTCATTTTGACATCTGAAAAATTTAGACCAGTATTTGCAAATTCATTAGACAGTAAAGAGGTCATATTTATTAAAGCTTATACTGAAAACTTCAAAGTTGTGCAATTTTAAAAATTTTCCCATGTTTCTTTCTGCAAAGTTCTATTATTAAAGAGAGAGAATTAACTGTAGTTGTTTGAAGGCCAGTGAGTTTTGTTTTTGGATAAAATATTATAGTACTTTTACAGATTAAGTTCTTTCCAGCTTCTCCAAGTCATACCATCTGCATCCCAGCCTCTTCCCACTGGTACTAAGATTCCTGTCCCTAGGAACCTGAACTTTGTCCTTAATTTTACCAACACACAACTTTCTGTCCTTTTATAAATCATTCAACCTTACTCATACTCCGCTCCCCCTCCAATTCTTACACTCTCCTATATGTATCTTCTCCCTCCATTAGAATGTAAGCTTCTTGAAGGCAGGGATGGACTTGCTTGCTTGTACTTGTATCCCCAGAACTTAACATTGTTCCTGGAATATTGTCAACACTTATTACGTTGTTTTTTTCATTTCATTTTACAACTGAATTTAAAACAAACACTCTCTGGAGGAGGGAGCTTTCATATTTTTATTGGTATATTTTCTATACAGAATGTCTTTCCCTTTCCCTCCCCTGACAAAATTTATACGTGACTACTTCACGTATCCATGAGTCTATCTATGTAGACACTGGTACACATTGGACCCTCTTCATCTTTTTGTAAACTGCTCTGATGAGGTGTGGCGGTCAGCTCCTTTGGTGATAGGATTCTGAACTAAGCTAGTCCTTTGACAATATACATGGTACACTTGAAGCCTCTTTGGCTTGAGAGACTTAACAGAGTTTATATTCCTGGCACTGCCTTCTGTGTTACTTATCAAAGTCAACCTTTAGTTGGAAGGTATACATTAAATTAACTCAAATATACTCAGTCTTTGTCTAGGGATATATTAAAATCCTATATTAAATATTGGTCTCCTAAAGCTTAGAAACAGGAATGAAATGTTCACTGTCATGAGTATAAAAGTTTATTCTTGGGGAGGAAAAATATATAATACCCGTCAGTTATCATACTGACACAGTTAAGGACAAGTAACTCATGAAGTGGGGAGGGGCTTCAAGACTTGTTGTGAAAATGAGTCTATGCTGCCTCTCACCAGCTCTAGTCTTTTACATTGAGTGTGTTTTGGAAAAAGATCATGGGCGGAGACACTCCCTCTGAGACTTCCATTAAGTATCTTGTTCCCTTCCCCCACCATTTTCCCTTTTCCATTTTTTTTTTTTTGCCTTGGCTTCTGGAGGAGTGAGCTAAAAGTGAATGTGCTCCAGTTCCTGTGTCTCACCATATGTTTTGGTTACAGGAGCTAGAGGCCTGAAGTTATATTTAATGGGTTCTTTGCCAGTAGTTTTACTGGAATTTCTCCAGTTTTGTATACCAGAAATTTCAACAATCCAAATCCTTGATAGCTACACTTTTTCCCCCTCCTTATGAGAGCCAAGTGCTACAAAGTGGTACACCGCAAGGGGTGACCTGGTCAGGAAGAGAGAGAAAAAGCCCTTTCATGTTGGAGAAGGAGAGAGAGAAACTGGTATTCCCTTATAACATAAGCACCTAACACTGGGAATAGGCTGGGCAACATTTGCCTCATGGGGAAAAAAATATAGCCAGTCAAAACACTTCTATAACCACTCGATACCAAGTAAGTACTGTAAGATAGGCCTTGGGTTTTGGTCGCTAGCTTTAAATTCAGTAGTTCCCAGTAAGGCTTAAAAGGATGGTGGGATTGTTGGGTCAGCAGATTTTGGTAGAGGTGTCTCCTAGGACTGGGGGGACCCATTTGAAACAGTAGAGATGAACTGACAGCTTTCTGCTTTCAAAGACCTTTTCAGCAATGAGCTATGGAGGGAGGTAGAGAAGCTCTCTGCCTCTTAGAGTTTTAAAGGAGATTGTAAGAAGCCTGCATGCTACTCTCTTGCCTCAATAAGTACTTCTAGTCCTTCACTAAGAGGATACTGTCTCCCAGCTAGGCTTTTCCTTTCTCCCCTCCTCCCTTTCCCAAAATAAAACACAAACACACATACTCCCATCAGCTTGCCCAACATTTCGATATTTTTTTTCCCCATCCACCTCCTTGTTATTTTTTTTTTAAATCTTTCTCCCACCCCAATATACACACAGTGGCTTCTTACCATATAAAGATTTGGGATCACCATCCTAGGAGAAAGTTTTGATTCTTTGTTATCATTTCATCCTTTTCCATTTCTACTTTACTGGATATATGGGATAATAAATTGCCATATTCATTTATTTGTGATTTCTATGGAAGAAGCAGTGAGACTAAGATTTTTAAAACCTTTGATTTTGAAGCTTGTTTAATGTTATCTCTTATCCACACCTTAATATTATTTAAAAATTTTTCTTAATTAAGATTTAATTTTTAAGTTGACATACATTCTCTCACTACTAAGAAATTGTGATAAACAGATTTGAAAATAGTGTGATGTGGTATTGTTTAGCCCTAATTAAATATAACTATTGTCTAGACTAGTTAGTCATTGAAGCTGACCCAACAAAGGACTTATTCTATAAGAGGTGCTTTCTGATTGAATATTGTTGAGCATTTATTTCATTATACCAGTTATAATGTAATTGGATATAAGGTTATGAAAGAATTTGTAATAATTTTCTTTTTCTGAGGGTCCTCCTATATTCATCTCACAAATGTCCCAATTCTCCCATTTTAACACAACCAAATTTTAATAAACCAATAATGAGTGAATCCATTTACCAGATGTTTGACCTAGAGCAGATATCTGATTTGACAGTGAGGTTACATTTTTACTTTGAATTTTAGTTTCCAGCTTAGTTATATAAGTTTTACTCTTTTAAAATTTAATGAAAATAATTCAATTATAAGAGATCATGAAAGGCCATGAATGGATAGAAAGCCATGTTTGAAGTCAGGAAGGTCTGGCTTCAAGTAACTCTTGTCTCTCATACTCTCATTATCAAATCATTTAATTTTTTAATGCCCAAAGTGACTTTCTCTGACAATACAAATTATATCTAATGACTGATCTTCATTGGTGGAGGGAGTTTCCCATACTGGAAGCTCTCTATAGGGATGAAATCAGGTGCAAAAAAAGAAATCATAAGACCTAGTCTGTAATAACTGGCAGCTGAGCAGTGACCAAGTCTGCCATTATGACTTTCTACTGAAGAGCAGAGGAAAAGACCTCTGTGAGGGCTTATACTTTCATATTTAAATTGATAAACATGGTTATATGTTGATGGGACAATTCTAGGAGCTGAGAATTTTAGAGTGAGAGTGTTTATAATGAGTTGTAGAGTAATGTTTCATTAGCAATTGAATGGCTAATATGAATGCCTATGAGGGCTACAGGATTGTTTCAGATGAGAAGGGAATCAGTGAATACTGGCTTTTTAATAAAGTACGAGTGATGAAGTATGTAGGGTTGTTGCCAACATTTTAAAGCCGCTTATTTCTGGGTGTCAGATTGTAATGAGAGCTTTCAAAAGTAGAGTGTGTGCCTATTATGAGATACACTGCACAGCTTGATGTCAAGGGGAAAGCACAATACTAAAGTTCAAGTCTGAAAACATTTATTAAGTACCTTCTATGTTCAGAGATGGTGCTAGGTGGAGGGCAACCCTGCCTGCCCTCCAGAGCGTATGACACATACATGGAAGTAATAAAAGTGTTTCCTCTGCTCTATCCTCTCCAAGTTGTTCCCATCAATCATGAGTGTCCTCCAAGATGTTGCCTTTTCTCTTCTCTCACCATACAACTTCATTTGGTGATCTCATTAGGTCCCATGCATTCAGCTGTCACCTCTGTACAGATGATTCTGTCCTCTCTGCTGACCTGCAGTCTTCTATCTCCCACCATGATCCTATCCATTCATATTGGATGTCCTGTAGACATCTTAAACTTGACATTTACAATCCTGAACTCATGATCTCCAATCCGTCCCTCTTCTTGACTTTCCACCATTTACCCAGGCTTGCAGCCTGGGTTTGATCTTCCACTTCTCACCCCCTTTCACCCTCTGGGTCCAATCTGTTGCCAAGTCCTGTCAGTTCTACTTTTGTGACATCTCTGGTATACAACCACTGCTCTCTTCTGTCACCGACACTGCTGCGGTGCTGGTCCTCATCACCTTAAGACTGGATATATTTCAACAGCTTGCTTGTTGCTCTTCCTGACTCAAGTCTCTCTCCGGTCCATCCTAAAGCTCAGACTGTGTCACTCTCACACCTCAATAATTCCTGTGACTGGATCCCTATTACCTCCAGAATCAAATACAACATCCTCTGTTTGGTTTTTAAAGCCTTTTAGAACCTGGCCGCTTCCCACCTGTCCAATTTTATTTCCACCTTACTCCCCTCCAGGCTTCTTTGTTGTTTCTCATGAAAGATATTTCATCTCCTGACTGCATTTTCCCTTACTGTCCCCCTTGCCTCTCTGTCTCCACCTTCTGTCTTCCTTCAATTCCCCATTAAAATTCCACCTTCTTCAAGGGGACTTTCCTGGTTCCCCCTCCACTGCTAGTGCCTTCCCTCTGAGATTACCTCCAAGGTATTTACACACACACACACACACACACACACACACACACACACATACACATACACACACACACACACAGAGTTGTTTGCATGTTGCCTTCACCATTAGATTGTGAGCTCCTTGGGAGAAGAGATTATTTTTTGGATTTCTTTGTATTCCCAGGCTTATGGTACCTGGGATGTAGTAGGTGCCTCATAAATGCTTGCTGTCTTGACTTGACAATGAAGGCGGTGACATTTGATTCTAGGCTTTAAGGAGGAGTAGGATTTCAATAGGTAGAGATAGAAGAAAGGAATTCCAGAAGTAGGAGAAAAGCCTTCGAAAGGGATCATAGCATCCTATATATTGGAGCTGGAAGGGACTTCAGAGGCATTTGACCGAGGTAAGGTAACTTTCCCAATGTCCTATAGGAAGGAAGCATCAGCATTGGATAGACTTCAACTATAATCTAGAGATTGAATGGAGCACAGAAAAAGATTAAATGAATTAGTGCTATAGTGAGAGGCAGACAGAGAGGGGTGACTGTAAAGGAATATATTTCATTAACTTGTAGTTATGTTAATGAAGGGTAGGGGATGAGCCTGGGCATAAAGAACATATCTATCTATCCACATATAATATGCATGTATTTTATATATATATATATATATATATAATACATAATATATGTGTATATATATATATAGTTATAGATAGATATTCATCTCTATGTATCTATCTATTATCAAAAAATGGAAGAGCTGGATGGTACAACCCAAGTCACCTAGCTCCTAGTTGGTCTTCTTTCCATCATACTTTCTTGCCTTGTTGGCAGCTAGGGGGCACAGTGGACAGAGTGTCAAGCTTGGAGTCAGGAAGACTCATCTTCCTGAGTTCAAATCTGACCTCAGGTATTGTCTAGCTGTGTGATCCTGAGCAAGTCACTTAAGCCTGTTTGCCTCAGTTTCCTCCTCTGTAAAATGAGCTAGAGAAGGAAATGGCAAACCGCTCCAGTTTCTTTGCCCAAGAAAATGACATGACTGAACAATAATAACAAAAATGTTGCCTTATATTTAGTCATAGGAGTCTATAATTAGAAGAGACTTTATAGGTCATCTAGTCCAATCTCTTCTGTTTTTGTTTTTGTTTTTTTGTGAGGCAATTGGGGTTGAGTGACTTGCCCAGAGTCAAAAAGCTAGTGAGTGTTATGTGGCTGAGACTGGATTTGAACTCAGGTCCTCCTGACTCCAGGGCCGGTGCTCTATCCACTGTGCCACCCAGCTGCCCATCTGTTTTGTTTTTTTGAGGCAGAGTGGTACAGTTGAAAGGAGAACTGGCTTTGAGGTCAGAGAAATCTAGGTTCAAATCCTACATTGGATACTTACTGTCTGTACAATCTTGGGCAAGTCACTTAACTTAGCTTGGCCTTAATTTCTTCAACTGTAAAGTGAAGGGATTGGATTAGTTGACCTTCCTTCCAGGTTCCTTCCACCTCTCTATCTATGATCTTCTGATCCTAATGTCCTTCTTCCATGCCTCGCTCATTTTAGGCACAGCTAGGTGGTGCAGTGGTTAGAGGTCTGGGCCTGGAGCCAGGAAAACCTGAGATCAAATCTGGCCTCAGACAGCTCCTAGCTGTGTAACCCTGGAGAAGTTACTGAAGCCTGTTTGCCTCAGTTTCCTCATCTGTAAAATGAGCTGGAGAAGGAAATGGCAAAACACTCCAGTATCTTTGTCAAGAAAACCCCAAATGGGGTCACAACAGATCAAACGTGACTGAAAAATGACTGAACAACAACAAAAATAAATACTTGCCAACTAATTGATGGAGAAAGGAAAAGGAGGAAGAATAATTACAGTGGCCTGCTAGAAGCTGCATAAAGTGGCAGCTGATTGGACTCATTGTAGGGAGTTTAGAAGTAAGCTGTATAGAATTTTCTCTGGCCCATCAAGAGGGGTGGGGGACAGAAGTGCATATTAGCAACCAGGAGATCTTAGTTTTGTAGTGTAATCTCAACTCTTCCATTTAACTGGTGTCAGTGTGCAGGAGGCAGCATGGAATAGATCCAGGCGTGGAATCACTAAGACCTGGATTCAAATCCCTGCTTTGACACTTACTCTGTGCGCTGTGCCATCTGCCTGCCCATTTCCCCTCTACTTCAGCTGTTTTCCAACCTACTTACAAGCATTTAGTTTTCAGACCGTCAATGTTTCAGGAACATCAGACATCATCCAGTAACACCTTTCAGACTCTTCAGAGAAAGTTTTAAATGATGGTGTAACTATGCAGCATGAGCAACTAACTTCACAATTGTTTAGCTTTAACTCCCTTCTTCTGACTGAGTATTCCAAACGTGATGTTTCATCTGGATCCACATTTTTTTAGTCCCCATTTCCTTTGATCGTCAGCCTTGACAGAGCAATAGTTTATGTACCAAATGTCTTGGCAACATGATATGCTAATCTACTTGATCTAAATACAGAGTGTTTTCAAGGAACTGCTGACATAAAAATAATTGTTCTAATGGATAATAGAGCAGAACCACATAGTTTTTCTTAGGAGATTACATTCCCCCCCTTTCCCCCCAAGTCTTTACCTTTTCATTCCAGTTTTCTCCATGCAATCGGCATTCTGGGATAAAGGTCCTCCCCGGGGGTGAACAGGTTGGAACCAGCTAGTACAGCCTCAGGAGAGTAGATTGTTAAATTTTCAATGTGAGCCTTTACATCTCAGAAATTGGCAAGTGCTTCAGATAAGGGCTTGATTTATTGTTTTGTTGATTGTCCCAACTTCAGAAAATGACAGAGAAAATATTAATAATGCAGATTAAATGTAAAAAATGTCCTAAAGTACATTTTTCAGCTAGAGAGCCAGTTGTTAAACATTTACCAGCAACAACTGGTCTTAACCTAATGAAGTTTAATTTCCTCCCTACCCGACCTGCACCCTAATTTTTGGCATAGTTTAAGATTATAGTTAATAGTAGTATATCTGAGGTGTTACTTTTTCTTCATTTCCCACACTTTAAAATGGTGCTGTTATTTGGGGTTTAGGATTGTTCTTTTCTGAATGGGTAGCTACACTGATAAACTATCCCATTATAATCACAGAATCCAAAACATGTGGAATGTAAGGCCAGTGGGAAAGACTGGAGTTTCAATCAGAAAGTAGGGCTGAGGTTCCCAAACTTATTTGGCCTACCACCCCCTTTTAAAAAAATTACTCAGCACTCCCCTGGAAATCTACTTTCTTTAACCCATTGATGGTTTTTTAAAAAAAATATTTGTTATTTCAAAAAATATAAAATATTTTTTTAAAAAATGATACATCTTAAATTTAATAATTTATTGTGAATTTGTGGTTTTTTCTGCATTGAACTTTTCATGACATAATATTACATCATGTAACTATTGTATCATATTGTAAACAAGTCATTGCATGCACATGTTCCTGCTGATGCATGCTGGACTTCCCAACAATACAGGACATGCTAACTTGCCAAAACTTGCTTGTTAAGACCTGTTGGCAGACTTGACCGCTAATCAGTTATAACTTGCATTTTGTATGTTTATTTGGAAAATAATGTAATTGCTACGATTTTAACTGTTACATAACAGTTGAAATATGTCAAATCATTTTTTCAGTATTCTCTTCTCTTCTTTCCTTGTGCTTCCACTGCTCCCTTATTTTTATTCAAGTCCCCTCACCCCCTCCACCCCCTACCCCTTTCATCCTCCCCACCCTGCAACTGAGCTAGAGGCTACTACCTCCTCCTCCCCTCATGGTTCCAGTGCCATGGTCCCAACCCCCTACCCCCTACCCCCGAGGTATTTCCCACTTTGGGAACCTATGATAGGGGATAAGAAGAATATAATCCAGCAATAGGATGTATAGGTAGAGGTTTAAAATTCCTCTAATTAGCCTGAAATAACTGTCATTACAGCAGGAAGAGAATGGCTTTATTAAAGCACATTTGAAGAGGGAAATTTAGAGGTTATGAAAAAAATCTTTTTAGTTACCCATGAAATCTTGTCAGGTTCAGTCTAAAACTGGATTAATGCAGGTCATTTGGCTGTCTTGGGCCTCAGTTTCTTTATCTATAAAATGAGGGAGTTGGATAAGATGGCCTTCAAAGTCGTTTCTGGCTCTGGATCTCCATGATCCCCAAGTAAAAGTTAACAAGGATGTAAACTCAAAGTTTGTTGAGGAGGCATCCTTTGTTTTACATAGTAAGATATACTATAGCCAAGATGGCTCAAGTGAGGATGTAAAATGAATCTTTTTTTTCCCCCACTAGCTATATATATAGTCTCATGAGAAAATTCTCCAACATAGTTACATGAAAACTTTAAGAAGGAGCAGGTTGAAACTCTGGTCAAACCTGTAGTATGTTGGCTGTTAAAACTTTGCCCATCTTACTCAACTCTGGAACCTCCTTTTTCTGCCCTTCCCCAGACCACAGGAATTCCTTCCCTCCTTGGAACCTCATAAAGTCATTGAAACATCTGGTATTTATCAAACACCCATTGTGTATAAAGCATCGAGGTAGGTGCTAGTGATACAAAGATATATGGGGCATAGAACTTGCTCTTAAGGGAGGAGGCAGTGTGGAAAGTGAACAGGCTTCAGATCTTGGCTCTGCTATTTAGTATCTGTGTGGTCCTGGGCAAGCCACTTAACCCTTGTAGGACTTAGTTTCCCCAGCTGTAAAATAAAAGGTCTGGAATAGATGACTTCCATTGCCCCACCGAGATCTAAAGCCTATGAGCCTATGAATGAGTTTACAATTTAATTTAAGGGGTGAGGGAGAGAAGACTTGTCTGTGGTCTGTGCTTGAAAAGTGTTTATTGATTTGAATAAAAACGTTGATAGAGGGGAGAATGATCCAAGTGCCTGGGGGGAGGGGTCCTGGCTTATAGAGGTAGAGGTTCCTCTCACCTGGCGTAATTTAGGGAAAATATCATGAAGCAGATGGGGCCATAGTTGTGTCTGGAAGAAAAGGAAGGAATTCATTGCAGAAGGGGTGTGGGAATGAAGCGAAAACCTCCATTCTTGCAACTCCTGGTATTGACTTCCTTCCTCTTCTTTTTTTCAGGATTTTTTTTTACAGTATCTAATAGATACTGCTGCAATGTCATTAGTACCACTAACACATGATGTATTCCTTCCTAAGAAATACCCAAATGTGAAGCTGCTGGTTCTGTAGAAGATTAATGTCCAACCCAATGAATATAGTAAGTTTGAGCTATATGTATTTAAAAGGGAGGATACTCACTTAGTAATGCCTCATTATTCCTCCTGGATACGTTCTTGTATAAATTGGCAGTCGGATAGAGAGATGCTGGGGCTGGCTATTAGTCCTGGAGAACTGGTCTTCTTCACTTGGCAGGTGAAGGAATGACAATGAGCCTTATGGCTCTACATAATTGGCCAAGATTCTGTCACCTTATTTGCTTATTCATTAAACCTGGCTTGGAGAGGGAGAGGCCAGAACGCACCTTCAGCAGAAATATAGCAGCTACCATTATCCTAGAACTTTTTTTATGCATCTGTGAGACTGTCTAGTTAACTCCCAAATGGATCTAAGGATTTACCATTTGCATGACCTGAGCATATCCTGGAATAGTTGCCTTATGTCCATTTTAGCCCTGGAGGTGTTTCCCATTGTCCAGCTAGATCCAGTCTCAAAGGCCCTTCTGCTGTGTCCAAACTTCCCTCTAGCTTATCTCCTAATCAGCCTTTCCCATCACCTCAGCTGCCCCCAGGGCTGGCCCGAGGCAAAATGGTGAAGTGGGTGCTCTGCTGCCTCCTACTAGGCCCCCCTAAGGCCTGTCCTACTGGGCCTTGCTGACGGCTAGCTGTCACCTGTTCCTTCCTAAGGAGTTAGTTGTGGGAAGAAAAAATATTTGTGTTTTAATTGGATTCCTTGGAAGACCTAATAGTAAAATCCTGATGGTAGAATTACCTCTCTAATAAGCTGACATGACAGGCCCTGGGGGCAGCATGGCATCCTGGGAAACATGTTGGATTTGGAGTCAGAGGACTTGGTCACCAGTCCTGACTTTTCTACTTACTACTTGTGTGCCCTTAGGCAAGTAGCTTAGCCACTCTGGGACTCAGTTTCTTCCTCTTTAAGATAAGTGGGTTAGTCTTATTTTATCTCACTATCAGTAACTGTTTGGAATTTTCTTGCCGAAGATACTGAAGTGGTTTGCCATTTCCTTCTCCAGCTCATTTTACAGATGAGGAAACTGAGACAAACAGGGTTAAGTGACTTGCTCAGAGTCACACAGCTAGTAAGTGTCTGAGGCTAGATTTGAGCTCAGGTCTTCCTGACTCCAGGCCCAGTGCTTTACCAGCTTCACAACTAGGAAATCTCTAGGGCCCCTTTCAGCTCTAAATCTGTGGTCCTCTGATCTCCACTACCTTTAAAGGGTTAGAGTTAGGCCCTGGCTACCCATCTAAGCTAGAAATAGCTTCATCTTTCTGCCTTTATCAGGGATAGTCATAGAATATTAAATCACCTAGTCCAAGGGTGGGGGACCTGTGGCCTCAAGGCCACATGTGGCCCTCCAGGTCATCCAGTGAAGCCCTTTGACTGAATCCAAACTTCACAGAACAAATCCCCTTTGATAAAAGGATTCTGTAAAACTTGACTAGGTCAAAAGGCCTCATCTAAGCGCCTAGAAGGCCACATGTGACCTCGAGGCCACAGGTTTCCCAACCCCTGAGTCCAACCCCTTCATTTTATAGTTGAGAAGTTTGAGGCCTAGAGAATTAAAATGACTTGCCCAAGGTCACACAGCTAGTAAAAACCAGAGCAGGAATTTGAACCAGGTGTGTTGACTTTATTCCACTACCCTAGATGAAAGAACAGCAATAATCGAAATTTATATAGTATTTGAAAATTTTCAAAGTGCTCTTCTGAGTCCTATTTCGTACTTCAGATTTTATTTCAATTTTACGGATGAAGAAAGTGAGGATCAAAAAAGTTAATTGACTTGAATAGGGTCACATAGCTAACCTAATAAACGTGTCAGGTGAGATTTGGAAATCGATTTGAGTCCAAGCATTCGCTCCATTCTGCCAGCAACAGACTGTCTCTCCAGACATCATCAGACCTGAGGAGAAGGGTCCAGGGTCATGGATGATTGAGACAATTAGCTGGATTCTCTATTTCTGGGGAGCTCTTAGAGAAAATGAGATAATGGGTATCTCACAACCACTAACCAATCTAGCCCTAGACTCCTCCTGCATTTGAGGTTTAACGATACCTTAATTTGCATTTATTTCAGAGAAACATTTGTAACTGAGAGTAGGACGCGGTGCTTAACTTCTAGTAGTTGACATCTGATTTCACCTTTTGTCCTAAAAAACTGCCTGGAACCAGAACCCAGTGTTTTTGAGGTCAGACAGTATTCAGACCATCTACTTCATTCTTCCTCTCTCCTTGAAAAAAAGCATGCCTCATTTTGTGTCTGTGCAAGTACTAGCACTGAACTCTTTTTTTTTTTTTTGCTGAACTCTTTTTCCTAGTTTTTCCCTTGAGTCATTGCCTCCCAGCTTACCTGTCTTGAGCTGGGATAGTATAAAAGAGAAAGTTAACTCAGAGGCATTAGATGTAAATGGACCAGTAATCTAACAAACAGTAACTTGCTTCCAGAAGACCAGGGGTCAAGTGTACAATTACAGTTGAAATAATCAACCCAAGAAGTAGAGTTTTTGGAAGCACAAATGCACCAACTATTTGCCAGGAATTGTGCTAAGTGTTTTACGGATATCTCCTTTGTTACTCACAACCACACCGAGGGGTGGGGAGGCAAGTGCTATTATTATCCATTATTATTATTTTACAGTTGATGAAACTGAGGCAGGCAGCACTTAAGTGACTTGCCCAGGGTGACGCAGCTAGTAAGTGTCTGAGGCCAGATTTGAACTCAGGAAAATGAGTCTTTCTGACTGTAGGCCCCAGTGCTCCATCCACTGCACCACCTAGCTGTCTACATAATGATAGGTAATGATAGGTTGTGATGAGCTAACCAGAAGGGATTTTATAAGGTATGCCTATTCTGATGTGCCTTGGGCTAGATAAAATAGTTTGGTGTGGTGGAAAGAGCACTGTATTTAGAGTCAGGAAACTTGGGTTCAAATTCTAGCTCTATCTAAGTGACTTAGGCAAGTCACTTAATTTCTGTGGGCTTCAGTTTTCTCTTTTGTAAAATGTGAGGTTTCAGTTGAATTACTGAGTACTCTAGCTCTCAGTACAGTGACGATTTTTTGATTTTGTGTAGTGGTCTAGGTAGAAAAGGTCCTAATCATAATACTGGTTTGCTATCTGTCTTTTAATAACTCCACTAACTTCTTACGGAATTTATTTTCCAGATCACTTATTTTGCACTAGCTGGCCCTCATGCGTGGAATGTTCTACTCCTTCACCTCTTTCTCTGTCTCTTACATTTCCTGACTTCCTTCAAGACACAGCTTAAAATACATCTACTCCAGGAGGCCTTCCTAGCTGCTAATGTCTTCCCCCTCCCTGCTACTCTATGGATATCTAATATTTACCTAGTTGTTTACTTGTTTTTTCCCCTATTTGAAAGTAAGTTACCTGATGACAGGTAGGTGGCAGCAATGGGTAGAGCGCAGGGCCTGAAGTCTGGAAGACTCATCTTCCCAAGTTCAAATTGGGCCTCAGACAGGTCCTAGCTGAGTGACCCCGGGCAAGTCATTTAACCCTGTTTGTCTTAGTTTCCTCTTCTGTAAAATGAGCTGGAGAAGGAAAAGGCAAACCACTCCAGTATCTTTTCCAAGAAAACCCCAAATGGGGTCAGGAAGAGTCAGAAGGACTGGAAAAAAACAAAACCAAAAATACGAACAACTATTTGAGAGGAGGGACTGTTTTTTTGCCATCGTTTTGTATGCCCTAGTGCTTAGCATTTTGACTGGCTTGTGCTAACTTCTTAATAAATGCATGTTGAATTGAATTTATTTGACTTTTAACATTTAACCATGTAAACCCGTGGGTTGATTGAAGGCAAGTGAACCAAGTTCAATATAGAATATTTACTTATAATAATAATAATAATGAAAAATCTTGTTGCTTATTTCTAGGTATGTTTAATTTCCTTGCCAACTTTAAACTAATTAGGCATGGAACACAGAACCAGTTTATTATACACAAGAAACAATGCAAAAAGGACCTGAGTTTTGTTAAGAGTCAAGAAAACTTCCCCTCTAGTGATCTGCCCCTTCCCTGGGCCCTGTTCTAAGTTTATGGTGCCATTCTTGGTTTGAGACCCCTTAAGATTTCTAAGGAGTAAAATAACCCACTTCTATGGTGAACTCCATCTTCCCCAGGGACTTAAACAGTCACTCCAGACTTATAGAGCCATTAAGGCTCAATCAACCCTCTGTCAAGTGAGGAAATAACTTGTGGTAGCTAGATTGTTTAGAAACCTTATGCTTTAGTGGGTCCTGATTTCCTTAAGGACCTACACAGTCAACATGACTCACAGTACCTGTGCAATGTATGGTCTATTTATTATTCCTTGGTTTCACTTCCTGAAGCTCCTTGGAACCCCTTAGTGTGGTCTAACTTTCTTATGACTAGGTTGCTATACCCAGCATCCTAGACTGTTAAGGCATGGCACTTAGGCCTCTGCATTAGAACTGACTCAAGTCTCCAGTGCTTCTCTTGCTTGCTCAGGGATAGTCAACATATTCCCAACTTTTTGTTAGTTAGCCCTGCCACTCTCCCCAGTGACACACAAATGAGCTGGTCTGGTGGCCCCAATATCTCCAACTCTCTTTTCTCTGCCAAGAGCCCCTACTGTTCATTTTCTCAGTCCAAATTAGGGCAACTAAGTTCTATGAACCCTTCAGCTTCCCTTTCTCCTCCTCCTCTTACTCCCCCCAGCTCCAGGTCTTGCAAACTGATTTGAGTCTCAGATAAGCTGAAAAGAGACACTAGGAACACTGGAGGCAGAGGGGCAAAGCTGGCTCCCTCTGCCCAAATTTCTACTGCCATGGCAAAGATCATGTTCTTTTTGTAATTACGTGCCCTTTTCTGCTTTTATGGACGTGCTTTTTGGTTTCTCCAGTTAGAGGGGTGAGTTCCAGGGTGTCAGGCACATTGTTTTATACTGCTTTTGTATCGTCCTCAGCTTATAATAGGCACCTAGTAAACACTTATTAAACTTCAGAAATCATAAGCAAGAGGAAAATTGGCTGTTGCTTAGGCCTCTACCCTTGTCATGCCACTAAATTCCATTGAAAATACTAGATGCATAACTGAACTCTATGTGAGTAGGAAATAAATTTCAGGGTGCCTGAATTCTCACATCTTTTTTTTCCCCCTGGGACTCTAAAATGACTTTTATTTTTCTCATTGTTTGTATGTATTCTGTCTGAAATTTATTTCAAGTAAACTGAGATGGTGAACCCTTGGGGAGGGTCAGAGCTTTTTCCTGCTGTATTAGGGGGTCAAACATTTTGTGATTATTAACAAGAATAGGGAATAACTCAACTTTGAAGGTTTAGAAATTTATTTAGCACTTTTACTTCTCTAATTGCTGCTGATAATAATATTAAACAATGTTTTTTGTTCATTCCCTTAATCTTCAGAAGACTGAATATATTCTACTCATCATAGGGAGGAAAAGGGTATTACAAATAACTTTTATTTGAAAAACAAAACTTTTCACATAAAAATTTGGAGGTAACCAAGTGGAATTTTGAGTTCAATCAGTTTCATATTCATATTAGATTAACAATTAAGTCCATAGAAATTCCCCTATGGTCCCAACTTTGGATCTTCTTGAGGAAGAAACTTTAGAATGAGTCAATAGTTTGTCATTGTAAAAAATTTTATTTACTTTGTCTTAGCAAATGGAAAGAGTAGTTAGCCTGAGATTTTGCTGTAAACCATGTAGAGACCTCAATGTAGAATGGAGAGATGAGAGTTTTCATGCAGGTTCATACCACCAGAAGATAGCCTAAGGTAAAAACTGTAACATGTATTTATTTAATAATAACAAAAATGTGAGTGCACTAATTATTTGTATTCTTTAAAAGATTAAGAATATATCTATCCATTACTGTTCTTTGAATTCGGCACAAAATTTACTTGCTTAAGGTTATCCTTTGCTAAATATTGGATGGTTGATTCTGAAACATCTCAGTGGTCTTATTCTATTGAATGAGTCTGAACCTTTGAGCTAGAAGGCAGAATTTCAGGACCTTTCATGAACACCTGAAGATTTTCATTGAATAGACTGGCATTTGCAGAAGACCCAGGAACCAAAACACCTTCTTAGGAGTCTTCTATTTTGGGAACTAATTTTGAGACTATAATTTATTTCTGATTCCCATGAAATATTAAGGAATCTGATGGGTCCAATCCTCTTTAGCCTCCCAGAAAACTTCAGAACAGTAAAGTCAGGGTTCCTAACCTGGGGTCTACAGACCTTTGGGAGAGTTTGTGAGCTTGAATTGAATTTTTTTTTTACTAACCTCTAACTAAAATTTAGCATTTTCTTCAATTATGAAATTAAAAAAAAGACATTCTGAGAAGAGGTCCATAGGCTTTACCAGATCACCAAAGAGATCCTTGATACACATAAAAAAAGTTAAGAATTTCTTCCTCAGAGTCAATCCCAAGTCTTGAGATACTAAACAATGGGTGTAGTGTGGAAGATTGGGTTGGGTGATTTTTAATTATTATAGGGTGCTTTATATTGTACATAGTACTTTTCTCTCTTTGGAGAACCAATATCCTAGTCACCTATATTTCGAAGTCTGAAGTCATGTTTAACTCTTTCCTCCCCTTCATCTTCCTTATCCAATTAGTTACCAATTTCTATTAGTTCTTCCATTTAGCTCTTGTTCTCCACTCACCCCCTTCAGCTGCTTTCTCCCTCCACCCTTGCAGTGCTCATCTCCTACTGGTGAGTCTCAGTTTGAGGAAGGATCTAGACCTGCCATCCTTTATTCTCCTGTGCAAAGATCTGCCTCCACCTTCACTTATCGGCTCTTTAAAAAAAATTACTGATCACATTTCTATCCAGAGTAATGAAATCAGGAATTATGAACAACCTTGTGCCCCATTAGAAGGTAAGCTCGAGAATGGACACTATTTCTTTTTGTTTCTATTTGTATCCCCAAAGTTTAGCACAGTTCTTGGCAGATAGTAAGAATTTAATAAATACTTGTCTTGATTTTATTATCCTGGATCAGGCCTTCATTTCTTCTTGCCTAGACTCCCAACTGAACTTTTTGCTTCTAGTCTATTCATTCTCCATTCCATCCTTGGTTTTACTGCCTGAATAATCTATTTTACTGCTGTTGTCTTTTCTTTGCTTAAACATTCAGTGACTCCCCTTTGTTTATTTATTAAAATAGAAATCCCTGGGGGTGGCATTTTAAGCCTTCCACACTTTGGCTTCAATTTATTTTTCCAGCTTTGTCTCATACCACTCTGCTTCACTAATTCTATATTATGGTCAAACTCTATTATATATATATATATATATATATATATATATATATATATATATATATATATATATATATATTTTTTTTTTTTTTTTTTTTTGCTTTTTGGTGAGGCAGGGTTAAGTGACTTGCCCAGGGTCACACAGCTAGTAAGTATCAAGTGTCTAAGGCCAGCTTTGAACTCAGGTCCTCCTGACTCCAAGGCCAGAGCTCCACCCACTGCGCCATCTAGCTGCCCCTAAACTCTACTATACCATTCTTGGTCCTCCACTGTCTCCCACCTCCATGACTTTGTATACACCCCCTCTTCAAACCTCCCCCCTCCTCCCGCCATTCTTGAAATGATATTTTTCTGCTTCAACCTTAATTTTTTTCAAAGTCCATTGCAATTCAGCTGCCAACTTCTCCATTAAGTTTTCCTGGACTTCTCCCTTTCTCTTCCTCTCAAAGTGATCTCTTCTTCATATTCAAGTTTCTCAGAGTACTTTGCCTGGACCTTGACTTGTCCTTGTATCCCTAATACTTTGCAAAATCCCTAGTATATACTAGATGCTTAATAAATGCTTTTTTGGTTAAATTTGTCTCCCTTTTATGCATATCACATTCTTCTTTCATAATTATTTGTGTTCATGTTTTTATCCCCAATAAGTTGTAGTTGTAAGCTCCTTGACAGCAGGGTCCCTGTTGTATTTTATCTTCCCAGAATCTTTGTCCCTTGGGCAAAGTGAAGTAGTAGGTGGAAAGAGTATTGGATTGCTTAGGTTCAAACAACATCTCTACCAGTTACTAGCCCTATGACCTTGGCAAGGCTTTTCACCTTACTGGGCCTCAGTTTCTCATTTGTCAAATTGTGGGGGTTAGACTGGATGACTTCTAAGGTCCCATCCAGTTTTCAATATCCTGTATGACTGGTCCAAAATTGCACAATGAATTATCATTATTTCAAGATGATATCCCTTGCACCTTAACTTGCATTTTAGATCAAATTATATCCCTCATGTCAAAAGGAGCTCCAAAAAGAAAAGAGGACAATTCCTTTTTTCAGAAAGGGAAGGACATGGGAAGCCAGCTGCTAATCAGAGCAGGTGTGTCCAAACAAAAGCACTCCTCCATTCATAGGTCTTTTGGGAGGAGATGTTTATTGTTCATTGTGGGCTTAGAGCCCTGTAATATAGTTAAGTTTGCTTAGGGGGTTGTTTTTCTGGCCTTTTGCCCAGGAATCTTGTGGTCTTTTATCATTTGGGTGATAGTTTTCCCATATCTGTGAGGCATTGAATGCTGAAAAATTTAATTTCCAGCTCCCAAGTAGGAAAGGAAATTTCCACAAAGACCTTGAAAGACTTGTTCTTAATATATAACTCATTGGTTTATGGAAATTGCCCGTCATGAATCAACACATTGCTTAATATGAAGGGGGTTTCAAAGGCAAAATTTTTTGGAAATATCAGCTCTTTCTGGGCTGTTGAGTCCTGTTCAAGAGCTGAGATGGTAGGCACTTTGTACAGAGGGAGGTCAGTTCTGGGGAAGGCCACCAGACAGCTGACACATGGAAATTCAATTTTCTATCTTTCTGGACTTAAGGAAGGGATTTTTTTTCCCTTTTTAATCAGATAATCTAGCGGGGAGAGGTTTGGTGTCTCATTACCAGACTCTTGAGTCATCTGTTCTTTTTGACATTATGTTTCTTGTGATGATTCTGCTGCTTTGGTTAGGGTTATAATATAAAAAAGGTCAGGCCAATCAACTCCTTATTCTCACGCTGTGCTTTCAGGTCTCAAGGCCTTGTGCATGAGAGTCACTTATTTATTCATGGGGTGGGAGCAGAGGAAGGCCAAAGGACTTTCATCCTTCTTTGGTTAGTGGTTCAGGATCCTGCCCTGTTTACTCCTGGGGTCATTTTCCAGTATAACCAGCAAGGCCCTTGAGAGTGGCTTGGTGATTGGGGACACCTGCCCCCCAGTGGAATCTAGATGGAGGCTTATATTTCATTCTCCCCCTTACTCCCTTCATGTGATACTAAGCAGCTGCCACCATAAAAACGCTTTAATCATACTACACATGGCCTTTGTTCACTCTGGTGACCCAAGGGTGATAGGTTATGTGCATCCTCTGACTAGAGGGTATTCTTCTGCCACAGTTGGTGCTGATGAGAGTATGAATTACATGCTTTCTGAATGATCTGCATATTTTTTCTTGTATTTAAATCTCCCCATACAGTTCTGCCTCTGCAGTGTGCTGCTTGGGCCTGGTAGAACCATACTCAACGAAAGAGATTGGGCTGACATTCAGACAGAAAATAGTTCCTGAACACTGAAGTTGGACCATCATCACTCTTGGCATAGTATGAATAATGACTTTTTTTTTTCTTTTAAGGCAGAGGATGCAGGAACAGCTAAACAGCTAGTTTGTCTTGGAAAGACTCCGGGCTTTATGGTGTAGTACAGAAGGGGAATCACAGAAGGTCACCCATTCTGTTCTTTGGTTTGGACAGTTTCTCCATTAAGTCATAAAACTAAGTAGACACATCCTTGAAAAATACTTGTGCTTGCCATGTTTGGTGAGGACCTGTCAGCCAAGGTCTTTTGGTCTTTGCTTGTGATGCACCACTTCTGTTTAATTTGTGCTAATCTGGCTTTGAATCCAGAAATAATTTTTCGGTGTTCTGACTTTCAAAAGATCATTGTTCTAGAATTTTTTAGTCATCACGCGTCAACTCAGTGATCATTGTTTTGGAGTGGGATTTGAACCAAAGTCTTCCCATCACCAGCTTTTTTACTGTGGACAAGTCAATTTCTTTGAGCTCTAGGCCACAGTCTAAGGACCTAGTAAGTTTTAAATCTGCAGTTATCTTTTCCATACTTTCCCCATCACGGTTTCGATATATCATGGTCAGCATAAGAAATTAAATGGGAAGTTTCTGGGAGTTTTGTGGAAGCTGCTGACAACCTATGAAGGCCAGTAGAGGACACAGAAAAAGTTTAGAAACTCAGAAATGCATAAAATAGATATATATAGTATAATATCAACCCATATTTTGCAATAAAGTACTGTAAACACTCCATAAAAGAAAAAGAAAAAAAATTCAGACTTCTTCTTTTCCAAAATTTTTACAAGATTTTCTAGATCACATGGTCAGTATGCCCCTACCCCCTGTGATGTGGAAGGGATAATTGTATTACAAATATGTAACTACACCTAGAAATCGCGGATGTTGCCAGCTCATAGGGCACACTATAGAATGAGTGTTTAGTAACACATCTACCTGGAGGAGAAACTAGTTTCTTTAGGTATATTTCTTTTCTTTTCTTTTCTTTTCTTTTCTTTTCTTTTCTTTTCTTTTCTTTTCTTTTCTTTTCTTTTCTTTCTTTTCCTTTCTTTTCCTTTCTTTTCCTTTCTTTTCTTTTCTTTTCTTTTTGACACCTCTGCTGTGCTTTTCATGGTTTAACTGGTGTCTTGACATTTCCAAAGAGGAGACTATTTGTATCATATTTATACATTAAACTGAGCTGTCTCCAGCTTCAAATTCCCGAAGATTCTCTCCCAACCATTGTCTTCCTTTGAATGATACAGCTTGGCAGGCTGAGTGATGATGATATCTGCCTGTTTGGGCATCTCAAATGCAGCTTTTCCTTTCCTTCCTTTTACAATTCAATTCATTCAGGCTTTGTTTGTATAGACTGTCTACGTCTGTTAACGCTGGTCTCTGCTCGTTAGATGGTCAATAGGGTAGGGAAGGTAGTTGCTAGTCAGGAAGTCCGTGTTACCAAATATTTGCTCTGTCAGTTGGTTGAGCTGAGCTGTTCTTTGTAGAGAAATCACTCATTTTTATGATGAAGATTTAAAATTTTAAGTCCTGAGAAGTGAGAGGTTACCCAAAATCACAATGAAGGAATAGTAGAATAAATTAATTATTTGAAATCTAGAAGAGGTTTTCACTTAACATCTAGAGGAGGTTTCCAATAACGTTAAAGAGCCTGATGCTTGCAAGAAGTTAGGATAAGACTTAAGGAAATCTGGTAAGGGAAAGTCAGAATTTTGAAAACTTCAGCCTAAATATTCTAATGCTCCTTGCCATTTAATCCACCATCCCTCTGTAGGGTGGATGTAAAGATGGTGATTATGTAAAGATACTTTTGAAGATATCTGATTTGACTAGAGCAGTAGTTTCCCAACCCTTTTGATCCTGGGACACTTTACACTCTTAAAAATTATTTAGGAGCCCAAAGGGCTTTTTTAATGTGGGTTGTATCTATTGAAACTAAGTTTTTAAAAAAAATTATTAATTCATTTAAAATAACAGTAATAAACCCATTTTATGTTACATAAATACCATTGTTCATTAAAAATAGTTATATTTTCCAAAACAAACAAATATGGTGAGAAAAATGGCTTTGTTTTTATATATTTTTGCAAACCTTTTTAGTGTGTGACTTAATAGAGGACAGCAGGATTCTCTTCTGCTTCCGCATGCAGTCTATTATTGCTCTGTGTTATTTTGGTTGAAGTAAATGAAGGAAAACTGGTCTTACACAATTAGAAAAGGGACAAATAGTTTAGCAGGCAAATAATAGCTTAGTATTATTATGAAAATAGTTTTGACCTTGCGGACATCTTGAAAGGAGGCATCTAGGTGGATCAGTGCATAGAGTTTCTGGTCAGGAGTCAGAAAGACCTGAGGTTAAGTCCAGCCTCTGACATTTATTAGTGGTGTGACCCTGGGCAAGTCATTTAGCCTCTGTCTGTCTCTCAGTTTCCTCTTCTACAAAGTGGGGATAATAGTAACTACCTTCAAGAGAAGTTGTAAGGATTAAGTGAGATAATAATTATAAAGAGCTTAACACAATGCCTGGCACATAGTAAAGGTTACGTTACGGTTAGCTATTTAGCTATTTGCTGTTTTTTCTGCTTCCCTGATCTCCCCAATCCCTGCTATGGTCTGTTATTCATCACATCTAGCATTAGCTGATATTAAAACCTTTTTCCAAAATGAACCAACTTCTCCCCTTCCCACCTCCCCAGCATTTAATATTGAGATTTGGTGTTCACCCCCACAGTACAATGAGTTGGGCACGTAAAGGAGCAAGTCCCCTCTAAGAGCCTATGTATCTCCTGTTATGTTTATCTTTAGATGTTTGTTAAACTGGGGTTAATTTTCTTCATCATCTTCCAGTGTCTGGACTATGGCCAATAATAGATGCATTAAAATAACCAGTAGTTTCTGAGTTTGGGCTTCCTTCCAGCTCCCCACACTGTATTCAGCTTCTGACAGAAAGCTCTAGACCACCCGTCAGCAAATGGTTTCTCTCTATCGAAGCTACCCTGAAGCAAGTTCTTTGCATGGAAGCTTTTGCTTTGTTCCTGGCCCAGAAGTTCAGCTCACCGTGGAATGACACCTTTTTTTTTTTTGAGTGGATCATTATCTTTTAAAAATAGGTATACTGAGGGAAACAGGTTGGCTGAAAGAAGAAAGAAAACCATTTAGATGAATGGAGAATTAGACCTCAGTTTCCCCTAAAGAGAGCAGGAAGTAACATGTTCATAAGTTCCTAGGATTTAGAGGTGGAAGATCTATTCCAACACCCTCATTTTGCAGATAAGGAAACTGAGGCTCAGATCACAGTGTAATGAATATTATCACACTGTGCTTCCGGAGGCAAAGGAGATGTCTGGACAAATAGCTCTTGTATGTGTAGCAGGTGTTGCATGTGTGTGTGGGTACTGTTTTACCCATCTAGATTATGTGTCCACATGGGTCTGCCTAGACTTGGCTTGCAGGGAAGCAAGAAGAGGCATCTCTAGCATTTCCTCCCCCTATCCTTCTCCAAGGGAAACTTTGATTCTTGCCAGGAGGGAGAGCAGGAAATTGGGGCCAGAGGCTGGCTATTGTGCTGTTCTCAGAGAGAGACAGTTCTGGGCTAGAATTATATCTATCTGCTTCCTTAAGTATTATTAGTTTAGGGGATATAATTTTTAGGTTTAAGCTGAGTTCTTATCACTGTTCCTTCATGGCAAAAGGGAGATTCCAAAACACTATATCCATAGCTTGACTCCCTTCTTTCCAATGCCACTTGGTTGTTGTCCTTCATCCTTAAGAGGACCAAAATGACATTACTTTGCTAAGAGTCAAGTTTCAGCATGTCCAGCTGTAGCTGTTCAGACCAATATGAGCTCGGAATATGAGCAATATGACCAATATGGCCTCAGGTTGGGCACATTTGGGGTGGATTCTCTAAATTTGTGCATCTTGTGTTTCTTTTGAGCGACTTCATTTCTGCTTTGCTCGTAAAGCACTGCACCTTCTCTGATGTGGGCATGCCATGCTGAGTGGTCCTATGCCAGCGTCTCCCACGTCACACAATCAATTCCAAAGTTCTTAAAAGAAACCTTGTATTGTTTCTTCTGGACACGATGTGAATGTGAACACTTACCCTGTGTGAGTTCTCCATAAAATAGTCTTTTTGGCAAGCCTACGTTTTGCAAGCATACGTTTTGCATTCAAACGTGGCTAATCCATCTGAGTTGCACTCTCTGAAGTAGAGTTTGAATGCTTGGCAGTTTAGTTCGAGAAGGGACCTCAGTATCTGCTATCTTATCCTGCCAGGTGATCTTCAGAATCTTCCTAAGACAATTCAAATGGAAGCAATTCAGTTTCTTGGCATGGTGCTGGCATATTGTCCAGGTTTCACAGGCATACAGCAATGAGGTTAGCACAACAGCTCTGTAGACCTTCAGTTTGGTTGTCAGTCCTCTTCTCTCCCATACTTTCCTTCAGAGCTTTCCAAACACTGAGCTAGCTCTGGCAATGCATGTGTCAACCTCATTATCAATGTGTATATCCCAAGAAAGTATGCCAGTCCCACAATGAACACATATAGCAAATAACAAAGAAACCCATTTGTCCAATAGCAAAACAGAAATTGGGAAAAGTATACATAAGAGAATATATACTAAGCAGCACATAGAGTAAATGAGTTCCCTCTTTGGATGCAAGATAACTCAGCTCAACCCAGAGAGAGAGTCCCAGATCTTACCCAAAGAGGAAATTCTCTGAAGTTTCTAATGTAGCAAGATGTGGGTAGGACATGATACAGACTGTCAACTCCTTTCATTCAGAGGAGTCTTTCAAGAATCTGTCGTTCCTTTTAGTGATATGAAGAGGGGTTGGAATGATGTATCTTCTCTCTTGAATCTAGAAGCAAGAGGAGCCCAGGACTTTTCTCTTTTGCTCTTGCTAACGCCACCCATCATACTGGCACAGGGCATTCAATAATCAATCTCTACCAATGAGCAAATTGCCCCCTTGAGCCTACAATTGCTCCTTTGAGCCAATGGTTACACATGTAAGGACAATACCTTACATCTGTACAGTGCTTTATAGTTATACCCTCCTATGTCATCTCATTTGAAATGATAAAACAACCCTGTGAAATAGGCAGATATTACTAATACCATTTTTAAGTAAATGAGGAAACAGTTTCAGGGAGGTTAACCTCTCAATGTCACATGGCCAGTTAGTAACAAAACTGGGACTCAAATGCAGGTCTTCTGATTTCTAGTTTGTTTTTCGTAGTTAATTCTATTCACCATGATTAACTGTATATTAAGATTTTCAAAGAAAGATGTAGGCAAATAAGAAGGCAATGTGTTATATAGTGGAAAGGGCACTGTATTAGAACCTAACTGTCATCCCTGGTTCTGCCACTACAACTATGGCGGCTGCTGCTGCTGCCACTACTTACTACTACTACTACCATCACTACCCCCAGCTAATACCTGTCATTTACAAAGTATTTTAAGGTTTGCAAAGCACTTTACAAATATTCTCTCCTTTGATTCTCACAACTCTGGGAGGTATATGCTATTATTACCCCCATTTGGGAGATGAGGAAACTGGTTAAATGACTTAACCATGGGTCACCCAGTAAAACAAATATCTGAGACTGGGTTTGAACTCAAGTCTTTCTGATTCCAGGTCCAGCACTCTATCCACTGAGCCACCTAGCTGCCTTTGTATAACTAACTAGCTGTGTCACCTTGGCAAGTAACTTAAACTTTCTGTTCCTCAGTTTTCTCATCTATAAGATGGGAAAGTTGAATTAGATGGTTTTTTTTTTAAACATCTCATTTGGGGGCAGCTAGGTGGCACAATAGATAGAGCTCCAGCCTTGGAGTCAGGAGGACCTGAGTTCAAATCCAGCCTTAGACACTTGACACTTACTAGCTGTGTGACCCTGGGCAAGTAACTTAACCCCAGTGGCCTCACCAAAAAAGCAAAAAATAAAACAAAAAACAAACAAACAAAAAAACCCAAAACTCACTCATTCTAGCACAAGCATTCCAGAATTTTAGGCGTGTTTGTCAGTCTTTTAGTGATCTCAAACTTGATGTGAAGGGCAGAACTAACCATAGAGTAGAGAAACACTTTCAGAGTTAAGGCATTTATAAGCTATAAAGTAACGTATACAGCCTTCGATCACTGTCCCTTGGAAAACAAAGTCTGAGACTATGTTAGATGTCCATTATTTTTTGGAGTTGTTCTCTGAGCAAAATGTTGTGAGATTGAAGAGAGACCTGCGTCGGGAAGCAGGGTAGTGCCCAGAGAGGAGAGCTGACTTTTCATTGTGAGTTAACATGATTGTATTTTCCCATAGGAGCTTGCCTACCCACAGTGAATTGGTTCATAGACCTGGAAGAAAATGTGCGCATTGCAGAATATATTGAAGTTAATCACAGTAATTTGTAGTCCATGTTACTTTTTTTTTCAGTTCAGTGGGGAAAGAAAACATACCTGCTTTAACAAATATCACTGTATTAAGTCTGTTTTCTGGACAAAATCCCAGTCCTTGCAAAGTATTTACTATTCCCAGAAAAGAAAAACTACACAAAGCCAAATTTCCTTTGTGAATATGATTAATGCAATGGGAAAGTATAATGCTGTTAATATTTTGATTGGTTGTTTAATTTTAAATTGTTAATTGTACAGGGAATGTTCTGAATCAGCTTATGAGTTGGTACCAACAGAGGTATAAGATAAAGGCCCCTGAAATGGAAGATGAAGTCAGCAGGCTCTACCAAAGCTTGGGCAATTCAAATCTTTGGTCCAGAAATTCTATAAAAATGACTTGGAACAAACACATATGTAGCTCAGGGTGAATCTAGACTCCAAAGTGTGACCTGGTTCCCTTTTCCTGAAGAGCTCTGACCACCTAGAGCTAATCTCTTTTAGTGTCTAGAGAAGAGATTTATCTGAAGAACCTTGCCCAAATCCTGAGCTGTTGCATTCTTCCACAGAAGAGGTAACAGTATGCTCATCACAGATTTCAAAGATGTGTTGTGTTTTTGAAGCTTTTGATTTGTTAGGAGAGTAAGAGGCATCTGTCATCTAGTTAAGTCTGCTGATATGCACAAATAAGACAAGAATTATTTTTTTAATAAATGGCCAATGTCAATTTTCTTTATTATTTTTAATATTTTTCAAAAGGTAAATTCAGTATACTGTTTTAGACAAAAACAAGCCACAGTGTGGAAATCATTGACATTGTTTTTTTTATTATGCTATAGTGCCTTTTTTTGGGTCTTTTTTTACTTTTTGGTGAAGCAATTGGGGTTAAATGACTTGCCCAGGGTCACACAGCTAGTAAATGTCAAGCACCCAGAGGCCGGATTTGAACTCAGGTCCTCCAGACTTTAAGGCTGTCCCCTATAGTTCCTTTTTTTAAGGAGGCAAACTTCAGGGAATATACCATCTAATAATATAAACTTGAATCCTAGTATTATCTCAGTTTGAAGATCATAGCATCATCCTTCTAGAAAGGAACTTCTCGTATACCTCCTACCTCCCACCCCCTTTTTTTCCAGAGGGGCATGTTGAAGCCAGGTGAACTGATTTGTCCAACATCACTCAGATAAGGAGCTGGTATTTGAACCCAGGTTTTCTAAGTTCAGGGTTCTTTCCAAGATAATTAAAGAAGATATGGGGTGGTTTTAGAGGAAAAATAAACTAAAGTACTCATATGTTATGTATAGCATTAGTTAGCTACTTTCTTATGTCTAAGCTGGAAAATAAAACTCTTGAAATTGGTACTAATCTAGTGAGGTTGAGACCTAAGTAAATCATTGCTGTTTACTCTCGTCCAGCTCTTAATGACACCATTTAGAGTTTTCTTGGCAAAGGTACTGGAGTGCTGCTCCATTTTCTTCTCCAGCTTATTTTACAGATGAGGAAACTGAGGCAAACAGGGTTAAGTGACTTGCCCAGGGTCACATAGCTAATAAGTGCCTGAGGCCAGATTTGAACTCAGGCCTGGCACCCTATTCACTGTGCCACCCAGCTGTCCTAAGCAAATCATAGGATCATAAACCTAGAGCTGGAAGGGACTGTAGAGACCCCCTAGTCTGACCCATCTCATTTTTCAGGTAGTAAACATTAGAGAAAGGATTTGAATCCAAGTCGAAGGTTAATTGATGCGCTTTGTTCTTGTATTAGTTACTTCTGGAATCTCTCTGGCTGTACATTGGATGGTTCCTTGAAAAAATAAATAAACATCCCCATTCAGTGACAGGAGGTGGCTACAAAGCTCAGTGGATAGAGCTCCTGATCTAGAGTCAGAAAGACCTGAGTTCAAGTCCAGCCTCAGGGTGTGACCCTGGAAAAATCACTTAACCTCTATTTGCCTCAGTTTCCTCATATGTAAAACAAGGATAATAATAGTACCTACCTCACAGGCTTGTTGTGAGAGTCCAATGAGATAATAATTATAAAGCATGTAGTGCTATGATTGACACATAATAACTGCTGTATAAATGTTAGCTCTTGTTATTATTTTCCTTGGGGGCATCACCTGATCTAATTCTTAGTGTAGGGTTTGTTCCATTGAACCCATAGGGCTTGTCTTAAATCTAGTTTCTAGTTCCTGTCTTTAGCTAATCTAAGAAGACTTTTTTGGTTTTCTGTATTCTGCTTCTAGTGTACTTAGCATGGTGCCTGGCACATAGTAGGTGCTTAATAAATATTTATTGACTGACTAGTTGATCTTACGGTTTTCTAACCTCAGAGCCATTTGGCCATTCCCGTGGGGGATAAATATAAATTCTTTGCTTATCCACAAAAATTTAATGATAATCATGAATGTATGAATAATATTTACATAGTTAATATCCATCTTTACAATTTGGGAAAGGGAAGGAAATTACCATTCTCTGGTGACCTATTTTGTTTTGTATTCAGAAAGTCCCAGAGAGTTGGATTTGGGGCCACTTCTGAAAACAATCAATTTGAAAGCTATATCCTAACCTTGCTTATTCAAAATGACTTTTCCAAGTAGGAATCATAAAACCAAGCCCACTATATATAAGGCAGAAAAACAATTCTCATACACAGAAAATAATTTGAATTATTATAGGCATTTATATAAGCTTTAGTGATAAGTAAGCTAATATAAACTTTCCTTATGGTCCCAGTTCTGCCATTCTCTACTCACATGACCTTGGAAAAACTATTTGACCTCTCTGGGCTTCAGTTTCCTTATCTGTAAAATAAAGGGGTTGGATTAGGTCATCTCCAAGGCCTCTTTCAGCTTGAAATCTGTCAACTTCTGAGCATCTTAAAATGTATCATATTCTATCTCCAGATAGGCCACCACTCAAGCATTCTATGTTCTTATACCAATATAGGAGCCCAGAGCAAGTACTTCAGGCAAAGCTTATCCATTAAATGTAGACTATTAAATTTGTAACAGCTTTTAACTTATAATCTTTGGTGAGAGGCAGAATTATAAACTGGGCCCTATGTGAGTGAAGCTGTGTAATATAAGAAAGCTTCATACTTTAACCAGAGTATAAATTTGTAATTTTTTTTTTGACAAATATAGTCAGCCTTCTAGCAATTTAATTTCAAATATCTCTTATGCAGCCAAAATTTGGTGGCAAGATGATTGCTAATCTGTATCCATATTGAATCTAACCACAAAGCAATGAATAGGTGGGCCAACATCTACTGATGACAACCTTCCAGCCCCCTCTTCTCTCTCCCTCTGTCCCAGTGAATTCCTTTCTCCAGGTCATGGGCTTGACCTGAAGCACACAAATGAAATAAAGAAAAAATGAAACAAACAAGGAAACCAATAATCCTGGCTTTTAAGAGTATTAGTTTTCTAGGCAAAAGACTGGTGCACCAAGATCCAGGATGGCTGTAGATCAAGCCTTATGGGACATTATGGGTGCCATGATTATTGGGCTATGGGAATGCTACCCAACAACAACAAGGACAACAACTCATGAAAAATAAAGATATATCCATGTAGGAAGCATTGATGAAAACAAAATTATCAGGCTGAATCTTAGTGAAGGGTTAAATATATGAAAGAAGATTTATGTGTGAATTAAGCAGCAAGCATTTACTTAGCCTCTACCATGTGTTGGACACTGTGCTAGATATTGGGAATATATACAGAGAAAACAAAGTGGTGACTGCTGTCAAGGAACATAAAGCAGCAGTGTTATGTATGTATTTATAGACACATATTTATAATATATTTATACATATATGTGTATATATATATATATATATATATATATATATATACATAAACACACATGTCTGTCTTTATATTTACCTTTCTATGTAGAAAATAAATTCAAAGTAATTTGAGATGAGTTCAGAGGAGAGGCACCAGCAGCTGGAGGAGTGCCTTAAGCAGGAAGTCACCTTGGTTAAAGCCAGGTTAAAATTTGCAAAGTATTTTATGCACATTATTTCTTTTTTTTTTAAATTAAAAAAAATTTTTTTTTGGCTAGGCAATAGTGTTAAGTGACTTGCCCAGGGCCACAGAGCTAGTAAGTGTTATGTGTCTGAGGCTGGATTTGAACTCAGGTCCTCCTGAATCCAGGGCCGATACTCTATCCACTGCGCCTTATGCACATTATTTCATTTGAGATTCTCTATAATCTGATAAGGCTTGTTGTTGTTCAGTCATGTCTGACTGTTTTCTTGGCAAAGATACTGGAATGGTTTGCCATTTCCTTTTCCATCTCATTTTACAGATGAGGAAACTGAGGCAAACAGGGTTAAGTGACTTGCTTAGGGCCACCCAGCTAGTGTCTAAAGCCAGATTTGAATTCAGGAAGATGAGTCTTCCTGACTTCAGACCCAGCACTTATCTGCTGTGCCACCTGGTTGCCCTTATCTGGTGAGGTAGTTACTATTTAATCCTATAGCTAGCTGGTACTGTTGCTTTTTTTGTAGCTGAAGAAAGTGGGGCTAATTAAATGACTTGCCCATGATTAAACAGCTTGTAAGTATGTGTCAGAAAGGCTTCAGTTCAAATCCTACCTCTAGGAAAGGAAGACAGGAAAAGAAAATTTGGTCAAAAAGTCAGAATGGTAAAAATAAATCAGATGAAACAAAGAATCACATTGTGGCAATTGACTTTTTCCTTTTGTTTTTTTCTAAAATTGTTTAGCTAGTTAATGGTGAAATTGTATGAGTTCTCCAGTCTAGTCCTAAAGCAACATTCATTGCACAGTCCTCCTAATTGACATGAACACAGAAATCTTGTGCTATGGTATTCTGGAGTTAAACTTTTAAAACAAATGACTTATGTTTCAGGAGCAATCTGGAATGCTGCTTTCTAAGCTCGTTAGAAAAGTACAGAAAATTTGTCTGCTGAGGATTTCACTCTCTCTCTAGTTGCTTCCTTCCATAGCCTGGGAAGGTTTCTTTTCAGACTTGGAAACTTATCAACTTGGCATGATTCTGATTTCCTCTGTATTCTATGTACTTCCCTTGGGAGATGGAAGTCTCCTGTTATCTGTCTCTGCTCTCTTCTCACCCCTTTCCTCAGGGTGAGCAGGAAAACAAAGAATTAATTTTACTTGTTTGTCATATCCAATACACTTGGCTGGACATCCTCAGCTCCCTTGTAGTCTCCAATTCTTAGAGCCTCTGAAAAAGCCACTCATTCACCAGAATGGGTTATATGATTCTCTTTTTTTTTTTAGTGTTTTTTTTTTGATGGCTCATGCTAGTGTCTTTTGTAATTTCTTTTCTGCTTTTTTTTTTGACCAGTATACTATTAGACAGGATTTTGTTCTTCTCCTTCAAAATATAAGACAGCCCTGCAGTGCTACCTGAGATGATAGATAGAATCTCTGCGCTTCTGGAATACCTACAGGATTCCAGAGATAAGATAGAGAATAGGAATTGTAGCTGGTTCTTAAGCTTGGTAATGAAAAAAGCACATTTTTCTGGTGTTTCGGCCAGTAAGGAATATTACCAAGTCTTAGTAGTATTTAAATTTAAAAATTTAATTTAAAATTTAAAAAATATTATCCTATTTTTTAATATTTATTTGACTTGATGGTTATTAAGCTTCTAGCACAAATTTTTTTAAAAACTAAGTTATTGTTGGCATGGGAAGCAGGGTAATAGTGGAGATGGCCAGCACTCTTCCTTTTTGTCCTGTAGATGTGTAATGTGGAATTCCTTGGCATGGTAAAGGAATGGGGTGAGGCCCCCAACATTCCAAATATCCTCGGCCTAAAAAGAGCTATCACACCCTCTTCCCTGAGTTCCTCAGGCATTTCTGGCCAGCAAAAGGGAATATATGGTTGAACGCTGCTGAGTTTGAAATATGAGGGGACACTCCTGCCTCTGAAACCTGGTCTCACATTTGCTCATCAAAATCCTCTATCATCTTTTCTTTTTTTCTCTCCCTGGCCTCCCTTACTCCTTAGTCACTTATGAATATGTTAAATAAGGAGCGGAAGAACTCACCATATGCAAAGTGAAGACCTTCACTTTGGGAGATACAGAAATATACTAGGTCCTTGCTTTCAGGATTATACAGTCTGGTTAAAGAGATAAGGCTTGCATTTTTTGTTGTTCAGTCATTTCAGTTGTATCTGACTCTTTGTGACCCCATTTGGGGTTTTCTTGGCAAATATACTGGAGTGGTTTGCCATTTCCTTCTCCAGCTCATTTTACAGATAAGGAAACTGAGACAAACAGGGTTAAGTGACTGCCCAGGGTCACACAACTAGTAAGCATCTGAGGTCAGATTTGAACTCAGAAAGATGAGTCTTCCTGACTTCAGGCCCAGCACTTTATCTGCTATACCACCTAGCTACTCAAGGCTTGCATATGTGAGAATACTGAGAAGAAGGAATTTGATTGAAAAAAGGTTTATGTTGCAACTAATTTTTGCTATGTGAGTTCAAGTAGAGAGTATAGAGCATGGGTAAGGATTGCTGGAAAAGACTATAAGCAGTACTTCCTACCTTTTGTGTGTGTTATTGACTCCTCTGGCAGTCTAGTGGAGCCTCTGGACGTCTTCTTGGAATATTTTTTAAAAAATACATAAAATAATGCAGAGAATTATAGAAGAAACCAATTATATTGAAACATAGATATATATCTTCTTCCCCATCCAAGTTCCTAGACCCCTCCGTGAAATCTATGCATGAACCCTAGGTTTAGAACCCTTCTAGAGAATGTTTTGAAGTTCAGTGATTTCTCCTTCCATTCACGTACCCTGGTGTTTAGCCATTTTCTCCAGTGAATGGACAGGGCTAGGTGGCACAGTGCATAGAATATTGGGTCTGAAATCAGGAAGGCTCATCTTCCAGAGTTCAGATCTGGCCTCAGATACTAACTAGCTGTGTGACCCTGAGCAAGTCACTTACTCCTGTTTGCCTCAGTTTCCTCATCTGTAAAATGAGGTGGAGAAGGAAATGGCAAACCACTCCAGTATCTCTGCCAAGAAAACCTCAAAAGGAATCACGAAGAGTTGGACATGACTCAACAACAACAACAAAATGGATGGACACCAACTTTGTTTACGATTCTTTGCTACCTTAATAAGCATTGCACATAGCAACGCTTCTTCTTCTTGTGGGCTTCTTCTTTCTGTCGTCAACTTCCTCAGGGTATATGCCTGTCACTAGGATATCTAAGTAAATCATGTGAATATTTTAGTCACTTTATTGGCATAATTTCAAATTGGAAAAGATAGATATGTAGGTAACAAGCATTTATTAAATGTTTACCTTGTGCTAGGTACTGTGCTAAGCAGAGGAGATACAAATAGAAGCAAAAAGAGAGACCGTTCCTGTCCTCCAGGAGCTACATTCAAATTGGAGAAGACAACAGATAAACATGGGGTGGGGCAGATAAAGGTACCCTGGGGTGAAGGGCCCGGTGGGAAAATCCTTACAGTCAGAAGCATAGCTGGAAGGGAAATGAAACGTGGCTGGGCTGGACCTGTCTCCAAAATGGAGGCCCCAAAGAACTCACCTGTAGGAGAAGGGGGCTGGTATGACAGAAGGATGTTTCAGGGGGAATTTTGGAAGTCTTCATGTAAGAGGTGGCAGTTGAGGAGGGTGAGCAGAAATGCAACAAGTAGAAGTAAGGAGGGATATTTCTAGGAGAGGGGATTTTAAGCACTTGACTAACTGTAAAATACCATGACTTGAAGAAGTCATAGATGCATCTGCCCCGCAGGAGACAATTGTGTTTGTGTAGAAAACTTACTAATGTGGAAAATTATTGGACCATTAAAAACACAGAAAGAAAATGAAGTGATCTCCATTTATCTGGTGAACCAGACTCACTTAACATTTTGAATAGTGAGGAAAAAGTAATCTGTCCACTGAAAGAAAGAAAATATGAATATGCCATTGCCTTTGCTTTTGTCCGGTCATATCTGACTCTTCATGACCCCATTTGGGGTTTTCTTGGCCAAGATACTGGAGTATTTTCTTCTCTAGATCATTTTACAGAGGAGAAACTGAGAGGCAATCAGGGTTAAGTGACTTGCCCAGGGTCACACAGCTAGTAAGTGTCTGAGGCCAGATTTGAACTCAGGAAGATGAGTCTTTCTGACTCCAGGCCCAGCACTCTACTATGCTACTTGGCTACCCATCATATGAGTATCTGCAAAATTTTGTTATGTTATAAAGGAGCCTTCATATTTTGAAAAACTCTGGCGCCATTGATCTAATCCTCTTTTTGTGTGTAGCAGAAAGAGAGAAATTTTTTGCTCATTTATTTTCCTCATTTCTTTCTTTTGGGCAAGGGTCAGAAGTAGAGTGATATTCAAATTAGCTCCAGAATGTGATGATAGTAGAAGAAAACTACATTTCTCAAGATACTTTGGGCCAAAGGGACTTGGCAGATAAGATAAAGGACCACTAGTAGGGATGGTAGAATTGCTAGATTTTTATGGTGAGATTGCTAGATTTGGAGTTAGAAACCTAGGTTCAGATTCTAGCTCTTCCATTTATTATTTGTATGATATAAGGCAAGTTATTCAGGCTCTCTAAGCCTCAGTTTCCTAATGTGTAAGATGAATGGGTCGAACTATATGGATTTCCATAGTTCCTTCCAGCTCTAAATCCACGATCCTCTGAAAGATGAAGGAAAAGCAGCAACTATTTAAAACCTGTCCATGGCTAGTGAAGTTACCTTGGTGGTGAGGATGATTCTTTATTGGTAAGAGAGGAGAACCAGCTGCCAAATGAGAGTAGCTAGCACTCATGAGTAGAGATGCAAACACTTTGTTCACTGAAGTTTCCAGCTTTTCTCTCTCTGGCTACAGAGATTTTTGCTCACATGTCCACAACTGAGACCATATGTGTATGAAGAGAATAGAAACCCAAGCCTTTTTTTTTTGGTGGGGGTGGGGAGTGGTGAGTAAGAGGACTGAGGCTGAACTCAGCAGGAATGTGGATTGAGATTACTGTTCAGATTAGTTATGGAAGTTTTCATCTTCCAAAGCTATTGAGAACCCAACAAATAAAGTTTAAATTTCTTTGCCTGACTGACATACAAGGCCTTCCAGTTTGGTACTAGCATTGTAAACCTTTAATTGCTCCATAAATGTGGGATATTTCCAGTCTTCTCTCTTATTACCCTGTTGGAATATTATATATGCTATCTGGAGTGAACTACTCTTCTCTAACTGGCCCCCCCCCCCGAACACAGTTTGTGCTTTTCCAGTTCCATGCTTATTCATCCTCCCCTTCCTGGCCTGTTGACTTTCTATCAATCCTTTACAACGCAGCTCTTAACATTATTTCCTTCATGACCCCCTGCCCTGAAATGTCCCTATTTAGTAATGGCCTTTCCTCTTTCTGATCTCATGTATCACTTTGTTTGCAGCTCTGGGATGCCTATCTTCTTCCTCCTTCAGGTTCTTGAATTCTTAACTCCTTCAAATCCCAACAAAAATGACATCATTCTCATAAAGCTTTCCCTCATCTTCCGACCTTCCTCTGACCCCACCTCACATAATAGTTTATTTTCTATCTCTCATCTACATTTGTTATACAATACTATGTGTGTCTGGTCATCTGGGTTGAATTTCTCCTCCCCTATTCGGATTGTAAAGTATGTAACATGGAAGGCAAGGACCTTACCCTATCTAAACTTTGTTATCTTCCCCAATGACTAACAGTGCCCTGGAGAGAGACTTTGAATAAATCTTGGTTAAATTAATGAATGATTTAAGAATGAATGACTAAATCATTCTATATTTAAAGAGACAGAATGGATTCACAGCACTTATTAGTTTTTGCTCACTGTAAAAGCAGGTAGCTATGAATTGGACATGTTGACTATCACTCCCTTTGGAGCTATAATGAAAGAAGATTGAGAGGCACATAGCAGGCAGAAAGTGAGATTTTTCTTTCCTTTTTATTATATTTTATGGGAACTTCCTCTGACAGTGTGGCAGAGAAGAAAATATTCTTAAAATCTAGCAATTGTGGGCCAGTTTTTTTAAGCTTAGAACAAGAATGGACCAGTTCAGATTGGGAGAGGGATTAGGAGATGTGGCTTATTGCAATGTGATATCATTTTGGTTGCAGTGGACATAGGTACGAGTTATGAGAAGATGACAATATATGGTAGAAGCAGTCAGAAAGGATCCCCAGTGGGCTTCAGAGTGACATACGCTTGACTCAGCTACCTACTCCTTTCCTCTGATAAATGAAAGAAATGTCTTTCAGCATTGCAGAAGTTAAAGATTTTATCTATTCTAATATTTCTTTAATCTGACTTTGGGTCACCTATTTCACCTCGCAGGGCTTCAAAAATTTTATTTTGTTGTCTTTTGTTTTTATACCAGTCATTTCTGGGTATATCACTTTCCCTTGTCACAAATAAAAACAGTTAAGCAAACAAATGATGTGGTGACCATATATGACAGTGCATTCAGTATACTCTCCCTGTGGTCTACTTTTCCAGTGGAAGGAGGGAGGTGACTTTCTTCTCTTCTTTGGAACCAACATTGGCCATTACAATTACACAACATAGGCTCCATTTTCACATTCTTTTTATTTACATTGTTGTAAACACTATATTCATTGCCTTCCTAGTTCTGTTTATTTCACTCTGTATTAGTTCTGAATTTGGGGGCTTCAAATTTTAAATCTTCCTCATAGAAGTAAGGGTCATACCCTTTTAAAAAGCAGTAACTTGGTCATCCTACACAATTCTGTACCAGGGCAAATATTTGGTAGCACAGACTTTCTGCCAAGCAGCCATCTGTCCTATTTGCCAGCTAATGACCAGCATTAAGAGATAACTAGGTAAACAAAGCCTGAGTGAATTTAATATAAAAGGGAGGAAAAAGAAGAGTTTATGTATTCGAGATGTCTGAGTAGGTGGATCTCATCACCCCTCATCTTGCCAAGCTGTAGCATTCAAATGAAAACAGCGGTAGGGAGAGAAACCACAGGAATGTAGGGCTTGAGACAGCTACAAATAATCTTCTCTTTAGAAACGTCTAAAGACACCAGTTTAGCACCATGGCATATACAGTTTCTCATCTAACTCAGCCTGTTGAATCTGTGGGAGAATTGGCAGGTGTGGCTGTTTACTCAAGGTTGAGAAATCAAATCCAAATTGAGAATGAAACAGAGGGAAACAACAGGGAAATTCTGATACAAGAGCTTAAGGTTTTCAAGAGTGTCGTCTGTGCAACTGTTAGCAACCTTAATTGTTGTTGTGTAATTAGGACTAAAGACTTTCCTACAAGTGTATTTTCATGGACCACATGTTCTCATGCCATTCGTTTATGAGGTGAGATATATGCTTCCAATACATGACTTCTCAGTGCCAGAGTATAACATATATATTTTAAAAGACCTCTACCCAGGCAATTGAGGGAGCATTTCTTCCTCATTGTCAGCATACTGAACCAGAAATCAGGTCCTTCCATTTTCATTAGCTTTTGCCATTTATTGCTATCAAAAATCATTTGGGGGGATAGTTTTCATAACTGTGGTTTCAGTGATCAATTAAGTTAGAAACATATGGCTTGACACACTTTCTTTATCCATTTGTGGTGTTAACCTGGCTTTAAAAGGCTATGCGAATACAGCATAACCTCTTGGGCTCAATAAAGCTCATGCTGCCCCAAACTCCAGTTTCTGCAGCTCTGCAAATACCACACAAAACAGCCTTTGTCTGCCAAGAGCAGGAAAGGCTTCAGCTGAAAAGCTAATGGTAGCGATCATAGTTTACAGAATCAGAAAGCTGGAAGGGGCCAAAACTGCCATCTACTCTAATCCATGTATTAAGGGCCTGCTGTGTGCCAGGTTCTGGGGGTACAAAAATAAAAGGCAAAAGATTGTCCTTGTCCTCAAGGAACTAATACTCTAATGAGGAAGATAGCATTCAAACAGTTACATACAAACAATACACACTGACACAGAGGATTAATTGGAGGTAATCTCAGTATGAAAGTACTAGTGTTTTTTGAGGAGCTTGGAAAGGCTTCTTGCAAAAGGTGGGATTTTAGCTGAGACTTGAAGGAAGCCAGGAGGTAGAAATGAGAAGAGAGATCCTTCCAGGCAAGGGGGACAGCCAGTGAAAATGCAAAGTCTGGAGATGAAATGTCTTGTTCAAGGAATAGCAAGAAGACTGGTGTCACTGGGTCATAGGGTGCCTGGAGAAGAGTGAAGTATAGGAATACTGGTTAAGTAATGGGGAGAGGCAAGAATTCCCCTTACAACATCCCTAACAAGTTATCATTTATCCCTGGCTTAAAGAGTAGTAAGGTGGAGCCCACTACCTCCTGAGGCTGTTTTTTTTTTCTTCTTTCTCTCAAATAGGTGAAGTTCTTTAGTAAATGTTTAGTTTAATAATCTCCTCTACATGGAAAATCCTGGAACAAAAGCTTAAAATGAATGAATAAACCAGGCTCCTAGATATAACTGTTAATCTTTTGGAATTTTTGCATTCCATTTCGGCAGCTTAACTGTCTGTGGTTAACAGAGGCAGAACCACTAGTAACTTTTCTGTTTGCCATCCCCGTGCTCAGATGGTTAATATATTTGTTTTACTGAAATCCTTTACCCATTTAAAAGTGCATTTGATTTTAGAGTCTTTAAAACTCAATTTAATATTGGTGGGAGATATGGGGCAAGGGCAGAAGGTTCTGTTTTCCCTACGTTGTATTTTCTAAATAAATAGGGCTTCCCAGTTTTCCCCATTTATTTCTACCAAAGTCCTAGATCCTACAGGGATTTTTTTCTTAATCTTTGATTTTTGTTTATGTTTTAATTTAATTTTAATTTGATGTTTTATTTTTCTTTGTTACTGATTTTTAAAAGTTAATTCTCAAAAATTAATGAAAATCTACCTTCTCTGCCTCCCATTGCACTACCCTCCTGCCATTGAAGAAGAAAAACAAAACCCTCATAATAAATATGCATAGTCAAGCAAGGCAAATCATCCAATAAATGTGTATCTCAATCTATACCCCTAGTCCATCACCTCTTTGTCAGGAGATAGATAGTATACTTCATCATTGGTCCTCTGGAATTGTGCCTGGTCATTGTGTTGATCAGAATTCTTAAATCTTTCAAATTTTTTATTTTACAGGGTTCATCTTGATGTCATATGGGGAAATCTTTTAGCTCTTACCTACAAGGTCAGGGGATTATGCCTTCTTGGCTAGGTGGGTGACATACACAATTTAATATCATTTTTGCAGAGTTTGTAAGAGATCTTACAATCTCTTTAGCTTTGAAAAAACTTGTAAGAGTTCGATTTTAAGTATTCAGTTGAAGATGCTGAATATGAAGATATCTAATACTTTTTCCCCACTAAGGAAGTGAAGGATCCTAGATTTTAACTCATTATTGATCAGAAAATGCAATACTATTTGTAGAATCAGGACTTCAGGCTTTTTTTCCAGCTGACCTTTTCAGTAGTACTGGAAATGAATATGGACTAAGCAATCCCCCTTTTCAGCTGAGATGCTTGGCAAAGAATGAATGAGATTTCCGTCATTAGCTCAATGACAGTTTTATATTTGTGCTCAGCTTAGTATAATGGCTGGGGTTTACAGCTCCTGACTTCTAGTTGTTTCCCTTAGATGAAGACCTTAACTGCCATCATTTTTTAAAAAATGTCAGATCCTTTGTTAATGAGCAGTTTAAAAAAATGTCAAATTATCTGGATTTGTATTTTTGTGAAGGTTATATGTAATATAAAAACCCAGATCACAAAAGCTGACATAAAGTATGTGAAAATCAAATTGGAAAAAAAGGGACTAATTTAAAGGGATCCTTTTTGTAAATTGACTCATATACTATAATTCTAATTTCACAAACAACAAAATTTGAGAGCTGAAAGAGACCTCAGAGGCTATTTATTTAGTCCAACCTATTCCTGAGCAATAGTCCCCTCAAAATTCATCTTCATCCAGCTGTCTTCTAGTCTCTGCTTCTACTCTCTTTTTTTTTTTTTGAAACTGGTAAACAGTAAACTTTTATTGTCCATTTCTTCACACCATTCTACCTTAACCCCTCAATTTTTCCCCAGACCAACCTCAGCCAAAGAGCAGTACAGAGAAAGGCAGGAGGCTAAGAAACAGGGAGTGGCGTGGCGATGGTGTGGTTGCCTCTAATTTGGAATAAGCCCCCAAATTGCAAGTAGAGGGTTCTAGAAAAATATAGACTATGCCCAAGACTCTTCTCAAAGGATCAAATCCGATGCCCACCTCCTCTCTTGAGTTGCCAAGTAGGAGATGCTGCAAGCTACAAACTGGGGTGGGGAACTACTTTCCAAGGGGGCCCATTCTGTGTTTAAAAAGCTCTAATTGCTTTTCCTCTTGTCAGGTATAAAACTGCCTCGCTGTAGTTTCCCCCCATTATTCCTATTCTGCCTGCTGGGGCGAGACAGAATTTGTCTTTGGAGAACTAGAAAAGATTGGAGAAGTAGATAACATGAGGTCGAAGCCACGTGGAACATATCACCCACCCACTATGGAAAGATTTATTTTGTAGACCACATATATAAAAAAGAAACTGAAGTAATATGTAAAAAAAAATCAATGTGGTTTGGAACAAAGCATTGTAGTTAAAAGTGTTGAACTTGGAGTCAGGTAAACCTAGATTCAAACACTTTGACACTTGGTAGATAGGTGACCCTGGACAAGACCTAACTTTTTTGAGCCTCAGTTTCCTCATTTTTTAGAGGGGTAATGGGAACTGTACAAATGTTCTTTGAAGTCCCTTCTGGCTCTAAATCTTATGTTTTTCTCTACACTCTGGGCAGAGGATATTGGTTTTAGCACCAGTCCTGCCTGCCATCAGTATGACCTTAGGCAAGTAATTTCACTTCTGCATCTTAATTTTCTAAAGTGTCAAGTGAAGGGATTGTACTAGATTTTTTTTTTTAGGCAATTGGGATTAAGTGACTTGCCTAGGGTCACACAGCTAGTAAGTGTCAAGTGTTTGGTCTGAAGCCGTATTTGAACTCAGGTACTCCTGACTTCAGGGCCGGTGCTCTATCCTCTGCGCCACCTAGCTGCCCCCTGTACTAGATTATTTAAAAAGCATTTCTAGTTATGATCATCTATGGTTTATTAAGTGATTTGCCCAGGAATGAGAATTGGAAACAGTTACTACAATTGGGATATATTGAGAATGCAGGTCTTTCCCCCATCAGCAGTTCTGGAACCTATAGAGCCCTTGATGTTATTTTGTATAGTCCCATTCATGTATTCTAACCTCTTACCCAGGCTGAACTTCCCTCTGCCATCCCACTGTGTCCCCCAATATGCCTTACTGTGCCTTTGTTTATGTTGTTCTTTATGTCTGAGAGGTCCTCCTTACCTTTTTTAATCTGTTATAGTTAGCATTTCTATATCACTTTAAGGTTTCTAAACCTCTTTACAGGTATTTCATTGGGTCCTCATAATAACCTTGAGATGTAGTTGCTATTATTATTTCTTCTTTTACAAATGAGGAAAGTGAGACAGACAGAACAATTAGCTGGGATTTGAACTCATGTCTTCCTGATTCCAGGTTCACTGCTCTGTCCACTGTACCACCTAGCTGCCTATTGAGTTCTTTCCAAATCTTAAAGCCCCGTTGAAATACTACATCCTAGGGGCAGCTAGGTGGTGCAGTAGATAGAGCGCTGGCCCTGGATTCAGGAGGACCTGAATTCAAATCTGGCCTCAAACATGTAACACTTAATAGCTGAGTGACCTTGGGCAAGTCACTTAACCCCATTGCCTAGCCAAAAAAAAGAAGAGGAAAAAAACAAAAGAGAAATACTATGTGCTTCATAAAGTTTTCCCTGATACTCCCTGCCCTTTCCCCTTTGGACCTCAAATAGCATGGTGCTTTATACCTCCTTAATGAATTTAACGTGTAATATTATGTATCATAAATATCTCTTTTCTGCTTATTTATTTCCCTATAGATTAGAAGGTACATGAGATCTGGTACCTAGGCCACAGTGCTCTATGCAGGAGTGTTGGTATATATGAATGAAATGGATGGTGGGGGGAGAGGGAAGAGTGAATGCCAGAAAATGAATATTTGTTTTCTTCAATCTGTATGTGTTCATTGATGCACAATAAAAATATCTTTGTATACAACTTCCCTTTTAATTCTGGGCTAGACTTGGTAGAGTTGTGATCTGGTCCAACCATTCTGGAGAGTAATTTGTAACTGTGCCCAAAGAGCTATACCCTTGTGCATACCCTTTGACCCAGCAATATCATTGCCAGGTCTGTATCAAAGGAAAAGGAGAAAGACCTATATATACAAAAATATTTGTAGCAGCTCTTTTTGTGGTAGCAAAAAATTGGAAATCAAGGAATGCCCATCAATTGGGGAATGGCTGAAGAAATCGTGGTATATGATTGTGATGCAATACTATTGTATAAGAAATGATGAGCAGGGTGCTTTCAGAAAAACTTTGAAAGACTTATATGAACTGATACAAAATGAACTGAGCAGAACCAGGAGAATATTGTACACAGTAACAGCAATTTTGTATGATGATCAACATTTGAATGACTTAACTATTCTCAGCAATACAAAGATCCAAGAAAATTCCAAAGGACTTATGATGAAAAATGCTATCCACGTCCAGAGAGAGAACTGGTGGAGTCTGAATGCAGACGAAAGCATACTTCTTTTTACTTTCTGCTTTTTTTTCATTTTTTTTGTCTGTGTTTTCTTTCACAATGTGACTAATATGGAAATATGTTTTGCATGACCACACATGTATAATCTATATCAAATCACTTGCTATCTAAGGGAGGGGAGAAGTGAAGGGGAAGGAAGAGAACTGTGAACTCAAAATTTTAAAAAAACAAATGTTAAAAATTGCCTTTATGTGTATTTGGAAAAAAAATATTAAAAATTTTAAAACATTCTGGACTAGAGCTTGTGAGCAGTGAGCTAGAAGTTCATATCCTACAACTAGAGAAGCTGGTTCATGCACTCTTATCTTTGGCCTGTATCCCCCAGGGTGGTAGATTCATGTGTCTCCTCTGTTTTGAACTCACTTTTATAAAGGAGGGGATGCTATCTATCATGCTCCATTGGAACTGCAAGGATCTTGAAAAATCTATGAATAAAATAGAAATTTCATTTCTTTTGGACTTTTAAACAAATAAGAATCAGCTAAAACTCTTATGAAGAGACAGGATATGAAGCAATTATCATCTTGGCATTTTACAATAGAATAAATGTGGCACTGATTATTTTGTTGGTTTTTTTTTCTTCTGATGTTATGTTCTATTGTTATTTCATTCAAGAGCTGAATCCTACTCTCTTCTGAATCTGATTTTAGTTGTCTCTAAGACATATCCTGTTTCAAGCAAGGTATTTGGCTGATTTAAAAGAGTGGATTAAAAGCTGTTATTCACAGATTAAAACATATTCGAAGATTATCAAGTATTTTAAAGTCTTTAAAGGACCAACCATAAGCAAGATTGCCAAGTGGGTGGTTTTGCTTTGGTCATCTTCTATCTTCCTTTCTTCACTGATTATCCCTTAGGTACCTAGTGCCATCATTGTTTCTCTCTGGCTACCCAAGGCTCTCAACTCAAGTAGCCCACAAAGGTCTTGTCCTATTCCTGCACTGGCCCCTAAATGACTTAGACTTATAGGATCATAGATTTAGAGTTGGAAGAGACTGCTGGTTTTCTACTCCCTCCCTGCCTCCGGGATCAATATAAAGATCTCTGTTTATCTTTTAAAGCCCTCCATGACATCATCCCCTCCTGCCTTTCCAGTCTTTTTACTCTTTATACCCTTCTACACACTCTGCAATCCACTAAGACTGGCCTCTTTGCTCTTTCTTGCACTAGACATTCCATATCCTGATTCCAGGCATTTTCACTTACTGTCCCTTATATCTGGGACTCTCTCCCTCCTTGTCTGTGCCTCTTTGCTTCCCTGACTTAATTCAAGTCTCACTTAAAAATCCTACCTTTCACAGGAAGTCTTTTCCAATCCTCTTTAATGCTAACACCTCCCTTCTGTTGGTTATCTCAAATTTTTCTTATATATAGATTATGTGTACATAGTTGCTTGCATGTTGTCTCCCCCATTCTACTGTGAGCTCCCTGAGAACAGGGACTGTCTTTTGCCTTCCTTTGTATCCCCAGAGCTTAGTACCAATGCCTACTATATAGCAGGTGCCTAATAAATGCTTATTGTCTTGGCTTGAATGTCTGGGTCCCTCATTTACAGATGAAGAAATGGAGGCTCAGAAATGTTAAGTGACTTACAGAGGGTCACCCAGCTATTGTCTAATGTAAGATTCAAACCCAAGTCTTCTTATTCTACAACCAGCAAGCTACCCTACACTGCCTCTCCTTCTTCCCTTGTTCTCATCAGAATTCTCACTTCTCGCTTAGTTCAACAGAGTGCCAGCTGGTTATTAAGAAGGAAGCAAGCACTCTGGTTAAATTAGTTTAAACTGAAGGACAAATAACTGAAATTCCACTCAGGGGTAGTTGTGTTTTAAAAGAAGGCAGGTAATTTCACCCACAGGGATCTCTAATTGGTTAAATTATGGTTAGTATAATTAAGTAAAGTGTTTAGGTATTATGACTAAGTGAAGTATATTAGTTGCAGCATCAGAGAATCATCTGAAGGAGCACAGAGCAACGTCTTGCCCTGCTGAGGCTCATTTCCTAGACTGTCCAAGCTGAGCCCCAGTAAACTCTTGATTCTTGGTTCTCTGCAGGTTTAGCCGTTGCCCTCATTCTTTATTCCTCTGGGCATTGAGCTGTGATTCGCTGGCCCAAAACGTCTTTGATTCCTTCTATTCCCATTGAGGTATAACCCTCCTTTAGTGCTACCATTTTAATGGAATACAATAAAAAGTTATAGAATACCTACTATGTGCAAGAAATCGTACTGGCTGCTGGAGGAGATATAAAGATGAGTAAAACAGGGTCATACCTTCAAAGAGCTTGCAGTGTAATCAAGAGGAGAAGGACAAGATACACACAAATATTATACAAAATAGTATAAAAATATAGGGGAGAGGTAGGAGCAAAGTGTCATAGGGACTTCAGTGGAAGAAGAAACCATTGCCATTTTGGATGGAGGTGGTAAGGGAAGGTTTTGTGGAGGAGGTAGTAAAATGAGTTGGGCTTTATAGGATGAATTCAACCAGGCTAAGGGATGAGGAGAAGTATGAACAAAGGCACAACTATGTGAAAATTCAGGTATGGTTGGAGGTGGGAGGAGGAAGAGGGTAGCTCAGAGGATAGAGGAAACTGAGGAAAACAATGACTATAGGTGCAGAGCAAATAATTAGTTTGGCTTGGAGAGAATTAGTTATATCCACTTTATTCGAGATAACTTCTTGGTCTTTTGAAAGCTCTGAACAGAAGGAAATAAATGAACTGGAGCAAATAGGTCTCCTCTTATGTGAGATTCTCGTCCATTTCTTTTTCTAGGTCGTAGTTGGACTCATCACATTAAAATGAAAGCTCTAATACTAAACAACGTCCTGACTGCTCTATAGTCTGGGTTCACCAAATATCTGAGCACTGAGAAATTTAAATGATCTTTTAGATAGTAAAAGTTTAAAGAGTAATACTCTTCCTGAGAGTTTTGATATTTAATCACATTATCCTTTTACTAGAGCCAAGGGTAATACATTACCCTTAGCCAAGAAAGGAGTCATTCAGAAGTCTCATGTTGGTTGTCCTTGCTTCTAGGTAGCTGATGCATCAACAAACATTTAGGAAGCACTTACCAAGTGCTAGGGATACAAAAATAAAAGGGAAACAAACCCTGACCTTCCGGGGCTTACGTTTTGTAAGGGGAAATTGCTTGTATATTATTATACAGCAAGCAAATACATAATTTATTAAGTCCCCATTTATGGTTCTTCTACCATGTTGCCATATATGAAGACCTCTTCCCAGTCACCTGAGATCTGAGTTGCAATGTATATCACAGACATGATCACAGTTAGGCCTCTGGATAGCCCCGTGAGGCAGAAACTAGAAATATTATTATCCCCATTCTTTGGATGTAGACAGTGGAATACAGAGAGGTCAAGTGATTTGCCTAGGGTCATGCAGCTAGTAAATAATCAGGGGTGGTATATAATCAACAACAACAACTAACATTTATACAGTGCTTGCTATGTGCTAGGCACTGGCTATGTGCTAAGTGTTTTACAATTATTATCTCATTTGATCCTCACAACAACCCTGGGAAGTAGGTGCTATTATTATCCCCATTTTACAGATGAGGAAATTGAAGCAAAGAGAGGTTAAGTGACTTGCCCAGAGTCACATCGCTAGTAAGTGTCATTTGAACCCAAGCATTCTTGATTCCAGGTCCAACTACCCCTTGCCTTTTGCTCAGCAGGGAATGAGGCTTGGGGCAAATTCGCTTTGCCCCTCTAGGCCTCAATACCCTTATCAATAAAGCCTGAGGTTGGACTAGATTATCTCTAAAGCTTCTTCTAATTCTAATTCCTATGTTCCTATGGTGTTGCTGCTGAAATTGCTTCTTAGGGTTAGTCTAATCCAGTTGGTGGCTTTGGTTTAAACTCCTCACCTAAGTCTGATGGTCAGTCTCTGCCACAGTGTAGTGATTGATAATACTATTACTATTAATACTAACATTAATAACAGCTAACATTTACCTAGTGCTTACTATATGCCAGACACTTTCTTGGTCATGTCTTTGATTCCTCGGAGTTCAACTATGCACTGTTGCAAACATTGGGGTATATGAGGTGTTCAGGGAGGAGTAGCACCTCAGGTGTGATGGCTTGTTGAACCTTTCCAGGGGTGCTCACCCACCTTTTGTATCCGCCTGTCACCCAACTCTCACTCTTACCTGTGGCTCCAAGAAGCTGGAGCATGGGCAGCTGCCACATCCCAGTAAAACTATCTCAGCAGACAGGTTAAACCAGGTTGAGGGTAACTGACAGGCCTCAAACTTGTTGATGAGTTAGGGGAGATTTACCCCAAGCGTGTGAAGACTTCCCCCAGTGGAATGGGTGGATGAGAACAATTTGTTCCAATGGCCATGGAGGTGGCTGACGCAGACGCTGTAGAGTGCTTGGTCTGACATCGAAGATGCCAAGGTCATGCTGGCCAGCGCCTTTCGTCTTGAATTTTGTCTTGCCACTGGACTTCAATAACTCTGGAAGAGTGAGGCTGATGACTTTGTGCCACTCTGCCTCACTACAATTCACGTGCAAGTCAAGACATCACTCTCCTGATGTCATTGATTCTCTTTGAAAATAATGGACAGACAACAGCACTGCAAATATTGCAGCTTCTTAACAGTGGACAGTGGCTTCATAGGCCTTTTCAGATTTTGGATCGTGGAAAGTACTCTTATTCTGATGCACCAAATGTTTAATTCCTCTGGCACTAGTCTATCACTCCTGTGTCTTTTCTTCTATACTGCTTAAATTTCCTAGTTGTTTGAGGCCTTCTTCAGGAGACAGTTTCCAACCTTTTGTCACCTTGCTTGGGGGTGCAGGTCCTCTCCCAAGTTTGATTCAATTTAATGCTATTCAGTTCAACAAATACTTAGTAAGCACCTACAATCGGGGACCAAGTACGTTCTACATGAACTCCTATTTGTCTACATCTCTCCTAAACTCTGTACCCTTCACAAGGGCAGTTCCTAGGTCTAATTTATCATTGCATTTCATCAAGTGCCTGGTATGATATTCTGCCCAAAGGAGGAGCTTAATACATATTTAGGATAATTGAACTTAATGTAATACTACAGATATGGTCTTATTAGTGCAGATTTTCATGAGACTCTTACCTTCCTTTTTTATGGACATCATACTTCTCTTTGCTGGTTCATTTTGAAATTGCCATTAACTGAAACCCTTAGGTTTCTCTTTTTCCCCCACACAAATTCAAGGCCTCTCCTATTTCTTTTTGTGTTCTTGCCTTTTGAGCCCATTATTATCCTAATTTTACAGTTTAGGAATCCAGATCCTTAAGTGACTTTTCTTTTGGTCTCATAACCATATATCAATAAGATTAAAACCCAGGTCTAATGCCTTTTAGTTCAGATTTCTTTTCACTCTGGAATCACTTTAACGTTATTTATCATGCGGCAAGAGTTGAAACATAGTAGAAAATTTACTTGGTATATAATGTCAATGGACAACAAGCCCCAACATGTCTGGGAAAGGTCATGTTTCACACATGTGACTGTGTCACATTTTGTTGTTGGCCAAGCCGATGGAAGGCTTTAGTTGTCCTAGAGATTTATCATAATAGGGGTGTGAAAAACGTAATAAGATGCTTTCAAAAGAGCTATGATCATGTATCATGCATATATCTTAAATGGCTATAATCTTGTATGTTATCTCAGTAACACCAAATAAGACTGAGAATTTGCATGTTAGAAATGTCGTGTAGACTCTTTAAATCTCAGTAACCTGAACTGGGTCCCTACAACATTAATAGTTGGTATGTGGGATAGTATGTGCTAAGGAGGATGGAGACTGGGGCAAATTGCCTACTGGCCTATGGTCCTTCAAAAGGACCAAAGGTTTTTAACGGCCACCTAAGACAATATTTGTAAAGTACTTAGTATTGTGCCTGGCACAATAGGTGCTTGGAAGGTACTGCTTCAACTCCCCCCCACCTACCACCTGCCTCACTATACTCATGTGTCTTTCTGGACATTAGGATAACAGCACTAGATAGCTCTTCTACCTTCTGCCAAATAGAAACACATAGTTTAAAAGAAATTTTATTTTAACTAAAAAAGGATGAGTTTATTTTAAACTCTTGTTTTCTATAATTTGGGTATAGAGGGAACCTGAATGCCAAGTTTTAGGGAAAAGTGGCCATTTTGGAAGTGAATTTTATTTCCATAGCTGTTTCTTTTTAAAATGTTAAGATATTTTTGGACTGTGGTGGTCCAGAAGTAGAAACATTGGCTTGATTTATATCCCTGCAATAAAAACCAACTTCATTTTAAAACTACCCTTGCCTTGTACATTTAAGCATTTGCCTTTGGGATTTTAAATGCCATCTATTAGTTTAAGCATATCCAATTTATTTTCAAGAATTTCTAATGGTGGTATATTAAGGTATCAGATGTCTAGTTATTGATTGCTACTACTAAGTTCTCTTCCTTCAGTAAAAGCCTGTTAAGTATGTCTAGTTAATCACATGGATTTAGATATATTAGAGGCCCGATGCCCTGAGACACTGAGTGAGAGCCTGAAATAACATGACTGTCCTTACAAGGCACATAAGTCTTTTCTGGATGCCTGATACATAGTAGGTACTTAATCAAAGATTGTTGATTTATTGTCTCCACTGAAAAGGGATTTCACTGGACTTGCACCTGTGAAAAAGACTGTGTGGTTTTGCTTGGTTGAACTACTGTCACTTAAGTTTCCATCCTAAAATTTCCCATGTTATTTTCCAAATGGTCAAGCACAACTTAATTGAATGCTGTCATTTAAGGGGCAGCTAGATAGCCAGGCCAGGAGTCAAAAAGACTCATCTTCATGAGTTCAAATCTGGTCTGAGACAATAGCTGTGTGACTCTAGGCAAATCAGTTTGCCTCAGTTTTCTCATTTGTAAAATGAGCTGGAGAAGGAAATGGCAAACCGCTTCAGTATCTACCAAGAAAACCCCAAAGTGAGGTCATGAAGAGTTGAACATGACGGAAATGACTGAACAACAGTGACACCTACCTCCCAGCACCATTGTGAGGATCAGTCAATAAACATTTATTAAGTGCCTACTATAGACAGCTAGTAAGTATGACCCTGGGCAAGTTACATAACTCTTCTTTGCCTCAGTTCCTCATCAGTAAAAATGGGGACACACTGTAGAAGGATGTGGCAAACTACTTTAATACCTTTACCAAGAAAACCCCATAGACAAATCCATGGGGTCACAAAGAGTTGGACACGACTGGACTTAACAACAAAAACTGTGTTCCAGGCGCTGTGTTAAGGCAAGCAAACATAAAAAGAAGGTGAAAGACAGTCCCTGCTGTTCAATTACAGTCTGATAGCTGAAAGGAAGTAATGTTTGTATAGTGCTTTGCAAACCTTGAAGAGCCAAGAAAATGATAGCTATCATTATTATTATTATTATTATATTATTATATTATTATTATTATTATTATTATTATTACTATCATTCTAGCCCCTGGCTAATTAAGCCTTTCTAGCAAGTTCCCCCTTCTCTGAATATCAGTAGAGCCACAGATTTCTAGAGCCACAAGGGATCTGGGGGATCATCTAGTAATAAGATTATTTACTTTCATGCTACAAGGTACCTTATAGTTCATCTGGTCCAATCCTTTCTTTTTACACGTAAGGAAATGAAGCTGAGAGATTATGACTTGCTCGAGGTTTTTGTTGTACGTTCATTTCTTCTGTATTAGACTCTTCATGGCTTCATTTGGGGTTTTCTTGGTAAAGATACTGGAGTGGTTCGCCATTTCCTTCTCTGGCTCATTTGACAGATGAGGAAATTGAGGCCAACAGGGTTGAGTGACTTCTTCAGGGTCACACAGCTAGTAAGTGTCTGAGGCTGGATTCGAACTCGGGCCTTCCTCACTCCAGGCCCTGTGCTCTATCCTCCGTGATACCTAGCTGTCCCCAGGTGCTCAAGGTTACTCAGCTGGTAAAGGTGGGCTGAGCCTACTTCTCACTCTACTGACTATTAACTCTATCCTCCTTCTCTAATTCTTACCAAGGAAAAAAAATCAATTCATGTTTTATTGTAGTTATCTAAGATATATAACTAGAGTATAAAAATTAAAAGAGAACTGAAAACACCTGCACAGTTTAATTTCTGTTCGTGGGTTTGTTCTATGTCACTTTATGAACATAGCCTCTTATAGGGCGTTAGAGTGTTTGAGACTCAAAGACCTGAAAACACAACAGTCCTGGTAACATGGGAGCAGTGGTTAAGCCAGTTCCTTTAGAGGACAGGATGCTAGCTAGCATCAGAGCTTATGCCGACTTCCTGTCATCTAGCTAAATAGAGCAGAGTAAGTCCGAATTTCACAAGGGAAAAAGTAAAGAAAGCAAAATTTGCAAAACTTCCGCTGTCTTACTAATAGTTAAGTATATAGAAGGTTTATTTTAGAGAAGACAGTAGTGAGTGTTGTGAGGCCTCTATCCAGCACCTCTGAAGGACCTTCCTAGTACTATATACCCAGGTGATATTAACCTACATAAGAAATCCCAGCCCAGGGATGGGGAACCTGTGGCCTCGAGGCCACACATGGCCCTTTAGGTCCTCAAGTGCACCCTTTTGACTAAATCAGGACCTACAGGGCCACTTGTGGCCTTGAAGTTGCAGGTTCCCCGCCCCCTTCCAGACTTTTGTTTTAGAGGGGGGCTACTGCAGCCTCAGTTTGAACATATCTGTTACCACAAAGCAATAGATGTAGTTTTGAGATTTATCTTTATGGGATGGTAGCATTTGGAGTTAGAAAAATACCTTAAAGCTCATCTAGTCCAATATCCTCATTTTCCAGTTGAGGTAAAGTGACTTTCTTTTATAAATTTATTTTATTTTTAATTTATGGAATAAAACAAGATTTCCATGATATAGTATAATAAAAAAGATGATTGCACATGAAACTGCAAATCTACTATGTGCAACTTGCTATTCTTTTTAAATATAAATATAAAGTGACTTTCTTGCCTATGGGCAGACAGGCAGGGAGATTCTAACTTAATCCCTTTCCAGGGTCCTGGCCATTCTGAATCCCCTTTCCTCAAGTATCACACAGGTAATAATCAGAATAATGGGAATTCAAATTGAGGAGTTCTAAATCCAGATTAATAGGAGGCAGCTAGGTGGCATAACAAAGAGAATGCTGGACCTGGAGTGAGGAAGGCCTGAGTTCAAATCCAGCCCCAGACACTTTATTAGACGTGTAGCCTTGGGTAAGCCACTTAACCTCCGTTTGCCTCAGTTTCTCATTTGTAAAATAATCTGGAGAAGAAAATGGCAAACCACTCCAATATCTTTGCCAAGAAAACCCCAAATGGGGTCATGGAGAGACAGGCACAACTGAAATGACTGAACCAACAACATTAATAACATTAGTAATAGTATTAGCAATAGTATTCTATCCATTACACCATGTTGCTGCCTCTTATTTTTTCATCCCCTGCTGGTGGTGGGTATAGGAAATAAATATTACGTAATGTCCAGTCGTCAAAGAAATATGATTAAAATAGTTTTTTCTTTTACTAGAATTTCTTACTCCAAAATATTTAATGTTTTTCAAATTTCCGGCATTTACCAGTTTTCATCTCCTTCTGATGTCTGTAACTAAATGTACTTGTCAGGACTTGGATAGAAGTAGCCAGGTTGCTTCCTGGAAAACCGCTATGATGGGAGCCATGAACTGAATCACCCTCAGCAAATACCATCAATTAGCCACCCATAAAAAAGTTTGTGACTTTGCTGTTTTTATAAGCATCAGCGTATAGTATGTAGCCTGGAAGCTGAGATTGTCTCAATAATTTAGACCTGAAAATATTCCACATGATCAGGATCAAGGAATTTACTCTGTTTTCTACACTACTCATCTTACTGTGATTATAAGATATTAGTGCCTAGCATCTTTTAGGAAGCAGGGACATCTGAATATAGACTTAGAAGAATTATAGGTTGTAGGAAGAGAAGGCAATGAGTGTGAAGCCTTAGTGGGCCCCAGATAATGTACCAAAACAAAAAACAAAAAAAAGGGCCCCCTTGAGTTCTGAGAAGGGAGATACTAGCTAATTTATGAGAAACCCAATTTGGAGTTCGGAGATAATTTTGCTTAACTTGTCAGTCAGTTCCAAAAAAATAAATTGGTAATTCCCTCATGTACATTGAAATGTGGAATGTCATTGAAAGAGCCCAGGAATAAGGAGATCTGCCTTCTACTTTTGTCTCGTTTCCTCTTGATCTCTGACATTTTTACTCTTTTTTATTTTTGCTTTTTGGTGAGGTGATCGGGGTTAAGTGACTTGCCCAGGGTCACATAGCTAGTTAGTGTTAAGTGTCTGAGGCTGGAGTTGAACTCAGGTCCTCCTGACCAAAGCCAGAGCTCTATTCACTGTGCCACCTACCTGCCCCCTATTTTTACTCATTTTTAACATTATACTAACAAATATTAGTTTCAAAATACTTATTTTTAATGTAAAAAAATTTTTTTATTGATCTTTTGGGTTTTTTATTGCCTAAAATTCACCATTTTCCCCTTCATTGCCCTGCTCCTCCCTGAAAGCCATACCTAAAACCAAAAATTTAAAAAGAAATAATAAAAGAAGAAAAAATCAGCAAAACTGATCAATACAATGAAAAAAAATTATATTCAATATTCCGCACTGGTAGATTCCTAGAAAGGTGTGAGAGGTAGCATCTTCTCATATCTTTCCTTTGGGCCAAGGTTTTTTTGGGGGGGTGATTGTTCTTTCCATTTACATTGTTGAATCCATTGTAAATATTGTTTTCTTTGTTTTGTTTACTTTGCATCAGTTCATGTAAGTCTTTCAGTGCTTCTCTGTATGCATCATATGCATCATTTTTTATAGCACAATACCATTCCATTATATCTAAATACTTCTTATTTTAGAACCAGAAGAGCCCTTGGAGTTCATCTCATTGAACTGAATCATTCTATAGGTTACCATCTCTACACAGGAACTGAACCATAGGGAGATAACAAGTTTGTGTATAAGATCACAAAGCTAGCATGTAGTTTGAGTATTATTTGTAGTATTCATATTTTTATTCAGGTCTTCAATTGTGTTCTAGCTTAACTTAACCTTTTAGAATATTTAAGTCCCAGGTACTATGGAATTAATTCAGCTAAATTTCAGATTTGACCTCGAGTCATTTGAAAAAAGAATCCTTGAAAGGGGAGTGTGGGAGCAGTTACTTGACAGGAAAGCAACAGGAAAATACAGCATCTGGCAAAGTATGTCTCCCTTGTTTTGCTTTGCCCTTTATGGACGTGACCTATTTTTGAAATGTTGTGATTTACATTCAGTGTTAGACAAAACAGAATTGCCTCCCTGGAGATTCATTGGGGACGAAGGGAAGGGTGCCAGGAATGAAAGGAAGTAACCTTGATTTCACCTGGAAACATGAACATCTCCAAGGGCAGGAGCTTTGGACTCTATATATATGAAGAAAGAAGGGAGGAAGCCAAGAGACTGAGCTAAAGTTAACATCCAGGAATAAAGCAGCAATCATAGAATAGAGAGCAGTATTTACTTTTACAGTATACAGTAATAGTAAATACAGTTAAAATAAATTGCCTACTTTTGCTAAGTAGGCAATTTTAGGGAAAGCACATACATATACACATACATACAAATATACATATACATTTATCCCTTCCATATCTTTTCCCTTACCCCAAAAATTTGGATCCTTGTAAAATATTTTGGCCTTCCCTTCATGGCAGGGAAATCTGAATTTTTTTCTTTTTCTTTTATGGGATATTTACAGTACCTTATTGTAAAATTTGGGTTGATATTATACAATACTATACACATATTTTATGCATTTCTGAATGTCTAAACCTTTTCTGTGTCATATGCTGGCCTTCATGTGTTGTCTGTGGTTTCTGCAAAACTCCCCTAAAATTCCCATTTAATTTCTTATGCTGACCCATGATATATCAAAACCATGATGGGTAAAGTTGCATTGTGGAAGGGATAACTATACATCAATCACAAAGGAATTCCACTGAAGATTTCACATGGAAAACTTGAATTATTAAAATTACTACTATTAGTAAAACACTTGAAATATTAAAATAGTAACTTGGACAAACCAACATACTTTTATCACTTTCATGCCACCCCTTGCACCTTTCCCCTTTGCTTGGAAATCTTCAATGGCTTCCCACTGTCTATAAGGATAGAGTTTCATAGACTAGTAGAATGTCTAAGAGATCATAGGGGTTTCCTCTAACCCCATCCTTATAGAAATGGGGAAGCTAAGGGCCAGTAAGGTGAAGTGACCTACCAGGTCATACATGTAGCAAGTTAGTGGAAAAGAGGGGCCTAGAACCTGGGTCTCTTGAGTTGTGGCCTAATGTTTTTGCCTCTATAAAATTGCCACCCAAATGCTTATCCTGACATTTTAAGGCCCTCAGCAGTTTATCTAGTTCCTCCCTGTAGTTCTAGTTTTATCTCCCATTATTCCCTGGCATGAATCCTTTGCTTTATATCTAAACTGATCTATTCATTGTACCCAATACACATTCTTATTTAATCATTCCTGCCTGTAAGCTTTTGCTCTTTTGCCTGGCAGATAGTAGGGGTTTAATAAATCTTTGAATTGAATTATTGAATGCTGTTCTCTCGTTGTCTATAATTTCCCACCCCACCCCCCAAGTCCCTGTTCCTTTAAGGTAGGCTCAAGATTCACTTCCATCATCTTTTTTTTTTATTGTACCTATGATCTCATTGGTCCCTGGCTGAACCTGAGCGAAGCATTAGGTACATGAGGTTCATAGCTGAAACTGAAAGAGACCTGGAGACATCTAATTCAGTCTCTTCAGTTTGCCCATAAGGAAACTGTCAGAGGGGGATACTTGAAACCAAGTCTTCCTGAGTCTGGGTCTGTCTGCCAGGTCCAGGCTGCCTCTCAATAATGGTCATAATAAAAATAAATAACACTTACATAGCACTTTATACAAGGGACTTTCCAGCAACTTTGCAAGGGCTGCAGGCAGAGGTGTGCTGATAACTCTTCAAAATACATGAAACACCTTTAAGTTAATTTGTATTATTAACATTTTCTCCCTTGTTTTCTTAAGTTTAGACAAGTAACAAAACAATCAAGTCCTGATTTGTAGCAGTTTGCCATTTCTGAGATTTAAATACACTAAAAATTCAATAATTGGCTCACAGAATGTGCGCTGGTTCCAATACCTTCCTGGATGGTGTAGGAATTAGCTCCATTTTATAAATGAGGCTTAGAAACTGAGCCTTAGAAGGAAGGTGATTTATAAGGTTACACATATAGGAATGAGCAGAATATGGATTCAACCCAGCTGATGACTTCAAATCTCATGTTCTTTCTACTAAATCTTGAAACCTTCGTCTAGTCCATATGTGACTCCTTTGCGCCCCTAGAGCCCCTGATTTCTGCATTTTGGCACTTACTGTGTGCTTCATTGAGTTATTAGTTACTCTTCAAATACATAATTGGACTTCATCTTGCTCTGCATAGTGTTTCTGGAAAATGTGATGAAGTAGATTTGTCCCTTCCTATGTAGAAACAACAATATTTTCAGGATTGTGTTTCAGACTAGATAGTGAGCATCAAATAAATCATAGCAATGACTTAACAGTATGTTCAGAAAGCAAAGACACAACTATGATCTCTACCTCTTTTTGAAAATAATCCAAATTATGTTTTAAGTTTGAATAACATAGGTATACATATTTGTGAAGGAAGGAGCCCTGGTCCACTGAGACACTGGCTGGATTACTTTCATGAAGTCATATAACTTTCATGGAGTCATAGATAGCAAGGCATGTTTCAGCCTCTCTGTTTGCTGTCTATACTGAGCACCACTGTTTCTTTCCTTCTATTGTGGGCCCCAAATAAGAGGAATGAACTAGATTAGATTAGAATCCTAGCTCTCCTGTTGGACTATTATTTCTAGCAAATGACATAGAATTTCATGTTTTCCCTTCCATTGACTATGCCTCTTGGGACAGAAATATCTTTAAAGGTCCTGAACTTTACAACATTGTGCATAGTGCTGTGGATTTTATAAAATCAAAGTGGGGCTAGAAGTGGGGGAGAGAGGGGATAACATGAATCAGTAAAAATCCATAGGCCAACTTGAGCCAATATTGTAGTTTTAAACACTCCTTCCCCGCTTAACAAACTTTTCACTCCAACCATTATAACTGGGAACCAAATTGACAGGTTTGAGTTTCTTTCTTTTTAATTGCCTTGCTCACCTTCTGGCAGAAGCGCTAATGAATAGTGTTAATGAACAGAAAAATGACTAAAAGGCGTCTAGAGGAGAAAAAGAAACAAAAGACATGAATATTCCTAACACTGGAAGACAGGTCTCTGAATAATTACTTCATAGCTCTGACCATGTAAGCTGCCTTCATGTTGGAAAAGTCAATAAAAACCAGTCTCTTTTACATTCTTATGTTAGATGCCTTTTAATATGAGCTATTATTTATTAGGGCAGCTAGATGAGGGGCCTGGATTCATCTGGCCTCATATGGTTACTACCTGTGTGACCCTGGGCAAGTCACTTAAGTGCTGCCTACCTCACTTTCCTTATCTGTCAAATCAGCTGGAGCCACTTCAGTATCTTTTCCAAGAAAATTCAAATGAGATCACGAAGAGTCTGACGCAACTAAAAATGACTAAATTATTTACTACATATACATAAGTAGATGCTTATTAATATTCAGAATTCTAAAACTTAGTTTCAATAATTGGAAGTATTGAAAAGTTTCCCTAGAGAGCATCTCTAATTATTACTTATGGAGCAAAGTTCATAGAGATGTATAATATCCCTAATAAATTCATTTTTTATATCCAAGGATACTCAGAACCTTATATGGACTTATGACACTTGAGAGAAATTATTTTCATGTTATGACCCTCATTATCCTTCTGTGGTAGATTTGAATTCCTGTCCAAGAAGAGTTTGTATTTAGAAACCTTCCCTAATGACATCCTTTGAGCAGCTTTACAAAGCAAGACCCTTGTGTGTAGTGATAAATAGCAAGTTTTGCTGGTTAAATCTAATGACTTGAACCAATTTTGACTGTCTGTTTTGCAAATCTATAAGTGCTGGCTGATGCACAGATCAGTTGTTACTTAGTAAAGGGTTTCAACTTATTCACTTAAGTGGATGATTTCAAGCAACAGTATTATTGCTACATCACCTATTAGCCAATAATAATGTCTTCCTGTCTTGCCTTCAGTTGTCAGATGACAAGAGTCTGGACACATGTTTAGGAATATCTTGTTCACTTTAGGCTATTGGTTATATGTGTGTGTGTGTGTGTGTGTGTGTGTGTGTGTGTGTGTGTGTGTCCCTGCATTTTCTTTTAGGCTTAAATTTCTAGGTCACAGAAATAGATAAACAAGATACCAGGAGATTTAGAGATTTTTACAGATGCATATCTGTTCCTTACTCCAAATTTTACTTTCCCACTGATGTTTAAATGACATTTTTTATTCTGTTGGACTTCTTTCCTATAGTGGTGCTCTGCAGAAAATTTAGTGCTTATCTAGAGATAGTCTTTAACTCTGCTGTGGTTTTAATGCACTCAAACACTTGTACCTTTTGAGTAAGAAACTGAGGAAAATACTTCACAGATGACATTGTACAACAGAGAACACTGAAGTTTTACATTCTAAACTCATATATATCCACAGCATATTATTCTATAACACTTGAAGGTTTGAAAAGCATTTTCCTCACACCAGCCTGATCAGGTAGGCAGTACAAGTATTATTATAATACTCATTTTATTGTTAAGGAGAGCTGCTGTTCAAATTCAGGGATCCTGAATTTAAGTCTGGCACACTTTACAATGCACTACATTTTGTTGTTCAGTTGTTTCAGTCATGTCTGACTCTTTATGACCCCGTTTGGGGTTTTCTTGGAAAAGATACTGGAGTGGTTTGCCATTTCCTCCTCTAGCTCATTTTATAGATGAGGAAATTGAGGCAAACCAGGTTAAGTGACTTGCCCAGGGTCATACAGCTAGAGTCTGAGGCCAGATTTGAATTCATGCAGATGAGTCTTCCTGACTCCAAGCAAGGCACTCTAGCTGCCCATGCACCATATTTAGTGGTGGCATATTTTTTGCTTTGTCAGTGAAAGTGACCAAATGACTAAGATTTAATTTCTCTGCTAATAATAATGCTAGTACTGTGGCATGGTTCTCTAACAATAATGACCAGACCAAGGATAAGCTAAGGTGTGTAAGGAAAGCTAAGAATAATAAAAGAGGATTTTTAAAAAAGTGATATTGGAGAAAAGAGGAGAATCACAAAGGGCTTGTCCATTGGTGAAGTGGATGGTTTAAATAGCATCGTTCTTGCCAAGATCTCAAAATGAAAATTGAAAGGCTCAATTGAGTGTAGCCTTTTCACTGAAATGTTATTTAGAAGTGACGCTTCTGAACTTTCCATGTTCAAGGAGTGTATCGAATAAGAAGAACATTTTGAAACTTCAGACTCTTTCTTGTAATTGTTGGTTCCAGAGGAAAAATATAAGGATGGTGACTTTGCACAGCCCTCCCTCTCTTAAATCCTATTCACTTGAAAGTCATGGCATTACCTTCCTGATGTCATGGTCTTCTTCTAGAAGGAAGGACAAACAATCTTGAGTATTTTTTTTTGACCCTACATACCAGATAACAGTTTACTCTCTTGCTCCCTCTACTGTAAAAATTGTGGTTTGAATTAACCCTGGTTCTAATCAGAAAGCCCAGTGGCATTTAAATATAAACTCTAGTAGTTTAGGGTAGGGTCAAAGAAGTAATGCATGAGATCCCATGGACTAAATTTCTACAGAAGAAGGAAAGAACTCAAAAATGCAAATGTAAAGGCTCAAGAAGAAACAATTCCAATGAGGAAAAGAAGGGGAAGCTGGCAGATGTGGCTGCCCAGGGAACTCATCGCCTTAGATTGTTGAAAAAGACAGGTAGGGAAGATCAAAGTAATATGTATACACAAATGTGTCATAGTCCTGCAAGAGTAGTGTTGCGACTAGTGAGGAAAACTAAGGTCAGTAGGTAGTGTTTTTTATATTTTAAAGCTTCACTGGGGAAAAGAAGAATCAAGAAGGAATACAACTATTGTGGGATGGTAGGGGAGTGGGATGATGATAATAGACATTAGAAACAATGCAGAATTGCTTAACTCTCATTTTGCAACTGTTTTCTCTGCTAAGGAGCAAGATCTTTGGACTGAAATAGATACTAGGTAGTTAATACGTTAAATTGTAAGCTTCATGAGGGCAGGGACTATCTTTTGCTTCTTTTTGTATCTGGCTCCTCTCCCCCCCCCACAGTACCTGGCACACTGTAGGCACTTAATAATGTCACTTGATTGATTATTTTGAAGATGGGGATTATTTTTTTATTTATTTTTTAGTTGATTATTTTGAATAGGGAGGTAGTAAAAAGTCACCTAGATACCTTAGAACAAAAAGTAATGCAATAACTATACATATTTGTAATGGGTTTTGTTTTTCTTGCCTTCTTAATGGGTAAGGGAAGAGGAAAGGGAAGGAAAGAATTAGGACTTGAAAATAAAATAAAATTTTAAAAACAAAAAGTAATGCAAGTTCACAGGATCATAGATCTAAAAGAGATTTTGGAGATTTATTCTGATTCCTCATTTTGTAGATGATAATAGCTAACATTTATATAGCATCCTAAAGCTTTCAAAGCTTTATATACATGTGCGTGTCTCTCTCTCTCTATATATATATAGTCTCATTCTTCAGGTGAAGTATGTAGGCCCAGAGAAGAAAGTGACCTGCCCATGACTTCACAGGTAGTAATAAGTAGCCAAGAAAAATATCTTTAGTAATAAAAAAAGAATCTTTGTTATATGTGATAGTTTTCTGGGTGGGAAGAAGGGGAACAAAGCCAATAATATAAAAACAAAAAGTATCAATACGATTTATATAGGAAGACTGCAGAGACTCAAATCCAGGTTATCCAACTCCAAATCCAGTGTTCTTTCCACTACACTACTTCTCAAGAAGACTGGCAAAGAGATGAACCTTTATCTTAGTGCCCATTGGTCAGATGAAACCCACTGGGAGATGGTTGGTGAAGTGGCCTTTGGATCCAAAGATCCTCTTTGGCTCCCCAGCCTCAGACCTCCTGCTGGAGAGTGTCAGAACAGAAGGCAAATCTCTCTGGAAGGCTGTCTGCCACTCTTCTGGTCGAGATGATCAGAGGATGTTGGCAGATGCTCTTGAAAGACAGTGTGACAATTCACTTTTGAATAACTAATCCCTCTCTGGGCCATTGGTCAAGGAACCCCCATAGGTCTCCATTTGAATGAACTTGAACTGTTTAGTCTGTGTCCCTTCTGCCTTCTGTTTGCCCAGGTGATGGTCCCAATAGTTTTAAAAATGTGAGAGGTGTTTCCTTTTGTTAAAGCTGAGCATGCCTAGAAAATATTTTGGTAGTTGGTAATGAAATAATAGCCATGCCACAGTTAAACACACAGAGCTTTCTAATGGAAGATGTGATCACATTGAAGTATCTTATATGACTTCTAAACTTCATTTCCCCCTCTGCTATGGAATTTTTGCAGCTTTGACTCTTGTTACTATTTCATGTTTATTCACTACTCCCTTTGCACTTCATTTTACACACATTTAAATTTATTTGGTGCACTGCTACTCCTGAAATGTGTGAGCCTTCAAATGGAAATACTTAAATACTACTAAAACGAACACTATATTGGTATGTAGGTAAAGGTTCTTAGTTGTATTGCTGTAGTTCCACGAACAAAGCAAAACTAAAAAATTGGGAAAAAAATGCAGAATACTTGACTGTTATAATGGGAGTGGAGTAGGGTGGGGAATAAGGTCTTAAGCATTATGATTGAGACTATAATAAACAAAGGTTTTCTAGCTCTTCAAATTAGACAACATTATTTGGGTGCTGTTTTTTTTTCCATAAGATGGCAAGTAACTTACTGGAAGATCTAACATTAATCTGAACTTCTGTGGGGAAGGGAGAGGCAGAAGCCAGGTGGAGCTAATGGAGCTTTGACCCAGGGCACCAAAATTTAGAAAATGCAAAAATTTGTAGAAGGAAAGGTCTCTTTCCTTACCTGTTCCTCCTTTGGCTGCAGGCTGCAATGTCCCAGGGTCTTTCTTCAAGTCCAGGTGTGTGTGTGTGTGTGTGTGTGTGTGTGTGTGTGTGTGTGTGTGTGTGTGTGTGTGTGTGTGTGTGTGTGTGTGTGTGTGTGTGTGTGTGTGTGTGTGTGTGTGTAGGTAGATATCAGAAATATCTGTTTAAAATCCCGGGAAAAGGAAATAAATGCTAAAAAATTTTGCACACGTGTAGTTTGCTTCCACTGGTGTGTGTGTGTAGGAGATACATTTACAATCCTCCTGTTAATTATTTCTCTAAAAATCAATGCCACTCAAAGGGTTACAAACTTTTAGAGGAATTTTTTTAAAACAGTGTTGATTATTTTATGGAATAAGGCCATATATGACCTGTTTGAGCAGGACACATAAATGTGAATGTCTGGTTTAGAATCATAGTGCTGTTTGGGGACTCGATTGAAGAAAATGCCATGATCAGACTAATACCATCACGGTGACTTGTGCTGCTCTCTTCAGGCTTGAGGAAACAAATATTTTCTGTTTCATGGGGAATGTGTAAGGGATGTATGTGTACATAAAACTGGAACTCCTAAGACCTGAGGCTTTGACACTTCGTAGGTCTCTAAAGAATTCCACTATTGGTGGATGCATGGTATAGGGGCCCTCATTGTTCCGCAGAGTAAATGGGCCCCGTGGAGATGAGTGAGCTATATACACACACACCACTCCTGTCCTACACACTGGTTTCACTCTTTGGGCCAAGTGTCCCCAACAGCTCTCCCTGAAAACATTCCAGGCATAGCTTAGAACTGTTTGCTTTCCTTGATGAATAAATACAAAAAGTAACAGTGAAGTCTACAGATTCCTTTAAATAGGTGAGTGATAATCTACCTTGCTCTCCAAATTCCTAGTTGCATAGGTGACTTAGAGAGATTAATTTCAACACAGTGGGAGGGTTTGGCTTCAGAGTCTCCATTCCACAGCTTGTTGATAGAAGAAATTGGGTTTTTCATTCAAAATTCCCCAAAGGCCTGGATACTTCCTGTCATTTTCTTCACTGTTTAGGGCTCAAAAAGGCATAAAATATTGTACACATTTATGGCAAATTGACCACTACAGAAGACAGTTTTTCAGATTTTCCTTGAGAAAAGAAAATGCGATTTCATTTCATGAAGTTTCTTGATATATCCTCTTACCAAAGTGCCTTATGACACAAATTTTAAAAAAATTATCTCGAAAACCATGTCTGCGTGAGTGTTACCTGAAGGAATGATTTGAGGGTAGTAGATAGATTTGTCCCCAAATAATCTTTTTATCTTTAAACATTAAGTTCAAAGTCCTCAAAGAACTAAAAATCAACAAATAATAGAAAACCTGCATCCATTTCCTTGACTTCTCTCTTCCTGTCTTATTGACAACCCACCCCTGATTCTTATTCCTTCCAATAGAACTGAAGTTAAAAGAGAAAGTAGGAAAGAATTAGGGTGGATTGGAGCTCCTTCCATCTTCCACTCTGTTCTATTTCATACACCCACCAGGGAGGTGATATCTTAAATCTCACCATTACCATAAATGACTACACCTCAAAGATACCAAATTCTGAAATTCTTTTCTTTGCCCATAATCTCTTCATCTAATCCCTGGGTTTGAATTTCACTTTGAATGCTAATTAGCTGTGTGACCCTGAGTAAGTCAGTTAACCTTTTCACTGAAGTCTTCTCATTGGTAAAATGGACATAATAATACTGCCATGCTGGTACCTGGCACAGTGGTACAGAGAGATAACTTTGCTATCAGGAAGACCTTAGTTCAAGTATCCCTTATATATGACCCTAATCAAGTCACTTGATTTCTCCAAGCAACTCTAGAGTAGAAGCTTCTAATCTATTTTGGGAGAGTGAATTTCATCATATCAATATAATGACAGATTTGGACCAAAAGAGCCCTACAGGGTTGCTGTGAGATATATGTGAGGCACTTTGCCAACCTTAAAGCCGGATGTACACATCAACTGTTAATATTGACATTATTGAATGAGAGGAAGAGGAATTACTTAAAGAGCAAGATCATTGATGACATGGGAAGGGAGAGAGTGGACATTATAAACAGAGGGGTTATTCTTATTTTTTAATCTTGTTAGTAACTGTCAGTCTCTTGACCCACTGATTTCTCTGTCCTTTAATCTCTTACCCTCTGCCATGTGGTGTTTAAAAAGTTCTGGGTAATTTAATCATTTTATTAATGAGGCCAAAATGTTATTAATAAAAGGATGGTCATTTGGTCAACTCTGTGAGACCAAAGACAATCATGGTGGTGGGGCTCAGGACTTATATGTTCTTTTGGAAGAAACATGGCAATCAACTCTGGTTAACACAATGGGAGGTGGGCTATATTAAAATGAGGGAGTAAGAGTGACATCATGTCACCCTTGGACTGAGAGTCTTATCTCTATACCCAGACACCCCCAGCTTTGGGAAATCTAATCAAAGACTTTATCCCCACCCAAACCTGAGTAGAACGCAATAGGCTTCCAGACCAAGTTTGAGGAGAGTTAATTTAATCTCATTATCAAGAGACCGAACTTTTTATTTTTTTAAATCAGGACTTTAGAAGAAGGGGAAAATGCTGGGTCTTCCCAAATTATTGGTTATTAATTATCATTTCTCTCAGCCATGCATACCCTGCATATCTATCCCTAGATGAAGATACTTTATTTCTATTGTCTTCTTCCTCCACTGGTCCTCCCCAGATGTTGAAGGCTGTTGGAGATAATCAGGAAACTTCTGATTGTGTTTATTACACATTTATGCTGACCAATCTCAACTGGAGAGAATCTTTTATATTCTTCTTTTATTGACTCTATCACTTTCTCCAGAATGATAGTCCTAAATGTTCTATTTTCTCTTCAGGTCCCCAATTCTACCTACTCTCTCCTCATCCTTAGCACATGATTCCCCTCATTTGCTCCCTGTGTCAAGAAGATTGAGACCATGAATGATAGATAGACTTCACCAACTTTCCTTCTCAAAACTTCCCAGTGTCCTCATCCATCCTCTCCTTTTTCCTTCCATCCATACAATGAAATGGCCCTCCTCCTTGCCAAGGCTACCCTCTCTGCTTGTAATGGCCATCCTGTCCCTTCCCATCTCTTCTGTGGCTTTACTTTTTAAATAATTCCCTTTCCTTTTATTTGTCTTCATTCTCTTCTTTAGAGTAGCCCTTCAAATTCTTGCCCTTTGTCTCTATTGTCTTTCATGTTCAAGCTTCTAGAAAGAAGAGGCTCCCCTGAGTATGGTAGCACATGCCTGTAATCCCAGTTTTGGGGAAAGCTAAGGTACATGGATCTCTTGTACTTGGGAATTCTGAACTGCAGTAAGCTATGTTGATGCTACAATTAGATGGACGTTACTATGGTGATCCCAAGGAGGGGTGATGTAGGATAGGTAAGAAATGGATCAGTTCAAAGCTCCTGTGCCAATCAGTTGTCGCATTGGGCCCTTAGGTCGTCTCTGTGTTTCTAGCCTTTTGAAAAGATGTAGTTTTAAAAAAAAAATAGACTCTACTTGCTTATCACTCATTTTTAAACCTATTGCAACCTTGTGTCAATCTCCACCACTCTACTGAAATGTTTCTCTCTAGAGTCAAAAGCCACTTGCTTGTATCTTTCAATTAAATGACATGTTTTCCTTTCCCTATCCTCCTTGAATTGACATTATTTGCCACCTCTCCCTTGAGATCTATTCCCTTCTTGGCTCATGTGACATTGCAACACAGTAATTCTACTGCTTCTCTTTCTTTCTGACCATCCCTTCTGTATCCTTCTCTGGCTTCTTACCATTTCTTTAATCTTGGGGGGCCCATAAGATTTTGCCTTTGCCTTCTCTTCCTTGGTTATTTGTCCTGGCTTCAATTATTACCCCTGTTCAGATAATTTGAAAATCTGTGTCTCTACCCCAATGTTTCCCATAGCTAACCTGATATTTCCCATTGGATAGCTCTACCTGAATGTCCCATAGCCTCCAATTCAACATGTCCAATTCTGAATTTCTCATCTATGCCCACCGGTCCCAGCATTCTTCCAATGTCACTTCTAATTTGAAATCCCAGAGTCATTTTTGCTTTTCATCTGTTCCTCAACCCCCATATCCAATCAGATGCCAAGTCAAGTCCAAATGCAAGATGTCTTACGATCAGCCTCTCCTCTCTATTCCTTGGTTTAGGTTCTCACTTCTTTTTAATTAGATTATTATCTAATAAGCTTCTCATTGACCTTTCTAGCTCCAGTATATCCTCTCTTCAATCTATTGCCCATATTGTTAATGGAGTAATATTTTTAATGCACAGTTATGATCCTGTCACTCATTTATTCAATAAATCTTATGTATTAGATATATATTAAAATGTAGTTAAATAAAACATATTGTCAAAATATATTTTTTCTTAAAAATAATTAAATCCTGACTTTAATTCTTCTTATATTTACAGCCCCCACTGGTCCAAGCAATCTTCAGTGGTGATCCAGAAGAGATACGAATGTTGATTTACAAAACAGAAGATGTGAATGCTCTGGTAAGTGCTGCTATTTGCTGACCTAATGGTTTTATCTATACCAGCTCTGAAGACTTGAAACTATTAAGAAAATAGCTGCAATGAGCAAGGAATTAAAAAAGAGAAAAAAAATCTGGTAGCCAATGATTTATGAATTTAATAGTTTCTTAGAACTAAGTTGAACAAGTAATTGAATATAGTACATGCTACTAATTCCCTTGATGTAACTTAATTATATAAATCTGCAAGTCTGTCAAGGATAGGAGACTTTTCTCAAGCTCTTTTTGTTAACTAAAAACCATGGAAAAGTTAAAGCATCTTTAATCTCTAATATCTTTAGAAAGGTGGTGTATTGTAGTAGTCCACAGATTGTCTCCTACTTCCTGTTGATAGCTCTATCTGCACATCCAAATAGTCCAAACTCAGAAGCCTGGGTTCAAGTTCTGCTCCTGAAACATACTGACTATGTGACCCTGGGCAAGTAGAAACTCTTTAAGACTGTAAGTTACAGAAAAGGTATTTACCTACATTAGTAGGAGGCTCCTCATCTGGGAATCCTATATTCTAGTGAAATCTCAGCCTCAGTCCCTCTTCCTGTCTTAGCTTCACAATTTCTTTTCCTGGTGAATTATAATCTGAATTTGAGCATTTTTCACTTGTAGAATGTTACCTCTAAATAACTACTTGGATGTTAGAAATAGAATCATGGGATCAAAGCTCTAGAGCTGGCAGGGACCTTAGAGTCATCTAGCCCAACCCCCTCATTTTACAAATAAGAAAACTGAGGCTAAGAGAGATCAAGTGAGTAGCACTATATGGTGGAAGGAGCACTCGCTGTGGACTGGGAGGACATGGATTCAGATTTCACCTTGGACATTTCCTACCTGGTTGACTTTGAACAGTTAAGTTAATCTTTCTGGGCTTCAGTTTCCTCATCTGTAAAATGGAAGGGGTTGGACCAGAGAGGCTCTGAAGTCTCTTCCTGTACTATGTTGTGATCCTCTGATCCTCAATGACCTGCCCACAGTCACAATTAAATAAGGTAATGTGTGGAAAGTACTTTGCAAATGGCAGAGTTGTATACGATACATATTCTTACTGTAATCATTACTGAAGTCATATCTGCATTTCAATTTAGTTTTAGATTTCCATATTAAAATTTTTTTGGGGGAAAAACTTTCCCTGGCTAGCACTGAAAACAAATACGTGGTGGTTTTTTAGCGATTTCAGCATAGACAAGGCTAGGAGTGGGCTACTCCAGAGGATGGTTGGCAGGATGTGAAGGGCAGGCAGCCCAGTGTCCTGACACACAGCATGGGAATTGGCCAGGCCTGCTTTGTGGTGGTCGCAACCCTGGGCAAACACTAGATAATGTGACTTTATTCTGTTGATGATGGAAGTGGAGAGTAGAGTGGGGAGGAGAGAACTGAAAGTCTTTCCAATGATGACACACTTGCAGAAAAATCACACTGCCCTTAGAGTAGCTTTTATTTCTAGTTGGGACAATAGCATACAGCTGTAGACCATCAAAGGTTAGGCATTTTACCTGTGGTGGACTTTAGTTTCATTGCAGTTCACTTTTGGACTTACATGTTTCCCTCAACCATCTAGGGAATTATATTAGAACTCTTAAAAGGGATGTTGCATCTTTTCGACAACTTTAATATTTCCCAGCAATATTAGAGAAATCAGAGGAAGGTGTTGGGGAATACACACAATTTCTGAACTTGTGAGGGTGACATTAGTTCAAGGGTTAGTAGTCTTATATTCTTCATAGTTCCCCCTACCACATGTCACCCTGGTTCTAGGAGAGTGCCAAGAATGTTGTCCCTTTGTGTCACAGAAGGCAGAGACCTAACAAAACAAGTATATATTAAGTGCCTACTGTGTGCCAGGCAGCTAGGTGGCACAGTGAATAGAGCACTGGGCCTCAAGTCAGAAAGATTCATCTTCTTGGGTTCAAATCTGGCCTCAGACACATATTAGTTGTGTGACCCTGGGCAAGCCACTTAACATTGTTTGCCTCAGTTTCCTCATCTGTAAAATGAGATGGAGAAGCAAATGGCAAAGCACTCCAGTATCTCTGCCAAGAAAATCCTAAATGCTGTCACAAAGAGTAAAACATAACTGAAAATGAGTCAACGACATGTGCCAGGCACTGTGCTTAATGCTTAGAATACAAAGACAAACATGACACTATCTCTGTTTGCCCTCAAGGAACTTACATTCTAATGGGGCAGATAGAATGTATAATGTGTACTTACGTTTGGAATACACACAAAATGAATGCAATATAATTTGGGGAGCAAGGAATCTAGAAGCTGAGGGGATTTAGAAAGCTTTCATATAGAAGGTGGTACTTGAATTGACATTTGAAGGAAATAAGGGATTCTAAGAGCTAATTCCCATTGCACATCCTTTATGATGTTTTTTTCAGGTGTAAGTTATAATGACTGCTTTTATGGGGGACTCGATGATTTTCTAGGACCTAGTTTGGAGACCAAATTCCAGATGAGTTGTTTCAGAGGAGTTGAAGGAACACAGGATTTGATCAGGATTAAACCTAATTTGAATAGATTTGAATAACTGTGTGACTAAGGGGTAAATCCAGTCACTACCTTTGAGTCTCAGGTTTCTCATCTGTAAAATGGTGCTACTAATAGACTACCTTCCAGAGTACTTGTGGGGGAAGCAATTTGTAAACCTTGAAGTGCTATAGAAACATAATAATTATTGTTATTGATCTAGTCAAGTCGAAAAGCATTTATTAAGCACTTGCTGTGTGCCAGGCTTTAGGATTTTTAAAGAGTTTTTCTTATAGATGATGGTGGCCAGATGTTTTCATCATCGAAGAAGAAATTGGATTAAACTGCAGCATGAAGGATTTGATTAGATGTAAGGCAAAATTATGATTAGTGAAATATTGGAATGGGCTGATGAGAAAGGATGAGAAATCTTCTATATAAAGTTGGAAAAACAAGCAAATAAGATAGTGACTCATCTGTCTGGGAAGATTTAACTGTGGTTATGGGAGATATGTTCAGATGACTTCCACAGATCACTTTAAACTCTCTGGTGAGCGTGGTCTAGTGGGAAGAACAGCAGACTGGGGGTCAGGGCTTCCAGTTCTAATTCTTTTATTAACTATGTTGACCGTGGGCAAATCATTTCACCTCATTTTTTCCATCTGTAAATGAAGGTGTTGGGTGATCAGTAATGTCCCTTTATGTTTTGACATTCCTGTAAGACTTAAAATGCCAATTAAAAAATTGAGCCCTTTCCCAGGCTTTCTAAATTTAAAAGCTTTTTTTTTTTAAACCTAAACTAGAGATTCATACAATCATAGAATCTGACTTGGAAGGCATCTCGTTGGCCGTTTGATCCAGCCTGTTTGTGAAAAAAGAATCCGTCCTCCATCGTACTTTACAAAGGGTCCCCCATGCTACTTCTGGATAGCCCTGTTAGGAAGATTCCCTTTATCTTGAGCCCAGTTTTGTCTTGCTGACAACTCCCACCCATTACTCTTGGTTTTGGCTTTTGGGACTGAGCAGTGCAAGTTGAATTCCCTCTTCCTTGTGACAGCTCTTAAAGTACTAAAAGGCAGCTTTGGGCATCAGTCAGCCAATCAATAAACATTTATTAAGCTCCTGCTATGTAGCAGGCATCTTCTCTCCTCCAGGCAGCACATCGCTGTCTTCTCACTCAAGCTACAGATGACATGTCCATGAGGCCCTTCGCCATCCTGATTGCCCTCTTTTGGAGGGAGCTTATGATTTTCCTTCCTAAAATATGGTGTCCAGATCTGAACAAAAATATTCCAGATGTGGTCTGATTAAGGCCTAGTCATAGACTCTGATGCCTTGAGCAAATAACTTAACATAAAGAATTGAGAAAATACATAGGCCAGAGAATTATGCTTTATAAGTTAGGAAACAAAACTGAGATCCTTTGGTGAGAATGGGAGAAGGCTAAAAGCAACGTATGCTTTTATGTTCTGCACATGAGGTTGCTTTCTTCCCTGTTAAATATAAAACCATCATCCTAAAGTTCATTCAGCTGATGCTATAAGGTCAGCCCCAAAAGTGGAAGCTTTGCTTCTTTGTCCTCAGTCTGCTTATTTACAGAATCCCTTTTCTGGGATTCAGGGAGGGCAAGTTGGAGTTTCTTTATCACATAAAGGGAAATTAATAATTTTGTTCTTGTGGGCAAGAGCTATTCTTCATCAGCAGATGCCAGGCAGTAATGGGATGTGTTGTCCCTTATTGGACCTTTGCCCAGGCCATGGGAATGCAATTTAGAATCTGTGCCCTGTGCTATATAGAGTGATGCATTAGCTCATGATGCCACTAAGTTAGCCACAGAGATGTCTTTTCAATGGACATTTTAAATGCAAAATTGAAGGCCTAATCAAGGCTCCTTCTGTCTGGTTAGCATCATTCTTTAATTATCCTTTCAGTGCAACTGAGCAGTGTGAAACACTCCATTCTTCAAGAACTGTTTTTCTTCCTTCTGCTCTGACATAATGCCAGCTGAAGATGCCAGAGATTATTCATCCAATTTACAAGTGGGGAAATCCTTGTAATTGTAGTAGATTAAAGATGTAAAATTCAGAGTCTTTGGAATTTTCAAGGTAATAGTATTGTTATTTTTCCTGTATGAGACAACCTTGGCATGAAGGGTTACTTTGGCTCAAAGCCCCACCCTGAAATCTCTTCATTGAACATCTTGGAAGGCTGGTGCCAATTCCTTCTCTTGTAAGCATATAGGCCATAATATATCAGCAGAACATTTTACTTATTAATAATGTCAAATTTGTATAGTGATTTTCCACTTGTAAAGTACCCTCATAGACATCACATTATTTAAACTTCACACCAATCCTGTGTGATAGGCAGGGCAGGTATTATTTCCATGTTACTGATGAGAAAACTGAGGCTAAGAAAGGTTGTGAGAGATATCATGATTTGGTTGAAGAACGTTCTATTTGGAGTCAGTGGATTTGAGTTTCAGTCCCAGTTCTACCGTATTACAACCCATCTGTTTTGGCCCAAGTCACTTACCGCTTTTAGGGATCAAGTTCATCATCTGTAACGTGAAATTATATTTAGTGATTTGTGATATCTCTGAATTCTATGGACTTATCCAAATTCACATAGCTAATGACTGGCAAAACCAGGATTTGAATCCAAGACACCACCATCTTCCCAATCACCCATGTTTGCAACTTCAATATTGTCTTCAACTCCTCACTCACACTCACCCTATATAACCATTCCATTGTCAAATCTTGACATTTCTACCTCCATAGTATCTCTTACGTATGTCCCCTTCTCTCCAATCACACAGTCACCACTCTAATTCAAGTTCTCTCTCCCAGACTATTACAATAGCTTCCTAATTGGCTTCCTGGCCTTAAGTCTCTCCTCATTCTAGTCAATTTTTCACTCAGCTGCCAAAGTGATTTTCATAAAGCATTGGGCTGATCATATCACTCCCTTCTCAATAAACTGTAGTGGTTTCCTGTTAAAATAACAATTAGAATTTATATAGTGCTCTAAGATTTGCATGTACTATACTTGCGTTATTTCATTTGATCCTTACAACAATGCTGTGAGGTAGGCGTTATTTTTAATCCCGATTTTACAGATGAGGAAACTGAGGTTGAAAACTTAAGTGATATACCCATGGTAGTACAGCCAGTAAGTGTCAGAGGAAGGATTTAAGCTCAGTTCTTCTAGGATCAAATATAAAATCCTCTGTTTGGCATATACAGCCCTTTATAACCTGATCTCCTCTTACTTTTCTGGGATTTTTATACTTTATGCCCCTCCACTCACTCTATGATCCAGCTACATTGACCAGCTTGCTTACATATAAGTATATAATCCTCCACCTCCACAGTTGGTGCCTTTGCCCTAGCTTCCCTCCATAACCGGACTTCTCCTCCTCCTCCTCCTCTTTGCCTCCCGGCTTCCCTGGATTCTTTCAAGACTCTGCTTAAATCCTACCTTTTCTAATAAGCTTTCCCATCCTCCAGCTGCTAGTGCGCTCTTTGTATAATTACCTTCCATTTATACTATATATACACACATACATGTGTGTATGTATATTTATGAATTTTCCATTTATATTGCTATTTTCATATTGTCTACCCTATGAAAATGTGAGCTCTTAGAGAGCTTTTGAGTTATTTTTTAGGTGTATCTGACTGTGACCCCATTTGGGGTTTTCTTGGAAAGATGCTGGAATGGTTTGCCATTTTTTTCTGCAGCTAACTTTACAGATGAGGAACTGAGGCAAATAGGGTTGAGTGACTTGCCCAGGGTCACACAGCTAGGAAGTGTCTGAGGCCAGATTTAAACTCAGGAAGATGAGTCTTCCTGATTTCAAGCCTAGTGTTCTGTCTACTGTCACCTAGTTGCTCCCTCTCTGAGAGCAGGAACTGGGTTTTGGATGCCCTCCACTTAGGACATATAGTAAGCATTTAATAAATGGTTAAATAAATAAATAAATGATTTTTGACCAACTGCCTTTGCAGACCAGGACTTTTTCCTTATTGAGGTTTTCTTCCCTCTGACTAGAACTCACTTTAACGTTTCCTAAATGATTTATGCCCTGGAAGCCTGCCAGTAATTCTCCTAAATCATCTTAAGGATGGGATGGAAAGGTAAAAAGTTCAAAGATCTGAACCCTTCCTCAGTCTAAGCAGGGTTACCTGGCTTTGTTAGAAATATATGGTATAGAGGAAATACTTTTTACTTTGGATACTCCATTTCTGAGTGGTCTAAGTGTATTATGTCATTCACAAAAATATGCATATATATGTATACACACACACACATAGAAAAAAAGAGAGTTCTAGAATACTTCAAAGGAGTTATGAATTCATCAGTGTAGATACAATTTTGTCTCTTAAGGATATAGACATTCTCTCAAGGCCCTCTTGTTCACAAGAAACTGGAAAAAGTCAGAAATAGCTTTGAGTCTCAAGATATATATTACACATATACATACATATATACACACATACCCTCCCCACACACACATATGTATATTCATGCATGTGTGCTTGTGTGTGTGTGTGTGTGTTTCTGTGGTCTTCTTTCACTGTAACCTTCTACAGATTTGATTCAAATTCTAGAGACTTTTCACATTAATTTACTTATCTTGCCTTTTTTTTTGTCTCCACCTATTCTGAAAACTGAAGACTACCAAAATTAACTCAGGCCTAGGTTTTCTAGTTGTTCATGCTGTGTCAAAAAAAAAAAAAGCCCAGCAAAGTTGAATCAGGACAAAAATGAGAGTGAAAATAATGACCGTCTTGTCGGCCACATTTACAGATAAGTATAATATCCTTTTGCTGCATCCCCCTCCCCCACCCAGAGTGGTTTGGGACCCAAACTCATCTAAACTCACAACTATTGATGAAAGGATGGGCGTGGCCTCTGCCTAGAGCTAGCTGAGTTCTCCTGGAGGGTCCTGGGACTTAAGATTTTGGTGTTGCACAGTCTGTGTCTGGGGTCGCCTTCTTACTCTGTTAATTTCCATGACATCTGTAAACGATTGCTCTTCGAAGTAGCTCCAGGTTGTACTGTCTCTGTGCTGCTTTCTGGCTCATCTCTCTATTATTCTTCATGGCAATTATTACTCCATCAGATGGCTGATGAGAGGACAAGAGGAGGAAACTTCCTGCCCATCCATTTCATCCAGCCAGAGCAAAGGGCTAGAGCAAGGCCTTCTGAGCCTCAGTGAGAAACTTTATTCACCAACTCCCACGCATGTGCAGCCTCTGCCCATATAGGAAATCTTTCCCTCCCTCCAAGACAGAAAAAAGGAAGGAAGAGCTTTACATAGGCCAGTCCATCAAGGAGCTCCTCTGTATGTAGGAACACACTTAATATAATACGTGCATAAAACATATGTTAAGTAATAGCAAAAAACCCAATATAGGACAAAAACACCCATATACTGTCCACATTGAAATCCTAAAGAGGTCCTTGCCTCATTGTAAGGCAGGAGTTCTTAATCTGAGATCTGTGAACTTAATAACATTTTTTATAATTGTATTTCAATATAATTGGTTTCTTTTGTAATTTCTTTATTTAAAAGCATTGTTCTGAAAAGGAGTCCATAAGCTTCAACAGACTATCGAAGGGGGTTCATGACACAAGAAAGGTTAAGAATCTCAGTCCTAAGGAAAGGGCAGAATTTACTGTTCTTTCGACTGCTAGTTGTTACAGTGAATAGAGTGTCTGACTTGGGGTAAAGAAGACCTGAATTCAAATCTTGCCTCAGACACTAGCTGTGTGACTTTGGGGAAGTCATCTAATCTTTGTAAGCCTCAATTTCTTCATCTATAAAATGGGGTTGATGATAATCATACCTACCTCATAATAGGATTATTGTGAGAATCAAATAAGATTTTTTATATATATACATATATATGTATATATACACACATGATATATGTGTGGGTATATATGTATATGTGTGTATGTATGTATGTGTGTATGTATATAACATGCTTGTAAACCCTAAAGCTGTTTAAGGATGTTAGCTATTTGCTTTTTGGGGCCTTTATTTTCATAGCAGTTGGGAGATTTAGGATGTAGTGGCAAGGGGCTAAACTGTATATGTTTGATGAGAAGGAACCTTTTCTTCTGCCAGCATGTCATCCTTGTATTTTTGTTGATCTTTTCCCTGGCCAGTGAAGATGAGAGTGAATGGAAAAAACTGGAATTATAATATCTCAGTATATAAAAAAATCTTTCTAATTAGTAATATGAATTTCATAGCTGAAATAATCCTGATGGCACAAAAACAAAAACAAAAAAATCAAGGAGGTCTTTACGTTTAGATAAGATGAGATTATAACCAACAAAACCTAACAAAATAAGCTAGAGAGAGAAATTTCGTTCAAAATATAGAAACCATCAAATGTTTGGGAGTGTATATACTGAGATTTACCCAAAACTATATGTATCTATCTACAAAAATCTTTTTGCAGGTGAATAATTGGAGAAATACTTCATTGCTCACAGGTAGGTCAAGCCAATATAAAAATGTCAATACTACCTAAATTAATTTACTTTTCCAATGCCATACTAATCAAACTCCCAAAAGAATATTTTATTACCCAGAAAAAATAATTCAATTCTCATGGAGGAACAAAAGGTCAATAATCTCAAGGGTAATAATGAAAAAAGTAGGAAGGAAGAGAGCCTAAAATTATCAGATCTTGAAATATACTACAAAGCATTACTTGTCAAAATGATTTGTTACTGGTTTAAGAAAAAGGAATATAATGTTTGACTTGCCAAAGACCCCTGTAACTGGATGAGGGACTCACTATTTCATAGCCTCCCTAGGAAATCTAAACAGCAGTCTGGCAGAAATTAGGTAGACCAACACCTTACACCATATACCAAAGTAAACTCCAAATGGGTACATGACCTAGATATGAAAGATTATATCATCAACAAATTGGAGGAGCAAGGAAGAAATTACCTTTAGGTTATATGGATAAGAGAAGAGTTTATGATCAAAGTATGACCAAAACAACAATCATAGGAGATAAAGTGGACAATTTTGATTATGTAATATTAAACATGTTTTAGACAAGGAAATTTAATAGAGTAAAAATTAGAAGGGAGATAGGTAAGTGGGAAAAATCTTTGCAGTAAGTTTCTCTGATAAAGATCTCATTTCCATGATATATAAGGAACTGATTCAACTTTATAAGATTAGGAGCTATTCTCTAAGAGATGAATGGTTGAAGAATATGAACAGGGAGTTTTCAAATGAAGAACTCTATGCTATCAACAATCATATGAAAAATGCTCTAAATCACTAATAATTAGAGTGATTCAAATTAAAGCAACATTTAGTTTCCCCCTTATAGCTCTCAGCCTGGCAAGGATGACAAAAGAGGAAAATGACAAATGCTGGAAAGCAGGTACATTAATGCACTGTCAGTAGAGCTGTGAAGTGATTTAGCCATTTTAGAAAGCCATTTGGAAATATGTCTGGAAAGTTATGAAATTGTACACACTGTTTGACTGAGCTACACTAGTACTAGTCCTATACCCTGAAAGAAATCAAAGAAAGTGAAAAGAAAGCTATGTGTACAACAATATTTATAATGGCTTTTTTAAAAATAGTAGCCCAGAATTGGAAACCATGTAGATATATCCTCCTCTCAGAGAGTGGCTAACAAATTTGTGGTATATCAGTGTAATGGAATATGATTGTGCCATAAGTAATGATAAAATAAAAACTCAGAGGAAACAAGGAGGACTTCTATGAGCTGATGCAGAATAAAATTAGCAGAAGTAGGAGAATATTTTATGCAATGATAACATTACAGAGAAAAACAACTTGGCAAGACCTTGGAATTCTGGTCAATGCAATGATAAACCACAAGTCCAGAAGAATGAATATCCTACATACCACTTACCTCCTGACAGGTGATAAATTTTGGAAGACTAATGTGGGAATTTGCTGGACTTTGTAGATAAGGTTTTGAGGGATTTGGGGGAAGGGGCAGATTAATTAAAAAAAAACTTGGAACTTAATAAATGAAAACAATAAACTTTAAAAAATGGTTTTATTGGCAGTAGTTCATAGCGTGCTTGAGTTATTCGATTTTAAGAGAATGCTACCATTGTGACAGCCAGAGTTTTCACATTGCCATTTTTTATAAAACTGTAAACATATTGAAAAAAAATTTTTTCTTAGAAGAAAATACAAAGATCTTAAGTTATGTATGTTATTTAAAGAAGGGGAAAAGCCCCCTGGGGTAACTTGTTCATCAGGAAGATTGCAGAACTAGTTATAATTATTAATCACCATGACAACTTTCTACTCAGGAGGGAAACCCTGTTGTTTTTTTTTAAACAACAAAAAATCCTCACAATTAACTGGTTTCTTACTTTCTCATTTCTAAAATTTTTCTAAGCCCAATATAAAATACCTTTCCAGTTCTCTTTCTCTCACACATTCACTTGCCTTTGTATCCCCAATGTATAGAACAGTGCTAGTAAGTGGTTAACAAAACATTGATTGATTAATTAATCCTTACTTTTGTATAGGCTTTTCTACATACTTAGAGTGCTTTCCCTCACCTGAATCCTATCTGTTTTATGAAGCATTTCTTGGCTTCCTCCCCCAGTTGTTAGTACCTCACTCCCAAATTACCCAGAATTTTTTTTCGATTTCTGTTATGCACACTGGGTGGCAAAACTTTTGGAAAATATAGACAAGGGTAACGCAAGATGGACAGGTGTGGATGGTTGTAATTTTCATTGTTGTAGGGAGCTCCAGAATCTATGAGATCTAGTCCCAATTCTCTTATTTTACAGAAAGATTAAATGACTTGCCTAGGACCATATAATTAGTCATTGGAAGAGAACTCAGATTAGATGCCAAGGTCCTGACTTTTCAATCCAGTGCTCATTCTGCTGTGTCATAATGCTACTTCTAGAAGCATTACTTAAAATAATATTCTTTTGGAAAGTACATTTTATTCAGCATAATTGGATATGTTATTTTAGTAAAAGATAAACTGATATTCATTAGCTATGGGTCTCAGCTCCTCACTATTATTACCTTGCCAAGGAATTGTGATTTTGTTTGTGATGCTTTGATAAATATCTCTGTACTCTGTAAAGAGGTGAATAATATGATTGCCACATTCATTATTCCACATTAGAAAACATTTTATGTTCCTTTCTTTGGAGGAAAAATGCAGACAAGAAATTTTGCCAACTTAACCTGGATCATTTTTTAGGACTTGTCTTCAGAGAAGGGTTCAGATACCCCCTAAGGGGCTGTCACTCTGATACAATGGGATGGTTTGGCTTCAGGCATGAGTAAAGAATAAGTTCAGTGCTTGTGGGACACATTTAAATACTCTCCTCATGTGAACTCTTCAGCTCTTTCCTTTGGGAAGGTTCATTAAAGAAAAAAAAATCCACAAAGTTCTAGTTATTAAGGATTCAGTATTTTTTTTTTGGTAGGGATGTAATTGAGAAGACATTATGTAAGATTTCCTAACCACCCCCCATAGTTTCTGAGTGGTGACTCAGCAGCCCTTGCTAAATACTGAATTTCTCTAAAAAGGGTCTAATTTTTGACCTGCATTAATCACTGTAATACCCTTATAGAAATGCTGTTTCCAAGTATTTTCAACTTCATTCTATCAAAGAGTGCCTGGTAGGTGCTTGGTGCACCTTTAGATAAAAGCCTATGGATGTTATTCCTAAGAACTTCCCAAGAGAATTTCCCAAGTTAAAGCAAAAATGGTTTCTTTGAACCCAAATATGTGCTGTTTAAAACCACGTTTTCTTTGCTTTGGTACTTAGGCATATCCTTCTGTGAGTTCATAGGTTACCACTGATACAAATTATGATTTCTCCCTCTAAGCCTTCCCATCGCATGGTACTCCTTTCTATGTTTAACCATAAATTCTCAAGAGGGGATCCACCCAGTGACCTGAAGGTCTTCCTTTTATTCTTTTACTGTCTTGGGGACATCATTGTAGCACTTACTTTGACATAATTTGTCTGTCATTTTTGTTAAGTGGCCAGCCTGTCTCTTTTTCCAATCATCCATATTTTTGATAGTGTCCCTTCCACTACTGTCCCAGATAATTCACCATTGGTGACATAATATAGCCTGCACATGTGGAGAATATCCCTTTCCAAATCCTGCATGGGAGTTCTGTGTCTTGAATGTGTCCCCACTTCACCTCTAGTTCCTGGAATTCATAAGGCTCCCCTTTAAGGCATGGCTCCAATTCTTCCTCCCCCTGTCCTCCAGTTACCCCTTTCCCAAAATTACAGAAATCATTTAATTGACAGGCTTTATCAGGCTTTTGCTATCTGCCAAACTTAGAATGGGCAGCAAGGTGGCTCAGGGGATAGAGCACTGGGCCTAGAGTCAGGAAGACTTATCTTCCTGAGTTCAAATCTGGCCTTAGATACTTATTAGCTGTGTGACCCTGGGCAGGTCACTTAACCCTGTTTGCCTTGATTTCCTCATCTATAGAATGAGCTAGAGAAGGAAATGGCAAACCACTCTAGTATCTTTGTCAAGAAAACTCCAAATGGGGTCACGAAGAGTCAGACATAACTGAAATTACTAAAACCCAACAATGTGCCAAGCACCATGCTAGGATCTGGGAATACAAAGGCAGAAGAAAAATTGTCCGTGACCTCAAGAAGCTTGTACATCTATGTTGTTGTTTCTGTATTTCTTCCTAATCAATTTTGAACCTAAGTTATTGTCCACTTGAGCATCTGCCCAATTGTCTCTGTTTTATAGTAGAACAAACAAATTATAGTTCCTTTGCCTTGGGACTGAAGGCAGAATATATCTATAGAAAGAGTTCTGGCTTTGGAATCTCTGGGCCTGGGTTCAAATCCAGGCTCTGCCCGTTATAGATATGTGACTTAGGGAAGTCACTTAACCTCCTAAAATTTTTCCTAATTTTTAAAATGAGGGGCTTGGCATAAGGGACTTGTTAAGATTGAACTGTTTACATTTCTACATGGAAAGATGATATTTATAACTCATGAGACCTTTGTCAGTATTAGGGTAGTAGGAGGGAAAAAATTACACGTATAGATAGATTGATAGAGGGTACAGGGTGAGTTGAAGATGAATGGGTGATATCTGGAGAATAAAATTAAGGGGTGAGAGAGGATTATACTGGGAGAAGGAGAAAGGGAGAGGTGGAATGGAGTAAATTATCTCACATAAAACAGACAAGAAAAGACTTTTACAGTGGAGGGAAAATGGGGGAAGGTGAGAGGGAATGAGTGAATCTTATTCTCATCAGATTTGGCTTAAGGAGGGATAACATACACATTTAATTGGGTATGGAAAACGATCTTACCCTATAGGAAAATAGGGGGGGGAAGGGATAAAAGATGGCGGGATGATTGGGGGCAGATTGGGGGAGGGGTAATCAGAAGCAAACACTTCTGAGGAGGGACAGGGTCAAGAGAGAGAATAGAATTAAAAGGGGAAAGGGATAGGATGAAGGGAAATGTAGTTAGTTTTCCACAGCATGACTACTATGGAAGTGTTTTGCATGACTACAGAAGTATAATTTGTATCGAGTTGCTTGCCTTCTCAATGAGGATGGGTGGGGAGGGAGGAAGGGAAAAAATTTGGAACCCAAAGTTTTAAAAACAAATGTTAAAAAATTGTTTTCACATGCAACTGGGAAATAAGATATACAGGCAATGGGGTTTAGCCATCCTGCCCTCCAGGAAAATAGAAGGGGAATGGGATAAGAGAAGGGGAGGCAGAGATAGAAGGGAGAGCAGGTTAGGAGAAGGGGTATTTAGAATGCGCGCTGTCTTTGGGTTAAGGGAGGGATGAGATGGAGAGAAAATTTGGAACTCAAAATCTTGTGGATGTGAATGTTGAAAATTAAAAATAAATAAATTAATGAATCTTTAAAAAAAATGAGGGTATTGGACCAAATGATCCTGCAGGTGTCTTTTAACTCTAGATCTTATGCTCTCACTTAGATGTTTTGGCTATAAATAGCCAAAACTTTCACATATAATCTAGAGCATTACTATTGAATTAGCTTCTTTCTGAGAGAGCCTTATTTTCTTCGTGGTCTACAGCTATCACATAGGTTTGCATGTTAGGTACCGTGGCATTAAGCCCAATAATTTGGAAGCAAGCAAGTATTTTGGTAACTGAGTATGCCCATCCCTGACTTTGCCCATCACCACCCTTTCTATTACAGTGAAGAGAAGGCATCCTTGTACTCAAGACATCAGATTATAATATAAACAGACTTGCTTTCTTTTCTATAAGCAGATGTTTTCTGTGTTCAACTGAGCCTATAAAATCTCATTAAGCTAATCATCAGCCTTGATGAAGCAAACACTGAAGTATTTGACTTGAAAATTTTAATTTCCTATTTCTAATCTGGGTCAGCTGGCACAGGCAACTTCTTCAGTCACCATGATTTGCCTTTGTATCCTCAGAATTCCTTTGAAAAATACTTTTGTTCAAGTTGATTCATCTCTCTTGGCTCCACTTTCTTCATCCGTAAGATTAAGGATTTGGACAAAATGATGTACAAGTTCCTTTCTAGCTCTGAATCTAGGGTCCTATGTTCATTTATCTCAAAGTGTCTGCTGAGTCCTTTCCCTCTTGCCTTTCTTGGTCCACATCTATTAACCAAAGTCTTTAAACCATAAATTACTGACAAGTTGCAGCTATACATAAGGACTTTCCAGACTGGGAATTTTTGGGTGTAGATAAAGTGATGGCCTACTTATTTTTATTATTTGTAAGGCTCAACTAATTTTCTCTTTCCTCTCAATTCATCCCAGGGAGAAAGTCTGTAGGTTAGACAAGAGCCATGAGACACAAAACTGATTATCTTTCCTTGATTTTTTTTTTAGATTCCTAAACAAATGCCTATTGGCTGATAAGCTAAATTGTATTTCTCTTCCACCCCTCTGTGTTTGTCTCCAGTAGCATTCCAGGTTTTGGCAAAGATGAACTAGATTGATTTTTACAGCTATTTAAAATGTAAATCCGTGATGATTATTCCAGTATTGCATGTTTGCTTTCTACAAAGGTAAAAAGAGATAAGGCTAAGTAAAATTGCTGCTTCCCTTGAGAGCTCAGACATGATAAGTGTCACTGTAGGCAAAGAATGTTAGAATTAAGTTAGGAACATTTACTTAAAGGAAAAAAAAAATATATATATATATATATATATAAAATTCAGTAATTCAATTCAACAAACATTTATTAAGTTGTACTATGTGCAAAGCACTATGATAGATACTATGAATATAAAGATTTTTAAAAAATAACACAGTCTATGTCCTCAAGGAATTTTTACTCTACATTGAAACATTAAACCTAAACATATAAGTTTATAATACAAAATAAAGTGTAATGAGCACAAAAAAGAGATTTGAATATGTAGAAAAAGTGAGGATGGAGAGAATGTTTTTAGCTGGGCATGGGTTTAGAGCTCAGGACTTTGTGGTAGAGGTACTACCTGAGATGATTCTGAAAGGCAGAGATGAAGTAGAGGCAGCTTACACAAATACAATGAATCAGGAGATGGCAAGGATGCAGTATGTGAACTTTCAAGAAACTTTTTCCTGTCTTTCATTTGTGATTTTTCTTTCTGCCCAACTAAATTGTTAGCCCCTCAGGCACAAGTGTAACAAGTATGCTCTGACTCTCCCAGAGCTGAGTAGCTACATCTTCCCTTTAAGGTTTGGGGAGAAGAGTGCCCTGAAAGGTTTGGGGTGGTTTTCTCTAATGATATTGACTCAAGCCCCAACCAGTTATGTTCTCCCACTGGTAGGTGCCAGTAACTAGTACCTTAGTTCCATTTAATCACTCGGCATCAATTAAGTTTTACAAAAGGATGTTTACTTTCAAGATATAGCAAGAACAAACATATCAACATTCCCTCCAATGCCTTGGAAGCACCTTGGCGTTTGGGGAAAGTGGGGTCATTCTTAGTTAAGTTCCTACAAATTTGTGTCCAAATGAGACCTTGCTTCTGGGTGAGTCTTTGTCTCAGCTACTGTTGGATTGGTTCCCCAGAATTACTCCAGGTCACTTCTTGTTCCTGGGGCACTGATGCCGAGCTGGCTGTAAAACTTGGGCATTGGTATACTGGAATGCCACTCTTCCTTCACCAAAAATGAAAGAACAAGGGTCACGGGAGGCAAAGAGCTCAGACAAGGTGAGAGCAGAAGGCCCAAGTTGTCTCTCATTGGACACTTTGACCAAAGGAATAAAGAGATAATCCATCAAGATCCAGCAGCGTAACAGAATGTCCGAGTCTCTGGTTGTTAGGAATTTTTTTGAAGTTGTCCTCAATTTTAGCTACAAAGCTAATCAATAAGTTTTCTCCTAACCCCGTAGTTAGACGACCAGAACTAGTTACAGAATGTCTAAGCATACTCAAGCTCTCCACGACACATTATCCCATCTCTCCAGGAAGCAGGCTTCCTAGCCCCTTACATGTGGCAAGCAACCATCTTGCAGGCTTTCTGCATGTGTGCCAGTCTCTGTTACACAAAAGCTAAGTGTATGTGATTCAACAGACAAGGCACTTTGAGAGATTCGAGGGACTTCCTAGGTGTTTGCTAATCCTGAGGTCTTTGCAGAGTGGGAGATGGGGATGAAATGGGAACAGGAATAGAGCAGGAAAATCATGCCTATTAATGACTTGATATGTTTTCCAAGGTATCTAAGAAATAGGACAAAGCCTTTTTGCTTTATAATATTCATTTGGTTTTGGCTATGACAAATACAACTCAATAAAGGTTGTAGGGGATTGTTGGGTAGCTGGTTGTGACCAACTGATTTTCTCCCTTCTCTTTTTACTTTCTGTAATTACATCAAGGTGGGGGGTAGTGGAAATTAATTAGTCAAAGACCAACTACTCCTATAATATTATTAATTAATATGTACTATTGATTATACTTGGTTGACTTCTAGCAATATAGAGTTCTGAGTTATCAGAACTAGAATTTATATTTCATTTAAGAAAGGAAAGGTAAGTTTTTTTATTGACTAGATATTTCCTATTTATACTTTTAATTATTATATTTTCCCTTAACTATGATACCTCATTGCTTTAATCCACAAAGAAAATAATCTAATGCCATCTCTCATTTCTCTAGCTTGAGAGGACATTTTGTTAAGTATAATGAGAGATCATTATCCTACTATGTCAATTTTGGCCTGTAAATTGGAAATAAAGCTTTTCTAGTTATGGATTTTTCAATGTCTTGGTGCCTAAATTTTAGCCATGCCTTTAACTAGAGCTGCTGTGAATTTGCATTTTAGCTCGCCGAAAGTGAATTAACATTATCGTGCCTTATTTTAGAATTTTAGAGTGACTCAGTTATTCCTAGTGACTTAAAGGGATTGTAAAACTGGAAGAAAGTTGTCTAAACCCTTCATTTTAAAGATGAGAAAATGGAGGGCCAGAGAGGAGAAATAATTTCCTTAAGATCATACAGGGAATTAGTGGAAGAATCAGGTCTTTAAAGATCTCTTTAAAGCCAACAATGTGGAATGTTTCTTTCATTGAGAAATTTTGCGGTGAGACAGATCAGTGCTCCATTTTAAGTGATGGACTGTGGTCAAATTGGGAAGGAGAGTGAAGGCACCTTGTCTCGTAAGTCTGTGGCTACTCTATGTGCAGTTTATGAGACTGATTCAATTCAGTTTAACAACCATTTATTAAAGGCTACTCTGTACAAGCTAAAATTATGCTATGGTCTAGGTATACAACCTTACATTCCATTGGATGGAGCTGTGGGGAGGATGTAAGATGTAGTAAATCAATGAAGCATTTCATTACTGGATGGTTCATACAGAACCTGAAGTGGGCTCAACAAGTATAGTAATGGCAGAATCCACAGTAGATCTTCTGGCCTTGGTCATTACTGGCAATCTTCTTTGTATAGCTACATCATTACCCATGATTTAGACTTTTCCTGGCAAGTGTAGGGGTGTTCCTAAGTTCTTTTGGCTTAGTAGATAATTTGGCTAATGTTTCAATATTTATTTTATCCTTCCACCAGCACAGATCACAACTTAGTAGATACTTGTGAGTTGCTTTGCTAAAAAAGCAAAAACAAACAAACAAACATCACTTGCTAAGCTCTCCACAGTTAACTAGTTTGGTCCTAGTGCAACACACATGTGTACATACAAAGTCTGTGGCTGTGCCCTCAGTGTACTCAGACCTTCCAGACCTCACATTTTGCTGGCATAATCTTTGAGAAACTTCATGTGTTATAAGACATCAGAATTGGACTTTGGATTGGTCTCGTGTGGGTGTGGGTGTGGGTGGGTGTGTATCTACATGCATGGACACATACATTTTATACATACATACATACATGTATGCATGTTAGTGTCCCATTCTTAGAGAATCTTAATACAATAAAATACGTTTAACATAAACTACATGGAACATAATTTTTGTTTGTTCAGAAAGTGTTGTAGGATTTTTCTGGACCTCAGAATCAACGGTGGGGCCAATTAACAGGTAATTAAGTACTTCCTATGTGTCAGACACTATTAGATATTAGGGCTACAGTTAACAATGAAACAATCCTTCCATTAAGTGCATATTTTAGTAGGAAAAACAACAAGCATACATCATCTGCATAAGTGTTATACATATATGTGTGTGTGTGTGTGTATATGTATGTGTATATATATATATATGTATGTGAGTGTGTGTGTGAGTGTGTGTGTATGTATATGGAGAGGAAGAGGAAGAGGAAGAAGCATTGCCCAACTGGACCTGGACATTTAGGTCCCCAGTGGGGCAGCTACTACTCCTCCTAGACTGTTATTTGTCCTTCCTTCTCAAAGAGGACCCATGACATCAGGAGGGTGATGTCTTGACTTGCAAGTGAATTAGATTTAAGTGAGGCAGAGCTGTGCAAAGTCATCAGCCTCACTCTGTCCTCCAGGGTCATCTAAGTCCAGTATATATAATACAAAGAAATACATAGAATGTTACACATTCTGAGTTTCCACACCCCTCCACTTCCCAGAGTTAAGACCCTGGGTCTTTGTGGTTCAAAGCATTAGATCTGCAGGACCTTCTACGGCACTTCAGGATGGAGGAGTGCTAGGGACCTCTGAGTTCCTGGAAGCCTTGATTTGAGAACTGCTTGTCATCAGAGCTTCCAAGTTCCCCCATGGTAGGTCTTCTGGCTTCCCTGAGGCTTTCTGGGGTAGGGGAATCCTCAGTTTTTGTTGTCTTTGGACGTAGGGCAGTATAGGCTATATGAGTCTGTGACCCATCTCTGATCATACTGGGAGTGCTGCTGGCTTGTTTCCCTGCATTGGCACCAGCCCTGGTTGGAAGCCTCTTTCCTATCAACTGTGGGGTTCTGGCTGGCTTTTTGTACAGTGCTGAGGTGGCATAAGTTTGGCATAAGATGGCATATGCTTACTGTAGTTTCTCAATGGACTTCTTGATCATTATTAGATCTGGCATGAATTTCAGGGTTTTTTTCTTGACTACATGTGTGAGAGCAGGATAGTCTGTATCCATTTGGGCAGCCTTTCGTCTGGAAAGTCCCAGGGTTCTTTCTTGGTATGAAATGCTTCAAATTGTACTTTTCATGCTCTCCCTTGAATACCTCTACTAAATCCTAAATTGAGTTTTGAGGGAAGAGGAGAAGGCAAATACACTAGAGTTAACATTTATGATGAGCTGATAGTAACACATTAGTTTTTTAGGTTTTTGATTGAGGGTGTTTTTTTTCTTAATACCTTTTGCCTTTCTGTTAATGAAATAAATACTGGCAAACATAGCTTATAATTGTGGACAGAGAAGACAGTATTGTTATATTAGGATCTTCAAGACCCAATAGAACTTAATCGTTTTTAACATATCTATAACTTTTATCCCACTTCTGAAATCCCATTACTATTTGTATTCAATATGGGGATTAAACATTGACTTCACAATCCCATCTAGTGCATTTTCTACCACCACCAGGTCAGATGTCAAAACTCAAATAGTGATTCCTCACAATCACTTTATCAGGGTTCTTCAGGTTCTCAATTTTATTAGCTTCCCCTAGTGTGATTATAATCTGGAAAATTGATTCTTTCTAATCAAATTTATGTACAGCTAAGTGGCACAGTGATTAGAATGCCGGCCTGGATGTCATGTCAACATTATATCTATCTATCTTGAATTGACAGACCCCCCAGAATAAGAACTCATTCCTTATGGGGGAGATGTCTTTCTTCATAGAATAATGGAATCAACCTGTGGAAAATGGAATGCATGAGAACCTTGTTCTTTGGGTCATTCCTCCAAGGCCTACCATCTTCAGAGTAATTAGAGTGCTACGTTCAAATGGACCTCTAACTTTCAGCAGTGGGCTTCATAACTAACAAAGCCACTAGAATAAGGACATTGACCCAAGTCACTTGCCCAGTTGGCCTCAGTTTCTTTATCTGTCAAATGAGCTGGAGGAAACGGCAAACCACTCCAGTATCTTTGTCAAGAAAACTCCAAATGGGGTCATGAAGGGTTGGACAAGACTGAAATGACTGAACAACAGCAAAAAAGAAAATCAAATTTATGAGAGACTGATTTATAGACTTGAATACCAGTTTATTAATTTGCAATGGGAAATATGCCTGGTTTGAGAACTGGATTATTGATTTGCACAGGACCTTCTTTTCCTTGTTGGTAGGTTCATCCAAGAGTGAGGTAGTCTAGTGTAGTGGAAAGAGAACTGGGCTTGGAGTCTGAGGATCTGGGTCTGAGGACCTCACTTGTGCCACTACTCACCTGTGTAGATCTCACTTTCCTTGTCTATAAAATGAAGAAGTTGAATTAGACAGTCTCTAAGGTTTCTCCCAGCTCATAATCTATGTAACCGTATTACAAAATAAAAGGTTTTCTTTGATGACACCAGAACCAGAAAACAGCAAATTAGTCTTTGCTAAAAGAATATTCCCATTAAGCTACTGTAAGTCTAGTATGTGATTGTTCTCTGCTCTGGGGATACTTCTATCTAAAGAGCTAAACTGGAACCTAGACATCAGTGAATTCTGATGATTGCTGTGGACTGTCCTGATATCCAGCTCTCCTTTTTCCAGAATGCATTGCTTTCACCTAAAAATAAAGAAGTGCCATTCCAGTAGAATCTTCCTCATGATCTCTTATAATTTCCAAAATTACAGTTTTTGTCTAGCCAGGATTTTCTTGCTAAAGGCTATTCCAGTACTCAGACTGAAGATCCTAGGTACTATATGATCATTAAGTTATTAAAGAGAACCAAGTCAGTGAGTTTCTGAGTATAAAAATAGGTAATGTCTAAAAGTTCCTTTCATGAAAGGAGTCATTGGTCTAATAGGTTACCAGGTAACTCATAATATCTAAAACAACTTAGATCTGATTTTTTTAAAGTAGCTTCTGAAGAGATTGAAAAATTTATTTACTATTTGAGCTTGTCTTTCATTAGTTGACTTTTAGTGTGACTGTTTCCAAATGACATGTAGAGGCACTTTAATCAGCAATATAATTATTAATTATATTTGACTCCCTGCAGAGGATAAAATGGGAATAGGGTGGGGAAGGTTGTGAACAAAGTCATTTGTTAACTATAAAGCTTTATACAAATGGGATTAATAGTAATAATGAGTAGTTGTTTTGAAGCCCAAGAACTTGACTCCTCACCAAGCTTTGAAATTCAAATTAGACTAGTCTTCTGCACATTCCGCCATCTTCACATACTTACCAGGCCTCTTTGTGAAAAATTCTAATGCATCCTAATGCAAAATATTCTTTTTGTGTCATGGACCCTTTTAGCAATCTGGTGAAACCTGTGGACCTTTTCTCAGAATAATGTTTCAAAATTCATGAAATGGAGAATAAATTAATCATATCATGTCAATATCATATCTATCTATTTTAAATTAACAGACCTCCCAGAATAAGAACTCATTCCTTAGGTGGAAGATATCTTTCTTCATAGAATAATGGAATCAACCTGTGGAAAATGGAATGCGTGGGAACCTTGTTCTTTGGGCCATTCCTCTAACTTTCAGCAGTGGGCTTCATAACTAACAAAGCCACTAGAATAAGGACATTAACCCTTTTACTGTCATCCTAAGATCTAGCGTCTAAACACATGGATTCCTTCTTAACTGTTTTCATGGCATCCTGAACTCTGGATTATTACATTTACCCATCAGTTGCCATTGTATTATGTGGTTCCTCTGCTTTTGAAAGGGAATCAATTGCTCTCCTCCAAATGAAATAGGCCGCCCTGAAAAGGTCTTCGGAAGCACTAGACATCTATCTATTATACAAGTTGCTAGGGAATCCCAAATACTGGAATTTAGAAAGATTGTGGCCATAGATAGACTGGGCGCTATCCCTGGCTCTCACTGACCACCCTGTTTACAGAACTGGATGCATACATGGCTCAGACAGATCTTAGGATTGATGGTTGAGATTAGCTCTCCTGTTAGAGACTGTTGTTGAAGTTTTCAACATCTCTACATATTCAGAGCTAATACCCAGCTGATGTTGGAAGGGTCCATCATAATTGATTGTGGATTTCATTCAACCACCAATTAATACATTTAGTATGTTCCTTTTACATTTTGATACTGTTGTAGGAAAAATTTTTTTTTGAGCTATTTTATGTTATTTTTTTTTCTCTCACTTAAGTTCTACAATAATAGCATTAAATAGGGCTTTGAGGTTTATAAAGTGCTTTACATATGTTATTTAATCCTTACAACAACCTGGTGAAGTAGGTGTTCTTGTTATCCCCACATTTCAGATGAGGAAACTGAGCCTGAGAGAGGTTAAGTAACTTGCCCAGGGTCACAGAGCTAGTAATTGTTCAAGACAGACTTTGAGCTCAGGTCATGTTGACTTCAAGTCCTGTGCTCTAATAACTGTTACCACCTAACATCCTTATAGCAACAAGGTAATAAAGAGATCATTGATAGTAGTAACAGAGCTCAGAGAGTATAGGCAGGAAAGCTAAGAGAATCCTGGGTTTATCAGATATCTCTCGGATAAAACATCTTTCTAGTCCTTCTTCTTCAACACATATATTCTAACCTGGTTAAATTATCCACACTGGAGTACTAATCAAATGCTAACCAAGCTGTCTTCTCTAATCAAATTCATAGTCTGGCATATAGACCTAGATCTAGCTGGAATGGGGTTGTGTAGTCTACACACATCTAAAAGGTCAGGAATATACCATGGAGAGGTAAAAGAAGAGTGGGGATTTTACACAGAGACTGATCTCATAGTTCCATTGGAATCGTTCTTTCCAAATCTCCCAACGATCTTCAATTGCCAAATGTCATGGCCTTTTCAAAATCCACATCCTTTTTGGTCTCTCTGCAGCATTTGATACTTTTAAACACTTTTCCCGCCTCCCATATATTCTCTCTTCTCTGGGTTTTTGTGATATTTTTCTTTTGGTTTGCCTCTTACCTGTCTGGTCTCTCCTTCCTAGTTGCCTTTGCTGGGTCTCTGTCCGTATTGGGCTTTCTCACTGTGGGTGTTTCCCAAGGCTTTGTCTGAGGATCTTCTCTCTATACTCTCTCTTAGTAGTCTTATCAGCCCCTGGAGGTTCAATTAATCCTTTCTATGCAGATGATTCCTTGATCTATATAAGTAACTCTAGTCTCTCTCCTGAGCTCCAGGCCTGACTTACCAACTGCCTATTGGGCATGAATGTGTTGTAAAAAACAGGAGACATCAATTAAACAGCTGTTGGGAATGATATGTTTTCAGAGAACCGGTCTTGCTGGTAAATAATTGGAATTTATTTACAATGCTAAACTTGATGTTTTATCATTTGCCAAGAGGCTTTATAGGACGAGTACATTAACTAATTGAAACTCGCTACAAGATAATGAAGATTCTGGTATAGAAAACTGTGCCCACTGCATTAAGCTGCATTTTGAAGTAATTACTTGGCATTGACTCTTGATTGAGCCATTCTGTGTTAAAGGTCCTAATAGCCCTGCATGGAATTGTTATCACCAGCATCTACTTGGACTGTTTTGTAAAAATTTTCAGAAAAGCTGTAGGCCAGATGGACAGCAAAGGAAAACAGTCATTAGGAAAGATTGACCAATCATTTAAATTAAAAGGCTCTTCTGCTGATCACAAAAGTGGCTTTAGAAGTTTCCACAAAGATAATAAAAGCAGTACTACTCACCGGAATGGTTTTGCTCTACCTGGAATTGTTAGACAGCCTATGGTTGCTTGGCACCACATTGCAAATAGGCCCTGGCTTCACATACCCACCTTACATCATTTATATAGGTTCCTTGGAATGACTGGTGGCCTCTGGAACTCCCCTTCCCTGTCTGCTAGCTTGGGATTCCCCTTCCACTTTCACTGGCTGCCACTTGGGACTTCCCTGACTCTCCACCCACTTACACCCCCTTCATCTCTGCCTACTGGCCATTCTCCCAAAGCCAGTCTTAAGTCATAACTGGGGTGGGTGGTGGCCTCTGGTGGTAGAAGGTAGAGGAGGAGACATTAAATCTTATCACCTCTCTTCGCTTATTCTCCACCTGCTGATATTGGGCCTCTGGGCAGTATCCCTCCCCAGAAGCCCCATCCTACCTTTATATCAGTGCTCCTACACTTACCCCAGAAGCTCTGAAAAAAGTACCACAAAAGACGTGGGTCTGTTTTTCTTCCAATATGTATGTAGATGAGTTTTATTCCAGTTCTTTTAGTACTTAAAAAGCCATCATTATCACCTCAAAAACAAAGATGACAAAAATGGAAAATGAAAATTGTTAGAAGCCTTGTGGGAGAATAGGCACACTGAGGCATTATTGATGGAGCTGTTGTAAAGTAGTCCAACCATTCTGGAAAAATGGTTTGGAACTATGCTCCAAAAATCACTACTAGGCATATACCCCCCAAGAGTACAAAGAGAGCCAGAAAGGACTCATAGGTACAAAAATATTTTAGTAGCGTTTTTCGTTTTAACAAAGACTTGTAAACAAAGTTGGTGACCATTAGTTGGTGGAATGACCAAATAACTTATGGTATATAAATGTAATAGAATGTTATTACACATCATAAGAAATTATAAAAGTGATGAATACAGAGAAGCCTGAGAAGACAATTATAAAATAACAGAGAGTAAAATGAGCAGAACTAGAAGAACAAATTACACAATGACTGCAAAGAGAAATGATTGTGGAAGAATTAAGGACTCTAATCAATTCAATGACCAGTCCTAACTCCAGAAGACCTATTGGCAAAGAGAAGGTAGAGTAGAGGTACAGAATGAGGTGCACATATTCATTCACAGCCAATGTGTGAATTTGTTTTGGCTATACTTATTTGTTACAAGGAAAGGCTTTTATTTGGAGTTGGGGAGTGGATAGGTTAAGTCAACAAACATTTATTAAGCACCTACTATTATTGTAAGGTATTATGTTCAGTGTTGGGGAAGGTTATAGTGAGTAAAAAAAAAGAAAAAACTTAAAGTATTCATGAAACATTAAAAACAAATACACAAGGGGCAGCTAGATGGCCCATTGGATAGAGAACTGGCCCTGAAGTCAGGAGAACCTGAGTTCAGATCTGGCCTCAGACACTTTCTACCTGTGTGACCCTGAGCAAGTCACCCCCTATTGCCTCCCCTCCACCCCCCCAAAAAAACCACTAAACTCAAAACCAAATACACAGAATAATGCAGAAGGAAATTTTGCTCAAGGGACATAGACAAGGAGGAGAGTTGTGTTGCTTTTTAGTTTAATGTTAGGGATAAGAAATAGATATATGATTTTATTGACATAAATTCTCATGTGAGAAAACTCTCTTTACCAATGCAGGTTGGCACTTCTTTGCAACTTAAAATGCTAGAGAGCCCAAGAGCACTGAGAGGTCAAAAGGCTCTTGTCTAGAGGTACTCAGCCATGTAAATCACAGGTAGATATTGAACCTAGATCTTCTTGATTTCATAGTTTAACATACAACCATCTTTTTCTCTTTGTCTATTGAGATATTTATTATTGAAGAAATTATGTTAGATAATATCCAAGGTCCTTACCAGCTCTCACATTCTGTGGTTTTAAGAGTCCTCACACAGAACGATTCAGGGCAAATGCTGTTCACCTATTTAAGGAATTTCCATTTGCTCACCCCTCATACATGTAGAAAAGCAAGGACAAGCTTGCCCTTTTCCTTTTCAAGTGCTAAATTTCCTGACAATTTCTACATTTTTGTTCATGGTGGAATTAATGAAATAGGCCTGTGGTGCTTCTAGGACCCTGAACCAAATTGGACCATGAAGTCCCACTCTATATTAAAAGAAATCCCAGGATTAGGAGAAAATGGATAAAGGAGGTAAATGAACTGGCATCTGGAAAATCTCTGGATTAGGGCTAGTTCAGGGTCATTTCAGACATCCTGTGACTATTTCAAGTATGGACAAAGGACTGCTCTCTGCTGAAACTATAATGTTCTTAGACACATCCATAATAAGATGAGTTGATGCTAGGCTTGTAGTGTTTGGCTTCTGTTATGCTGCTATCAGATATTGTCTGCTAGAAGCAATAATATTTCAATATTTGCATGTGTATGTATATATGCACATATATACATATATACACATGTGTGTATATGTATGTGTGTGTATATGTATATATATATATTCATTGCTTCCCTGACCCTAAAACTGTTCATAATCAGGTTAAGTATTCTGTAATTACTGTCAGCATTTGGAGTTCCTTATCATGTTTCAAAATTCTTAATTTTCTTCTTACCTGAAATAAAACTTCCAAAATCATTATAATAGTTATCATTATGTTATCTGTAACTTTTTTTTGGGGGGGGGTTAGGCAATGGGGTTAAGTGACTTGCCCAGGGTCGCACGGCTAGTAAGTGTTATGTGTCTAAGGCAAGATTTGAACTCAGGTCCTCCTGAATCCAGGGCCGGTGCTCTATCAGCTGCACCACCTAGCTGCCCCTATCTGTAACTTTTTATCGTAAGCTGTAAATGCCTGAAAATTCCTAAGAGTAAAATAAAAAATATTTCTTTTTTATTAAATAGTAATCTCATGGCTTTTTTTCAATTAGCTTGTAAAGTGAGAAGAGAGCTTTTAATATCACTAATGTTAATTTCTGTGGGTTCCTCTTTTGAATCAAATGGATAAATAGGAAATCAGGATTTAGACTTTTGTTAAGTGGTACCTTTCAGGTGGAGTAGGAAGACTGATCACCTAGAAATTTGGACCTGCAACTTTCTCTAGTGTGTGTGCATGTTAAAGCTACCTTATCATTATAGGAAAGTGCTCATTTACGTGAGGAATGGTTGAACAAATTACAGTATATTGTTATAATGGAATACTATTGTGCTATAAAAAATAATGATAGTTTCGGAGAAATGAGGGAAGATGTCTATAGCCTGATGCAGAGTGAAGAGAAGCAGACTCATTTATATAATAACAACACTGTTATGAACAACCATCTTTGAAAGCTTTAAAAACTCTGGTCAATGCAACAATCAGTCATAAACCCAGAGAACTTATGATGAAACATGCTACAACCTGACAGAGAGGTGATGGATTTAGGTGACCTGATTCATAATGAGACATATATATATATTTTGGACATGGCTGTTATAGGGGTTAGTTTTGCATGACTGTGCATATTTGTGACGCAAAAGTTTTGTTCTTTTTTTTTTAATTAGGCAGGAAGGGAGAGAGAAAATGGATTTTTGTTTATTGAGAAAATAAGATGATATTCTAAAAGCATTTTACATGGTTCCTTTTGCATAAATGACTGACTATAAGTTTGTCTGCTCCAAGTTCTGTTGGATGCTCCTAAAACTACAGAAGCAAGTATTGTTTTCAAGGCTAAAGGACTATGTTCAAGGACTAAAGAATAGTAGTTACTCTATCTGCTTAATCAGTCAACAACTGTATTTAAAACATTTAACTTGAGAAAATTCCTGTGAAATGTGTGGAAATTCCAGGCTTAGTACACAGTCTAAGACTAAAGTATTTCTCTATATGTGTGTTGTTCATTAACCTTTGGTCCTCCAGCCTGTATATAATTAATTTAATTTTTGTTTTTTAATGTCTTTGATGCAGTGTAGTGTAATGGCTAGATAGCTGACCTCAGAGCCTAGAAGACCTGGATTTATGACCTGCCCTGCCTTTTCTGTCCAAATGTTGTTGTTCAGTCATTTTTTAGTTGTGTCCAACTCTTATGAGGCCATTTGGGGTTATCTTGGCACAGATACTGGAGTGGTTTGCCATTTCCTTCTCCAGCTCATTTTATAGATGAGGAAACTGAGGCAAACAGAGTTAAATGACTTGCCTAGGGTCACACAACTAGTAAGTTTTGGAGGCCAGATTTGGACTCAGGATGATGAATAACCCTGACTTCAGGCCTAGCACTCTATTCACTGCCCCACCTAGCTGCCCATACTCTCTATGTGCCACTGGTCAAATCACTTAACCTCTCAGTGCTTAGGCAAATCTTGAAGCCCATAAATTGCAGAGAAAGTGCCAATCTGCATCAGGAGAGGGAATTCACTCTCCCAGGAGTTCCCTGCGTTAAAGGAAATTGAAGGTCCAGTTCCAAATGTTCTCTTTGTGTAAATAACATCTCTTTATACCTTTGGTCTAAGTCTGGCAAAGATTTTAATATTGTCCCTTGCAGAGTGCTGGTATACATTATAGGTCTGTGGAATTCTGAGGATCCCACAGCATCTTTTTTCTAGAGTTCCTTTCTACTTTCCTTCTAAGAGAAAAAAAAAAGTGAAGCAGTTGTAGTTGCACCTGATTCATTTCATCTATGATCTCATTCTTTTGTAAAGAGTTTAAGTATGTGTTTGGGGATATTAGAGGAAGGGAGACATTAATTCAGTTAACTATTGAGTTCTGATTCAGTTATTACTTGTCTCTTATTAACTTAGTCTACTTTGTGCTGGAGTGTAGATTCCTTGTTGACTTTGCTACTGCATTTATGTTCTGTTGTAGGGAGAAATCTACATTTCATCTTTCACCTGTGAAAACTTTTTAAAAATATGTTAAACTGTTATGGTGGACTTTTTTTTGGCAAAATAAATACTTCATTGTTTTAATTTTTTTTAAATCAGCCTAGGTTGTAATCCAAACATTTATCAACCTTTTAGATATACTTCTTTTAAAGAATAGTATTACTTCAGCGATTTTTGATTAAGAATTTAAATTTTAAAAATTGATAAATGTTGGAACATCTTCAGTTACAGTACTAATGGGAGATGAATAAATTTTGTGTTTTGGTGGTTCAGCTAGGGTTTTGAACATCCATTTATTAGGTTGTAAGCTCCTTGAAGGCAGGACACTATTTACATTGTCTTTGTATCCTCAGTGCTTAGCACTGTGCATGGCACATATTAGGAGCTTAATAAATGTTAAGAATTTATATTTTATTGGTATTGGGTGTAAATCCTTGTGTGGATTCCAGCTCCCTTACTGCTATTGCTTGCAATTCTGACATTTTGGAGTTCACAAGGTCACAACCATCTCCAACCCTCCTTCACCTAAAAGCAAGAAGACTGGAGACAGCAGAGACAGAAACCACTCAGAAAGACCATGCACTCAAGTGCCATATGGTTACTCCCCTGGTGAGGCCTGAGGCCTAAGGCCTCTCTCCCTACCAAAGGTTAATGGCAGTCTTTGCCTCCTCGCTCAAACACAACCAGATAGGAAAGAGGAATAGGCTTGCTTTGGCTGGTTAGCACCTTTTGCTTCTGTCACTCTTCACCATGTGTCAGCAGATTTTGAACCAATTACAGAATTTGCATTCTCCAAAGTCCACATGTGGATTGCATCAGCTCTATATGGCCTTAAGGACTGTGCTCATTGGCTAGCACATCATTGCATATTGATTGAACTTCATGTCTTTGAAATTAACGTCCAAGGGTGGGATGTTTAGGACAAATATAATGAAATTTTGTGGCTTTTCACATTTCTTTTAGTCTTAGCTGCATTTTAAATTCTTCTGATTGTTACTTTTGTTTGTTTTTTGGAGGACCCTTTTTTTGAGGTGTAATCCAGGAGCTTTGGTCCACATACTCATTTGCTACCAAAATCTTCTCATTCATGCCAGTGCAGAGCTTAATATCATATGAAAAGATAAAAATCTCCATGACTTTTATCAGAGTGAGGATTCTAGAGTATAGTCACTTTTGAGATTTAGTGAAAATTATGGCCATGGAAAAGTTAATTCCAATGAACAAGGCAATAATAGGTAATAGTAGAAGCCTAAACTTTTTTTTTTTGCCAATTCAGAGAATCTTGAGTGTGTGTGGTGGGTGGGGAAGTGGTGTTTATAAGGTAGTCAAGGCAAAGATTAAATTTCATTGAAAATTGAATTGGAAACAATTTGGCCAATTCTTTAGTATTTCTCATCTTCATCTCTCAAAACAGTTTTACTTAAATCCAAGTTTCTTTCCCATTTTTATAGCCCATTTGATCTAGTTCTGTTTTGCCTGTACAGGCTTTCTTGAGGAAACAACATATCCCCTACATAGTGCATTCTATTAGTCATTGTCATAGCTTAAAGATTCTTCTTTCTGCTGCATCTTTGACTTCTTCTTGGCACATTACTATGTCCAATCACCAGTGCATCCCAGATGTCACATTAAACTCTCTGGGTCTAATTTGATAGTTATTTCCCACTGCCTCTGTCCTAGTGGAAATTTTGACTGAATCAGATCTGAAAAATGAACCTTAACATTCTCCCTGAGTTAACAATGTGAAGTTTTTCCAGTTTTGCTAATAATTCTTTTTCACTGTGTAAGATGCTGAGTATACAGAGTTTTTTTTTAAAAAAGCATAAAATGGCTATAAAAACTCAGATTACATTACTATGCATCTTTTAAAATTCTGCTTTTCACTTCTAGCTCATAATTTATTAGTAATTGTAGTTTCCAAAAGACTTGATGAACATGGATTCATCTGCACAAATAAAGGCTAGGGTGTCTCCTGTAGCCATTCTAAGTAGCATTTTTAGTTCATTGAAATGGCCTAATTGACCATCACAGACTTCCTTTTAAATACTCACACTTCAGGTTCATTTATTTTCTTTCATCTACTTCTTATATTGTAAATAAACAATTTAGAAACTTCTTCTGTCTGCTTTCTCTCTGCCATGCTGCCCCCTCAGTAAGTTTTCAGCTCAGCAGGTAGTCACCCCCTTTATATGCAACCTTGTGGTACCATGGGTTTTTGAAAAGAGAAAAGGTTTGCTTTCCTTGGTGTCACAACACAGAAATTGGATTTATGTCGACACCCACTTTCAATAAATAAAATATCTCTGAAATCAGTAAAAAAAAAAAAGCACTAACCTATCTCTTTCCAACATGCAAAGTTGAATGACAACATAAATCCCAGTTCCATTTTTTAAAAATTTTCTGTGGGACTTGTGTAAAAAAAAAAGTTTTAAGAGATATAATCTGACATAAATCTGATTTATAGGAAAGAATTTTTAAAAAAGATCTATTACCCAGTTATATTTTGTGTATTTCTCAACCTACTTGTCTTTGAGTTATCTTTTGTCAATCTATCACATTCATAGTTGCTATAAAGACTAACTTTGTGATTTCATCTGTGTACAAACATTACTTGAAAATAAAGGTTGGAAGTAAATGTGATAGAGCAGATACCTACCACACTATCCCTGAATAGGAATCTGATTTAGACCCATTCTCAGAATGGAAGTATGGCCCAGAGCAAAACTCCCCAACACCAGCAAACATTTTTGGATCATGTCCAGAGGATGGCATTCATTCATAGGCCAGATGAAAAATATGATTTGGTGTGGGACCTGCCTACCTTAAAAGGTTGTTTACAGAATTGGAGCTGGAAGGGGATTTAGAGGCCATTTAGTCCAACCCCCTTATTTTATAGATGAGGAAACTGAGGTCAAGGAAAGTTAAATGCCCAAGGGCACACAGGGAGACTCAGGATTTGAACCCAGGTCCTGGGACTCTAAACCCATGGCTCTTTCCACTTCATCACATTGCCTCCCTGCATCCATCATCAAGATACATCCAAGTGCTAGAGAACTACTCTTAAGTTATTGGTATTTATTCCCAGGTAGGTCACTAATGTGAATTTGTTCAGGTAACCAAAAGGAGCTTTAGTGCTAGGCTATAAAATCAAGAATTTTTACCATATGATCTCACACAACACACCCTTGTTATGTTATGGAAACTTCAGTTTAAACAGGTCATGTTATAAAAGATGTAAAAAGAAAATCAGTAACTTCCAAAGCCAGCTAAGTGCTTAATGACAGGCCAAGCAGGTTCAGAAGAGACAAAAGCCTGGGAGATCTCTTGGGTTTTTCTTTGAGCAAAGAGTTCCAAATCAGAACATGAACCAGCAATTACTTTGCTTCAGGCCAGATTAAGTCACAATTAATTTGATTCCATTTCACTTCTTCTTTAAATCACTTAAGTAAAGCTTAGCTTGTTGAACCAGACACTGGAACCAGTTCAATTCACTGAAGAGTATGAAATGATGTCATTTTTGTCCTCGGATTCATAAGAAATGAATTGGGTAAATGTGGGTGGGAACTGGAGAGCAAATGAGGATGCCATCAGAAGTAGGGTATTTTGATATTATATGAAGGTTTGATAAAAATTATGATAGGGTTATTTGTATTTCTCTTTGAGAAAACAAAATAATAAACTTATTTTGTTAAAAAACAACATTTCTCCCTAAGTATAGCATCTTTACTTTTAAAAATAATTCGATGTGGCTACACTTTGGAAGAACAAAGGCACAAATCTTAAATAGCCACAACAATAACTAGCATTTATATGGTGCTTTACTGTTTTCAAAGCACTTTACACATATCTCATTTGATCCTCACAACAACTCTGGGAGATGGGTTCTATTATTAGCCTTTTTTACAGATGAGGAAACTGAGGCAGACCTCTGTCTTGACTTACCTAAGGCCACACAGCTAATAAGTGTCTGAGGCTGAATTTGAACTCAGGTCTTCCTGACTCCAGATCTAGTACACTACCCACTGGGCCACCTAGTAACCTATGAAAATAATAGTAATAATAATAATAACGGTTATTTATATAGCACTTTAGTTTGCAAAGTACTACATACAGATAAATGGTCATATCTGAACTTTACAACAACCCTGTGAGATAGGTTCTCTAGTTGTTCTTCTTCTCATTTTACAAATGAGAGTGACTGAGACCCCAAGCGACTTGTCCATAGTCATTCAACTAGTAGATTGAAATCCAGCCTCTGACATGAGCTTACTATGCTACACTGCCTCCCACATGTCCAACAAGCCCTGTTGTATTTTTTGTTTTTTCAATCTTGTAATTACATGCATGTCCTACTTTCAGTTATCCACAATAACTGCCAACAGGGATAACACATATACAGTAATTGAAATTCACAGGTATCTTCTCTTTAGCCATTTAATGTCGTCCTCGTTCTCCACGAAACCTTTTTGTCAGAACTGATAGGAATAACAAAATGGAGTGGTTTGAGTTTCAACTCTTATGATTTGCCCTGCCTGCCATCTGGCATGGATACTAATGAGTCATGAAATGCCTAAAAGCAAGAAGTCAGAGGGAGGAGGGGCAGCAGCAAAAGGGCCTGAGCTGGCCACAAATTGAATAATCAGTCTCTGAACAATGAAGAGCTGACTAAGTTGACTGTATAATTAAGTGCTAGCAGAACATGATCATAAAAGTGAACTGCTAATCAAAGTCCTGGAGATCTTTACAGTTTTCCTGAAACACTTGGTTGGGAGAAGGTGCAAGGTACAGTCTTCAAGTTTAGGTTAAATTGGACTTCACCTGCCATAATCACTGAGGAGGAAAGTAATGAGAGAATTTTATGAAAAGGGAGCTGCCTGTTAACTAACTTTGGTGTTTAAAAATCCTTGTGGGTCCTTGCCTCTGTAACTAGTCACTTCTCTTTAAAGACAAAACAAAACAAATGAATATTTTCAACCATGAAACCATGCCATAGAACCAAACTTAATGATTTCCAGAGAACTTGGAACTTGTTTATTACAACAATGGAAAGTTGAAAGGAAACTAAAAAATCAGCATGGTATGTCCTTGAATCCATGATGTGCCCTCTTGGTCCATTCTGATTTGATTTGATTTGACTTTAAAAAAAATGTAGGGAAGAAAGGACTATATATAAAGAAATTATACATCAGAATTAAAATGGCATCTTAACCTTTGTCTCTTATCAGAGCCATAATTAGAAATTCTCATTCCTGGAACAGTCAACTGAGTGTAAGGTGTATTCAGGTGGTGAAGACAGTTCATGTTGATTAGTCGTATTAGAAGAGGAGAGAACATTTCCCACTAAGACTCTGGTCCTAGTTGCCATTGGGATCAGGGAGATCCCACGAGAGCAGTGCCAATGGTGGTTGAGGACTTCAAAATGATATGCTGTGAGGATAGTGGTTCCCTGAGGAGGAAGTGTGGCCCCTTTAGGGACTGGGGGCCCCATTGGCTCTCAGCTCTCTGGGGAAATGCCCCATTTACCCCACATTAATTATGGTTCTCTCTACTCTCTGATCTATCCTTCACACAGCTACCAAAAATTTTCCTCAAGTACAAGTTTGACCACATCACAGCTCTGCTCAAAGGTTTTAAGCAGCTCCCCATTGGCTATAGGATAAAATATAATCCCCTTAATCTGGCATTTAAGGTCCTTCATAATCTGGTTCCAACTTATCTTTCTGGCGTTATTTCACATTTTCCATATGTAATTTATTATATAGATGTAATCTTATGTCTATACATATGAAATATAATAGCTATTGAATAGATTCTACTTTTCATTCATATCAGACTACTAGCTGTTTCCTCAAATCAACATATTGTCTTTGCCTCCTGTATATTCACACTGTCTTTTTCTAGTTCTGGAATATTCACCTCCGTCATTTTTACCATTCATCAGCCTTCCTTTCCTTCAAGGCTCAGCTCAGGTGGCCCCTCCTCTAGAAAGCCTTTTCTCATTCCTGTCAACTAGATATATTCCCTCCCTCCTCAGATTTTCCTAGAGCACTTTATCTGAGTGCTTCTTTCCCTGTCTTCATGATACCCTACCTTGTTGTATATTTTTTTGTGTACTTGTCATTTCCTCAATAAACTACAAGCTCCTTGAAACAGGGGTTATATCATACTTACATCTTTTTTGTCTCCAGGGTTTAGCATGTGGTGCCTTGCACATTTGTATACTCTGTTCATTTATGTGGTGCGTATACAGAATGAATTTGTAACCTGAGTCATTCAGTTAGAATTTTTGGACTTCTACCTCAGCAACTCTGAGAAATGTTCTTTTCTGTTTGCATCATCACTGGTGTCGATCAGCCATCACCAACTATTTGAATTCTTTTTTTTGTTTGTTTGTTTTCCTCCTAGGATGCTGAGAAACGGACTCCGCTTCATGTTGCAGCTTTTCTTGGAGATGCAGAAATCATTGAACTCCTAATTCTCTCAGGTAAATCCAGTGTACCCGGAAGTCTATGGCAAACAAAATGACCACCTAGAGAGGATATTGCCATGTTGCAAATGACCACATTGGAAAAGACAACTAAACGGAACCTAAAGAAATAGCAGCATTTTATTATGTCTCTGGGACTTCATTTAATCAATACTTCCCTGAACATAACAAAGGCAGGGAATGCAGTTGTTTTAACTAAAGAATGACTTATCATAATAATAACAATTGATATTGATATGGCAATTTAAGGTTTGCAAAGTGCTTTGATACATTATTGTAAATACATACTTTTTTCTGGGTATTAAAAATCAATTTATTAATTAGGCTGATACAGGGGAAAGAACTCTGATAGTAGCATCAAAGAACCTGAGACCTAGTTTCAAATCCTCCCTCTAATATTTACTACCAACTGGGTAACTTGTGACAATCAAGCTCCCTGAGCCTCAGCTTCATCAATTGTAAGGTGAAATGGTTGGACTAGATTGCTTCTGAAGAACTTCCCAGTCATATATTTATGGTCCTAACAACTTGTTTTTCCTCACCCCACATATCTAATCAGTTGACAAGTCTTATTGATTCTGCCTTCATAATATCTGTTGTATCCATTCCCTTCTTTCTACCTACACTACAATCAGTATAGTTCAAGCTTTTATCACCTCTTATCTGAACTATGGCAATGGTTGCCCAACTGCCAGGCACTCTCTGAAGACTGTTAATTTGGAATTTGTCTGGGAACTGTGATGGATGGACTCCTTGGGGCTTTTTAAAAATTAATTTATTTTGATTTATCAACCGTCACTTCTGTAAGCTTTTGAGTTTTAAATTTTTCTCCCCCTCCCTCCCCACCTCGTGCAATCTGATATAGGCTATACATATACATTCCTATTAAATACATACTTTTGATCCTCATAGCCCTGTGAAATGGGTACTATTATATTCTTGTTAGGTTGATGGGGGAAATGAGGCTTTTGTTGCTGTTTAGTCGTTTTGAGTTGTGTCCAATTCTTCATGATCTTTTTTGGGGTTTTCTTGGTGAAAATACTGGAGTGGTTTGCCATTTCCTTCTTGAGCTCATTTTATGGATGAGGAAACTGAGGCAAACAGGTGAAGTGACTTGCCCAGAGTCACACATCTGACAACTGTCTGAGGCTGGATTTGAACTCAGGCCTTCTTGACTCTGAGCCTGGTACTCTATCCACTGCACCGCCTCGCAGCCAAAAAAAATGAGGCTTATAGAGCTTAAACAACTTACCTGGTTAGTAAAACTTTTTGGTGTTTTTTTAGGCAATTGGGGTTAAGTAGCTTGCCCAGGGTCACACAGCTAGTAAATGTGTCAAGTGTTTGGTCTGAGGTCGGATTTGAACTCAGGTCCTCCTGACTTCAGGGCCAGTGCTCTATTCACTGTACCACCTAGCTGCCTCGATAAGACTCCTATCTAAGAACTCATGCAGGATTCTAACTTAGCTTCTTCCTGCATCTAAGGCCAGGTTTCTTTCTTCTGCAACATGCTGCCTTTCTACAGTGTTGGGTAGTAGAAAACTCATGGGACTTGGGATCAGGCATAACATCACTCTGTGCCTTATTTCTGCCACTTACATTAATGGTATGACCCTGGTCATGTGAGTGCCTGAACCTCTCGGAGCTTCAATTTCCCCATCTGTAAAATAGTAAGACTTGTTTTTACCAGACCCAAAGGGTTGTTATGATAAAAATGTTTAGACCATAAAATGATATATAAATTGACCATAGACCATAGAATGATATATAAATTTCTTTTCTTTTCTTTTTTGGCTAGGCAATGAGGTTAAGTGACTTGCCCAGGGTCATATAGCTAAAGTCAAGTGTCTGAGGCCAGATTTGAACTCAGGTCCTCCTGACTCCAGGGCCAGTGCTCTATCCACTGTGCCACCTAGTTGCCCCGAGATATAAACTTCTAGACCTCAAAATGATATATAAATTGGTGTTATTATTTCTCCATCAAATATCTGCTATTAATGATTTCTTCATATCTAATTAATATCAGAGTAAAAATTAGAATATCAAAAAGTAGATTAGCTCAAAATTGTTTTATTTAATAGTGTGTTCATTCTTCTGTTTTGCAAAGTGGCTTCTTAAAACAAATAAATTCATAGATACTTGTGCCTTGTTATTTTTAAGTGTTAAAATTTGTTTGAAAACTGGGATTCTTCATACCATTTACCAAATAAATTTCATAAAAAAAGTGATGGGCTTTCCCCTATAAGTGATACTGAACTAGTACTTCCCACAACGTTATAGCTAAGTCAATGGAAATGACTCTGCTTGTCACTTCTCTTAATCCCCTGCATTTTCCATTTTGGGAGATCAAACTTCAGGACATATGGCCTTGTGTCATCACAAGCCTTTAGTCTAGTATAAATTTTTGCAATTGTTTCCTGGAGTTAAAAGGCACCTATGGGATTCCTGAATATGTTTATAAAGCATTTACAGGGCTATTTGAAAAGCTAAGTGTTATTATACTATGAATACCTTTTGATCTAGCAATGTCACTATTAGGTCTGTTTCCTAAGATGATCCAGGAAAAAGAAAAATAACCTGTATGTTCTAAAATATTTATAGCAGCTCTCTTTGTAGGAATGGCCATCCATTGGGGAATGGCTGAACAAGTTGTGATATATGATTGTAATGGAATACCACTGTGCTGTAAGAAATGATGAGCTGGTTGATTTTAGAAAGACATGGAAAGACTTGAATGAAATAATGAGGAGTGAAATGAGCAGAACCCAGAGAATGTTATATATGGTAACAGCACTATTGTTCAAAGAATAGCTGAACGACTAAATTATTCTGAGTATTATAAATACTCAAATCAATTACAAAGGACCTATGAAGGAAGATGCTATATACCTTCAGAGAAAGAACTGATAAATAGAAGTATATATAGTGTGGTTTTGGTTTTGCGCGCGTGTGTGTGTGTGTGTGTGTGTATCTGTATCTGTGTCAAATGGTGACGTTCTCTATGAATGATGGAGAGGATAGGAGGGAGATGGTTCGGAACTTAAAATGGAACAACAAAAAAAGAAAGGCTACGAGTAAAGCATTGGGGAAATAACACAGAATTGAGATTTTTTTAAAAAGTTAGCTGTGTTGTAATTAGTAGTATGTAATGTCAGTAATCTGAAAGAAGACTATTAATGTTTCCCTCAAATGTTAAGACATTATCTAATTCTTATGCCCTTATTGATCAGGAAATGTTCAGCAGAGGTAATTATGGCCAACCACAAACCATGCCTTCGGGCCACTGGCCAAAGCAGAACATTGGGCTTCATGGACCATAGGTCTAACCCATTATCACTCGCCTCATCATGCTTCCCTTCCTCTGACCCCAGTAGCTAAAGTATTGAAGTATTACTTCTGTTAAAGTAAGTAACTTTTCACCAGCTGAAGGCTAGGTCCCAAGAAATTTGTTTTGTTTTAGGTTTGCTCAGATTTTACCTGAACGTTGCTTCAGTAGATAAAATTAACCTATAGGAGGCTGTCAAAACAGCAAGAATCTTAAAAAAGTACTTGGGTCTAGAATGAAGAATTCCATTCCATAACATCTCATAATACACACCAACTATTCCTGCCACAGTTTCAGTACCATGAACATCTCAGGGTCACATCTTTACTATATTGTATAATTTTGAAACTATATGTTTGATCTCAAGTTTGTTTCCATTTAATCCAATAATCATTTATTCATTTCCTGCAATGTACACAGTCCTATGTTCAGTGAAAGAGATATAAATACCAAGGAAAGTCCCTGCTCTCAAAGGGTAAGGGGCTTTCTTTTTGGAATGGCTATGGCATGCACACGACTAAGTACATGTAAGGTAATTTAGGAAAGGAAGGACCACTAACAAGTAGGGAGAAAAGGAAAAGTTTTGCCAAAGAAGTGGCACCTAAACTGAGCTTGGATGCAAAATTAACTAAAGGTAGAGATAAGGGTAAGGAGGGATGTATTCTGGGAATGGGCAAAGTTGGGTTGTGCAACTATCCAGAGACAGGAAGTGGGAAGTTCAGTTTGAGGAGTAGCTAACTGAAGGGGCCATTGGTATAAGCTTCTAGGGTTTTTTTTTTTCCCGATACTGGGAAGCTGGGGGCAGAGTCAATCTGAAAATGGTGGTCTGGTTCAGTTAAGTACCTAGATCTCAGGTCCCCCAAACTACCCAAATTCATACCTGGTATCTATTCCTTAGACATATCACAGGATGATCCTTGTCCAGAAGCCCTCACATGGAGGAAGTTTTTGGCTCCCAGTTGGAGTTGGAATGGAAGGCTCTGGGTTCGGTCGAGGCATCTGGTGGCTTTCGATCCCAGCGGTTCATCGTGTGTTTGGGGCCTCAGCTGGTTTGAGGTCAATTCTGAGTAGGGAGGTTAGAGTGCAGAGACATGATCCTTATCCAGTTATGTGTGACACATCTATAGAGAGGGGTACCTTCTTGAGAAATGTGATTTCCTATCACTATCACATGGGCATATACATTAACCAGTCTATCTTTAACTGTAACTGTATTATCATGGGAGGGTCACAGCTGTTTTAGGTATCTTCAGATCTGTGCCCTTGCTTAGCTTTGGAACTGAGGCTGGCTACCAATCTTGAGCTAATGGGATCTCTAACAAAATTTTCAGCCCTACTTTGGAGTTTCTTTTCATACCCTTTCCATCCCTTACGATAACTACTTCACAGAATAAATACCTTTAATAAAAGGATTTGTTCTATAAAACTTGTACTCAGTCAAAAGGTTACACCCAAGGACCTAGAAGACCACATGTGGCCTCAGGGCCGCAGGCTCCTCACCCTTGCATCCCAACCAGAAAGTGAAAGAGGCAGAGGTAGGAAAAGTTTTCTAAAGCTTCTAACCACCTGTGAATTGTCATGATTCCTGTGGCTTCTTATTTTTACAGAAAATGTCCTTTTCCTACCTGGGATTTGTTTTATGCTCCAGAGGGAATATAATTGCAAGATCACCATACTAATTATTTCATTATCCTTCTTGCATTTGGCAACTGACACTTAGAGAAATCATCTAAAGAATATTCAGATTTAATAATGAATGAGGCATTAATTATTCCATGTTGAACAAGTGATTTTGCACCACCAAAGCCATTCATTATTTCATCACCATCTTCTTTTCTGCATTAACATAAGGGGGCAGGGTAATCTAAGTTGGCAGAATTCCTGTTGATGATATCTCCTGATTTCTAAAGGAAATTTAGATGCCTCTGAGGCAAACAGTGGAAGATAAGTTACTAGGAAAGAATTCAGGACATGCAGATGTGGCTGATATTTTTCCATAAACTGACTTTCACTAACCATTAGTTTAAGCTTGCTGCTTTGGGAGCTAGTTTAGAGGGATTTAAGGTAAACTAAAGATTAAGAACTAGTTAAATCACTAGTGAATCAGGTAATCCATCAGCCAGATCTTTAGCTATGAATTGCTAAGGATCAGGTAGAAAAGGCAGGGTCCATAGAAAGATGAGAAAGGTAAATAGTAATAGCTAGCTAGCAGTTATATACCACCTCCTACGTGCCAAGTACTGTGCTAAGTACTTTACAAATGTTGTTTGTTGTCGTTGAGTCATTTCAGTCATGTCCAATCCTCCATGACCCCATTTTCTTGGCAAAGATACTAGAGTGGTTTGCCATTTCCTTCTCCAGCTTATTTTACAGATGAGGAAACTAAGGCAAACAAGGTTAAGTGATTTACCCAGTGTCACAAAGCTAGTAAGTGTCTGAGACTGGATTTGAACTCAGGTCCTCCTGACTCCAGGTTGGCACTCTCTCCACTGCACCATGTAGCTGCCCACAAATATTGTTACATTTGATCAAATAGAGATAATGCATAGGAGGTCAGACTCTCTCCAACAACTGTTTTCAGATTGCATTTTGGAATAGACCAAAAAAATTATAAAGTCTTTAATGCTAACAAGCAAACAACAAATACTTACATGCAGACATTGAGTGTATATAAGATAGACACTATAAGATAAATTGATTTTTTGAAAAATGAATGTACCTCATAGCCAAATGGCTGTTGTTCATTTGTTAGGTAATGGATATATTCCAAATATGCTGCCATTGCTTGAGATATTGTGGTAATTCCAGGATGAATATGACAAAAACATTGAATTGGAGTGGCAGTCAGGTGATCGGGATTATGGTCCAGGTTTTGCCATTGTGTTTTGCTATGTGATTTGGGGCAAGTCACTTTACTTCTGAGCATCACGTTTCTTATCAGGAAAGTGAGTGGTAGATGGACTCTTAAGTCCTATTGGTAAGGGCTGGATAATAACAGTGTTGATCAGTGGTTTTAGGGCAACCAAAAGAGAGGTCTCCTCGTGGCATGTCATAGGACTGGGCCCTGTTTTGTTAAATATATTTTGTCAATGGTTTTAATGAAGGAATGACATGGTTATCAGATTCGCAGATGACATGAAATTCATAGGGGTAGCTAATATATTGAATCACAGAAATGGGATACAGAAAAATCTCTGTAGCTCAGAAAAATAAGCTGAATCCAATAAGATAAATGTAAAGTCTTGTGCTTATTTTAATATACCACCTACATAAGTACAGGATGAGCTACATGGCTTGACAGTACTTCATATGAGATATGGGAGTTTTAGTAGATTGCAAACTTAATATAAATGAACAGTATAACATGGCAGCCCAAAGGGCTAATTTGATCTTTAGGCTATGTTAATCAAAGCTTAGTGTCCAATTGAATTCTGCCCTGATCACACCACGTCTGAGGTATTGGGTGCAGTTCTAGGCACCATATTTTAGAAGGGACTTGGCAAAATGGAAGATGTATTGAGGAATGAGACTGTGCTGGAAAGGGGAATTAAGTCTTTGCTATACAAGGAATATTGAAGGAACTAGGGTTCCCTAGAACTGTGGAAGAAAAGACTTCAGGGATGCATGCTTACAGTTTTCCAATAGTTGGGTTGCCATATGGCTCTCCAAGGCAGAACCAAAGCCAATGGATGAAAGTTTCTGGGGGACAGATTTTAGGTCATTGTAAGGAGAAACTTGCTAAAAATTAGATCTATGAAAAAATGAAAAAAAAATTTACCATGGAAGATTGAATTACTTGTCATCGAAGCTTTTTATGTATGCTAATTAATAATAATAGCTATCATTTATATAGCACATGGAGGTTTATCAGGTGCTTCATATATTATTTCATTTGATCTTCAAACAATAAACCTGGGATGTAAGTGCTATTATTAACCCATTTTGTAGATGAGAAAATTGAGGCTATGAGAAGTTAAGGGTCACACAACTAGTTAAGATAGGAACCAAACTCAGGCCTTTTTAACTCCAAATCTAGCTCCCTATCGACTATGCCATCTAATTGCCACTAATACTAAGCCAACAATGTACATTTTTTATATCATTTAATCCTCACACTAACCATCTAGGGTAGATGTTATAATTATCCCTGCTTTATATATTATGTATTTATAGATAAGGAAGCTGAGACTGAATGGTTAAATGATTTGCAAAGATTTGCACAGCCAGTAAATACCTGAGACAGGATTTGAACCACCTACAGCATTCTCCCACTGTCTGATATAGCTAACATTTTATACAGCATTTTAAGTTTTTGTAAAGCGCTTTACAAATATTGTCTCATTTGATCTTCACAATGACCCAATAAGATAAGTACTCTTATGATTCCTATTTTTAAAGTTGAGGAAACTGAGCCTGAGAGAGGCGAAGTGATTTGACCAAAGTCACAGAGCTACTAAGCATCTCAGACAGGATTTCATCTGAGGTCTTCCTGACTCCTAAGTCCAGTACTCTATCCACAATACCACTTAGCTACCCATCTCATATAACATTTACACGTCTCATGTGCATTTGCGTGATCAAATGTCTCAATTTGGATGAGCCTAGCCTTGCAAATCAGCTCACCAGGATTAGAAAAATACATATGTTTGCTCTGGAATATTGGCTTTGACTCTGACAGTGTTTGCTAATGCTATTGCTCCCTTTCCTTCCTATTACACAGACAGCCCTATCTTTGCATAGCTGAAGGAAGAGAAATATTGCCTCTGGACGTTACTCTCCTAATGCCTTGCTACTGTGTGCTAGCTGCTGAATAGAACCATGAAACGAGGGAGAGGCATGCAATACGAAGGACGTTATAATCATACTCTGGGTCTTTTGGGAGCCCTCAATTCTATAAGGCTCAGAGTCCTGAAGGGTCATTGTTGCTTTCCCTGGCTAAACCGTATCCAGTGGCCAGGTAGAGAAAATGTCCTTTTTAAAAAGGCATCGAAATGCTACTCGTATCATTGCTCAGCACACAATGGCTCCTGCTGGCAGGTAAATAGAAGGCTGCTCCCTAAAAAGTCAGTTATAAATATTCATCTCATTGCTAAACCTGTCAGGGGTGGATTTGTCTCCCTCTGATGTGTAAACAAGACGCTGAAATATGCAGAGGAAGAGGATGGGGAAGACACCAGTAGGAGATGACACTGATGATATACTGCCTGCTTCTGAGCCCAGATAACGATGCTTTCGTAATAATAATTTTTGTTTTGGAGGGGGGGGATGGAGAGGAGGTTGTTTTCTTGGCTGCCACCTATTCAGCTTTTTGAGAAGGGCAAGTGGATAAGGGAAGGACTTAAATAACTACTGAGAGAAGCTATTTCCTGGGTTTCCAATCATCCTTTTAATTCTCAAGTGATCCTGGAGTAGCCCTGAAAAGCCATTAGAGCATATGCATCCTGACAAACTGTGCAGGTTAACTGTATCGTACCCAGTGCCACTTGGTACACGTGCCCTTCTGGGTTAACGCATTCTTCTCCTTGGCAGAGTCTCAGAACAAAAACCCACTCATGGAGCCATTTGAAATGGAACTGTTGCAATAGCTAAGTGTATTCAAATTTTAATTTCTTTTGGACTGGTCCAATCGACATGAAATGGATGACTCATTCAGTTCACAGACATTTTACCTGAGTAGATACTGCATTGTTCAGGACTATGCATTTAATGGACAGGTACCTTTTTGTCTTTATTCCTCAGTCTTACCTCCAAGGTTAGATTTCATCCCAAGTTACTACGTGAAGTAGGAGAGTTACCAGTTTTTCTTTTGAATCACCTGAAAGTTTGAGATTTCCTTCAATGAATGAAATCAACCAGCAGCATTTTTCATATAATTGGCTCAGAAAACTAGCCCAATTAATCCCCCCCCCTGCCCATAAAGGAATCAGGAGGTCAGTGTTCTGAGCTTTCTAATGACCAAAGAAACAAGGAGATTGTGTGTGTGTGTTTGCATTTATGTATGTATGTGTATAATATGATGGAAGGGGGTATACTGATAATGGTAAGAGTTAAACTTGCAGCTATAAAAGGAGATGAAAAGAGGACATGGAAATCTTAGTCACATGACTAGGAGGTAGACCAAAATAGAGACAGAGAGGTAAATAGAATGGGGCAAAGCTGGGGCTTTTCCCAGGTACTGAATTTAGAGGATACTGGCAGTATTTATAATCATAAGGTTATAGAGTTAGAGCAGAAAGGGACCTTTGAGACATATGGTCCAATCCAGTCCTTCAGCAACATAGACGCAATAAAGCTTATCATCTACTTAGAATAATTAGTTAAAATAGAAAGTTAAGAAATTCTTCAGCTGGGATGAATTTTTCCTTACTTTTTCTACCTCCACCTCCGCCAATGGGGAGGCCTTCTCAGGCGTAGTCCTGTGCTAGTGTCTAGTTTTTTCTATCTTTTACCACAGGACATTGCTGCTGCCCAAAGGAGGATACGTTTCAGACTGATCTGCCTGAGCAAGTGCAGTTTTGTGGTATTTGTACTAGTCATAGAAATTCCTGCTAAGGCTTTGAGCTGATTTTTGCCCTTTTAGGTAGTTCTGCTTTTGCTAGTGAAGGAGCTTCTGGGGCTGAGATAGAGTTCCAAGATATGATATTCTTGAAATTATATTTGGAGAAACCCAATGATATGTGGCTCCTTTCCAGCCCTCTTCACCCTGTAGCAAGACAAGAGGTTTTGGAAACATTCATTAGCATGCCTCAGTCTTTTCCAGGTATGTTTCCCCTGTCCAACTTTGGGGAAAGATCTTTGGAAAAGATGTCTATGAGAATACAATAAAGTTTTAACTTGAAAACTGACCAACATAAAACCCAAATGAATAAATGTACATAAGTGCAGTTAGGCAGCATTTGTACTGGAAAGATCATTGAATTTAAAATCAAAAGACCTGGGTCTGAGTCTTAACTATTCCACTTAGATTATTGGCTATGTGACCTCACGCAAGTCACTTAACATCTCTTAGCCTCAGTTTCTTCATCTGTAAAATGAGGATAATATTCATTCTGTGTTCTTCATGGAATTGTTATAAGACTCAAACAAGATAAAGTATACAAATAAAGTACTTTGGGAATCTTATAGCTCCATGTGTAAATACAGCCAAGAGTTTTTGGATATATTTTAATAAGCAGGAAATTTGAGAATATCTAGGTTAAGAGCTCTGAGTTAGTCCATGTTATTTTATGGTAGGGTGAGTAGTATGTGTTGTGTGTGTGATGTGGTTGTCAAAAGAAGTTTTCTTCCTAAGAGATCTTTAACAGTAGGCTAGACCAATGGAGGCAAACTCAAATGGAAAGGGGGCCACTCAGCTATACATGAGGATGCCAGCAGGTGCTTATTGACTTAGAAAACTACATATTAACATTATCTATGTTCTATTGTATTTTAATTTATTTTATTTCTTTAATTATAGTTCAAGTTCCTTCAGATCAAGAACTATCTCTTTCTCCTTCCTTTCTAAGTCACAGTCTAGAAAGGATAAGATTATGTCTTAGCTGAATCCCAGAGACTACAACAAGATAAGATCAGAGAGGCAAAGAATGTTTAAGACACCTAACTTTCTTTTCTCCCTTCAAACCTACCATATCACCGCTCCCCCTTCACTTTCAGATGAAGGTCTAATATTATACTTCAATGAAAAAATTAAGGTCATGGTCCGTCTTCTTGTCTTAACCTGACACCACCTTCATTATCTTCCTTTACTCTAGTCTCTGTTGAAGAGATGATTCTTTTCCTTGCCACACCCAACCCCTCCACATGTACCTTTGATCTCATCCGCTATTATCTTCTCCAACAGATTGCCTCCACTTTTATCCTCTCTCTCTCTCTCTCTCTCTCTCCTCTCTCTCTCTCTCTCTCTCTCTCATCTTTCAATCTGCTGCCTCCAAATGCATCTAGGTCTTCTTCATCCCACCAAAAATCCCATCAATATATACTAATATCCTTGCTAGTTATCATCCTGTATCTTACCTCTTCTCCCTAAACTCCTTGAAAAATTTATCTCTACTAGGCATGTCTAATTCTTCTCCTTTCACTGTCTTCTAAATCCTGTGCAATCTGACTTGTGACCTTGTCATTCAGCTGAAATGTTATCAGTATTACCAATAACATCTCTCAATTGCCAAATCTAATGCTTTTTCCTCAGCCCTCATCCTTGACTTTCTTGTAGCATTTGACACTGTCGACCACTTCCTCCCAGAAACTGTCTTCTCTGGGTTTCTATAACACTGTTCTCTCCTGGTTCTTCTCCTGCCTAACTCTTGTTCAACATCTTTTGGTGGATCTTCATCCATGTCAACCCCTCAAACTGTAAGGCTCTCTTCAGGGCCATCTTTTTTTTTTCTGTCTGTGCTTAATGATAGCTCATCACTTTTCATGGGTTCGATTATCTCTAAGTAGATAACTTTCAGATCAATATATCTAGCCTTAGTCTCTCTCCCGATCTCTGGTACTAAATAACCAACTGCCTGTCTATTGGACACTTTAAACTGAATGTCCCATAGGCATCTCAAACTCAACATCTCCAAAATCAATCTCATCTTCCCCCTTCCTCCTCTTTCATTCACCCTTTTTCTGAATTTTTGCCAAGGGTACCAACATCTTTTCAGTTAACTAGGTTCGAAACCTTGGTGTCATTATCAGCTCTTCATTGTCACTCCCCTTTCCCTTTACATCCAACCAGCTGCCAAATCTTCTGTCTTCACAAAACCTCCCTCCCATTCCATTCTCTGCATTCACATAACCACCACCCTAGTTCAGGCCTCACCACCCCTTGCCTGGACTATTACAATAGCCTCCATATTGGTTTCCCTCCCTCAAATCTATCTCCTTGATAGACAACTACCAAAAGTGATTTTCCTAATGCACAAGTATGAGCATCTCACCCAAGTCTACTTGATAAACTTCAATGGCTCCCTTTAACCTCTCAGATCAAATATAAATTCCTCTGTTTTGTGCTTAAAGCTTTTCACAACCTGATACTTTCTTATACACTTTTCTTGGCCTAGTATGTATTTTCCAGACTGATGAACTGCAGTAAGGTGGTGAACTCAGAGACCTAGTGATATCAATATTTGAATATAATACTGTCCTCATTTGCTTTAGGGCTCATCATATGTCTTCTTCATGCTCTGATAATTATGTTGAAGTTATAGTCAGTCCTCAATTTTCATGGAGGTAACATTCCTAGAAAACAGTGAAAGTCAAAAAATACAAATGTCTATACATTGAACATATGGGAAATAAGGGGTTGGGTTCCTGGGACCACCAAAAACTGTTATCATTTGCTAAAGATTGCTGAAAATACACTTTTCTGCATATAATTCTTTATGATAAAACATTAATTCTGATAATATGTACTTTTCCTAACTCAGTACTCATGAAATAATCCACAAAATGCAAGGGAGAGTAGAGGCAATTCAAGGGCAGTAATGTCAGAACAACCCTGAGGTGAGAAAGGTTTTGAAAGGGGCAGCCGGCCACTCTAATCTCTCTTTTGGCTATGTGGTTGAACTGTTTCTGGATGAAAAGCTCGTGCCTTGAGGTGAGTCCCCAACCAGGTCAGAGCAGCACTTCCCCCTGGCAGCCAGGCAGGCCAAGCACCACTTCTTGCCAAGCCCTGCGGGGGTGCTTGTGCTCCTGGTGGAAGAGACCTCTGTTTCATTAACCCAAAAACTTAGTTGCTTTCCCGTTTTTTTCAATTCCTTCATCGCTCTGCTTTTGTGAATACTTTCTTCTTTTTTGTAGATGTAACGAATAGTCTATCCATCAACACCAAACTTGAGCGGAGCTACAGGCATTCTAGCACAAAGTTTATCTAACACCTTTATTTTCTCACTAAGCCTCATCACTGACTTTGCACGCTTGGGCTTAGAGCCCAAAAGACTTGCGCTATGCTTTGGGAGCATAATTGCAACACAAAACTTGAGTTTTGAAGGCAAACAATGAAAATGTGCAATGAATGCAGGGAGCTCTTTGCAATGGTAGAATGAACAAGTCCGTGAAGTCCTTTATCAGCTGATGCACAAACTTGCACACGTTGGGCCTCTCATTTTTTCTACTAGCTGGGAATGTGCACCAACCCAAGTCCTGAAAGCTAAGCAAAAGTTAAATGGGCAAATATTGAGGATTCAATGTATTTGTTTTTTCATTAGTTGGAAAAGGGGAAAAAAAATCTGTGTCAGTGAGGCAGTGTGGAATAGTGAAAAGAAACTATGAAATGGGAATCAAGAGATTTGAGTTTCAGTCCTAGATCTGCTATTACTTTTCTGTATGACATTGGGTAAATTGATTTCCCTCTCCAAACCATAGTGTCTATAACTATTAATTGAAGGGATAACCTAGATCAATGGTGTCAAACTCAAATAGAAATTGGGGCCACCAAACCATACATAAAGACCTTTGTGGATAGCATAGTGACTTAGAAAACCATGTAGTAATATCATCTATATTCTATTCTGTCTTATTTTATTAAATATTTCCCAATCACATTTTAATCTGGTTCAGCAACATTCCTTATGGTACACATCTGATTTAGATGGCCTTTGAAGTCTCTCTTAGTTCCTATATTCTATGATCCTATGTTTCTATTTCTTACTTTTTTGGGGAGAAGCAATCGAGGTTAAGTGACTTGCCCAGGGTCACACACAGCCAGTAAGGATCTGAGGCCTGACTTGAACTCATGTCCTCCTAATATAGGGCAGGTGCTCCATCTACTGTGCCACCTAGTTGCCCCTTTCTATTTCTTTTTTTTGATCAGTCAAAAAATGTTTCATGTTACCTTTCAACTACTACACCCTTGGACTTTCTTAAAATATTATGGCAGTAGTTTAAAAAATGTGCACAGATTGTTTTAGTCTCTTTCCATTTGCTTGGCTTTGTTCATGCCTTCTCTATATAATGCCACAACTTTCTTCTTTCCCCTCCTGCAGCCTCCCTCTCCTTCTCTGTCCCACTTAGCTTTCTGAGGCTTCACTACTTGCTTTGTTTCTCTCTTCCCACTCTTAGTTCTTGTTGTCCTTCCTTCTTCATTACCCTAAGACCTAAAATAGCTTCCTCCCATCATGTCCACAGAGTGACCATGGATTGTTCTCCTCCTCCTTCCAAATCAGACTCCTTTATAAAACCTTTCCCAACTTACCAGAAGCGGAGAGAGCAGCTCAAAACACTAAACCAAATTAAGGAGGCTCAGCAATTGCCTTATATGATCTTTTTTCAGTGATAGAATTATGCAGATGTATATATTGTTACCTCTCGTGAGGTAATATTTTCCCCATCCACCCTTTTAGCTCAGTCAAGCAGAGAGTAGAGTCTTAAGCCTATATACTGGTGGAATTAACTAAAATTCCTAGAAAAATTCTGGAATATATTATTAAAGAGATGCTTTATGTGTGTTTGTTTTTTTCTGGGTAATTTAATCATTTTATTAATAATGCTATCATTTTATCTATAATCATATGAAGAAATATTCTAAATCACTATTGATTACAGAAATGCAAATTAAAACAACTCTGAGGTACTACCTCATACTCTATCAGATTGGCTAATATGACAGAAAAGGAGATTGATAAATAGTGGAGAAGATGTGAGAAAATTGGAACACTAATACATTGTTGGTACAATTGTGAACTAATCCTATCATTCTAGAGAGCAATTTGGAACTATGCCCGAAGAGCTACACCCTTGATCCAGCAATACCACTACTAGGTCTATATCCTAAAGAGATCTTGAAAAAGGGGAAAGGACCAAGACGTACAAAAATATTTATAGCAGCTCTTTTTGTTGTGGCAAAGAACTGGATATTGAGGGAATGCCCATCAATTGGGGAATGGCTGAACAAGTTGTAGTATATGAATATAATGGGATACCATTGTGCTATAAGAAATGGTGAGCAGCATGATTTGAAAAAAACCTGGAAAGACTTATATGAGCTCAGGCTGAGTGAAGTGAGCAGAACCAGGAGAACATTGTACACAGCAACAGCAATGTTGTACAATGATTAACTATGATAGACTTAGCTCTTCTCAGCAATGCAGTGATCCAAGACTATTCCAAAAGACTCATGTGGGAAAATGCTATCCACATTCAGAGAAAGAGCTATGGAGTCTGAATGTAGATTTTGTGTTTGATCCTGTAGGTAATAGGGAGCCACTGGGGTGGGGGGGAGTGACATGATCAGACCTGTGCTTTAGCATGATAACTGAGTAGAAGGATGTATTGGAGTAAGGAAAGACTTGAAGCAAGGAGACAGAACAGCAAGCTGTTGCTGACATGTTAAGAAAGTAAAAATGACAGGTCTTGGCAACAGAATGGATATTGGTGGGGGAGGGGGAAAGAGAGTGAAGAGTTAAGGATGACAACTAGGTTGGGAGCCTCAGTGAGTGGGCAGTAATAAGGAATTTTGGAAGGGGAAGCATTTGGGAGGAAAGATAATAAGTTCAGTTTTGGACTTATTGAGTTTAAGATGTTTACAGGACATCTCACATGAGATGTGCAATAGACAGCTGGAGATATGAGCCTGGAGGATTGCAGAGAGATTAGGGCTGGATAAGGAAATTTGAGAATCATTAGCATAGAGATGAAAACTGGATCTATGAGAGCGGATGACATTGCCAGATGAAACAGCACAGAAGGAGAAAAAAGAGGTCTATGACAGAGCCTATAGAATTTGCATGATATTTTACATACATTTTCTAATTGGAGATATTTTAATGAACCATAAACTCCAAATGATACAACATGGCCAGCAAAGAAGCTGACATGAACATAGACCTTGATCTTGATATAATGCCCAGAACAAGAAAGGTGATAGTCTTATTGTATTCTGATCTAGTTAGACCATATCTGGAATATTGTGCTCACTTTGGGGTGCCACATTTTAGGAAGGACATTGACCAAGAGATGAAGTCACCTGAAACCATAATATAGGAAGATAACAGGAAGGAAATGAATATGATTAGCCAGGAGAAGAGAAGACAAGGGAGGCTGGCTTTCCTTCAAGCATTTGAAAAGTCATATGGGAGAGAGATTAAACTTTGTTCTGCCTTAGAGGGTAAAACCTGGAGCAATGTATGTAAGCTACTGAGGGACCAATTTAGGCTTGGCTTCGGGAAAAACAAACAAACAAACAAACGAACAAACATTCCCAAAAATTAGAGATACCCCAAATTAGATGAGTTGCCTTAGATGCCAGACAACTACTTGTCAAGAATATTGTAGTGAGAATTACTGTTAGCTAGTGGGTCCCTAAGGCCCTCTCCAGCTCTGAAATTCTGAAATTCTATTGCTTCTGAAGTAATTGTTTTCATGATTCTGCCATAGCTCACAGAGAATTGTTTCTGGGATTGATCTGGTCTGTTCCTGGGGTTTGAGCCTGTTTGGCTAAGTAGGGTTGGCAATAGCCATGAAAAATCTGGAATAGTTCAGGTTCTCCTAATACCAAGAATTTGAAGAACTGGGTTGCTCCTGCACTTTCTGTAAATTACTTGAGTATTGTAGATTGAAATTTTTTTGGTTCTAGGCTGAACTACTTAGCCTTTTCGCCCCAGATTCTTTCAAAACACCCTCAGTCTACCCCTTTAGATGACAGTAGATAAGACTTCAATGTTTCCTGGGTGTGACTGAAATTTAAATGTCTTAAACACGTAATGAGTTGAAGGCTCTTTGAATTGTTATGTTCAGCTCCAAGCATATTATATACATTAATCAGTGCTGTGCACATGTTAAATGACCAGATTGTAATTTTCACTCTGATTTCTTTACTACTAAGAATCTAATCTTCCAGGTAGTCCCAGAGCACCTCAACTTGATCCACCTTCTCTGCTAACTCCCACCACATCTTCCTTGTAACATTTGCCCACCCTTTTCCTGAATACCATGAGGCCTGGTACCCATCTAGTGTCAAGCTCAAATAAAAATGGTGGTCATTAATTTATATGTAAGGATCCCTGCAGGCTGCATATTGATTTAGTTTTAAAATGGAATGTTTTATTACATTTTCACATATTTTGTTAAATATTTTCCATTTACATTTTAATCTAGTTTGGCAGCCCTGGAGAGTGTTGCTGGTCACATCTCTGAGTTTATTGACATCTCTGATATAAACTACTTAAAGACCCCTATTCTTAAATGCACAGAATCGACTCAAAGTAAAGCAGGTGAAGATAGTACCATCAAAATAAGAGCAAGATACTGTAGTAACTGAATTAAACCGTGTTAGCAGATTACTCCATTGACAATATTTTATGTGCTAACTTATGCCCTTCTGTTCCAGGGGCTCGTGTAAATGCCAAGGACAACATGTGGTTGACCCCACTCCACAGAGCTGTTGCCTCCCGGAGCGAAGTGAGTTTCACCTGATGTATTTTAACACTTAATTCATTTCATCTCACAAACATTTAGGTGACTACTATTTATGAGACAATGTGTTAAGAAAACAAGGATATGATACGGTACTCTGTTCTTTAAATATATACTCGTAAGTGGGAAAACTATAATACAAAGGTGAGTGAGATGAGTCCCAAGGAATGGTCCAGCCAAACAGCTAAGAGAATTTTGAATAGGGAAAGATTACTTTCGCCTGGGGGAGGGAGTGAAAGGGTTGGTGGTCATGAAAGGCTTCATGGAGGAAGTGGTATTCAAGTTGGCCCTTAGGGATGTCAGGACAGACTTTGACAGATGATGTTGAATGGGGGATTCCGTTCTGTGCATGGGAGCCAGTGTGAGCAAAGATGTAGACACGGGAGAGGGAAGAATGAATGAGGGTCATCTAGTTTGCCTGGAATGTAAGTACATGAAGAGGAATGGTGATATAAAACTAACAAGATGATTTGGAGCCAAAGTATGGAGGGCTCTGAATGCCAGCATCAGGAGTTTATTCTGTGAGTATTGGGAGTACTAAAGGTTTTTGAATAAAAGAGTAACATGGTCAGTGTTAGATTAAGATTATTTTCTCAGGCAGCGGCGTTCAAGGCACTCTGCCAGGCACGGGGGATATAGAGACAAAAATGAAATAGTCTCTGCCCTCAAGGAGCTTAAATTCTACTGAAGAGACACAACTGGAATACAGATAAGTAAATACAAAGGATATATAAAATAATACAAAATGATTTTAAGAGGGAGAGAACTTTACTAGTCAATGAGGGAGGTGCTTACTCAGGAAAAGTCTCATGTACATAGAAGGTGATATTGAACTGTGTCTTAAAAGAAGCGAAGGATTCTGGACAATGGAAGTGATGAGGAAGTGCTTTCCACAAGTGAGAGACCACTTGTACCAACACAAAGGTGAAGGATATAATATCATCTATGGGTAAGAGCTAGCATGTCAGTTTTACTGGAATGGAAAAGAAAAAAGGGAAAGAATATGAAATATGATTTTAGAGGTAGGTGGAAGCTAGGTTGTATAAGGCCTTCATTGCCAACCAATGGATTTTCTCAGAATCACATTTTATTCTAAAGTAAATAAAGAGACATTGAAGAATTTTTCATTTAGGAGTAGCAGGTTGACATATTGAGATCTGGATTTTAGGAATATTAATTTTGTGTCTGTTGGGGCAGGTGGATTGAAGGAAAGAGAGACTGGACACAGAAGGCCAATAAAGACGCTACTGCAATAGTCCAGATGAGACATTATGAGGGCCTGACTTAGAGTAGATGTTATGTGAATGGAAAGTAAGTAATGGATGCGAACAATGTTGTAGAGATAGATTCAACTGGGGATTTGGAACTGCTTGGATATGGGGGATGAGGAGGAGGAAGATCAAAGGATGAATCCAAGGTTGTAAATCTAGGTGACTCAAAAAATGATGGAGTCATCAATAGAAATGGGGAAATTTGTCAGAAGGATTGGTTTTGGAGATGATGGAATGAGTCCTGTTTTGTACATGTTGAATGTGAAGTGCCTTGGGCTGACTAGTCAGTTATACATTTAACTATCAGGTAATTTAGGACTGGAATTTGAGGAATGAGTAGCTCTAGTCATTTCCATGATGAGATGAGCAAAGTGATGAGTACAGAGAGATAAAAAGGAAAGGGCTCTGAACAGAGCTTTGGGGAATATGCACATAGTGAGTAGGAACAGGAGGATGGTCAAGCAGAAGAGGCTAATAAGGGACAATGAAAACGGGTAGAAAGAGACCCAAGAGAGAAGTGTCAGAGGAGCCAAAAAAAGAGACTCCCTAGGAGTGAGTGAATTGTTGACAGTGTTAAAAGTTGCAGAGAGGTCGAGTAGAAGGAGGTCTGCAAAAAAGTTCATTAGATTTGGCAGTTGTGATTGTTTGTAATCTTGAAGACAGCAGTTTCAATTGATTGCAAGAGCCTCAGAAATATTGGGAGATGAGCAAATATAAGCAATGAGTGTAAGTGGCTCCTTCTAGGAAAAGATAGGGTAAAATGAAGATTTTTTTTCCATGATTAGGGAGGCCTGGATATGTTTGTAGGAGTCAGGTATGGAACTCATAGATAAGGAAAGTTTAAAAGTGAGACAGAGGCAATGACAAAGGAGATAAATGCCTGGAAAAGACAGGTGTGGTTGGCCTTCACAAGAAGAGACATGTAGTCATCAGAGAATGGACTATAAGAAGGAGAACAGAATGGAGGGGGGTGAAGAGAATGTTTGAGGTATGGAATAATGGAAGTAAAGTTAGTTTGGAATGAATGGCTTCTATTTTCCCAGTAAAATAGGAGGTGAAATCTTGAATAAAGCATTTATTAAGTGCTTATCACTAGGAATAGAGGTAAAAAAGGATACCCTCAAGAAGCTCACATTCTAATGAGGGAGGCAGTATCTACAGAAGGTTTCAGTTGCAAGTTAGATGGAAAAGTCTCCTGGTCCTTAGGATGCAGGGATAAAACAGATGGTAATGCATCTTTAATGTCATTTCCACTAATAAAATCATATCAGTTTTTGATGATGAACTGTTTGACAAGGCCGAGGACATTGGTGGTAAGAACTTTCATTTCTGAGTCTTCAGTTAGCTGTGGCTAAAGCGCCACTAGGAACATTTCCCAGGCTGCATCTTTCTGGGTGTTGCTTCCCAGCATTGTTGGTGGAGGTCACTGTCCTGGAGCTAATGCTAATCCCAAGACTCCTGGGTTTGGAATCCTGGGCTGCGGCCCCTCAGGGCCTGAGGGGAGATGGCAGTCAAGATAGTGGTGGGGGTGGTGGTGGTTTGACTTGTCTGGCACATGTTATCTGCTGTCTCTTCTTCAGGATGCCTTGCAATTCCAGTGAGGCTGGCTTGCCTGCCCTTTGTATGGCTGATGGTTGACAGTGTGGGGGTGTCTGGGCCCCTTCTCCACAGGAGTTGCTTTCCTAAATAATGGCTGTGAGGGCTGGGCTGGAAGCAGGCCTAGTTGTCTAGAGGGTCCTGCCTCTTTCAGAGGTCTGCCTCTCTCAGAGGTCCTGTGCCCATCTACCTATTTCTGGTAGTTGGTCATCAGTTATTACTTGTGGTAGTGAAGGTGGGACTTTTCACAATCATTTTCCCCCTAAGGCTATGGGGGTTAGTCTGGAAGCAGGTCTGCTATTGTAGAACACTGCCATTCCCAAAAGTCTTAGGCTCAGGGTCCTTGGGTGTCTGCACCAAGGTCTGAAGGGACTTGGTGGTCAAAGTGGTGGTGTTGATTTGCCGACACATGCTGCTTCCTGTCCCTTCCTCAGGCTGCCCCACTGCTTCAGCTAGCATAAAGTGGTATAGAAGTTTTGAGAAGAGAGAAGAAAGTGTTGAAATAGTTATTGTGGAGAGAGTAATAGAGAATCAGTTAAGAAAGAATAAAAAAAATATCAAGTAGCAGTGAGGGCCCACAGAGATCAGACAATAAGAATTTGTAGTGAATCCAGACAATTAAGATTAGATAAGAAAGACACTGGAGGCAAATGAACTATTAGGAGGTTGTTAGACTAATCTAGGTGAAAAAAGATATGGTCCCAAATGAGGGTGGTTGCTGTGAGAAATGGGAAGAGGGGACAAATGCCAATGACATAGCAGAGACAGAATCAGAAGGATACTTAGAGCTTAGATTTAGGGCTTGGTCCAACCTTCTCATCTATGGGATACTCAAGGTTACTCAAGTAGCAAGTAGCGGTTGGGATTTGAACCTAAGTCCTTTGAGTCTAAATCCAGAACTCTTTCCACCGAACTTGGCTACTCTTCATCTTTAGTAATGACTTGATCATATCACAACCTTCCTGGTTTTAAGTTTTTAGAGATTCTAGAATTGTGCTTTTGACCTCTTTTGGTTAGTGTGATTTCAATAATACCAATAAAAAGATTTGTTGGCCTCAGAGTCCATCTGGACAGCTGGGAGGGGGGTGACTAGAAGGGGCTTGCTAAAACCAGGGTTAGTTGAGGGTTTTCTTTTTAAGGAAGATGAGAAATCCTTTGATTTTCTATGTTATCTAGAAAAGCAAATGTAATAGGCTATTTTCCCTTTCTAATATTCAACTTTATGGTGTGCAGAGGAAAATGTATTAGCTGCCTTTGAGCAGGTCATACAACTGGCAGGAGGTGGGGGAGAAAGGAGAGGTCTATGCCCAAATCTGGATTTTGTTCCTGACTTTTTCACTAAGCAGTTTCACTAAGTTTTCAAAAAGCAGACTCTTTCACTTTTGGCTTTTCTTGTGTAGAAGTTGTTATGCTAATTGAGGGTATTAGTCTAGGACTTTCTTCCAAAACTGACTTCTTTGCTGTTTTTACTAAACACAGATAGACTAAAGATAACATAAGATTGGTTAACAGCAGCCGCCCAACTCTGGAGGAGCCATGGCTTCCAAGGAAGGCATTTAAATGATATTCCATTGGCTGACAGAGATGGAATCGTTCCTGTGACCTGGGCTGTGTTTGCCATTTCTGGAGGCAGCTTGTAAATACTTAGCTCTTATCCATTCACATAGTGGAAGGTCCTAGAGAAGCCTCCTGACTGCCAGCAGCGCCCTCTACAGGTCTGTAGAAGGAACTCCATGCCTCGGGAGTAAATTCAGAAAGTGATTAAATGCAAACAAAATCTATGAAAATTTACAAATAATCACAGTCAAATGTAAGTCATCCAAAAATCATGTCTTTTCACTAAAGGCTGCTGTGGCAAGTTGGCACCTTCCTTCTGGGAGTTTTTATCAGATTTGTCTCTGTAACTGACTTGAAATCAGAAAGACTGGGGTTCATATCCCACCTCTGATTCTTACTAGTTATGTGACCATGGGCAAGTCGTGTATTGCTCTGAGTTTTCCCACCTGAAAACTGGGAATCATAATACTGTAGTACTTACTTCAGAGTTTTTGTGTGGTCTAAATGAGCTAATGTATGGAAAGTGTTTGGCAAATGCTTATTATATTATTTATAATATTATATTTTATTTCATTATTTGTTGCTATTATTAGTAATAGTATTAATTATTATATTATTGTAATATGTTAGATATAATTACATAAAATTATATATAATGTGCACATATACACAGATGTAATATTCACACATATATACAGACACACATGTGTGTATATATGTATGAATGAGAGTTATTCTTTCCCATATATTTTATTCACTATGATAATCCTAAAGCATAAGTCTAACCACGTTGATCTCCCTCTCCAAAAGCTTTAGGGGGCCCCTGCTTCTTCCAGAATAAAAAACTAGATCTCCTGTTTGGCAGGTGTCTCATATGAATGGATAAGGAAATTGTAGAACTACATAGGAAATGTACCATTAAAGATTATGATTCTCTTGACAGATCTACATTAAGTGTTCACCTAAGCCATCAGGTAGCTAAGGCAGCTAGGGCAGCTAGTTGGTACAGTGGATAGGGTATCAGCCTGGAGTCAGGAAGACCTAAGTTCAAATCTAGCCTCAGACACTTACTAGCTGTGTGACCCTAGGCAAGTCACTTAAGCCTGTTTGCCTCAGTTTCCTCATCTATAAAATGAACTGTAAAAGGAAACGGCAAACCACTTTAGTATCTTTGCCAAGAAAACCCCAAATTGACTTAAGAAGTGTCAGATATGACTGAAAAATGACTGAAAAGGAAATAAGTCATCATAACAAGTACTTAGAAACAACAACAACAAAAACCTTTGAAGTTTAACAGATGGAGATACATGTCTATAGCACATAAAACTAAGATTCAACAAACCTTTGGAATTATCGGCTTTGCTTTTTCAAGCCCTGGCCTCTTGAATGTTTCCATTAGAATTCTGGACATGTTCCAAAGTCCTCAGCAAGCCTCTTTGGTGCTCACAGCTCTTACCGTAATTGGCCTATGTAAAGAAAAATGCCGAGGCTAAATATGATGATGGGTGATTTTAAAGGAACAATCTTGTTAATTGGACAAATAAGATGGGCACCAATTTACATAATTCCAGTAGAATGTAGGATAAAAGAATTAATAATTAGAGCAATACAATAAATGCACATGGGGATTTGGGTGCTGCTGCAGGCTCTGTCAGCTTTAAAACTTCTCTTAATAGACATAGTTTGTGATATATGGGGTTTACAGTTGGATTATAGTATAACATTAATTCCACAAATTTCACTTGAATACTGACTTTGTATAAAGCCCTAGAAGGGAGGGGCAGGGCACAAGATGCTTTAATGAACAAAACAGGCTCTCTGCCCCTAAGGAGTTCCCAATTTGTAAAATATGCCACTATTTATGCCTAGTGGGTGACATGTATAATTACAAACAACAATTATTTTTCAGTAATTTTTGAACACTGAAGTGCTAGCAAGTGCATAGCTAACTGCTTGAAAAAATATGCTCCTATTAGACTTTTAGGGGTTAATCTTCAAATTGAGTCTTCCTTTGATCTCTCTTGGTGGTACAAGGGAAGAGAGTACAAAACCTGGTGTCTGAGTTCAAATTTGGCCTCAGACACTTAACTAGCTTTGTGACCCTGAGCAAATCACTTAATCTGTGTCTGGGAATAATAATAGCATCTATCTCCCTAAACTGTGGTGAGGATTAAATAAGATAATATTTGTATAGTACTTAGCTTGGTGCCTGGAAAGTGGTAGGTGCTATATAACTGAATTTATTTCCCCTCCCTTCCTCTGGAGCAGAGGTTCCCAAAGTTATTTAGCCTATTGCCCCCTTTTCAAAAAAAAATTACTTTACTTTCTTTAACCCTTTAACAGTTTTTTGAAATTTGTGTCATTTAAAAAATATTTTTTGAATGACGCATCTTAAATTTAATAATTTCTTATGAATTTGTGGGGGTTTTCCTGCATTAAAATTTTGAGTATGGAATATTTTTGTCATGTAACCCTATAGTATTATATTTTAAACAAGTCATTACATACACATATTCCTGCTGAGGCATGCTGGACTTCCCAACAATGCATGACAGGCTTGCCTGCCAACACTTGTTTATTAAGACCTATCAGTGGACTTGACTACTGATAGGTTGTAACTTGCATTTTGTGTGTTTATTTGGAAAATAATGCAATCACTATGACTTTGACTCTGTTACACCACAGATGAAACATGTATGAACAGTTTTGCAAAATTTTCTTCTCTTCTTTCCTTTTGCTTCCACTGTCCCCTTATTTTTATTCAACATTTCCCCCTCCCCCAATTGCACCCAAGGCTACTACCACCCCCTACATTGTTCCAGTACCCCTCCGAGGGCAGTATCACCCACTTTGGGAATTGTACATAGATAAGAAAATGCAAATACATACAAAATAAAGTGCAACTAGGGTCTAAGAGTTTCTGGACCTTAGTTTCTCCTCATTTATAAAATGAACAGATAACCTCTAAAGTACCTATCAACAATAATGCCTATCTAACCTTTTTGGTGACACCATGGAAAGAGTACCGGCTCTAGAATCAAGAAGACTCATCTTCTGGAGTTCAAATCCAGCCTCAGACACTTACTAGCTATGTGACCCTAGGCAAGTCTCTTAACTCTGTTTGCCTCAATTTCCTCATCTGTAAAATCAGCTGGAGAAGGAAATGGCAAACCACTCCAGCATCTCTGCCAAGAAAACCCCAAATGGGGTCACAAAGAGTCAGACACGACTGAACAACAACCCTTTTTAGAGCACTTGGAGGATTTTCAAAGCCCATTCCTTATACACTTCATTTTATTTAAGTCCTCTAAAACTACAGTCTGTGAATACAGAGTAATTTGGCAGGGTGGAGAAAAAGAGCAAGCTCTAATAATGGGGGAATCAGACCTTTACATCTAAGAGATTTAGTTCCCCTTATTTGTATTTGCTTATTCAAGAAGAAAAAACAATTGATTTTATAGTTAAACCACCTACTTTAGTAGTAACAAATAGTTTCTATCTATTTACTACTCTTGTCTCCTGGTGAGAGCCTCTACTTTTGTGAATGAACTCAGTGCTTTTTATTGCCTGTTTTACAAAACAACATGGGATGGGAATGGAAGAGATTTTTTTGTATTTGGGAATTCATAGAACAGCTATAACATTTTTTTCTGTCTGAAAAAACCAAGGTAGAAGAAAGGATTCAAGAAATTTTAAATGATTGTAAAGAAAGTTTCCTTCACAAGTTTAGTTTTTGCTCAGCCATAGTTGTATAAAGCTTCTTCAGTATGGTTCAGAAATTGTTATTAGGCAAATGTAGGTAGTTCACACTTCAACTTTTTTTTATTTTAAATGGCTGCAGAGATTTAAAGTTTTAAAGTGTTTATTTCAAGAAACTTTGCGGCTGCTTCTAATCTCACGATCATTTTAGCCCATTTAAGTTGAACAAAATATATTAAACTATGCATGAACTTCTTCGCATGGGAAGAATTTCCCGAAAGATTCCTTTCTAGTTAGTAAAGTAAAAACTATGCTACTCATTACATAATCCAAAGGTTGGGGGGAGAGGGGGAGATGGAAAGAACATGAAAAAATGACCAGGCCCGGGGCATCCTGATAAAAACAGAGAAATGCTTGTTACTATTTCCCCCTTCTTGGTTCTCCCTCACCCCTATCCCTCCTTCTGTTTCTCCATATTTCTACTCCAAACTATGTGTGTGAGAATGTGGGTATGGATATGGGGGTATGTGTATGTGTGTGTTAACCCTCCTTTGTATGATTCTTGTCGTCCCTACTTATCCCATTCCTTCCTCCATGTTTGTTTGCTGTTAATCTTTCTTTATCATTGCTGGAATAAAAATGAGAGAGTTAGGATTCCATTTGACCTACCATGTTGGCATCTTAGCTAAAAAACAGAGAAATGAAAGGGACATTCAGTGATGAGCCCCTCACCAGGCTACAAAAGTTCCAAAAGGCTATGACTGCTGCCAAAGTAGGCCTTGAATTTGGGAATCTCTGTATAATTCAAATGGAAAGAGGTATTTGATGTGTCCCAAAAGTCTTAGTGCAGTTTTAAGTTTTAATTACTTCAGAAGTATAAATGCTGCAAATTTATTAAGACTATCATTTCATCATTTCAAAGTTTAATTATTTTAATTTATTTAAACTCATTTAGTTTTGTGAATTTTGAATTTAAAAACTGTGTATGCTTCAAAACTTCGTCCTTTGGATAGTCTTAAGGCTAGGATTACAAATTCTGTCTAGTCAGTTAGCAGCAGATGAAAGGTTTTTGTTGTTGTTCAGTCATTTCAGTCATGTCGAACTCTTTGTGAGCCCATTTAGCATTTTCTTGGTAAAGACACTGGCGTGGTTTGCCATTTCCTTCTCCAGCTCATTTTACAGATGAGGAACTGAGGCAAACAGGGTTAAATGACTTGCCCAAGGTCATACAACTAGTACATGTCTGATACCAGATTCGAACTCAGGAAGTGTAGTGTTCTTGACTTCAGGCCCAGTACTCAATCTACTGTACCACCTAGCTGTTCCTTGAAAGGTTTTACCAAGTTTGAAAATCTATTGGAGCAAAATATAGCATAAGACTGTGATTGTATTGCATTTTAATAAGAAACATGTCAGCATTTTAAATATTTAAATAATTAACCTTTCAATTTTTTTAAAAGTGTGTAGCATTAAGACATCGCCAAAGGCCTCATGATGGAAAATGCTATCCACATCCAGAAAAAGAATTATGGAATTTGAATGCAGAGAGAAGCTTATTATTTGCTATTTTTTTTTCTTCTGTTGTGTTTTGTTTCCTCTCTCTGATGGTTCCTCCTATTGGTTCTAATTCTTCCTTACAACATGACTAATGTGAAAATACGTTTAATAGGAATGTATATGTATAGACTATATCAGATTGTGTTCCATCTTGGGGAGGGAGGTAGGGAAAAAAATCTAAAACTGAAAAACTTATGGAAGTGATTGTTGATAAAATAAATAATAAAGTTTTAAAAAGTGTGTAATCCTGAAGTCATTAAGTCCTAAAACTGAATTAAGATACCCTGTATTGGAGACTCCATTTACCTATTTCCTTTTTTACCTGTACTAATGGCTTGTGCTTCCCTCTATCCACTTAGTTGTTACTATCTTTTGTTTCCTTAGATTTCCTTGTATTTACTTATTTGTGTACGGTATTTATTCCTGCCATCCCTATTTCAGCAGAATATAAGATTCCGAGGCAGATAGGTGTTGCAGTAGATTATACACAAAGTGTGGAGTCAGGAAGACCTGAATTCAAGGTCTCAGACACTTGCTAGCTGTGTGACCTTGGGCAAGTCACTTAACTTTTCTCTGTCTCAGTTTCCTCAATTATATCTACCTTTCAGGGTTGTTGCAAGGATTAAATGGGATAATATTTGTGAAGTGCTTAGCACAGTGCCTGGTACATAGTAGAGACAATACTTATTTCCTTCTTTCCTTCCTTCATTTCTTCTCCTTCCTTCCTTTCTTCCTTTCTTTGTATCAGTGCTTGTTGACTGACTGACTATGCCAATATATTATTAGTGTGCAAAAGTTCACCTTTTTTTTTCAGCTGGACAACTTATAAAAAATAAATTTCAATTCTTTGATATGTAGTCTAGCCCTAGTCTACTTCATATCCTACTCTTTACTCTTCTATATAAAACAAACTAGTGTACACTGTCCCTCTAATATGTAGTGTAACTCTTCCTTTGCTCTTCCTACTCTTCCTGCTTAGACTGCCCTTCACATCTTTCCACTTCTTCAAGATCCAGTTTCAGTCCCACCTTCTCCATGAGGTCTTTCTTTTCTGTCCCAGGCTTCAGTGATTGCTTCCTTCTCTGAACTCTTTTCTGTCTGTATCACTCATGCAAAATAAGCTATCTTTTATTATATGTTATCTTAAGACATACACTCCAAATCTCCCCAACTAGATCATAAAGGCCCTTGAGAATAGGGACCAAGTCACAAGCCTTGTTGTGTCCTCATTATCTGGTACCTCTTATAGGCACTTGATAAATGTTGGTTGATGATGATAGCTCAGACTCCACTTCTCTTCTAGGAAGCTGTGCAAGTATTAATTAAGCACTCAGCTGATGTCAATGCTCGGGACAAGAACTGGCAGACTCCTCTCCATGTAGCTGCTGCAAATAAGGCTGTTAAGTGTGCAGAAGTCATCATCCCACTGCTAAGCAGCGTCAACGTCTCTGACAGAGGAGGGCGGACAGCCTTACACCATGCGGCTCTGAATGGCCATGTGGAGGTGGGTGGGCAGCAAGTCACAAGGAATGCAAATATTCACCCCTTACCCTCTCTTTGCCCATTGTGGAGATACGTATCATGTTTGAGAATGATATAACAGTATAATTTTTAGAGAAAGAAATGTCCTAGGTTACCATTTTTTATTTTTACATTTAGATAATGGTGAATTGAAATAGTGTGATCTCACAATACTTTCTCTCGAAATGAGAGAAAGTAGGCTGGCAGTGTATGTGGCCAGGCTCTTTTCATTGCCTACCAGATTCTTAATGTGCATTCCAGGACCCTTGGCCATATAATCTTTCTACCTTCTTTGGATCAAAGACCCTTATATCCATTTGGATGTTGATACTACAGGTCCTCTATAGCAGAAATTCTTATTTTTTGTGTGTGTTGTGAATCCCTTTAGTAGTCTGATAAGCCCTACGGACCTCTTCTCAGAATAATATTTGTAAACGAATAAAATAAATTGCATGAGATTACAAAGGAAATTAATTCCATTGAAATACAGTTACCAAAAATATTTTTAAAACTAGGTTCATGGACCCCAGGCTAAGGAGCCCTGCACAATGGGAAGACAGTCTGTCACAGAGTACATGTTTTATTTTATTCTTGCTTGGCTTTTTCAGATGGTCAATTTGCTTTTGGCTAAAGGAGCAAACATCAATGCATTTGACAAGAAGGACAGGAGAGCTCTTCACTGGGCAGCATATATGGGTAAGGACTGTTAGGATAAAAGGGAAGTGCTCATCTAATTAAACTGGATATATTCACCTGTGGGGAAGCTTTTTCAGACCCTCCCCAAGTATTTACCTATTCTAGCTCTGGTTTCCAGGCCAGTCCAGCTTCTGTCCAAAGATCCAAGACTACTATGAATGCTACATTTTGGGCGTGTGCAGTGGCACTCTGGTGATTGGCTTCCCCTAAAGAGAAAGGATGAGTCTAAGGAAAATGGTATTTCAAAATTGCATGGCCTAGTTGGAAGTTTGCATAAAATGTATGTGCTATACCAGGAAATAGAAGTGACATGAGTATTTAAAAAAAGAAAGAAAGGAAAGAAGGATGAAAGAAAGTAGGGAAGAAGGAAGGAAGAAAAGAAAGAAAGAAAGAACGAAAGAAAGAATGAAAGAGAGAGAGAGACACGTTGACTGGCCTGCAAAAGTAAGGGCTCAAACTCTAGTTAGACAATATTTTGACTACTCTTACTTATTGTGGCTTTTTACTTGAGAGGCAATCTATTGTAATAGAAAGATCCCAGGATTTAAAGTTAGGTGAGACTTGGTCTGACATTGAGACTACTGAGACTCAATTCCCTGAGCTATAAAATGGAAAATAAATAACTATCACAGCTTTATTCTAAGGACAGCACGTTCTAAACCTTAAAGTGCTTTTAAAATATGAACTAGCGTTATGTGTTTTTGACTACATAGGTTAAAGAACTTATTTGAATTGAGTGACCATATAACTAAGAAGAGTTGTATTATCATATCCTCTATTCAAGGTGCAATTATTGTACCCAGTTCCTAATTCTGTCTGCTCAGAGGAAGAAATCCCACTCCTTGGTATTGAGGGGAAGGGATGGTTCCCCCCCCCTTTTTAACCGTTTGTGTCATTGGTAAAAATGACTAGATGGGAAATTTCTTCAGTGCAAACCTGAAGGAGATAAGAGGTAGACTTCTATACAAATCTATTTCACAAGTTAGTCAATACATCACCCTTGTGCTGTCATTGGTTCTCTTCGCGAATGAAGGATGAACAACAACAAACAGCATTAGATTTGGTGTCTGGGTTTGACCAAGTCCCTCCAGTTAAAATTTTAGAATGAATCGTCTTTGCAATCACGATTGCTAGTCATTTATTTTCACTCTCAAAGCAGCAGTATTTCTTTCCACTAGTAACAAGACTTCTAGTATTTACCAAGGTGATATCCATGCCTGTCTGGCACTTAGAAAACAGAAAGAAAGATGAATAATTTTCAAGAGCATTTAGTCAGATCAAAATGAGACTTACCTAGAGATCTGGCTTTACTTAATCCAATTTGGTTGCTGGATAAGTAATGTGGGAATAATAACTTTAAAGCACAGCATCACTATTCTTGAACTTGAAAAATTCCTTAAATTTACCTTTGGAAATCCTAAGGAGAAATAAAGATGTCTTAAGGCAAAATTTCAGGTAATTAGACTTCTTTTTTTTTGGTATTCTATTATTAGCAGAAACAGACAAATTATAAGAAAATAAATCAAAAATCAGAGTTAATTTTAAATAACTATCATTTTAAGCCAATGTCTAGATTGTATCCTGGCATCAGCTTTTGCTCAGCCTAATTTCCCAAGTCATCTATATCTACTTGATAAGGAATGATATTAAAGTTATACAAAAAGGGTGTGTGATTTTGTGAGTAGGGAACTCCTGGTGTGACAAGACAGGTCCCATTGCCAGATTGTAATCCATCTGTGATATAGCGGGTAAATCCTAGAAAACTGACTGAGGCACCTAGAGGTTAAGTGACTTGTCATTCTTAGGCTACATGGCCAATAAGTGTCAGAGGCTGCATATAAATCCAGTTCTTTCTTCTTGATTCCAAACTTAGAACCCTATTCACAAGACCACCTCTATTTTTATACTTAAGGTATTGTATAACAATCATTGATGCTCAGTATGACGATCTTGAGGCACTGAAAGATCTTTGGCCATCAAAGAAATGCATTTAACACAGTACACATAGTAGGAGCTTAAGAAATGTTTATTGATTGAGTGATTGATTGAAAATTAAATTCACTTTACTGCCCATTAAGGCATGAGAATAGACACATTTAGTATTTAAATTTTTAGTATTAGTATTTTTAAAATTAGTATTTAGTATTTAAAATTAGTATTTAATTAGCATTTTAAAAAACTTCTGTTCCTGCACAGCATATAGGGATAAGTTTAGGGACTAGATCTGTGATTTCATTGCTGTAGAGAACTTCATTTACCTATTCATGTCAGGACTTTCTTTACAACTCATAGAATTGCAGTGAGCACTGAGATGGTAAGTGACTTTCTTCTATGAAACAGAAAGAAGTTCAAAAGGAAACAGAGAAGCAGGACAACTTTGAAAGTAATACGTTGTATTTTTTTAATATACTTTAAAAAAACCTCAAGCTGTTGTTCATAAAGATTTGCATTTTCATATAATCCTTTTTTCCTGTTCTATTTTGTACATGGAGTTGTTTGGGGTTTGGTTTTGGTGTTTGTAATATGCAAGATTCCAAATTCAGAAAACTAAATAATCATAATCATAATGCTTTCTGCTGCTTTATCTTTTTAAAGGCCACCTGGAAGTGGTGGCCCTGCTTATTAACCATGGTGCCGAAGTCACATGCAAGGACAAGAAAGGTTACACCCCACTGCATGCTGCAGCCTCCAATGGACAAGTAAATGTGGTTAAACACCTGCTCAATCTAGGGGTGGAGGTAAGCACTGGGCCATCTCCAGATGACTCATAGATGGATGACTGTGTTCATGTTTCATTGTTATTGTTGTTGTTATAGCAAGTACACAGCATATTTGCATTTTAATTCAGAGATCAACATCTCAGAGTCTTGTTTTCGTTCTCCTTCAATTCAGTAGAAGGGCAAAAGATGACCCTGCCAAGTAGTGAAAAATCAAAAAGATGCTGACCTTTGCTAGCCTGGGAGACACAGAGATGTTGAAACAGAAATCACATGTCAGGATGAAAGGATTTAGCCTTAGAGTTCTAGCACTAGAGATCTTCCAATCCAATTCCTTCATGTGAGGAGGAAGAGGAGGGGGGAAAAGTAAAGTGACTTGTCCCAGGTCACATAAGGAAGTGAGGGGTAGAACTGAGATTTGAACTTAGATCTTCTGAATGCAAGTCCAACCCTCATTAGTAATGGGTATAAAACTACAGGAATAGCATGCACTTGTGGACCTTGGAAATATGGTCCTATATTTAGGAGTTATATTTATAATTTGGCTTGCAGTGATTGCTTGTCATTCTACATTGACTAGGGTACCAGGGAAGAGTACTCATTTAATTAATAATCTTCTTGATTATCACTCTTCCCTATGAATTGAGCACAGTTTAAATAAAATTACTGGGCCCCTTCTCTTCTGGCCTTTTAAATCTTGCTTTCTAAGCATGGGAGAACACTAGAGGTTTTGGGATCAGAGGATTTAGAGCTGAAAGGTACTTGAGAAATTATTTAATCCAACCCCCTCATTATATAGATAAGGAAATTGAGGCACAGAGATTAAGTGACAGGTAGTATGGAGCAAGACTGGGATTTTAATCCAGAGCTGCTGCTTTCAAATCCAGTGCCCTTTCCCACTATACCACGGTCTCTTTTGCTGAGATGAGAGAATGTTGAGACCAGAGCCAGTCAGAGCACTTCTGTCTACATTGTCTCCCACCCCTATGCTTCCTTAGCTCAAGAGAATAAACAGGAGACCAGCATTATGAAAGCAGCAGGGAAGGTCTCTTAACTTCCCTATTTCAGGCAGGGTTGTGGTCTACGTCTCTGCCCTCTGCTCCTAGATGATGCCTTGGTGTGAAATGATTCAGGGTAACAGCTGAAAGTTGCTCTTGGACACCACTTCCTCTTTGAAGCCTTAGCTACCTTCCTATTGTCTTCCTCCTGTTCACTAAACACATTTCTTTATGCTCATTTCAACTCCACCCTTATTTTTACTGTCACCTTTCTCTAGATTTTTCTTCTAGTATATTACCACCCACTCTTTTTAATATGTAACTTTGACTTTAAACCTTCATTGCCATGCAAGTTTTTAAAAATCCCCTCAAATAGAGGGCATGGTAAAAAGTATTCCAGACTTGGAGTTCAGATTCCATCTCTGTTACTTATGGACCTGTCTGACTTTGGTCAAGTCATTTAACATCTTTGGATCTCAGTTGCTTGATCTGTAAAATAAAAAGGGTTAGATTAGATAATCTTCTAGCTCTCAATCTTGTAATCCTTGAATTCTTGAAATAATAACTCACACCTTTATAATAAGGACACATTTATATAGTGCCTTAAGCTTTATAAAGTTCTTTATTGTAAATAACTCTGTGGGGTAGATACCATTTATACTATCCCCATTTCCAGATGAGGAAATAGGTTCAGAGAGGTCAAGGGACTTAGCCATGGTCATCAGAGCTGCTAAGTGTGAAAGCCAGTCTGGAAGTGTCTTGATGTCAAGTGTCTTCCACACTATCTCCTGTTCCTGAAAAATGTCCACTTCATATTGCAAAAACTGTTAGTGCCACATATTCATACATAGTAATGAGGTAATATAGTAAATAATGTCTATGAAAAATGACCTCTTCCTATATGTTGGCAAGCTCCTTTTTTATCTCATTTACTTTATTTTGATCTTTAATTTTATATTGTAAGCATTTCCAGGGTAGGGGCCATATCTTTTCATCATAAATTTTGTACCACCCCCAGTATGGTGTCAAGTGCCGAGTAGGTACTGAATAATATACACTGATTAATTGGAGTCACCTTCCTGTTGCTACAGATATCCCGTTATTCATTATGAAACGGAGTAAATTGGCCTCAGTAATTGTAATTGCCTCCTGTTGGTCTCATTTGCAGATTGATGAAATCAATGTCTATGGAAATACGGCACTTCACATAGCCTGTTATAATGGACAAGATGCTGTAGTCAATGAGCTGATTGATTATGGTGCCAATGTGAACCAGCCTAATACCAGTGGATTCACCCCTCTGCACTTTGCTGCTGCCTCTACCCATGGTGCTCTCTGTCTTGAACTGTTAGTGAACAATGGGGCAGATGTGAATGTCCAGGTGAGGTTCATCTCCCAGGAGAGTATGTGGTGATTGGTAATTACTGGTTTTTAGATTTTCTAGATGCTGCCCATCTATTCTGTGAGCCATCTTTAAATGCAAAATTGATTACTCTAAATACCTTATTACTTAGATTGGGATGTTTTGTGTTGATTTAAATAGTAACTCTGAACCTTAAAGTTTAAAGTGTGACATTGCCTGGCACTGTCATGCTGAAGGTAAACTGATCTTGGTCAGGGGAAAGGGGTCCATCTGTCGTTTTGTTGTTCTTGTTCATCCTTCTTCTTGAGGGTGATATCTTGACTCCCATGTGATTTGGATTTAAGTGAGACAGACCTTCCACCTTCACTCTCTCCTCCAGAATCATCAAAGTCCTATGGTAAGACAAAAGTCAAAGCTACTGGGTTATTGCCCCAGGATGCCTTTTTAAATTAAGGTCCTTCCCAGATCTCAGCTTGTTTGTGGCCATGCCCATTCAGTGACTATGGGCTAGGTAAAAATTGAGACAAAAGATGGACCAATTTACCATCACAAAAATATCAGTCTGGGAGGGGAAGACCCTCATTCTAAGCCATCATAACCTAAACAATGTGCCACTTCAGGCTGTGCTTCATTTCTGCCCAGTGACTATTCTCAATGTACCCTGAGTTTCTGGAATGTTGACTCAACCTAGAGTATTTCATTAAATTGAATACTGAGCTAACATGACAGATTAGAGAATTAGAGAAATGAATTGGACTGCTGTTGCTCTTCCAAGGGTCTCTGGACTAGACTGAGGCTGAATGCTCTCAAACACTTCAGGGGCCTGTCCCCCTCACTGGAGCTAATTCCACATTGGGTTTCAAAACCATAGCATCAGCCCACAGTGCCATCAAGTAGTATTGGCATTGAGTTTTTGCCTTGCCCCCACAATGCTTAGGGGTGTGTGTGTGTGTGCACGCGTGTGTGCCAGATTGTGATAGCATTCATTTCTTTATAATGTGGTGGTCTAGGGGTGCTGGGAACCCCAAAATACAAGGGTCTGCCTTGAAAGAATTAGACAGCTCAAGCCTTCCAGTCCAAGTAGAGAGTTTATTTGTGACACCAGTACAAATGGGCCAGACTCTTAGTGGGTCTGTACATTTGATAGGGACACTACTGATATTTTTATAGGATAAAAGATTGTAGAAAGATTTGGCTGGGATTAAGGAGTGGCAAATAGCCTAGGGTGGTCTGGAGGTAACTGAGAAAGAAAGGTTGGGCTGGGTTAGATGTAACAGAGAATGGAGGGTTGGGCTGGGTGAGGGAGGACACAATGAAAGAACAATTGAAAGGATTATACTAATACATCAGGTGAATGCCAGGGATCTGGGTTCAGGGGCTGGGTTTCTGAAATTTGTGGGAAAGCTTGAAGGGGAGTAGGGGGAGTCCCAGATCCCATGCCCCAATCATTACCATTTATTTGTGAATTCTAAATTGTGGTGAAGATGCTGCATCTAAAATTCATTCTTGTGCTGGTTTAGACTGTTTCCTTTACCACTCCATTAAGTATTCCTGAAAGAGTGCTTATTTAATTTAGTTTAGTTTAATAATCCTCTTGATTTCCATTTTCTCTCATGAACTAATCATGATTTTAAATATAAGAGTTATCTAAAGTGGTGCTTGGATTTGTCTTTATATGACATCATCATCGTTATTATTATCTTTGAGAGCAGGGATTTTTTTTTATTCTTTGTACTCCCCAGTACCTGGCATATAGGGGTTTGTTGATTAATTATTTTATTTTACCAGACTTCTGATTTCACTATTATGGGAAGCTACTGAGGAATATGCTCAACCAATGGAAATTATAGCCTTTTCTAAAACTTAGAACCCTATGAAGTCGCTGGAGGCAATAAGATATTAAATGCTTTGCTCAGGGTCTCACAGTCAGTATGTATCAGAGAGGAGAACTGAACCCAGGCCTTCCTGATTCTGAGGCCAATCTCTCTATATATTCCATTTTGCATCATGTATTATTTCAAGCAAACTTGTTTTTGAGGCAGTTTGGCCATTTTTCATTAGTGTCATTCCATGTCTGTGTTCCCTATCAACAGCTCAGACACTCAGGCCTCCTATCCCTATGCTATTTTAACTTTCAGGCACTCATTTTAGCTCTTCTCTGTTGAAATATAGCCCAAAGAGTTCATATAGTCTTCCAAAAGATTAGCATGTGCTATCAAGCTGCCAAATCCTGCTGGAATTTCCCAGGTTTATGGATGGGAGAATCCTGGGAAGTGTAGTTCATCTTTATGCATACTTTTGAGGTACACTGGAAAGCATTTAGCATTGGTGCAAGATGGAGCCAAAAGACTGATGAAAATTGGATGTAGGAGTTGAATATGAAACTGGGTCCAGTACCAGGTATTTTTTTCTGTACTATTTTTTTCAGAGTCATTGATCTTGAGTCATTAGTGGATTGTTGTTTTGCCCAAAGCAAGGTGTCTGTATTGAAAGTTATGTTGACTCAGTTATGCATTGTTCCAACCCTGCTTATCAAAGATTGTTGGTGGGGGGGGGTCTCTGGTGGAGAAGGAAAGTCTGAAGTTTTTGTATTATCTGCTCCTTTTCCCCTACCCTTACCTGCAAATTGTCCTGTTCTTGCTACCTTGGGGAGGAACTGACATTCAAGGGCCCAACCTCTTCTGCTGAAGTGGACCTATTTGGATTGTCTTAAAATTACCTATAAAAGCTGTCCCCACCTTGAAGCCCTTGCTGGTCTTCAGTGATCAGCCCATCAGTGTGTTGCTACCTTGACATAATTGTAATAAAACCCTTTTGATTCTCTTTGTCTTGAGTTTTGCTCTGTTAATCAGGGTGAAAGCCCAAATGAAAAACTTTCCTTTCAACATCTGGTTGCAGTTTTTACACTTACACTATAGTTATTCCTCCTTCTCCTTCCCTGTTGGGACACAGTCTGTCAGGTGACTGAACTCTTATCCATATATTACCTGTTAGCAATGAAAGTTAGAAATGATCAGTTGAATGATTCACAGCAGTTCAATGATGGATGAGAAAAGGTAAGGATTGCTGTGTTGGTCTTGTATCTTACAGTTCTCTTTGTCACCCATGTGGTATGGAATCTTCTCTCCTGAATCACTAACATTTGATCATATTATGTTAGAAGAAGTGACTAGTTTCAAGTAACCCAATGTATGGTCTGATATAATTTACAAATAGAAGAAGCATTATAAATTATAAAGTGGTTTTATTTCAATATCTTTCCTTTGACAATTCTGTAAAGAGTAAACCTCTCAGCCTAATATTTAAGGTCCTCCACAACATGGCTCTATCTTATCTTTCCAAGATTGCAACCCATCTACCTTCTCTCTTGCTCTCTTTGTTGGCCATGCCCTTCCATAAATGCTCCACAAGATGCAAGGTAGCCATCAGAAAACAGCTGTCCCTCCTGTTACCCCAACTAATGTTTTCTTTGAGCATATCCTGAGGGCCACCTGCTTGGGCTCAATGGTGTATAACACAAAGAGAAGACTAAAGTGATGGATGTGAAATAAGCATGGCATTGAATATTGATATACCATACCATCCCTATGACAGCAGTAATTTGTCCTAGCCACATGTGCCTCATCTTTTCTTCTTTTCCCTGCCTTTCATTCTGTCAGTGTTCATTAGTACCTTCACCAAAATCCAAACACTACAAGGCAAAAGAAGCAATGATAAAGGAGAGGAGATATTTACTGTCATTGAAATAGGGCAGAATTTGTAAGCTATACGTCTTAGAGCTCTGTTACTTTCTAGCACTATGACTGCAATTTATATAAATGCTGCTCAGTAAACAGTGGTGCCTTGGCTTATGGGATATCAGCCACATTAGGCACTTCTTCTAGAGATGAGGTTTAAAATACATTCATACCATTTGAATATTCCTTTTGCATAAAAACAAACTCTTTATGCTATATTTTAAATTTAAAAGAAAATACCATTTAGAGCAAAATTTAGAAAAATAATGATGCCTAGGCATAGATTTGTGTCTTTGATCCTTATTGTTACCAATATTTCCTCAGAGGAAGCATGATTTAGTGAAAAAATCTCTGAGCTTAGAGTCACAAGAGACCTGGATTCAAATCCTACCACTGACTCTTACTACCTTGTGACCTTCAGCACTTATGTGGTCATAAGAGAATAGATATAAAGCTAGAAGGGACCTTAGAGATAATAAAATCCAGCCTCATTTTATAGAAGACCAAACCACAGCCCAGAAATATTAAAGGATTTGTTCATGGTCACATAGATAGAAAATATTGAAGCAAGGATTAGAATTCAGATTCTATTGCCTCCAATCCCATGCTTCCCATCATACCACACTGCTATGTGAACTTATACATTCTGGGAATTTTTTTCAGAAAACTATCCTTTTTGAGGATTTCCAAGATTATAATGTGCTAAGGAAAAATCTACTAGTATTTCTAACTTTGCTTTAGTTTATTTAGTTAATTTTTATAGGTTCAATTGTAGTACCACCTTTAACATCAGTAATAATAATAATAATAGTTAGCATTTTATAGCACTTTGAGATGAGCAAAGCTCTTTACAAATAGTATCTCATTTTATCCTCACAACCCTATAAAGTAGGTGCAATTATTAACTTCATTTTACAGATGAGGAAACTGAGGCTGAGAGGGTTAAATGACTAGCCCAAGATCATACAACTACTATCTAAGGCAGGATTTGAACTCTCCTCTTCCTGACTTCAGGTCCATCACTCTATCCACTATATCTCCTAAACCTTGCTTTGGAGCAAGCACCATTAAAACTAAATGAAATAGTAAGATGTGAAAGCCCTCTGAAATCCCAAGAGAAAAGGTACCCTAATATTCAATGTATTATTATTACAATAATCACTACTATTACTACTACTATGAATAATGGGTGTGACTTGAAATTTAGGTATCATAAAGGAGTCTGAAGACCACCTAATTGATCCTATACCTGAACAAGAATCCAATCTACAACATACCCAACAAGTGATCCCCTAGCATTTGCCTGTAGTCCTCTAGTCGGAGGGAACCCTGTTACCTTCTCATCCTTCCATTTTTAGCCTTCTGTTATTGTTAAGAAGTTGTTTCTTTCACTGAGGCTAAATATGTTCCTTTGCAATTTCTCTTTATTGTGCGTTGGCCCTCTGGGGCCAATATTTTATTTGACAGTTTTACCAAAGTTACTTGTTCATGACTAATTTACAAATTCTGTCCATAATCTGTGGTTTGGTCTCATTGGGCCAGAGTATTTCCCTTGACTGACTAGTTAAGAGATGGTCATCATTTTTGAGTATTACATAAATTTAAACTCCATTACTGTGTACCCTCAAAATGGCAGCTGCCAAATGACTTTCATGTGTTGATTCTGTGATTTCCAACGACGCCAACAAAATAAGGGCCTCTCATTTAAAACAGTGAAAAAAAAATACTGCTTTTCAGGAGTGTTGGATTTTATTAAATAGGAGTAGGTCCCAGGTCAGTTGTTAAATGTGACAATGATTTATGGCAAGTGAGTTAGCCTCTGTTCAGACAGGACCCCACAAGTAAACACATCATTTGTCTTTTTTTTTTCCCCATGTACTATAGAATAGGTGGAAAGCAAAAACTTGAAGGGTACTTTCTTCATTAGTTCATTTTAGGAGATGTTTTGTGATAAGTAGTACCAACTAAAAGAAGTCAAATTGCAGTTTCTACCTTCATCTCCAACCTTGAGTAAATCATTTATCCCCCTAAAAGCTTTAGCTATAAAATGCAAAATGTTATGTTTCTGGCAGTCTAATAGGATAAAGTTTTAACAAAAGGCCAAGTATTTAGTATTAAACAATTGCTTGGGAGTTCTCATAGAAAAATCTCTTTCTCCTTCATAATTATCTGTAGTCTCTCATGACAAAGCATTTAGTGTTAAGCTGTTGGATGAAAATTGTGTGTGATATCATTTCCTCAGTTATATTGCTAGGGATGTTAGACGACACTGATTTATGAACAAATTATCTTTTCTCTCCCTTTTTTAAAGAGTAAGGATGGAAAGAGTCCACTGCACATGACAGCTGTCCATGGAAGGTTCACACGATCACAAACCCTCATTCAGAACGGTAAGAGAAGATCCTCTGTGTCCTTCTTTCTGATTTTGGTTTCCAGTCATTTAAAAGTCAAAGGTGATGGTTGTGCTGGTATTTTGCTTTTCATTGTTTTTGATGATTGTTTAAATGGCTGTTGAAGGCTCCTTTCCAAAAATGCGAAATGAATCATAATTAATTAGCATAATTATGAGAAACCTGAAGTTTTCAAGCACAAGTTCTAAGTTAAAGAGGTATAAGTGCTTTGAGATTGTAAAGAATGAACTTATATTCTCATGGCCCTCCACTGACCACTTTAAAATAATAAAATTAAGTCATACACATTTATTGATAATGTTTAACTTATTTATAGACGTTGGAATTAAACATAGTCCTCTGCCCTTAATATATGATAATCTTATTTAGGCAAACAAAGGGAGAAATTGTAAGAGATTCAGAGGAAGGCAAATCCTTCCTTCAGAAAATCCAGTAAATTTCTGTGTAGTTTATCTCAGCAGTAACTCTCCTTTCCATGCCCATTATAGACAACATAGTTTAAGTCCTCATCTCTTCTCATCTAGGCTATTTTAACAACTTCATAACTGGTCTTCCTCATTCCAGTTTATTCCCTCTCCATTTTGTCTTCCATGCTTCTGCTAGAATAATCTTCCAAGTCCATCACCCTGATCATGTTATTTCTAGACTCAAAGACCTTCAGTGGCTCCCCATTGTCTACTAAATAAAGTATAAACTGATACTAGCATTCAAATCCCTCCACAATCTGGCTCCTACCCAGAATTCCAGTTTTATCTCGTGTTATTTCCCTTCACCCCAATTGAAACAGTCTCCGTCCTACTGTCTCCTGTATTCATAGCTTTGTTCATGCTGCCTTCTGTGCTCGTGTCTAGAATGATCTCCCATTCAATTTTTTGTTTCTCTTTTCTGTATATGTTATTTCTGTAATAAAATTACATTTCATTTTTAATGGAGTTTCAGAATTCAGTCTTCATTAATTCAAACATTTTACTCCCCTTTGTTTCTTTTTTTTTCCTGAAAATAAGTCTAAAATAGCAAGGTTTTGTTATAGTTATCATGAATATAGTTTCTAGAAATAAAATTTTTTAATCTGTAAATATATTTTGGCCCAATGAATACATATTAATATTCTTCTTCTCTCCTTCAATTGTTTCCAATATCTTTTTCTTTTATCTAGAACTCCTAGTATGGAAACTCCCTCTCCTACTACAGGTCAGCAACTTATCTCTAACTTACAGTGTTAGAGAATTTCTTGAAACACTAGGAGGTTGTGATTTGCCTGGATAACACATCCTTTGTGAGTCACAGAAGGACTTGAACTGGACATCAATCAAAAAAAATAGAAAGGAGATATCTGTTAAATTTCTCACTTAACATACCATCTTGATTTTTTTTTCTGACTATAAAATGGAACATTCATTTTCTTGGTTGACTTAATAACACTCCTTCCCTTACTCAAGTAAAAGCCTATTTGAATGAATGAATGGAAAAACCCTTTCTTCTTTTTTTTTAGGCAATTAGGGTTAAGTGACTTGCCCAGGGTCACACAGCTAGTAAGTGTCATGTGTTTAGTCTGAGGTCAGATTTGAACTCAGGTCCTCCTGACTTCAGTGTTCTATCCACTGCGCCACCTAGCTGCCCCTGGAAAAACTCTTAATTCAAAGTTGTAGTTACTTAAGCTATTTCTGTCATGAATGTAAAATAATAACCAGGTTTTGTTGATTTCTTTTCATTTAATTATATTAAACCAAAATTACAAATCCTTGTCCATTCAGGAGTCAATGTATAATTTAATTTATAAATATATCTATATTTACTTTTATATATTTATTAATTTATTGATTTATCAATTTAGATATTTCATCTTATAGTCACATTTGTAGTTTTACATATAACATAGTTATATATAATAAGTATATGTAATAGTAGTTTTATTTATTACTATTAGTTCAATGAAGATACAGATTTTGTTTAGTGTTGATGCTCTCTCCCATAATTGTATTTGTGTACTGGAAGTCTCAGGGAATCACAGAGTTGTGGAGACATATAGGAGTTCAGGAAGAGCCAGACAGAAACTGATAGAAAGCAAGGGAGAAGGAAGTCTGAGATTGTAGATAGCAGGCAGCATCCATATATATATGCGTAATTTCATTTACCTTGCTGGGTTCCAGTGCCCCAAACTGTTCTTTGTTCCCTTGTGCCCCACGTTTAAAGAAACTATTAAAAAGCCTCTAAGATGTTATTTCTTAGTAGAGAGAACCCTGAGGCACTTGATATACTTAAATATAAAAAGTAAACAATACTCTTTCTGTTCACCATCACAAGAGGCTGCCATTTAAACGTAATTCAGATTTAATAAGCAATTTTGATGTCCTGCCAGGTTCATTAAAGTAGGATTTTGCTAAATCAGTTTCCAAGTTTCCTGTAGTTTTACCCTTATTTGCAGTAGTAAATAGCTGGTCACCATAATTTGGATACAAACCTTTTCACATACTTTCAAATTATGAAGACTTTGTAAAGCTCCTTATGCTTTTCTAAGAAGCCCACCTCTTCTGGTGTATTCTCATTATTCCTGTATTCCCTAATCAGAATTATTTTTTTTGGTCTGGACTTGTGATTTCACATTCATAACTGGCCCACTTCCCTCCCTTTCCCCACGATGCACACACATACCCATGTTGTTTCTCATATTCCTTTTAAATTGTGAATAGAGATATGGCAGTTAGACACCTAAAAGATCTTATTACCTTTTTTTTTTAAACAACTCTGACTCAGGTTAGCTTTTGTTGATGAACAGAATTTCTGAATCATGTTACCTTATGTTCCATTCTGATCTTTGGATATTTTTCAACCAAATTTGCATAAAGCTTTTCTTATGTTTTCTTCCTGTGTTCCTCCATTTCTTTTTATTGTTGTGAGTCTCCAATGAGACACTACATCATTCTGTTAGTTTGGGACTAGGTCTTCCTTTGGAATGATGCTAATATTTTAGCATGGCTTGTACCCACTCCCCATCTCTTCCCCACAGCTATTTAATTGGCCCATCAGGTTTCTCAGTAGTGAAAATTGAGGGAAAGTACACTAGTAGACCATTTGTTAGATCCCATAATCCTATGATTATGCCATCTTGCAACATTCAGCTGTTGTCCTTTTTCCTCGCTATTGTCTAGCATCTCTCAAGACCAGTTAGCTTTGAAGCTTTAAGGTTAGCCCTAAGGATATGAGTCCAGATAGTCCTAGGAGGCTGTTCCAATAGGACTATCTCTAGACAACTGGAAAGTGGGTGAAATTTTTCTTTAATATCTCTTATCTTCTCTTTCATAATTAGTTCCTTTATCCTTTTCTATTACCATCCCACAAATGAATTTTCAGTGCTGTTGTTCTTCCTAACAAAATCTGATTTACAAGAAAGGATTTAATGTTATTTAAGTCAATGTTCTTGTCCTCTGTGAAACAAAGGACATTTTCCCTCCTTAAAGAAATTTTAAGCATCAGTGAACAGGCCAGGAGGTGGAATACATTTTTGCCCTATCTGCAGTGCTGATTTTTAAGTTCAGTTCAGATCCAGAGTTCCACCTTGAGACTAAGCCCCACTGGGCTGGGTGTGCTTAAGGATTTCTAGGCAGGTTGTTGGGTTCTAACTTCTTTTTAAAAATTCCCAGAAGATCCCAGGCTAGTGCAGCCTCTCCAAGAACCATCCCCAAAGGGATCAAAGTGAATCTCTTTTCTTGAGTATTCCCTAGACCTCTTAGATTAATGTAAAATTATCTATCTAAATGTAAAATACATCTCACTGCTGCTGTGCTGCATTGAGGGGCCCCTGGTTCCACTCTGGCCTGGTCTGGCAACTGAAAGATGCTTTGACCAAAAAACACCTTTTACATACTATACTATCCTGTGAGAGACCTAGGCTTGGGTTATTAACCTTACCTTTGAAAAAAGATTATATGAAATTTTATAATGCTTACTTAACAGTCACCTGCATCCAAAATGAGAGCTAGGCGTCTCTCTACTTGGCATTTAAAAATTCCTGAGGAGAGACTATTGTTTATCTTTTCTTTCCTTCCTGTTTTGGCTCCCTTCCAAGAAGACTACATATCTCAGTACCCCACACCACCATAGGACCCAACTCTCCCCTGGTCCATCTGCAACTTGTATGAATCAGCAGGGTTGGGTCATTGTGAGGGATGGCAGATGGGTTTTCCTCACTCACCATGGTCTGGATCCTACCCATTCCCATTCATAAGAACATCAGAAGAACTTGGCCAGAGAATACAGTCCTTTCTCCAACTCCTGAAAGCCATTAATTCACCTCATGCTGGCCAGTCATACATAAATTTAGGATGAAGCAGCCAGGCAGCTACTGAACGGTGTCCTGTTTCTCTCTTTTATTTTACTGCGGCTTTTGGACTGGTAAATAACCCTTTCCTGTTTCTTAGAGTATGTATTTTAATAGTTACTTTCATTAAAAACACCATTAAAGTTGTATTCCCTCTCAAATACTCTACATTCCAGCCAAAATGGTCTATGTGAAAATATCTGAAGTTCCCATGCTGGGCCTTTGGACAGGATATCCCCCCATTCCAGCATGCGCTTCCTCTTTCTCTTCACATCTTAGAACCCTTAGCTCGCTTATAAGTGATCAATTGGCTTTGCCACTTATTATTTGTGTGACCATAGGCAAATCATCTAAATTCTGTGGGCTTCAGGTCCCTTATCCATTAAATGAAGGGATGGGACAATGGGCCTCTGAAGTCCCATTGAGCCCTAGATCTATAATTCTATGCAACAATGACTTTCGTTGATATAGAACTTTAAGAGAGCCAAGTAGTAGTGGGGAAAACCATTTAGCTTTGGAGTCAGAAGACCTCGGTTCAAATCCTATCTTGGACCCTCTCTACCTATTTAATCTTTCCAAAGTAATGTTTCTCCTTGTTCGTCAGTTTCTTCATCTGTAAAATGATGTAAAACATCTGTAAAACTTCACAGAACAAATCCCCTTAATAGAAGGATTTGTTCTGTAAAACGTGGACTCATTCAAAGGGCCGCACCTGAGGACCTAGAAGGCCACGGGTTCCCCACCCCTGTACTGGAAGTTCTCTGATGTTGCTTCTAGCTCTAAATCTATTGGTATTCATCTACCTAGAACATAAGGTCTTTAAAGTCAAGGACTCTTTCACTTTAGTGTTTGTATCCCTAGCATCCAGCAAATTGTTGTTGTTGAAGCCCAGTCTGACTCCATTTGGGGTTTTATAGGCTGAGATACTGGAGTGGTTTGCCATTTCCTTTTCCAACTCATTTTACAGATGAGGAAGTGAGGCAAACAGGTTTAAGTAACTTGCCCGGGGTCACATAGTTAGTAAGTGTCTGAGACAGATTTGAACTCAGAAAGATGAGTCTTCCTGGTTTCCAGCTCAGTGCTCTATCCACTGAGCCACCTAGCTGGCTCTAGAAAGTAGTAATCATTTAATAAATGCTTGTGGGTTGATTGATTGATTGGAAAGTGAAATGATGAAAGCACCTTTTATTTTTTCCAGTCATCGATGGAAGAATTGGACTCAATATTTAATTACATATGATGCTATTCTATGCTCTTTTGTCAGAGCCCAATACTATCTTATATGATGGAGAAACCAAGTTGGGACAAAGAAACCTAAGAAAATCTGAGGCTATATTTTATTCAGCAGTTTTGACTTCTGGATTCTTAAAATTATGCCTGAAAGGTTACAAAAGTTCATGAAATGTTTTTTTCATAGAGGGTTTAAAAATAAATTAGGCTTTGAAGGAAGATTGGAGAGCTAATGTTGGGATTACTCATTCTGACTTTCTTTGACCTTTTAGTGTGGAATGCCTGTGAGGCAAGTAATTAAGATGACCCCTCTTGTTTGTTCAATAAAACTCTAATTTTAGATGAATAATTAGATAATGTTACATAAATTATCTTTCCTGCTCTTACGTGGACTGTGACACTGTAGTTTACATGCTGTGCATATTGAAAAAATCCAGTATTTGTTTTTCTTCAACCAATTATTAAGCATTTAACTTTCTCTTCCAGTGAAGATTAAATATATTAATTTGCATTTCAATCAGGTTTCAAAGGTTTGCAGTTGAATGTTCCAAGGATTTTTTAAACAAACAGAATTTTGATTTAGTAAAATATTTCATAGTATGAAACATATTCCTTACTTTTAATCATAAGAAAATCTTTGCCCTAATTTTTCATCACTTAGCTTCAGAGGGAGAAATAAGCAGAAAATTAATTTAAATTTTTCCAAGTTTCAAAGTGGCCTTGAAAACATTAGTAATTATTGTAGCATTAAAATTTTTTGCATATTTTTCCTTAGTAATCTACCCTCAGAAATATTCAGTTTTATTTTCCTACACATCCTTACAGTTATCTGAAAGTATATTAACAATTGAGTCCTGAAGTCCCCGTTGTGTGGCCTTATGGAACTTTACTGGAGGACAAAGAGATGTGTGCACATGCATTGTGAGGGGAAAGGGAGGGATGAGGTATAGAGTATAAGGCTGGGATAAGGGATCCTGTCTTCCTTTGTAAGTCTTAGAATCTGGCAACCAACGAAATAGAGCTCTATCACTTTCTGTGTTTTTTTAAAAAACTCTTTAAAATTAAACTCTTTACTAATTATTTAAAGAGTTTAACATTGTCTTGTTTTAAGGCTAGGTAATCCTGTGGCTAAGTGTGGTCCTACAACTGTCCTGTTACCAGTTAAAAAGATCCCTGGACTTTATTGATTGGGTTAACCCATCCCCATTTACCCAGATATGGTTCTGTGGTGCCAATGGTTGGTAGGTGAAGGCCTATTTCTAGAGCTGCCCTTTAGGATACACAAAAGCAGCTACTTCTAAATTCAGTCTAAGATAAAATAATTGCTTCTAAGTCTTTGGAAGAGCAGAAAAATTATATTTACAACATATAAAAATAAAGATTTATGGGAAAATATAGATATGTGGTGTTCCAGCCATTTGTAATTTTACATCATACATAGGAGTCAGAAAGGAAATATACAAACTAAAATAGTTTAAAATTTTTTAACTAAAATAGTTTTTCCAATAGTCCTTTCCATACCTTAAATATGGCATGTTTGTTGGCTGGCAGCAAATGAACAGATTTCACAATTACAGTAACAGACATCCTTCTCAAGTCTTCCTCAAATGCTTCATTGTGGTATAGAGGTGACCATAGGCTCTTGAAGGCTGTCTCAGCAGACCCCAAGTGCTGGTCGGTTCTTCTGTGCTAGGCCAAGTTCACTGTTGTCACACTCCTGACAACAGACTGTGTCTGCCGTCCAAGTGCCAACCTCATTGAGTACAAAGAGGCCTATCTCCAGTAGACAGACACTAGGCAATGAATTCTTTGGCCATGGCAACTTGTAAAATAAAGAGAAATACAAAATAGCTGCCAAACCTATGCAACCTTGTTATATTTCTGAAATGATAATAACAGTGCAGCAATAAAAGATGTATGTTTTTTCACCTGGAGAACTGGTTGGCAAATATTTACCAGCACACAGCTGGCTAGCACCTCTTCTCTCTGCTCACACAGCTATCAATCAAGTTCAGGTCCTCTTCGCCTTTTTACCTGGACTATTGAAATAGCCTTCTAATTGACTTTTCTGCCTCGAGTCTCTCCCCACTCCAACAAATACTCCACACACTTCCCAAAGTGATTTTTCTAAAGGGTACATCTGACTAGGTCACCCCACACCCACCCTCACGCCCACTTAATAAACATCAATGGTGCCCTATTACATCTAGGATCAGTTATAAACTTTGTTTTGGCATTTAGCACTCTTCACAGCCTGCTCCCTACCTGCATTTCTAGTCTTCCCAAATGTTACTCTCTTCAATTCACTTTATAACCCACCAATATAGAGCTATTTGCTCTTTCTTGTTCTGGGCTCTCCATTTCTAATCTCCAAACCTTTGTGTTTCACTGTGCCCCATGCCTCCTGTTATGTGCTCTTCCTCCTCCTAATCACTTGCCTGGTTTCCTTCAAGATTCAGCTTAAATTTCACCTCCTACAGGAAGCCATTACCGGTCCCTCCCATCCACTTTAACTTTCCCTTCTGAAGTTACCTTTTGTCCTCCCTGTGTATTTTGTAAACATCAATTTATATACCTATTATCTTCCGCATTAGAACATAAACTCTTCTTGGACACTATTTTTGTATTTTTGCATTTCTTTTTATAATCTAAAACTTAACAAAATGTCTGGCAGATAGTAAGGGCAGCTATGTTGCACAGTGAATAGAGTTCTAGATCTGAAGGTGGGAAAACTTTAATCCAAATGCAATCTCATACACCTACTAGTTGTTTGATCATGGGCAAGGCACTTAACCTCTGCCTGCCTCAGTTTCTTCGGCCATAAAGTGGGAATAATAATAGCAGTTACTTCCCAGGGTCTTTATGAGGATAAGATAATATTTATAAAGCACTTTGCAAACTTTAAAGTGCTATATAAATGCAAGCTAGCTAGTAGCAGCAGCAGCAGCAGTAGAGGAGGAGGAGGAGTAAAGTAGCAGCAGTCATGGTAGTGATGGTGGTGTTGGTAACAACTGCATGCTGTTGATGGAGGAGTGGGAGCTTGCTAGAGATTGCCTCAGTTTTTTCAGTGAAAAAATGAGGTGAGGGCCTCTGCTGAAAAGGAGAGGAAGTGGTTGAGTGTGTGAGTGTCTTGATAAGAGTAGAGAAGCAGCTGTGATACTCAAGAGTCCATAAGGGAAGAGTAAAAAGCTTTTATGTTACCTCTTCCTGTAAGACATAAACATATATCACTCAGCTGCTGGGAGTCATTACTTGAATATTTTTGTTCTTTAAAATGTGATGTTCTCCAGTCTAGTCTTTGATATTAGATATTGACTTGACTTGACTTTCTTCCATGTCTTCCATGGAACTCTGATTATAATCATAAATTCATATTCACCACAGGGCCTTTTACTTCTCAAAGTATACAGATGAAAACGATAGCTTGAAACCCAGCCAGCTCAGCTGTTGTGTTGAATAAAAGGATGAGTAAATGGGATTAAGCTTTAGGAGAGTTTTGTTGACCATTCTCTGAACCCTGAGGTTCCTGAATGAAGTCTCAGAAATACACGTTTGTGGGGTTTTTGCTCACCTGTCTTGCCCAAAGTTAACTGACTTGTCAAGCACGATTTGCCAGCTAATCTGTTGTATTCACTGGCGCCCTGGGCCATTTGTTTCCTAAGGAAAATGTTGAGAAACTGGAGCATCAAGAGTCTGGACCACCTTTTTTGAATAATCAAAATATTCTGGGTGCTTCTTTGGTATGGTTCAATACTCAATAACATTTAAAATTATAAATCAATTTACATCTAGAGAAACATGATAAACTTGCAAATTGGTACTTTTTTCCCTTGATTGTTCTCTCCTTTCTCTTTGACTTCACTCTTCCTCATCCTGCAACCTTTTGCTCAGCTTTCACCACGCAATTCTCTCTGTTCTTATGCACAATGTTCATACAATAAATATTTATTATATGAATGTACCTTTTCCTCTCTTCTCTCTTTATTTGCTTTCTCTTTCTCTATTTTCTCTTTCTTAGATTGTAAACTCTTTGATGGCAGGGACAATTTTCATTACTGTCATTGTATACCTGTTATATCACTTAAGAATGCTACTAAAAGCACTGACAGATAATTAAAATGAAATTTTTATTAATTTCAATTTCAATTTTCCCATGCATGCTTTTGCGGATTTCTTACAGACCCATAGAATTTCAGAATTGGAAAGGACCTCATTGGAGACTGTATCTTAAGCTAGGTAGTTAAAATACTTTCGTTTTCCTTTTTAATAGTTTAGATCATTTCATTATATTTTAACATAATTCTATTTCTATAGTCTTTTGCATCAGGAGGTAAATATTGAAATGAAATGTGCCTCAACATTTCATTTTTATTAAATTTGGTTACATTCTTAGTTTAGGGCAGAAATACAGTTGTGATAAAGTGAGACTTACCTCAGGAACTTTTAGTAGACTCTCTTTGGATTAGACATATATTGTAAAATGTAGTCCTTACAGATTCTCTCTCTCTCTCTCTCTCTCTCTCTCTCTCTCTCTCTCTCTCTCTCTCTCTCTCTCATTTTCTTTTTCTCTCTCCCTCCCTCTCTTTCCACAAAAATGTATACATACATGTCTATGCTTTTCATCATTAATATTATACCTTTACTTAATGATGTACCCATAAAAATATGTTGTTGCCTTTTGATAAAATGTGATACCTTACCTTAAAGAATGAAAGTGCACACTAGGTTGGAAAAAAGGGGTATTTTGTGAATTTAAATAACATGTCATCCAGCCCTGGAATCACTCTAAATCCTTGCATTATGCTATATTAAAATCTCTTTTTCAGGAGGCGAAATTGATTGTGTGGATAAGGATGGCAATACCCCTCTCCATGTGGCTGCAAGATATGGTCATGAGCTTTTGATTAACACCTTAATAACCAGCGGAGCTGACACAGCTAAGTAGGTTATAGAAAAAATACTGTTCAATAATTGTCAGATACTAATAATACTGCCAAATAGATTTCACCATGCAAGAGATTTATTCAGATTAGAGATAGAGCTATTGCTCTAAAAACAAATTCAGTTTGAAATAAAATGGCTTTTAATGGCAGATGTAGTTGAGGGATGATTTTATCTTTTAGTTACTTGAAGGTGCAAACATATTTTAGCATACTGTAATAAAAGGTCACAGGATCAAAGGTCACAGGATTTTAGGGTTGGTAAGGCCCTTAGTTATCATTCAATCCAAATCCCTTTTTATATGGATGAATAATCCAAGTCTGAGTTAAGTGACTTGCTAAAAGTCTACAAAAGGATACTTGAGCTTTATTTTGAATTCTACATCCTAATACTGTTTTGCAGATTATTTGCTGATTTCCTTCTAGAAAAATGGTGTGCTTAGAATCTTGGTCTTGGGGTCTGGAAGACCTGAGTTCAAATTTTACCTCTGATATATTCTGTGTGACCTAGGGGCAAGTCACTTAATCTCTCAAAGCCTCAATTTCTCCATCTGGAAAATGCAAATAATAATACCTGTAGTACCAACCTCCCTGGAGTGCTAAGGAACCCAAATGAGATAATGTATGTAAAGTACTTTGCAAACTACATAGTACTATGTAAATGTCATTTATTATAATTATTGTTACTATAATTATTCGTGTAACTGAGTAGGAAGAATATGTTATATAACTAAAAAGAATTTATATTGGTATTTATATTCCCTTTTACTCTGTTTTATTTTAATAATTTGGCTGCAGACTAACAATTGAGTGTATTGACTATATTATAAAAGGTGACTGTGACTAAAGTTTTCGCTTTAATTCCAAAGTCATTCATTGAGTGCCTAGGATGGGTCTAGCACTGTGCTACATGGTAGAAAGAAATAGGAGAGAGATGTATGACATAATCCCTGGTCTCAGGCTGCAGTCTTCTGAGGGATACAAGATACACCTCAAACATAAGATTATATGATACAATGCTGCCAAAATATGAGATATAGACAACAAGTATCATTGGTAGTCTGAGGGAAGAGATGAATGGTGGCTAATCTACATTGAAGAGCCTTCAGAGGGGAAATGGATTTGAAGCATGAGATGTATTTGGATATGTGAAGAAAACCGCATGTGTCGGGCAAGTCTCTTAACTCTACCTCATTTTCCTCATCTGTAAAATGAGCTGGAGTAGGAAATGGCAAACCACTTCAGTATCTTTACCAAGAAAACCCCAAATGGGGTCATGAAGAGTTGGACACAACTGAAAAATGATTGAATAACAACAAAAATGTGTGTCTAGGATGGGGTGAGGTGCTAAGCTAAAACCAGAAAGGTACAAAAGTATGAGTAAAGTTGTAAAAATAATAATGAGCAAAGTAGAATTTACTCACACTGAATTTAAACTCTCTAAGGCTGGGGACTACCTGTATATTCCCAGTGTCTAGCTCAGTGCTTTGTTCAGTGCCTTGGGCATAGTAGGGACTTAAAATGTTTGTTGAATTGAGAGCAGAGGTCAGTGAGTAGAGCAGTCTGAGGGTGTGGGCATGTGTTTGAAGAGTAGGAGGAGGAAAGGTTGAATTGGTAAAACAGAACCAGATTATTTTGAAGACCTACAATATCAGAAAGGAGTTTGAACTTGATATCATAAAATGTTGAAAGCTATTATTGACTTTCAACAGGAGAGAAACTATACTCTCAACCAGAAGAATAGAAACCATATTCTCCTCAATTTGCTTCATTTACTAAATTTATACCAAAAAAGTGAACATCTTTCTCTAACGTAATGTAAAAAAAAGTTAATGAGTCTAAATATATATATATTAGGTTGCTTTTAAAGCTAGATTTATTAGAAGGTCAGGCCTTTATTTTATTTGTGTGATGCATTATTTTATTTGTTTATGACAGTATAAAATAGGAATGTTTAGTCACTCTGACAAATTAATGTGGGGAGGGAGAGGAAGAGATCAATCCCAGGGGAAAGGTACTTTCTGGTTGGGAAGTTGAAAGTTAGGAGAGACTCCAGTGGATAAAAAAAAAATTATAGTTAGGAGACCAAACTATTCTCTATATATTTTTGTTTCTCATCTAAGTCCCATGTATTTGCAACAGATATTAACCAGTTTATGTCCTCCTCTCTCCAAAACAAAGAGCTATTTCTTTTCCATGATAGAAAAAATAATATATCACAAGATAACAGATTTAGAGTTCAAGGGACATCAGATCCAACCCCTTCGTTTTACAGATGAGGAAACAGAGGACCAGCAATAACTTTTTAGGATGAAACCATTTAAAGTCTCTGTTTAAACCCTTAAACTGTATGCTTTAAAATATTAACTGGTGTAAAGTTATTCCCCGGATTTAAGGAATCAGTTTCTTAGCGCAACCTACTCTGAGCTACTTCACTCATACAGCAAGCTAGCTAATATTTCTGATGAAACAAAGGAGAATGTCTTATAATGACTTATGTGAGTAACCATCACTCAAAAGAGAATGACTAACCAAAATGATAGACTTACTTCTCTATTTTCTTTCTTATAGAATTTGAGAGCTGGGAGGGATATTAGATATCTAGATGAGGTAACAGAGGTTAGAAGAGGGAAAGTGATTTGCTCAGAGTCACATAAACTTGAGCCCAGGTCCCCTGATACCCAAGCCAATGGTCTTTTCATGACCACCATTTATTGATCAATCTTTGATAGGGGCTGTAGAGTGAATTGATTTTTAGACTTCATTTACTCTGAAGCTAAGTAAGTAAGAAAGATAGATGAATGCTGAATCTGAAAAAATGGATCCATTTTGGTTCTGCCAATTTTTACATGTAGCCAAGTAAAAGTAGTAATTTAGATGGAATTTATTTTCTGCTTCTTGTAATTATTCATTATTAAATTTTGTGTCATTTGGAGATTTATTTCCTAATTTTATAACTGATGAGATAAATATAATAATCTGTGCTTGATTAGAATTAATGAAATCCCTTTTTTGTGGACAATCTTGCCATTTTTTCTCACGTGTGTAAGGTGTATTTAAAGCAATAAAAATGTTTTTTTTCTTTTGAACTGCACTGTTTCTAAAGCTTTGTTTGAAAAGGTCTGAAGTTCACTTCAGTTAAACAAATATCCATTTTTTCTTTAATTTCAATCTTAAAGATATATGCTAGTCTTAGGACTTGAACCTGAGCATCAATAGCATTCCATTTGAATGTAAACAATGTTATTTACATCTGAACTGAAATCTTTGCCACCTCAGTACAGATGCTGAAAATACTGCCTTTGTTAGACAGAAAAAGAAATTACACTGTTAAATGAATTTTCCTAGGCCTTCTTAAGTCAGAATTGATGTTTAAAAATTGGGAAAAAAGTTAAATAATTAGCTAACATGTATTTGTGATGAAATATAAGTTAGTATGTATAGTGGGAAGAGCACTGAAACAGGCATTGCAAGCCAGGGGGGAGGCCAGGCTCTCAGCCATTTCCAAGCTATAGGACCTTGGGCAAGTCATTTGGCCTATAGTTTCTTCCTCTGTAAAATGGGAATAATAATATTTTCATTGCCTGACTTATAGAGTGATTGTGAGGATCAAATGAAGCAAAGTATGCAAAGTACTTTATATCCATAGTGTGCTCTACAAATGCAAATTATTGCTATTTTCTTTACCTGGGAGCTTGAGTAGGAAGTCTGTTGAAAAGAATAGTGATAAAATAGTAAATAGTAATAGTAAAAGAATAGTAATAAAAGCTGTCAAATCCGTAGTACCTTTCCTACTGAAAGGTTACGTATCCTTTTTGTGTTCTTATTCCCCATTGACTTGTCCTCTGAAGTCTTACCTGAGTATCTCATCATAGTGTGGAGGTGACCCATGCTAATAAGATTATACCACTACAGTAGAAGCTTTGGCCAGTCCTAAATAGGAAATGTTTGGACTCCAGACCCCATGATAGATTCCATGTTTCTCATCTGACGACCAGCAGAACTAAATTCAAACAATTTCATTATTACAGAGTTGGCCACAAAGGGAGTAATTTTTCTAGCCATAGCAGCCTATAAAACCTTCCACTGAGACATAACATGTCTGTAACAGGAAAATGCTGAATCTTTTGAAGTACTTTTGCTGTATTTGCATTTGAGTTTTAATAGCTTTTGTTGTAGGTATTATTGAATAATTAAGGAATTACAGAGTCAAGAACATGGAGAAATCCTCTCATCCAGGACCTTAGCCCAAGGAAAATTTGCTTCTAAAGCACCAAATGTGGATGGTGTCTAGACCTTTCTTACAGATCACTAAGCATATTTAATCATTTAATTTTGTCACAAATTCCAATCACAGAGCTATTCTCCCTACAAAAGAAAGGGTCAGATTTGCTTGGGGCTTCATTTAGCAAGGAACTTTCAAAGCATGTGGCACATAAAAATATTTAACGGCTGCTTCCATTCTCATGAAGATTGAAAAATATCCTGATGGTATTTACAGAAAATGTATCTTCCCCATCCCCCCATTTGTAACCCTTTTGCAGGCATCAAGGTCAGTCACTGATGCAATTGCTTCTCAGATTTTTTTTAAACGATGAGGGAGGCAATTACAAGGAGGTTTCCTCAACCTGACACTGCCAGGAAGATGGGCAAATTGCATTTCTTGATGGATGCCAGCCATTATAGAGACCAGGTTGGAAATCTCCATCTAGGAACAGTAAATGAAGGGAAAAAAGAGGAAAAGAAAATGCTAATAAATAGAAAGAAGCCAATATAACAGGAGTGTGATACTTAGCATGATTTGTAAGGGTACTGGATATCATGAACAGTAGATATGTTCACATCCACACGTATGTAACTACATAATTACTTGAGAGATAGAAAAAGGTTAGAAATGCAAATTATGTAAGCAATCAGAGTAGTTTTGTGGAGCATATGCCAATTTATTTCTGAGGCAGAGCATTGCTTGGCCAATTTACACTAGAGGGGACTGACAGATAGTTAACTCTGGCAGGAGGTAAATTTATATAGTGCTGTTACTGCTGGCTGCAATGAAGTTGCAAAGTCTGAAATATCCTGTTCAACAACACAGTGTGGGAAAACGTGATGTTGTGATATCTAATTTTGATACTAATTGCCATCAAGTAGAATTGATCATAAGATATATTCTTCCTGGATGACACATTCAAATGTGCTTAATTACAGAAGTTTCCCAAGCACCTCGTTATAAATATGGCTGTCTTTCCATAACATGATCCCATTGCATGAATCTGCAAGACAGCATTATAGTAAGATTCCAATGCTTTTCGTTATTTTTGTAGTTCTTTTTTTCAGAACTGTTTGGGCTACTGAAATACATTTGGTTCCAAAGATTTATCTCTATTAATTCTCATACCTACCTGTTTGCACATTATAATATTTTAAAGAAATACACAACATAAAAAAATATTAAAGACACAAAGATTTCCCCTGCACAATACAAGTACTCATTTTCTTTTCCAAAAGTTTGCTTTGTAGAACCCAGTTGAATGGATAAGTAAATGTTTTCTCATATTTTTCAGCTCCTGATACAATGATAGATGCAGAAAAGTTTCTTGATAAATATATGTTGAATGCTTGATTATACATGTTATTTTCCATCCCAAGAACAAACCAACATAGTTTTTGGTGTAAGATATTGGAAATGGCTAGCTTAAAGAAAACTATAGAGAATGAACACAGAAAACATAGCTACTGATGGATCTATGACTCCCTTAGCTTCAAGTGAATGTTTTTAGTTTTCATCAGAAAAGATTTTGAAAAGTCAAATGTTCCTAGATAATAATTCCTAGATAAGGAATATTTAGAGAAATATATTAGTAGATGGCACAATGGGTAGAGTGCTTGACCTGGAATTAGGAAGATCTAATTTCAAATCTAGCCTCTGACATTTACTACTTATATGACACTGGGCAAGTCACGACTTATATTTCTCTCAGTTTCCTCATCTATAAAATGGGGATAGTAATGGAGTAATAAAGCACCTACCTCCCTGAGTTGCTCTGAGGAAAAAAATTAGCTATTTCTAAAGTATTTTAAAACACTATATAGGCTATTATTGTTATTATTATTGATATTGTTATTATATGGTTCTCTCATTTTTCAGATGCGGTATCCACAGCATGTTCCCTTACATTTAGCAGCACTGAATGCTCACTCTGACTGCTGCCGGAAGTTGTTATCTTCAGGTAGGTACATCCACTAGCCAGGATGAAGTTTAATTAATAGTTTGAATCATGTGGCTTTAGTGGATGGTCAAAAGCAGTACCTGCCTGTGTTTCATGTCATTAGGCTGGCTTGGTCACTGGGCTGTGTGTAGCTTTCCTAACTGCATGTTGATTCATTCCCGGCAGCCCTTGGTGCTGAAGCTCCTTTGAATGTCTCTACCCCCACATCCATCACTGAGAATTGTGGTTTACATCATTTAGGTTTGGGGGATATAGGAAGTTGATTAAATCATAAGAAGTAAACAAAATTTTAGGTTATTTTAACATTTTAGTCAAAAAAAGGACCAAAATATCTTATTTATATGTGAAAGTGCAAATCTTTGTGGTGAATCTTTGCCAACTTATTTAAGTCTCTTTCTCATGGACTATTTCAAATTGAAAAATTCCTTTACAGATTAGGAAATACAGTCTTAGAATATTGTCTTATGTTACATAACTTGTGGCAAGCTTCTTGTTTATTATATTGCCACTAGGAATTCTATTTTTTTTTCTTCATGGAACTAGAATTCATTTCCTATTTCCAAACCTATATGTACAGAGTTTTCCCTGGGCTTCCAAAGGCAAAAAGGGACCGACCTGATTACCAGGCACACATTGTCTGTGAACTAATTCAGACAATTCAGAAACTCATTTTTCATCTACTCCATTACATATAGCTGATCTTGCTTTCCCAGATTTGGGCATGTGTAAAAATAGCCCCTGCATGAAGGCATGCTTTTTACACCTCCAATGAACCAGAAAGGGTGGGAATTCACTTAAGAAAACATCTCCCTTTAGCATGTTAAGCTTCCTACTTTGGATTCATGTTTTCTTCATGTCTCTGTCTTCCAATCTGCTGTCCTAGTTACCTCCAATCAGTTTCATAAATTTCTACCCTGTGATTGAAAAATGGCGCTGTGGTGCATCCAGGGCTGAATGTGAAAATAAATTCTTCTTGACTTCACGGTCCTTCTTATAGAATCGCCAAGCTTGAGCAGTTACTCTTCGTTTCCATGACAACCTCTTGCTGACTACAATTGCTTGCACTCTGGTTTTTCTACTAACTGATTTTTCTGTCTCTGCAATGTTTCTTGTGGTTTAACTAGGACAAAAGTATAGCATAGTGTCCTTGTTTAGTAATGAGCACGTGCTGTCTGCAGGCTTTGAAATAGACACACCAGATAAATTTGGAAGAACCTGCCTTCATGCTGCTGCCGCAGGAGGGTGAGTAGTTGGTCATTCTGAGTTGTTGGTTCATGAATTAATTGCTGCTGTCTTAATTGGCTAGTTGTTTGTCAACCAAGGGACTTTTTCTGATTAAAGAGAGTCCCAGTGATTTTAAAGAGTGCCACATGCCTTGTGCCTCAGATCACTTCTTTTCTTTTTTTTCTCTCCAAAGAAAAAAATTCATGGAGTTTGAACACAGACTCAATTCATATGTAAAAATCACCTTTTTCTTTTTTAAAGAATTTGTCTTTAGCCTTGAGGAAAGAGGCTGGTAACCACATACACAAAAAACAATAGAGCATCCACTATTTTTTGGTCTTCCTCTAATAAATAGGTAATAGTGATAGAAAAGTAAGACTGAATAACTTCCCTTTCATTTCTAGCCATTCATTTCCCCCACTTCAGCATACTGTTTTAAGGCTTTTTTTGATGCACTAATATGAAATGAATGTAAAAAATGACGCAAGTCAAGAACATAAGATCATGTGCCCATGGTTCTTTTGGTGGAACTATTGAGAGTGTTATTTATATGATACCTTTCTTTTCCATCCCAGGGGTTTGAATACAGTTTCAGTCAATAAACTAATGTTATATGAGAACACATTTACTAAAAATTTCTTTCTTTGACGGCCTTTGTTGAGTAAGATGTTCTTTTAATCATTTTGTGGCCAGTGTGTAACTGATGTTGCCCCAAAATACATCCTTATACGTTTTTTTTATCATCTTTTTATCCATTTGCTGTTAATGAGAATTATACTCAGTAGCTGCTCATGTTGTACCAACCCAACACCATGAATGCCTTGGACAGTGCTTGTATTTAATATTTGTACAAGCTAAAACAAGTTGTGCTCTAAGAAAGGAGGCTGCGAACAGAAAATGAGACTCATCCTAAGTTGAGTTGAATTTATCTGGTTATCATCAAGGAGAAATCAAACTTAAAAAAAAACACCTGAGTTTAAATAGTTGGCATTCACATAGTGCTTTATGATTTGCAATACATTTTATGTCATCTCATCTGATCATCACACAACCCTTTGAGGTAGGTGCTGTTATTATCCACATTTTACATGAGGAAAATGAGGCTGAGATAGGTTAAGTGACATATCCAGGGTCACTAAGCTGATAATGAACATAGGATTTGAACTCAAGTCCTCTTGACTCCAAGCTCAGAACACTTATCTACTATGCCACCTAGTGGCTTGAAAATAATGACTCAGGTTAGTCTGTGATAACTATATGGAACAGTGATGAATAATTTGTCTTCCTACAGACCTGCTTTTTAAAAACAGACCTATATACAAAGTGTTTGTGTTCAGTTCTGGATTTGTGACTGAAATTCCCATTAGCATTAGTATTAGTTGCTTAGGCTTCTGTAGGAAAATACACTCCAATGAGCTTCTTTCTATTTGGCTACTAAACATGATTTATTGCTCCCGTGAATGACGAAGGAGCTTTGAAAGATGACTTTGCTTCATTACATCATTTTCAGCTATGGTTCTTACACATTTATTTACCTAGATTACAAAGAAAGGGAAATGCAGCTGTTTTATTTTCCATTAAGGGCTGTCTAGGCTGAAAATGGCTATCGTGGCAAACTCATTCAGTTGTGATAAAAAGTAATAGTCATCCACTTTGGCTTATTGTTTAAAGGTGACATGAAATTATTGTAGGTTTAAGTGCCTAAATCTCATTTTTGATATTAAATGATCATTTTATAAATGATGTGCTTTTTAAAAAATGTCTTTGGATAAATAATGAAGCATCATTAAAAGATTTGGCTACATAATAATCACTAAGGATAAATTAAAATAATATTCATGCAATTGAAACTACTTAATCTGGCTATTGACTTTGTTGATTTAAAGAACCCTTTTTCAAGAAGATTGTAGAAATTGTAGCTGTGTCAGAGATGAAGCTCTTGTAACTTGTTCACTTTCATTAGCAGAACTTAAGCCAACAGTTACAGTGGAGCACTTAGCTTCAGCCCTATAAATATAGAAGGGAGCACAATTCACCTTCATTTTCTTAATGATTTGTTTCCTATCTTTCCAGTAATGTGGAATGTATAAAACTCTTGCAGAGCAGTGGAGCAGATTTCAGTAAGAAGGATAAATGTGGGAGGTAGGTAATCAAGGATCGCTACATCAGAGGTGTGTAAATAAGGAGGGAGCTGGGGAGGAGATAGTAGGATGAATTGGAATTTCCATCTGGAAATCATATCACTGAATTTCAAATGAGAAACAGTGGCACAACTTGGGAAGATTGCTATCCCTAAAAGAAAATTCCTCCTTCAAGTAGAATTTCAAAGAGGCTGGAGCAATTAACATTAAAAGTTGAATGTACATGTTTGAGTCCTGTATAAAAATAACAGTTATTTCTCTTATGTCCTTCCCATCTTCCTCCCATGTAAACATATTTTTAACCTTCCTGCTGGGGCTATGCCTGTGTAGTCTTGAATTTCTGTCTGGTGTATACTACTTAGCTCTTATACTCCTTGATATTAAGTTTCCCTAATCATAGTGTAAAGGGGAACCTAAAAATGATAAATTCCATCTGCCACATTTTGCAAAGGAAGAAATTAGGTCTTGTCCAAGCCTGTAGGATAACCAGGAATTAAACAGAGGTCTGCTACTTTACAGCCCAGTTTAGTCTTTACTCCACTCTTCTGCCTTCTACTTCCGTATCTCTAGAGTAGGATTGTCTCCTGTCTGACTTTATGGAAAATCTTTTGTGGGTTTTAGAAACTTCAAAATTTTTCATTGGCCTTGAACAATTCAATGTGTGTTTTTTTCCAATAGAGATTGACTTTTAATTCTGTCAAAGTTACATTCCTCTTTTCCAGAGGAGGGAGATAAAGGAATTGGTATCTGTTGTGTGTGTGTGTGTGTGTGTGTGTGTGTGTGTGTGTGTGTGTGTGTGTGTGTGTGTGTGTTTAAATCATGTTATCAGATCTGTGTTATGTTATTCTGGAAGTTAGGTTATTCTCTTCCTTGGCAAACTAATGAGCAACAGCATTGCTCTGATATTGGTAAACATGGGAAGTGCTGGTTCAAATTTCGTAGTCTTACAAAAAAATTACAGACAGACTTAGAAACTCCAGCTGTAAGATTCTTCTAATGGTATTGCTGTGAAATGTCCTATCATTAGAAATATTTTATGGGCTGCATAAAATATATCAAGTTTTCTATAACTGCCTTTTAAAATTTTTTTTTTGTTCCTTTGCCTGAAAGTATGCTGGAGACAAGTGCCTTTTGAAGCTGATTAAAATGCTCCTTTCAGTCCTCAGTTTCTAGGCAAAACCCAATTCATTCAGTGGGAATACTGAGGGGAAAGTATCCCCTTTCCTGTAGTCTTTGAGCCAATGCTTAGAGAATGATGGCCAACTAAATAGCCCATCAAAGTGTTAAAAGATAATTAATAAATTGTTCTATCATAGAGAAATATTAAAATCAGTAATTATAATGGGTTATGTGTTAGGTGCAGTGGAGGTACAAAGATTATAGTCCCAGACTCCAGGAATTTCTAATCTATTCAGAAAATTAACATATGTACACAAGTAATAGAAATATGAAGGACTGTTTATGTTAAATCCAGACAAAAGACTGGGTATGTTAAGTATATACAAAATGCTGGCTAGAGTAATCAGGGAAGGCTTCATAGAAGAAGTAACATTTGAGCTAGACTTTAAAGAATGGTAGGATTTCTAATAGGTGGAGGGAGGTTGAAAGGGGAAATCTAGGTAGAGGAAACGGCAGGACTAAAGTTACAAAGGCCTGAGTGCGTTCAGGAACTAGGGATGGTCTGCCTTGGCCAAAACAAAGTACAGATAAGAGAGAAGGGGAAGGTGAAACCCGAAGGATGCATTAGAACCACACTGTTAAAGAACTTGACTAGTAGACTAAGGGCTTTGTCTTTTATACAGCAGGTCTTGGAGAGTCATTGAAAGTTTCTGAGCTGAAAGAGGATGTGTTTGTGCACATGCACATGTGTGTAAAACATGAGATTGTACCTTAGGAAGATCAATCCATCCTGCCTACCACTTTAACGAAGGGACAGAGAATAAGGGAAGGAAATACTAGTTAAGAGGCAGTTGTGATAGTCCATGCACAAAGTAATAAGGGCCTGAATTGGGGTAGTGACAGTCAGTATAGGAAAAGAGGGGATAAGTGCAAGTAGCGTAGATTTACTTAGCCATTTTCTGTCCTTGTCTTAGTGTTATAGACTCTAGAGCTAGAAGGGACCTTTGAGATCATCTAATGAAACACTCATTATCTGGTCCAGATTTATGAATTCATCAGCATGAGGAATCCCCATAACGGAAATTCCTTTCACCACTGCAGATCAACATTGGTCTTTAGATTATGGTCTCACAGAATTGCCCCTTGGCAACTCAGAGACTTGGCTGTACAGCTGGTGTTTCAAAGGCAGGACTTGAACCCAGGTCTTCCTGAATCCAAGGAAGACTCTCTGCTCTCAGCCTTTCATTTTAGAGGTGACAATAAACGTGGACGTTCTTGTGACACTTTAAGATTTTCAAAGCACATTACACACCTTAGCTTGGTTGTGTCTCAGAACAAACTTGCATATAACTACCTACCTGTGAGGTAGGTATGCTATAGATATGATTGTTCTCCTTTTCCAGATAAAATAAGGGGAAGTTAGATGACTTGCCCATGGTTACCCAGACAGTGTATGTCAGAGGTAGGATATGAATTTAGATATCTGACTCCAAGCCCACTGCTCTGTCCATTATTATGCCACACTGCCTTAAAGTAATTCAAAGATGTTGTTGATTGCCTTCCACAGAGCTGGAGTTGAAAGCCCATGTCCCCTGACTGTGAAGCTCAGTGCTTTTTCCTCCATTACATTCTCAAACGGCTCATTTGCTCACTGGGCAGAAAGATAGGATAACCCCCTTCCCACTTTTCTTAGGATTCTGTGAAAGCATTGTTGTTGTTAACTCGTTTTAGTCCTGTCTGACTCTTTGTGACCCCACATAAGGTTTTCTTGGCAAAGATACTGGAGTGGTTTGCCATTTCCTTCTCTGGTGGACTAAGGCAAATGGGGTTAAGTGACTTGCCCAGGGTCACATAGTTAGTGAGTATGTGAAGCTGGATTTGAATTCAGATCTTCCTGAATCCAGGCCCAGTGCTCTATCCACTGAGCCACCTAGCTGCCTCCTATGAAAGCATGACATTTGTCTATCAGTAGACGCCTGTCTCTGGGAATGCTGCTGTCAGTGTGAGTAAGCCTTCGTGGCTTTTTTCAAGACTTGAGTCTGAAATAACAAATTGTTTATTTTGCAGGACGCCTTTGCACTATGCAGCTGCGAATTGTCATTTCCACTGTATTGAGACATTAGTGAACACCGGGGCCAACATTAACGAGACAGATGACTGGGGACGAACGCCTTTACACTATGCTGCAGCTTCAGACATGGACAGAAAGTAAAAAAAAAATACTTATACGTGTTCCCTCTTGGGGATGGGGGAAGGATTTGTCAAGGTTCTTTTCTCTCTCTTGCCTTCTTAAAGGAACCCTGCTAATGAAGGAAAGAATCTCTTCTCCCATTCAGAGTAGCTTGAATTGCTTTGCCTTTGACCCTGGTTTCCCCTTGGCGCCCCTACATTCCTCTGTCTTCCCATTTGACTATCGTATATCACCACACAGTTTCTTCCCTGTCTTCTCCATTCCTTGCTTTGAAATGCCAAGTGGGACTGCCAAGCTTAGGGTTTCCATTCATTAAAATCTGGTGCAATCTGTTTTGGCATACACTTCAGGTTTCATCATTACCCCCTTCTAAATGCCTCATTTGCCAATAAATTTATATTTGTTCTTATACTTGCCACCCATCAGAAATACTCATCTGTCTGCAATCTTAGCAGCCTTCAAACAGTGTTATCTGTTTGTGAGGAATAAGTTGTTATTGATGTTAACCTTGGGTGTGAGCGCCATTTCAGGAGCTGGATGGAAGGCTAGAGAGAAAAATTGATTGCTAGAGATAGACGTATTGTCAGGACTAGAAATGAAAATTAGACATAAGGTAACTCAATGCAGTAAACAAATTGTGGGTGAATGGGGGTGAATAGCCAGGGCTATAATTTTAAAGATCCTCAGAACCAGTGGCTTTTTTTTGGAAATACTATTCAATTCCCCTATTTGGAGAACTATTTATCTTGTAGCATTCTGGTCTTTCCTTTGTCCCTATGTGATGGGGGTGGGCTCTGGGTTGTTGCTATCACCCCCAACTCCTCCTGGGGAATATGTCTGAATAATGTTACCATGTTGGAGCATGGCACTGTCTGCTGCCATTCAGAATCACAAAGTCATTCAGATGTTAGCCTTTGTTCAGCCCTTGGGGAAACAACAGTCAAGGGCTTAATGTGTACCTGGTTCTGTAAACTCAAGAAAGGCAGGAATAGTTCCCGCCTTCAAGAGGCTCACATTCTAGCATGGCAGACAGCTTACAAGTTGTATATAATAGATTTGCAGTTTCAAGTGTAATCACTTTTCAAAAATTATACTGTGTTATGGAAGTGTTTGTTCTATTCCATCAATTATAAAATAAAATACATTTTTAAAAAACTGTGCCCATATAAGATAAATGTAAGTGACAGGTAATATCAGAGGGAAGACATTATGACAGAGGGATGGATATGGGGGAGGGAAGGAAGTAGGAGGGACCAGGAAAGACTTTTTGCAGAAGGTAGGATTTTAGCTGAGATTTTAAGGAAACCAGGATATGGAGGTCAGGAGGGAATGGATTCCAGGCATGGATGACAGCCAGTAAAAATGCCCAGAGTCAGGAGATGGAACATCTTGTGTGAAAAACTGCAAGGCTACAGTGTCATAACAATTATAAGGCAGTATAGAAACCCTGGGTAATGATAGATTGTTAGTAGCCTTTCAGGTTCTAGCTGAAGAATGTTGGTTTGGGCCTTATCTCCTGATGAATGAGACACTGAACAGGTAACGAGTTAGGAAGGGGCAGAAAAGAGCCATCATGAGAGGAAGTCAAAGATGGCAGCCCTGTTGCCCAAGAGCCTAGACTATGTTGGGGAGGGCATGGCCAATGGTTATCATGCTAAATCACAGACTTTTGAATGTTTTTAAGGTTGTACTGTTCCCAGCGAGAATCCTATGGAGAGGGGACTTGCTGGAGTCCTCAATTGAGAAGGCCTTTCCATGGATCAGGAAAGCTCAATGATGCTTTCTTTGCTTACTTCCCTGAAATCTGGGTGGAGAGGGGGAGAAAAGGGCAAACCGTGCCCCAGACCACAAACTGCTTTGCTACTTTGAAAATGAGTTGTATTTTTCTATCTCTTGTGCTAAGAAGAAAGAACATTTTGGGGAACACTCATGAAAACACAGAAGAACTTGAAAGAGCCAGTGAGCTAAAGGAAAAGGAAGCTGCCTCGTAAGTGTGTTCTCAATGTTGCTGCCTAAATCTGACTCTGATCTTCCTTTTATTGGGGTGGGTGGTGTATAAGAAGTCTGAGTTCTGAGACTGACCTATCCTAATTTATGCTGGCACAGCTAACTCACTACCTGAACTGTAGACCTATGGAGGTAATTTGGGGCCCTCACTTTGGTATAAAACAACTTATTCTCTTAATGAATCTTTAAATAATTCTGTTTTCAGACCTGAACTTCTGCATGCATGTGACACATCAATGATTTTACAAGGGGAGAGTGGGTGTGACTTGTACTCAGTCAGGAACCTTCAAAACAACAATAGCTAGCATTTATATAGCACTTTATAAATATTTTCTCATTTGATCCTCACAACAACCCTGGGAGAAAAGATGCTATCATTAACCCATTTTACAGATGAGGAAACTGAAGCAGGCAGAGGTTAAGTGACTTGCCCAGGATCACACAGCTAGTAAGGTGAACTCCTCCATTAGATTGTGAACTTCTTGAGGACAGAGGCTGTCTTTTTGCCTCTTTTTGCATCCCTACAGTGCCTGGCACACAGGAAGTACTTAATGAATGTTTATTGAATAACTGGTTGTTTACAGATTCTGCTCTCTAGCCACTAACCCACCCACCTGCCTGAGGCATCCTGTGTGTAATTCCTGACTCTGACACTAATGTCTCAGGGGAAATATCAAAACCTCTCTGTACTCTCAGCTTTCCATATTCATGCTGTGAATGACCCTAACTGGCAGTTGTTTCAGTGAGGCTCTGTGAGGTTCTTGTCAGGGCTTTGAGCTTTTTGTCTGATTTGGACACTGGAAGTACAAGCAGCTCACTTCTTGCGAATACTCAACTCATAGCTCGTATTTTTATGAAGCTGTTCATAGCTACTGCTGTCTGCCCCTCTTCTTGGGTTTCTCATCCAACCTCTTTCCACATTTCCCACAGGGCTGCCATTGTGGCCAACCTCTCTAGGAGCTAGAATTGGAAATTCTATTACTGTCTCCAGTGGGGTGCTTAACTCATCATCACCACCAGGATCCCAGTCATTAGAGAGCCTCTTCACCCTCCTTTGTACCTTGGCCCTTGTCTTACTCCTTCATTCAAAGAAACAAGTTGTCATAGACTTCTCCTTTCACAATGAACATCCTTCCCCTTAAAAGCTGTAAAGGCACCTCTTCCTCTTTCCTCCTCACTTAGCCCATTCTTTCAGTAAAGCCTTTTCTCTATCTTATTCTACTCTCCTCCTTCTCCTTCCCTGGGCCCCCAGATCTCTTTAGAGTCAGGACAATGGAGATGGAGCACTGCTATAGGATGTCAGTAGGTTTTATAATATATTATAGGTCAGCTATATTATATTTAAACAGTCCTTTCTGAGATGTCTCCACAACATAACCACCCTTTCTCACTTTGTTTCAATGGGAAATTGCATCACAAGCCTTAAAAGACTTGAGAGCATTTTGAAACATAATCCATTGGTAAATTGAGGACTGCCTGTATCAAGGGTTCTTAGATGTTTTGGGGCACAGATCCTTTTGGCAGTCAAGTGAAACCTATGGACTCCTTCTCAGTAGAATATTATTGTATTTTTTTTTATTCAAAATGGAAGAAAACACTAAATTTCAATTAGTGAAAATAAAGATGTAGGTTTTTTTTCCTATCCAAGTTCAGAAACCCCACTAAAATCCATTCACAGACCACTGGTCCCCAGGTTAACCCTGGTCTATACACGGGAAACTTATCAAACTATTGGCTACATGTTGGTTCATAAGATGGACCCATTTTGGACCCTGTCTATGGCAGCTTAGCTCCAAAAGTATCTTATGTTCCCAGAGATAGCATCATAGTAAGGTTCCAATACATATTTTAACTTGTTAATAGACCTATTGCATCCAGGTCCCAATTAGTGTGAATAATGAATTCCTTGAAGTGATAGTATATATTCAAATTTGAATTATTCAAAGTTACAATTATGTAAAATATGGTCATTGGTTCCAGTTCAATGGAAATATGCAGTGAGAATTCTCACTTTAGGGGATTTATTACTAATAAATCGGAACCTAGCTATTTGCAAGATACATGACATGTATTTGATTTTCAGAAATAATTTTACCACTAATCTTCTGTCATTTCACTATAAATTAGTACATTTCATTTGTATTTTTTGATTTCTTAATTTTACCTTGTGCCAAAATTTATTCAAATAATAATATGAGTTTTCGAAGAAGCTATGATCATTTTATGTTGCCTGATCATACTCTACAGGAAGAAATAATAACATGTATTTTAGAAAATAATTCTAGAGGAAAAAGAGAATGATGTGGCTTCATAAAGGCAAAAAGAAATCCAATATAATTTCTTTAACACCAATAATGTAATTATAGAACTGAACACATTCTGTAATGGTCATGTAGTCACTCTGTATTCAGACAAGATTGAATCATTTCAGACAGATGGGCAGTCATCCTAGTTCATGCTTTTTAGGGAAGTCAGTTTAACCTCCTTTTTTCATAACCTGTTCCCACGTTTACAACTCTGTCTAGAGGATTTTTAAAAATCGAATCTAATCCCTAACGGTGCCATTTAAGCCCATTTCTTCATATGTTGTGTTTAGTGTAATAACTCTTCATTGTTCTTGGGGAATGTTCATTCTCTTTCTTAAGCTTTCAGTATATTGTCTGGGCTAAAATACCTGTCTTCCTTTTATCTGTCTTCATGATGCCTATTTACCAACCTTTTAACTGTCATTTGTAGCTACTTGGAAAGTAAGATTTAAAACAAAACTGAAACCATTTGAAGGAGGAGTTGGCTATTGAAATAACTGGACCACTTCTTTTATTTCTTATATTTGGGGCATACGTTTTTCCACATTACTATCCCATGGTTCTGAGGAGAGAGAAGTTATTTACACTGAGATGGAAAGAACTATGATTTCCCCTCATGGCAACTTCTTGTTACCAAAATATACTCTAAAATTTAGGATGACAGGAGCAAGCTGAAGTAATAAGCTTCTGAAAGGCCTAAAATTGATGTATGAAAGGTTCTTTATCAATCTGAAACATAGAAAGTCAATAATAAGGATTTTAATTTTAGAGATACTTAGAAACACACTTGAATTATCAAAAATATTTTAGGGGGGAATGGAGGTAGGTATGTCATTCCTTATGGCTTTGGTGACTGGAGATTGTAAATGGGTATTCTTTGATAATGTCTTTACAAACAAAAACAAACTAAAGGATGCCTCACATCATATTTACAGATGCCTGGAATTCCTACTTCAAAATGATGCAAACCCATCAATTCGGGATAAAGAAGGTTACAACACCGTACATTATGCTGCAGCCTATGGCCACAGGCAATGTCTGGAATTGGTGAGTATCTTTTTGCCACCTCGAAAATGCTGAAATACTGATGATTGTCCAGAAAAAAAAATGTCTATTTATTCAAGTGATCTCTGGAAAACTTTACTAAGATATAGGCTACCCAAAGGGGATGTCCTCCAATTCATTCCCCTCCTGCAAGATTCTTTCTCAACCTATTCTTTCTCCCTAGTTTACTCTGTCCATTCCCCTCTCACTTTCCCCAGCTACTTGCTCAGTCAGTTCTCTTCTCTCTCAATCTCTGCCCTACATTGACCTATTTTCCTTTACCTACAAACATCTTCAAGTCTTTGCTGTCCTGAAGCATTCTTTCCCTAGACTTCTGATAACCTCTTTCAGCTACTACCCTAGCTCTTGCCTTCTTACTGACAAACTTCTTTTTAAAATTCATTTATTTATTTTTTTAAAGGTTCATTTTTTAGATTTTGAGTTCCAAATCCTCTCCCTCCCCCATCCATCGAGAAGGCAAGCAATATGATATCAATTATACATGTAAAGTCATGCAAAACATTTCCTCATTAGCCATGTTGCAAAAAAAAAAAAAAGAAAGCAAAGATAAAGAAAGCAAAGAAAAAAAGACTGCTTCAATCTGCCCTCAGAGTTCATTAGTTCTCTCTCTGGAGGTGAATAGCATATTTTGTCATGAATCCTTTGGAATTGACTAAAACTTCTTGAAAGATTAGTCTATACTTGTTTCTTCTACTTCCTCACTCAGCTTTTACTGAAACAGTGCTCTCCAAAAGACATTAGTGACATCCTAACTACCAAATCTGGTGGTCTTTTCACCATCTTCCTCCCTGACCTGTTTTGCATTTGACCCTATTGCCTGATCTTAATCTGCCCCCATTTTAATTACTTGTCTTCTTTCTTGACTTCAATACCAATGGACTCTCCTGGTTCCCTTCCTTCCTCTCTGACCTTACATATGTAAAGATGCTGCTTATTCTCTTATCTCCTTAACTGGCTCTTCTTCCTCCCACTCCTTAAATGTTGATGTACCTCCATCTCTTCAGTCTCTGCTCTTTTGTCATGAGTCCTTCCATTTTTATGGTTTCACGTATCTCCATCCATCCACCATGAAAGTGCCTCTAGCCCCAACTTGAGTCCTTAACTCCAGTTTCAAGTTTCACATTTCCATTCAGGACATATCACTTGAACTATTGTGATAGTCTTTTTCTAAAAGTAAATTTTTATTATTATCTTTTGTTTTCACACAATCTGTATTTCCCACCACATCCTTCACTCCTTCTCCTAGTGTTGACTGGTCCCACTGCCATCCCTTCAAACCCAGTCCATCCTACTCACTGTTGCCAGATTAATTTTTACTAAAGAATACTTATTCTTTAGTATTCTTGACAATATTTCACATTAGAAATGTGAAATCCTCCCTACTACACTGAAACTTTTAATGGTTTCTCCATTGCCTACCAAATAAAGTCAAAACTTCTTTGGTTGGCATTCAAGACCCTCCACCATTTGGTCTGAATTTACCTTTCTAGCCTTATCTCACACTACTTCCTTTCACTCACTCAACTCTATCCAAATAGTACTTCATTTCAATTCCTGATCAGTCCCTGAGTCTTCCCCTACCTCCATTCCTTTGCTTAAGCCTTTTCCTGTGACTAGAATACCCTAATAGTTCTCATAGTTCTCGCCTGCATGATTCTTACCAATTCTTTCACTGCCAGATTAAATACCATCTCTACCCTACTTCCACAGAACCTAGTACTTACCTTTCACTGCACGCTCACATTCTACCTTGTATTATAGCTATTTGTATACATGCCTTAGGTCGTTTATTCAATCACATTCTCTGTGTGGCTATTAAGAATAAGGCAAAAGCAATAGGCAGGTTCTTTGACATGAAGTTAATAAGTAAATGCTTGGGTTCCTGTCATTCAAAAGTACTATGTGGATGTTTGTCCCTCTTCAGTCTCATTCCTGTTAACAGCTGTATTTAGAAGCACTTAGTATCCAAAATTCATTACCTTCTGCCCAAGAGATGCTATCAGTCAGTCAACAAGGATTAATTAGGCCCTTAATATGGGTCAAGGTCATGGCATCATTTCTGACTGGGTAATTTGAGATTCATCTTCTTGCTTTACTCAGGTTTGTTTTTCTTTCAGTAATAATTTTCAGAATCGTTAAACTTCATATAAAAGAAAATACTTGAATTTAATCAGCTTCAAGAGCTTTTGAGGACTTGGTCAAGATTTCAGTTACTTTCTTTTTTTTTTTTAATATCGAAACTGAAACAACCAAGCAATCTCTAAGCCTTTTTTCTATTACCCTGGCCAATTAATAGCTTTTTTTTTTTTGCTGCAGCTTGAAGCTTGTCAGCTCAATTAAATGGTACTTAATGCCATTCTTACTAAAGCAACTTATAATGAGTACTAAAGGGCTATTGTGGGGAACATGCCTAATTTAACAAACCTGTCCTCTTAGAGGGCATACTCTTTGGGGTAAGAAACATGATTGCTCACATTCCATTCATTAAGGTTTTTTTGTTCACTCTGACCATTCATGAACAATCCCCAAGTCTTCTTTACTGTACCATCTAAGGATGTCAGTTCTGTATACACTAAATTTGGAAGTGACACTATTGACCAATGTTTATTTCCTCATTTAGTCCCACTGGAACTCTATGGAAAAGGGGAAACTACCAGAGCTCTTTTGAAAAACCTCATCTATCCATTGTAATGAGGTTCATTTCTAGATGAAGACTGATTCTAGGAATATCAGATCACACTCCCTCAAGAATCAGGGCAGGTGTTGTTACTTCTGTTCCTTCTGTCCCCCCAAACTTGCATTATAAAGTTGGCCTATTATTTGGTACAACACTGTTAGCAGATGTGAGAGTCAGTGTAGGAGAAACATTCGAATGAATTTGTTGTTGATTTTAAGGAAAGCAGCCCTATATTCCGCAGTAAGTTAACTATATTCCATAGTAAGTTAAAGTGTAAATTTATTTTCCAAAGTATACTCAAAAAGCAATGGCTTTTCTGTTTGAAAAACAAGTTTAACTAAATGCATCATCATTGTATATATATTTTTCTTTTTTGGTGAGGCAATTGGGGTTAAGTGACTCATCCAGGGTCACACAGCTAGTAAGTGTCAAATGTCTGAGGTCATATTTGAACTCAGGTCCTCCTGACTCCAAGGCTGGAGCTCTATACACTGTGCCACCTAGCTGCCACTTTTTATTTATTTTTGTTTTTGTTTTTGTTTTTTTCAATAGCATAATCACATCGTTAAATACTACAACTTTAATAACATGTGGCACTTAAGGATAGGTTTGTTGTTGGTTTTTTAAAGTTGTTAGTCCAGACAATACCATTGAATCCTAGAGCCTGGTAATTCTTAAGAATAATTGGCCAATAATCCCTGCTTTAATATCTAAGTAGTACATTATTGCTTTCATTCTTAAGGGGGAGGCATTTATATGACATTTCTGTTTTCCAATGAAAAGGCTTTCTGTTAACACCAGAGTTTCACAAGGAGTCCTGCCTGATGATGAAATTATCCCTCTGATTAGATCAACACTTGACAACCCTGTCTTGTATGTTAGTAAGAGATGGTTATTTATGGCAATTACAAGGCCCAGAAAAAAAATGAGTAAGGAGACCTTATGATCCTATTCTGCACTGCCAATTAAAAAGAACCTAGTTGTCTACAGAGGTGCCTGAACTGGGGGCATTTTGGAAAAAAAAAATGGTTTACTCAGCTATTTAGAACAAAGAATGGAGGGATGTGGGGCAGAGTGAGGAGTTTTCATTTATTTTTCTTTAGTTCAAAAGTAGCATTAATGGGGGGGGCACAAAATACTCCCTAAACTCTTTTATGAGCATAATTCCCACTAAACAATGTGACTGACTGTGCAGGGCATAAACATCTCTACCAGCACCTAATTCTGGGCCCATGTCTGTGTATTTATCAGGGAACCAGCTTGTCGATATGAATATCTAAGAGCTCCTGTTCCCCAACTTTTCCCTCTCTACCTCCCTTCTCCTTCCAGGAGTTTCAAATCTAATTGTTGGAATTCCACAGAGTATAAAGGAGATATTTTTGGGTAAGGGATAAGTCTCACCACTTGATCAGATAGCTGTACCTAGAGAAAAAAAAGAGAGGAAAGGAGCTCACACTAGGATACCACTAGGAGTTTGCTTCATTGGGAATTGTACCAGAATCCAAAAAACTAGGTTGGGACAACTGTGAAGTTTGTCTTTTGAATCTCCATATTTCTCCCACCATTTATGTATCTCTGTACCATGATACACAAGAGCAATAATACATATTATTAAATGTGTCAGATTGATTTTTTGTATGTTTAATTTGATTATGACACTGAACTCTGTAAGTGTAAACTTGGTCTTCATAGTTTGCTGATTGTAAAATCATGGTTGTCTGCTCAGTTTTAGTTATTTAGAGAAAATATTGTACTTGTATTCCCAGTATTTTTGCTACATTTAAAAAAACAGATATTTTTCACATTCAAGATCAAAAAACACTTGTGGGTAGATAGACTTGGCTTATGAGCCCTTTGCACTGTGTAAATAAGATTAAATTTGAGAAGCAGGGAGTCCTTGAAGAGAATAGATCTTATTCTCTCCCATCCCACCATCATCCCTTTTCAATGTCTATTATACTTGTTTGGTAAGCAAAGAAAGGAAGTATAGGAAATCCCTAATTGGACCCCTAGTTGGAATTTGTATGTGATGTGTGTATGTGTGTGTCCCTTCTAATTCTGTGTCTATAATCCTATCATTGATGGTCTGGTACAGTGTGGACTAAGTGTCTTCTGAAGTTCTTTTTCACTATGAGAGCTATCATCATTCTAAAATTCCCAAAGTAATCTTCAGTCTCCAGGACCCATTGTTTTATGCCTAGGAATTTTTAGGGTGTGGATAACCTTGCAGCAATTTCCCAATGAGCAGTGTTTCTCAATAATGTCAATCTTCTTTTCCCCTGCTATTCTATAGGGACTTTGAGGATGAGTAGGAGAGCTCATGGACATTTGTACCTTATTCATTATTATGCAGAAAGTATAAGTTAGAGATTTTGAACCAGAATTTTGAAGTCACTGTCTCTGTGTGTGTGTGTGTGTGTATAATATATATTCTATATGTGTGTGTGTGTATACATATACATATACATATATATATGTGTATATATATATATATATATATACATACATACATAATATGTATATTGGGGGGGGGCAATTGGGGTTAAGTGACTTGCCCAGGGTCACACAGCTAGTAAGTGTGTTTCGTCTGAGACTGAATTTGAACTCAGGTCCTCCTGACTTCAGGGCCAGTGCTGTATCCACTGCGCCACCTAGCTGCCCCATGTATATTTTCTTGATAGGTAAATGAATGCCAAAACATTTATTAAGCACTTACTATGTGCCAAATACTGTACTAAGGGCTGGGGTTATGAAGACAAGCAAGAGAAAAAGTCTCTCCCCTCAATAAACTTCTATTTTAATGGGGAAAGATAATACATAAAAGAGAACTGGGAGGGTGCCAGTATAGTCTAGAAATAGTTAGGAAGCACAATAAGGCAAAAGGTTCACCTATCAGAGCCCAGAGACCTGGTAGTTCCAGAGGGAAGTGGTGAGGGAGCCTGGATAGAGTGGTACCAGCATGGTCTGGAAATGTCCAAGAAGAACTTTGCTGGTGTTTTGTAGCAAAGGGTCCTCAATATAGGACTTTGTCGTAGAGCTGTTTTTCAGTGAAGTCTCTGTGTGAAGATCTGAGACAAGACAAAGCCCTAATCAACCCTATATACTTACCAGTGTGAATTTTGTATTTGACAAAAGTAAGAAGGACTGATTCATTAGCTTCTTGGAAAATACAGAGGCAAAATTTTAACAAAAATAAATCATTATACCCTTTATAAAAATAAATATAAGCTGTTAAATGATGATCACATGTGGATAATTAAGTTGGATCCCATTGGGGCATTGTAAACCTTAAACCACCATGTAAGTATGAATTATCATAATTACAAAAACTGAAACCATTGGCTTAGAGGTTGTTGACTTTACTTGCCCCAGAGATAGTGAGCACTATCCTCCCTAATTCTGAGCACATGATGTATAATGAGTCCTACTTCCCTCTTAGGAACATCTAATGGAGTGAATTTCTTTGTGATAGCTTTTGGGTTTTTTATGGGTGGGGATAGGAAAGGCACTAGCGGTTAAGCTTAAGCTTGACCCATCTCCTTTTATTTTTTGCCCTTAACTCTCTTTAACGCCATCTCTATAATGACATTCCCTCCAATTCTCCCCTTATTTAAGAATATATAAAAATCTATATCTAAAGATCTTGCATATCATATTGAAAGAAAGACATTTTAGTGAATAATATATATGTACCATATATAGTGTATATATAGTACATATATGTATATAGTAAAATTGCCTCCTTTACTGTGATTTCTGCCAGATGAATGGTGGGCCCTGGGGTGGAAGGTTCGAGGCATAGCAGAAAGTGATAAGGAGTATTATTACTGGTACAGAAGCTTTTAAGCATTATCCACCAAAAAGTCTAACGTAAGAGATCAAGAAACTGGGGGTGGGAGATAGGGAGGATGAGGATATATTTTAAAGAAGACATTCTGAAAGAAGTTACAGGAGATGGCACATGTCTGAAGCTTTGTTATGTATATGAAAGACAGAGAAATTATTCAGGTAAAAATTCTGTCTTTTTTAAGAGCTGCATTTAGTTACAAGAGATATCTTTTCATGTAAAATGAATGTTTCTTGGCAAAGTGCACTTTATAAGCTCAAAATTCTATTATATCAGAGAAGACCCATGGAAGCTCATTTGTATACCTAGACCATTGTAGTCAACTCTTTGAAGGGAGGAAATAAGGATAATCCAAAAGTCATTAATATATAATTTTAGAATATAAAATATATGGGTTTTTTCTGTAGCCAAGTCAACTTTTACTTTTGCTTAAGCTGAATGTTAAGTTCTCTCCACTCATATGACTCCCACCCTAGGGAACTTGCCTTGCCCAAGTACACATTAATAATGGAAGGAGGCAGTCAGGAGACCAGATGACAACCAGGAAGCCCTAGATTAAAATTCTAGATTACTAATGTCTATGGATAAACCACTGTTTACATAGTCCACATATGAATAAAATAAAAGTTGGCTATAATTCTGACTGAATGCTTAATTCTTTGACCCTTATTTTAACTAGCCCAGCTTTTAACAAGATCAGTTTAACTCAGTGTGTGCCATCACATTTGAACAACTACTAGTTTATACTGATGTGTAGAACACTGGATTTATAAGTACATTTGAACAAGTACTGGTTTATATTAATGTATGGCATACTGGATTTATGAGTGGAATTTTTAAGGGTGACTTTTGTATAAATAAGTGAAATGTCTGTTGCATCTTGAAAATCTTCCACAACTTTGAAAGAAACATGATTCTTTAGAGCCAGTTCAATACCTAGCAAAACTTCATCAAATGTTTTACAGATGGAATTATTCAGGGGCTACAAATCCAGCTATTTATAAACTGTGATTCATTTTGAGGGCCTAATTGGTATAGTTGAAAGACTCCTGCCCTTGTAATCAGGAGATAACCTGAGTTCTAATCCTGACTAAGACGTTTACCTAGTGTGTAGCCATAGATGGGTGCCTATCTCACTTATCCTCTCAGAACCTCTGCAAAATGAAAATCATAATACATGTCCTAAGCTCATAGTATTGTTGTCAGCAATGTGCTGTGTGAACCATAACAATATCTAAATGTGAGCTACTCCTGTTTTCTCAATAGCAATGAGCTACTCCAGAGTTGCAGGAATTGCCATTAGAGCAGTCATCATCCCTCCCAGTGAGAGTAACAAAAAATAATCATGCTAGATAGTTCTTTTTCACAGTAGTTTGCATTCTCACACTCTCCTAGTCTTCGGGATATTTTATTTTTACAGAACCTCATAGTGTCTATGACCTTACATTCAAATTGGAACGCTACTTATAAGTGCCTATTATGCTAAGTACTGGGGAGGGAAGTGGAGATTGAGAATTTAAGAAAAATACAATCTCTGCTTTCATGGAATTTAGAATGATCTTGAGCAGCTGTCTTTTAAAGGAGGGCCATAGCTTCATAAGAAGCAATGACTTGACCTCAAGAGCTGTATGATAAACCAGTCAGAGGTGAGAAAGATAGATTACATTTCATCCTTCCTACAATAGCCAGACATAGGTTTTGTCCCCAATACAATCACCCTATCATCATCGTCATCATCATCATCATCACAACTTGCATTTATATATCAATTTAAGGTTTTTAAAGAGTTTGAAAAGTACCTCATTTTTTTCTAACAACAACGCTGTGAGGTAGATTATTCACATTTTATAGACAAAGAAACTGTGGGAAACAGAGGTTAAGTGACCTTCTCAATTACATAGCTATTAAATGTACAAGACCAGATCTGAAGTCAGATTTTCCTGACTCCAAGTCCAGCATTTTATCCACTGTTCCACTCTACCTGCCTCTTTTCCCACAACACTTTGATAGCTAGCCATTATCTTTCTTCTTCCTACCATTTTTTCCCTGGGAAGGACACTTTTGATCTTCTGTAGCATGATGTAGAGCCAGATGTCTGCACTCCTTCAGGTCACTGAAATTTTTAGATCACCTGCCCCATGAGAGATTTCACCAAGGATCCTGTGTAGCATTCTGAAATGTCATCTATAAATAGGATCATGTATTGTTTTGTATTATTATTATTTGTGTATATTTCACATTACCCTACCAGTATAAGTTCCACGAAGGCAAAGATTGTCTTATCTAAACTATCTTCTTCCCCAGAACTTGGTGTACTATGGGTTCTGCATAGTCAGTACTTGGTTAGTTTTTTAAGTTTGCTTTAAGGAGCAACATGAAAATTAGAGACTTCAAAATGGCAACAAGAGTTAGAATAACAAAGGAATGGGAGCCACCAGGCCTAAGTCACTAGTCTCTTGCATAAAGAATAGAAAGAAAGACTCCTAATTTCTACTTCCCATCAATTATCACTAGATTAATTTTGATTCTATCCAGTAAATCATCTTAAAACATCTCCTTACCTTTACAAAAAGTAGTTCTAAGGACAAAAAGTCTTTCCAAGTCTCTAAGATAGTACAAGAACACCAGATTTTGTTTTGGTTTTGTCCGACTGGCTGGCAACCAAGTATCCTCAAGGATAGGGGTAAAACTAGGGTGGGCCATATCTGTGCCAGATATGAGACATCCGGAGGGAAGAAGGAGAAATAATCGTAGTAGTTCCTGAAAAAAGGCATCCTGATAAATAAGAAGGGTTTGTTTACTGTTAAAAATAAAAAAAACCACTCCACAGCTGTAGGCATGGATATAATCACTGGAACTAAATACCAGGAGTAATTTAGCTATTGAAGAAGCTATTTTCTTCATATTTAACCCTGAGGCATTTGGTGGCTGGAGAGGAAATAATATATTTGGAGATGAAAGCTTTGCAGCATTTTTCCTACAAGAAAAATGTATCATTTTTTCCAAAGCTGATGCAACAGAGTAATATATTCATACCACCGAACAAAAAGGAAACATGTTTTAAATCCTCCTTAAGCCTCCACTGACTCGCAGTGCCATGTTTTTGAACCAGCTGTGACATAACTGCCCCTGCTCAGGAGAATGAAGGGACGAACCTGTCTCATTCACGGGTAATCACATCAGTCAGAGGTGGCCTAGCTCCACCTGTCACAACTTAAAAGCCAACTGGTACCCAAGGCAGTGAATGAAACGCTGTCACAAAGTTTTGACTGTGCCCTGAAACCATACCTTGGTCTTCTGGCATTTGCTGACATTCCTTTTCATCAGAACCTTGAATTTGTCTCTTCTCTCTACTCCTCCCCTTCACCCCTTTTGTTCATTCAACTTTCCACCTATTTGCCACAATTTATGGACTTCGAGGAATTATCTTGCTGGTTAATTTCCAAAACTACTATCTCTTGTGATTTGTGGTTTTCAAAACGGACAGGGGAGTCATTCACTACTGGCTCTTCATTAGCTCTTTGGTGAGAAAGTATGACATTTCATAACTCTGTTATTATATGAACCTTCTCTGTAGTCAACTTCTATTGTATCAAACTAGTTTCATCCTTATCATTATAGAATTATCTTCATCCATTGAACCCAGACTCTTGTCCTGCTCTTGAATGGGTGCTGCTTCTCCTATTCTTGACATAGAGTACAACACATTTTATATTTTGCAAGAAATACAGGACCATAACCCTGACCCACTTTTAGGCCCACGTGGGCCTAGTTTTACCCCTATCCTTGAGGATACTTGGTTGCCATCCAGTCGGACAAAACCAAAACAAAATAATCCATTTTCTGAAATACATGTGCATGTAAATTTAAAAAAAAACTTTAAGGAAAATAATCAAATAGTATTTATTGAGCTCCTCTAATAGTTCCAAAAATATGCAAGGGGCATAGTATACCAATGATAAGGCTGAATGACTGCTTCAAGGTGTTTCTTCTGGAGTAGCTATACGTTGGCAGGATCCTTGCAATTAGAGGTCTGCTACTCAGTTTTTATGCTCCCATTGAGACCCTAAATGGGGGAAAGGATTGCACACAAACCAATTGACAACTCTTTTATGGTGAAAAAGATAATCAATCAACTAGTCAACTGATTATTGCTTTATATTCCCAGTAGAACCTGTTTGGGAAACCAAATTAAAATAAGAACTATAAAGACAGAGTAAGAGTAAATGATCTCAGAGAGTATTGCCATCAAGTTCTGATAATCTGGTATACCTTTAGAAACAAAAAACCCTCAGAACTATAAAGAAACTTGAGATCTTTCCCTAGTCCTTAGATTTTAGATGCCAGCTAGTCTAACTTCTATCTGAGGCTCAATTACATTCTATAAATATCTCCTACAAATGGTCATCCAGTGTCTACTTAAGCATCTCCAGCAATTGGAAACTCACTAACTTCTGGTTAGTTCTAATTGTTAAGTAGTTCTTCCTTATATTGAACCCTAATCTACCTCTATGTAAATTCTTCTTGTTAGATGTGGTGTTGCCCAATCTGTTCTCTGGGACCAAGGAAAATAAGTATAATCCCTCTTATATTTGACAAGGTTAGTGAGCTTGGCCTTGGTTCCTGGCAAGAGTCTAGAATTTCTTATTAAAGGCATACTAAAAGGAAAGAATGAGTCATTACGAGGATCCAACATGGCTCCACCAAAAACAGGTCAAGTAATCCTTTTAGGTAGAATTCTTCAGAATCACACAAAGAATAATATCAAATTATTACAGATTTTCTTAAAAGTGATAAATTTTCATTGACTTGAGCTATTACCATACCCTTTTTGGTCAGGATTATTAGTTTGGGATAAATATAATTTACCTAAGTATTTCACAAAGCCTCTTGGGGTATTCTTGTGGAAATGATGGAGAGATGTGGTTTAGACAAGCGTATTGCAAGAAAGATTTAAAACTTATTGGATGGCTGGACCAAAAGAGTACTCAATGGTTAGATGCAGTACTGCGCTGTTAATGTTTAACAACCAGCCCTCTGGAGGAAAAAGTTTGCAAAACACACTGAAGTTTAATCTGCATCATTAACGCTTTCTCCAATCAACAAAGCAATACATCGGGTCCTGATTTGTAGCATTTGCCAATTTCTGGTGTAATTGCTCACAATGAAAATATAACAATTAGTTCTTGCCAGCCTGTCCAAATTGGCTTTAGCATACCTCTTATGCTGTCTGTTTGGATGGAGATTGTTTGTGCTCATTATGCTTAGTTCTGTGCTCTTTAGCATGCCTTTACTTAATCAAATCATTGAGGCCGTGCTTATGAAGTTTACAGATTACAAAAAGATAGGAGAAATAGATAACATGTTGGTTTACATAGTCAAGATGCAAAAGCCTTCTTGACAATTTAGAATGTTATGACATATCTAATGAGATGAAGTTTTAGTGAACTGCAAGTTCAATATGTGTGAAAGTGCTGGGTCCCCCCCAAAATTAATTAAATGTCAGGTTACATTAAGTGAGGCAGTGTCCAAGGGTTGATAATCCCACTGTGCTCTGTGAGAACACATCTGTAGTACTGAGTTCAGCTATCTTAGGAAGGACATTGGTAAGTTGGGTAACATCCAGATGAGAACAAGGATGGTGAAGGACTTTGAGATCATACCATATGAAGACTAGCTGAAGGACTGGGAATGGATGAGCTTAGAGAAGAGTGCACGAATGGCAGAGGGAGTGGAATTCATGAGAGCTTTCTTTAAGTATATGAGAGCTCCTCATGTGCATGAAAAATTATACTTGCTCTGCGTGGCCCCAGAAGTTCAGAATTGGGAACAATGGGTTGAAAATACAAAAAGACAAATTTAGGCTTAATGTGAGGACATTCTAACAATTATACTACCCTAAAAGTGCTTTGTTGAGAGAGGCCATGAAGGAGCGGTAGGAGATTCCCTGTAACTGGAGGTCATCAGGCAAAACTTGGATGGCCAGTTGTTCATGTAATGTTATGGAGAGGAACTTTGTTCAAGTATACTATGGACAAGATGGCCCCTGAGATTCTGATGTTCTTTAAATTCATTCTGGCTATATGATCACTACACAAATCTCTATCATAAGACCAAAGGAGCATAGATTTAGAGTCAGAAGGAACCTTAGAGATCTGGTTCTAGAAAATGAGGCCAAGCAAGGTAAAGTGACTTGCCCAGGATCACACAGTTAGTACTTGTCTAGAGCAGACTTCAAGCCCTAGTCTTCTTTACACAAAGTTTATCACTCTACCCACTACAGAACTTTCATTTAACAATTTGTCTTGGAATTTTGACAGGTGACAACTCTTTTTAAATTAAACTGCCGTGGATTTCAGAATACTTACATCAGCCAGTTCAACTGATGGCAATGTCCCCTGCACATTATCAGAGAAATATTTAGATATTCTGGCTCTCCAGCTCTCTTTTTTTCTTGAATCCATGTTATCATGCCTTCCTGGCTTTATAACATCATGATACAGTAGCATAGCGTTGTTAGGATTACAGCTTATTTTACCTGAGCTACAGTTTAAGGCGTCTACTCTCTGATGATGATATAGAGATGTACCTAAAACTGATAAGCAAATTATCTTCCAATCACAAACAGTGCTATACAGTGTGTATTGACCCTTGTTAGCCTAGAATGATCTGACTAGATTTCTAGGTCCATCTCACAACTTGTGATGGCAGCCCCCTTTCTACTTACTACACACAATAACTTATATGCATACTAATTTGTATTTGTATAGCATTTCATGTATTAAGTGACTTGCCCAGGGTCACACAGCTAGTAAGTGTTATGTGTCTGAGGCCGGATTTGAACTCAGGTCCTCCTGAATCCAGGGCCAGTACTCTATCCACTGTGCCACCTAGCTGCCCCCACTTCATATTTTTCAATGTGCTTTCACATACATGATGTCTTCTGAGCCTCCCAACCGCCCTGTAATTAGGGAGAAAATGTTATTTTTCTTCTTTTAAGAGATGAGACAACTAAAGTCCAGTATGTTAAATGACTTGCTCAGAGACCACACAGTTTGTTGAAGGTAGAATAGGTACTTAAATTGTGGGTCCTGACTTCTAACCCTGTGTTCTGTCTTCCTTTCTTTATACAGAGTGTTAGAGACCTTGGGCAAATGACTTTACTTCCCTAGAGCTCAGTTTCCTCATTTGTAAAATGAAACATTTGGACTAGATCAGTGGTTCTCATTGGCAATGATAATCTAAGAGGTTTGGAGCTAAAAATTCTTCAGTGGTGCCTTAAGCAGTACATAATTTTCACTTTATTCTTGTTTTAAATAAAAATTCAGAAATCAGCTGGATGTGGACCTTGATTTATGACTGTGTTTGTCTGATGTTCAGCCAAATATTCCAAACCTTTGTTCAAATTTTAAAAGTCCAACATTGGAATCAAATTTACATATGATTAGGTTAAATGTCATCCAACTTATGATTTCATTAAAATATCATTTATATTCGGCAAAATTTGTAAAAATAAAGAAATTTAATATGAAGTCTTATAAACGATAGTAAGCATGAGGACTGGATTATTTCTTTAAATTGATGTTCTACACAAAATAATCATAATTATTTTATAATTGAGAGTTTTATGATGTCATATTTAAAGTTTTCATAATTATAGGTAGAATGCTCTTTTATATTTTATAGTTATAGTTAGATACAGTACATTTTAATTTGGAACTTTTGGGGGCAAAAATTAACATTGTAGTTATTGTAAGCACTCCTTTGAAAAAGATTAGGGAGTTCTGTAGGGAAGATGAGGAATGTAAATTGTTGGTTAGTTTCCAGAACCACCCATATGTTGTGATTTTTTTTTTCAAGGTAGGCAGAAAGGGAAAGCACCAGAATTGGCTTTTTCTTAGCTGGGTTGTGGGAATGATTGAGAAAGTATGACATGTTTTATAACCCTGTTACATAGACTTCCCTTTGACACCCATGTCTTATGCTAGATTTTCATTTTGAAGGTGAGATGATTTCAAAGAGAAATCCAAATCATCTCCGACATTTGTTCAAGAAATATTGACTTAATATATATAGAGAGAGAAGTGGTATAGGAAAGAGAGTGATGGACTTGGATTCAAGAAGACTTGAGTTCAAATCCTGCCTCAGGCACTCACTGCCTATGTGACCTTGGGCAAGTCACTTAACCTCTCTCAGGCCCACTTTTCTTGTATTTAATAGTGTGATAATAATATGAACCACCTCAAAGTGTGTGAATCAAATGAGATAATATATGTAATGAGACTGATATGTAAAGTGCTATTCAAACTTTGAAGTGCTATACAAATGCTGGCTGTTATTATTTTTAGAAAGTAAATACATATTACTTAAAACCATTGACTCTGTAAAATTGTGGATATTAAATATCCATGGAATTATTAATTCCCTCAATATTTTACAAACATCTATTAAACTGCTCCTATGTGCAATACACTGAACTAGGCACTGAGGGAGATAGACATACTTCTTGCCCTCTAGAGCATAAGTCTATTAGAAGGTGATCAAACAAATATGCTGCTAAATATGGCATAAATTAGAATATGACTAGTACTTGGACAGAATATGATGGGTGCCTTCTGTCTTCATGCCACCACTCCTCCTGTTTCCTTTTGTGTATTATCTTCCCCCTTTAGATTATGAGCTTCTTGAGGGCCCAAACTGCCTTTGATTTTCTTATTTGTATCTCCATTGCTTAGCAAAGTTCCCAGCATATTTTTGTTTTGTTTTGTTCAGTCATTTCAGTCATCCATTTGTGACCCCATTTAGGGTTTTCTTGGCAAAGATCCTGAAGTGGTTTGCCATTTTCTTCTCCAGCTCATTTTACAGATGAGAAAACTGAGGCAAACAAGGTTAAGTGATTTGCTCATGGTCACATGAGTTAGTGTTAGGCCCTGTGCTCTGTTCCCTGTGCTCATATTCCCCATGCCTGCGCCCTGCTCATCCCCCATGTAAGTTATATGATAAATGTTTATCTAGTTGAATTGACTATAGGGAACATCTCTGTAAGATGAAAGAACTAAACAAAGTGACCTCTAAGGAAACTTCCAGCTATAGGTCTGTGATCCTTCCATCCCCTTCTAAACATTCCTCTAATAATGTACTTTTGATACGTTTGTGAATTTTCTTTGAGAATTATGTTCTAGCGAAGTTACAGTATTGGATAGGTTTGAAATTTTATGTATTTTAAAACTGTATTTTAACATTTCCAAGTATTAGTTTTTGTGATATGCTAAGCCACAACTTATTAAATGTTAAGTTAACTTTGGGTTTGTGGGCATTATTCTGGGTATGGATCATAGCATAGTGGCAAAACTCCAGTGTTAAGGTTTCATGTTCCTAGGATACATATTTCTTTGTATTCAGGTAACCCAAGTATGGACAGAGTGCTAGGCCTGGAGTCAGAAAGACTCCTCTTCCTGAATTCAAATCTGGCCTCAGACACTTACTAATTGTGTGATCCTGGGCAAGTCACTTAGCCCTATTTGCCTCAGTTTCCTCATCTGTAAAATGAGCTGGAGAAGGAAATGGCAAACCACTCTGATATCTTTACCAAGAAAACCCCAAATGGGGTCAGGAAGAGTAGTACACAACTGAAATGACTGAACAAGAACAATCCAAGTATATCCTAGGCCAGAGTGCTCACAAAAATGTATCTTATGATAGACACTTTTCTATTTGTGTCATCAAGTGCAGGAGGTGACTTTTTTCCAAGCCTAGCTATGTTAGTAATTTTTAAATATGTGTGGGACTAGAAAAATGCTAAGCAGTAGACCTGTAAACGGTCAGAGCAATATTATTCCACATGGCATTCACAGAACACTAATCAGGAAAGTACCACAGGAGACTTGGTGTCCCTGCCCAGAGCATTAACAATCTAGAATGTAATTTGCTCCCTAAGGAAAGGTGCAGTTCGACAACTAAAAAGAGAAGGAAAATATCTAGATGACTTTGTTATTAGAAGGTGTGAACCTCGAACCCCATGAACCCCACAAACACCAATTTGAAACAGCCTGCTCTAATAAAGAGACAAATGGAATTGTGTCCACAGTTTAATTTCTCTCCAACTGGCTTGCCGTGCGTTGCACAGGAGTTCATTTCAAAATTGGGCCCCCTGAGAGGGGCGGTTCAGAACTGCCTCGGTTTGGGATTTTGGGGTACAGTGTTATATACCCTTTCAACAGGGACTCATATTAACCTGCTATCATTCTAGACCACTCCCAATCTTGGGAGTCTGTCTCCACCCAAACCTGAGTAGGATAAAATCAGTTCAGGCCTGGGTTGGAGTTTGACCAAAGAAGATTCCATGCAATCTCATTATCAGAGATGTCCTTCTGAATAGCTTTGAACTGAAGACTGGCAGGGTGGAACTCGTGAGCTTCCAAAACACAGATTACCAAGAGAAATCATTTTTCACAAGTAATTCCAAATCATTATAATAGCATAATCAAAAAGGTTTATAAAAATAATATTTTCTTGCATGACTTCAGTGACTGAAATGGAGAGGCAAAAGTATAATATTGATTTGCACTACTGATTTTTAGTAGGGGTCCAACCGCAATGGAATGGTATTTTCCCTATGTTCCTAAAAAGGAAAATTCTATGGAAATTCTTTGACTTGAGTGCTGGGATTGAGAATTTTTACTCCCTAATAAATATTTAAACCAGAGATCCAACAGTGAACTGTTCTCCTTTACTGAAACAATCTTTCTGTTTATGAAGTATTGTACATCACATATCATTTTCCTATTTGCTCCAATGTATGTGGTAACATTTTAGAGATGAACATGTCAAATGGGAATTGGTATAATTTTGTATTAAGCATTGTGCAACTGAGCATGAGCAAATTAAGGTGGGCAAAGTATGCTATTTTGATCTCTAAGATGGACGTGGTAATTGATGAAAATAAAGTATAATATATAAAAGTTGTCTTTTTAAAAAATACAGAAGCAAAGTGTTCCATTATTCATATTGAAAACATGTGGTTAAATGAGGGGAAATGTCACAAGTAATTTTAATTTTCACAAGTCATCTCAGAGAAAGTATTTGCACCCTTGGTATATGAAGGAAAGGTTCCTTATTGACTTAGTAAGGCATGTGTTTTGAGCATAGGTCGTTATCCTTCTAAGTTTTGGGTCAGATGGGACCCATGCTCAGGAGAGACTAACGGGGGAGGTATGGGGCCTTCAGAGATAGTACTCAGCTCATCTGACCATCAGCCATGGAATCTGGAAATGGGATTCCAGAGTTGAATGCAAGTACAATGTCAGATTTTTATGGAGTTGGGCCCACTTCAAGGTTCTGAAGAAAAGGCTACTTGTATCAATGCCTTTTCTTGTTTGCTTTTGCATAATCCATATCTAATTCTGTCTGGTGGTGAGATGAGAGAATCACTGCCAGAAGTCAGTGTAATCCATTTATCTCCTCCAAGTTTGTCTTCATTTCATCATCCTGTCATTTGTGTGAATGTGAGAAAGCAGTGCCGAACCGAAATGGATTGGATTTAGTGAAGGTTGCAGAGTAATTGATAGGTGATTAATGAAAAAGGAAGATCCTTTGACTTGGTTTGATAAAGAGGTAGCTTATATTTGAAATAAGAGAGGGAGAGTATTGTTTTTCTGTATGGCTTCTTTCCCTTCTAGTGACATTTTGTATTGCCTGCCAAGTGGGAAGGGCTGCAAAATAGTAAGTGACATAATACATTAGAGCAAAAAGGGATGAAGCGGTTGCTACAGCTAAACCACATTCCTGAATTCCGTCACCATCTGTGACCAGCCATTCATAAAAGATTAAATGTAAGGCAGACACATAGCTGAATAAATGTGTGTCAGTCTCTCCCATCTGCTTTCATTTTGCTTGAAATAATAACAGCTTTCCATACATGCTTATTTAAATTTGTACTGATTCTTTTAATATTCATTAGCCAGAAGTAGTCATTGCAATCATTAGGTAGGTACAGTTTCAGAATCCCACCAAGATTAGCATCATTGAATTATTATGAATTTTCTTAAAAGCTATATTTTTCATTGAACTTGCCTATTATCATAAAATATTAATTGATGCTCAGACTGTGAAATTTAAACTGTAATTTCAAATTAAAATGATGTCCAAAAGGCCATTTAAATACTTGGGTTGGGCAAGGTCTGCTTCTTGTAGACTGAGAACAAGTTTTAAAAAAAGCCTTATTGCAAGCAGTGAAATTTTTCATTGGTTTATGAAAATTAATGATTCTTTTTATTCACATCTATTATCTTCTTTGTTCTCTTTCTCTGCTTTTTTCTCTCCTCACTCCCCCTACCACTACCACCAAAAAAAAAAACCTGCTTTAGGCAAATAAATTCCACCTTCAGCTGAGGCAGAAAGTGAATTAGTGTGACAATAATATGATTGAGGGTGGCCAGGGAACATCATTTGGCTGAAAAATCACATTTGATGGAAAAAGGCAAATTTAGAGCCGTCTTTTTCACTTAAAGGAGGCAGGCAGTCCATAGTTCTGTGAAAGCATGGATGAAATTTATTCTCTCCAGGAAAGCAAAAAAATTGATATACTTAACATAGCCTAGTTAACACAGAGTGGATCTGATTCAGGCTAATACCTAGGACCTAGAAATACTTCTTTCACCCAAATCCCCCCCATGCTGCACCTTAAACCTATGTATTCCTCTTCAATTGTCGGTGGAGATTGAAAATCATCCTTTGTATAAATAACATTTTGTTGACTCAGGGCCATCAATACTAGGATACCAGGCCCAAGGTAACTCACATGGTATCTTCCCTTCCATCAGTCCTAATATTTTTATAGAGGCAAAATCTGGTTAAAATGAACATCTAGGCCAAAGGAGCAATAGTAGCAGGAAGAAGTTTTGCAGGGGAAAAGCATCAACCAACCAAAGGGGAGATGTCACAAAAAATGTCACATGCCTAAGGGGCATGTGTAGAAGACAGAAGGGGAGATGTTAGTTGTTGCTGGGGCGACAGTTCTCCCAGAGAAGGAGCAGGATGAAGTTTCTATACTGACTATATATATAGGGCATCATAAGATTTAGAGATTTCCCCAGTCCAACTCCTCATTTTTATAGATGAGAAAACTAAGACTCCCAAAACAGGGAAATGCCTTTCTCAAGGGAACATATCTAGTAAATGACACACACTCCTTGGCTGCCTCTTAACGACTATATTGTCTTTTATGGTACCTACTAGGGCTGGACCTTCCCTCTTCCTTTTTAAAAAAAATTTCATTTATTTTATTTTTAATTTATCAAATAAAACAAGCATTTCCATAATATAGTTGAATTAAAAAAGGTGATTACATATGAAACTGCAAATCTAATATGTACAACTTGCTATTACTTTTAAATATATGATAAAGTTATTATGTAACTTTCTCCTTTTTTCTCCCCCCCTCCCATGGTACTATTAGAAACGTGTGTGTGTGTGTGTGTGTGTGTGTGTGTGTGTGTGTGTGTGTGTGTATATATAGAATCATTCTAGACACACTTCTGTTTATGAGTTCTTTCTCTGGATCCAGGTGGTGTCTTCCTTCATAGGTCCTTTGGAGTTAATTTGGGTATTTATGATAGTCAAAATGACTTAGTTGCTCAAAGTTGTTCTTAAAAGGATACTATTGTTACATTGTATGTAATGTTCTTTTGGTTCTGCTTATTTCACTCTGTTATTTCATGCAAGTCTATCCATGTTTTTCTAAAATCAATAAGCTCATCATTTCTTATAGTATTCTATCACAATTATACACCACAATTTGTTTAGCCGTTCCCAAATTGGTGAGCATCCTCACAATTTCCAGTTCTTTGCCATCACAGAGAGAGCTGCTATAAATATCTTAAAACATGTAGGTTCTTTTCCTTTTTTACCTGATCATCTTTGGAAATAGACCTGGTGGTGGTACTGCTGAGTCAAAACCAATCTGACCTGGTGTGGAAATGGCAAGGTCATACACTGGACTCTGGTGACTCTGGAGGGCAGTGAGGCTGATGACTTGGTGCAGCTCTGCCTCACTTAAATCCAATTCACTCCACAGTTATCACCTTTGTGAGTGGTTGGTCCTCTTAGAGAAGAAGGATGAACAGAACAATGACAATGACAACAATATGGTGGGGTGGAGGAAGTGTTGATTGCAGGCTTGGAGATGCTAGACTTGAATCCTGGCTCCACTATGAGACCGTGAGGGAAGCATTTGACCTTTCTAGGCCTCAGTTTCCTCATCTATAAAATATAGTGTTAGACTAGAGACAGATCTGTAAGATCCCTTATAGCTCTGAGTCCACTAAAGAAGGGTCATAACTGATAAGCCTTCAGTCAGTAACAGAGAGGGAAGGAAGGTTCTCAAAGACAGACCATTTTCTTCACCACTTTGTCCTAGGCCAACTCTGATTACATATGTATCTCAGTCGTACTTGCTTTAACAAAAATGTGAAAATCATGGGTATTTGGAGCTATACTTACATGCCACCAACCACTTGCTATGTGTATTCATTCCATTGTTTCCTTCCCAAAGCATACTACTTTATACTTGTTCATTGTAAATTCCTTATTTCTTACCACTTATCTACCCTACCCAAGTCATTTTGACTTCTAATATTATTTTCCACAATGGTGACAAACTCCTTGTTACCATTTCAATGTTATTTATCACTTAGTGAAATATTACTGGGGCAGATAGGTGGTGCAGTGGATAGAGTGCTGGGCCAGGAATCGGGAAGTTCAAATCTGGCCTCGAACACTTATTAGCTGTGTGACTCTGGGCAAGTCACTTAATCTCATTTACCTCATTTCCTCATCTGTAAAATGAGCTGGAGAAGGAAATGGTAAACCACTTCAATATCTATTCCAAGAAAATCCCTCCCAAAAAAAGGTCACAAAGAGTGGGACATGCCTGAAACAACTGAACAACAAGGAGATATTATTTCGGTGCAGGACAAAGTAAATCCCTAATTAAGTAACTTCTTAGATTTGGTCCTATTTTGGGGACAAATGTAGATTATGGACAAGGGAATATATTTTAATTGAATTTAAGAAGGGGACAGTGTGGCATAGTGGATAGAGCTTTCCCTGGAGTCAGGGTGACCTAGGTTCAAGTTCCTCTGTGGTACTGACTGTGTGACCCTGGGCAAATCTCTTCAGTGCCTTTCAGCGTCACAGGCAACTTTCTAAGACTATAAATTACAGACTAAGTGCTGTTCTATACTAGTAGAGGAGATTTCCTCACCTGGAGCCCCCAGTACTCATGAAATCACTAGCCTGGACCAAAATAATAAATAAATAAACTGAGATTAAGTCTAAGGGACCTTACATGTTAACTTGTTATGCTAATGAGACTTCAGATTTCTATAGTAGTTCTCTAAGAAATCTAGTAGCTTCAAAGAACATACTTTTTCTATAGATAGAATAGTGATGCCCAGGGAAGTAAAATAATTTTGGGCTTCTGACTTCCAGTCAAATGTCTTACCATTTCAACTTTGCTTATCCACTGTCTTTATCCTTTTTTTTAAATGATTTGTTATTGTTGTTCAGTTGTGTTTCACTCTTCACGACCCCATTTGGGGTTTTCTTTGCAAAGATACTGGAGCGGTTTGTCGTTGCCTTCTCTGGCTCATTTTACAGATGAGGAAACTGAGGCAAACAGGGTTAAATGACTTGCCCAGGGTCACACAGCTAGTAAGTGTCTCAGGCCAGATCAGGAAAAGGAGTCTTACTGACTCCAGGCCCCATACTGTATCCAATCTCCAAATTATGCTTATAAGTAAATTTAGGAAGATGGAAGAAAAAAAAACCTAAGAATAAAAAAACCTCAAAAGATTCAGACCTGAGTTCAGATGGCAAATATCCATCGTGCTCTCCCCAATTCAGAAGAGCCTTTCTCTATTAAATATGAAGCAGATACATTTAATTTATTGGAAGAGGGGAGGTTTTTTATTTCTAAGAAAATTAGCTGTAATATTGAGGGGAGGGGCTTATGAAGGACTGATAACATCATTAGTGTGTATAGCTACTCCAAATTCCAAAGGATTATTTGATAGGAAACCTATGGAAGAAACCTATTTTTTCCCTCCTGCACTGAAAGCAATGACTATTTTCTGCAGAGGTAGAGGATAGTTACTAACATCCCCTTTTCAGCTCCAAAATTCCATAACCTGTGCTTTCCAGTAGTACCATATGGTTGTCCCTTTTTGATGTAACTCTCATGACCTGTTTATTAAAAACCAATAATACACTGCCTGCTCACAAGACAGATCATAGGGATTGACCTAGACAGAACTGAATAATGAATAGAACACTAGCCTTAGAGACAGGATGACCTGTATTCAAATCCCACCTTGAACACTTAGTAACTGTGATGCTCAGCAAGTCATTTAATCTCCCTAGACTTCGGTGTCCTCATCTATTAAATAAAGGGTTTGGGCTTAATGATCATTGAAGTCCCTTATAGTTCTAATCTGTGATTATGAACTTAGTCCTTTCTTGATGGGCTAGACACATGGGCAGACATAATATGAACTGGCAAAATCCAAAGAAAGGAAATGGACAAGTTGAATTGAAAGGATCACTTAAATTTTATGTCTCTGCAGTCACTATGTTGTTTAGCTTCTGCTTGGATTTTGTTAGAAGGGAGAATTTAATAGGGAAATTATTCTGGTGCCAAAAAAGGCATAAATAAAACTCTCTTGTCATTTCTTTTTGGGGAAAGACATCAGAAGACAAGTCTTGTTCAGAAGCACAAAAGACAGATTGATAGATATAGCGAGATTGTTTCTGGTCACATAAGCTGATGAAGAGTTGTGGTGATGGGAAATGGGAACTAGGGCTTCTTCAATGCAATCCTAGAGCTGCATGGTTTGGTTTACAGGTGCCATGGGTTAAATTGGCTTGGGTACTTTAGCCGTTAGATATGTGGTGACCATCAATCAAATGTTTCCACTCCAGAAATGAAGTCAAGTCAACAAGCATTTATCAAGCACTTACTATTTGCCAGGCATTGTGCTAAGTAAGTGCTAGGAATACAAATACAAGGAAAAAGAAAGATAATCCCTCAAGGACTGAAGGAGCTTACGTTCTAATGGGAGAAAATAAGACATAAAATGATGCAGTAAAGCTAGAGGAGAAGAGCAAGGAAAAGGGCCCCAAGTGGGAATATGGTGGTAAAGTTCACAAAGTCAGCAGTGGAGCTGGGAGAAGATTAAAGGATAGCTAGCCTGGGCACTTCCATAAAATAGAGATTCTGAGAGGAACTCAACAATGGAGTTTTGCATGGAGCTGGAGGGTCAAAGGGACCTTGCCAGCTGGAACATGGTGGTAAATTCTAGGAAGTCAGAAACAGAGCCAGAAGACCAGAAAAGGATGCCTGGCCTGGGCCCTTCCTCAAAAAGCAGGCTTCAAGAGTAGCTCTTCAATGAGAAGAGTGGCTGGCAGGGGTACAGAGAGGAAAATGGGAAAGAGAAAGATCTCTTCCCTCTCTTTTGTGGTCACCCTCAATAAATTTTGTCAGATTATGGAGTGGGTTGTGGGAGATCTTCTGCTGTGCTCTAACCAGATAATCTGGTCCTATGGGATTCATCCTGGAGGACTTAAACCCATTTGCTGCCTGGGAGTTACATATATTATGAATATATTATGGATCTATGATTTCATCAGCATGGGGATCCCCAGTTGTGGGAATGTAAGTCACTAATGTAAGTCATCCACCAATAACAAACTCTCCTAGAACAGTATTCTAACATCTCCAAAACTCTGATGGACCCCACTTTCCTCAAGGGCACAGCAAATTATTAATTGTAGAAACTCTGAGTCATGAGACTCTCCCAGCTCTGGTGTAGTTGCTTTGCTTGTTTGCATCTGTTTCCCATCTGTGAAATGAGGATAATTATACATAAGATTTTATAAATAATTTACTGCACCTACATAAAAAACATTGACATCTCGAGAGCTTGTACAAGTAGCATGTTTCACTTTGCTGGAGTAGAAACAAGCATGACCTCGTTCTTTGTTACCTGAGTAATGTTTCCATTAGGGATTTTCTGGTGGTTGCCTTGACATTAGGTCAGTACCTCTGTTGATAAGGAGCACTGAATGTAATGCTTTGCCTTGTTTTCCCCATGAGTGCCCACTTTCCTCATGTGAGTGACTCAGAAACATGCTATTGAAATATGTAGAGTGCTTTGCAAGCCTTAAATGTAAGGTATTATTTTTATCACCATGATCCTGTGTTAGTCATGTGTCTTCCTGCTTCCTGCTTTTGCTATTTGTTTTTTAAACCCAGGTGTTTGGCTCATTATTTTGTGTGAAAGTGGGTTTTTTTTGGTATCCTACAGATACTCTAAACCTCCAAGTAGGAGACTGCTTCATTGTGCCAAAATCTCAATATGATGGCTCTAATAAACTTGGCAACCTGTTCCATCACCTTGAATGTTGTTTCTGTGGAGAGAGGAAGTATAGCATCCTTGCTAAGGTGATGAATTTGAAGCCTGGAAGATCTGGGTTCAAATCTCACTTCTGATTCTAGCTCTGTGGCCTTGAATTCTCTGAGTGTCCTTGATATCTTCTGTAAAATGGCATCAGTAATACCTTCAATAAATACCTCATAGGGTTGTTGGAAGGCTCAAGTGAGATGTACATAAAGGCTTTGCTAATATTTAAGTGCTATATAAATATGAGTTATTATCATTGTATCTGGCACATAATAGACATAATAAATGCTTATTAATTAATTGATTGATTATTATTTATCAATCAGGCCTATTATAGACAGTGGTTCTATCTTCATGCCTTCGGGAGTGATAGTCTCTGGGAAGATATTGAGTCTTCTCTCAAGCAGTATTTGACCAAGTTTAGCACCAACACCATTTACTCTGCTTTTTAAAATATGGAGCGTAGATTGGTAGTATGACTTTTCATGATAATGCCATTTGCTGAAACATCATTGCTACAAAGTTCAAACATGCCTGACCCCAGATTTTATCAACTTTGCTTAGAAATCCTTAGTAAGCTGAATGAAAGTTAAAGATAGGAGGAGGGGACGTTTTTCTGTATTATATAGATGATAGAACAAGATCCAGGGAGGTGAAATTTCTTAACCAAAGGTAGAGGTGGAACTAGAATAGAACCTAGGAGAGCCTTGAGGAAATGAGAAATGGAATAACAACATTTTGTTTGAGGGACAAGGGGAAATTTTTTTTGCTTTTTTTTTTTTTAGTGAGGCAATCAGGTGACTTGCCCAGAGCTACACAGCTAGTAATTGTCAAGTTTGAGGTCGGATTTGAAATCAGGTCCTCCTGACTCCAAGGCCGGAGCTTTATCCACTGCGCCACCTAGCTTCCTCTGGAAAAATTTTTTAAAAGGGCTAGAACTTAGGGAACTACCTGGGGGAGAAAGGAACAGGACTGAATGCTGTTGATCACTAATCCTTTAGTAAGCACTTACTATGTGTAAGGCACTGCACTGGGAATAAAAAAGAAACAAAAGACAGTCCCTCCCCTCAAGGAGCTTACAATCTAATGAGGGCTGGCTAAATGAGGTATCAGCAGTTCTAAAAGAGAAATTAAGGAGTGCCAAAGGCAACTGTCCATTTGTTTTGCCTTGGGCCAATGCAGACTGGCATTGCCTCTCCTCCTTTCTCTGTCCATCCTTGTAACATCTAGAGCTATACCAGCGATATACAGTGGTTGTTCAACAAGTATTTGATGATGGTGGTTATTTTGGACCATCCTGACTATTCCAATAACATTAGTTGGGTGTTCTGTCTGTGCAGATGATATTTTATTTTGGGGAAAATACTGAATACTAAAATACTAAATAATCTCAAGGAATCCATCATAAAACCCATGTGGTTTGTCTTCAAACTTCAGAAATGGTTGGCCAGTGTTGTTCTCATACAGATTGATCAGGAAACTGCTTTCAGTCAAGAGGTGTCCTACCAGTTGTTAACAATTCTAGAATCTAGAACAGTTCCCGTGGACAGAACTATTTACCTGGTAAAGGTAGAATCTAGGCATAATTTCTGTTTCAATGCTGTTATGGTTATTTTTCATTATTGGTATGCGTCCATAAATCTTCAGTTGTTGGGTGAGAAGTGACAGGACTTTTCACTGTTGGTGTTCCTATCCCTCACCCCACACACCCCCACCCCCAAGCTGAGAGTATTGTCTCCCTCCTCATGCTTCTCATAGCATTTTAGATCTGTGTTTGGTACTTATCATACTTTTCTTTGCATCAGAATAATTTGTTTATCTGTCTTATTCTCTTATTAGAGTTTAAGTTCTCTAAAGATCAGGATAATCGTCCTTGTCCTTCAAGGACCAGTTCAACTGCTATCTTGTTCATAAAGCCTTACCTGATTCCCTAAACTAGAAACCATAACTGCCTCATAAATTTCTTCTTTGCTTGACCTCCCTTATTCAAGTCACATAATGGTATTTTTATTTTTATTATAGTTACTTGTGTACATATCTCACCTTCTACTAGATTGTACTATCTAAGAGGGCAAAGACAATATCTTTTCTTTCTCACTTTTCCCTTTTTAACATAAAAGCCTACACAGAGTAGTTACTTAATAAATCCTTATTGTGTTAAATTGAGCCCCACTGGCATTTGTTGGGAATCTAAGGTGCATGCCTCTTTTCCACCAGTAACTTATATGAACCCTAGAAGTGTTTAGTGCTTCTATACCATAAGTGGGTGCGATGTTGTTGTGATATAAATCATTCCCACCAACTGAGTTTTCTCTTGTCTTTGTTTTGAGTAATGTGCCTCTGCTATTTTTTAAAAGATACATTAACCAACTAAGCATACTGTGTGTTCATTTCCACATTTTACAGCATACTTAAAGATGAGTGGTTTTTAACCTCTTTTAGAAATTAATTTTTGCCTTAACATCTGCCATAGAGCACAGCCAGGCCTTGCTACTCTTTTCTTTTGTTTGTTAATTGATAATGGCATTTAGCTTGGCCTGTCTGAGTCATTTCACATATTTTAGAGGCATTTTTATGTAGGTCAAGAGCAGCTCCCGTATTTTACCAATGGAGCATGGGATTTCAGCGGATTTATATTTTTGATATTAAGTTAGATATACAACTTAACCAACTGTATGAACTTCAGCAAGTCCCTTGCCTGCTAAAAATGTTAATATTCTGATTTCCCAAATTGGGGCATTAGATTAAATGACTTTTAATACTCCTTCTTGTTAGAAAATTCTAGGATCCTATGGTTGTATCTGCACCAATTGGGTATTCCCTTTGATGATGCAAATCAGTTTTCATCAATGCCTGCCCATTCTCTGCCACTCTTGTTCATGTCCTCCCATAAAGTTTGCCACAGGAGCCCACCCAGTGCATAAGAGGCCTTCCTTGCTTTATCTTCACAGTGAGAACATACCAAGGAAACACTCTCAGAGCTCATCATCTCTTGCCCTCACCATGTAAATAACCCTTCTTCTCTTCTTAGATTTCTTTGATGACATCTTTTTACTCTTGTTCTTAGAAGTTCCTTATTGTTTATATGTTGTGGCCTGCTCAGACCCACCATGCACCTCCTTATTGCTTTCAGCATTCACTTTTAATTCTTCAGAGACTGTTGTATTCCATGTCTGTAACACAGCGCAACCTCAGTAGAATGTTCATATTAAAAAGATGGGCCTTTGTTTGTTTGGGTTATTAAAGTAGCTTTGCAATTTCCTGAAGACAGTCCAGTCCATTCTCACCCTCTGTTTCAACTGCAAGCCCAATTTGTTGTCTCTCTGTACTTTGGTCCTAGATACGGATAATCATTGACACGCTCTATAAATTTTACATCTAAAGGCATATTGTAATCTGAGCATTTGGCACTTTTCATCCTGAGCCATATCTTTAAACAGATCCTGTATATCTGGACTCAATAATATTTTATTTGTGATCTGATGCCTTTCTTTCTTTTTCATCCCATTTAATGGAGTAACAGTCATCCAGCATTCTCCCCTTATCATCTTATTGCCATCTGTACCTCCACTCCAAAGTCTGACTGTACTCTAGATACCACGCAGTGAGGGCTGAGGGCCTTAATCTACTCAGTTTGGAGCTGAACCATCCTAATTTGTTAGTGAATGAGGGTGAAGTCAGATAGCCTGGCCCTTCATTAATGTTGTATCCAGCTATCCATTTTGTCCATCTTCTTGCCATCCTCCCCATCACCAACTGCCCACTTTGCATCTCTTGCTCTAGACACCTTAACCAAATCAATATTAGTATTGCTTTTGAAAGGGACATATTAATTAACTCCCCTATGGTTTCATGCATGATCTCTGTGATGAATCACACCAAAACATCTTTCACCAACCACCAGTCCCTTTTGTGTTGTTTCTGCTTATTAGGATGTAAGCCCCTTGAGATTTAAGAATGTCTCAATTAAGGGTTTGTACCCTCCAGCTTTTTGGTAGAGGAAGTTCCTTCCTGGGAGCCCCTACACCAGTGAAATCACAAATCCAGTTCCAATCCCTCTCTTCATAGTAATCACTTAAATACCTTTCATTCATTCACTCATCCTACCACTGTCACTGAGGATACTGGGAATCTTCTGTTGAAGTTGAGCTATGAAAAAGTTTTTGAGAAACTATTTCACAATCAGCACATTACCCACATTAGTCCTTTGCTGTGAAATCCTGTCATAAATTGGTTCTATATTGGGTGAAACATGGATACGATCAATCTATATGCACTTTTAATTTTGCCTCCCAGTAGAAATAGCTGTGTTAGGTATTTAGATGATGATTGTATGTGAAATTAACGGATATTGAGGAGATATATAGATATACATATATACATACATATGTATGTATGCATGTATATGTATATATGTGTGTGTATGTATATATGTATGTCTGTGTGTGTACATATATACATATATATACATATATATGTATATATACACATATATATACATATATATACATATATATATACATATATATGTATATATATACACATATATATATGCGCAGCTAGATTTCAAATGTTCCCTCAATCACTTACTAGTTGTGTGATCCTGGGCAAGTCACTTACCCCTGTTTGCCTTAGTTTCCTCAACTGTAAATTGAGCTGGAGAAGGCAATGGCAAACCACTCCAATGTCTTTGCCAAGAAAACCCAAAATGGGGTCACAAAAGAGTCAGACGTGACTGAAATGACTGAACAAGGAGATATATTTGTGTGTATGTATGTATATCTATTACTTTTATGCCATTTCCAATTAAAAACTGGGCAAAGAAGTCAGAAAATGTACATCTGATAAAATAGGTAATAAAAGGAACATTGGATTGGGAGTAGATTGACCTAAGTTTTTGTCTCTTCTTCCACTGATAAGTTGATCATGTCCTGTCTCTGAATATTTATTTGCCATCTGTAAATAAAGACATTGCCCTAGATCATAGAATCATAATTTAGGACTGGAAAGGATTTTAGAGGTCATCTGTTCTAATCCCCTAAATTTACAGTTGAAGAAACTGAGACACAGAGAGTTGAAATGACTCAAAGCATTGAATGGTGGAGCCAGAATTCAAACTAAGACTCTATGACTTCAAATCTAGTACTCTTTTCACTGTTCTAGGCTTTCTAAAGTCTTTTCAAGTGTAAAAGTCTATATTACCATGTTACATTGGATGATTTTTTTTAAATCACCCAAGAATTCATGAGAGAAAAAGCTAATATTTTTATATTTGCTTAGGAATGGAAGTTACTCTTTAATTTAATTTAAACTGTAGTAGAGAACATATTACATTTGGAGCATGACTGATAGGCAAATTTAGGTCATCTGGTTCTAGTTTTCCTCTTCTCCCCCTTTATCAGCTAATCTGTGTAACTTTTCACCCCCATGGTTCATATCCCAGGTTGCTTTAGTAGAGTTATACACTACCCTGGCATAATTACCAGAACAAATTAATGTTTCTTCATTCTGACCGTTAATAAATCCCAACAGAACATATATCTTCTGTAGATGTGGAATCTTGCCTAATTTCCTATAAGACAGCTAATTAGATGCTGAAAATCTTTCCCTCTGAGCCCTGGCCAAACACACATGTATATATTATGAGTAAGAAGATTAAAACTTGGAAACTGTTTAGGGCATTTTCTCAGGAGTAATGGAACTGCAAGGCCTTAAATGTCCTATCTTCCCCTGAAATGCCTTACCATGGATCAAAAAAGGGTTATATTTAACTTGATATAGCTGCTAAACAGAAATTTGCTTTCTACTTTATTTTTTATTCTGCCCACAAATTTTCTGTGAGATCAGACTAACAGTGAACTGTATGTATCTTTCAAATGAGCAATTATGGAAGACAGCTGTTAGGTAATGGGAAGGACTCAGACTTTGATCCAGTCTTACTTCTGGCACTAGCTCTCAGCCTTTGGGCAAACTATTTAACCTCTTGGTCTCCAGTTTCCTTTCATTTAAAATGAGTGTGTATAGCATTAGCACTACCTGCTTCGCAGGACTGGTGTGAGCTTCCATTAAGCAAATGTCCTTATAGTACTTTTTTTTTTTTAGCAATGGGGTTAAGTGTCTTGTCCAGGGTGACACAGCTAGTGTCTGAGGCCAGATTTGAACTCACAGGAGGACTCCAGTGCTCTATTGACTGAGCCACCTAGCTGCCTCCCTCTATAGTACTTCTTTGCAAATCATAAAGTGCTACATACTGATTGGCTATAATTATCGCTATTGAATTTTGTCAGGAATGATTGTGGTGTTGTAATTCTTTTGGTCTTGGGCCTGCTTCCCAACATGTCCATGTTTTATTTAAATATTTCTATAAGGAGATATTGAACCAATCCCACAATAGAGCTACCATTTGGCAACATGTCTTGCTATTCTATTATAATATCTCTATTGCCATAGATCCTAGTTGCTATGATTTCTTGTCTATGGTTCTGGTAATAAATTTCAAAAGGTTGAAAAGCAATAAGTCTGTGTCTACTTTCCTTTCAACTGACAAAATGAAAGCATCGATATCCCAGTGATGCATGTGAGGTAAAATGATGGCCAAGTACTTATTCCAGCTCTAGAATTCTTAGGATTCTTCTCTAGACAGAGACAAGGTGACAAAGTGAGAGGCAGCCATGATGTTGTAGAAAGAATGCTGGATTTGGAGTCAGGAAAGACTCAACTTTGAATCCTAGGTGACCATTCATGAATCTCTTCTTCCTCTCTGAACCTCAGTTTCCTCTTTTAAAAAAAATGGTGATCCCTGTAGTACTCACCTCATAGGCTTGTTGTAAGGAGCAAATGAGATAATCTAGGCAAAGTGATTTGCCTAACTTTAAACCTATGTAAATGTTAGCAGTGAAGAATACTACCAAATTTTCAGAAAGCATTTCTAGAAAACAGAATTGCATCAACATTCTAATTAATCCATACCAGAGTACTGAATCATCAGAATTTGATTGGAGCCACTTGTTTTGAGTATGAATATTTTAAGCATAAAAATGATACTCGGTTCAAGAACCAGAAGGAATATGAGAAACCATCTAGCCCACTTCCTCTCATTTTGCAGAAGAGAAAACAGGTTTAGAGACAGAAACATGCTTTCCAAAGATCATACAGTTAAGTAGCAAAGTCAGAATTCATAGCTAAGTCCTCTGATATAAAATCCAAAGCTCTTTTCCCTGTGCAGTACTGCCTTATCTGAGTTTGTGAATTTTGTAGCACATGGGCATCAATCTCAGTGCCTCAGCTCTGCTTTTCGATGGTGCCATCTTTCACAGAGTTCAGAAACAAGAGTGAAGAAGTCTCCTGGGAATATAGCCAGACTACGGCATAAATGCAATAACCACAGAGGAGAGAATTTTCCCAAAGAAACCTGCTGCCTGGTTATCAGTTGGCAGAGAAGGGCTCTAAAAATAATCTAACTGGCCAGAGATAACTTTTTTATTTGCCAAAAAATTAAATAATGCCACAGATATTATAAATACACAAAGTGGGAAAGGGGTAGAATGGTGTTGTTATTCATGGTGAAGGAGAGTCTCATTCAGAAAAATGGGAAGGTAGAGAATCTGAATATCAAAGAAGATGGAAAACAGGCCAAGACTTAGCTTTCAAGAATGGTGTGCAGTGATATAGAAAAATTGCCCAAGAGACATCCTAGCCATTATGCTTTTTTCCCCTTCTTTATTTAATTCAATTCACTCCCAAGGTCAAATTCTCAAGACAGGAATCCAGAAAGCATCTGGTTAGCCTAAGGCACATATGACATAGATGTGTGAGAAGTCAAAGGAACTATGGGAACTTGCCTTTGTAGAAATATCAACAGCATCTAAATATAAAGTGAAGGAAAGATGGGGGTGCTGTGGTTTGTGGGGCTGGAGTAAAATGTGAGAAAAGTAAAATAAAATCTAAGCAAGCTCTACAGGATGTAGCATCAGAGCAAAGATTTCAGATCACTTTGGAGATTATTTTGGGGTTTTCATTACCTCTCTGAGTCATTTTCTATGAACTTGCAGAGGCTATGGAAAAGAAAAACTTGTATCACAAGATGATTAGAAAATTTAGAAATTTCTGTTGGTTAAACATTAACAACATGAAAAAGTCTATCTAGAAAATGGTATTCAAGAAATTAGGGACAGAGGGATCATTTCTCAATTTTTAAAGGTTCTTAATGAAAATATTAATGCGCAGATAAATGGGCAAGTTTCCTCTAGGAACATTAAGTGATACTTCAAAAGAAAGAATTGATGAGCATGTTACCTACTTCCTATTGCTTACTCTTCTTTGTTTTTTTTAGTGACTTATACTGAATGATATTTTTAATTGGGAAGCAGGATGGTGTAAAAAGTATGGGATTTGGAGTGAGAAAAGTCTTGACCACTTACCAATTGTGTGACCTTGACATGGTGTGACTGACCCTCAGTTTCCATCCACATCTGCAAAATGGGAATAAGAATACTTTTGTATTTTTGTAAAAAAAAAAAAAAGCAATTAGTAAGCCCTCAAGTGCCATACAAATGTGTTACTGGTGTTCATTGGTGTTCAGGGACTATGTAAAATGAAGCCACACTTGAAATATACAATGCAAAATGGAATATTATGGGAAAATGAGAAGTGTGGGACCACATCAGAAAGACCTGGTTTCAAGCCCAGTCTCTGATATATGCTGACCGTGTGACCCAGGGAATTTCACAAAGACTCTCAGTGCCCTATAGATGTATAGGCCATCATTTTAGGCTATCTCTGGGAGACTAAATGTCAAAGCAGTTGCCAATCTGAATAGTTTCCTCACTGGCAATTCCCTAAACTAATAATATCATAGGTTTAGCAAAAGAGGATCCTCAAAGGAATCTTTTTGCAAGGTCATTGGCCAGTGAATGGGATACAGCCAAGGATGTCTTTAGAAGGACTGTTTTACCTAGTGATTAGTTAGTCATAGGTAAGATGTCATTGGATGTAACTGTGTGTAACCTGTGTGAGCTTACACAAATCATTTCATCTCCTTGGGTCTCAGCTTCCTTCTCCAAAAGATAGAGATGTTATAGCTAAATGATCTCGAAGGTCCCTTATATCTGAGTTTGTGCCTAGCAATGGCAGACATGCCTTTATATTTTATTGGGAATCAGCAAGTCCGTTCTAAAGGGATTACATTCTATATTTCTAGATAGCTGAGAAGGGCAGGGACACTTCACAGAATGGGTTTTTAAAAATCTGACACTCTTCCAATGTTTTTCATAGGCTGCTCAATGTTTTGCATTTCCTCCCCACGTTAATAGTAGGGTTTTTTTTTTCATGTATTGCTTGTGGAGAATTCAGTTGACATCTTTTTACAGGAAGGGTTTTTGTAAAAGTAACTTCATACCCTCGTGGATAGGAGTGGGGAAATAACCTGGTGCTTAGAAGGGCTTCCTTTACTGGGTGTTATCTTTCTTTTCTCCCTAGAGTATTAGCAGCAAATGAAAAGAGTTACTGGATGAAGTCAAAGGAAATCAAATTTAGTGAACTTCTGACCGTGTTTCCTTAGAGAGTCCAATCACAACAGCTGCTATTAATTAGAAACAGTCATTCATTCCATGAACATACATGTAGGACAATGACATGCCATTGTCACCATGATTAATATATTCTGAACACATGTGCCTTAAATTCAGAAGACAACAGAACCCTAACTAAGGCAGGGCAACATGGGTGGTGTTCTGTCTAGGGGGCCTCTTCACTTGCCACCCTTCAGCAGTGTGTCAATGGCAAAGTTTAGTGTCTAGTTAGCAACAGTAATTAATTGCTATTGGGTGACCTCCTCCCCACCCCAGTCTTCTGCTGCCCTACTCAGAGGAGGACGTGGTTCATGCCACTTGCCCCAGGGACAGTTTGTGGTACTTGCTTTAGGCGCAAAAATGCCTACTTTTACAAGTCTGATCCTGGTCCTGCCATAATTAGCTATGTGACTTTGAGCAAATCACTTTCATTGGATCATAGATTTAGAGTAGAAAGGTCTTTAGAGGCTATCTCCTTGTATAGAGGAGGAACCTCTCAAAGAGGTTAAGTGACTTGGCTGAGCTCATATAGGTAGGAAGTAGCAAGGCCATGATTCAAACCCTGGTCTTCTGATTCCAAATCCAGTGCTCTTCCCTACTGCCTCTTTTGTTTCTCTGGGCCTCAGTTTCCTCATTTGTTAAATTGGGATTCCGAATGAGAGTCACATAAGGTTATCTTTAATGTCCCTCAGCCCTAACATTCTATAAATCTGTGAGTAGCTATCATCATGCCAGGAATTAAAACCTCCTAAGAAATGTCTTTCTCTGCCCCTACTCAGACTCTGTCCTTTTCTGGAAGAGCAGTGAATTGGTGGCAGTCATTCTTTTTTTCCTTCTTGGGATAGAGTTCAGACTTGTGCACCAGACATCTTACTTCCTTGTTTAGCTCCTTCTAGACATGGCCCCACCATGTAAGTGGCTGGTATGGCCACAGTTTTAAACTCACTATGTTGGGGGTGAGAGGGTATTATGGATTAGGTTCTGGGGTGAGGAAGGAAGTTGACTAGCCCTAGGGAGCTTTTTTAAAAGTTATTGAGGAGGTTTCTGTGTCCCCAGATGGCCCCAGTGCACAGTTAGGAAGGTATAGAGTGTGTGTGTGTGTGTGTGTGGTGGGGGTGGGAGTTTCAGAGAGAAAGTGCTACATATTAGGTACTTCAAAGTAAGTCCTAGAAGCAGAAAGAGCCTCAGAAGAACAGTTCTACCATTAGCTCAGCAACCGTCCTGCATGTCAGAGTTAAGAGTTGGAGAGGAGAGAGAGAGAGAGAGAGAGAGAGAGAGAGAGAGAGAGAGAGAGAGAGAGAGAGAGAGAAACTTTCATCAGGGAATGGAACTAAGCAAAATTCAACAGGTAGGATTGTTCTGGAGTTAAGGAACTATATTGTGAGTCTCTTCTTAATGGGCAGATTTTGTCCAGAATAAAATGCTTTCAGAGTCATCTCATCTGTGGTGACTTGAATTCATTATTATAGAAGTCACTGAGAAAGAGGGGGGAAAAGGGGAAATGGAGGGCAGGGAATTTGATGAATACAGAATAATCATTTGGGAAACATACATTAAGCACCTACTGCTAGTTACAAGGGCTCTAAAAATGAAAAAATGTTCTCAAAGCATTTATAGACTGTTATGGGGAGGGCAGAGAGTCAATATGACATATGCACCAAAAAACTACAATATGGCATAGGAGAGGTCAAACAGAGAGATGTGAGAGATTTGAGGAAGAAAGAATTGCCTATAGGGGAGAAATCAGAAGAGGCTTTGAGGAGGAGGCAACATTTTAGAAAGAATTTCCAGGAAACAACACCTTAGCTGGGGCAAAGTGGAGATGAAACAGGAAGATCATGAGGAGTGGGCATATGCAGATACACAGAGATAACAGACACTGGCACGATATCAGGTGATCCAGTTTGGTCAGAACAGAGTGCACAAAGCAAAAATACTCCTGGAAAGGTAGGTATCTAGCTCTTGTGATCTCTGACTTTAAGATCCCCTAAGGGAGAGAGAGAATACCCCATAAAATTCAGCTACAGAGGAAATATTTGCTGACCTTATGACACAATGAAACAGATTTCATCACTGTCCCATCTCCTTGGTCTTCCCCTGTGCCTAAGACATTGGACTACTAGGTACCATGGCCTGGCACCAGTGTGAAATTTTGCTGGGGATGCTCTCTACTGCAGAGGAAGTCATCCAAGGATCCTCAGACCCTTACAGCTTTATTGTTCTCCCTTGAAGAGCCCCTCTCTGTCTGTCTGTCTGTCTGTCTGTCTCTTTACCCATGGCTCTCTTGCCAACCAGGTATGTGATAGTATGATTGCCAACCTCAGAAAAACAGCTGAGAAGCCCTACTTCTGGGATATTTTGTGTGCTGCCTATAGGCAGTCATAGTCAGTGTGTGAGAAATCCTGATTTCTGCTGTCTTCCCACCCATACAGGTCAACTCTCTACCTTCCTCCTCATGCTAACAATAAAATGACTATAGCCATACTGTGCACTGTGGGTTGGAGGTCCTTAAATATTACTAAAGGCTTTTGAGCAGAAGAATGAGCTGCATCAATGCCTTCAGTAGATTATTTTGGCATCAATGTGAAGTATGGAGAAAGGAGAGAATAAAGGCAGGAAAGCAAGTTAGCAGACAATTATAATAGTGCAGGCGAAAGAGAGGGATAAGAAAGACATTTTACAGGTTTAATTTCTAGGCCTTGGCAACTAACTAGATGAAGTGGATGAAGGAAGGGGAAGGGTCAAAGATGAACCTGAGATTTCAACCCTGGGTCATTAGGAGAATGGTTTTCCCATCGACAGGAGTAATAAAGTGAGGAGGAAGGACAGGTCTAGGAGAGGAGGTGATGAGTTCTGTCTGAGTTGTTATTTAGTGACCCAGGTGTCAGGTGTAGCAGGAAGTTAAAGGTGTGGGATTGTAGCCAAGGGACACACATTTGGGGCTAAAGACAAGGATTTTGGAGTTATGTACATAAAGGTGATAAGTGAAGAAATGGGTATATATATGAGCTACTCAAGGAAGCATTTGTTAGAGAGACAAGGTCATTGCCATCTTGGTTGTACTGCTGATGGTTGGCAAAAGAAGTTTCTTGGGGCAGCTGGGTGGTGCAGTGAATAGAGCACTGGCCTGGAGTCAGGAGGAACTAAGTTCAAAGCTGGCCTCAGACCAAACGCTTGACACTTACTAGCTGTGTGACCTTGGACAAGTCACTTAACCCCAATTGCCAAAAAAAAAAAAAAGAAGAAGCTGACCAAAAATCAGTTTATAGGGGCAGCTAGGTGGTGCAGTGGATAGAGCACCAGCCCTGAAGCCAGGAGGACCTGAGTTCAAATCCAGCCTCAAACACTTGACATTTACTAGCTGTGTGACTGTGGGCAAGTCACTTAACCCCAATTGCCTAAAAATAAAAAAAAAAAACAAAAATAAAGAAGCTTCTTTCTATTCTATAGAAAAAGATGAATCTGTGTGAAGGCTACAAATGAGACGAACTTACAGGGCTTCACTGTCATGTGATTCACCTTCCTTTCAAGGGACATGATGTAAAGATGAAGGTTTTAATTGTCAAATAAACTATAGTATTTACTCGGAAGATTTGGAGAACTTACAGGATTTTCTTAGGTAAAAATTTGTTATCATTAGCATTGAATTTTTAATTACTAGTTTTGCTTTCCCTCCCCCAAATCCTCAGAACACAAATTTGGGGGAGACCCTCTTTTTTTTCCCCCCAAAAAAGCTTTCAGTAAAGAACTGCTATGTGAAAGTAGTGTCAGTGGGTTGTTCAGATCTGAGTCAGGTAAGATGAATTTCGAAGTCCCACTTAGTCAATAACGTGTCCCTGTTCATACAGTACAGAATGTAAGTGTAACACATACACGGAGCTGGGAATAGAAATACATTTCACTCAATGGAGACTAGGAGGGAAAAGGGAGAAGGGAGAAGAAGGGATTGGAGGAAGCGTAGATTAAGGGATGGACTAGTCTTAAGCAAAACAAAGGATGTACAAAAATATTTATAGCTGTTTGAGGTGACAAAGAATGGGAATCTGAAGGCATACCCCTGAATGGGGAAATGGCTAAACAAATTATGGTATTTAAATGTGATAAAATAATATTGTGCTGTAAGAAAGGATGAAGGGGATGGTTTTAGAGAGACTGGGAAAGACTTGTATGAACTGGTGCAGTGAAGTGTCCTGAAGATAGAGAACGATTTACAATGATAACATTATTGTGAGGACAACTTGGAGAGAAGTAGAGCCTTTGATCATCATAATGACCAAGCAGAATCCTAGAGAACTCAGGATGATTCTTACTACCAGTCTCCTGATAGAGAAGTGAAGGACTCCGAGTGCAGAAGGAGACAGATTTTTTTTTTTGGACATGACCAAATGTGGGAGTTTGTTTCACTTGACTCTACATGTTTGTAAACTCGGGTTTTGTATTGTATTCTTACTTGTGGGGGTGGGGGGTTAAGAAGGGAAGAAGAGAAGGTAGATTTTTGCTGATTGAAAAAAAAATTTTAAAAAGAAATATGTATATAGAAAAGATTACATCTATGTTATAAAAAGTGAGGGAGAAGATGTGCTTTGATTTGTAAGAAAAAGTGAAATTCCCATGTATGCATTAAATAACATGACTAATTTACAAGAGTTATATGAACAAGATGTTGCCACTTTTCTTACTAATAAAGGAGTTTGCTTATGAGCAACAAATTCAGGGTAAATCATCAGGAGTGATGCTAAGAGCAAGGAATTCATGATTGTCCACACGGCTAAATCGTTTTAGCAATGGCTTTGTAGGGAAATTCAAACTGTTTCCTCCCAGCTTAGTAGTTACCATAGGGGTTTTTTTTTAATCAACTTTCCATTATTCTGAGTATTTTTGGAACAAGTTTATAGGCTTGAGAAATTTTTAAAAGTAAAAGCTACACTGGGATAATGGATTGCACTTTGTCTTCTGTGTATAATTGTTTTAATTGCCATTTTTTGTTAGATTGGAAGCAAAATTCCACTGGATATAGTAAGTAAATGAATAAAGCAAACTTGCATGTTGGGGGTGTGTGCTGAGTCTGTTAGGATATGCTATCTTGGTTTGGACTTGAGCCAAATAATCATTTTCTCAAAGCATGCCTTAAAACCCTATGATAATGCATGTGTTGATTTTTAATTCAATCTTTTGCTGCTTCCTAAACATGAAAATTGACAACAGAATTCACGCTTCTATTATAATTTTTAAAATTTCCCTGCACTAGATATACCTGTCTAAATTGTGTATACAGATCACATACCTCTAATATGTGATCTGTACACATATGTACAGCATGCCACTCTTTGCATCTGGTAATAAGGAGTGAAAAGGAGTGGTCTCTGATTTGAAATGTTAACAAAATCCAGATACTATATTTGGTTTTGAATGGACCATGGTTCAGGGATATTTCTTCACTTAAGAAGTCTAGAACCCAGGGCAGCTAGATGGCACAGTAGATAGAGCACCAGCCCTGAAATCAGGAGGACCTGAGTTCAAATCTGGCCTCAGACCAAATACGTGACACTTACTAGTGGTGTGACCCTGGGCAAATCACTTAACCCCAATTGCCTAAAAAAGAAGTCTAAAACCCAGCCTTGGTAACTGCGGTTTTATGCAAAAGGTGAGGGAGAGATAATAACTGATGGCTAGCTAGTCTTTATATAGTGCTTTAAGGTTTGCAAAAAGCTTTGCAAATATTATCTCATTTTATCTTCAAAACAACTCTGGGAGGTAGGTGCTATCATTAGCCCCATGAGACAGAAAAGTTAAGTCCCTTTCTCAGGGTCACACCGCTAGACCTGAGGCCAGAATAGAACTCAGGTCTTCCTGACTCTGAGTCTCAAACTTTGACAAGCTAACAGCTTTGCTCCTATTGTGGAAATTGGACCCTGTGGTCTTCACAGCTGCATTTTGTCTATACACTGATGTCTGGACTCTTTTTTTTTTTTATGTAAAGGGGCCTTGCCAAAATGATCTTCTTCAGGCCTGTCCAGGTTTAAGTGTGTGATGCTTTCTTTGGCACCTTTTCAAAATATCAATCTTGTAACTATCATGTTGTTTAGAAATAGGGGCAAATGTATGCTGTTGAACATGGCAAACAGGAACCACAAGGACTGTATTCAAAAGTATAATTAGCTCTTTAATTGCTCTTTTGAATATCACAATTACAGTTCCTTCCCAGAGCATCTTTGTTCGGACGAGATAGAGACCATGTGAAGAAATGCATTCTATGGGTTATCAGAAGAACTTTTTTTAGGCAAGAGTTTCAGCCTCTCTCCATCAAATCTGCCATTAGAGCTTATTAGCAAGTAGTGGAATTGGCTAATTTTGCATTCATTTTCCCCCATCTTTTTCCCACATTCAGTGGAGGTGCTGACAGAGAAACCAACAAAAAGCCAGCAGCAGATGGCAAGGAAGCTAGCTGTTGATAGTGCACACACTAGATAAACATGCCTCTGAAGTGAAGTCAGAAGAGCTCAGGTTTAGATGCTTCTGCTTTGAGAACAGCTATATTTTATATGGGATGGAAGCAGGACTGCAAAGATGCTTTAAGTGTGTCCATCAGAATAAGTGAGGCAGCAGCACTGGCAAGCCCCCACGCCTGGAATTTTCTCCCTCCTCGCCTCTGCTCTTGTATTCTCTGGCTTTCTTCAAGACTTGGCTCAAATGCTGCCTTCTGCAAGAGGTCTTTCTTTGTTCCCTGTAGGTTACTTATGTGTATGTATCTTTGTATGTGTCTCGTATATATCTATTTATTTACATGTTTTCTCATTCTTAAGATTTTCTTTGAAGTCAGGAACCATGTGTGCTTTGCACAGTCCCTGAAACATAGTAAATGCTTAATAAATGCTTATTGATTGATTGATTAAAAGAAGAGGGTAATGTGATATACATTGAAGAGCACTTTTATTGTTAGGAGACCTGAGCTCTAATGCCAGCTCTGCCTTTAACTCACCCTCTAACCTTGAGGCTTCTTAATCTCCCTGGGCCTCAGTTTCCTCAGCTAGCAAATGAGGACAGGAAGATCTCTCAGGCCTCTTCCAGCTCCGAAATCTTATGAACTTCAATAGATAACACTTTTTTTAATTTAAAAAAATGATTAAATTAATTTATATCTGACTAACATGACAGAGAACAGTTTCTTTATCTTTGTGTGTGATGTATCTGGACTATTCAGTTCTGTCTCCTTGTCCCATCCCTGAGGAAGAATATAAACTATGAATCTCCAGGGTGCTGTTACTCATAGGGAGAGACGGCATGGTGCAATGGAAAGAGAACTGGACTTAAAGACAGGAGAAATCTGGGTTTAAATTTTGCCTTCAACATTGACTGACCATGAGCAAGTTACTTACTTTTTCTGAACCTCTGTTTCTTCAAGCATTCATTAAGCATTTCCTATGAGCCAGGTACTGTGGTAAGTGCTGGCTAATACAAACTCATTAAATTTTATAGTACAATAATAATATCCTGCCTTCAAGGAATTTACATTCGCCTCTAAAATAGAAGATAATAGTACCTGTAAAACATAACTTACATGGATGATGTAATCAGATGAAATAATCAATGAATAAAAGGAAAAGCATGTATTAAGCACTTATATGTTGGGTACCCTGCTAAATAATGGGGATATAGATTCAGCCACTGATTTATTTATAGGCACTTACATCCTAATAGGAGGAGATGACACACATAGGAGAGTGGTGACCAGGGAAGAAAGTTTGGTTCTGGGGAGGGTCAACGAGAAGGAATACATGCACGAAGGCAGGCAGATAGTGAGATGGCCTTGATGGATGGATGAATACTACGGTGAAGTATGGGTCTAGGGTCAATAGTAGATATGGCAGGCAAAGTGGGCCAGTTTGCACACACTCAGGCACCAGTCAACTGGGTTGGGCCCTAGAACTCCAGTGCCAAAGATGAATGCGTTATTTTCCCTACAGGCTGAGGACATGGCTTCTGAAAGACTGAGGTTTGGAGACCCAGGCTTCTTGTCCAGTGTACAGAAAAGCGCTTTACAAACTTTAAAATACTATAGAAATTATTGTTTTCCTATCATCATCAATATTATTGTAACTAACGGAGGTGCTGATCTCCAAACTGACATCTCTTCCTTGCCACCCCACTATCAAAATGGTCTTCCTGTACCTTACCCCTCCAGGATTGATAGGTTGGTCTAAAATAAAGTATAGAAAAGCTCCTCTGAGTCATTAATATTCAGTGCTGAAAAATCTTAAGAGAAATTACTGATCTTTATCTTTTTATTTTTTTCAAGTTATCAGCTTTATTGAACAATTGGCCGCTAAGTTCAATTTCTTATGATTCTTGCATAGCTACTCTTTTCTGCTGACTTCCTTTTGCATTTTTTAAAAAATTTAAATATTTTTTCTTTATCTAATATTTAAACCAAAGATTAAAACTGACAGCAATTTTCCAAGTATTCATGAATATTTCAATGTTAAAAATATATTTCCAAAATTAAATGTAATTTGATAAATTATAAGTAATTCAGAATTAAGAAAATGGGACACAATACAATATAGAATTGAATTATTATCAAAAACACACTAATTTTTCTGTTATATTAGTTAGAAAAGACCCACACAGTCCTGAACCACCACATTAAAGAGATGATGAGTGCTATTATTTTTGGAAGAGACCATAGGAAAATTGTTGTGGATATTTTTTACTCAGAGAAAGTTATTCAAGTGTACTTTCTGCCTTTGAAATATCCTGGAAAACTCAGGAGTAGCAATGGTTGTGAAATTATGATCCTATACTTAGAATTTCAAGTGGAGTTGTCCAACTTTTTTATTTTTGTTGTACTGAAATCTCAATTTACTGTTGCTAAAGCCAAGAGCAATGGTGTGTATTTATCACCTCTTTCTATGTGGATGCTTTGGAAGAGCCTCTGGGAGTATACCTAAAGGTTTCTGTCACTAACAGTCATAGTGAACTCTTTTGGGATGCTCAGATATATTCACGATGGTTATAAAAGATGGCAGTAATCAAAATGTTACAGTCACATATTAAATAATGAGTGTAAAATAAACTCTTGTAATAAAAATGCATAATAATTTTTAAAAGCACCATTCCTTTTCTTCACCTTTTCAGTGGCTTCTGAAAGATTCTTTTCAACTGCTTCAGCAAATTAACATATTGAGCTAGTCATCATAATTTTAGAAGTCATTGTTTTTTTGCATCTCTTGTTTGTTTTTGGTCTAGACCTTTGTTTCTTTGTTTTAGGGGGTGAAGAAACTTCTACCAGTGCTGATTGAAAATTGTTTTGCAATGTATAGTCTTAGAGAGTTGCCTGGGGGTGCTGAGCAGCCAAGCGATTTGACCAGAGACACACAACTAGTATGTGTTAAGGATGGGACTTGGCACAACTCCAAGGTCAGCCCATTGACCATTGTACCACATGCCCTCTCAATGCTTTGTTAAAGTAATAATTTACTTATTTAAATTATCTTCTTCTTAAACACTGAAGGTCATGGTCTCAGTATTCCACAGTCTTGTTATCTCAATAAGCTTCTTCCTGATAGGTGTTAAGTATCCCTATCAAATGAATCTTGGCTTTCTTTTGTTAGACTTGGTATTGTAGATGTGTAAGCTAGAAAGGACTTTAAGTTATCTAGTCCAGCTCCCTTATTTCACAGATAAGGAAACCAAGGTTTATTGAGGTCAAATGACTTGTTTAAAGTCATACAGGAAGTTAAGTGAGATAGAGCTAATATTCAAACCCAGGTTCCCTGACTCTAAATCATGTGCTCTTTCCACAGTATTACATTGCCTCCTCCTTAATAGGTGTCTTTGAAAGAATCATAAAAAGTGTTGGAAGATATTTTAGAAATCATCTCAGCCAACCTCCCACCAAGTAAAAGGGATCTCTGCTACAGCACCCCTAGCAAATTGTCATTTTGCCTTGGCTTAAACACATACAGTCATGGGGAACTCACCACTCAACCCAGAAAACAATGCACCAGCACCATTAGGTTGTATCAACCTGCTCTTCTTCCTAATGAATCTTGACACTGAAAGCATTTCTCTTTAAGAGCGTAAGGTTATTTCTTCCTTATTAGCTGAGAAGCGGGGGTATCAGAATATTTTTGATGGCATATACCATACTTAAATGTTTTCCAGTTACAGGAAAATGTTGTGTGCATAATCACCCTTGAAGATCTTGCATGTCCTTTGTTGGAGCTTTGCAGTGAATTTTCTCAGACTACCCTTAAAGGCATCCTGTGACCCTCATGACTGCATTTTGGCCTGGTAACCCTGAGGCAGGTGGGGAATGCTTACTACTAAGGCAAAATCATTTGGATGATTTGTCTGTGAATTGTGCTCTAGCTACTCATGTCTTTGGTTCATGATGGAGTGGAACAGTATAAATCTGTTGTTACTTGGTTTTCTGCACTGATGATTATTAGCAGCTGGCACATAATGGCACAACAGTGGGCACAGTCTTGACTCTTTCTATATCGACATTCTCTGAACTAAAGTTGGCAGCCAGCATTTTCATTTCTCTCACATGCTAATCATTAACCTCATGTGTCACACCCCTGCAGAGCACTTCTGACACCATTTCATGACATCCATGAAATCTGATCACATTGGCCAATGATGTCTCCAATGTTGTTGCACCCCAGCAGGCTTGTCAAGTCTGGGGTATTCTGCCGAAAGAATGTATCATTTCCCATGTGAATGTCTTAAAATCAGGCAAGCACAGTCTTAACAGTGTTATCTTAGCAGAGACATAATGCATTAGTTTTCATTCTAGTCCTGGGGACTGTGACCTTTCTCTCTTTTTCATTTTCTAGCCCAGTCCTTCAAACACATAATTAAGAGTGAGTGACCCAAGGTTTTTTTGCCACTGCTTTGCTACTTTCCCAAGATTATGAGAAGTTACTGTCACCAGAGTCAGTGTTATTGTGTTACTTTTCCCCTCAATTTGTGTCAGGCCTTGTAATTATTATACATTAATTACTCCCTTTCTTACAATCTATGATCCAGCCAAACTGACCTTCTTGCTGTTCCTTAATACAAAATATTTTATCTCCCATTGCTACACCTTTGCAGTGGCTTGTCCCTTGTGCCTGAAATTTATTCTCGTTTCTGCCTTCTTGAAACTCTTGTTTTCTTCAAAATTCTTTTTGAGACACTTTCTACATGAAGACTTCTAGATTTCCCTCGGCTGCTAGTGCTTTCCCCTCAAAAAATTTACTGTGAATTTATTTTGTATATCCTTATTTATTTTTATATATATCCTATATTTATATCCTTATAATATATGTGTGTGTGTGTGTGTGTGTGTGTGTGTGTGTGTGTGTATATGTATATATATTTTTTCCTTGATAGAAAGAAAACTTCTTGAGGGCAGAGAGTGTTTATTTTTGTCATTTCATCCCCTTCCTTACACACTTCCACATTCGGGTACATTCTTTTATCTTATGATCTTTTATCATTATGTGTTTCCATCTGCCTTCCAACACCTAACCGTGTTCTTCCTCCTCCCCATGACCTCCAGTTCCACCATCCCTCAGTCATCACCCCTGCATTAGCTGTACTGTCCTCCCTTCCTTACCTTGACCCCTTGATGGACCAGTTCAACTTTATACAAGCTGCCACAATCAAGTCTCTTGATTCCTTGTCCTAGTGCCGATCATGCCTTGCCAAACCTCAACCTTGGATTACTCCCACCATCTACTACCTTTTCTCCTATTCATTTAAAATTTTAAAATCTCAAGGGATTTTAAAATCCTATGCATCTGCAACTTATGTTCAGCTCACTTACAAAGGCCTTAGATGTCTGGGGCTCAGGAGGAATTTTTCATGGAGATGAAGAAAAGCATGAAACTATGTTGACTGGGTCCACTGCAAAATTATGTTACATAATCTCAACTGGGCCCTAATGACAGGACGGCAGTCCTTTTACATCTTCCTAATCAATTCACTATCCCACTGACCATGACATCTATTCCAAAACTCTAGAAATGTAGATCTATATTGTCCCATAGTTGATGACTAGAGAAAAATCATCCAGTATACTGAATTAATTTTAGCTCAGGAATTTTTTTTGAACATGGTCTAATAATTGTCATACTACACAATTATTTCATACTTATATTTTGCCTTGTTAAACTAAGGATGAGTTGAATTTAGTAAATGTTAAGCAGCTATCATGTTAAAAGCATCAGATGAGGCCCTGGGCATACACAGGCAGAACAAAAATCAGTCTCTATCCTCAAGGAATTTTACATTGCAATGAGAGAATAAAACAAATAGGCGCAAGATAATTTGAGAAGAGAAAGAACAGTCACAACTGGGGCAATCAAGAAAGATATCTTGCCCTAAGTGACATCTTGAAGGAAGCTAAGGATGCTGAGAGCAAGTGAGGAGTGACTACATCCCAGGGCTGTGGGACCAGCCCATGCAAAGGCATTGAGGCAGGAGAAGAAATGCCAACTCCGGGAAACAGCAAAAAACAAAACAAAACACAACACTTTGGCTGAAAAGTATAATTAGACGAAAATCTAAGTCTGAAAAGAGAAGCAGAAGCCAGGTTGTGAAAGATTTCAAATAACTCGAACTAAGAACTTAGTGTTTTATCTTAGAGGCAAAGCTAGGCAATAAGCATTTATTAGGTACTTACTGGCATTGTGTTAAGCACTAGGTATACAGGTATAAATAAAAAGATAGTCCCTACCTTCAAGGAGCTTACATTCTAACAGGGGAAAGCAACATAGAAAGGAGAGCTGAAAAGGGAGTGGGGGTGGGGGTAAAAGGTAACTCTAGAGAGGTGTGGTGTCCAAGTCTAGAACCAAAAAGCATAAGCCACAGGGGTATGAAGTTTGTCTGGCCTGGGCCTCTCCCCAGAATCAGTGCTCCAGGAGGAACTCAGCAATGTGAGAAAAGGGCCTACCTGACACAGGGATGTTCCAGGTTGAAGGGGCTCCAGGAGCTAAGTGAAATTCCATGGCAATGTGGCAGATGAAGCATGGTGGCAAAGTCCAGGAAGAATTAGAGGCAATGGTAAACAATGGAAATTTCTTGATCAGGAAAATCTTGATCTTGTCAAACTAAGAAGCTTATTTTGGCAACTGTTGAGAAGATGGATTGGAAAGACCAGAAAGGAGAGAGTAGAGTAAGAAGACAACTTAGGGAGGCTATTGCAATAGTTCAGGTGAGAGATGATGAGGGTCAGTACTAAGGTCCCGGACGTGTGAAATGAAGACTAGGGATGGAGGAAGAACTATTTCCAAAATGGAAGTGACCAGACTTGGCAACTGATTGAATGTGAGGGGGGAGGGAGAACTGAGTCTAACACAGGTCTTGAACTTGAATGACTAGAATGATGCTGATTCCCCAAACAAAAATATGAAATTGTGTATGATTTAAGAGACAGGTTTAAGGAAAGAAGATAATGATTTCTGTGTGTCTGAAAAGGCTACCATCCTTGTATAGGTTCTCAGTTCAACTAGCACTACAATATCTACCTCCTCAAAAGGTTTTTCCATCTCTACTGCACCTCACCTCAATCCTTCCCTAACACCATCGTCTCGTGCACAGTTCTGGGCAAGTCACGTCTTTGCTCAAAACAAGCCTATTACTTCTCAGGGCAGATATTGGAAAATCTACTTAGCAGGCCAGGTGGTAATAAGAACTTGTATTAGGACATGGCAGTGAGAACAAAGAGGAGGGTATTGATGCAGGTATTATGTTGCTGAGGCATTGTGGATGGTCACAGATTAGATCTAAAAGGTGAGGGGCAGAAAAGAGGCAAAGATTAACACCAAAATTTCAAAGCTGGGAGAGTGTTTGAATTCTAATACCATAGACAAAAATAATGAAGTCAAAAGGAAAAATAATTTAATATCTAAGGGGAAAGGTCATAAACTCATTTTTGGAGATGTTAAGCTTGAGGTTTTTGGTGACAAATCCAGATGGGGATGTTCTATATGTCTGGGGATCAAGGGAGAAGTTGGAGCTAGGGCTATAGTTATAATAAGTAAGTGTGAGAGGTTTGCCAAACACCTGCTATATGAGTTCTTTAATTGGACCCTCATAACAACCCTGTGAAGTAGGCACTATAGGTATTATGATCCCTATTTTACAAGTTAGGAAACTGAGGCTCAGAGATGTTAAAGGACTTGTTCATGATCATATGACTACTGAGTGTCTTCCTGACTCCAAACCTAACTCCCCCTCTTTCCCTGTCTCCTCCTTTCCTCTCCCCCACCCCCAATCTTGACCGCATCCCCCACTGAATTAGAGGTGAGTTTGAGCCAGAACTTCTCAGACTTCTAAAAGGGTGTGTAGGGCCCTCACTACCCGATAGCACTGGCTGATGGGCTGACTCGCAAGGTTGAGGGTGCGTGCCTAAGTGGTATTTCATTCTTAAACACTGCAATGTGGAATGTGAAAGAGAATTCCAAGCAGGGCTGCCAACTTTCCAAAGGCTCTGGTCTGCTTCCAGCTTTTTGTAGACTTCAAGCCTCTTCAGTCTCTTCTCAGCCTTCCTTCTCCAAAATAAATAGTCTGACTTCTTTTTTACCTTTCTTTAGAAATTCTGCTTTTTAGCGCTTTCTCTCTCTCTCTCTCTCTCTCTCTCTCTCTCTCTCTCTCTCTCTCTCTCTCTCTCTCTCTCTCTCTCTCCCCCCCCCCCGCCCCCTTCAAGTTTATTTCATTCTTAAGTGGCAGAGCCCAGTGCTTTAGTGTTTAAGTAGGATGAACTAAGATGAAGACCACCTCATATGGCCTGTTCAGAGTCATGTTTGCTTATTTTTTTAACTGCATGCTTTTAAATTGGTTCGTGTATGGCTTTTGTTATACTGTAACCCCTGAAGTTTTTCTTGCCACAATTTCAAATAGCCACTCGTAGCCCTTCTTTGATATCTGTGATTTGGTTTTCCCCTCAAAAATTTCGATGACAATGATGATTGTTTTGATAAACCTGTAGCCAATAGGCTTATTTTGGGACTCATGTTTATACTTGATTTCATTTCCCTTCCAAAAATATTCTGAAGAACATCATAGTGGAAAAAACACTGCCTCTTGAGTCAGAGGATCTGAGTTCAAATCCTGCCACTGATACTTACTAAGTTAACAAATCACATAATTTCCCTGGGCCTCAGTTTCTACCTCTGGAAAATAAAAGGTCTAGACTAAATGACCTCTGTGGTTCCTTTAAGCATCATGCCCATGATCCTGTGATGCTTTTGCAGCTTTGTCTCTTGGATTGCTTTGAAAGACAAGCCATTAAGACTCCCTTTGTCTGAGTTTTCTGATTCTGTTGTTACTTCTTCAATTCTGGCTCTTTCCTCTCACTTCTTTTAACTTTGAATGTTGTCATCTACTCATCTCAAAAGGTGTCAAGAACCTCCCCATTAAGTTATAACTCTCTATGATGCCCAGAGGTGAGGACTTTCTGCTTCCCTACTCAGAAAAAGTCTAGTTGAACATAGGAATGAGAGCATGGGGAAAAGAATGGGAACTGTACAGTTGATTGTATCTGACACAATAACAGGAATTAGTAGACACTCCAGATATGATATGTTGTGAGCAAGGAGCCAGAATTTTGGAGAGGAAGAAGAATAACAATAAGTCAGATAAAGAATATGTGACAGTAGCCATTCCATTAAATTGTTGACTTACATGATGGTCACCTTTCTAAGAAATTTGGGTTTTATTGTATAACTGAAAGAATATTGATTGTATTATTTAGGTTTGTAAGTGTTATATTAAACCTACAACTTGCACCTGAGAATAATGTATACATTTGTATCCTGTATTTATGAGTTGGTGGCAGCATGTGCTTGATGGAAAGAGCCTTGGAGTCAGAAGACCTGATTTCAAGTCTCAACTTCAGTATTCATTAACTTTGTGAGCCTTAGAAAATCACTTACTCTCTCTTTGCCTCAGTTTCTCATCTTAAGATGGTGATACAGTACTTGAAGTGTCTACCTTAGGGATTTGTTGTGAGGAAAGCACTTTGTGAACCTGGTAGCACTATAGACATGTGATTTGTTGTTTTAGGTCTAGTAGAAATGGTGCTATTAGGAAAATACATTTCCTGTGATGCTGTAGACTGAAAAAGCACCCCCTCCCCCCAAAAAAAAAATGAGGAAGGAAGAGGGGGAAGAGAAGTTTTCAAGGGAATGGCAGACATAGGTAGAAGTTATCTTTTAGGGCAAGCAATGGAAGGTTCCTAAACCAAAGTAGGATTTGCAGGTTCTAGGCTAGGCAGGAATACAAAGACAATGTATTGGTGAACGGAAGTACCTAAGGCTTTCTGAACACGTGACATCCATGGAAGTTGCACCAACCTGATTGGGTTGTGTAGGTGAACAAGGGTCTAATGGACACAGAGTTGAGAATAATGACTTAACTACAAGGTGTACTGAGACTAAAGGTGCAGAAATGATGTGGACATTGCCTCGGAAGTACCTGGACTGTCTAACCAATATTCAAGCTGACATAGAATGTCCCTGGGCTAGAAGACTTCTCATGTAGCTTGGCTATATCTGTTAGCCCAAGGCTTTGTGCTATTTTTGAGACAGCTTAGATCAGAGAATGTATTATTATAAGTTGAACTGTATGCAGTCATAATATATAATGCTACATAATATATTCCAGCATGTGATTCATATGTGTATATGGGTTAAATTGCAAGTAACTGTATTATATGTAATTTCATCTTATATAATATGCACCTAAACCTATGCATGTTTATCCAGTTTAGATTACAGAGACAACAAATTTTTAACCAGAGGAGAATGTAGTGGATATGACAATGGCAGGAAAAAACTACATTTTCCAGAATACTATGGCCAGATAGTGTTTGGCAGAAAACACTAAACAAATGTGGCTAAGAGAATAAAGAACTATATAGAGTGAAAAGGGATAGAGAGAAGCTTCTGGGAGAATGGCAGATACAGGAAGCAGTTGTCTTTAATGCAAATAATAGGTTCCTAAAACAAAATAGGATCCACAGAGACCCTCTCTATCCACAGCCCCCCCCACTACACCTCCCCCCCCAAAAAAAAAAAACCCTGAACTCCTCTTGGGTTTGTGTCGATAGTGATGCAGAAGGAGAAAAGAACAGGGGCTACAGTAGCCCACATAATGGTCATTATTCCCCTGAATTTTTAAAAGATATTTAAGCTTCCAATTTGCAATCTTAAAGGAAAAGAAATTATAAATATAGATCCCACCTTCAAATAAATCACTTGAAAGTCACCTCTCCTTACTTCTCATAGAAATGCTCACACACAACAGAAACTGGAAAATAAGGGAGTGTTGTCAAATCTATATTTCAGTTAATATGGACATTAATTGCTTTGTAACTCTAGAGAAATCATTGTCCTTGGATGAACATCTCAAAGATTAGGAAGGATTGCTGAAGATGCACCCAAAGCAAGACCAAAATACTAGGGAAGTTCCTTTTCTACCTGTCACCTCCTCTGTCTGCAATCCTACTGTTTTCTGGTTACAGTGAAAATATCAGAGTGAAGTGGGAAATCTTTCAGCTGTTTGGGTTGCATAACTGCTAATTACACTGAGACCTGGCTTCACATTTGTGTTGTAGTAGCCAGTTAATATTTTCCATATAACCTTCCAAAGTGAAATAAAATGGATTAAGTTTCAGGATGGTATTTGTTAGAACTATAATTGGTAATTTTGATGCCTGTGGCAAGCAGCACAGATCATACCCTCAAATTATCTTTACGATTGTGATTTTTAAACTAATAGAAATAATTAAGACAAGTTCAACTGAAAGGGAGGGGAAATGGTAGAAAAGAAGGGATATTTTCCTGTTACAGATATATATGTAAACATGTATGTATCTATATGTATGTGTGTGCATGTATATATACATATATACACACACATATATACATATATACATATACATATATATATGTATATATACATATATACACACACATATATACATATATACATATACATATATATATATATACACACACACACACACACACACACATATATATATATATATGGAGAGAGAGAGAGTGTTTGCAAAGCACTTTATAATTATTGTACTTTCCCCTCACAATAACTCTGGGAGGCAGATGTGAGGCAACTGGGTTAAGCAATTTGCCTGCATCACACAGCTAGTGATATGAGGCCAGATTTGAACTTAGACCTTCCTGACTCCAAGTCCAACACCCTATCCATTGTACTATCTAGCTGCCTCTTACATGTAGTTTGAATTTGCGATTGGCTTTTTCCCAGGAGAGAGAGAATCTGGTTCTTTAAATCCCCATCTGGGAAGTTTATCATTTGGAAGAAATTGAATGAAGACAGAATGGTATTTTGCTTTTCTCTTATAGGCAAAGTATTGAAATCCCATAATGGTGAAATGCAGTGGCCTGTAGCTTAAGATCAAAGGCAGAGAAGCCAGGGCAACTTTGACTCAGCTGAGAAGGATCTATTATTTCTTCCATCCTGCCCTGCCCCCAGGGTGGATGAACCCTTTGCCAGCCTCATTTGATAACTGCAGGGACACCAGAGAACTTCCAAAGCAAACACTTACAGAGACTGTATTCTTTCAGGACTCCATTCTAAGAACCATTGTACATTGGACTGTGTTTTGTTCTAAGGTTCTCCCATATCTCTCTCTCTCTCTCTCTCTCTCTCTCTCTCTCTCTCTCTCTCTCTCTCTCTCTCTCTTCTCTCTCTCTCTCTCTCTCTCTTTCTCTCTCTCTCTCTCTCTCTCTCTCTTTCTCTCTCTCTCTCTCTCTCTCTCTCTCTCTCTCTCTCTCTCACACACACACACACACACCACAACACACACACACACACCCATACACCCATACACCCATACCCCCAACCCAGCAAAAAAAGAAAAAAAAATACTAAGTGCTTCTAAAGAACTTTGACTCTGGCATGGAATGATCAAAGTATTTTATTTGTAGGGTGAAAGAAGTCTATTAAAAAATAAATATTCTGGAAACATGCCTGGAATGTTGCTATAAACAGTATATTGTCTTCTTGTCCTTGTTCATCATGTTTATGATGGTAGATAAAGTGATTCTGTTCTCCTTTGATTAAAAAGTTCAAGCTAGGACAGGATTTGGGTTGGTACAACAGGGTCAATTCCCGGAAGCTTTGCAGGTGATAATGCTTTAAAAAAAAAAAAAAGACAGAAGAACAGCTGTCCCTAAATTCTGTCACAGCCCAAGCTCATTTCAAATGTTTATGAGAGTTTTTTCCAAAGGTATCTGTGTCCAAGCTAAAATTAAATGTATTCTCATTATACAAAGAAATCCAAGATTGCTAAAGTTCCAGATTCTCTTTGAAAGCATTCAGTCAAAAAAGAAAGAACACCACAATGCACTTAGACTTATCAATGTCCCAATGCTGCCATTGTGATTACTTCTGTTGTATTTTTATCAAGTTTAAAATTATCATTTTAGTTGCTGATTTTACATAACAGTTTGAATGGTCTGCTAAAGATGCAAATGACAATCGCCATTCTATTATTATTGTGCTTTGTCCAAAATTCATCAAAAAGAGTCTAGTGTTAAACTGAGCATTGTTTTTTAAGTTTTTAGGTTGCTGTACACCATAATAGAAAGCTAAGTACATGTCTGGGTGTGTGTTTAAACTCAAGGACTTTTTTGAATAGGAAATATTGGTCCTTGATAAAGTAAATAAGTTGAAACTCAATTCAGCAAGTACTTATTAAGTTCCTACTGTGTTCAAGGCACTGTGCTAACACTGTGTGATGATCAACTATGATAGACTTAGCTCTTCTCAGCAATACAGTGATCCAAGACAATTCCAAAAGACTCATGATTTGAAATGCTATCCACATCTAGAGCAAGAGCTATGGAGTCTAAATGCAGATTGAAGCATACTATTTTCATTTTTGGGGTTTTTTTTCTTTGTGTTTTTTCCCTTGTTCCATTTCTTCTTTCACAACATGACTAGTGTGGAAATATGTTTAACATGATGGCACGTGTATGACCTGTGTCAAATTACTTGCTGTCTCAGGGAGGGGGAAGGGGAGGGAGAAAAAATTGGAATTCAAAATCTTATAAAAAATGAATGTTGAAAACTATCTTTACATGTAATTGGAAAAAAAATAAAATATTATTTACACATACAAAAAAGGCACTGTGATAGATGCTGAGATATAAAGGAAAAAAATGAAACCATCCCTGCCCTCAAGGAGCTTCCATTCCAATGTCTTTAAAGTTTCTGTTTTGGAGATAATTTCACTGAATTTCTCCTACTGCCTCAAACAGGATGAAGCATTACTTAATTTTCTGAAGCTCTTTTTCTTCTCTATACCAACATTAGCATCCAGGAAACAGAATTTTATGTAAATGGGAAGATTCATGAGCCACTCTTCTCTTTCTGTCTCTGCAGCTTTTGGAAAGAACCAACAACAGTTTTGAGGAATCCGACTGCAATGCCACGAAGAGCCCGCTGCACTTAGCTGTAAGTGAAATGATGTCTGCGGCTTTGCCTGCCACAGACAACTAGACTTTTTTTTTCAGGCTTTTAAAATTAATGAAACCTTGGGACAGCTAGGTGTTCAAATCCAGCCTCAGACACATAACACTTACTAGCTGTGTGACCCTGGGCAAGTCATTTAACCCCATTGCCTAACCCCCCCCCAAAAAAATTAATGAAACCTGAAACTATGTTTTGATAGAAGGAATGAAACTTTTAAGATGGTGTTTCATGAAAAGCTAAGTTACTTGAGATGTCTAATAATGAAATAATGTTAAATATTCAGTATTAAAATTAATCGTTTACATATGTATATACATGAGTACATGTGTGCACACACACATATATGTATATATGTATGTATCTGTATATATGTATATGTATATATACGCACACAAACAGTGTGTGTGTGTGTGTGTGTGTGTGTGTGTGTGTGTGTGTGTGTATAAAACAAAGTTAGATAGACATTGTGGCATAGTGGATAGAGAGTCACCAATACAGCTAGCAGAATCTGGTTTCAAGTCCTACCTCTGACTGTATGACTCTGGGTAATTCATCTAACTCTAGACAATTTTCTAGGACTATAAGTTGCTGAGAAGGTGACAACTTGCATTTTTAGAGGGAGTTTCCTCCCTTTGAAGTTCCTTCACCAATGTTAATACTGGCCAATTCCCTATATTTTTGAAGGTTTTAACATAGGTATGAACTCACAGAAACTAGCTTATGCAAAGACTAGTACAATTATTTTTTGTGCTTAAACACTCAAACACTTGTACCCAAATACTCTCCGTCTGAGAGGTATCAGCTACAATACTCAGAATATGCACATGTTCCAGTACAAATTTGTGAGAATAAGATGAGATATGTATGTTTAGAGTAGCTTTGTTTGTCCTACTACTTAAAAGCAGAGTTTCCAAAGTGAGCTGCAAATCCCATTGCTCATACCAGTTCTAACCATGGAACTGTTGTCTCTCTTGTCCCCTACTAGGTTCTTCCACCATCCAGCCCAGGTCAATAGAGTTTTCCCTATTCTGCTACCACCTTTTCTCCATGTCTTTATTTCCTTATTCCCAGCTGGCCACAGAAAAGGAAATGGCTTCTTTATCTTAAATAACACGTAACCGTTCTCAAGTTTTTGTTCATTAATGGGTTTAGTTTAATGCCTTAGATTCCATTGATTTTTTTTTTCCTTTTGGAGACTGAGCCTCTCTAGTTCTTCCAGGCTGCAAGTATGAGGGTAGTGGACACTCCTGGACACAGTCCCACTGTTTACCAGCACAAAAGTTTTGGCCTTCTGTGTTTCTGACTTGGACCCATTTATCTTCCCATAGGCAGGCTTTTGGCCTATTTGTCCAGGATCTCACCATACTGATGCTATGCATTCTCTCTCCTGAGATTTCATCCCTCATTATTAATAGCCTGTTGGACATTTCAAACAAGATGTCTCAGCGATATCTGGAGCTTTTTGTGTCCAATACGGAACTTATTCTCTTTCTTCATAGACCCAACTCTCTTCAAAATGTCTAGATTTCTATCAAAGTTTGCATCATTCTTCTCCTCCCTTCTTTTTCTATCCATTCCTCACCCCCACAACCTGCTTTAATTCCATGTTATATCATTTCTCCGTTCTTGCTTACATTGAAGGAAATTAAGAAGGGAAAGAAGCAGAATTAAGGAGGACGGCCAGTTTGTTCAGGGGCTATTTGGATGTTACATGCCAACTGTAAAAGAAGGAATCTTTAGCTCTCTGTCTAGATTCTCCCTTATCTGACCCCTGTCTGATAAAAGGAAATAAAAACACTCACTGTGATAGCTCAAATGTCTTTGGTATGGGTGGCAGAAAGGGGGAAAACTGTCTAATCTCCTAGGTATACTAGTCATTCAGAATGTGCTTTTCAAGTTAACTGGCGTGAAATGGTTTGATGGCCCTGTGCATAGTAAAACCCAAAGACTGGTATAGGCAGTTTAATAACAACTTTGAGTGACTAAGTCATTTTGACTATTATACTCAAATTAATTACAAAGGATATATGAAAGAAGATGCTATCTCCATCTAGAAAAAGAACTGAAAAATAGAAGTAAGTATGTATAGAATGGTTTGACATATATGAGATATATATAGATATAGATATAGATATATAAATATATCCACACACAAAGTTTTTTTTATACATCTGTGTATGTATGTGTATATGTATATAGATATAGATACACACATATTTGTGTCTAATGATAGCTCTCTCTAGGGTGGGGGGGGAAGGGAAGAAAAAAGGGGAAAAAAAACACAAAGACTAGGAGAGGGAAAAGGAGCATGATTATGTGTTTATATTAATGTGCACAGCCCCTGGAATAATATCTCATTCATTCATTCACACATCAGCAATTTAGTGAGTACTGTGCTAAGTTTAAGAAGATTGAGGGGGTACAGAATGACTAAGACACATGCCCAAACCTCACAAAGCTTAGTAGTATATATTAAAATATCTCAATATGTAATCTGAATTGAATGCAAATAAACACTTAGAATTGAGGGCATGATTATTGGGTAGTCATCTATTTGACAAGCATTTATTATATATCTTCTGTGTGCAGAACACTGTGCTAAGCTGTTAGTGGGTGATCCAAAATGTGAATAAGACAGAGTCCCTGACCTTGTAAAGCTTATATTGTAGTTCAACAAGTAAACAAATGAATGAACAAATGCTTTGGGGGGAGGAGAAAGGGCATTTGGGGAGTTGATTGGACATAGAAATACTGAAATTCTTTTCTGGCACCAGCTGTTAGTGCCATATTCCTTCCTAATATAGAGTTCCTAGGGCAGCCTTTCCTTTTATTCTAGTAGGGGTGGCTTTGGGAGGCATGTAGAGTTATCATTTTCCTAAATAAATCATTTAGGGTTATCACAGGACTCAATTTTGAAGGTTTGCTATCTAGAATGCCAATGCATAATTAGTGTGAAGTGACTAGGGCTTTATCCCCCAAGGCATTAAAATCACTTAAAGTCCTTTAACAACATAGAAAGGGCAGGTAGGTGGCACAGTAGAAAGAGTGCTGGACCTGAAGTCAGAAGACTCATCTTCATGAGTTCAAATCTGGCGTCAGACGCTTATTAGTGTGTGTGACCCTGGGCAAGTCACTTAATTCTGTTTGCCTCAATTTGCTCATCTATAAAATGAGCTAGAGAAGGAAATGGCAAACTACCCCAGTATCTTTGCCAAGAGAACCCCAAACAGGTTCACAAAGAGTTGGGACTGAAACAACTGGACAACAACAGCAACATGGAAACTGCATTCTAACCTAGTTAGCAAAAATAAGTAGCTAACATAGGAAGCTACCACGATGGAGGAGTACGAGAGTACTTTTTCCATTCTGACATGTCTCCATGGTTTCCCCAGCCTTCACTCAGGTGCCCTGAGATCTCAGCCTCATGTGTAACCACTCCACTTACCCCTTTAACTGAGCACATATTTGACACCACTTAGTGTCCAGTATTTTCCAGAGCTGCAAAAATTACAGCTATGTTAGCATGTGCTTTCTCTTAACTCTAAAGTAGAGTTAATACGCTTTACCATGAAGTTAAGTGAATTCCAGAGTCTTCAAAAAAAAATCATTATTTTTTCTCAGTTTTTTTTTAATCATTTAGTAGCTTAAGCTTAATGAACTTGAGATACGGAGATGTACTAGAAAAATCAGTGGAGTGAAAGTCAGGAGACTTGGGTACTTCTCTGGTTCTACATTTAATTAGTTGTGTGGCCTTGGATAAGTCACACAATTTCTGATCTCCATCCCACCCCTGAAAGCAAACAAAACCAATCTAACTGTAATGTATTATGCTAACTTCCTTTGTACTCTGCATCCCCGAATCTGGTTCTCCTTTTTACTCGTGTGTCTTTCCTTAATTGGCTTTCAATTGAACAATTTAATGGGCAAGCTGTGATATATAAAAAATGTTGTTTCTTTACTGGATTAATTGTCTGTTTGCATTATCCCAGGCCTAACCTCAGTCAAATTAACAGAAAAAAAATTTTCACATAAATGTTTATTAGCTTTGTTATAGAGGATGATAAGAACAAAATCAAAAAACTTTGCATGGTGAGAACCAGTATGTATCTTGAAACATGTTAGGATGTTTAAATATGTGTATATTATTTCAGGTTGGGGACAGTGCCAAGTTTAGACATAAGCTACGTGAAATTTAGGTTTAAGTGTTAGTCTATGTAAGTTTAAACTGCTTAAAATTCTGTCTTGTACTTTTGTTCTTTTAACCCATTCAAATTCCAATGACTTCTCCAGAAGTTCACTTCAAAATGTCTGTAGTCCTTTTGTACTCTTTGAGCAAGGGTACCTAGATTGAAAACCTTTCTTTTATCTTTAGACAACTTTAGTGTTTATCTTTTTGAAAGCATCATATCTCCATGGATCATAGGATCATAGGTTTAGAGCTAGAAGTCCCACACCTCATTTTATAGGTGAAGAAACTGAGGCCCAGGGAGGTTCAGTGATTTGCCTTTGGTTACATAGTAAGTGTCAGAGCTTGGTTGTGAGGCCAGGTCCCTTGACTCTCCAAATTCAATGCTCTTCCCTTTATGCCATGATGACTTAAAATAGTGTATTTGAAGTCATGATCTTAGACCTTTAGGAATTTATTTTAGGACCTTTAAATGTCCTTAAAGGGAAAGGCCATTAAACTAGAAGTAGCATTACAGATATAAAAAAAATTTTCTTTTGATCTGGAGCAGCACATATTATGTCCACGGTAAATGGCATAAAATGTCCTTCATCGACTTTCAAAGCCCAGACACAGGCTCCATGCATGGAGACTAGATTCAAGTGTGGGAAGAGGGGGGTTTGAGGGCACAGCTAGTGTGGGAAGGAGTTCACAAGGGATGTGGCCTCCAGGAGGAGAATGAGGAATGTATGATTGCTTCCAATTTTAGCTAATTCTTTTTGATGACTGCATGATAAACTCTCTTGGTTTTTTTTTTAAATGTTACTTAGAGACAGCAGATGCTTTCACTGTCTTTGAAATTTGTTGTCTTGGGCCAAAGCCACTGTTGACCCACCCTAGTTACAGCTCTGCCTAGAAGTGAGATGATCTAGATTCCAGTACCCTCATACTAGCTACCTGACTCCCCATTTGTAGGCGTGTGGTTCATAATACCATAGAAGAAAATTTTTTTTAAAGTAAAGAAATACCTTCCCAAAATATTGATATCGATTCTCATTTAGGATCCTAAATCAACAGATCCTCCGTTCTAAGCAGTTCTTGCTGGGCCTTTTTCCTCTTATGCTTCCAAAGGTACCCCCAACACATGGTGAAGGAGAACAAGATGAAAACCTTCAGTTGGAGCAGCTAGGTGGCAGTGGATAGAGCACCAGCCCGGGAGGACAGTGCAGAAAGGGAAGAGTCAAGGTTGAAAATGTGGGTTACTAAAAGAATAAGGATGCCCTCTACAGAAGGAGGGGATTTAGGAAGTGAGTGGGATTTAGGGAAGGTAAGATATAATGAGTTCTGTTTTAGAAATGTGTTCCCTCAGGGGACATTGTTCATGTTGAGAGGAGGAGGAGGAGGAATGGTCCTAATATCTGTATCTGCTGAAGGAATTGTGATAAAGGCATTTTAAATCACTATCCAACTGCTAAATATTCAACTTAGATGGCTGTCTTCCTAGGTGATGTTATTGTAAAGATACATAATTAATAGATGTCACTAACAATATTGAAAAGCTGTCAGTTTACTAAATTGTGCTGCTTTGGGAGGGCTAGGACTTGTCTGGCTGAGCAGAGCTTATTCATGTCCTATAATAGGAGGCAGAGCATTTTTTTTAAATGGGGTAATGCTTAGTGTAAATAATATTAGTACAGAGCTCCTAATTCCTATGGGGTCCTTTTGACACTATCATTTATTTAATCAGGCTGGGCCCTTTTGCCCTTTTAGCAAATAAGTTCCTGTCCCAGAGGTAGTAAAGGCAGTTGTGGGCAAGGCAGAGGATCTCTGCTGGCCAGACCTGTGCTACAGTTCACTAATGGTCACTCATAGACCAGAGCACAGGCCAGGAAAAGATTAAACACCTTGCCCCTTATCATACCACCTTGGAAGAACTGAAAATTTACAGGTCCCTAGAAGTATCTCTGAAAACAGCTGTACAAATCGAAACTTGGGACGGTACATTCTCCACATTGGAAGCAGACCTCTACCTTAATAAAGAGTTTATAACTCAAATAATTGGCTGGGATCATGAGCAAACCTCGCAAGAAGTGTCAGACTATAGAATTTTTTTTGATAACAAAGAAGATCAAAACATATAACCAGAAAAAGACAATAAAGTCAAAGCTCCTACATCCAAAGCCTACAGGAAAAATATGAATCAGTCCCAGGCCTTGGAAGAGCTCAAAAAGGATTTTGAGAAGCAAGTAAGAGAAGTAGAGGAAAAACTGGGAAGAGAAATGAGAGTGATGCAAGAAAATCATGAAAAACAAGTCAGCAGCTTGCTAAAGGAGACCCAAAAAAAATACTGAAGAAAATAACACCTTAAAAAATAGCCTAACCCAAATGGCAAAAGAGGTCCAAAAAGCAAATGAGGAGAAGAATGCCCTAAAAAGCAAAATTGGCCAAATGGAAAAGGAAATCCAAAAGCTTCCTGAAGAAAATACTTCCTTAAAAATTAGAATAGAGCAATTGGAAGCTAGTGACTTTGTGAGAAATCAAGACACTGTAAAACAAATCCCAAAGAATGAAAAATTAGAAAACAATGTGAAATATCTCATTGGAAAAACAACTGACCTGGAAAATAGGTCCAGGAGAGATAATTTAAAAATTATTGGACTATCTGAAAGCCCTGATCAAAAAAAGAGTCTAGACATCATTTTTCAAGAAGTTATCAAGGAAAACTGCCCTGATATTTTAGAACCAGAGGGCAAAATAGAAATTGAAAGAATCCACCGATCTCCTTCTGAAAGAGATCTCCAAAGGAAAACTCCTAGGAATATTGTAGCCAAATTCCAGAGTTCCCAAGTCAAGGAGAAAATATTACAAGCAGTTCAAGTATTGTGGAAACACAATCAGGATAACACAAGATTTAGCAGCTTCTACATTAAGGGACCACAGGGCATGGAATATAATATTCCAGAGGGCAAAGGAGATAGGATTACAACCAAGAATCACCTACCCAGCAAAACTGAGTATAATCCTTCAGTGGAAAAAATGGTCATTCAGTGAAATAGAGGACTTTCAAGCATTCTTATGAAAAGACCAGAGCTGAATAGAAAATTTGACTTTCAAATACAAGACTCAAGTGGAACATGAAGAGGTAAACAGGAAAGAGAAATCATAAGAGACTTATTAAGGTTGAACTGTTTACATTCCTGCATGGAAAGATGATATTTATAACACGTGAGACCTTTGTCAGTATTAGGGTAGTTGGAGGGAAAAAATTATATGTATGTGTAGATAGATAGATAGATAGATAGATACATACATACATACATACATACATACATACATACATAGAGGGCACAGGGTGAGTTGAAGATGAAGGGTGTTATCTGGAGAATAAAATTAAGGGGTGAGAGAGATTATTCTGGAGAAGAGAAAGGGAGAGGTAGAATGGGGTAAATTATCTCACAAAAAAAAACAGAAAGAAAGGCTCTTACAGTGGAGGGGACAGGGGAAGGTGAGAGGGAATGAGTAATCTTATTCTCATAGGATTTGGCTTAAGGAGGGAATAACATACACACTCAATTGGGTATGGAAATCTGTCTTACCCTACAGGAAAATAGGGGAGAAGGGGACAAGAGAGCAGGGGAATGATAGAGAGGAGGGCAGATTGGGAAAGGGGGTAATCAGAAGCAAACACTTCTGAGGAGGGACAGGGTCAAAAGAAAGAATAGAATAAATGGGGGGCGGATAGGATTAAGGGAAATAGAGTTAGTTTTTCACATCATGACTACTATGGAAGTGTTTTGCATAACTGCACATGTATAACCTATATTGAGTTGCTTGCCTTTTCAATGAGGGTGGGTGGAGGAGGAAGGGAGAAAATTTGGAACCCAAAGTTTTAAAAACACATGTTTAAAAAAATATTTTCACATGCAACTGGGAAATAAGAAATACAGGAAATGGGGTACAGAAATCTATCCTGCCCTACAGGAAAATAGAAGGGGAAGGGGATAAGAGAAGGAGGGGAGAGATAGAAGGGAGGGCAGACTAGGGGAAGGGATATTCAGAATGCATGCCATCTTGGGGGGGAGGGGTGAGATGGGGTGAAAATTTGGAACTCAAAATCTTGTGGAAGTGAATGTTAAAAACTAAAAATTTTTTAAAAAATTTAAAAAGTACATTGTAAACCTTAAAGTGCTATATAAAAGCCATCATTACTATGAACAGGTTCTCTTCTCTCCTTCCTTCCCCTTTCTTTCTCCCTGTTTTCTTCACTCTTTGGTTTGGGTTTTTTTTCCCCCTTTTCCTTCTGTATTTATCATGGGCCTCCTCTTTCAATGAGATAGGCCAGGGCTCAAGTCCATTTGCATTAGATTTTTCCTCATTGGAGGAAATTGATTACTCCATGCTCTAGCAAGGGGTAATCTTTGTCTTCTGACTTCTAGCTTCGAGAAAGAAGACACATGGTTCCATATTCTTTTCAGGGAGATACCTAAAGGGAAAGTCTCCAGGAAGAAATTGACATGTAGGGGAGCCATCAGCACCTATATCATATGGCCTTCTTCCCAAAGTCTTTATCTCCCTATAAGGGCCTCTCCCTGAAGAGAATTTGAAACATATATCTTTTGTCTACATTTTGTCTCTTGAAGCTGGAAACCAGAAGAAAAGCTCTCTCTTCTCCCAGACTCAAGCAGACACATCATCAAATAATCAATCTCCAGTAGTGAGGAGAGTTTTGTGCAAGTGGCCTTGAGCACCTGATTCATAAGTATGAGAAATGGAGTGTCTTGAGTCCTGGTCAACATTTTAGTTACAGGACCTTGGCCTACTAATCTAGCACCAATTTCCTAATCTTTAATCCCTACCATGACTCCCTTTCAGAGTTTTTGTGAAGAAGACTATTTGTAAACTCTGATACCAGTATAGAATATGAATTATTCACAGGATCATAGATCAGAGCTAAAAGGAACCTTAGAAGTCATTTAGGCCAACCTCTTCATTTTATAGCTGAGGAAACAGAGGCCAAAGGTATTAGTTGACCTGCTCAAGGTCTTACAGGCAGACTTGCTTACAGGTAAACAGTTAGATGAGGAATTTGAACTCAGTAATATTTGCAAAGTATATTCATAGCATTTGCAAATATAAAGACTTTTTATTTAAGTATTCAATGTTCTTTCTGCAGAAATAATAATTTATAATGCTATGGCACCCCTAGAATGTCAAAAGATTGCAATGCAGTCCAAATTCTGTTCAATTTCAACAAACATTAAGCACCTTGTATATGCATGGGGGAAAGATTTTTTTTAAATGACAGTCGTGCTGCCTCTGTGGAGTGTACATGATTTGTGAGGTAAATTGAAGGATCAGATGCTTTTCTTCTCACCTCCCTTTCCTTCACGTTCTGATTTTAAAATAAAACCTAAAGGCATAAAAAAACATCCTACCAATGTGAATCCTATAGACATGTAGACTGGCTTACATCTTTTTAGCTAATATCATCCTTTGGGCAAATGATTTATTGAAGTAGGAGAACTGCAGTTTGCAGCATAACTTTAATATGCTGTTTTTCTTGTATCCAAATGGTTCCTGCAGTGGAATACTAACAACTCTTTCTGAGATTCTTTTGGGACAGCAGCATTGCATGTTGTAAGGACCACAGTTTGGGAGTCAGAGGACCTAAATTTTTGTGTAGCATGTGAGGTAGCTTAACCTTTCTAAGCCATCATTTCCTTATGAAGAAAACAATACTTATACTACATTTGTCATAGAATGACCACCGGAAAAGCACTTTCCATGAATGTTAACGTTCTAAACAAACATGAATAGTTATGATACTCTGATAGATTCTTACATGTTCTTACAATTTCTTGTTTAGTCATTTCAGTTGTGTCTGACTCTTTGTAACCCCATTTAGGATTTTCTTAGCAGAGATACTGGAGTGGTTTGTCGTTTCCTTCTCCAGCTCATTTTACAAATTAGGAAACTGAGGCAAATAGTGACTTGTCCAGGTTCTAGTAAGTGTCTAAGGCCAGATTTGAACTCAGAAAGATTAGTCTTCCTGACTCCAGGCTCGGTGCTCTCTGTACTGCACTACCTAGCCACCCTACAATGTTCGTACATTGTGTTGTACATTATTGAGGTTTGTTTGTTTCTTAAATGTCTTTGGTTCCATCTTGCTAGGCCTACAATGGCCATCATCAAGCCTTGGAAGTACTTCTGCAATCCCTTGTAGACCTGGATATCAGGGATGAAAAAGGCCGAACAGCTCTGGACCTAGCTGCCTTTAAAGGACATGCAGAATGTGTGGAAGCGCTTATCAATCAAGGAGCGTCCATCTTTGTGAAAGACAATGTAACCAAAAGAACCCCACTTCATGCCTCTGGTAGGTGCTACCTTTTCTTGGGAGAGAAAGGGAGGGACAGGATGGGTGAAGTTGTTTAATTAGTAGATAGGTTGGTTACCCTGGTTATATGGCACGTCTTGTGGTTGGCATAAGCATATTGTCACCTCCTTTTAACCCCAAAGGAATCAGTTTTCTTCCTCGGTTTGTTCAGATCTTTTCTCTTTCTGGCCATTTTTTTTTCACTTTCAGGTAGCAGTCATAAAAAGAAGAACAGTAAGGGAGGTGCCTAGTAAGGGATAATAATAATGCTCACTAGAATTCATTGAGTACTTTAAGTTTGCAAGGGACTTTGCAAATATAATTTCATTTTATCCTCACAATAACTCTGGAAAGTAGGTGCTAAGCTATCCCATTTTTATGATGGGGAAACTGAGGCTGACTGAGGTTGTCTGAGACTAGATTTGAATTCAGGTGTACCTTACTCCATGTATAGTACTTTACCCACTACAATACCTCAGGGGCAGTATGTGTGGCCTCAAAATGTCTGTATACCTAATGCTTAGTAGATAATGAAATTAATATGAGATATTAATACAAGGGAAGTATTATCAAGAAAATAATAATGTTGAGGCAGCTAGGTGCTCAGTGGGACAGGAGTCAGAAAGACCCAAGTTCAATTCAAGCCTCAGAGACTGACTAGCTGTGTGACCCTGAGCACATCACTTCCTCTGTTTGCCTTAAAGCACTGAAGAAGTAAATGGCAAAACACTCTACTATTTTTGCCAAGAAAACCCCATATAGTGTCACAAAAAAGTTGGACATGACGGAACAACTGAGCAAATGTGCTAATGCTTTACAAATATTTTCTCATTTGATCCTCACAACAATCCTGAGAGGTAGGTGCTATTATTATCCCCATTTTACACTTGAGGAAACTGAGGTGAATAGGATAAGTGACTTGCCCAAGGTCACACAGCTAGCAAGTGTCTGGGGTTGGATTTGAACTCAGGTTTTCCTAACTCTAGGCCCAGCACTCTTATGTACTGCACCACCTAGCTTCCTAGCTGAGTTTGTCAGGGTGCAAGAGGATATAAAATAGGATTAACAACTAAGCTACATTGATGGAAAGTAGGTTATGTTCAAAAGAAACAGAGCAATAGAAGGGGCCATGACATAGTACTGTCTATGAAGAGGATCATCTGTTTAGAAATTGCTGTGCCACAAAGGGAGGCATACTCCAAAGCATTTGGGTGAGGAAAAAAGGGAAAGAAACTGAAATGATATTGAGTAGAGAAGTATATTACAGCCCACCCTAGCCAAGTGAAGGAAGTAGATGATATATTCCTAATATAATTCCCAGAAGCAAAAATAACAGAAACAAGGGATTCCCACAACCTGGGTATCTTCTGGAAACCTAATTCTACTAAAAAAAAAGTAACTAATAAATTCTTGGTCTGCTTTGCTAATAGTTGCATCCCTGAGAAGGCTAGGAAGGTAATAAGGACTCTGGATCCAATTCTGAGCAATTCAATAATCATTTATTAAATACCTAGATGCAAAACAGTGAAGTGAAGCTCATTGGAGTCCTCACAGTCAATTCTTATACAAAAGATTTCTTTGTTAAGTAAGGCATTGAACTAGGGTGATCTCTAAGATATCTTAAAACTCCAAAGTCTAAAGGAAACCTAGAGTTCTATAGAAAGACTCTAAAAGACTTCTTATTTTTATTGTCACCTTTTTTATTATACCATATTCAAGTGTAAAAATATCCCTCCTTTCCCTTTCAGTAAGCTATCCAATATAACACAAGTTTTTTTTTAAGTGAAAAACAAACCTACTTCAACAAAACTTACCAACACATTTACCATGTCTGCCAGTATTTGCAATATTTCCCACCAATAATCCATCTTCCTCATCTCAGTGAAGGGAGGAGAATATTTTTCAACTCTTCTCTATGCCAAATTTGGTCATTATAATTATTCATTATTAGAAGGGAAACTTTTTATCCTCTGTTTCCCCAGGATTAATAATAAATATTGCCTCCCCTCAAAAAAACCCTCTTAAATTCTATATTTTTTAAACATTAAAATATGAAATATATTAAAAACTAATTTTGTAAGATAATCCAGTCATTAGACCAATCAGTGTGTCACCTTAAAACTTTAACTATCTAAAGTAACTTTTATTCTGATTTTTTAAACCACTCAATGGCAAAATAACCTACAAAACTACTTAATTACTGTGCTAAATAGTTAATAACTTTTCACCTTTTCTGGGTCTTGGTTTTCCTCATCCAGCTCTAAAGCACTGATCCTGTAACATTATTTTTGGAGGGTTTTTTTTTTTAATGTGGTTGCTAATTAGAATTTGAGAAATGAGGGGCAGGTTAAAAGAAAATGAAATGAAAGATCCTTTAACTTAACTACTCCATGAATGCAGGTTTCTTGGGCTAATAGAGTCTGACATATCTGCCTTTGATCTTAGCAGTCGGTATGCTTGACTCAAAAAATTAATTAAGAACCATAATGTCACATCAAAGATATAGAGCCAAAAGGGAACTTAGAACTCATCTAGAGATTGATATTATCTCATCCTTGTTATTTTACAAATAAGGAAACCAAGGATGCTAAGTTACTTTCTTAGTCATACAGATGGCAAGTGGTAGAGTCAGGATTTTAACTCACAGCCTCTGGCCCAAATCCAGCACATTTTCCACTTTACTCTGATGCCATGTATGGCAGAGCTGACACAACAACCCCAGCTTCCCCATTCACTTTCTTTCTTTTTTTCTGTTTTTTGCAAGGCAATTGGGGTTAAGTGACTTGCTCAGGGTCACACAGTAAGTGGCAAGTGTATGAGGCCCAATTTGAACTCAGGTCCTCCTAACTCCAGGGTCTGTGCTCTATCTACTGCTCCGCCTAGCTGCTCCTCCCCATTCCCTTTCAATGCATTCTTTCCCTAACACCATATTTACTTGTGGTGTCAGAAAAGTATATTGGGGGTACAGAGGTCAACATTCAAATGAAGGAAGTTGTTCAAAGGCTTTTATGAGTCTTACAACTTCAAAAATATTGTTTTCCTGCTGTTGCCTAACTAGTTAGGCCTTAAGGAATTCTTGTAGTATTTGATTACAGAACTTTCCAGATGGAATATGAAGGCTGTCTGAAATGTTGAGATGGAAAAACACCGGCCTCTCTTTCATCTCCTGTGTTACTTGATAAATTCTCATAGTGGGGAAGGAAGGTTAACATATGAACTCTTAGGTCCCTAATGCCATTAGGGTACTAGGTTTCAAAGCAGAAAGATGTTCAGATTTTGCCTCTGACATTGGCTGTATGGCTCTGGGTAAATTGTTTAACCCCAATAAGCCTTAGTTTCTTCGTATGTAAAATGAGGATAACAACCAGAGGGTTGTCGTGAGCATCAAGCAAGATGATTATATAAAGTACTTTCCGAATTTTAGCACGCAACATAAATGTCAATCGTTATTACTTCTGTTACTTCTTTCCTCCCCATGCCTTTCCGAAGCCTTCTTAGTATTTTAAAGTTAAGGTTTGTCTTCTTTTATTTCTTGTTGCTTATTGCTTATTCCTAAATCAGCCAATTCTACTTAGTCACCAAGTAAGTCAAAACAATTATCCATACAAAGGGGCTATTTTAAACATAGAAAACAAGCGTTTCGAACAGGTAAACATCCAAAACAATGTTTCCACACTTGTTTAGGCTGTGATCCAGGAGAGACCTCTAGTGGCCATGGGAATTCAATACACTGGGGCTTTCTTAGGTCCTACATCCTTAGCAGGACCAGGCTGTCATTTCATTCTGTTCAGAATTGCAGCCTGGGGCCTGCTTCAAACTGCTCTCTCAGCACCTCTTAAAATTCCCTTAGCATGGCAATTTTATGTTGCCAACTCTAGAGCCCCAGGATGGGAAGTAGGAGGCTTTGATAGGTGTTCTCAGAGCCCAGGGTTCTGGTACAGGTAAGTGACTGGAGGTCACCCTCTTTGAACAGTGCAGAATAGTAAAGACAGGGAGATAATGGCCTGCTCAAATGACCTGAAATAAAGTTGTATTTGATATAGCACAGCTAAAGAAAAATTAGGATTCTCTTTCCTTAAAGACAAGTGGAAAGGGGAAGTCTGTAGGAAGGACAAGACAGTTCTAGTCTGGTTGCCCCACAGCAGTAAGTGGACCTATTGGTACTGCCTGGAGGACCCAAGCAGCCCTTTTCAGCTTTGTACAGAAAATACAGACCCTACAGTAGTAGGAGTCTATTTTGTTCTCTACTACATTGGATACAAGTGACAGAATTATAGGTTTAAAAATTTTTTCCCTCACTCTTTTTACACAACATTCCTAGACCTATTATGATCATGAGTGGAGAAAGAATATCACATTAATGCAGGAGTAGAGAGCCCGTCAAAATATGCTATTCCTCTGTTTCTGTGAAGCCATCCCCTGAGCTACTTTAGCTGTCAGCCTTGTACTGACAGTTTTCTCCCTGGCATACATTAAGCCCTGTGGGTCTTTGAGATATTATTGAATCTTTCATCAGAGGTGCCTGGTTTAATACTACAATAAGAGTTCAAAAGGTCTATGATTTCATCATCATGGGTTATACCACACTTCCACCAATGCAAATTGTCATCCCTCTGACCCTCAGCAGATGGTTTTCTTAAGTTTTGCTTTAGCTAAAAATAAATAAATAAACAGTCCATCACCAGGCAGACAGCCTTGTGGCACCTTGCTTGGGGGGAGGGGGAAACAGAGTAGTGGCCTAAGGAGGGCTATACTTTAGCTACCCCTGGGGCAGTGAAAAGCTTCCCCAGAGCCTCTGACATCTAATGCCTTTGCAAATGAGCTCAATGTAAACTGCAGAGTCTTGGGATTTTAAATTGTTTTCAAAATGTGTGTTTTGCTCTTGTTAAGTTAATTTGAGCAGTGCCAATGAATGAGTTGATGATATTGTATATTGTCACCAAAGAACATGATAGGGTGAAATGAGTATCAGTGCAGAGCTGGCTTGTGATAAAATGGGCTGTAAAATCCACTTACAACTGGCCATTGGTATAGCCTAGGGATGGGGAACCTGTGTCCTCGAGGCCACATGTGGCCCTCTAGATCCTCAAGTGCGGCCCTTTGACTGAATCCAAACTGCACGGAACAAATCCTAATAAAAGAAATAAAAGATTGTGTCATGAAGTTTGGATTCAGCCAAAGGGCCACACTTGAGGATCTAGAGGGCCACAGGTTCCCCACCCCTGGTATAGCCTTTCCTTCCTTCTCTAGCTACATCTTTGCCTCCCTATATGAAAGCAAATATAGTTTGGGTTTTTTTTTTAATGCTATATAAGAAGACAGAAGATAATGGAGGTATTTAGGCTCTTAGAGGGTTTTTTTCTCCCTCCTTTCAGCCATAGGAGAAGGCAATAGGTCTTTCATAAGACTTTCAGTTCGGTTTTGTGAGGAATAGAATCAGCCTTAAAGCCAGGAAGACCTGAGTTGAAGGCCTGCTTCTGACAATACTGACCGTAAGCCTAGGTGAAGCACTTAACTTCTCAGTCCCTAGGAAATTCTTTAAGTTGCAGAGAAGGTGTCAGCCTACGTTGGTAGAGGAAATTTTCTCACTTGTGAGTTCCTGATGCCAATGCCATCCCAAGTCCAGTCCTTATCCCTATTCTTGCGTTACATAGTCCTCAGCAAATATATTTTAGGAAAATGGGAAAAGATACCCCGGTCCATTGCAGGAAAGAAATCATGCCTGAGGGCTTCCACTCACTATAAAGCACAAAGACACTAAGAGCTTGAGGGAACTGTAGTAACAATGTCTATGACAACAGCAACAACAATAATTGTTATCTTTTATACAGCATTTTAAAGTTCACGAAATGCTTTACATCTCATTTGATACAACAACTCTGTAAGATGAGTGCTATTATTATCCCCATTTTACAAATAAGGAAACTGAGGCTGAGGGAGCTTAAGTGACTTACCCAGGGACACACAGTTAACAAGCTTGTCTGAACTCAGTCACTAAACATTTATTAAGCTCCTATCTGCCAAGGACTGTACTAAGCACTGGCAATTCAAAGAAAGGGACAGTCCTGCTGTCAAGGAGCTCACAGTCTACAGGGGGTGGTAACATGCAAACGCATATGTACCAACAAGATCTATGAAAGAAAATTTGGAGATAATCAACAGAAGAAAGGCACTAGGATTAAGAGGGATTGTGAAAATTGCTTAAGAAGATGGGATTTTACCTGGAAATTGAAGGAAACCAGAGAAGCCAAGAGTCTGAGATGAAGAGGAAGAGCATTTGAGGCTTGAGGGACAGTCAATGAAAATATGTAGACCTGGGAGACCGAATGTTTTGAGTAAGAAACAAGGAGGGAGGCCAGTGGTATAGTATCTCAGAATATGTAGGATGGGAAAGGTATAAGTATAGGTAGACTAGAAAGGATGGATGGGAAGATGGAGCTGGTTATGAAGAGTTTTTGAACACAAGACGGTTTTATATTTGATCCTGGAGGTAATAGGGAGCCACTGGAGTTTAATGAAGATTACCTTCACAGCTGAGTAGAGGATGGACTAGAATGGGGAGGTATTTGTGACTGGCAGACCAGTAGGCTATTTCAGAAGTCCATGTGTGAGATGATGATGGCTTGTGCCAGGGTGGTGGCAGTGTTAGAGGAGAGAAGATATATGTGAGAGATGTTATCCATGTAAAACTGAAAGATCTTGGCAACAGATTGGATATGGAGGGTTATAGAGAGTAAGGAGTTCAGTACAACCTGGGTTGAGAGCCTGGGGAACTAGGAAGATGGTGATGCCTTCAACAGTAATAAAGATGTTAGTAAGGAGAGGATGGTTTGGGGGAAAAGATGATGAGTTGAGCTTTGAACATGTTGAGTTTAAGATGTCTATAGGACTACTAGTTATTAGATGATATATTAGAGATATAAGCCTGGAGGGCAAGAAAGAGGTTAGGGCTGGATAGAAAGATCTGAGAATCATAAGCATAGAGATTATAACTGGATTCATGGGAATTGATGAGATCACCAAGTGAAGTAGTACAGAGGGAGAAGAGAAGAGGGCCCAGGATAAAGCCTTGTGAGATATCCACAGCTAGCAGGTATGACCTGGATGATACTCCAGCAAAGAAGATTGAGGAGTGGTCAGAGAGGTAGGAGGAAAACCAGGGGAGCATAGTTTCATGAAAATCTAGAGAGAACAGAATATAAGGACAAGTAGAATAACAAGAATAACAAGGACAATCATCAGTGTCCAGGGCTGCATTGCAAGAAGGATACGGTTTGAGAAAAGGCCATTAGATTTGATCATTAAGAGACTGTTAGTAACTTTGGGGAGAGCATTTTCAGTCGAATGATGAAATCAGAAGCCAAACTGTAGAGAGTGAGAGAGAGTGAGGGGAAATGAAGTGGAGTCACCCATTGTAGACAGTCTTCTCCAAGGGTTGAGCCAAAAAGGGAGCAGAGAGACAGAACAATAGCTAGCAAAGATGGATGAATCAAGTGAGGGTGTTTTGAAGATAGAGGAGGTATGTGCATGTTTGTAGACTGTAAGGAGGCAGCCTGTAGCCACGGAGAGATTGAATTTAGTCTTTTCAGGTCTTCCTGACTGCAGGACCAACACTGTCCACTTCCCCACTCTGCTGCTCTAACAGAAGTAGCAGCGGCAACCCCAGTGGCTATCTGGGAGCATGGAGTTCCTCTCTCCCACAATCTCTCTGCACTTAGAGGTGTACCCTACCCAATTTGAGGGATTCTTATGCTTATCATACTTCTTCTATAAGGTGTCCACGTGTCTGATTTGACCATCATCAGATCAGATATTAATTTAAGTGCAGTCTAGTTTGGGTCTCCTCTTTTGATCAGGCACCAGGGGACAGTGAAAACAGGATAATTATATTAAGTCCAGGAACCTAAGTGGCGTAGTAATGAGAGGAGTGGGGGAATTGTGGAAAGATATGGCCTTTCCCAGAAGAGAACATCAGAGGAGAGTTAAGGAATGTATGTGATAGAGACCAAAGAAAGAACTTATTCAAATCCAGCAACCCAACAAAAATGGTACACTCCTAAGAATCCAGTCAACCTGGGGCATAAAGAAAAATGGGTCAATATAGTATGTGCTAAGAAACAGTCTTGGTAGGATGAATTGAGAAGACACACAAGTCAGAAACTGTTGGGAAGGAGTCTGCTTTTAGAAGTGTTCAAATAAATCTCATGACAGAGGAAGGATATTGTGTGTATGTTGTAGAGGGGGATCATTGTGCAATAATAGAGTGCTGAATTTAGAGTCAGGAAGACCCAGATTCAAATTCTGCCTCAGATACTTAGTAGTTGTGTAACTTTGGGTAAGTCAGTTTCCTCATCTGCAAAGCAAAGGTAATAATAGTTCTTACCTCCCAGAATTGTTGTGAGAATCACCTAGATTAAATATACAAAGCTCTATGTGAAGCAAGTGGTTGTAATTGTTGCTAGTAATAATGTTGGTCTTCTGAAAGAATGTTCATTTTAATTTTTTTCAGTCATTAATGGTCACACACTGTGTTTACGACTGTTACTAGAAATTGCAGACAACCCAGAAATTGTCGATGTGACAGATGCCAAAGGACAGTAAGTGACATGCTCTCCACTCCACGGTTTGTGACATGTCAGTGGTAACTGCCATTATTGTTTGTTGCTAAAGAGAGTCCTAGGATGAGGATTGGTGTACCCTAGGTTTGAGGTGAAGAGTACACATACTTGGAAGAACGACCTGGGTGAAAGCTGAGGGGTAGAAGCCGCCTCTGTGCTGCTGCCTTCCCCCGTTTTGCTTTCTTTTCATCCCCTCAAGCTTCTATTAATCCATTCTTAGAACCATTAAACAAGAGTCTAGCATGACTATTATCCTTAGTATTTGCATGATGCTTTTATTTTTTCAAAATGCCTTCCATCTACTACTTTAGCTGTTTTTCTCCCTCATCACAATATTCTTGTGTGGAAGGAAGATATTTTTATGCCTGTTTTACAGATGGGAAAACTGCACCACCAAGAGTGAGTGACTCATAATTAGTTAGTGGTGGAATAAATATTCAATTCTGGCTTCAGATGCTTGGTCTCCCTCCCAATCAACTGCTCTTTCCTAGGCTACCCTGCCTCCTCATATCAACCAGGGCTTCTTCCAAAACAATTCCAAAGAGATAGTTATCATTTTAAAGTTGTAGAAAAGAAATGTAAACCCTTCTTCTTTGTCCTCTCAAGTACGTTCATTTCTTTGTAACTATTTGACTTTCCATGAACCCTGACACTCACATTTTCAGGGATGATAGTTGGCCATGGTACAGTATGTATCAGTGTTACCATGCCATGCAATTAATGAGCCCTTAATAACTATGAACTGATTCTGAAGATGATGGAGACAGCATATGTCCTTTGGCACAGACCAGATTAATACAACATACCCTTGCTGGCTTCTCCACCTCCTCCTCATATGCACTTGCTTTAAAGTAGGTGTCCTTCCTGCTCAGAGACAAGCAGACTGTATCTTTATAGCATTTGGCACATTGTGGACATGTAGAAAATATTAAGGGGGGCAAAAGCAGTGTCTTCCCCCTGGGAAATGATTAATGGTTTTTATCTGGTTATTAATACCTTAATTTGTTCCTCTCTTCTAGAACCCCACTGATGCTGGCTGTTGCCTATGGACATATTGATGCTGTTTCTTTGTTACTTGAAAAAGAAGCAAATGTAGATGCTGTTGACCTCATGGGATGCACAGCTTTACACAGAGGGGTGACTGAATTCTTCCTGAGCTTTACACAAACATTTTTACTATTTTTTAAATGAATGTTTAATGTAGAAATTTTTAAATGACATATTATCCTAATAGCCAAAAGGAAATTTATCCTTCCAGAGATGAAAGTAATGACAGTTATATTTAGATTAATTCAACAAGTATTTATTAAGTGAATATTATTATGACTATGCCAGCTGCTGAGAGAGAAATAAGTTTTGTCTTTCTTCAAGGGGGAAGTAAGGCAGATGGGTGTGATTCTGCTTTTAATTACAATGTATTATACATACATACATGTACATGTATACACATATATATGTGTGTATATGTAAATACACATACACACACACACACACACACACAACACACACACACACATATCTCCCTTCGTTTTACAAATGAGGAAACCAAGAGCCAGAGAGGTGAGGTGATTTGCCCAAGGTCACACAGGTAGCAAGTGGTTGAGCTGGGATTCAAACACAGGCCTTCCAACTCCAAATCCTGCCCTGAGCACCTTGAAGAAAGCTAAGTGCTTTCCATCAAAGGATACTTCCAACTGAATGGTTGAGGCAGTGGTTTTCCTGAATGCTTCTGTTATGACCTTCCAGTTACAAATCATGCTTCAGTTCTGCCCATTCCTCTTTTCTGAGTTATTGCAGGGAATGCTTTACTTGAGGCCTGGATAAGTAGATGTGCATGTGCTCATCCTATGAGCCTGGTTATTCTTCCTCAAGGGCACTAACTCTTGGATTTTCTACCTCATGTTCTTGCCACCATCTTAGGCTCTGAGCTTTCTATCATTTTTAAAACCTCTTTGCTTGTGTTTAATCTTTCTGCATTAGATCATGACCGGGCATGAGGAATGTGTCCAAATGCTGTTGGAACAGGAAGTCTCCATTCTGTGTAGGGATTTCCGAGGAAGGACCCCCCTGCACTTCGCAGCAGCTCGCGGCCATGCCACGTGGCTGAGTGAGTTATTGCAGATGGCACTTTCAGAGGAAGACTGCTGTTTCAAAGATAACCAAGGTTACACTCCATTGCACTGGGCTTGTTACAACGGTAAGTTTTTCATCTGTATCTGGAGGACACAGCATTGTTGATGGTCCCAGGCATGTTACATGTTGGGACCATTATGATCTTGAAATAAGCTGTGAAAAATGTTCTAGTAACATGAACTAGACTGTAAAACCACGCATGTGAATTCTGACTTGAGTAAAGGTCCTTCAGGTCAGCTAAGTTGAAAAGTTAACAAGAAGACAATTGGGGCTAGCAAGGAGAGCAGTGATAGGTTTAGCTTGCCATAGTTCTGAGATTACCTATGTCCATTCCCAGATAATGAAACTGTTTTCTTTTAGTCCCATCACTTCTTCACTACTTCAGTGGTCCTTGATTTCACTGGTCTGAGTTCTCTCTCCTCTCCACTGATACAGATGGCAATGCCTACATGTTCCTATAACCAAAATAATTCATCAACTTGTGGCCAACCTTTTGGGATGACCTCTTTCAAACTTATTAGCCTCAAATAGTTATTAACTGTGTGACTGTAGGCAAGTCGCTTAACTCTCTGTCTTAGTTTTCTGGTCTGTAAAATGATAATAATAATAGCACCTACATGGCAGTGTTGTTACAAGGATCAAATGAAATAATACTTGTAAAATTCTTTATAAACTTTAAAGCACATTACATTTGTTAGTTCTTCTTCTTCATCGTCATCCTTGAAGACAGACTGTTGCTAGGTGTGTACCTGAAGCTTTTCCAGTTTGCTAGGTCCTTTGATAATCCACATCTATAGCACAAAGAGACATCAAAGAGGTCGTTAGTGGAAATTCATCACTTCTTATACTTGGGAGAAAAAAAACAACATCATAAATCTGTTATTAAACTAGTTATTAAAATTGTCTCAGAAACGCTTTGAGATCCAAACTAGATTAGTTAAGATCAGAGTTAGAATTTGGACTGCCACTAATTTTATGCCGATGTTGATCTTAGGAAGGACCTGCATTGATCTGTATGAATTTGGTCAATATATTTACAAAGTAACTTTTCCCCTTTTGTTCTAATTCTAAACCAATCCTATTCCATAGAAGTTGACCCCTGTAACCAGAAAATTCACTTAGAATCCAGAAGCCACTATGGTTTTGCTATGACATAGATGATAGGTATTAGCTACACAACAGTGAGTGAATTATCTGTGGCGGTCTGTCTGCTTTCCCTGTGGGACCCAGGCAGATTTCTTCTGAAAGGTCAAGAAAAGTAGTCTCAATCTCTGGAAGAGAAGTTATGGTGAGAACATGTGTGTTTGAGAAAGCATGTAAAGTAGCCTACATTCTGCAATCAAAAATGGAATCACAGAATCTCAGATTTAGAAGACAAGCTACACTTATCTGAATTGTCGGTCACCACAATAACATCCTCAAAAAATGGTCATCAAATCACTGTTCAAACATTTCCATCAACCTATTACCTCCAAAGGCCTCCTGTATCTTCTTTTTTTTTTTTTATTTGAGGGAGCTAGGTCTTACTACACACCTAGAACACTGGACCTGGATTCAGGAAGACCTGAGTTTAATTTCTGCCCCGGACACTTACTAGCTACGTGACCCTGGGCAAGTCACTTAGCTTCTGTCTGCCTCAATTATCTCATTTGCAAAATGGGGGTAATAGTTGTACCTATCTCCCAGGGTTATTGTCAAAATAAAATTAGGTAATATTTGTAAAGTGCTTTGCAAACCTTAGATTGTTACATAAATTTCAGCTTTATTATTATTACCTCAACTCATTAGAAAGTTCCTCCTTTTGTTGAGACAAAACTTGCTTCTCTTTAATTTATTTTTTATTTTATTTTTACTCTGAATTTAAATATTCAAAAAAGCATTTCCATACACACAGCAGAACACAAAAAGGGGCTTTTTTATGAAAGTGAATCTCCATTTTTCACAAATTTTTTTCCAAAACTGCCCTGCTTGTTTTGTTGCCTTCTGAAGTTCCTTTTTTTCTTCTCTGTGCATTTTTTAAAAATGTTTCAGTGGTCCTTTTTTATCATTATTATTAATCCTTACCCTGCTGAACTCCCCAAACATGAACTGAGTGAAAAGAAAGGGGGGAAAACTCTTGCAACAAATAAGTCAAACAAAAGAAATCCACCCAGTTGGCTACATCCAAAAAGTATGTCTCTTCACCTTTTGTACATCATTTCTCTACTAGGAGGTTGGTATCATGCTATCATGCTTCATCATAGGTCCTCTGGAGACATGGATGGTCATGCTCTGATCAGCATTCTCAAGTCTTTCCAAGTATTACCCAGGATTCTCTGAAATCATCTCTTTCAACATTCCTTAAGGCATAATAATTTCCTTTAAATTCATATACCACAATTTGTTCAGCCATTACCCAATTGTCTGAGGCCCTCAGACAATTTAAGGCACTCTCTTAAATTCTAATTCTTTCCCTCACTTTTAATCCTCCCTCTTAGGATGAGGGAGTTTGTTTTGCTTGCAGCTATTAATTCCTTGGTTTTATCTTTTCTCTAGAGCAGGGGTTTGCAAATTATGGCTCAAGGGCCAAACTCTGTGGTGAGTTAAGGATGATTTGTATATTTTTTAAAGCAATTAAACTTAATTTAAAAATATAAAAACCATTCTTAGCTCCTGGGTTATACAAAAACAGATGGATTACCCTATAAGCCATAGTTTGCTGAGCCCTGCAAACTTCTCTTTCCCCTATCTCCATTTGTATCCCTATTGGGTTGATATATTTCTGCACCAAACTGTATGTATGTGTACTGGAGATATGCTCAACTCTCTTTTGTCCATTTTAGATAAGAATTTGTTTCATCTGGTTGCCACTCCTCCATCTCTCCTTCCTATGTGTTCGTATATTCTTCTTGTCATGCACCCTAATTATGAGAACTAGCAAGTTCAACTGCTAACTACTTTAACATATTTCTCTTTTTACTCTGCTTTCTCTTTTCCATCTTAAAATCCTCAGAACAGAACCATTCCTTCCCAGGACCTCTGTTTTTCTCATTTGACTTCTTCAATACCTTTTGAAGACATTAAGCTCTGAAGGGACACTTGTTTCTTCTCACCCCATTAGTGTTGTCATACAACTCTTTCCAGTTGCACAAATACGTTTACTTTCTTGGTTTCTCTGGATTTGTGTTTGTGTTTCAGAGTTCCTATTCAGCTTTGGTCTTTTCATCAAGAATATTTGGAAGTTATCTAGTCTGTTAAAGGTCCAATGTTTTTTTTCCTTTGTAGACTTATACTTAGTATTAAAAGGTAAGTTATTCTTAATTGTAAGCATATTTCTTTTGTCTTTTAGAATATCCTATTCCATGATCTCTTCTGGTGTTTAGTAGAAGCTGCAAAATCTTGTGTGGTACCAACTGCAATTCCTTGGTACTTTTGAACTGCTTCTTTCTGGATGCCTGTAGTATTGGTTCTTTGATGTGGAAACTCTAGATTTTGGCTGTGACTTTCCTAAAATTTTGGTATTCCTTTCAAAAGATCAGTAGATTCTTTATCTTTTCTTTGTCCTTTGGCCCTCATAGATCTCAGCAGGTTTTATTAATGAACTTTTAAAATATAGTATCCCTTTCTATCAGCTGATTGCTTTATTTATCATATCACTCTTTCATTAATCTTCAATCTCTCAGTTGTGTCCATCTCCTTGTGACGCCATTTGGGGTTTTCTTGGCAGAGATGCTAAAGTGGTTTGCCAACTTATTTTATAGATTCAGAACTGAGGTAAACAGGGTTAAGTGACTTGGCCAGGGTCACATAGCTAGTAAGTGTCTGAGTCTAGATTTGAACACACAAAGATGAGTCTTTCTGACTCCAGGCCCAGCACTCTATCCACTGAGCCACCTAGCTACCCCATCTATTGACTACTTTCCTACTACCTACAAGCATGCCCATGTCTCTCTCATCCTCAAAAAACCTGTCTAAACCTGCTAACTATTATCTTATATTTCTCCTCTCTTTCATGGCTAAAAATGAAGTCTCGAGTGTCTCCACTTCCTTTCCTCTCACTTTCTTCTTAACTCTCTATAGTCTGGATTCTGACCTTATCAATCGAAAAAACTCTCTCCAGAATTATCAGTAATCTCTCAGTTGCCAGATCTAATGGCCTTTTCCTAATGCTCATTGTTCTTGACCTCTGCGCAGTCTTTCACGCTGCTGTCCCTCATCCCGATATTCTTTTCTATAGATTTTTGTGGTAATGCTCGCTCCTGATGCTCCTCCTATGCATCTGAATACTCCAAATCCTGCATTCTTTCTACCTCACCCCTCTGACTCCCTGTGATTATACTTTTTAAAAAATATAATTTATTTTCCCCCCAACTAGATGTAAAAACAATTTTTAACATTTTTTAAAAGTTTTGAGTTCCAAATGCCGTCCTTCCCTTTTTTTCTTCCCCTGTACCTGAAACATTAAGTCATCTGATCTAGGCTTTATATGTGCAATCATGTACAATATTTTTCCATATTAGTCATTTTGTGGAAGAAAACTCAAACCAAAAGAAAAGAAAAGAAAAGAAAGACAGAAAGAAAGAGAAAAATAGTATGCTTTGGGCTGTATTCAGACCTCATGAGTTCATTCTCAGGAGTCTTTTGGGATTATCTTGGATCGTTGTATTGCTGACAATAGCTAAACCATTCACAGATGATCATTGTACAATATTGCTTTTACTGTGTACAATGGTTCTGCTCACTTCACTATGAATCATGTAAGTCCAGGTTTTTCAAAATCATCTTGCTCATCATTTTTATGCCACAATAGTATTCCATCATAATCATATACTGTGGTTATATTTTTAAAGCATTTTAGCATCAATATAATGAAAAAATTTGATTTGGCTGGTATAAATAACCAAAACTCTTTTTCCCTCCTCCCTTAAAATGTAAGCTCATTGAGGACAAAGACTATTTGGTTTTAGTCTTTTTAATCCCCAGCACTTCATACAATGCATGACACATACTAGGCACTTAATAAATACACGTTGATTGATGCAAAAATGAAGCTACTTTTCTAGGAGATCAAATTATACAAACCTTGTTTTAATTTTGTTCTGAGAGTTTCAAAACATCTCTGAGCAGAATTAATAGCATTTTAACTTTTAGGTTTTTTATTTCACAGAGAATATTTACAGTCAGTCCAACAGTAAGAACTATGAACTAAAATTCAGTATTTATGTATTCAGGGTTTTTTATGGTTTTAGAAGATACTTAACAACTCTAGACATTGTAACTGAAAGCATTTGATTCTTTGCAGGGAATGAAAACTGTATAGAGGTACTTTTGGAACAAAAATGTTTTCGCAAATTTAATGGTAATCCCTTCACTCCATTGCACTGTGCTGTGTGAGTATAAATGTTAGATGTTAATATAATTGTTGTTTTGTTATTTTAAGGTATATGAGGGAAATTGACTTATTGCAGTTAGGAGAGGAGGCCATCTTTAACATGACCTGTTGTATATTACAGTCTATGGCTAAAAACAGATAAGTTTATGTTGTTGGTATACATAATCTAAATTGTAGAAATCAAGTGGGCAAACTGAAATATATCCCTTTTAAGTGACTATTTAGAGGATGTCCCAAAAGTCTTAGTGCATTTTTAAAACTATTAAAATGCAAAACTGTATTGAGGCACTTTTGAGTCAACTCCTATGTTAAGGAGTTGACGTGTATGTATGTGTTATCTCTTCTATTAAAAATGTGAGCTTCTTGAAGGCAGAACTTGTTCCAGCTTTGTATTTGTAACCCAAGTGCCTAGCACAGTGCTCAGTATTTAGTAGGTGCTTAATCAGTGCTTGTTAATGTATTGATTGATGAGTTACCCTTCTGCATTGGTGGAGGGAGTTTCACATTGATGAATTCAGGATCATAGATCTAGAGCCTAAAGGAAATTTGGAGATCCATTTAGTCTGATCTCTTTATTTTATAGATGAGGAAACAGACCCAGAGAGTTTACATGACTAGTCCAACTGACAAGTCATGGCAGAGACGATTTAAACATAGGTCCTCTGTCTCCAAATCTGCTACTCTTTCCACTATAACACAGATTCCCTAACCCTCCAAAAAGGCAAAACTGAAATTACGCATAAATGTTCTGAATTCTGCAGTGAATGGGGGAAACATAGGCATTTTAAGAGGCAAAGCATATTTCATTTTGAATCAAATCAGCAAGTATTTGTTAACTACCTACAATTTATCATGTACTGTTCTGCGTATATAAAGAAAGGCAGAAAAAAAAACAGCCTCCACTCTCAAAGAACCCAAAAGTCTAATGGAAGAGATAACGTGCAAACAATTATGTAAAAACAAGATATGTACTTTGAAGATTTTACCAGGCAATTTTTGGAGATAATACCGGTCAAAAGACATTAGTATTATGGGGATCAGGAAGGGCTTCATGCAGTAGGGATTTTAACTGAGACCTGAAAGAAGCTAAGGAAGCAAGAAGAGAAGATGAAGAAAGAGAATTCCAGGCATGGGGAACAGCAGTGAAAATGCCTAGGATTGGGAGATGGGGTGTCTTGTGCAAGGAACAACAAGGAGGCCAGTGTTACTAGATCACAGAGTATGTGGAGGGGAATAAGGTGTAAGAAGACTAGAAAGGCAGGAAGGGGTGATATTATGAAAGGTTTTAAAAGTAAACAAGGATTTTTAAAATTTTATTCTTGAGGCAGTAGGCACCCATTGGAGTTTATTGAATAAGCGGATGATATGAATCAGACTTGAACTCATCTGATTCTTTGCAAATAATGAAACCTTATAGAGGTACTTTTGAAACAATTTTTTTTTGCCAATTTAAAGGTAATGATAAAATGTTTCTATTTTAGAATTAATGACCATGAAAATTGTGCATCACTGCTTATTGGGGCCATAGACCCCAGCATTGTCCATTGTAGAGATGACAAGGGACGGTAAGTAGCTCTTCTTTGTGTCTTAATGAATCCTAGTCTCTCTTTTCAGAGCATCACAGTAGTTATTTAGTCTAAATTCATGACCAAAACAATTGACATGGCTTAATTTTCAAAGCACTTGAATCAATCGTTATCTTAAATTTAATCTTATCTTTTTCTTAATATTATTTTAGTATCATATGTCTAACAAAGAGAGAACAAAGACAAAAGTGATTTAATCAAAGTATGGTTAAAGATGGCATTATTACTCTTATAAAGTCATCAGTTCTAAATTCTCAAGATGAAAGATAAAAGGTTCATATTTACTCAGAAGAGATAAAAATAACAGTCCATTATGTTTAAGTAAGAATATATATATATTTTTTAAATCCTCAGAACCCCACTTCATGCTGCAGCGTTTGCTGATCATGTGGAATGCTTACAGCTCCTTTTAAGCCACAATGCACAAGTGAATGCTGTAGATAATTCAGGGAAAACACCACTCATGATGGCAGCTGAGAATGGGCAGGCAGGTGCTGTGGGTATGTATTGGTTTGCCAGAGTTGGTTTTTGTTTTTGTTTTTACCCTGCGGGAAATGATGAAAGAAGTTAAACTGGAAAATTCAGTTACAACCCATCATATGTGGTGCTCTTGGTGCAACCCTGGTGGATGATTTTGTTATTCATTAAAGATGCTGGTTTTGTTTCAGTTGGTTTACAGAATGGCAGCTATGGTTAGCAGGTTTAAACTCTTACTTACCACACATGCCTTGCAGGAGCCATAGAATCTCAGCACTATAAGACCTCACTATAAGAGCATCATGCCTAACAAATGGGTAACCAGCATTCAACTCAAGAACTCATCCAAGAGGAAGCACTCTACCTCTTGGACCGGCCAATTTAATTTTTGGATAAATCTGTTAGGAAGTGTTTACTTATATTAAGCCTAAATCTGCCTCTTTGCAGCTTGCAACTATTGTTCTAAGTCTGCTTTTGAGGGCCAAGAAATCTATTCCCTCTTTCATTTGACAACTTGAAGACAAATACTTCAGGACAAAAATCATTTCAGCCCTTGGGGAATAGGATGTTTCAGATTAAGCATTCCCAGTTCACTTATTCAACCTTCATACAGCATGATCTTAAAGTCTTTGAACATCCCAATATTCCTTCTCTGGATGCTTTCCAGCTTATTAATGTCCTTCTTAAAACTTATTGCCCATAACTGAACACAATTTTCCAGATGTGGTCTGACCTGGGGGGGAGGAGAGCGGGATTTCTAGCTTTGTACTCCTAGATAGTATACCTCTCATAATGATTGGCCTCAGAAAAGTGTTTCAGGTGCCAATAAATATTCTCTGACCTTCATGCACAAAATCCTAGCTCTACCAGCTGGTGAAACAATAAGTACCCCAAACTTGAGGCAATTTAATAATATGGACTCAGGCAATAAGACATACCTAGGAACACACTTTCTTGCTCTTCTGGGGAATCAGCAGTGCATCAGAACTCACTAGTCCACAGCAGTCTTACGAGTTAAGCCAGTATACCTGCAACTACCATTATTCTTCTCTGCTTTAATATATAAGCTAGTCCTGGGCCAGATGGAAATATTGGCTACATCTACCTTCTCCCTGTCCTCAAGGTTCAGTTACATTGATTTGACCTGGCTAACTCACAAAAGCCACTTGACTCCATTTACTATAGCTACCCTCTTAAATTTCTTGATTGTTTATGGAATAATGGAAGTGAATTGACCTTTCTACAGTAAGACCACTACAAGTATAAGAAAATATTTTATTGATAACTCTTTTTTTTTAACACAGTTTATCAATAAGCATTTATTAAACGGCTATTCTGTGCCAGACATTGTGTCAGGTACTAGGGATACAAAGACCAAAAAAAAAAATTCCTGCTCTCAGAAGTTTACATTCTGTTGGGGGGGGGGCAACTTGTATATGTATAAGTTGATACAGAATAAATATCTATGTATAATAAATATAAAATAAATACAAGGTACTTTAGAGAGGGTGGGCACTAAGGGTTGTGGGAACAGGAAAGTTTTCATATAGGAAGCCTTTGAGCTCTATTTTGAAAGAAATGAAATATCTTGTGAGGCAGAGGTGAGGAAAGATTGCATATCGGGCATGGGGTAAAACCAGCACAAAGACACCAAGGACAATGGAGTGTCATGTATGAAGAACAGAGTAACGGTTAGTTTGGCTTGATGGTAGCATGCAAGAATTGAAATAATATATAATGAAGCTGGAAAAACAGGCTTAGGTCAGGTTATGAAGAGGTTTAAAAGTTAAATGGAGGCAATATTTTATCCTAGAGGCAATAGAGAGATACGGGGATTTAGTGGATATAGAAGTGACATGGTCACATCTGAGCTTAAAGAAAATAACCTTAGCAGCTGTGTGGGTTGGAATACAAAGAGAATCAGAGAGACCAAGTTGTAAGTCGTTGAAATTGGCAAGAGGTGATGACGGTCCGAGGGCAGCTCAGTGGCACAGTGAATAGAGTGCTGGGCCTAGAGTCAGGAAAACTCATCTTCCTGTGTTCAAATCTGGCCTCAGATACTTACTAGTTGTGTGACACTGGGCAAATCCCTTAACCTCCAAAAGTGAAAATAGGTGGCACACTGTGGCCCACAATGTTCCCAAGTGCAGCCCAAAACTTACTGAAATACACTGAGAAATATTTAACAAAAGAAATAAAAATACATTAGAACATAGATCATGTTAATAAATGTGGTTTTCTAAGACAGTATGAGGCCCACAAAGATCCTTAGGTGCAGTTTAGTGGCTCCTGTTTCTTTCTGAGTTAGATACCACTTCACCATATTTTAAGAAGCAAATAAAACCCCTTAGTAACATTATTCTGAAAAGAAACAATTGTTATTTAACATTAATGCCTGGCATCACTGGGTACAATCAGTGTCTTTTTTCCCACCTAATATACAGTATCTGATTATGGGCAAATGCTACCTGACATCAGGCGTTTGCATGAAAACTTGCTGTGAAATAAAATAGTGCTAGAGGGATATAGTTTCATAAACTATAGTTCATAGTCTTATAAATAAGCAATCCTGACTTTATATTATAATTTATTAATGATATTGTTGGCCAGAACAATGTCTTGTGGGTTATGCCTGTGCGTACTGCTTTTATCATAGTATTATTTTTAATAACTTCTTCAAATTGTATTTGATTAGCATTTGGTGCCAATAACCCTGTTTGTTTGGTTTTTTTTTTCTTTTCTTAGATCTTTTGGTGAACAGTGCCAAGGCTGATCTGACTGTAAAGGATAAGGACTTGAACACACCCTTACATTTGGCTTGTAGTAAAGTATGTAAATACATTTTAGAAATTATGTTATTTGTATCTGTGTATCAGAACACTTAAAGGATGGGTCAGAATATCCTTAGGTCAGGATATCGATTTCCCAAAATGCTGCCACTTTTAAAGATGAATTTAGAGTGAAGTGGAATCCATAAAAGACCACAGAACCCTGTCAACTTTTGCACGCAGCCTGGAGGCTGATTGCCGTTGCAGCATTTCTCATTCATTGCCTCAGACGTGTAGACGCTACTTTGGACTGAGGGTACATGAAAACCTTGGTGATACGGTCAGATGCTTCTTCAGAGGGCAAACATTTCCACTTGGATTCATGGGCTTCAGCAGATAGTATTGTCTAAATGTAGCCTAAAACAATTCTACTATGAAGCAAATAAATAGAATACTGAAAATATTGTGACCACTTCAAAAAATGTTGGGGTTTTTTTTTCACTAAGCACCTTTCTTATGCATTTCATCATTTCTACCCTAAAAAGGGTGAAAGGCCTGAAATCTTATAATACTGTAACTGTCAAAACCATCAACAGGTATTTATTTTGCATTACTACCTTCAAGTTACTCTTCTAGATTCCATGGGCAAATTAAAAAAAAAAAGGCTGTGTTCTAACTGCACATGTATAATCTATATCAAATTACTTGCCTTCTTAATGAGGGAGGAAGGGAGGGACAGAGGGAAAGAATTTGGAACTCAAATTTTTTTTTAAAACTGTGTTAAAATCATTTTTATTTGTAATTAGAAAATAAATAAAGACGTTCTCTCTCTCCAAATGTTTACAGTCTGACTGAGACAGCGAGACCTATGACTATAAAAAGACCATTAATTTACATCATAATATAAATGCTAGATAAATGACAAGGACAGTAAATACCCTCGTAGTCCATTATAGGATGGTATAGTCAGAGAAAGAAGACTGTGAAACAGGAAGAATTTATATACTGAAAGTATCCTTGAAAGAATTCTAGGTTATTCTCAACTCTAATCATTATAGGACCTTAATAATCTGAGCTTGCCTCTCCTTTGGTTGCCCAAATGATTAATGCTAAATGTTAGTTCAGAAATGTCGTTTTCCTATAATTCATCCTGCTACTATAGATATCTAACAAGTAAATCTTAGTGGGCTTGTGTCTGACTCTTAAAGCATGTACTATATCCATGCCCAGGCAACTTTCTCCCATTTGTTCCAGTATCTTCCTTAGGTTTTTCAAGACAATGAAATCATTTAAAATTTTTAAATTTAAATTTGAAGTCTCAAGTTAACAATTTCCTCCATAAGGTTATTTCCCATCTATCTAGCATTCTTTACCATTTTTATATATTTGTTTTCTTTATTAGGGTCATGAAAAATGTGCCTTGTTAATACTTGACAAGATACAAGAACAGAGCCTTATTAATGCAACAAATAATACACTGCAAACGTAAGTACCAGCTGCTGTGATTTTACTCTTTCAATATACTCAGTCATTTATGGAAGAAAAAGAATTCTAAATTTGGGGTAGAGTGACCTGGATTTGAATTCTCTGACCCTTACTAATTTTATGAGTATAGACAAGTCACAAGCTTTTGGAACCTATTTCCTCATCTGTAAATGGAGATAATAATAACTGTGTTATGTGTCTTCAAAGAACTTCCTCTCTGATCTTTCATATAATTGAGTTAATGCTATATGCTCATTTTGGCATATGGAACATAATGTGGGCACGCAGTGACTTATGGCAAATGGAAATATGAGCAGAAGATGGCAAAAGTCAGGTGGCCAGATCAAGAACACCATGTTTTAAGACATGCAAAGCAATACAATGTTCAGACACTAGGTCACCCATATTATTGTCTACCTGACAAGGTTGTTGTGAGGATCAAATGAATTAAAAGATGGAAAACACTTTGCAAATCTCAAGGTGCAGGGGGGAAATATCAGCTATTGTTATCCTTGGGAGCTGTAAAGGTTGGCCTCACTTAAAACATTTTAGGAGGTGTCCTAATTCAAATCTAGTAACACTGAGTTCTCTCTAGGAAATTCTGTGGAGTTCTTATTAATTTTTAATACTTCTCCATTGGGGAAACTCCTTGCATAACTGTATTATCATAGGATCATTAATTCAAAGCCAGAAGGGACCTTGGAAGTCATTTGAGCCACCTCTCTCAATTTATAGATGAGGAAACTGATGCCTGGAGAGGCTAAGCCACTTGCCCAAGGACACAGAGGTAGTAAAAAACATAGCCAATGGTCATACCCAGAACTTCTCACTCCAAATCCAATATTCTATCTAAATCTAGTATTAGCATGTGTGTTGCTGAAAAATGCTGATTTTATGTTTCCTTTCTTCCCAAGGAGACATGAAAAGCTTCCGCAATGTAGGTCTTAATAAATTTCAGTTGAATTAATGTGAAATAGCTGAAAACTGCTTGATTTTTAGTTGTTTGAAATCACTTTGACAATTGTATTGTCACTCAACAAACATTTGTGGGTAGGGTGGGGGAACGAGGATGTAGACAGGCACTGTACTAAGTATTTTGCAAATATTATCTCAGCAGATCCCATAACAACCCTGTGAGGTAGGTATTATTATTATTAGCTCCATTTTTCAGCCAAAAGAGCTGAAGTAAGACAGAGGCTAAGTGCCTTGAACAGTGTCACACAGGTAATAAATCAGGCCTGTACAACCTGCAGCCTGCAAGCCGCTTGTGCTATGCCAAAGGATTTTGGGTGGCCTGCAAAAAAATATAGAGGAATATGGTGTGCAGGCCTGTAATAAGTGTCTGGAGTTAGATTTGAACTCAGATCTTCCTGACTCCAGCCCTATCACTCTATCCACTGTGCCCCCTAACTGCCTGCAAGCGTTTATTAAGCACCTGCTCTGTGTTAGGCACTATGCTAAGTGTTGGCAGTACAAAGACAATAATAAAATAGTTTCTGCCCTCAAAGAGATTGCATTCTATCATTAGAAACAACAGTAGAGAAATCAGTATATAAAAATGTATGTAAACTAAATAAATGATAAGTTGGGAGGATACATTTAACAGTTGGGAAAGCAGAAAATGCTTCATATGTAAAGTGTTACTTGAATAGAGTTTTGAAAGAAAGAAGAGATTCTGAGAGGTAGAGGTCAGGTACTTCATTCCAGGAATGTGGGACAGCTGGTGTAAAGATGAAAAGACCAGAGATGAATGTGAGGTGTGAGAAACAGCAAGATATCCAGGGTGGCTGGGCCATAGAATGTAGGAAGGGGAATGATATATCATAAAGTTGGAAAAGTAGGATGTTAAGGGCTTTAAAAGTTAAACTGAGGAGTTCATATTTAATCTGATAAACAAAAGAGAGTTTATTGTGTAGGGTCATGCCCATACTTAAGGAAAATCCCCCTGGCAGCTGAGTATTATATTAGGGTGGGAAGAGACGTGAGGCAGAGAGACAAGTCAGGAGGCTAATACACTAGTCTAGGCAAGCAGTAATGCAGGCCTGAACTAGGGTTCAGTAAATACCCATGGGTGTATAGAGAAGGGAACAGATGCAAGAGATATTATGGAAATAGAATGACAAAATGATCAATGACCACATAACATAATCAAAGTGAGGAGTCAAGAATGATGCCACAGTTAGGAAACTAGATGAATGGAAGTATAGCACTGGCCTGGACTGAAATAGCAAAGTTTAGATGAGGGATGGATTTGGGGAGGGAAATAAGGATTTTTGTTTTGGACATGTTGAGTTTGAGTATCTCCAAGACATCCGGTTTGAAATGTCCAATAGACACTTGGTAGTGGCTGACTAGATCTTGGGAGAGAGACTGGGGCTAGATATATAGACCATAAAGCATTTGCTTAGAGAGGATTTTTTTTGTTAATTTGACTTTCTAATTTCATTTAATTTTTTTAATTAACATTTATTTTGTCTCCTTCCAACCTTAACTCCAATTTAAAAGAAAAAAAAGAAAACTTTTGTAACAAATATACATACAGTCAAGCAGAACAAATTTTTGCTTGTCCACATCCAACAATGTGTATCCTGAATTTTGAGTTCATTACATCTCTATCAGAACATGAGGATCATTGTTCTTCATCAGTTCTCTGGAATCATTGTTGGTAATTTCAGGGAACAGAGTTCTTAAGTTTTTCAAAGTTGCTTGTCTTTGAAATGTTATTACAATATAAATTGTCCTCAGGGTTCTGTTCATTTCAGTTCAGCTCATACAAGTGCCCCCAGATTTCTCTGAATGTATCCCTTTCATCATTTCTTATGGCACAATAGTATTCCATTACATTAATATACCATAGCTTGTTCAGCCATTCCCCAATTGAGATGATAATTAAACCCATGTGACCTGAGAGTAAAAAGAGAAGAGGGCCCAGGAGAGGAGAAGAAATGGGGCAATGAGACTCATGTAGGCATCTTTTTTTCAAGGAGATTGATTGTGAATAGGAGGAGAGATGTAGAACAGTATTTTGAGGAGATAGCACAGTGCAGTCTGCGATTTTTTCAGGATAGTGGAGAAAGAAGCAATAGGTTGGGAGAGAGAGAAAATTAGAAGGGAAGCATAATTATATAGATAATCTGCTGAAGAAATGAGGAAGGCATGGCATGAAAAGCATGGAGAGAGAGAGATTGGCCTTGTCAAGGAGAAAGACCACCCCTCTTCATCAGAGACATAGTAAAGAAAGAAAGAATAAATGACAATGTAATGGGTTTTGAGATATAGAAAGGAGGAGAAGAGAAGGATGTAATGCAATCTACTATTATGAAAAATTATGAAAAAAGAATTTCTTTCAAATTTGAGAATCTAAAACAGTGATATAGTAAAGGATGCTTGGGGTTAACATTGTAGCCTTGTGCTTCCTACAGTTTAGGGGGCAAAGATAGGAACCAGATCTGTGATTTCATTGGTATAAGGAAGTCCTAGTTAAGAAAACATCTTTCACTGATGTAGGCCAGCACCTTCCATGCAATTTATAGTCCTAGAGATTTGCCTAGAATACTATGTGTAAGTGAATTTCCCAGGTTCACACAGCCAGTATGTATTAGAAGTGGGACTCGAACTGAATGGACAGGTCATAGTGGAGAGTTCTGACAAAAGGTGATCCAGTGGGGAAGGAAATGACAGACCACTCCAGCATCTTTGTCAAGAAAACACCATGGATAGTACTAAAAGGATAAAAGAGATGGCATCAGAAATAAGCTTCAGGTCAGAAAATGTAAACAGCAACATGCACACTTGGTTAGAATTGGAGAGACAGCAGAAGACAGAAGAGCCTGGCATGCTATGGTCCATGAGGTCATGAAGAATCAGACACAACTGAATGACTGGACAACCTACTTACTGGCTCTGAAGCTACATAATGCTAGATCAAATCCTTACTAACAATCTGCTGTTTTCCCCTATGTCTGAAAGGAGGGGGGGAAATCCTCTAAGAACTTCTTACAAGTTAGCAATTATTTAACAGTAATGGCTGACCTTTCTGTAGCATTTTACATATATATCTCTATTATCCTCACAAAAATCCTTTGAGTAAACAATAGTACAGATGTTGTTGTCTCCATTTTGAAGATTATGGGATTAAGGCAATGAGAGATCTGTGATACCAAGAGTTAGTGGCAGAACCAATACTTGAACCCAAGCCTATTGTTTGTCTTTTTCCACAATGTCATGTTGCATTTTCATGCATTCTATTCCCTTTCTATCAAGTGAGTATTATATTATTTCTATGTATTCTATTTTTGGAACCAGCGTGTATTTATTTGTAAAGTGTTTATTTATTATTAGTATTTATTATTGGCATTAGATTTATTGTTAGTATTTATTATTTATTAGTATTTATCACCTATAAAGTATTATTTATAAAGCCGTTCAAATGGCATGACATTTATCAGGGTGAAAAAGACATCGTAGAAGATACATGGTAGCCTGATATTTAATACATTAAAAAATGTGACCTAGGCTTCCTCCTTTGGCCATAGAAAGAGTTTCTTCATTTCTGTTGTCATCAGGATTTTCTGAGAGCATATTTCCACCTGAAATCTATTCCATTCATTTTCTATCAGAGGATCTAGGCATAAATTGGAAGAATAAATTGATCATTATCATCTGTAACAAGTTATATCAGCAAACATCATAAGAAAGCCTAGAGTAGAACTCAAATTCAGTATTATGGGTTGTTTGATAAAGGTTTCCAAATATCCTTTCCCCTCCACTTCTTATGACACAGATAATATTTTTATTTTGAAAGTTATTCTTTAAGGTAGGTTTTGGAAGTCAGCCTTGAAGCTGTTATGTTTTGTAGACCTCTCCATATTGCTGCACGGAATGGCCTAAAGATGGTAGTTGAAGAGCTGCTGGCCAAGGGAGCTTGCGTCCTTGCTGTAGATGAAAATGGTAAGAGAAAATAATCTTCATTTTCTTGCTATATCCTTTTGTATACTTTTGGAAGCTGGAAAAGTAAAAGATAGATAGGAGATGGTTAAAAAAGTCTTGAATGTACTCTTTGGAAGCTCATTGCGTGTAAGGCATCAGGCAAGGAGACCTTGCCCTGTCTGTAAACCACATACTCTATGCTCTGCTAGAGTTTTCCATCTTGCATGTAATGTCAGCTGTTGGTCTGTAACTCCTTAGGGCAGTAGTTAAAATGTTTCAGATTCATTCAAAGCCTTTAAACTTGGCACCTTTACTTCTAACTGCATGTCCTGAAGAGTTAAGGGAAATATATATCATTAGTGCATGTGTGAGGGCCCAAATACTTGGATGTCTGCTTGATTGTGTCCCAGATCATTCTGAGATCAACCTTGGTATTTCCAATTGTCAGACTAAAACAGAGGTGCTATTAAACAGATTCTTGTTATGGAAATTTTAGGGCTATATATGAGATAGAGTTCTGGAGTCAGAAAAATCCAAGTTCAAATCCTGCCTCTGATACTTTCTGGCTAATTAACCCTAGGCAAGTTACTTATCTTCTCTTAGCCTCAGTTTCCTCATTTGTAAAATGAGGTAATTGGACTAGATGACCTCTAAGATCCTTTCCAATTCTAAGTCTATAATCCTAATATGATTTTTGGAACTGAGTATATTTCCTTATCTATGGAAAAATCCTTTAAAAATATTTTTTCTTAGAGGGATCATCAACCTGCTATATTAGAGACAGCTGTGGTCTTTGAGGCAAAGACTTGAGTTCAAATACTGGCTTTGCAGCCTTTTAACTATGAGACCTTGGGCAAGTCACTTAATCTCTTTGGGTCTCAGTTCCCTCATCTGTAAATTGATGGGATTAGACTATACAGGCCTCTAAAGTTCCTCTCAGATCCAAATATATGATTCTGTGGTTTAAATCCTATAGGAAATTTCCATTTCTGTTTCTGAAGAAATTCTGGAGACGTAGCATAGAGGATGGAGAGCTGGCTTTAGAGTCACACACTGGCTATGTGACCTTGGACCACAACTCTCTAGAACTGCAGGTTTCCGATCTGTGTTAGTATAGGGAATTCCCCACACCAGTGAAACTTTAGGTCTGGATCACAGGAATGTAAATTTAGAGCTGGAAGGGAATTGTGAGGTCATCTAGTACAACGCCATCTTTCTACAGAAAAGGAAAGAGACTCAGAGTGAATAAGTAAGTGATTGGCCCAAGATCACACATATAATAAGAGGCAGGAACGGGATTCAAAGTCAAGTCCTTTGATGCTAAATTCAGTGCTCTTTCCACTACACCATGATACACACAAAAAAATCTGAAATCAACTCTCAAACATTTCCTTTCTGGTAAAAGTGAATAAGCATCAAATATTAGGTATCTCAATATTTAACCCTTTTTTAGAACTGTATCAGTTATGCTTGAAGCAAATAGAAAATTCTTGATACTTATGAGCTATGAAATAAAAAATGTGGCTCAATTATAGCATTATGATAAAACGTATTAACATAACTCACTTAAATGCTTATTACAGGTATTGAAATTAGCAGCGCATGCATATTTCTCAGAAGTAAGCAGCCATACTGATATCATTAGCTAACTCAATATTTTTGGTTGTTTAGCCTCATTTTATCATAGCATGTGCACTGCTCTACCCTTTACCTGATTCATCTGGGAAGAGAGGGGGAAATTTGTCTCCTACTCCATTTCCTTGGTTTTTCCTTTTCCTTTCTCTTCCCCCATTATTCCTTCCCCCTCTCACTACCAGTACTGCAGTTGTATTGATGAAGTATATAACCACTTTTAAAAGGCCACTTTAATATAGTTGGGGTGTAGAGACAGATGAATTTTGTGGGCACCAAATTTTAGTGATCCACATCTGCCTTTGCCAGGAATGGCCAAATACATTTTGGAGCTGGGGGTTCTTAACCTTTATTCTGTGCCATGGACCTCTTTGGCAGTCTGATGAAGCCCAGGGAACCCCTTCTCAGAAGACTGGGTTATTTTATTCATGATTGAAGAAAATGCTAAATTTCATTTTGAGGTTAGTAAAATTTACATACAGAGATACCTTGAAATCTGTTTGTGGACCCCATGATGGCACATGGACCTCTAAGTTAAGAACCCCTGTTTTTAGAGGCTGTTTTGTTCAGCATTTTAGAATCACAGAGCCTTTATTAATCAATTATTTAACTTGTGTAGAATATTATCATACCCGATTTTTCTTATTTTTGCTTTCTTACCAATGTGGGGGTGGAGAAGTGAGTGTCAGGGAAATCTGATAGATGATCACAGACAAGAAATGAAGTGGTGATGACCCCATAGGAATTTCTATTCATTGTACCAGATCCTATGGTTTGAGTAAGTTATTCCCTGATGATACTAATAATAGTTTGCCTATCTGTTAGCACTTTGTAATCTTCCAGCAATAGTTAATGCCAAATGCTCTTATGCAGCATTAGGCTCTATAATAGTGCATATTAATATTATAGTAGCTCACATTTCTACAGTGCTTTGAGATTTGCATTTTCCTCATAGTAAACTGGTGAGTGTGGATAATACAAGTATTATTATCATCATTTTACTAAGGAGAAAACTGAGGCAAAATAACATAATTTTCCTCAAGAGCATACTGCTAAAATGTGACAGGGCCAGGATTCAAACCCAGGTCTCATGACTCCAAGTTTGATACCCTTTGCAGTATACATGCTGCCACCATTTTGTCTAAGTCACTGGAGTTCAGTCTGATAAAGGTAGAGTGCCATAAAAAAAAAATCTACCTTCTTACATACCTGATTTGTAATGAGAGAGCATTTTACCTGCAGTAACTGGATCAAGTGTTTAACAAAAAATCACTAAAATTCTTTTGTTTCTGGTCAGACTTCTGAAGCTCAAACTATGACTCAGGCTAAGAATTCCCCACATCATTCTTTCCTTTGCAACATCTGCTGGGTTCTAGAATAGGGTTTCTGTTCTGTTTATAATTTTTATTAATTGAGTTGCTAACTTGAATACCAAGAAAAGTAAATTTTGATTCAACAAGGACTAATCTTTCTCATACATCCCATGTATCCAATTTATTGTATCTGTCCCAACTAATACGTTTTAATCTCTCAAATACCAGTTGATTAATATGCATTGAATGATAAAACTGCATAACTTGATGTTTGTTGATACCTAATGTAAATTTTTTTCTTATCTGATGCACATTTGTCTACAACTGAAAGTCATTGTTCTCAGAATGAGATTTGTCCCTATGAACCGAGGCTGAATGCTGTTATCAGGTTCATAGTGCCATGCGCGCTATATTGTATTCATCTTTGTTGTTGTGAATCTGTGTTCTCCCAGTGTTTTTGTCCATTTGGTGAAGGCTAAATTCCCCCTAACTTATAATAGAGTGCTTGTTGTGGTCATATGAGCTGAAAACCTTCATAAATTGTCTCTTCCTCCATTCCCTCCCCCAATTCCCTTATCCCACCTTTCCTTCTCTCTGACCCCTAGCATGTCTACTTAGTATAAGTAATTCATCCTCTTGCCTGGCATGGTTTTAACTTGACATACATCTCTCGCTTACAAAATCATCTTGAGATGTATTTGTGGAATGCTCACTTTCCCCTTTGATTTCCCCAGTACTAACCATTGCCTTGTCTGCATTTATGCCCAGGTCATACCCCAGCCCTGGCTTGCGCTCCTAACAAGGACGTGGCTGACTGCCTGGCACTCATTTTGGCTACCATGATGCCTTTTTCTCCTTCCAGTACAATGACGGCTTTCAACTTCGTTTGTTTTAAAAAAGACCATTTGAGCAGGACACAGATCTGTGATGGCACCAATCTGAGTGGCACCGCTAGCTCTTGCACTCACAATATAGGATCAGAGGACGGGTACAATGAAAATGATTCTGATTCGGAAACATTTTGACTCTGGACTTCAGAAGCTTCCACTTAATTACTTACGTTAAGTGGAGAAGGCGGGGCAGGAAGACTTTTTATTCCCCAAATTATATTGTGTCAGAGTGTCATTATGGAACCAAGCTTTGAGAAAATAGGAGAAAAGGGTTTAGTAAAGTGTGCAATGAGCCTATAGGAAAGGACTTGGAGTTTTTGTTGGAAAACATTCTCACGAAATGTGCCCTGACTTTGATTTCATCATGTTTTTTTTCTATCTAAAGTACTGCTGTGAAAGTCTACCTCTCATCTTAAGTAGGGAATTTTTTAAAAAGGCATTTTATTATTTCTTCTTTTGAAATAATGCAACAGAGTAAGGGGCTATTATATCAAGGATTTTTATATTGTGTCCTTGCTGTACAATTATCAGAAGCTTATCAATGTGGCTTTCTTGTACCATGAGGGAGTTTGTCCTCAAATTTCTCCTCACTCTGATGTTTACTTCCTCATTACAAGCCAAAGGTAAAGTTCACCTTCAGAGGTATTGCCTGGATTATTGTTGCTAGAAGAGTTAACCACTCATGTATTCTCTCTGCCTCTCTATCTTTGTTGATATGTCTCTGTCTGTTTTTCCTTTCCTGTCTCTGCCTGTTCATATACACATACATATACCAACACACATTAAGCACACATGTCCAGAAGGCATGTGCTAAGAATCTTTGCTTAGTAGATGAATATTGATGTAAAATTTGATATAATTTTTAAATTATAATATAAACATGACATATGCTAGATTATATGATAGATCATTAATAATTTTCACCTGATCCACTCAACTCTGATCCACCATAGAAAGTTTAGTTCATAATTACATAGTCCATAAACTTTGTAGCAATTTGCCAGTTTCAAGTGCAGTAGTTTGTTTTTTTTTTCACTGATTCTTCTTCAATTAAATCAGAATACTTCCTTTTTAAAAAATAAATTAACCACTAGGTTGTAAAAAATATTTTTTACACTATATTAGGAAGTTAAATAGTCTCTTTGGTCAAGAGTAATGCAAAGCAAGAAATAATGTAGGTCCCAAAGTGAACATAGGCACAAAATGGGGAATAGCAAAATGAGATTTGGAAAGAAAAGCCAATTAGCATTGACTTGTTAAGTGGGATCAACATTATGAATACTGTATCTGCTCCTTCTGCCAAAGCTTCTAGGTCAAATGGACCCCGTTCCTCACCTGGGACAGATGTACAAAAAGAAGAATGAGACTCTGAAAAAAATATTTATATATACATATATATATATATGTATATATATCATCAACCAGCTATACACGAGGACCAAAATGCTTCAGTGTCTAAAATGGAAGATAAATTTTTTTTCCTTCAAAATGGAAATGAGAAATGATGTAGCTTTTCTAAAAAGTTAAAATGTATACTTTTTGAGTCTTGGTTGTATTTTACATTTCTTACGACACAGATTTATAGTTGATGGCTTACCATTTGTAACCAATGATGTGTTGACCACAATTTATTTTTTTGCCAAACCAGAGAAAATGTTCATATATACTTTTGATGTAAATGTGTTTATATTTATTTGATGTGAAGCAAAAGCCCAGGAATTTTCTCCGTAGTTATGTTTTAATTGTTATGTGTCTTATCGGGCCTATAAAGAAAAAAAATAGCAGAAAAAAAATTGACTCTGAGCTAGCCAGAATGCCTGGGGTCCCTATGCTCAGCATATCTATTGTTAAGGTTTCCAGGCTAACCTCAGGTTCTTCCACATCTTTTAGGAGGGGATACAGAATGCACAGTCATTCCATTGCTCAGATCCCCTCTCACTGTAGCTTACAGGGCATTGCTATCTCTCAGTAAGGAAGGCTGAACTCCAGGTGGGTATACTCTAGACACAGTCCTTGAGAGAAGAGAATAGAAATGGGTGTTGGTGTGTGTCAACATGATACAGACATGAAAGGTTCAAAAGTGATCCTACTAGCCACAAGATTGCACATAGTCCCAGTAAAAGGATCCTAGCAGGAAAACTATGACTTAGGCTGCTGACTCATGGTCTGAGAGAAGTTAAAATCACCAGTCCACATGCTTAGTTTTCCACTTGAGCCAAGAAAAAGGGAAGAAATACTTCTTGAGGGGCTGTACCTCTGACATTTCTTTCTTTTTCTAGTTTAGTCCTGGAAATTTCTATTTTATAATAATCACGAGCATTTTTTAAAAACAGTGTTCAATGAGATCTAAGCAAACTATAGATACTATATTGTGTTTTTCAATACCTGTAAAATACCTTAATCTTTTAGCATCTTGGAGGAATTAAAAAATTGGAACTCACTTTACTCATCACGAATGAGAACTTGTTCCAAGGACTTGTAGAATTGGTATTGATTTCATTGGAAAAGTTCAATGACACTTTTCTAGAACTCTGAGGAAAAGGGGATGTTTTCTCCTTTCCCCCCCTTAACGTTAGTACTGTATTCCTTTTTTGAGAAGAATGATTTTTTTAAAAAGTTGCTAACTAGCAATAACTACCTTATCTTTATTAAAGCACTGAAAATAAGGGGGAACCAGCTTTGAAGGAGAGCTGTATACTGTGGTGTCTTTTTGTAGAAGTGACTGGAAATCTCACTAAAATGGTATTTGTTTTGGAATGAAAGGAAGTGGCCTTTTAAGCAGGAAATGAAATGTCTTCTTTTAGAGGACTAGTGTTGAATTTTTCTGTAGAAGAGCAGAGATAACAGGTAATATTGCAGCAAACCACAGTGATTCAACCTTATCACAGTGGAACTATAGTTTACCTTTCTACTCTATTACATTGTAAGAGGACAAAGGAACAAAATTGAAATATGCTTACCAGGAACTGACCAGTAAATTTATTTTTTCCTTTTCTTGAGTTGGTTTTGGTGACTACAAAATTTGCTTTATTTAGGACATAAGGAAAGATTGCATTTAGTTTTTGTATCTTCTAAGTCTATTGCTAGAAAGAAAATCATATTTTCAACAAGGCTCACTAAGAAAAAAGTGTTTTTTTAAATAAATTTTCAGATTCCTACATCATGGTGTTTATTGTTCTTGCTTAAATACTTTTTTTAAGACTGTATTTTAACCAGAGACACGGGGATTTTTTGCATTGCACGTAACTCTTCTTGTTCACCAGTGTCTGCCTATCTTTGATAATACGTTACTATCTCCAAATTGCCTAAAACTTGTTCTGATTCTACAGCAAATAGCTCAGGGGATTTCTATTTATCACTACTAAAAGGGCACCATAGTATGTTTGGTACTTTATGCAGTAAACAGCTGCTTGAATTGTTATTTTATTACTAAATTAGAGCAAGAACATCAAATGAATTGCTGCAGTAGTTATTCTTTGTACTGTGGAGAAAATTGGTTAGCTCTCTGTTGGTTTGGTTTAAGAACTTGCGTCTTTTCTGGTGTAATATGAAGTTAGAGTGCCTTTTTATATTTGTGTATTCTGAAAATGTTTTGTGAAATTTATTGTATTTTTTCCATTTGAGTGTTATCAAAGCAATATAATACCAGTCGGTTTTTATTTCAAACTTTTTTTGAATGTATACAGTCTTTTTCCCCCATTCCCTTTCACTTGCTTTGAATTTTAAATGAATGTGCTAAATTTCCATAGGAATGATGTATGATTTTTTTTTTGCAGTGCTAAAAATGCTTTCTTCATACAGAAACTATAAACCATAGATCAGTGTTAGAGGGAAAAAGCATTTTAAAATAGTGACAATCTGAGCGTGTGTATAAAATGTAATTCTATGCTTTTCTTATGCAGTGATCTAAATATTCAAAGCCAATATCTTATGTTTGGTAGTTTTGTCAACATATTTTATGCTTTAGCATGTGCAATATATCTTTACAAAGCACGATGATACGAATCTGGTGCCAGTGTTATATTTTGCATAACATATTTGTAACGGCAGAAATTATTGGTTGATGGTTTCAGTGGGGTTTTGTCTGTAATGTTTTATTATGTAAATTGGAATTGAATGACTTCGGTAAATGTCATAACTGTAAAAATGAGGAAAAAAACTTAATTCATTGAATGACTGATCCAATCTGAATCTTTTCAAGCACAGTTTAATATCTTTTTCAACTACTGAATGCTCTATTAATGTAATGAAATACGTAGCTGTAAACTATTGAAATGCATTCAGATGGTTATTTTTACAAATAAAAACGGTACAAATATTGTTGTGATTTGAGTATGACTTTTATTTTTCCAGATTATGTTGAATTAAACATTCATCCAAAATACTCATGCATGCTATGTATTCTGTATATTTAGGTAAATATTACATGTAAAATATATTCTATATATTCACCTACAAAAGATAGAGATATAAATATACACACATATTATTTGTGCGCATACACACACATATATACATATGTATGTATATACACTTATACACACCACCTACCTAATTTCCTGATTTGCCCCTTAGAAATATGTAATGGCAGCTTTGCACAAGTTATATTAGAAGCAGCAGGATTTATCATCATCCAGATCTATAGAGACCACACAGATGTGAAAAAAGTCAGACAACGTAAGCTGTCTCAATCAATCAATCAACAAGCATTTATTAAGAATTATATATGCCAGACACTATACTAAGCACTGGGGATACAGCTAATGTGAATAATGAATCCTACAAAGTGGTCATATGTGTTTGAATTTGCCCTGTTTAAAGTTATAATTGTGTAAAATATAGTCATTGGTTCTAGCCAAGTGGAAATATGAAGCTCAAATGTGAATAATGACTTCTTCATGGATTTCATTATTTGTACTAATGCAGTACAAAGCAAGATAAGAACAAGGTCTTCCCCCAAGAAGCTCACATTCGACAGGAGAGACAAAAGATATACAGTGTAAATGGGAGGTAATCAGAGAGAAGGCACTATATGGCAGATGGATCAGTGAGGATCTAGAATAGGCCTCTTACAAAAAGTACATTTTTAATAGAACTTTATATTTCCCAATTACATGTAAAGATAATTTTCAACATTCATTTTTAGAAAATTTTGAGTTCCAAAATTTTCTCCTTCTCCCCTTCCCCTTTTCCTTCCCCAAGATGGCAAGCAATCTGATATAGGTTCTACATGTGCAATCATGTTAAATATATTTCCACATTAGTTATGTTGTGAAAGAAGAAACAGAACAAAAGGGAAAATTCATAAAGAAAAAATCTGAAAATAGTGTGCTTCGATCTGCCTTCAAACTCTATAGTTCTTTTTCTGGATATGTATAGCATTTTCTATCATGAGTCTTTTGGAATTGTCTTGGATCATGGTATTGCTGAAAAGAGTTAAATCTATCATAGTTGATCATTGCACAATGTTGCTATTACTGTGTACAATGTTCTCCTGGTTCTGCTCACTTTATTCAGCATCAGTTCATGTAAGTCTTTCCAAGTTTTCTGAAATCCACCTGTTCATCATTTCTTGTAGCACATTCATATACTACAACTTATTCAGCCATTCCCCAATTGATGGGAATTCCCTCAATTTCCATTTCTTTGCCACCACAAAAAGAGCTGCTATAAATACAAAAAGTGCCTTTTGAGTTGATTCTTGAGGGAAGCCAAGAAGTAGAAGTAAGGAGGGAATGGATACCATATATGGGGGATTGCTTCCATATATTAAAGGTTCAAATTTGGGAAATAGTGTCCTGTGCAAGGAAGAGGAAGACCAGTGTGAACTGGGTGGTAGTGTGTACAGGGGGCTAAAATGTAACAGGACTGGAAAGATAGAAATGAATCAGTTTGTGAAGGGCTTTAAAAGCCTGCTCCCCTTTTTTAATCTGGATTCTGATCTGAAAGCAGCCACAGAGTTCTTGAGTAGGGGAGTGACATGGTAAGACCCATGCTTTAGGAAGACCACTTTGGCAGCTAAGTGAAGGGTAGCCTGGAGTGGAGAGAGACTTGAAACAAGAAATTTTATCTGAGACTTAACGGAGCTAAAGATTGCACCTACTAACACCTTCTGAAACCAAGATACTGCTATCAGTTCTGCCCCTAACTTGGTATGTATTACTCTGATGATAGGCCTTGAGTTTTATGAGTGAAAGTTTCCTCAGATGCAAAAATAGCCAATTATGGCACAAGCCAACGTATAGGATAGAGGACAGGGCATTTTAAAATGAGACAAACTGATACAGAAATGTTCAACAACATAATTATTTTGATAGACACTAGTCCTCTTCTCCATGTTGAAGAGAGTATTGCTATAATATGTGGAAACACTATATCTGAGGTTGTTTTTGACAGGCTCAATTTAGAAAAAAATAAAAAAGGAAAACAGTTTTCCTGTTAATAGCTCAGGGGAATAGCTCTGTTTGCTGTTACAACCAAGAAAGTCCACCCTTCACTGGGCCATTCTGATGAAAGAGGCATTCAATCACATGGTGCAGTTTGAGGTATGTTGACTTCATGGTTTCCAAAGTGGCCTTTAGCTCAGGCAGTCATTTACATGGTGATTTGCACTTGCTATGTGCCAAGTATTGTGTTAAGCACTGGGGATACAAAGTACTTGCTTTCAAAGAATTCTAACTGGGGGAGACAACACATAAAAGAAAGGATTAAAAGTTCTAGTCCTGAGATGGATCTTGGACATTATCTAATCCAGAGGTGTCAAACTTGCAAAACTCTCAGTGTAGCCCAATCCAGATTAAAATATAATTGGGAAAATGTTTAACAAAATAAATCAAAATATAATACAACACAGTTAATGTTAATTTGCTCTAGTCTAAGTCAGTATGTGGCTCCCACATTATCTGTTCCTTTTGAATTTGACACTACTGAATCCAACCCTGTCATTTTACATATGAAGAGGCTCAGAGTTTAAGTGATTTGTCCAAGATCACCCAGGTTTAAGTAGCACAGTCAGGATATGAACTACATTTTTCTCTTTTTTAATTTTTTAGATTTTTTTTTAATTAAAAATCTATTTTTTTCCCTACCACCTCTCCCTCAACTGGAAAAAGAAAAAGAAAACCCTTGAAATAAATATGTGTAGATCTAGGAAAACAAATTCCTACATTGGCCATGTCCAAAAACTTTGCTTCCTTGTGTACCCTGAGTCCATTACTTCTTTGTCAGGATGTGGGACTTCTATGTTTCTCTCCATAAAGACATTAGTCCAGCTACTTGTTCATATAGTGGGGGGGGGGGGCAGACTTTAGAATGAATTTGCTTCATCTGAGAGAGCAGCCTACTGTTTTCTCCTTTTATAATTCAGGGAGACCCTGAAAAGTCCTAAAGAAATTGTTATCGTCAAATTAAAAAAGCTGGGGGCAGCTAGATGGCGCAGTGGATAGAGCACTGGCCCTGGAGTCAGGAGGACCTGAGTTCAGATGTGGCCTCAGACACATAACACTTCCTGGCTGTGTGACTCTGGGCAAGTCACTTAACCTCAATTGCCTCACTTGAAAAAAGAAAGAAAGAAAGAAAAAAAAATCCACCACAACTGTTGGAGTAGTTTTTAAATACACAAGCGTTTAATATTCCCTGTTCTGTTTCTGCTTCAGATCATCTTCTACACAACTGCCCAAGTGATACTCATCTATGATCCTGTCATTCCCCAACTCAAAATGCTCCTGTGGCTACCTTTTTCCTCTAGTATAAAATATAAACTCCTGTTTGACATTTAAATCCCTTCACAGTGTGGCTCCAGCCTACCTTTCAAAGCTCATCGCACATTTTTCTAATGCACTCCAGGATATATCCAAATTGGCCACATTCTTGCTAATACACAATATTCTGCCTTTGCACAGGCTGTGCCCTCTGCATAGAATGCATTCCTTTCCCACTTCTGTCTTTTGGAACCCTTAGCTTCCTTCAAAGCTTAGCTCAAGCATCACTTTCTCCAAGAGGGCTTTTCTGATTCACCCTCACACACACACCCCAGCTGCTAGTGCCTCCCTTTCTCAAAAAAAAAATGCCTTGTATTTACTTTGTATGTAATAGTTAATAACAAACATTTATATAGCACTTTAAGGTTTACAAAGCATGTTACAAATATCCAATTTTATCCTAACCACAACCCTGGAAAGGTAAGTGCTGTTATTATATCCATTTTACAGATGAGGAAACTGAGGCAGACAGGTTAAATGACTTTCCAATAAGTGTCTGAGGATAGATTTGACCCCCAAATCATTCTCCCTCCTTTCTCAAGAAGTTCAGTACCTCATAAGTTTCCTTTCCACCCAAACCCCTACCCTCATGCTAGGGGACATAACATATGCCCCTTCTACATATATTCTGCTTTTCCTTCAACCAATAACCTGCCAGGTCCTTAATGTATTTAATTTTCATGTCCTACTCCTCCACTCCACTTCATCTACACAAGAATGTTCACACCCTTGATCTTGCCATCTCCCATAAGAGTTCCAATTTCATAATCAAGAACTATGAAATTTTTTATCTAACCATTGCCTCTTATCATTCCATCTCCTCTGTGTATTTACTTCTCCTTAACTCATTATTCATCCTCACCATGTTCTCTAGTTCCTCCACTGCTCATTACTTTTCCAGGCCATCCCCCCGGTCTGGCTTCATTCTCCTCTCTTCTCAATATCTACCCTATTGTCAATCAGTTCTCTCCTCTTTTACTACAGTCTCTGATTTAAAAAAAAAAAGTGGCCTTTCCTCTTTCCAAGGCCAAGTCCTCTACATTTCTGCTAAATCATAACCCTTGATTTTCTCTGGCAGATTGCCTTCACAATCATTTCTTCTTGTGCCCTCTAACTACCAGCAAACCCAAGGGCTCCATCCTGGGCCTTCTTATCTTAATATACTTCGTCCTGGTGACCTCCTGGGTTTAATTAACTATGCTGATGGCTTCAAATCTACATATTCCGTCTTAATCTCTCCCTTGATTTCTAGTATTGCATCTCCAACTGTCTCAAGATGTCAAGATAGATGTCTCACAATCAGTATGTTCAAAGAGGAAAGCATTTTTTTTCCCAAAAATCCATCCCTCTTTTGGACTTCCTTATTTCTATCAAGGAAACCAACATCCAGTCGCCTGGGCTTAGAACTGTGGCGTCATCTTTAACTTTTAACTCTCTTATTCCACATATCTAATCAGTAGGTAAATCTCATCATTTCTACCTCTACAACATCTCTAGAATTTGTTCCATTCTCTAACCACACTGATACTACCTTAGTATAGGCCTTCATCATGTCTTGCCTTCAACTATTGTAACAGACTCCTAATTGTTCTTCAAGCCTCAAATCGCTCACCTCTACAATCTATAAAGTACAGTTGGGACCATTGCCCAATAAACTCCAGCACCTATAGGATCAGATGCAGGGTTAAAACTCAAAGCTGCACTAAGATTTTTGGGGGCACACAGTATAACCTTATCTTTTTTGGAATTAAAGATTTTCACTGCCTAGCTTCAGCTCACCTTTCCAGAGAGAGAGAGAGAGAGAGAGAGAGAGAGAGAGAGAGATTCCCTATGCTTACTCTATGGTCCAGACAAACTGGCCTTTTAATCAAATTAACTAGTGATTTATTTATTTTATTGTGGGTTTTTTTTCCCCCATAAAACCATCTCCTAGTTCAATGGATTTTTTACTTTCAATCTCTCCTTTGATTTTCAAGATTTCTATTTTGGTGTTTAATTGGGGATATTTAATTTGTTCTTCTTCTAGTTTCTTTTTAGTTAAAGACTCAGTTTATTGATCTGGTCTTTCTTTTATTGATATAAACGTTTAGAGATATAAAATGTCCCCTAAGTATTGCTTTGGTTGCATCTCACAAATTTTGGTGTGTTGTCTCATTATTGTCATCATCTTTAGTGAAATTGTTCCTATAATTTCTTCTTCAATTCATTCTTTAGGATTAGATTGTTTAGTTTCCAATTAATTTTAATATATGCTTCCAAGGACCTCTATTGAATGAAAATTTTATTGTGTTATGGTCTGAAAAGGATGCATTTAATATTTCTGCTTTTCTGCATTTGGTTGTGAGATTTTTATGTCCTAATACATGGTCAGTTTTTGTGAAGGTGCCATGCATAGTGGAGAAAAAAAGATGTATTTCTTTTTATTCCCATTCAGTTTGCTCCAGAGGTCTATTATATCTAACTTATCTAAAATTCTATTTATCTCCTTAACTTTGTTCTTATTTATTTTATAATTAGATTTATCTGATTCTGAGAGGGGCTAGCTCTGGAGGCCTGTAAGTTTTCAGTGCTTCCAAAGTGGTGTGATCTGGGGAGAGGCGTGGTCACATTTCTGCTCTGGTCCTTACCCAGGTAGGGCCCCTGCTCTTTCAGAACCATAACTATTCTCCTCCCTGGAATTGTGACTCACATCCAGGTAGGATCCCTGCTCCCTTGCCATCAAAGGTACTCTTCTCTGTCCTGGAACTGCAACCCAGAATTGGGTAATGGGCAATGGAGTTGCCAAATAGCACAGGGTCCTGCAGTCAGTGCTAGCACAGTGGTCCCCTGGAATCTCTTTCTGACCAGGCATTCAACCCTTTTACCATCTCTGGATGAGAGCTCTCAGTACCATTGCTACTGCTGTTGGTGCTGCCACCTACATACTAGCCTTTTAAAACAGGCTGTTCCTTACAAACAACATTCCATCTCTTCTGCCCAGGCATCAGCTCAAGTGCCGCCTTCTACACAAAACTTTTCCTCATTCCCCAACTTGGCATACACCCAGTACCTTGTATTTATTTTTATGTTCATTTTTTACTGCCAAAGATTATTCCATGCCAGAGAGAATAAAATAAAATAAGACTTCAGGAGCTCAGTCTTCGGTCCAACATATGTTAAGCATGATGCCAGCCACCCTAAGTAGTGGTCCTATCCTTTCCTTAATTCTATTTTCCCTAACATAGCTTTAAAACCCCCTTATTGCTCCTAGCTTTACTTAGCAATCTCAATTCGTTCTGAACTTTAGTGTTCCTGACACTTCTTATAACATCAGGTCAAACTTACTTATTCACTCTCTATTACCTGCCTTAGTTTCTGTATTCTGTATAAGTCTTTAAAAAAACTAAAGTAATTGATAATTTCCTAGTCTTCCATGCCAGTCACATTAGACAATTCTTCCTTTTCTTTTCCATTGATAATTTTTCAACTTCTGTCTTCAGACATTCATTCTGGGGAGGGTATCATCTCTCTTGGTCTGACTATGTTAGGATCCTACCTGTTATTGATACCTTCCCTAAATCCATTGAAGTCAGTTCTTCCAAAATGTAGGGTCCATGTCAAATTATTCATCCAATGTCCAGTTTTCCTCTGCTCTAAATTAAAAGATGGAGCGGTTACTTTTCCCCAAGTTTCCATCATTTCCAGACAACTAGGTGGCATAATAGATAGAGTACTGGACTTGGAGTTAGGAAGAACTGAGTTCCAATCCTGATTTAATCACTTATCTATTGTGTGATCCTTGACAAGTCACTAAACCTCTCTTAGCTTCAGTTTTCTCATCTGTAAAATGGGGATAATAATAATAATAATATCTATCTCACAGGGCTGTTGTGAGGATCGATGAGATAATATGTGTAAAGTGCTTTGAAAACCTTAAACCACCATACTAGCTATTATTATTATGCTTGGTATTAGCTCTTCTGCTTGTGTGCAGAGATGAGATAATTAAATTTCTTTCATATAATATCATGCCTCTGTGGCGGGCTTGTGATATGTTTCTTAGACACTTCATCTATTTCATCTTTCTGCTCGGGTTGTCTATAGTCTACTCCAAAATCAATATAATTTGTTCTTGATTTGCTTAGTCTTCACCCAGGGGTTCTTAATCTGGGGTCTTTGAACTTTGAAAAAATATTTTAATGACGGTCTTTCAATAGAATTTATTTCCTTTGAAATCATACGTCTTTTATTTTATGCTAAAAAAAAATATTCTGGGAAAGGGTCCATAGGCTTCACCAGACTGCTAGAAGGGACCGTGACACATATACACAGACACAAAAGGTCAGACTTCCTGCACCAAAAGCCCTCTCTCCCTGGTTCCTGCATCTCCTCATGTAAGATTTTAATTTTCAGTGCTACTCCACAACCATTTACTTATTTTGTTTCTTTTGATTAACATATACCCTTCCAGTGCAATATTCTAGTTACAGGGTATCATTCTACCATTTCAATGATATCCATGAGGTCAAATATGTCACCTCACATTAGGCTCTCTAGTACACATTGTTTGCTATACTTTCAGCTTTTGCACACAGATACTTAAGGCTCCTTTCTAAGACGTTTTCTCTTGTTAATTTCTGGAAGCTCATATTGCTTTTCTTTCGTCAGTACAGCTTCTCACTGGCATATCTAGCTTAATGCATAGACATACTTTTCTCCCTCTCCTGCCATTTTCAATTTAAAGTCATTTTAACTAAAGGTAAGACTGAAGGCAAATGCATTTTTACCAGGCCTTGTTAGACACATATCCTCTATCCTTGGCAAGAAGTTTGTCTTTCACATATTTTAAGCCATGACCCAGAAGGCTAAATACTATTCTCAGACATATTTTTTTAAAGTAACTGCTGACTTCCCAAATCTACAGTGCAACAATCTCGTCAGTGATGTGGTCGTCAAAAAAAGCTAATGTAATCTTGGGCTGCTACATCGAGAGATAGTTTCCAGGAATAATGAGGTAATATTCTCAGTGTACTCTACCCACCACAGATACCGTGGGGAATATTGTGTTCAGTTCTGGGTGCCACATTTTTAGGAAGAAATGTATTTTTTATAAGATAAAGTTACAGAAGAGAGGAACCAAGATGGTGAAGGACCTTGAGTTCATTATTTATAAAGATCATTTGAAAAATATGGGGATGTTTAGCCTGGAGAAGAGAAGACTCAGGAAAGACACACTAGCTTTCATCAAGTATTTTAAAGTCTGTCTTGTGTTATTATTAAATATACTCTATTTGGCCCTGAAGAGCCAGACCAGAAGCACTAGGTGAAAGTGTCAAAGAGATAAATTTAGGCTTGGTGTGTAGAAAAACTTTTTTTTTGGTGAGGCAATTGGGGTTAAGTAACTTGCTCAGAGTCACACAGCTAGTGAGTGTTATGTGTCTGAGGCCAGATTTGAACTCCAGGTCCTCCTGACTGCAGGGCCGGTGCTCTATCCACTGTGCCACCTAGCTGCCCCTTGAAAAACTTTAAAACCATTAGAGCTAGCTAAAAGTGGAATGGCTTGCCTTAAGGAGTGGTATCTCCTTTCCTTGAAATTCTTCAGGCAGAAATTAGATGATCACTTGTCACATATGTGATGTGTCTGGCATATAGCATGTACTTAATAAATATTTATTTATTGACTGATTTCTTTCTGGTATGAATTAAATTAGATGGCCACTGAAGTTCCTTCCAACTCTAAAATTCTGTGATTCTGTAGTTCTGCAAAATCTTTGCCTTTAGTTGGCAACAGTGAGGAAAACACCACTATGTTTCTGAGGTTTCCCTTTTTTTTTGCCCAAGACTTTATTATCTCCAGAAATGCTTTCTACCAAATGCTTTCTGTCAGATTACACTCTCATTTATGCCTTCATGAATCAATAGAAGTGGATAATAATTATCTGGTATGATTTTATCAAAAGTCAAATTTCTGTAAAAGAAGTATTGGTTAGATTCTTGGTTACATCCTGAATACATGATCTGGAAAGATAACAGACCTCTCTTTTGCTGTTATAAGATCAACAAATAAACGCTTCAGTAATCCTCAGTAGAGAGACCCTAGTACCCTCTCTGCCCATTGGCAAATCTTCCTCTTACTCTTATCTGATGATCTCTCATCTGTTAGCAAGTGTGGATCCCATCTTTCCTAGGAAGATAATAATTTGCTTCTTCCTTAGGGAATCAATCTCCTTTCTCCCATAGAAAAGCTTTTTATTCTAGTCTATCCCGTATCTGACTTATGGTGTCTCTATTTTCCTCTGATCAATCTTTACACAAGTCTAACTTCCCTTTTAAAACCAAGCCTATTACTTGGGTGTGTGAGCTAAGCCATGAACTGGAGGTGATGCCAGAAAAAAGGGCAATAAGGATGTAGCACATGCAGAATTCTCCCCCTGTCTTGGGAATTATCAAGAAGACATCCTAGGGCATACCTATGCACACCCTCTACATTTAGTCCTGTTATGTTTTCCTAGCCAAACTACTCTAGACAGTCAAAATTGACCACTTCAAAGCCTCTAGTGCTTTTCAGGTGTAGTACATTTTTTTCCATTTTTGTTCTTGTATCCTTTTGTCTTTGTATCTTCTTATGTGTTATCTTCCCTCATTAGAATGTAGGGACTATCTTTTAGCTTGTGTTTTTATTTCCAGCGTTTAACATAGTGTCTGGCACAGAGTAAGCACTTGATAAATGCACATTGAGTGGAATTGATTTACTTTAGGAAATCATGAGTTCAGGACCAGCTTTTTGTCTCAGCTAAAGTTCTGTTCCAGGAAAAATGAAAATGGTCAGCTTTGGACAGAATTCAAATAATCACATTCATTTGTGCTAAATACAAGCAGGCCTTGACTACCACACAGTGGCAGGTTTTTGGACCATATGCTTTAACCTAAACGTATTGTAGGTCTTTCCAGGAAACATAACAGATGGGCAGAAAGTACGGAGTGACTAAAAGGATTATGTTGAGTGAATAACTGTTGTAGTAATAGAAGAAACATGAAATATTGAGTCCTTCATGGAGGACTAAAGACTGTCCAGTTCCTGGAAATAGAAACCTAGTGAAAGGAGAAATAAAATGTTGATCAATTGCCAAAATTGATACCTGTATTTCCCTCAGATTTCTGTTTTTGGCTAAAATTATTCAATTTGTTGATTTTTTGAGAAACCAGGAACTTATTTTTAGGTTCTTCTTTTGGGAATATAGGATTTTTCATCATTTTATTACTATTGTCAAAATTCTAGTTAAATTTCACTTGTTTATAGTTACTTGTTAAATTGATTAATATCCTGCCCCACTTTATTCACAAGGACTCATTCATTAGCACGTAAATTTCCCTGAGACTGCTGGCCTGATTAGGTTTTGGACATCTCAATGTAAAATGCTTATAAAAGGGCCATTTGGTGCCATCTGGACTGTTTGATTTGTGATGCCATAATTATCAACTAGAAATAAGATTGAAATTATAGATTTTAAAAGTTGTTAACTTTCCATAGGATGTATTACCTGATGTATTAAAAGAAAATACACATGTATTTTTAATTTGCTACCATCTCTAGAGACATGAAAGCTCAATGCTCATCTTATCTACTGCCAGTTCAAGCTCTTAAAGAATTTTTAACATCTTTCTAGATGAGAATTCAGTTTAATTTAAGTATTTATTGAGTGCCTACTCTGTGCAAGATACTGTTTGCAAAGTGCTAACATCAAAAAAGAAAAAGTCTCTTTCACCAAGAAATTTACACTGGATACACTGAAGAATGGTAATTTGAGGTGTGAGATAGTACTTTCAATGTCATGGATCAGGGAAGGTTACTTTGAAGAGATGGCACCTGAGCTGAATATTGAAGTAAGATAGGACTGTGGCAGACAGGCATGATTAAATACATTTCAGGAATGGGGAACAGCTTTTGAGAATGTATGGAGAAGGAAGGTACAAAGTCAAGTTTGGCAAAGAGCTTGTAGTTCAGTTTGACAGGAACATGAAATTCATGAAAGAAAGTAAAATGTTAAAGGTTGAAGAGACAGGCTGGAGTTGAATTGTGAAGTCTTAAAATGTCAGGAACGCAGCTGGTTGGAAACAAGAAGACGAGATGAGTTCAAAGCCTACCTCAGACTCACTAGCTGTGTGACCCCAGGAAAGTTACTTAACCTCTCTTGGACTCAGTGTCCTCACCTGTAAAATGGGGATAATAATAGCATCCACCTCCCAGGGTTGTTGAAAGGATTGAATGAGATAATATTTATAAAGTGCCTTGAAAACCTCCAAGCACTATTTAAATGCTTGCTGTTATTGTCTATTATTATTATTATTTTACTAGGCTTAAGAGTTTATATTATATCCTGAAGGCAATAGGGAGCAACTGAAGATTTTTAAGCAGAGGAATGACATGATCAGATAGGTGTCTTAAGGAGAATATTTTGGAAGCTACGCAGAGTATGAATTAGAGAGGGCAGAGACTGAAAGCATGGAGACCAGTTAGGAGGGTATCAGGAAAACCTTTGTGAGGGGTAATGAGGATCTGAACTAGTGTGACAATGTGAGTAGAGAGAAGGGGATTTTTATGATTTTCATTTATACTTGGCAACTAATTGGATAGGAAGATGTAAAAGTCAATGATGGTGACTGAGATTTTGCACCTGGTGACTGTGAGGACAATGGTGCTCTCAGCGTGAGGCAGATTTGTCAATGATAACAAATTATCCTAAACCAATACAGTCACAGTCTATGGGAGGAAGGTAGTAGGAGTGAGAGCAACAGGAGTGATGTAAATGGTAAACTGGCCTTCATTTTGGTTGTTTGTTTGTTTTTTAATAATTCTGTTGTGAGTTCTTTCATTTCTCTTCTTTCTACCCTTGCTAATTTTGTGGTGTGTGGGAACTTCTGTTCAACAGGAGTCCCTGAATCAACTTGATACAATAGATGCAGGGCATGGACCTTTGTCTTAAGGGTACCTTTCATGGAAGTGGCCATGTGTCCTAGCTTCTTGCCTAGAAGACAGAGAAAACTTCTCAGATTGGTCCCCAGTGACAAGGACTGCCTGTGGATGGGTGGGAGGAACTTGTAGTGGGAGTCTATAAGAACAAACTGTCAGATGACTACAATTTTCCCGTTTCTTTTTTTGTACTTTCTCTTCCTTGGACTTCCAGATGGGGGAAATTTTCTTTCCTTGGATCCCCCATCCTCATCTCCAAGAAGACAAAAGGGTCAGCTTGTATAAGAAGCCCATAGCAAGTGGCCTGAGGAGAGATTTCCTGACTATTTTCTGCCTTTCTCTTTCCTTTTCTAAACACAGGTAAGAGACTGACTAGAGATCTTGATGGTATTTCTAGCCTTTGGGGTCACCTGATGGGTAATCTTATCTTCAAGGGTTCTGAAGTTCAAAAGTTTCTGGGTTTGAGATTTGGACACTAGAGAGAAATTTCTTAATGAGGAGTAAATCCTTTATGGGGAGCTAGGTGGAACTAAAGCACGAAGCCTCAAGTCAGGAAGAGTCATCTTCTTGAGTTCAAATATGGCCTCAGACACTTCTAAATTGTGTGACCCTGGGCAAGTCATTTAATCTTGTTTGCCTCAGTTTCCTCCTCTGTAAAATAAGAAGGAGAAGGAAATGGCAAACCACTCCTTTGCCAAGAAAACCCCAAATGGGGTCAATAATAGTCAGATGTGACTGAAATGACTGAACAATAAGAAGATCCTTCACAGATCATTTTGCTGCTGAAGGACCAAAGCCATGCCATAAAGGTCCAGTTGAGCTGGACCTTGCCAGTCTTCTATGAAATTGCAATAAGTTGGGGCAGCTAGGTGGCGCAGTGGATACAGCACCGGCCCTGAAGTCAGGAGGACCTGAGTGCTTTGATTTTCAGGATTTCCAATTTGGTGTTTAATTGTGGATTTTTAATTTGTTCTCTTTTTAGTTTTTTAGTTGCATGCTCAATTCATTGGTCTCTTGTTTTTCAGTTTTATTGATGTAAGAGACTACAAATATAAATTTCCTCCTATATACTGTTTTGGGTGCATCCCATAAAATTTGGTATATTGTCTCATTGCTGTGATTCTCTTTAATAAAATTATTGTTTCTATGAATTGTTCTTTGACCCACTCATTCTTTAGGATTAGATTATTTAGTTTCCGATTAATTTTTAATCTCTTTCCACTTCCCTTTATTGAATAAAATTTTTATTGCATTATTATCTGAAAAGGATGCATTTAGTATTTCAGCCATTCTACATCTGATTGTGAGGTTTTTTTTAAGTCCTAATACAGAGTCGATTTTTGTGTAGGTGCCAAATACCACTGAAAAAAAGATACAGTCTTTTCTTTACCCAATCAATTTTCTCCAAAGGTCTATCATATCTAACTTTTCTAAAATTATATTCACCCTCTTAACTTTTTTCTTGTTTATTTTGTGGTTAGATCTATCTAGTTCTGAGAAGGGAAGGTTGAGGTCTCCCAATGGTATAGTTTTATTGTCTATTTCCTCCTGTAACTCATTTAACTTCTCCTTTAACAATTTGGATGCTATACCACTTCATACACACATGTTTAGTATTGATATTATTTTATTGTCTATGGTACCTTTTAGCAAGATATAGTTTCCTTCCTTATCTCTTTTAATTAGATCCATTTTTGCTTTTGCTTTGTCTGAGACCATGATTACTACCCCCACTTTTTTTTACTTCAGCTGAAGCATAACAAATTTTACTCCAGTCCCTTACTTTTATTCTGTGTGTCTCTCTCTGTTTTAAGTATGTTTCTTGTAAACAATATATTGTAAAATTCTGGTTTTTAATTGACTCTGCTATTTGCTTCCTTTGTTATAGGTGAGTTTACTTCATTCAAACTACAGTTATGATGACTATACATGTATTTCCTTGCGTCCTGTTTTCCCCATTTATCCTTCTCTGTCTCCTTTCACCCTTTCCTTCCTTATCAGTGTTTTGCTTCTGACCACTACCTCCCCCAATCTGACCTCCCTTCTGTCAGTCTCCTCTCCCTTTTCTTAACCACCTCCCCTCTTCCTTCCCTATATAGCAAGACAGATTTCTATACCCAACTGATTGTGTTAATTTTTCCTCTTTGAGCTATTTCCAGTGAGAATAAGGTTCAAGCAATGCCCACTGAGCCCACCCCATCATACCTTCCACTGCAGTAGGTCTTTTGCACCTCTTCGTGTGAGATAATTTACCCCATTCTACCTCTCCTTTTCTACTGTTCCCAATATAATCTTCTTTCTCACCCCTTAATTTTTTTATATCATCCCATCAAAATCACCTTATACCTTCACCATGTCTATGTATACTCCTTCTAAGTGCGCTAATAGTAATAGAGTTCTTAAGAGTTACAAGTATCATCTTCCTGTGTAGGGATGTAGAGTTTTTAACCTTATTGTATCTATTATGTTTCTCTTTCCTTTTTGCCTTTTTATGTTTCTCTTGAGTCTCGTATTTGAAAATCAAATCCTTTGTTCAGCTCTAGTCTTTTTATCAGGAATGCTTGAAAATCCTCCATTTCATTGAATGACAATTTTTCCCTTGAAGGATTATGCTCAGTTTCACTGGGTAGGTGATTCTTGATTGTAATCCTAGCTTCTTTGCCTTCCACAGGATTTTCAGTCAAATATAAACTCTTTCAGGGAAGGGACTTTTAGTTTTGCTTTTATAGTCTCAAAAATTATCACAGTGCCTTGCATGAAATAAGGGCTAAATAAATGTTTACCGAATTGAATTGTTGTCTCTGACATGTGATGTAGCAAACATTGTCTGAAGAGTTCCAGCAATGGAGAACTCAGTGTTTCTTTGAACAGCTCACTCCACTTCTAGATAGTTCTAATCATACCAAGGAAAAACCTTCCAACATTGAGCTGTAACTTTTTTCTGCAATGTCTACCTATTATTCTTAGTTCTATCATCTGGGCTCAAGCAAAATAAGTCTAATATCTCCTCTGCAAGAAAGCTCTTTAACTACAGGTTCAACTGGGATTTTTAGTGGATTGTATACCCCAAAAACAAAAATGTAAGGTCCTCAGCTGCACTGAGAGGCACAGAATGAGAGGATAATATGAGATGGGTAAAATGAGAGGGTCTTTGTTATACTCTACTTAGCTAAAATAATGTCTAGGGTATTGTGTTCAGTTCTGGGTACCACATTTTAGAAAAGACTTTGCAATACTGTAATGTATCCAAAAGAGAAAAAGGCAGCATGTGGTAGTAATCAAGACAATACCAGATTGCAGCTCAGATGATCTGCGTTTGAATATCATCTCTACCACTTAGTGGTTGAAATCTTTAAACTTATACCTGGCACTTTCCCCCCTCCCCCATATTTGAATGAGAGCCTGTTTAAGATTACCACGATAAAGGCAAATTTCAGAAGGCTATGACTATCCATTATTAAAATGAGAAAAATTGGGTTCAAAATGGAGCTTGACTCAAAAATACAAAAAAAGAGTCATTTTGACTCTTAACTCACTCTTCCTTACCAAATTATGTGACAAATTTTTATTGTTTCTGTCTCCATAACATCTCTCACATCTTCTCTCTTCTTCTTCTTCTTCTTCTTCTTCTTCTTCTTCTTCTTCTTCTTCTTCTTCTTCTTCTTCTTCTTCTTCTTCTTCTTCTTCTTCTTCTTCTTCTTCTTCTTCGTCTCTCAGCCTCTATCCTAGTTTGGGCCCTCAACAACTCTTACCTAGATTATTAAAATAGCCTCTTAACTGGTCTCCCTGCTACCACTTTCTCCTCTCACCAATCTATCCTTCCCATAGCTGAGAAACTGCTATTCTTAAACATATATTTGATCCTCTGTTCAAAAATCTCCAGTGGCTCCCTGCTGTCTTTATGTGAAAATACAGACTCCTCAGCTTGGCATTTGAAGCCTTCCATTATCAATATAGCTCTTATTTAATTTTCTTCTCATTCACATTATACCTTCATTCACTCTCCATTCTAATCAAGCAAACACCCTAGCTATTCCCTGAACACAACCATCTTCCTTCTATCGCCATCCTTTTGCCTAGGTGTTCTGCCATATCTAGAATACATTCCCCACCTTCTTCCATCTGACAAAATCTCCAGCTTCCTTCAAAACCCAGCTTAGGTGCTACTTTCTACAGGATACCTTTCCTGAGCCTCTTAATTGTTAGTGCCTTCACCTTCTTGAAATTATTTTGCATTTGCTTACTCACAGGTCCTAAATATTATGAGCTAGGAGTGTTGAGGCCTAGATGTTTAGGGGTCCTGGGACCCCAAAATCATGACATGAATCCTGTCCGAAAGAATTTGACCAAAGCCTTCTTTCAGTCAAAGACAAGGTTTATTAAAGATCAGCCATATAGGCCAGACTGAAGAAATCTGACACTGGTAAGGATGAGCTGGCATGAGGAAGTCTCATCCCGTAAATGGTGGCCAGGATGGATCTAACAGACAGCCAGTAGTTTGGGGTGACCAGAGGAGGGGCTGGGAGGAGAATCTTGAAGCTAGGGTGACTGGGGGAGGAGTTCAGGGAAGATCTTGAAGCTGGGGTAATTGGGGAAAGGGTCCAGGGAGAATCCCAATGGGAGTGTTGGGGAGGTTGAATAGGGCATCTGGGAATAGACAATGGAGAGCTAGGCTTAATTAGGGTAACAAAGAACTGGGAGATTGGGCCTAGACATATAAGGAAAGGCCAGTTGAGTGGATTATAGCCTCAGCAACCACTTGAGACTTCTTTGACCGAGTAAGTGAGTTGAAGGAAAGTTTAAGGGTTGGGCTCCCAAACTCGCATAGAATGTAAGCTCCTTAAGGGCAGGGACTGTTTCCACTTAGCACAGTGCCTTGTCTGTGTTAAGTGCTTAGTTCATTTTATTTATTATGCTATCTGTGTGACCAAGGGCAAGTCACTTCACCTCTGTGGGCCTCAGTTTGCTTATCTGTAAAAATAAGGGTTGGACTAGATGATCTAAGACTAGTTCCAGCTCTAAAACTATGTTCCTATGATTCATGCTTCTCTGTATTCATCACATACATTACTTCTTGCAGCATAATAATATTCCATTACATTCATGTACTACAATTTGTTTAGCCATTCCTCAATTGATGAGTATATACTTTGTTTCCAATTCTCAGCTGTCACAAAATTGATATAAATATTTTGGTGTATATGAGGACTTTCTTCTTATTAGTAAATGAGGCATTTAAGCAAAGGACTGATTAAGACTTGTATAATGGTGACAGGGAAATTGTAGAGGGGATTTTTTATACAGGTACCAGTTAGGTATGTGAACAACAATTAAGATACCATTAGGCAGAAACAAATGTGTAATATTATATATGCTGAATATATAATGACATATATATTAAATTTAAAAGCTGAATTTAAATGATAAAAATAAGGAGTATAACTTCTGCAACAGCAAATCCTGGCCTTGAATCTTGGCTGTGCTACTTAATTCCTGAAGTCTTGGGCAGATAATTTCATTTCAATGGGCCTCTGCTTCTTCACCTGAAACACAGTAATTTAGTCTAAAGGATACTCTAAGGGTATTTCCAAATATGCCTCATATAAGAATGGAAGGGATGGTCAAATATTCAGGTTTAGTCTAAGCGAGGAGGACCAGTTCGCCTCCTTCGAGGCCAAAGAAGAGCAGGGGAGGGATGGGTGAAAACACAGGTTTTGAAGTCATTTTGAAATCCTTTTTCCCAGTCTTTTTTTTTTTTTAATAAACCAATCCCTTTTCTTTCCATTTTTACCGGGGACGTTCAGTGCTTTTTAAGTCAACGTTTTTTCAGTCCTGAAGCATGATGTCTATAATCCAGGGGCTTAAAACCAAAACCAAAACCAAAACCGAATACCCGCCGTTTATCGGCTCTGCGGACCCTCTCGGCCCAGTGGTGTGCATCTAAGGTGAGGCTGCCTGCGGTAACCTCGGTAGCCTCGGTCAGACAGCTCGGACCGAGGCATTTCCCAATTGAACTGAAGGGTTTTAAGGCTGTGGCAGAAAAGGAATCCGGCGTGACACCTGATGGCCTCGAGTCTTTTATTAGTCTTTTACTCTCTTCTCTTTCAACCATCTCTTCTCCCTCCTCCATTTCCTCTTCCTCTTCCATCTTTACTCTCCCAGCCCCTCTGGCTTTGAACTCTACCCCCCCCCGTGGGAATTTTGAAGGAGGGGGAGGGGGCGGGAGAAAGGAAAACCCACATGCACGGGCGCACACACACACACACACACACACACACACACACACACACACACACACACACGCACGCACGCACGCACGCACACACGCACGCACACGCGCACGCACGCACGCACGCACGCACGCACGCGCACGCACACGCGCACGCACACGCACACGCACACACCCCTTCCGCGCATGCGCTCTAACGGCAGAACAGCCTCGGGGACGGGCGGGCTGGCGGGCGGGCTGGCAGGCGGACAGACCGACGGGGGTGTGGGAGCTGCGTGGGCGCATGCGCAGACGCGCTCCTCCCGCCTGGTCTCCGAGCCGGGAGTCACTGGGGTGTCCTGGTCTCCGTCAGTCAGTCGGGGGCCAGGGCTGGGGGCCGCTGCTCTCTGTGCGAAATGGTGTCGCTGGCCAAAGCCTACACGGTGACGTTTTATGGGGTTTTGGCGCTGATGGTGGCCGTCGGAATATGGGATGTTTTCTTTGGGTACGAAGAGAACAGGTGCAGCATGAGCTATATGTTCGAATATCCGGAATACCAGGTGAGTGTGGCCCCGCCCCCACCTCGGCCCCACCCCTCCCCCAGCCCCGCTTTTAGCCCCTCGCCTCCTCCTACCCCATCGCTGTGCTGTGTGACCCCTCCTTCCACGACAGGCCCATCCCTGTTTAATGGAGCTTGTTGCTAGGTACTGGCCCCTGCTTCCGCTCCTCGACCCCTCCCCAATGTTTCCCCTGCTCCTTGCCTCACGATAGTATCCGGTTCCCAAGCCCTGGATTCTTTTTGGCCCTACAGAACGCCCCCCACCCATTCAAACGTTACCCTAATGTCTCCTGCCCCCCCAACAGGTGCCTGCCGATACCTCGTTATTTTAACTCCCCCTCCCCCCAGTATCACGCGTGACAGTTTTCCCTTTTCTGTAACCTTGCATAAAATGCTGCATAGAGGAAGGGAGTGTGAGTGTAGGTGATCTCAAGGCTGCCGGTTGAAGGCATTGTTTTCCTTCTTTGCAGAAACTGTTCTGTGGGATTTGATGCATGACTGAATGTGGGGAGAGGAGGAATATGTTTCTCTTTTGAAGCTGTTTGCACAAATATATCTTATAAGCTACGTCTCTTTTCGTATTTGTGTGTGCTAGTACATTATTAACAATCCTGATCTGTTACCAGTTGCATGCACCACCTGTTCCGCAGTGTTATTCTACTCAATTCAAACATTTAAGTGCCTACTATGTGCAAAAATAGGTGGAGCTACAGTGTAAAAGGGACCAGTCTTTTCCTTTAATGTGCTTACAACAAAGGCCTTGCCTTGCTTATATCAATTTAGCCACGCCCCCTTCCTCTTCAAGGTATGTGTTGACCTCAATTTTCTCACCAATATGGTGTTCTGGAGCATGGGCTTATTCTTTACAGAAAATGGTTCACTGCTTCAGTGTTAAAATGATGGCACTCTCCTACCTAATTAATCTGTAATCTTTATCCAAAATATGTTTAGCTTTAATTGTGATAATGTAGCCGAAAGAGCATTAGATTTGGAGTCCAAAAACCTAGGTTCTTATCTCTATTTCTTATATTACCTTTGTGACCTTGGGTAAGTCAAAGTCAAAGGTTACTTTCTGTAGTTCTCTTAATTATGTAAAAAAGGAGTTGCACTAGATGATGATCTTTTCTGGTGCTTCCATTGTACAATAATAACTCCTGTAATAATTCCAAGAAAAACACCTCCATATGGCTTCTAAAACTATATTTTGGTAAATCAGGGAGGAATGTAGTACCACACATACTCAGTGAAATGTCACGGGAAAGTAGTATGTTTCTGCTATATGCTTTACTACTACTGTTTACAATTCTATGCTATTCCATCTGAAGTGGTGATCTGTTTTCTAAGGACTAAATTCGTGGAAATTTACATATGGCTGTATTTTTGAGTATGCTTGCTAACCAGGGTTTTGAATTAGTAACTGGCAAAAGAAATGAAATGGAAACATTTAATGATAAATTTTGCTTGGCCTGAGAGGGCAGAACAAGGAATAAAAAGTAGAATGTGCAAAGAGCAAATTTAGGTTTGATTACAGAAATTTGAAATACTGGCGTTTTAAGGTTGCTTTTTACATTTTACCAGTTATTTAAATGGTTCTGCTTTATTTTGTCTAACTCAAGGGTTTTTAGATTTTTGTGTGTGTATGTAATAGATACCTTTGACAGTCTGGTGGATTCTATGGAGCCCTTTTCAAAATAATGTTTTAAAATGCATAAAGAAAATTAATTTTGTTGAAATACAGTTATTAAAATATTTTTAAACAAGTTTAAAGACTCCAGTTTAATAACTTTTGCTCTATTTGAATATTACTTCCTTTCCATTTTGTATCACTTAATAATTAGGAAGATCTCAATAGGCTAAATTAGGTTACCTTGATTATATATGATATGAATTTGGTTTAAATTATATTACTGTAGAACAGTGGTAGTTTCCATTTATTTTTGTACTACAAACAATAAATGAAGGTATTTCAGTTGTAATAATAGTAGTAAGCAATCACTGTTTCACAGAATCACAGAATTTTGGAATTGGAAGGGCCCTCAATGACCATTTAGTCCAGTCCATAATTGGAAAAGAATCCTATCCTATAATGTATCTAACATGTGGTTATTTAAACTTTACTTGAAGACCCTTCTTGTAATGAGGAACTCATTATTTCCTGAGGAAGCTCATTCCATATTTTGTTCATTTTCCTCATTATTAGACCTAAATTTGTTCTTTACACATTCTACTTTTTATTACTTGTTCTGCCCTGTTGGGCCAAGCAGAACAAGTACCAACCCACTTGCGTATTATATAGACTCTCTGATACTTTAAGACATTGATCATGTATCTTCCTCTTACCCCTAAACTTCTATTTTCATAGTTATACTCCAGATCCTTCAACTTGTTCTCTTTTAGCATGAATTTGAGTCCCTTCATCATCTTAATTATTCTCATCTAGATATGTTCCAGCTTATCAATTTCTATCTTGAAATGTGGTGCCCTGAACAGAAAACAGTACTCCAGACTTGCTTTGACAGACCAGAGTACAATCCTTATTTCTGGAATGTGTTCTTTTTTTAATGTAACCCAAAATGGAGTTAATTTTTTTGCTTGCCGTGTCACACTCTTGACTCAAATTGAGTTTATACTCTTGTTATTCATTGTTTTCAAAGGGGATCAATGACACACATCATGGGTGATATCTTGACTTGTGTGTGAATTGGATTTAAGTGAGGCAAAGTTGCACAAAGTCACCAGCCTTACTTTTCCTGAGTCATCAAAATCCAGTGGCCAGACAAGTCAACACTATTGGCAATGAATGACCCAGGATACAGGGGATAATCTTGGTGTCTTTGATGCCTGACAAGGCTCTAAGTGCTTTGTTAGCACTGCTTCAGCTGCCTGGATGGCTGTTGGAACAAATTGTCCTCATCTCATTCTGCCCAGGAATGTCTACACATGCTTGGAATAGACATCCCCCTAACTCGTGGACAAGTTTAAGGCCTATTGGTTATCCTCAGCCTGATTTAGCCTGTCTGTGAGATGTTTTACTGGGGTGTGGCCTCTGAGCATCTTCTTGGAACCACAGGTGAAAACTTCTTCAGACAAACTACTTTCCAACCATGTCTTCCCAGTGTTTGTTGTTCTTGTAAAGTCATTTTTTTTTTAGCTCAAGGGTAAGACTTTATGTCTAGTAAGTTTCATTGTATTATGTTTGACTGCTGTTGTAGCTTCTTAAATATTTTTTGGATCATGACAGTTTCACCCAGTGTCATCTGCCAATTTGATAAGCATTAATCAGAGTCATTGATAAAAATTTTTGGAAGCATGGAATTAAGCCTAGGGCTCTGTGGTACACCATTGGAGGTCTCCTTCTATAGCTGACTTTGACCTATTAATCATTAGACTTTTTGGATTTGGATCTTTGGATTTAGCCATCTAGCCAGTTTTGACTTCATTTGTTGTTTAGCCTAAAGCTCTATATTTTTCACAGGGACAGCATCAAAGACTTTGTCAAATGTTTTGTAAACAATGTGTATAGCATTTCTTTGCTATAAAAGTTTAGTAATCCTGTTTGAAAAAAAGAATAAGGTTAGTTTGGTTAGCTTGACTCTTTCCAAATGATCTAGAATTTTTTTCAGGAATTAAATCAAACTCATTGATCTATAGTTTGCAAATATCCTTTCTCCTTGTTTGCAAATTGGGTTAATATTTGTCTTTTTGCAGTCTCAGATTGCATTCTTCCCATTATTCCCTCTTTAATTCTTCAGGATAAATGTTATTTACTGTATTAGTCATTATTTATTAAAGCATTTATTAAAGGCCTACTATGTACCAGGCACTTCTACATTTTATTTACATCAGTGCTTATTAGGGATATTTGTATCATGGAAAGAGATAGAAATGATATCTTATTTTTCATTATTATTATTATTATTGCTAACAGTTGGTGTAATATTAGAATTAATTGATAGAATTCACTTGTGATTCCATCTGGTCCTAGAGTTTTTTTCCTTTGTGAGTTCATTTATTATTTATTCAGTTTATTTTTCTCAGTTGGGTTATTTAAATCATCTATTTCTTCACCTGTTAATTTGGGTATTTTCTATTTTGTAAGTATTTTTCAGTTTAGTTAGCATGTAATTGGGCAAAAGAATTTCTCATAATTTCATTTGGATATTCTTTAGGGTTTTTTTTTCATTTCTGATACTATCAATTTGGTTTTCCTCTCTTTTTTTAATCAAATTAGTTAATCTCATCTATTTTATTTTTAAAAACTAGTTCCTATTTTTATTCATCAATTCAATGGTCATTGTTAATTAGTTGGGGATTTTTGATTTGTTGATCAAGTTGTTTTAAAAGTGTGCCTCATCATTGATTTGTTCTTTTTCTTATTGATGAAAGTATTTAGAAATATAAATTTTATCCTTATAATTGCTTTAGCTGCATTCCATAAGTTTTGGTATATTGTCTTATTGTTGCCATTGCCTTTGATGAAATTTTCTTTTGTTTCTGTAATTTATTAGGTCTTCAGTTACCTTAAAATTTTTCTTTAAGGGCCCTTTATTGAATAGAATTTTTGTTGCATTATGGTCAATAAATAATGTGTATAATTTTTTTTTACATTTCGGTGAGGTTTTTATGCCTTAGTATAGTCAGTTTTTGTAAAGGTGCCACATGTAGCTTAGAAATATATATTACAGTCCCCCACTATTATAGATTTACTGTCTGTTTCTCCCCAGTTCAGTTAACTTTTCCTTTTGGTATTTAGCTACTATGTTATCAGATACATGTATATTAAGTGTTCATATTGATTCATTATCTATTGTGCCCTTCAGCATACTGTAATTTCCTTGCCTGTTTTTATCTCATCTCTATTTACTGTAGCCATATCTAACATCATTATTGCTACTCTTCCTTTTTTGAGTCCAGCTGAAGTATGATAGATTTTGCTCCTGCCCTTCATTTTAACACTGTTTGAGTCTTTGTGTTTCAAGTCTGTTTTTTGTAAATAACATAGTGTCAGATTCAGCTTTCTAATCCATGCTGCCACTATTCCATTTTGTGGCTGAGTCCATGCTATTTGCACTCACAGTTTTGTTTTTTAATTGCATTTTTCCCTATTCTGTCTTCTTGCATTTTTTTCTTCTCTTTAATTCTTCCTCCCTATTTACAAATAAGAAGATGATAGAATGAGAGAATTTACCTGATATTCATGATCTTCTAAATGAAATAACTTACTTCCTTTCTGTTATAGCTCTTTTTTCCCTCCTTATCCTTCCCCTCATTTCAGGGGTTTTTTTTTTACTTTCTCTTCTTTTTCTTTTAATTAACACATTCTTTCCTCCAGTATTCAAGATAGTTTTGCTTATGACTATTCCCTTCCCTTTCCTTCTCCCCCTCTTAATCTTCTCTCTTTTTCTCTAATTCAAATGAAAGTGAGATTCATGGGATACTCATTTTCCCTAGTTCTTTCTTCATAGCTATATAATCTTCATCTTACGTACCTCTTTTATGCAATAGTAATTTCCCTCCCCTAATTGCTGTTTTCCTACCTATCATTACCTCCTGGTCCCCTGTCCCTTTTATTTTCATCTTTTTCTAAGATCATTAAAAAAGAACAAAACTACTTATAGATCCTTTGTCATTTTTATCTTTCTCTCCGATCCTTAAAAATGCTAGGCTTACAAGGAAACATTTATCTCCTTATTAACATATAAACAGTTATCCTCACATATTCTTGTTCAGTTATATGATTATGTATACTTTACTATGTTTTCTTAGCACCTGCATTTCCATTGCAAAGTATCTACCGAGTTCTGGCCTTTTTATGAGGAATGCCTGGAAATCCCCTGTTTCATTAAAGGTCTCATTTCTACCCTGCTGTAAAATAGTAACACCAGATAGGTTCCTCTTGGTTATAAGTATTTATTTCCTGAATTTTGTAATATATTACAAGCTCTCTTCTCCTTTGGAGTTGCAGCTGCTGGGTCTTGTGTAATCCCTGTTGTGGTTCCTTAGAATATGAACTCCTTCTTGGCCACTTGTAATATTTTTTGTCTTTGACCTAGAAGCTTTGGATTTTCGTTGTGAAGTCCCGAGGAATTTTCATTTTGGGGTTTCTTTTTGAAGGTGACCAGTAGATTGTTTTTGTTTTCACTTTAACCTTTGATTCTAATAGTTCTGAATAGTTTTCATTTTTAATTTCCTTAACTGTGGTATCTAGACTTTTTTTCTGATTATAATTTTCAGACAGTTCAATTACTCTTCCTTTCTCTCTTTGATATTTTTCCCAAGTCAGTTGTTTTTGATATTGTTCTTAGATTTTTCTTCTATTTTTTTCATTTTTTCATTTTGTTTGGATATTACATTATTTAGTCATTACTTTCTACCTGGTCTATTCTCATTTTCAGGGAATTTAGTTTTTGAGTGAGGTATTCTGCTATTCTTTTCTAAGATATCAGTTTTCTTTGCCAAGTAAATGCTATTTATCCAAACCCAAGAGCAATCATTATACATAATGAAGAAAAGCTAGAAGCTTTACCAGTAAGATTGGGAGTAAAGCAAAAGATGCTCATTATCAGCACTGCTGTTTATCATAGTTCTAGAAATGTCTGTAGGAATAAGAAAAAAGAAATTGAGAGAATAAGCATAGAAGAGGAGACAAAATTATTGATTTTTGTAGGTGATGCAGTGTTTTACATAGAAAACTCTAGAGAGTCAACCAAAACTTAATTAAAAAGTTAATAACTTTAGCAAAATTGTGGGTTACAATATAAATGCAAATAAAACATAACTGTTCCTGTATATAATCAAGAAAACTCAGTAGGAAGCGCCAGAATGAGAAAATCTATTCAAAATATCAACAGAAGCAATAAAATATCAGGGAACATGACTGCCAGGATTCACTTGGGACTGGCTATAAAAAGGAATCTAGCCATTTACCCTTTGGAGAAATAAAGAGATCTAAATAATTGGTGAAATATTAATTACTTATGGGTAAGTCTGTAAGTTTTGAAATGCCAGTACTACCTAAATTCTCAAATCTACCTCTCCTGTCCCAATCTCTCTGCTGACCTACAATCTCACATCTTCCAATGCCTTTCAGACATTTTGAAATGCATATCCAGTATACATCTAAAATTCAGTATATCTAAAAGAGAATTCATTATTTTTCTCCCTATCTTCTCCCCTTCTTATCATTCCCTGTTACTATAGAGAACATTATTATGCTCTCAGTCTTTCAAACTTGCAACTTAGAAATTGTCCTGGATTCCTCACTATCTCCCTATGTCCAAGTTGTTGCCCACATCTATCAGTTTCACCTTTGCAACATCTCTTGAATATGCCTCCTTTTCTCCTCTGACACTACCACCACTCTCTCTGGTATAGGTCCTTATGACTTCATGCCTGGATTATTGTAGTTGCCTGCTGGAGAGTCTGCCTGCCTCAAGTAATCCCCACTCCAATCCATTCTCCATTCAGCTACTTACTAAAGTGATTTTCCTAAAATGGAGATCTGATCATGTTACCCTTCTACTCACTAAACTCTAATGGCTTCCTTTTGCCTCCAGAATAACTATGAAATGGTCTGTTTGACATTCTAAGCCCTTTATAACTTAGCCCCGTCCTACCTTTCCAGTCTTCTTATACTTTACTCCCCTTCATACACTCTTCAATCAAGTGACAATGGCCTCCTTGCTGTTCTGCAGATAAGACTTTCCATCTCTTGGCTCCAGCTATTCTCTCTGGCTGTCCCTTGTACCTGGAATGCTTTCCCTCCTATACTCAGACTGTTGGTTTCCCTGATTTCCTTCAAGGCCCAATAAAATTCTACTTTCTGCAGGAAGCTTCCCCCAACCCCTGTTAATTTCATTTCCTTCTCTCTGTTAAGTATTTCCTACTTATCATGTATATAGCTTGCTTTGTATATATTGCATGTTGTCTATCCCCCATTAGACTGTAAGCTCCTTTAGGACAGGGACTGTCTTTTTGCCTCTTTTTGTATCCCCAGCACTTAGCACAGTATTTGGCACAGAGGAGGTATTTAATATTTATTGATTGATTAAAAATAATTTTCTTATTTGGTACTGTATCAGTTGAAGTCTTAAAGGATATTTTATATCTAGAAATATAGTAACAAAATCATATGGAGCCAACTAGTATTTATTAAGTGCCTACTGTATGTCAGACACTGTGCTAAGTACTGGAGATACAAATAAAGGCAAAAGATAGTTCCTGCTGTCAAGGAGGTCACAGTCTAATAGGAGTGATGACATGCAAAAACTATGTGAGAACAAGATATATACAAGATAAAATGGAGATAATTACAGAGGGAAGATATTAGTATTAAGAGGGAACAAAAAAAGGCTTTTGCAGGATTTGAACTCAGGTCTTCCTGACTCCAGACCTAGAGTTCTATCCATTACTCCACCTAGCTGCCTACTTAAAATGAAAAAGAGGCATACATTTTTGCAATATGGAGCGATTCCTTCAGAGGTTTTTTTTTTTAGTTCTTTTTCATATTTGATTGCTATGGGGAGTAGTGAGGAGAGATTAATTAAAATACTTCTTAATTGAAAAAATAAAAATAATAAACAAGAATCCCCCAAAAGATAATATAGGACAAAAATGATCACTGTCTATGAATCAGAGAATCTTTATTACATAGAGCTAAAAAAAATGTATACCTGAAAACCATGACCAAAAGAAAAAAAAAAGAACCTGAATATCTTATTTCAAAAAATCATGGGAGATGACTCAGATTTCTTAGAACCACAGGGCCAAGTGAAAATAGAAAGATTCCACCAGTTACCTCCTGAAACAAACTCCAGAATGAAAACTCCTAGAAACTTGACAGCCAATATCTAGAACTTCTAGGTCAAAGGAAAAAAATACTACGAACTGCCAGAAGGGACGAGTTTAAGTACTGAAAGAAATAAAATTAGGATCACACAAGATTTAACCACCATCACAATAAAGAGGAAGATATCATGGGATATGATATTTCAAAAGGCAAAAGATCTAGGTTTATAACCAAGAGTAGCTTACAGTAAAATTTAGTATAATACTAATTTTAGGAAGGAAATGGGCCTTTAATGAAATCATTTCTATGCATTCGTTATGAAAGATTGCATTTCAGTAGAAACTTTAAAATACAACTACAGGAGTAGAGAGAAACATAAAAAGGCAAATGCAAGTACAGAACTGGATGTACTTTATAAAGATGCAGTGTTTGCTTTCTAATGGGGAGTGGTTGGATTATTCAGGCATCCCCTAAGAACTTGATGTTGGCAGGTGTCATACAGGGAGTCAAATAAAATAGAGGACCTGGAAGTAATTTTTGTTATCTTTTAATGTTAAAAAGGAAAAAAAAGGAGGCTGAAAAGAAACAATAGAGAATAAAATGGGAGGAGCAGGGGGGTTTATTTCACATAAAAGTAGAAGTATATACAAATGAGGAAGGATTGGGGGGAGTAGGTGTCACTTGAACCTCACTTTGATCTGATACAGAGTGAAGTGAGTAGAACCAGGAGATGATATATACTATAACAACAGCATTGTAAAAATGAACCACTTTGAAAGATTTAAGAATGCTGATTAATGCAGTGATCAACCATGATTCCAGAAGACTGATAATTTAGAATTTTGCCCATCTCTTGACAGATGATGGACAAGATATGTAGAGTGAGACACACAGTTTTGGAAATGGACATTGTGGGACTATAGAAATCATAGAGGGAACTCAGTCAACTAGCTTTTTTAAGTACCTACTGTGCACCAGCACTGTGCTAAGGTACTGGGTATTCAAAGAAGAGCAAAAGCTATTTTTGTTCTCAAGGAGCTCACAGTCTAATGAGGGACACAATATACAAGCAACTATGTTCAAACAAGGTGTATATGGAATAAATTGGGAGTAATCTCATAGAGAAGACATTAAGATTACGGAGGACCAAGAAATGCTTCTTAAGAGAAAGTGGGACTTCGGCAGAGATTTGAGGGAAGCCAGGAGGTTGAATTGAGGAAAAAGAGCATTTCAAGCATGGGGAACAGCCAGTGGAAACACTTGGGAGTTGGGAGATGAATTGTCATGTGCAAGAAAAAGCAAGGAGGTCAGTGTCACTGGGTCTCAGAATACCTGGTTGAGTGTATGGTGTAAGATCAGACAGGTAGGAAGGGACCAGGTTATACATGGCTTTAAAAGGTTTAAATAGAAGATTTTGTATTTGATCCTGGAGGTGACAGGGAGTCACTGAAGTTTGTTGAATGGGGATAATTGTGCATCTAGATGGCGCAGTGGATAGAGCACCAGACCTGGAGTCAGGAAGACACAAGTCAAATCTGGCCTCAGACACAGTAGCTGTGTGACCCTGGGTAAGTCACTTACCCCATTTGCCTCAGTTTCCTCATCTGTAAAATGAGCTGGAGAAGAAAATGGTCACTCCAGTGTCTTTGCCAAGAAAACCCCAAATGAAGTCATGAAGAATCAGACAGGGTTGAAAAGACTGAACAACAACAATAATTACCACAATCTCAATTGGGTGATAAATTTGTATTGAATGAACCTCAAAGGAGGAGAGGTTATTTACTGTATGATAGTGACAGAAGGAGAGTCTAGAAATGATAGTGAAAGCAAGGTATATTCTCACTGCCATCATGACCAGTGAGTGTAGGATATGAGTGGATGGTGGCCAGGGATGTAGTGGCATTGAGAGGAAGCCAGGTCACAGTGAGAGCCAAAAGATGGAGTGAGTGAGAAGAAAAAATCTTAAGATCGAAAGCAGGTATTTCAGAGAATACAGCAGAAGGAACAAGTAGATTTGGAGTGGAACATTTGAGGTACAGGGTTGAGGGGAATGAGAATAAGGGAGCAGGCTGTGGAGCATGGGGAATGGGATTTGTACATTGGTACGTTGGTGTTCAGAGCCCTTGGGATATGGAGAGTATAGGGGATTGGGAGTATGCCAACCATTGAGGAACAGAGTCCATGCAAAAATATTGATGATTGGAGAGAGATTCATTTAGGGAAGTAGATGATTATACTGTTCGAGGCTTAATCAGAATTGGTATGGTTTAATCTCTTGGCAGATGGTTATGTATTCCATGGGTCCCATGAGGCCCACAGGATCTTACAGTAGGAAGGGGCAGGTTAAGGCATATCTTGAGGGTGTATGGACAGGAGGTGGGAGCTTGTACTTTGAGGTGGGTCTTGTTTGATACTTGCCTCTAGACTACTGGAGAAGGCTCTGGGGTGAAGACAGAGGCCAGGGACTCTGACCTGGATACTTTGCTGCCGCAGGGATTCCTGGCAATGCCCTGGGGCAAAGAGGCCAGAAGACAGTGAGTCATCTAGTTAAAGATTATGGTTAAATCCTTAGAAATTAGTGAAGTTAACAAGAGTGTAGAGGAAAAAGTAGAGAGCCTAAGAACAGAACCTTGGGGAACATCCATAACCTAGAGTCAGAATAGAGTGATCAGAGACACTTAGTCACTAAGGTCCTAAAAGAAGTAGTCAGACAGGTAGGAAAAATATCTGGAAGAGGAGTGTCATGAAAACCCAGAGAATTGAGAGTATCCAGGAGGAAATGGTGGTTAACAGTGCAAATATAGCAGATAGATTGAGAAGAATGAGGACTGATAAAAGTCCATCAGATTTGACAGTTGAGGGATCACTGATAACCTTGGCTAGAGTAGTCACCGTTTAGTGATGAAATAGAAGGCCAGTTTGTAAAGTGTTTAGTGAGAAGAAAGTAGAGGTAGCTTTTTGAGGGGTGGGGAGGGGAAGAAGTTTGTCCAAGTATGGGAGGGGAGATACAGAAAAACAGCTTGAAGGGAAAGTCGTATCTAGTGCAGGTTTTTTAAGAATTGGAGAGAATTAGACGTGTTTGAAGGAAATGGGGAAGGAATTACTTGATTGGGAGAGGTGAGAGAGAAAGAGAGAATGATTGAGAATGCAGTTTGTTATAGAAGACAGGAGGGGATGACATCATGTACACACGTAGAGAAGTTGACCTTGGCCAGAAGAGCTACCTGTTTGTCAAGACTCTAGAGTGGGGAATACTATCAAGTTGTTTACAGGTGAAAAATAGGAAGCTCATGTCAAATGGCTTCAACTTTCTTTGTGAAGTAATAGGCAAAGTCTTTAGCTGAGAGGGAGAGAGAAAAGTAGTGGCGAAGGTTTGAAAAAAGAAAATTTGCTATAGCTTCTGTGGGAAGTGAAATACAGAATCAATCAGGGAGGAATATAAGGACTGCCTTGCTGAAGTGAGGGCCAAATTGAAGTTGGATACTGTGAATTGACGCAGTCAGTACAGTTCTGAGACTTCTCTACAACTATGTTTAACAGCTCATGCATAGGAGCAGATGGAGGGAGTGAAAAGAAGTTTAAGATTGAAAACAAGTAGGAATAACCCAGGGCTGAAGTTTGGCAGGATAAGAGAAGGTAAAAGATTCAAAAGCAGAGGGTAGTGTAGAGTTGAGATGGTTATTAGGTTGAGATTGGAGAGGAAAGAAAGTGAAGACTTGAGAAAGTACTGAGGGGTGAAGGGATTGGAGGTCTCTATGAGACTGAAGAACAGGTTTAAGAGGGAGTGGTCAATCAAGGCATGGTTTGTGGTGAGTTTCTAATTAGGGAAGCAGAACACCTGTGGATAAAGGCAAACTCTAGTAGGTGATCATCCTTATGTGTGGCAAAGGTAGAGTGAAAGAATGGATTTTGGACTAAGAAATTAGGAAATTAGTAATTGAGAGATTGTGTGGATATTAAAGTCCCCTAATCAAAAGGCAAGAGTTGGGGAGGAGAGGAATATAGTGAGGCAGGTACTAGTTTCCTACCAGATATATCTGCAGTTAGGTACAGGAGAGGTAGACGAGACTCAAATCATTCAGATTGATTTGCCTTTATTAAAAGCTATATGTCAGTAGAGGAAGTTGAAACTATTTGCAAAAATGGAATTTGTGGACAAATTGTTTTTCTGTTATCTATACTGTTTCTCTACCTCCACTTCTTTTGACTGGATTATTTAGTATTGGCTGCATATTTATAGATATTTTTAAGCCTGTCAGATTTTAAATGGTAGCTATTGTTTCCTTTAAATGTTCTTCCTCATTTATTCACAAACATTTAGTGTGTGCTGTATAGCAACCCAACACAGACTTCTTTCTACTTTTTAGATTTGGACAATTCTGAGTAAGCAAAAGATTGAGAGGTATTGGTTCTGTTTTTAACAATGGTATGGTGTTGTCTTTAGATGGGCGGACTTATTCTGTGGAATTACTTTATTATGTTTGAAAATTTGGATCAAGCACTTCATTCTTAAGTGTGATGTTGTTTGAGGTTTAAAAGAATCAAATCTACTGAAGACCGTAGTTCACTACTTTATGATTTCATGGTAGTATTTTCTCTAGTGCTGCAGATTACAACTTCTACCTGGCTTTTCACCTCATGTGATTCTCTTCATGTTCTCCTGTAAATCATCCATAACAGATCCACTCCAATTTTTTGAAGTAGTTTTTTGCACAGATATATAGTTATAAAACCTATACATATAAAATAAACCTAGACAACTTTAAAACTACCTTATAAAAACAACTTTTTTACAAAGCAAAATTTGGTATACACCTGGTATCAGAATACTAGATTATATTCAGTTTGATGTTCTTTTTGGTGCTATCATTAGATTTAATTTGAGTTACTATCATTTTAGAAAGAAACAATAAAAGTATAACAATTCTTTGGATAGCTATTAAATAGTAATACAGTCTTGAAATGGCTCAATTTTTAAAATAATTAAGAAACTATAGGGAGTTTTTCCTTTTATTTTTAAAATTCTCTGTTTAAAAAAGAGTAATGATTAGTAAAAATCAGTGCCAGTTCTGACATGGGGCTGGTCAACAAGGTGAGCCATATACAGTCTATACCAGTCAAAAATTCTACGTTTAAAAATATTTGTTTCAACAGAGATTACATCTAATAACTAAAACAAATTAGATAATTTGATGTTAGGAAATGTATTGAGACAGTTTTCTATATTTTTTTCATTCCAATTTCTTTAGTTAACGCCTGTTTTGGTTTCAAGAGGACGTTGCTAAAGTCAGGTACATACCTCAGTCTCACAGAACAGTTAACAGGTATCACCTTCTATACATGTACACTCTGCATATTTGCCTCTTTGATAACTCTAATTTTAAATATATAGAAAAGCATATGTAAGGTTACTACTGACCCCAAGCCTCTTGGGTGTCCAAGTGATATTATCTTTTGATGTTTTGTGAAAACAATACAACACTGGGGCTATTCACTTCTTATTCTTTTCTCTTGCTATGTAATTGGCCCACCACTTTCTCCACTCATCCATATCTTATACCCTTCTTCCAATAAAAGTCACGGTTGGTAGAATCAATGAATGAATGAATAAATGAGAAACATTTATTTATTTTTATTAAGCATTTGTGAAATGTGCCAAAGTGCTAAGGAGTGAGGTTTGTCTCTGCCCTCAAATAGTTTACAGTCTAATAAGGGGAGACAATACACTTGGGGAGTAGTGTTTTAGATTGGGAAGGTCACTGGGATGACATAAGAGAGTTGATTTGAAGTAATGATGGCAGTTATGGATTTGATCACAATTTCCAAGAAGAGATGGTGGGACTAGAGTGTTATATGCAAAGCCAGCAAGGTGGCAGATGGCAAGAAGAAGAGTGGGATAGAATTTGAAGCATGACTTGGGCTGGCCCTGGATATATTGGGCCATGGTATACCAGCATTGCATGTGACAAGAAGAGGGCGGGGGTGAAAATATAAGCTCCTTGAGGATAAGAATTTTCATTTTTGTCTGTATATTCTCAGAACCTACTGTGATATCTTGCACATGATAGATTAACAAGTGTTTTATTGAACTGAATTAGTAACATGATGCAGGTAACTTAAGCTGTTTTGCAGTGGTAGATAGTGCCATTTGAGATAAGCAGTGGAGTTATGATTTCACTGGCATAGGGAACTTCTTGATGAGAAGACTATCCACCAGTGCAGGTTGGAATCTTTGCCATTTAGTTGTTTAAGGCATTGAAGTTAAATGACAGCTTAGAGTCACACAGCCAATTTATGTAACAAGTGGGAATTGAACATAGCTCTTCATCTGTCACAGCATAATATCTTTATGTTGTTTGAACAGTGCTAGATATATAGGCTATATATGCTATGTTGAAATTTTTCTGTTTGAAATAATAACCAAGTCAAAATACAGCCCTGTAATCTGCTCAGGAGCTTAGTGATAGCTAATTGTGTGTGTGTGTGTGTGTGTGTGTGTGTGTGTGTGTGTGTGTGTGTGTACTTGGCCTTTAAAGTCAGAAACAAATGCTAATCTCTTGGCTCATCTGTGTAAGAAATATAGGATTTTCTCACAAAGCATGGCTCTAGGGTTAAAATGTATTTGCTGGGCCCATTTTGGACAAAGTATATGAACTAGAGAGAAATAGCTAGTTTTTCTTTGAATTAGGTAGCAGATACAACATATGTTTGGATGAGCATTTGGGGATATGAATTATACTCAGAAAGGGAAGAAAGGATTAGTGATGCATTATTTTGTTGATTTTATTAATATATTTAATTTACCCTACTTGATTCTATTAGTGCTTTGCTATGGTAGTTAGTAGATTTTCCAAGTATTTGATGACCTGAATTCTTTAGAAAAGTTAAAGTTATATGGCTAAAATGTTTCTTTCCACAGAAAATCAGCCTTCCGCACAAATTGACCAGACAGTATCCAGCTTATGAGTTGTATTTGTACGGAGAAGGGAGCTATGCCCAAGAAAACAAAAATCTCTTGTTGTCAGGGATTCCAGTTCTTTTTCTTCCTGGTAATGCTGGAAGTTATAAACAAGGTAAGACTGTTTTAAGTGAATTTTGAAAAATACTGTATTAAAGAATCTTTTTATTTCTACAATGTGGTTTAGTACTATGTTAGCTTTGGGAGTAGAGAAGCTATGAAATAAGTATATGGCATCCTGACTTCAAAAAGTTTACAATCTAGTTGATACAGTGTTTACTTTAGAATTAGGGAATAGGACTAAACGATGTAATTATGGAATAAAATATGTAGTACATAGATACTAATTTCTATGGAAGGTCAAAAAAGGGGAAAGATTATTGTGGGCTAGAGTTTTCAGGAAAGGCTTTATTCAGCACAATGGGACACAGAATGAGAAGGATTTGATAGGCGGTGAGGAGTAGGATGAGTATTGCAGGTAAAGCAGTTGCATATGCCCGTACCTGTTCCCTGAACATATTGCCGTCCAAAAGCAGAATGAGCTTCTTCTTGGAGTAGAGGCTTCTCCTTCAGTGGCAGTCTTGAACTAAAGGCTGAGTGACAACTTAATATGAATGTGTTATACAGGGGATTCTTATTTAAGTGCAGATTGAATTTGATAGACTCTGAGGTCCCTTCCAGCTGATTTTGAAAGGAAGAAATGGGCATATTGTGTTGGGGAGCATTAAACAGGATGAACTAACCAGAACGGAGGTTGATGTTGATAGGGAGATGAAGATGATGATGAGGTGATGATGGTGGTGGTGGTAGTGGTGGTGATAACTAATGTTTTTATACTGCTTTAAAGTTTGCAAAGTACTTTATAAATATTACCTCCTTTGATCCTCGCAACAACCCTGTGAAGTTGGATGGATAAAATAAGGGGTTATAGAAGGCTTGCAATACCAGGATGAGGAATATGAACTTTACCTAAGGGGCAGTGAGAAGATGTTATAGGTTCCTTAGAAAGATAAATTCTATGGTGGAGAGGCTGTGGTTAAAGCCTCTCAAGCTTGGGTAGGACATTCCAGAACTAATATTTCATTGTGAGAGAGAAAGAGAATCCAGGGACATCTCTGTTTTACTATGTGTCGTTGGACTACTGCATTGGGCACTTTAAGGATGAGGAATTTATATATCACTTAATCAGTTTCTATACTAGTATAGGACTATTGGAGTGATCAGCTCACTTTTCCCTCTGAATTCTAAACTGCGAGTAATTTCTCTGAATAGAGAGGACGATGCTGCTGGAATGAGGCATTCCATTTTTGGTTGTTGCTTGCTGCTGTTATGAAGAATGCTGTTTATGTATGTTCAGGGCCCAGAGGGCAAGCCATTATTTGGAAAAAAAGACTTTGTATTGTAGTAATATTTATCTAAATTATTTTGGACTTTCTTAAAATAATTTCCCCTGTTTTCCATTCCAGTGCGTTCTCTTGGCTCTATAGCACTTAGAAAAGCAGAAGACATTGACTTCAAGTACCACTTTGATTTCTTTAGTATAAACTTCAACGAAGAGCTAGTGGCACTATATGGTGGAAGTCTTAAGAAGCAAACAAAATTTGTTCATGAATGTATTAAAATAATCCTTAAACTCTATGAGGTAAGATGTTATATAGCAGATCTTCATCTTCCTTTTTCTTTATAAAGCAGTATATGTTAGTTAAGTAGTGTATGGGTTTTTTCACTTTGAGATATCATTTATTTCAAAGTTATTAAATTCAGAAAAGTTTAAAAAAATTTGTGTGTGCACACATGGGTGCGTGTGTGTGTGTGTGTGTGTGTGTGTACTCAACTATAGTTTCTGAAATTCAGAATTTACACTAACATTTTTTGTGACAAACTTGAATATTTGTTGGGATGGGGATTTTTGAAAATTAGCAGTTAATAGTTATTACTAAGATATGTTATTGCTAATAATTCATATTTATGTAGTCCCTGATAGTAATTTTCTTCACTTTAAAGATAAGCACATTGGCCATTTACCTATGATCACATATCAAATTGCTTATGCATCTGGTAACAAAATTTAGGCTTCAGTTTACATCGTTTAGTACTAAAAGCAGCATTTAGTAATAAATATTTGAGTGTCTAATGAGTTACTAAAGAAGCATACATTGGGTAGCTAGGTGGCCCAGTAGATAGAGCTCTGGCCTTGGAGTCAGGAGGACCTGAGTTCAAATCCAGCCTCAGACCAAACACTTGCTACTTGCCAGCAGTGTGACCCTGGGCAAGTCACTTAACCCCAACTGCCTAACAATTTTTTTTAAAAAAAGCACACATAAGATACAGTCTTTGCATGTAAGGCAAATATAACAATATGGGAAATTACATAAGTAGTGTGGCTATATAATGATTGATTTTTCATGCATATGAAAATTAGTTTAATTACTTTATAGTACTCACACTATATACACATACTAAATAGCGAATAAGACAGTATCTAATGATTTTGTAGTGTAGACAGTAGGTTAAATTAAAGAAGGAGATTACAGATGGCTAGAGCCAGTAGTGAGGACCATAGAATTGGGACATTAGATGAATTTTGAATGTACAGGATTTGGATAGATAGAATGGGAACAGTATGAGGAGTTCAGAGTGGGGGATTGGGGAGACAGAGTGAATGAATAAGTGATAGATCATTTAGTAATGATAATAGCAGACGAAATACAGACCTGCATTGTAGAGGAAGTTTCCTCACTTCAGAGTTTTCTGTACCAATGACATTACAGGTCTAGTCCCTGTCCCCTTCAAACTGATGCTTTCAAAGGTGCCAAGCCTTACTTATACTTATTTATACTATATTTATACTTTTTATTTTTCACAGGGTCAAGATTTTGCACCAAAAAGTGTTGCAATTGTTGGCCATTCCATGGGTGGCCTTGTTGCAAGAGCATTGCTTACAATAAAGAATTTTAAGCCAGAATTGGTAAATCTTCTAGTTACCCAAGCCACACCTCATACTGCACCTGTAATGTCATTAGATAGCTATCTCAATGGTAAGTGTTTGAATAAAAGTTCTCAACTTACAGATGTAAGTTATTGATTGCTAATTTATTTAGATTATGTATCTAAAGAAGTACCTGTGGTATGTGTTGTGGACCAGAACATACAGAAAAAGCTTTTGTTTGCTATTTCAGCTATAATATGAGTCCAGAATGAGCATTTCTCAAAGTTGTTAATTGTTAAATAGACCAAAATGATTTGTACTGATTTGAATTGTGATGTGTAAGTTGGATAAAAAGTAGAAATATAGATAATACTCTGCATAGTGTATTTTGAGGAATTTTGAAACCAAAAGTGTCTTAGAATAAACTTGAGCTTTTTAATGAAGCAGGTCTTATTTTTGAAATATGACAGTGTTAAAAAAAAACCCAGCTCTTCTTATTCCAGTCTCATGCTAATTAGAGTCAGGAGTGCGTTGCAGAGGATTAGATGTGCGAATACAAGTTTGTTTTGAAAATGAAAATTTATTTCCCTTACTGCATAAACGCAGCACAAGATTCCTTTCCTACATGTGTTGTATGAGCTCTTCAAGATCAGGAACTATCTCAGTGAGTTTTCTATTTAAATCTCTACTGGTTGGCATACAGAGTGAGTAAACAATATATGTATATTAATGTCATGATAAAAATTCAGATGACCATACATTAATTTTTATTTTTTGCCTTTTTGGCCATTATTATGCTATCATGTTGTACAAATGCAATAATTTGTTGAACAGAATTCTTTGAGAGTCTGAAATAACATAGCAATCATAATATCACTAAAGTGGCAATTATAATTTATTGCCAAAAAGTAAATTTGTACTATGAGAGAATCTGACCTAGCAGTCTTCAGGATGAATTTTGCTTTATCCTTTTTTCCTATTTGTACTTATCCTATATCAACTTTTCAATAAGGAAACATTTTTGTTGTGTTGTGGTTGCACTGCTTTTAATGGTTTTAATGGCAAATCATCAGTCAGGTTGAGCTGTCAATCTGTGTAGCATATTTCTAGGACTAGGACTCAGTGACATTTTTCAAATGATTAACATTTAAAAATCTGGGTGTTAAGATTTACTATGCTGTGGAGTCTTAAGGCCTGCATAGACAGAGGGACACTACATGGGGTATGGAAGTCTTATGGTTTTTCTCTGGAGGCAGGTTCTAGTCTTGATTTTGATGTTTAAGGCCTAAGGTTCCCTGATAAAGTATATTTTTCATTGATTAAAAGTCATCCAGATGAGATGCATAACCATTATCTGTAACTTTGCTTTTGTGAATATGGAGGTACCAAAGGAGATTAAATTTGTAGGTATTATTTTTTTCCTTTTTTTGACTAACCTAACTACTGGCCTAACTAACTGACCTGTTGGCAAAGTGGAAATCAATGACAATGTTTTTGTTAGGTTTCTGTTCATTTTTAAGGCAAGACAATGGTAATTGTACATTGTTGAATACTAATCCATTTGAATTTTCAGTTTAATCACAGGCATTACAAAAATGTTATTATTATATAACATATTTAAGTCACTACCTTGTTAATTTTTTTCTTTCAGATTTTTACAAAACAGTAAACAACTACTGGCTTCTGAACGCTCAGGACATAAAGCTAATCACTCTCTCTATAGCTGGAGGGTTCCGAGATTATCAAGTTCGATCAGGACTGAGTTTCCTAACGACACTAAGTCATCAGACCAAGACTTTATCTGTTGTGGTAATCATTTTGTTGATTTTGGATTTTTCTTCTTAGGCTTTCCTGGATTTCTTCCTGATGGTAGATAGAGGGGAGTAATATGTAATCAGTCATCAAGTAATTAAATTATTAAGCTTTACTATGTGCCCATCACTGGAAATACAAAGAATAAAACAATCCTTCCTGTCAAGGAACTTACCTTCTAATCAGCAAAACAACAATTACATATATAGGTATATACAGAATACATCTAAGGAGAAAAATAAATGTAAGCATAAGGAAGAGAGGGCACTAGCAATTGGGGAGATTAGGAAAGGCTTCATTTAGAAAGGTGGTACCAGCTTGAGATGCTTCTTTAAGGAAGAGAGAGATTCCATGAGTGGAGGGAAAGTAATCAGGGATGTGGATAGAATTCATTTTATTCGTGGAAATAACTAGAGCAGGGGCATCAGTCAATTAATAAACATTTATTAAGTACCTACTAAGCACTGGCATGAGAATGGGAGATAGAATACTTTGTACGAAGAGCAGATAGAAGGCCAGTTTGCCTGGATTGTAAGGTTTGGGAGAATAATGTCCATTGAAACTGGAAAATTAGGTTTGGGCTTTAAAAGCTAAACACAAATTTATGTTTTTGTCCTAGGGGCAATATGAGCTACTAGAGTTTATTAAGTAAGGCATGAGGTGGTCAAATCAATAGTTAGGAAAAATCACTTTGGTAGCTATGTGGAGGACTGTAGTAGAAAGTGACTTGAGGCAGCAGACCAATTATGAGACTGTTGAAATAATCTAGGCAGAGGTGCTGATGGGAAATAACATGTAATTCTCCCTATTGCTTAGACAGTAGCATTGAACACATTTATAGTATCTCTGTTAGTGTTAAAGATGAGTTGAAAAATATAACTAATCATTTAAAAAGGGCTGCTCCCTATAGTGGAAAAACTATTGGGAAATTTATGAACAAATAGTTTCTCTGTTTGCAGAGGTATTATAATCATTTGTTATATTTAATAAGATCTACTTTTTTGATTATAGTGGTCATAATAGGAAAATATTGACTGAGCTTTGTCTCTGCTATGAAATTCATTATGTGTAAAAAATTTTAACATACCAGTGAAAATTCACGGACACCAGCCCTTAATAAATTATGCCAGTATTAATAGTAAATGATTAGTCCTGATAATAGAAATGTATTCAGGATCTTTATTTGTGAATTTACAAGTTATCTTTCCTTACTAGGTCATCAGATATTTGGGTTTTAGTAAGACAAATGATCTGTCCTGATTGAGTTTACTATCACTTTCAGATTAGTGGAGCTCTTTGGTTACGACCATAACTTCTTGATTCACTACATAGTTGGTGATCTGAATACATTAAATACGAATAGTATAGATTGTTTGCAATGCCAGAATGTTGAACTTGATCTATATTTTGTTAAAAAAAAAACCTGTAATAATTATAAAGGTTAGCCTTCTTAGTCCCCTGGTTAGTTAGCCTTCATGGCCTCCTGTCCACTCAGATAGATCCTTGGTCTTCTATCATTGATAAAGGACATTTCCTTATTTGTATGTCTATTCTAGATATAGCTCTAAATTGAATAGGAGACAGATTTTTAAAAAATTTCTCATTCTATACTCTCCAGACAGATACTTAGTTTCTTTTCCACTTGGGGGCTACTTTCTGGCCTCTCATTTTGCCCCTTTATGGATCAGTCCTCTTGACTGATTCCATTTGTATTTGGCTGGTTTACTTAGTCACCTGGTCCCTTGACAAGTGAATGCACACTATATGAAGCAAAATTTTTATTAACACAAATTGTTTAATGACACAAAAAACTAATGCAGCAACATTAATAGGACGAAATGCAGAAAAATTGCATAGAGATTGTAATGGTGGGTGTGACAGTCGGTAAGTCTTGAGAAAAAAGGAATAGGGATTGTATTAATCATTGAATGAATGGGAAAATATTTATGAAGTGCTCATTATGTGCCAAGCACTGTGCTGATAGAGATATAAACAAAAAAATAGAAACAGTTCCTAACCTCAAGGAATTTATATTTTAATAGGGAGAGATAATCCTCATAGGATACTGGTGGCCAAGGAAGAATATTTTGGTTTAAAAAGTTGCAGTGATGTGGAACCATAGGAGAGTATATTGACACACCCTTTTAGGAAGAATGATAGAGCTGATTTGATAATAGTTCCAGAGCTGGAAAGGGTGAATTTGGGGGAAAGATACCTTTGTTGAATCTTGTGGTTGGTGAAGAGAAGTCTAGGGAATGAAATGAATCATGGCTAGATTCCAGGCCTAGATGTAGTAGACAACTGTCAATCAGAACAGCATGGTTCCATGGCAGGAATTCTGGGGATAAAAGGCATAAATCCTCCAGGGCTTGTTTTTTGGTCTAAGTACATGGCAGCTGGCAAGGAGATGAAGTTAAGTGTGTGAAAAATAGAGGAACAAAATGTGTGGTGCCCAAGGAACAAGAAATAATATTACCATCTATTGTTATTAGTCACTTCCCAGTAGTAATTGAACTACATTGGACTACATACTTGTCCTCAAAAATTCCATTTTCTTTTATTCACTTTCCTAGGCATAAATATTCCATGGAGAGAGAAACTCTTAGCTCAGTTTTTGTGTATCTATTCTCTTAATTGGTCTCTCTAACCTTTGCCTGAGTCAAAAAGCCCACATACATCCACCAGGACTTTGTCTTATGCTTTTCTAAACTCCTTATGTCATTACCCAAATGAAACGATGTCTTATAACTTAAGAAAAGAGGCACTTGAATTAGATAGAATTCTCAATTTCTGTACTGTTATTTAAATTCATTCTTGAAATGGAAATGGTCATTCAGTTTCATTGGCCTACTAATTATAGGAATTAACCTTTTCTCTCTACAAGTTCTTACCTGGGACCTTCCTCTTCTCATTCAGCTCCTGATTCTTTTTGATTCTTTGTGACAGGACTGACTGGTTAGTAAAAGGGGAGGGTAAACCTTTGAGACTGTGCTTCCCTTCTTTGCCTCCTCCAAGACCCTCATTATTATTCCCAAAGTGCAGGTTGCAAATATTCTCTTCTTTATTTGTCCCTTAATCTCTTCTTTCTTTTCTTTACCTCAAAGCCATAGAATCACAGAATGATAATGCTAGAGCTAGAAGGGATCACAGAGGTCTTCTGGTTCAACACCTTCATTTTTTTTTCATATTTTTTATAAATTTACAAATAAGGAGAATGAGGCTAAGAGAAGGATGTTAAGTGACTTACCCACCATGGTATAACTTTTAAGTGTTTTAAGTTAGGAGATTAGAACTCGGGTCTCCTTGACACCAGGTCCACTACCTCCTAAACATGTTGAGTTTGAGATACTTGTTGGTGTTGTCCAATAGACAGTTAGTGTTGCAGGACTGAAGCTCAGTAAGGGGGCAGGCTAGAAATAATTCATTAAACCTATGGGAGCTGATGAAGTCAGCAAATGATAAAGAGAAAACAGAAGAAGTGCTAGGACAGAGCCTTGGGATATACCCATGTTTAGTAGATATGACTAGGATGATGAAATAGCAGAAGAGACTGAGAAGGGCAGACATGTAGGAGCCAGGATAGAATATCAGGTTACCAGTGATAGAAGAGAGAGGTTACAAGAGAAGAGAGTGGTCATCAGTGTGAAGTGCTACACGGAAATCAAGAATTGAAGATTGACCATTAGATCTGGAAGTTTAAGAAATCATTTGGTAACTTTTGCATTATGAGTTCTAAGTAATTAACTTTTCCTACAAATGGGATTTATCATCCACTAACAAATAAGGAGCTACCAGTATGTAAATTTTCCAGTTTGGTTTGTCTTTCTGGTCCCGTGTATAGCAGTCACTACTCTCTCTAACAACCTCTCAGCTAACTGTGTCCTTTGTAACAAATCCAGATCTTTCAGGCAGAGAATAAGTTAGATACAACTTCAGCTTTGTAGACCTTTGTCTTAATCTAAAGGTTAATTTTGTGTTGTAATGCATTTTACACATAGCCCTTTGAAGGCCATTTTTATCTTCCTGATTCATCTCCTTTTTCTGTTATTGTACCAGTTGCCAATTTGTTACAGAAGAGAACTTTTATTTCTCTTTTTTATGAGTGCATTTTCTGTTTATAAGCTTTCCTTAAGCAAGCTGGCATGATAAATTGCATTTTTTCCAGTGTGTGATGCTGTGTAGTTAGGAAAATGGCCTATCACCTTTTGCATTTTTCCATGAATATTCATTTCTGAAATAAACACCAAATATATGATAAATCCTGAATAAATAATGACTGCTAATGGATCCTGGATGACATTGACAGCTTTTGAGCTCTAAAACAATGAGAACTGACATTTTATAGTATGTTAACATTTACAAAGTATTTTATATACATTGTCTTATTTGCTCCTTGCATCAATTCTGTAACGTAAGAGATACAGCTCTTATTATCTCTATTTTACAGTTGAGGAAATGAATCCAACAAGAGCATTACTTGCCCATGGTCACAGAGGAAACTGAATTTGAGCTCAGATCTGTTCTAAGCTCTACATTCAGTGCTCTTTCCATTATAGCATGCCACCTCTCAGTAGAGACCAGTATTACGGCAGCTGTTCTTACACGTTTTGTGTTATTTCTCTTCTGTCACTTCAGAATACTTGCCTTACATCCTTTATGATGGTGATTTGAATGAATAAATAAATGAAAAAAACTTTTATGAAGCCCTTACCTTATTCCAGATGTTGTGATAAGTAATGGGCATACTAACACAAGCAAGCAAGACAACCTGTGCCCTCAGGGGGCTTACATTCTAATATGGCAAGATTGGGAAAGATACCAAAATAATAGTGGTTTTTTGATTACTGTTTTCAGAGCTGGAATTGTAAGTGGGGAGAAAGCACGTGGCAACATTACAATGGAGATGGTCAGGGAGATTGTTTTTTATGTCATGTTTGTTATCAAGCTCTGAAATGGCCATCTAATGTGATCTTTGTAACTACATTAACTTAGTTTAACTACACTAATTTATTTAGTAGCTGGTAGGGTTAAGGCTTAGAGATAGTGTCAGATGCTTACATGTATGAACAAAATGTAGAGTTTTTGCATATTCCCTATATGTCTGTCTTTGTTAAATCTCAGAGATCATGGTAGGGGCAAAGGTCACTCTGTGATTCTGAAAGCACTGTTGGTAATGATACATAGTAGGCAGTGGAAGAAGACTCTTCCTGCCCCCCAACCTTTTGTACTGTTTCTTCCCTTGAACCATTTGTCACAATACACTTACATTATTTTATGACTCATTTTTAGTAAGCCTTTGTTTTGCTGCATGGGAAGTACTTTCTGAATTCTTTCTTAGGAATTGAGTCAGAACTAGTGATGAATACTTATTGTACACATGGTGCTAAGATGGATGCTGTGAAAATCTAATTCCCAAATGAGTACGATTGTTTACAGTGTGCCAGGCACAGCCCTAGGATATGGAATAGAATATTGCAGAAAGTCACTTTATCATTCACCATGTTGGTTCCCCTGGCTTCACAAAGAAGAGGATTGTTATGGTATTGTTAGGAACAATTTTGAAGGCATTTCCATCTTCTAGGAGATTTAAGGGCACCATTTGCACAGATTGATTATATTGCTAGCTGAGATCTAACCCATCAGGTCATCTGGCCAACTGCTCTGCACTGTGCACTTCTGTAGTCATTTTAACTTTCTTCATGTTTTTGAAATTGTGTTCTTTGAATGTCAGTTATGTCTATGATGTTTTAGGTGACACTGAGTTGATTTCTTGTTAAAGCCATGTAAGGGATAATTAATTGACTTTAGTAAGTAGTGATTTACAGAAGCTTTGATATCTTAGAAATAAAGGCTCATTGAGCTTCACAGTAGTAACATTTGGGTTGGGTGGATTTTTAAAGCTTATTCTTGAAATGCTTTACTACTGTTAAGTCATATTTTTGCCCTTCTGGCACAGTGAGAAGAATACTGGATTTTAGCATCAGGGAATCTTGTTTGGGGTCCCACCTCTGATCCCACCTCTAGGACCTTAGACAAGTTATTTAACTTCTCTAGAGTTCAGTTTTCTCATTTCCAAAATGAGGGAGCTGGACTCTATGACCCTTCATGTTCTTTCCAGCTCTTAATCTAAGATCCAGTATTCTCTCTTTGCAGGACTATGATATTTCAGAACGGAATAGCATTGTATAGTAAAGTGAATATGTCACTTATACATGTAAATGTTTGCCTGTAAAACATTTTGGAGGCTCTGAAAATGTGTTTCTTTTGGAGTCTGAGTTTATTTTTTTCTCTCTCTTTAGAGCACAGCAGTACCTAGAACTTGGGCTTCAACAGACCATCTTTCTATAGTTTGGTGAGTAAGATCTGTAATTAATAAGGCAGCTGTCATTTTTGCCATTCATATTGTGAGGCTCCCACTTGCCATTTGGTGCACTGAAGTGTACTTCAGCAAAAGGCTTTTTTTTTTACATAGGGACTTAGCAACCTGATAGATGGGATTTGGGAAGGTTACTTAAATCTCCTACGTCTCACCTTAAAATAGATATGATAATAATCAATATCTATTTACTCTTATATAGTAAGTATGATAAAAATTATGAAATCATTTTGTAATTTTTCAGGTGGGTAAGGGGGCAGAATCATTCTGCCCTAATTCTGCCAATTGTAGAGTGGCATACCCTCTGAGAGATTAGATGTACCAAAGAAAATGGGGCTTATACCAGCTTAGATATTAATAGGTTTAATTATGGTTAATTAGGTTAATTGGGAGAGTTTACTTACAAGAGGCCAGTTGTCCTGGGTGGCAGCAGGACAAAGTAACGTTGTAGATTCCTACACCAACCCCAAGTCAGATATTATATAGAAACAGAACAAAGAAGGCATAGGGCCAGGATGGCCCAGGGCCACATGTAAGTTTTCCCATGGGATAGTTGGAGTTTCTTTTGCTCTTTATATTTACTCAAGGTAGTTTGCATTCTCTGTGAGACTCAAAATAATGTTCCTAGGCTCTGGCTACCACTGTACAAGGTGCTATAATAATGATGCTTAAATTGATAGAATTATAGTCATTCCTGAAACCAAAGTCATATGATGACACAGAGCTTTCCTGTTTTAGATTTTTCATTTATAAAATTTTTCTTATCAATTTCTTTAGGTGTAAACAATTGCAGTTGTCTACAATTAGAGCTTTTTTTGACCTTATTGATGATGATACTAAACAGGTAGGTGTTAGTTAGTAAATTATATATGTATTTCAGTAAATAATTTTTGATATAATAGACTCCTATACCTTATTGATTTATGGACTTAATACATAATGTATTTTTACTCTTACAGAAATAATAGCCTTCATAACTAAGTAGGATTAATGTCAGAAATGCAAGGCTTAGGAAAAACTATCAAAAATATCCGACTTAATATACAATATGAAGCTTTAATAGCTTGTGGTTAAGTTATTTTTCAGTTGTGTTCAACTCTCTGTGACCCTATTTGGAGTTTTCCTTCTATAGCAAAAATGGAGTGGCTAGGTAGTACAGTGGTTGGAGTAGCAGGCCTGGAGTCAAGAAGACCTGGGTTCAAATTCAGCCTTAGACACTCACTAGCTGTGTGACCCTAGGCAAATCACTTAACCCTGTTTGCTTCAGTTTCTTCATCTATAAAATGAACTGGAAAAGGAAATTGCAAACATCAACCACTCCAGTATCTTTGCCAAAAAAACACCAGAAAGGGGTCACAAAGAGTCAGACATGACTGAAAACAACAAAACAACAATAGCAAGAATAGAAGGATAGCAGCTTCCTGCTCTTGTGAGACTTAAGAGTATAGTAATTCTACAAGCTACATACTTTTCTCTTCAGACTGTTACTAAAGTATGGTTGACTTAATACCATGTATGTAAACCATGAAAATTGTTGCATTTTTCTTTTCAGATAACTATGAAACCAAAAAAGAAGATGTCTGTTTTGAATCATCACTTTGTAAAGAATCCAGCAAAGCTTTTTGAGGAAACTCCCAATATAGTTGCTGATTTAACAGGTTGGTGATGAGAATAGCATCTTTTATATTTTAGTAGAATCTAAGAACAATATCCGGAAATGCCATCATTATAGCCTAACAGAGTTTAGGACCCCGTGGTGATTAGAGAGATAGATAGATGATAGATAGGTAGGGAGATAGAGAGGTGTATGTAGATAGGTAGATAGATAGATGATAGGTAAGTGGGTAGATAAGTAGATAGGTAGAGATAGATATAGACAGATGTAGATTGATAGATGATAGATAAGTAGATAAAGATAGATAGTTGTAAATAGATAGGTAGGTAGATAGATGATAGAACACTTACCAAGCATTTACTATGTTCCAGGTTCTGTGACTGGCTGTGAAGATACAAAAACAAGAAAATAAGATTGTCTCTGCTTTCAAGGAGCTTACATTCTAATAGGGGAAGATAAAACATTAAGAGGAATTGAGAAAGATGGGAGGAAGGTGAAAAAAAGCTTCCCACACAGGGGGAAGGCTCCAGTGGGAAGGTGGAACAGATTAGAAAGAGACTGAGTCCCAGCCACACTGGAACTTCTCTAGATACAGGCTGTCCTGGGCAGGTATTCACCTGTCAGGAATCAGGCCTTAGGATAGAGTTATTCTTAAATAGACAAGAGAATCTGATAGGAAGGTAGGGGAAAGACTGAAGAGTGAACTTAGAAGTATTTAATATATTGCAGCCTTTAAAAAGTTCATAGTGAAACTGTGGCATTCATGCAGCTCTTTGTGTATTAGTATAATATATACATGGGACAATACATTAATATAATAAACAAGTAAGGGGCCAAAAGAGAAGGAATAGAAGCAGGAAATTAGAAAAAAAATTATCAGATATAGTGGATGAAAATTTTCTTCTACTGACAACAGTATTACAAAATAAGGAAGGTGTTTTCCCAAGAAACTGTGGTTCAAATTTAGATTAGCTAGTACCAGCTGAAGAATGAATTTTCAAAGAAAAATAGAGTTAATAGGATAAACATAATAGGTGTAGATTTAAGTAATGATATAAGAAAAGAGCTCAAGATTCCCACATTTCCAGAATAGGAAACACTTTCCAAGGTAATAATCATCTTGGGTGAGAAGTGACCCTGAGTTTTCATGCAGAAATATGTCTTAAGCACTTTAGCTCTGAAGAAGATAATGTACCTTCTTTAGTATAAATAAAGATACTGTGCATGAATACACAATAAAAAGGCTACTAAACTTTAGAGGGTGTGTGAAATCTTTACAACTAATATTTGTTACAAAAGAGAGTTACTAGAAACTTCAGTTCTTTTCCTGGCTTGATAGTGATTGCTTCAAAACTTGATTTTACACAAATACTAAGTTTGAAATTTAAAAAAGAAATCCACCTCAGGGTGCAGAATTGTTTCTGTGTAAAATTAGATCTACATTCTCACAGTTATTGGTACAGAGCAATGATTTATCCGGAAGTTCTGCTAGATGAATTCTGTGGTCTGTTAACACACAGAACTTTTTCTCTCAATCCTTTCTGAAGAGCCTAAGACAACTTGCCAATGCTCAAGTCTACACCAAATTCAATGCAAAAATTTTGTTTCTGCGTTCAAATTTCATGCTTGTTACTAAGCTATGGCCAGGGGCTGCCAATTGAGTATAATGTTTAAGATACATTCCTTCCATTTTCAAAAGCCAATTCATTTCTTTCAACTGGAATTTGTGCTTAAGGAGTTATCAGAGCAATTTTTGTTCTCTGCCGGCTGATCTGAGCCTTCTTGGAAAATTTTAATCTTGTTATCTTGTTACCATATCAAAAGCTTAGCCTGTCAGGGCAGTTTGTCAGAGAAGCATGACCCATATTTGCCAATGCATTAAATATTTGTTTCTCATCCAATTGAAAAAATTAAGTGAACATTTTGTATACCCTTCTCATTGAGGGCATGTAGTAGTACCAGTGGTAGAAACGGTGAAGTCAGAAGGAGGAATAAGCTTTGGGGAAAGAACACATTGTTTGAGATACACATGGGACATCCAGGCAGAGGCAACTTGGAGGCAGTTCAAGACTTGGGTCCGGAGCTTAGAAGAGAGGTCAGGGGTAGAGAAAGCATATTTGTGAGTCATCTGTGGAAATGAATTACTTAAATCCAGATGAGTTAGTGAAGTCATCAAGGTAGAGAGAGAAGAGGATGTCTAGCTAAGGAAGAGGAGCAGGTAAATAAACAAATACAGAACCAGCAGAGCATGTATGATGATGTCTCAGAAGCCAAGAGGAGAAAAAATTTTCAAGACATACACAGTGATCCACCTTTTCTCACTCAAGACAGGTCATTAAACTGGGTGATTAGGAGGAGTTTGGTAACCTTTGAGACAAGTTTCAGTAAAGTTGTGCAGACAAGAAGTGAGATTGCTGGGGAACAGCTAGGTGGTGCAGTAGATAGAGCACCGGCCCTGGATTCAAGAGGACCTGCGTTCAAATTCGGCCTCAGACACATAACATTTACTAGCTGTGTGACCCTGGGCAAGTCACTTAACCCCATTGCCTAGACCAAAAAAATAAAAAGTAAAAATTAAATTAAAAAAAAGAAGTGAGATTGCAAAGTACTGAAGAGAGAGCTAGTAAAATGGAAACTTGGAATATAGGCTATTTTTTTGCCACAGAGTATCCAGAAATGGAGAAATAACTTTGCCTTTCTCTGATCAGACTACATTGACAATATTGTATTTAGTTCTGGACACCACGTTTTAGAAAAGAGTATACTGAAAGCATCCAGAATGTGATGGACGTTGAGATCCTGCCAGATAACGATTGTTTAAAGGAAAAGGGCATGTTTAGCCTGGAGAAGAGAATACTTAGGGGAAACATGATAGTTGCTTTGTCTTTATATCCCCAGTGGTGTCTTACACATAGTAGTCACTTAATGCTTTTTAAATTAGAAAAAGCATTGGCCACAAAGGGGAAGACAAGAAAAGGGATAGTAACAAAAATGATTTAGAAGGGACACATTTTTCTTGTTTTATGAAAGAAGATAAATACTTTCTTTTTTTTCTTTCTGTTGATAGTTCCACAGTGAGAACAAGACCAAATATAGTTATTAAAATTATTAATGTAGGTGCTAGTTAGTTATGAGTACATGAAGGAAACCCATATTTCCTGTTTTAAATAGCTTATGTTCAGGAATGTAGAGTTTGTTTAATGTCATATTATGAAGAATAAATGTTTCTTCTGCAGCCAGCAGGAAAGCAGTTAAGATTTTATCGTTCAGAAGTGAGAATAATTTTCTCTGCTTTAGGGACATCTAAATGGGTTCCAGTGAAAGTAACAAAATGGACATTTATGGCTTTTAATGTAAGTACTTAAACAAATATTTTAGAATGAAGATAATATCTCCTTTGTGAGGGTGGTTGTATATAGTGATTTTCTTCCTCTCTATTTTTTAGGAGTCTTATGCGATATATTTTGCATTTCCTCTCTCAAATCACAGAAAAACCTACAGCCATGTATTCTGTCAGAACAGTATGTTGGTAAGAAAATGTCTTTAACTTATGTTTTAAGTTTAAAATGGCTAAAGATAGTTTATCCTTTAGAGCCAATCATGTAACACATAACTGTCAAGAATTTCAGAATTTTTGCTTCACAACTAGGCCTAAACTCAAGCCATGTTTCATTTGACTCCTCAGACTTCTCATTAGCCACCATGCTCCCATGTGAATAACCCCACCCTCTATCGCTTTCCTAGTTATGGAACCATAATCATATCAACTGTCTTTGCTCATGGAAAAATATGTCATTCTTCAGTATACTCCCTTTTGACTCTACTCACCATCACTATAATTTTCCAAACTGAAAGATTCCTCCCCTAAAAGCTACTCTCTTATATGTGTTATCTTTCTTTCTAGAATGTTAGCTTCTTGAGGGCAGGGATTGCTTTTGTATTTGTATTTGTATCCTCAGTGTTTAGGACAGTGTTTAGCACATAGTAAGCACTTATTAAGTACTTTTTTATTCATTCATTCATTTAAGAATTGCCTTCAGCACTGAGAGATGAAGTGACAAGGACACACGTCTGCTATGTGTCAGATATAAGACTTTAATGCAGATCTTCCGACTCCAAGCCAGAAACTGTATCCACAGCATTCTACTGCCATGTGCACACACATGTATACATACATGCTTTTTTATATAATAAACACGTTTTATAATAGACGTACACATATGTAGTTGTATAAGTCTCTCTGTAAATACATGTGTGTTTATGTACACATATATATATGTGAAATGAAGTGACCCTTCTGTTTGCCAAGGCTAACACCTCTACACATACCCTTAATTCCATCCTTTCCCATCAGCTTATCCCTTCAGTCATTTCCTCCCTCTCTCTAATGCTCAGTCTCTCACCTGGTTCCTGGCTCCTTGCTTACTACCTTCAAACATGCCCTAGTTTCTTCCCCACACCCATATCTTTTGAAAACCTTTAGAGACCCTTGCATTTCCTCAAACTATCATATCCTACCTCTCATTCCTTTTTCAGCCAAATTCCTAGGGGAAAAAAGCAAACTTCACTTCTTTTACCTCCACTTCCTCTCATTCCCTCAACCCTTTGCAGTCTGGCTTCTGCTCTGTCCTTTAGACCAGAGGTTCCCAAACTTATTTGGCCTACCACCCCCTTTTTAAAAAAATTGCTCAGCTCTCCCCTGGAAATTTACTTTAATCCTTCAGCAGTTTTTTTTAAGTTTGCCCATTTTAAAAAACATAAAATAATTTATTTAAACAATGGCACATATTAAATTTAATAATTTATTGTAAATTTGTGGATTTTTTCCTGCATTGAAATTTTGACGATGCAATATTGCATAATGTATCATTATGTATTGTAAACAAGTCATTACCCGCATATATTCCTGCCCATGCATGCTGGACTTCTCACAATGTGCAACATGCTCACCTGCCAACATTTGGTTATTAAGACTGGTCGGTGGACATGACCACTGATTGGTTATAACTTGCATTTTGTGTGTTTGTTCGGAAAATAATGTAATCACTACGATTTTAACTCTGTTACACAACAGATGAACCATGTAAAAACAGTTTTTCAAAATTTTCTTATCTTTTCTTCTTTCCTTATACTTTTACCACCCCCTTATTTTTTATTCAATGCCCCCCAATTGTAGCTGAGGCTGTTACCAACCCCGCCATTGGTCCAGTGCCCTGGTGGCAGTATCTCCCACTTTGGGAGCCTCTGCCTCTTAGGCTGTTCCCTCTAGAGTTACCAGTCGTCTCTTAATTTCCAAATCAGACTTTTCTCAGGAGTCCTCCTCCTCAATCACACTGCTGCATTGGGCAGTGTTGACCACCCTCTCTGCCTACATGTTCTCTCCTCTCTGTGTTTCCATGACATTACTCTCTCTCATTCTCCTCTTACCTCTCAAATCAGTCCTAGATGCCTATTTCTTAAAATTAGAGATACTTGTGTTTTACAAATAGTATTTTTAGAGGATGAGATTTCAGATGCATGTTTTTTTCTCTGCTTCTTCACCAGCAAGGAGGCACCTATATTATCATTTTGTTTATTGTCCATAAGTATAACTTAAGTCTAATATATGCCATCAATCAATTTCACCTTTCACATATGAAGAGTGTCCTATTTTCAGTTACTGATTCAACTAATGTGTTAAGTATAAGGCCTTGAGGTAGATGCTGAGGGTTAGGGTTAGGTATTAATTCTTCATGTTAATAAGACACATAGGTGCATAGGTCTAGAACTGGAAGGGACTTCTGCGGCTGCCTCTAATTCAGCCCTTATATTTTACTGATGAGAAAAGTGAGGCCTAAGGAAGTTAAGTGACTTGCCCAAGGTCACATGGGTATTAAAAGACAACAGTCAGGATTTGAAAACAAGTCTTTGCTCTCAAAAAATTTATAATCTAGTTGAATTTTTTGGCTGCATGACTTTTTGCATGACTTTTATTATTTTTGTATTTGCCTCTATTCTCATAGTTGACTTACTTATCTTGTTTAGAAAAAGCTACCTCATTGATTATCCCAGGCCCGTCTGCTCTAGTCTGCCAGTTGCCTTAGTTTTCCTAGAGGTTCACAATTATATCATACATTCTTTGAAGTTATTCATGCATTTCTTTTATCATTTTTGCTTGTGGTTACTCCACTTAAATTCATTCTGCAACTGAAATAGAATATTCCATTATCTAGTCTTCTTAAATTGCTAGCACAGTCATATCCTGTTTTGATGAGTATTGCTTCAGCATTAGTGTGCTTGAATATATTTTAGGACTAAATATGACATACTTGCAATACTGATAAAATTTATCAGGAAACTGTATTTAATGCCTTTCATAGGTTGAGGATGAAAAATTGCTTAGGAGATTAGATGACATTAGTGTAAAGGACACTCTCATCCAGGAATTTGATGTCCCATTAATGCCAAACTTTCCCTCCAGCGTTCCACAGCACATCTTTACTCCTACTCCCGCCTCCCTCCTCCCCCAGCCATTTAAGCCCTTCTTTCTTTGTTAAATCATATAAGATACATAAATTATCCTGTTGCTTTAGGCTTCCTGCCCTCCTTGTCTTCTTCCTCCTTCCCAAGGGAGGCATCACAGGTGGAATTCTAAGTAACACTATCCTCACCTTTGTTTGTGTTTCTTCTCCACTTAGTCTCTAGTGGATCTTTAAAAAGTTGATGTTGCTTTTGTCCTTATTTTAACTTTATTTAACAGTTTATCTTGTTTTGTGTTAACTGACAGGATAGACATAGTTGGATTTATGGCTGTATAAACAGTGTTTCTATGTGGTGAGTATGTTAATTGTATTAGAAATGTATCACTGTCTCCATTTAGAGTCACTTAAAGACCAAAATTTGTTTTTCCCCCAACATAAATTAAATATTCAAAACCATCAGACTTTGTTTTAAAATAATTTAATGTTACACGTATAGTGGAAGAGTGCCAGACTTGCAGTCAGAATGACCTGAGTTTGAGTCTTCATTCCAACACTTAATATCTATGTGACTTTAGACAAGTCACTTAAAGTCTCTTAACTTTAGTCTTCTCATCTATTAAATGAGGATTATAGTAATTTCACCACTTACCTCCAGGGATGTTGGGAATAATGAGTTTTATAAAACTTAAAATGCTACCAATTATATAATTCATGATGGTTGTATACAGATGTTACCAGTTTTAAATTCAGTCCATGGTTTATTTGCTAATTCTTTGTTGTTCTTGCTGTTTGTTTACCAATTGTTGTTGCCTTTTGTTTTTGTCATATGCAATTGTTATATTGATCAGAATCTAGCTTCAGGTATTTATCTCTTCTGATAACAACCTTGTTATGGTTCATTTATAGTACTCAAGGTGTTGACCTGTCCTGGAAAACTGAACTGCTGCCAACAATGAAGGTAAATTATGCCTTTTTAATTTTGGTTCTTCCTGGCGAAAAAATATTTCGGTATGCTTGTAAATACTTTGAAAAACTGTTGGCACATGTAATTTTAATCTATCTTGGTATTAAGTACTTCCTGCTATTGTAGAGTGTAGCCTTTTAGAAGCATTTTCTTAAGGAATATAAGAAGCAGTTTTCTTTTAGTTTCCTTTTATTATTTTCCCAGTTCACTGTAAATCTGTTTAAGTCTTCCGAATTTTAATGATTTAATTTTTTTCTGTTAATAAACACTTGAAGAATTAATCTGTCCATCCCACTGCTTCCCCCATAGCAAATTAAAAAAAAAAAAAAATTAAGTCCTCCAGTTTGTTAAGCCATTTCCCAGTAAGAGGATGCCCCCTTAATTTCCAATTCTTGCTACCTTGAAAAGAGCTGCTTTACATATTTTTGTACATATAGATCCTTTTCCTCTTTCATTGATTTCTTTGCGGTGTTAAATTAGTAGCGATATAGCTGAATCCATTTAGCTTGGATATGAGATCTCTACCAGAGAAACTTGTTGCAAAGGCTTTTTTCCCATTTACGATTCCCATTTAATTTTTATATTAAGTCTCTAAAAAAACTTTTTTTACATTTAAAAATTTATAGCAAATGAGTCAAATTTTTATGTAGTTATTTTAAATTGCATTTAATTACTTACTAATTTGATTTACTTACCATGCTTGCAATGAAATATAAAGAACACAAAGGTAAAGCTCCTTTATTGGTCTTGAATTCCTAAAGGAGACATTTTCAGAATCTTCAATAAATATAATTATTGGGAGCTTGATTTCCAGTTATTTTATTGTTATTGACAATTTAAACATTCCATTAAGGGAATTTTATAAAGTACCATATAAAATTTGGATTCTCTGTTATAACTATAAACACGAATCATATATATTTAAAGCAAAGTTTTATAGCATATATCAAATCATTATGCGCCTAATTGAGTGAAACTCCTTTCTCATTTGTTTCAGACTTTCATGTTGAAACTCCAAGATTATCCAAAATTGTCTCATGTTGTTGTTTATGTACCATCTACTAATGGAAATAAGGTAATAACAATTTTAAGCCATCTTCAACTTGTCTGTTAATATAAAAATATTAATACAAATAAGATATTCTCAGTATATTTATGATAGTTATATAAAAATTTTAAAATAGATTTTTGTAAAATTATATTTGGTGATTGTATTTATTTTTCCCTTGCTTATTTGCAAATAACAAGATGTGCCCCATGTGTATTTGGAGCACTATTTAGAGTCATTAAAAAGCATTAATTCCAATTTTATTCTGATTCAACTTTGGATAAAAAACCTTGTCCAGGTGGGAACTTTCAGTTGCATTTTTCTGCCTTAGAAAGGTTTGAAAACAAAATTCTCAGTTTTAAAGTCCTACCAAGTTCCCAATATAACAGATTCATTGTCGTCTTCTACTTAGCTTAAATCAGAGAGGATTCTTAGGCTGCGTTAATCTAACAGTGCTCTTTTACTTTCCTTTTCTTTTTTTAGGTTTAGGCTGCTTTATTTACTACTACTTCTAGTACTACTACTAATTTTTTTTTACAAATACATTTTATTGATATCTTTTGTTTTTTACATTGCCTAAATTTCCCCTTGTATACCTCTTCCTTCCCCATCTTAGTGAGTTGTCTTTTATGGACTATAACAATGAAGAGGAAAAAAATACCACCAAAAGCTACAATTACATTTTTAAAAATCTCACAATATATTCCCATGTCCTACCACTTCCCCCTAAACCTCCATAAGTGTTTTTTCATATCTCTTTTTTGGGCCCAACCTTGTTATTTGTAACTTTTCAGCATTCATTTTGATTGTTTTGTGGCTGTTCTTTCCATTTCCATCCAAAAGATCCTGTGTTTATTGTTGACTTTACTGTTCTTACTTCACTTTATATCAGTTCATATAGTCTGTTCTTCTCTGTATTCATAAGTGTTTCTCACAGCACAGTAATAGTCGCTTATATTCATGTACCACAGTTTCTTTAGTAATTCCCCAGCTGACAGGTTGTTCTGACTTTGTTCTCAGTTCTTTACTAAGAAAAAATGGTAATATAAATTATTTTGGTATGTAGGGAGCCTTTCTTTTTAATGAGCAATTTTCTTGGAGTGTATGCATAGCATATGCTCTGGGCCAAAAGATAAGAACATTTTAGCTTCTTATTTGCTAATTTTGCTTAATTCCAAATTATTTTCCAGAATAGTTTTACTGATTCTCAGGTCCACCAACAGTACATTAATATGCTTATCTTTCTACAATTCTTCCACATTGCTTCTTTCTCTCTTTTGTCAACTTTGCCAATTTGCTGGATATGAGGTGAAACTTCAGGATTGTTCCAGTTTGTGTTACTTTAATTATCATTGATTTGGATCATTATTTCATATGGTTATTGATAGCTTTCAGTTTTAGATTTACTTGTTTATATCCTTTGACTACTTGTGCACTGGGGAATGTAAGATCCCTCTTTTCCAAAATGTGTGTCACTTCAGATAGAATTAAATAGTTTTCTAGCCTTTCCTCAAATTTCAACAATTTTTTCTCGTTTTCTTTAGGAAGTTCCTTTAGTTTCTTTCCATTTACTGACTTTATTTTATCTTACAATAAGCACTGTTATCCTGAAATATTCCATAATTATAAGGTCAACCATACGCAACTAAGCTACAATAAGTTTGCCAAAACCTTTATGATTTGTGTTCTGTACTCACCAAACACAGTAGATGTTTCTTATGAGTGTATAAATCATTTTCCTTTTGACTTAAGACTTTCAGTAAAACAGTGTTCATTTATAATTCATCCTCATTTGTTAGTAGCTCCTAAAGTACTTTTGATATTCTCTCCCTTTCCTCTTTCTGAGCCTGTTTGCCAAATACGTGATTATCTATAAGCTAATACTCAAAAATAATAGGCAGAGTTGCTATTTAAAGAGACTTTGCTGTTACTCCTTTTATAATGAACATAACTTTAATTTATAGAGAAAGTTAAATGAAATGTGTTGTATCAACTTTTCTTAAAAGTTGGCACACCTTTAATAAAAGATTTTTTGCAACTTATGTTGATGTTATGTTGGGACAGTTAACAATCATTGGTGTCATTGATATTACTTGTTTAGAGGCAGAGTTTTATAAAGTTTTACATTTTATTTTGTGACTCTTTGCTTGGTTATCACATTTACTATAAGTTTAGTTTTACCAGTAAGGTTTTTTTGTGTGTTTTTCCCCCCAGTTTGTTGTAGACTGTGAATTTTTTCAATTAGAGTTAAGAACTGTTCATCTTCCTGTAACTCATCTCTTTTCTTTTGGTAGGTATCTTGTTTCTGCGAATCTTTTATTTGTAACAGATTATCTGTAATAGATTATTTTATATTTTATAGTTTCAAAGTATCTTTTACTTGTGTGCTGGATTCCTTCTGATGAGTAAGAGGCACTGGACCCTGCTTCCTTGTATTGTGCTAAAGATTGTTTGCTGTTTAACTGAGGCAGCATAAAAACTGTTTAACGCAAACATAATAATTATGTCTCTCATGTGTATGGTGCTTTATGAAGAGTTCTCACTTATACAACTTCATTTGTTGCTAATATTACCCTATAAAATAAGTAGGACTGATAACATTCCAATTTACAAGTAAGAAAACACAGGCTCAGAGAAAACGTGATTTGCACAGCTCATAAGTAACAGCACTTAAGCTTGAGTCCAGGTCTCCTCATTGACTTCCTGTTCTCCTTCTACTACCTGTGTAAATATCAGAAGGGGCTGTGAATATGAACGCATATATCATAGTGGGCCAGTCCCCTGAAATTGCCTTTGGAAGAATTGTCTGTCCTCCATAATAATCACATTGATTTGCAAATTACATTAAAAGGTGTTTGGGTTTTTTTTAACTGATTTTGTTTTTACATATGTTCTTGTGCTATGTTGGCCCTTTATGAAATCTTCATTTTCCTCACAACTTTCCAAGATTTCTCTAAAATGTTCTTTACTTTCTATGTGAGAAAAAAAAGGGCTAGTTGAAATAAAATCCTGTTTTCAAGTTAGGCCTCATTTCTTAGAAAAATACTAAGACTAACTCAATAAGACTATGGCATCCCATTATATAATTTCCCCCAAAAAATGACATGCCAAATTTTTTAAACTTGATAAAATTAATCTATGTTTGATGTTTTTAAGCTATGTGTGTGTATATGATTGAAAAGTTAGTCTAGCTTATTATTTGCTTTTAAATGAAAAGAGAATAAAACATCTAAATTGTTAAGTATAAAGATATTAGCCCAAATAAAAATCCTAAAACTTAGATCAAAGAAATCAAGACATTTAAAGGAACCATACAGAGTTGACAGTAGTGTCATATATCCCCTGCAGTAGTTTTTTGACTATGTGAGTAAGAGGCTACACATACAAGTAGGTGATATATAGGCATTCAGTCCCTTATTATTTCCTCTTGGTATTTTTTAGTTATATGTACAATTTTGCATTCCTACTAAATTTCATCTTGCTCGTATTGGGCTTTTCTTCAATTTGCCAATGATATCTTTATTCCTTAATTTTATCCTGATTCCTTTATCCTGTTCTCTAAATTGCTAACTACATTTCTAAATTAATGTAATAGCCTTTAATATAAATGCTGTCTAGTTGTTTATCCATGCCCTTGGTTTAAAAAAATATTCCTGTTAGATTCAGAAGGATATTGTACAATTAGCCTCCAACCTAGCTCTTCTTTTTCCTACTGAAAACTTCTTATGATAGTATTCTGAAAAATTGAAAGGTTATTGCCTTTCTCTTAAAGTAATCCAGATTTCAACGGGTGCTAGAATTGGGCATAGGGCACCTAGGAAGTACAGTGGACAGAGTGCTGGGCCTGGAGTCAGGAAAATGTGAGTTCAAATTCAGCTTCAGATACTTACTAGCTGTGTGACCCTGGGCAAGTCACTTAATCCTGTTTGCCTCAGTCTTCTCATCTGCAAAATGAGCTGGAGAAAGAAATAGCAAATCACTCCTTTGCTAAGAAAACCCCTAATGGGGTCACAGAGAGTTGAACACAACTGAAAAACAGCTGAACAGTGAGTCATTTACTCTATGAGTATTTCTCTGTCTTTAAAATGAGAGTAATAATACTTGCCCCTGTGAACTGATTTTTGAGCCACTTATATGTTCAGCCTATGATAGTCTAGTCTTTGAGAAATGTAACTTGTGACATAATCTGTCAGACTGTTATCCAGTAAACCTTGATTTCTGTACGAATCTGTGCCTTAGTAATGTTCCTTTATTTATAGCCACTATTGCAATCTCTAAGTCAGTTTCCTCTCTCCATCCATATACTGTTTGGGCTTGTTTGGAGAAGAAGGCATTTCAGGAATCTGATGTTATAGAAGAAAAATTTGATCTAGAATCAGAGAATCTGGTTTCAAATGCCACTTCTGTTTACTTGCTACCTGTGTTGTAAGTCACTGAATCTCTCTGGGTCTCAGTTTCCTCATATTTAAAACGAGGGAGTTGGATTAGAGGTATCCAAAAGTAGAATATGTTTCCTTGAATTTGGAAGGCTACATATTAGGTATGTTGTAGAGAAGATCCTTATTCTTTATGGCTTGACCTAGATAACCTCTGAGGTCCCTTACAAGTCTAAGATTTTGTGACAAGATCTCTTTTAAACACTGTGCTTCCATGTTAGGTACTTAGACAAGCTATTTACTGGCGTGATGATTGAAAAAAGAAGTTATGGTTAATGGTTATTTTATGTCATGTTTTCCCAATTAGTTGCCAAAGGGCAAATATAAAGCCCTAGTGAAACAAAGATTTATTACTTCTATTATATCTCCTAAGTTTGTTTTTTATCTCTCATTAAAGGAAATTATTTTTCCCTGAATTCAAGAAGTGATGTTAATTTCATTTGTTACAGAATTGTAGCTTTTAAAAAATCCTTTTTCCATATTTAAAATTGTTCATTCCAAATGTGTATTTTGTGTACTGCTTCAGATAATGTGGTATGGATAAGTATTTCCCAAACTAATTTGACCACCGAATAGTACGGTGACAGAACCTTAAAATTCTGATTCAGGGCCTCTGTGAAAATGGAGTTTCTCAGGAATAAAGGAGAGTTGGGAACATTTGAGAGCAAATTAGGCAAAATTAAACTTACTTTTATGTAAAGATTACTGCACATAAATATAATACAGAATTTCACATTAAATTCTTTAGAGGGAAAATATTTTTTCACTGACATTTTGTCATGAAATCCTTTTTTCATAATTTGTGGAGCATGAAGATTCTATGGAATATGGTTTGGGAAATGCTGACATGGAATGCTGAATTGTAAGGACAATTGAGTTTGAGTTCTAGTTCCATTACTTACAAGTCTTTTAAGCACTTGGACAAATCACATTGACTCTCAAGCTGCAGTTTCCCTATCTATAAAATGGAGATAATACTTGCACTGGCCAAGTCAGTGTTGAGGGTCTCATCAGATAATGGGTATGAAAACTTGCTGAAAATTGCAGTGTTTTACAAATTAGTACGTTATCAATCCTTCATAACTTTTCAGTAATAAAAGCTAAACCCTTTTGAGAATATGAATTCTACAAGAATTTTATCAAAATATCTGTCATGACTTAAGGAACCTTTAACTTAAAGCCTCTCTATTATATTTTGATTTAAATATTCCTTTGTCATAGGTATGTCATCTGATCAAAATTCAAATATTTCTTTTTTAAAAATAAACTTGTATGACCAATATTCCCACCTAACAGAAGGAAAAAAAATTTGCTAGAAGTGTTTAAGAAATGATTTTCTATTGTCATTTGTCTCTTGCATATTATAAGACAGAGGTATCAGACACATGAAGGCCACATGTGGCCCACAACACTCCTGAGTATGGCCAAACCTGATCAAAATGTAATTGAGAAATATTTAACAAAATGAATAAAAATACAAGAAAACATAGGTAATATATTTTAAAATTGAGTCAGTATACAGCCTGCAGGGATCCTTCTGTACAGTTAGGGTCCCTCATTTCTATTTTTTATTTGATACCATTGTTGTAAGAGGCAAAGAAACAGGGCTCTTTCTGTTTGAAAGATCTCTTCTATTCCAGGCTTTACCTTATACAGAGAAGCACTGCCAGTAGAACCTGTATGACATTAGCTAAGAAGTTTCACTTTCCTGGGTTTCAATTTCATCATCTATGAAAATGAGAGATTCCTTTAGCCCCAAATCCAATGATCTTTTTGTTTGTTTCAGTTTTTCTGATTTCCTCTGAGTTTGTGATATTTTCTTATAAAGCAAAGCCTTACTTATTTTTTCTCTCTCTCTCTCTTTTTTTAGGCAGTTGGGGTTAAGTGACTTGCCCAGGGTCACACAGCTAGTTAAGTGTCAAGTGTTTGGTCTGAGACCGGATTTGAACTCAGGTCCTCCTGACTTCAGGGCCGGTGCTCTATCCACTGTGCCACCTAGCTGCCCCCAAAGCCTTACTTATTAAGATATTTTGGGGAAAGAATTATCTATATTATAGATTATGTTGAATGAAATAGTGTAATAGTTTTATTATATTCAAATGCTAATAGTAACAGGAACTAATCAGGTGTTGCCTGGTAAAAGTGCTACTTTAATGAAAATAAAAGTAATTTGAATAATTATCAAAGGACCAACTTAAACACTTTTGGCGTCTGCTTATTTGGCAGATCTTTATATGTAAATGAATACTTTAAAAGTTTTCCCTCTCTGATAAGTTAACATTCCTTTTGCAGTATTATTTTTATGTCTTTTGTGTAGTAGGCTTTCATTTCTTGAGTGATTTATTTGCTTATTAAATAAGCAAATTCCTCTTTTTTAGAAATTGCTCAAAGGTAAACCATAACTCAACACCTGTTAATACTAACACAAATACCAACTTAGTAATAAGTAGGTTAGATTGCTGTTCTCTCATTAGTAACTTGTATCTTTCTTAACTTAAATTTTGTTACTACGTTGACTTACTATTTTTCAAAGTCTGATTCTTTGGTAATCATTCAAATTAAAACCAGATTTTAATTAATTCAACAGGGTTAACTTCAAGGCAGATCAAATTAAATTCAAATGGCTTATTCTACACTGTACCACTCCTGAACTTTGGACAGGTAACAATTCTAAGGGAAGAAAAAAGAAAGACTTTATATTTTCTATTTAGGGTATGTAAATAAATGAGTAAATTTCTCTTTTTTAAATTGTACTTAGATATACCAAGCTTTCACAATCGATATAAAGAGCAAATGCGCATCAACCAAAGGTAATTTTATTTCCCCTAAAATAAGGTATACAAGAAGAATCATTTTTTAAGCTTACTTGTTTTTATTTTTTTCCTTAAAATACAAGTTTCATATATTTCCTTAAATAAAATTGAAAAATATGTAGGAGATATTTAAACTCTTGTTGGACTGATTTACAATCACATTAGATAGCAATACTTAGTTTAAGAGTTTGGAGAATGCTATGATTTATTAGACTTTTATAATAGCTAATTTTAGCTGTTTGGCAGTTTTCCAGTCTCTTAGTACTATTGAATTAAATCAGCAAGCATTTATTATATTCAAATGTGTTAATTTATAAAATCATCACAATTAGTGATATTTTTATAATCTTTCGTTAGAACTGGTAGTATCTTTGATGCTAAAAAAAAATAATTATGATAATGATTAGAGAACGAGTCTTTTGGCCAAGTAGGAATTGTCAAAATCTTTCATACATTTTATGTAGATGTAATTTTGAACTATAGTAGATTATCTTAATCTTGATAACATGATGACAATTCATGATATTTTTTTTTTACTTTTGTTACAGTAGAAAAAAATAATGTTTTTAGACTCCATATACCGTGGGCCCATGAAGATTTAATGATTACTTCAAAGTAAGTCTCTGAATAAATTTATCTTGGAATTGGTGTTTTTCAGGTAGCTTATATGCTGTCTTGGTTTACTCACTAAAAATTATATGGACAAACCACATGGGTGTATCTTGCTAAGTAGTATATTTCACTTTCTTTGGTATTTTGTTTCATATTTAATATTGTCAGATATGTTATGGTTAACCTGATTTGGAGAACCATCCACCACTAAGGAGAGGAAATTTTTGTTTATGTATTCCTAGCATCTAGCACAGAGCTTCACAATATAGTAGTTGCTTAAGAATTATTTATTGAGTGAATAGATGAATGAGAAATAGTATGGTATAATAGAAGGGTATGGAAAAATGGAAGAGTGCTGACCTGGAGTAAAGGATGATCTTTTTTGTTGTTTTTGTGAAAAGGGCTTTTCTAAGCCTTAGCTTTAGTTTCCTCATTTGCAAAAAAAAAGGGATAACATCGATAATTCCTATCTCATAAGATTGTAGTGAGGATAAAATAAAGTAGCATATTAGAATTCTTGGTAATCTTTGACATGATATAGAAATACCAACTATTACGTGATATAGAAATACTACTATTATTATTAATGTGAATTGTTTCCAAACAATCCAGTGAAAATATCCACCATTCATAAGTCTTCTATTCAGATGTCATCATCAGTTCCACCCTAGCTGTATGCCTTTTGCTTCTTTTGTTGGGAATATCCATTGTCCTTACTATTTATTTCATACTGAAGAATGACTGATTCACTTCTCATTTCAGAGCCCCAACTTCAACAGAAGTTTCTTTAAAACTTCATGTTGCACAACCAGAAAATGATAGCCATGCAGCTGTGTTTCATATGTTTACATCATCAGAGTGTCGGTATGAGGTAAATAACATAAATTCCTAATTCTTATTACACATAAGGGAAATTTATTTTTAATATTTGATATATCTTTATAATTTCTTCAGGTAATTGTCTAAAGCAATGGTGTCAAACTCAAATAGAAACAGATCCTCCTGCAAGCTGCATATTGACATATAAAACCACACTTAACATGTTGTATTTTCATTTATTTTATTTTCCATTTCTCAGTTTCATTTTAATCAGATTCTGGTACATTTGGGAGGCTTGACACCTTCTATTTGACATCTCTGCTCACAATATTATTATAGTCATTATAAATACATATATATGCATTATTATAGTCATTATAGATAAAAGCTCATGTGAAACAGTCCCTTAGGTGTATTTTTGGCATCTTAATTTTATTTGTTAATATCATCTTCGTTCTTCCTGGATTAAATAAACAAAAATAAAGTAATAGTCATGAAGTGAAATATAAGAATTTATAGTGATGCCATGTGTAGATATAAAAAAATTTTTTTAGTTGTTCTCAACTCTGCTTTTTAAACTAAATATTTGGTTTCTTTGTGGGAACAACCCCCTTAGGATAAATTAGAATCGGTGGTAAATGCCGAGGAATACAATTCATTTCTTCCTTGCTGAATGGTAGGTTCTTTGAGAGAAGGGACTTATTCCTTGGTCAAAATAAGGGCAACGTCAGTGGTTCAGTTTAGAAGTCTTAGAGCTGACCAAAAGTAAGAGGCATCAATGGTTTTATTAACCCACAGTGTATTATAGTCTTGTAAAGGATCTTGAATTCTTTTTTTTTTATTTTTAGGCAATTGGGGTTAAGTGACTTGCCCAGGGTCACACAGCTAGTAAGTGTCAGGTGTTTGGTCTGAGGCCGAATTTGAACTCAGGTCCTCCTAACTTCAGGGCCGGTGCTCTATCCACTGTGCCCCAAGAATCTTGAATTCTTACGATACTTCTGAAATGAAATATTTTTGTAATGTCACATTTTAAATGTATTCTTTCATAATAACACTTCATGTTATGAAATACTAACTTAAATGTGAGTTGATAAATATATGTAAAAAAAGAAAAATGCACGAGTTTGTTATTTAAATAATTGTACTAGGTACAATAACTAAGACTGCTCTATGCTTTTAAAAGCTTGCCTATATTTATTTTTTAAAAACCTGAAAAAAATTTTAGGACAGCTGTTACCCTAAGTTACTTTTACTCTTCTAAAAAACTTTCTTTTCTCATTCTTAGTAATATAACAAATTCATTTTCTATGGAAATACAGAGAGAATTAATGATGAATTTATTCACTCATATTTTAATCTTTAATTTAGTCAGCCTAGTACTATTTCTTTTTTACTTTGAATCTTGGTGGAACACTCTTTATAAAAAAGTTTACCCACAATTAGCGAATTGTGTGCAATATTTATTGTTGACTTTGGATATTGAACTAACTTGATTAGATCACAAGTGACTATTTTCCTCTACAAAGATTTATATACTTTCTAGATTTAGTCATTCAGTGAGCCATGTGTCATGGTCATGGCTATGGAATAATGTATTATTCGGGTTAACTTAACATAATTGTTAATAGAGGCTAATTACCGGGTTGGCTACAGGGCACTTAATTTTTTGATCACAGCAACTTTTAAAGACTATCTACTAGGTAATAGAAGAATTATAAACTGCATTACTGGAGGAAGTAACCACACCAGAGAAATTGTAAATCAATGAAGTATCGAAGTACTATGTGTATCAGATTTTGAATTCCCATTTTCAAAGAATCCAAGTGGAAAAAAAGTGTGAATACATGAAGATCCAGAGTTGTCATGGTATGCATGTATCTCTATAAGTTATAGCAGAGAGTTATCATAAGGTAAAAGAGGTTAAATTTTCTGTCCATGATCACACAGCTAGTGTCATTGGAAGGATTTGGATTGAGGTCTTCCTGAGTTCAGCACTCTAACCATTGTGTCACACTACTCTTTGCCCCAGAAGTAACCCACATGTAAACATACAACTTGCACATATAAGCTCTATTTAAATTCTAATCCTTTAGACTGACAGTCCTTCAAGATCTTGGAGTACTTGTAGGGTTTTCTTTAGCTGTAACCATCATACTCATGGGTCATGAGGATTCTATAGTTGTTTGAGGTATAAGTTTAATAGCTCTGGTTGACACAATAAGTAAGAGAGTTTATCATAATAATTTCTTCACTTTATAAAAATAATCCTGATATGTTATTGAAATGTGTTTTTTTTTAATTAGATAACAATTAGGACTTCGTTTTTACAAATTCTTGGACAGGTAAGAAATGTTTCTAGTTAATTACATTTTTTTCTTGTGAGTTATATTGATACAAGATGATTTATACTTTTGATATGAATAAGAAGTGATACTTAATCCCTAAGTGAATTAATAAATTCTTTTGCTTTATCATGTATGTAATATTAAGTATTATAAAGATGTTTTATGTTTATTTGTCATAAAATTTAAAAATATTTCAAAGTAACTTTTTATATGTTATATATTTTGGTGAACAAAAGAGATGAAGAATTTTATTATTTGTAAATGTATTGAATCGTCTTGAATTTACTTGTGCTACCCTTATAAAATTCCTAGACCAGGGGTAGGGAACCTGTGGCCTTGAGGCTGTATGTGGCCCTGAGGCTATATGTGGCCCTCTAGGTCCTGAAGTGTGGCCCTTTGACTAAATCTAGACTTCATAGAGCAAATCCCCTTAATAAAAGGATTTGTTCTGTAAAACTTCAACTCAGTCAAAAGGCCACATCCAGGGATCTAGAAGGCCACAGGCTCCCCACCCTATCCTAGACTAATAGCTTTTGTTACAGTGATAGGTTAACAAAACAGCAACATTATAAACTTAACAATACAAATAAATTTAGCATTAATACAGTAAGAAAACATAGGTGATAATGATGCCTAATAAAACATTTTTATTTCCCTCAAGCTTGTTACTTGAAGTTTATTTTCCATTGTTTTATTCCTTTTTCACTTGTGCTTTGAAATATAGATATAGTAAAATCTTTTAAAATTTTATATATCGTGTCTATTATCCAGAATGAAAAACTACACAAAAAACACACGTAAATCTGCCCAAGTATATATATTAAGGAGCTAAGACTATCTTTTAGCTTTTCTGCTTGGTTTAAAAGTTAAAATTAAGTATTTCCATTCCATTTGCTGTGCATGGTATCCAGAAGAGCACTTTGTGAAATAACTGGTCTCGTTTCTTTTCCTAGAATAGTTCAGGGTAACAGATTGGGCTATATCATAGACTGTGTATTCAGAATGATACTAAAAGTCATTATAATGTAGCAGAAATGCCACAGTAAAGAATATGAGAGCAAATATTAGAAAATTGAGAATTAAAGCGTGCATCTTTATGTGTGCATATATGTAGAGAGCCTTTTAATTCATGCTCCTAAGTTTGAAAAATAGTGACATGGATAGTGATAAAAAAGGTTGTGAGTGTCAGTGAAACAAAATTTTTTTAAATTTCTATAAGAATATCTGAAATTCATTGATGCAATTAACATTGTTTGTATCTTTAAAATGAATAGTGCCATGCTTTGTCAGGATAGAGATTTGAAGCATTCCATAATTACCATTAGTTTTTGAAAAAACAGTATTAAACTGTTTAATCAAGTCTAAACATAGGTCACATGAAGAACAATGCAGGTATATTTTGAACTTGTTCGGTCAGGGAAAATTTCCTGGAAAAGTTGGGTTTCTGGGCTTAATGAACCATGAAGTCACTCAGTGTACTTGAGACAGCATGGGTAAAATGAAACTGGACCAGATAGAAGCAAGTAATATAGAATGACTAAAGTAGAAGAGAATGTAAACTTGAGAAAACGTGAGGGAAGCCAAGTAGAACAGGCTGATTGATGAGATTTTAGTTGATTGACTCGGCTATGAAGGGCTCTAGGGAGATGGTGGAAAATTTGTGGGATCTGTGGCAGTCTTCTATGTATAGGAAAACATGTCTCCTATAGTGGCAGAATGTTTTACTGAAGAAAAGACTGCTGTTTAGGAAGGCAGATTATAACCACTGTCTGAATGAACTAGAGATTGTGTTGTATGAGGGTACAGAAATCAGAAAGAGTATGTGAGAGATTATATAGATTAAATTTGTAGAATTTATCAGCTGTTGAATATTATAGCTATGATGAAATCACTTTGACTATTTAAACATTTTCTTTTTAAGCTCCCAAAATGAAACTGTTTGTGGTGGGGGTGAGGAACCTGTGGCCTGGAGACCACATGTGGTCCTCTGGGTCCTCAAGTGCAGTCCTTTGACTGAATCCAAACTTCACAGAACAAATCTTAATAAAAGGATTTGTTCTGTAAAACCCCATGAAGTAGGTGCAGTTATTATCCTCATTTTATGGATGAGGAAACTGAGGCTTAGAGAAGCTGTGACTTGCCCAAAATCACATAGCTAGTAAATTTATTTCTTTTTTTTCAATTCTTATAATGACTCTTTAATAGTATTTTATTTTTCCTCAGTTACATATCAAGACAGTTTTTAGCATTCATTTTTACAAGACTTTGAGTTCCAAATTTTTCTCTCTCCCTCCCCTCTTTTGAAGATGGTAGGCAATTTGAAATAAGTTATACATGTGCTATCATATAAAACATGTTCCTATATTAGTCACAGTTATGAAAGAAGAAACAGATTAAAAGGGAAAAAAACAAAAAAGAATAAAGTGAAGAAAGTATGCTTCGATCTGCATTCAGAGTCCATCATTTGTTTATCTGGATATGGATAGCATTTTCCTTCTTGAGTCCATTGTATTTGTCTAGGATCATTGTGTTGCTGAGAAGAGCTGAGTCATTCATAGCTGATCATCACACAATGTTGCTGATACTGTGTAGTGTTTTCCTGGTTCTACTCATTTCACTTGTACCAGTTTGTATAAGTCTTTCTAGATTTTTCTGAAATCTACCTGTTCTTCATTTCTTATTGCACAGTAGTATTCTACTACATTCATATACTACAGCCTGTTCAGTTATTCCCCAGTTGATGGACATCCACTCAGTTTCCAATATTTTGCCACCACAAAAAAGGTTGTTATAAATATTTTTGCATATAGAGATCGTTTTCCCTTTTCTTATTATCTCTTTGGGATACAGACCCACTAGTGGTATTGCTGGATCAAAGGCTTCTACTCTGGTTGCCCTTGGGGCACAGTTCCAAATTGTTTTCCAGAAGAGTTGGATCTGTTCACAATTCCACCAACAGTGCATTAGTGTCCCAATTTTCCCACATCCTCTCCAACACTTGTATCATTTTTCTTTTTTGTTGTATTAGCCAATCTGATAGGTACCTCAGAGTTGTTTTAATTTGCAGTTTTCTAATCAAAAGTGATTTAGAGCATTTCTTCATATGCCTATAGATAGCTTTGATTTCTTCATCTGAAAACTGCCTGTTCATTTCCTTTGATGATTTATCAGTTGGGGAATAGCTTACATTCTTATAAATTTGGCTCAATTTTCTATATATTTGAGAAATGAGGACTTTATCAGGGATACTTGCTGTAAAGATTGTTTCCCAACTTTCTGCTTTCCTTCTAATCTTGGTTGCATTGGTTTTGTTTGTGCAAAAGCTTTTTAATTTAATATAATCAAAATTAACTGTTTGACATTTCATAATGCTCTCTATCTCTTGTTTGGTCATGAACTTGTAAGTCACCTAACTTCTCCTTTAAGAATTTGGATGCTATACCACTTTGTGCATATATGTTTAGTATTGATATTACTTCACTGTCTGTGGTACCTTTTAGCAGCATGTAGTTTCCTTCCTTATCTCTTTTAATTAGGTCTATTTTTGCTTTTGCTTTGTATGAGATCAGGATTGCTTTCCCTGCTTTTTTTATTTCAGCTGGGGCATAATATATTCTGCTCCAGCCTTTTGTCTTTATTCTCTGTGTATCTGTCTGCTTCAGATGTGTTTCTTATAAACAACATATTTTTGGATTATGGTTTTTGGTGCATTCTGCTATGCACTTCCATTTTATGAGAGAGTTTATACCATTCACATTCACAGTGATGATTACTGTGTATTTCCCTCTATCCTATTTTCCTCTGTTTATCATCTCTCTCCTTTCACTCTTTTCCTCCTTGACAGTGTTTTGCTTCTGTCTGCCACTTTTCCTGGTCTGTCCTCTCTTCTGTCAGTTTCCCCTGCTGTTTACTTAATCTCCTTCCTTCCTACTTTTCTATCAGGTAAAATAGATTTCTATATTCAACTGATCATGTGTATTATTCTCTCTTTGAGCCAGTATTGATGAGAGTAAGGTTCAAGGGATGCCCATTGCCCATCTTCCCATTTTTCTCTCCATTGTAATAGGTTTTTTGCACCTCTTCATGTGAAATAATTTACCCTATTCTACCTCTCCCTTCTGCACCCAATGTATTCCTCTTTCTCATCCCTTAATTATTTTTATGTCATTCCCTCAAATTCACCTTATATCCATACCCATTATCTATTTATATTCCTTCCAGCTATGCTATTAGTGGTATAATTTTTAAAAATTACAAGTATGATCTTCCCATCTAGGAATATTGAATCTCTTATGTTTTCTTTTACCTTTTTACTTTTTTAGGCTTCTCTTGGATCTTGATATTGGAGATCAGTTTTTTTGTTCAGTTCTGGTCTTCTCCTTATGAAAGCTTGAAATCCTACTATGTCATTGAATGACCATTTTTTTCCTTGAAGTATTATGCTTAATTTTGCCAGGCAGTTGATTCTTGGTTACAGTCCTAGCTCCTTTGCCTTCCGGAATATCATGTTCCATTACTTCTGATCCTTTAATGTTGCAGCTGCTAAATCCTGTATAGTCCTGATTGTGGCTTCCCAATATTTGAATTATTTCTTTTTGGCCACTTGCAATACTTTTTCCTTGATCTGATGGTTCTGTAATTTGGCTATAATGTTCCTTGGAGTTTTTATTTTGAACACCTTTCCTGAGGTGTTCAGTGGATTCTTTCAATGCTTATTTTGCCCTCTGGTTCCAGAATATAAGGGCAGTTTTCCTTGATAATTTCTTGAAAGATGTCATCCAGATCCTCCTTTTGATTATGGCTTTCAGGTAGTCCAGTGATTCTGACATTGTCTCTCCAGATCTGTTCTCCAGGTCAGTTGTTTTTTCCATGAGATATTTTACGTTTTCTTCTATTTTTTCATTTTTTAAAATTTGTTTGATTGGTTCTTGATGTCTCATAGAGTCACTAGCTTCCTCTTGCCCAATTCTAACTTTTAAGGAGCTGTTTTCAACTGAGTTAGCTTTTGTACCTCCTTTTCCATTTGGCCAGTTGTACTTTTTAAGTACAAAATCAGTGGATTTTTGCATCTCTTTTTCCATTTGTCCAATTCTACTTTTTAAGGAGTTGTTTTCTTTTTCCAGTCTGTTGACTCTTTTTTCATAACTCTCTTGCATCATTCTCATGTCTTTTCCCAATTTTTCTTCTTCTTCTCTTATATGATATTTTAAGCTTCTCTTTGAGCTTAAAATGTTATTCTGTGAGTTCTTTCTGGGCTTGAGACCACTTCCCATTTTTTTCTTTGGGGTTTTGCCCATAGGTGTTCTGACATTGTTGTCCTCATCTGAGTTTGTGTCTTGATCTTCCCTATCACCATAATAACTGTCTATGGTCAGAGTCTTTTGTTGTTATTGCTGTTGCTTTTTGCTTATCTTTTTCTTTTTTTTCCTTTTTCCTTTTCTTTTAAAGTTCTGCTTCCAGGGTAAAAGGGACACTGTCTCAGGCTTCTTGTGCCAGGGGCTTCAGGGCCTGGCTGTTTACCTGGTACTGTACTGATGTTGCCCTGAAGCCCACAGGAGACCCTTATGTCTGGTGCTGTGATGAGGTGGTGGGGTGGGAGTTGGCTGGCATTGCTGAAGGCAGTAGGGGACCTGGCAGCTCACATGGTGCTAAGCTAGGGTCGTAGTCCTGGTGTCTAGGCCAGTGGGGTGTTTCTTCTTTTCCCTGTAAGGTGGTCTGGCCTGCTGGAGGCTGCTTATTTGCCTGGGACTATGCTGAAGCATGTGATGGTTTCACAGTTTGAGTCTGCCTGTTAACCTGGCTATACTGAGGCAAGTGGGGAGTCCTGGTGTTGGCATTTGCCTGGTCCACCACACTGGGGCTCAAGATCTCAAAGCTAATTTTTTGAGGTAGAGCTTGCTGGCATGCTTCCTGTCCTAGGCTGCATTCCCCTTTTACCCAAGTGAAACAGACCTTTCTTGCCAATCTTCCAAGTTTCTTGGGCTAAAAGATTGTTTCACCCCATCTTTTTGCTGGTTCTGCTGTTCCAGGATTTGTTTTGGGGACCTATTTGATGGTTGTTCAGAGGTGAATATGGGAATGTTAACAGTGATTTACCGCTTACTCCACCATCTTGGCTCCCAGAAATCTATAACTTAATTTTTTAAAAAATTTACTAAATGTCTGTCATATAGGTAGAATAAGAGATTACAGCTAGACAGTTCCCTTGCTACATTGGAAGCCATGTAATATCAACAGACCTAGAGGAAGACCCTTAGCACATTAGATGGACCCACTATTCAGAATAAGAGGATGTGGACAGAAGCATGGTTGCCCAGGATGAGAAGGCATTGATAAGATGACCTCAACACTGTTGGTAGAAGGACCCACTTTGACATTACAGACGCATGGATTGAAATATGTGTACCCTGGCATTGTGCTCCAAGTATATGTGTAGAAGGCTTTCAGTATGGAAGCTAACTGTTATTGTTCAGTCATTTTTCAATCTTGTCTGATTTCTTCATGACCTTTTTGGGGGGTTTTCTTGGCGAAGATACTCAAGTGGTTTGCCATTTTTCCTTCTCCAGCTCATTTTATAGATGAGAAAACTGAGCAAACAAGGTTAAAGTGACTTGCCCAGAATCACGCAGTTAGTGTGTGTCTGAGACCAGATTTGAACTCCAGGAGATGTCTTCCTGACTCCAGTACAGTTTTGCTAGAAAACAAAACAAAACTTCTGTAGGCTGTATATTAGATGCCTAAGCTTTAAAATATTCAAAGCCCAATGAGATCATTCAGTGAAGTGGATAATGTGGTGGGCCTGGAATCAGGAAGAACTAAGTTTAAATCTGGCCGCAGACACTTACAAGCTGTGTGATCCAGGGCAAGAAATTTACCCAGTCTCAGTTTCCTTGACTATAAAATGGGGCATTGGCAGTGATTTCTGTTGGAAAAAACTAACAGAACTTCTTGTTTTTGAAACTGATAATATGGAAAAGTATTACAGAGGAGAAAGAGTAATAGAGTTAGAGGGGTCAGCAGACCTGGATTCCAGTCCCAGGTGTGCTGCGAGGTAAATGACCATGGACAGTTGAAAATCTGCTGGATCTCAGTTTCCTCATTATTAAACAAGAGGATTGGACTAGATTATCCCTATAAGTCTGTAGACTATGTGCTTAGCAAAATTCTAACCAGATTAGTAAGCACATGACTAGTAGACTTGTAAGATCTAATCATCTGCAATTTCTGGTTATATTGCTGGACTTTGGGTAAGGTTTAAGTCTATCGTTCTACGAAACTACTTTTTTTTTCTCATAAAACTACTGAAATCGAGACTGAGTACCATCATAAGTGGTATGAGGAAGAGTCAGGGAGATGTATTCTGTCAGAATACATACCTTACTTCTTCAGAACAGTTCAGTCTGCTAAATACCAATATTCACATTGATAACCAGAATGAAGACTAACATTATACCTAAAAACATGCACTTTTTGTACAAATAAAGTTGAACAAAAAAAATTTTAGATTGTTTTTGCTTTAATACTTATCTGTGTTTTTTGAATAGCTAACAGGATAGTTATTAATTTAAAAATCACTCACATAGGGATTCCTGATTAGGAAACTCCCCATGAAAAACTTTGTTGTAGAACTAGGCCTATTTCCTAATTTCAGCTGCTAAGTATAGTATTCCTTTATTTCCTTAAAGGTTCCTAGTCAGTGTAGATGAATGTAAGTGCATATCTTGTATCTATATGTCTTAGTATTTTCCTCAGATGATAAGAATTATCCAGTGGTTATAAAAAATGTAGGCTTTTTCTCGTAATTATAGGGGTTTCTTTGTCTCTAAGGATCCTTTTTTGTCTTGTATAATGTTATAATGGAAAATAGCTTCTTCAGTAAGCACACGTTTCCATATTTACTTCCTACTAAAGTTCTTTATAGTAAACATGTTACTGTTACTCACTAAAGCATACCTTTAAAAATTTTATTTAATCATGCTTCTGCTTAGTATTAGAGCTTTAAAAAAAACTTGGACCTTTTTTTAGGCAAAATTGAACCCTCTTAATCTGAATACAAATTGTTCTTTTACTTTTCTGATTTATCTTACTTTTAGCTAGATTTAGATGGATCAGTAGAAAGCATTCCTGAAAAATCCCTATTAAATAGGAGACTTGTTGCTAAATGCATGAAAAAATGAAGAAATGAATAAATGAAATACTTTTCGAGCACTTATGAAGATCTAGGTTATACAAAAAATACTTTTTAAACATTTTATATCTAGTGAGATGAAATTGAACAAAGATTACTTTAAGTTTAAATATTACACTTAAACTACATGTTTACAGTGGAAGAGATTGGCAGCTGATCTTTTGAAAAAGATCTGAAGCTTTTAGTGGACTGCAGGCTCAATATGAACCAATTATACGACACGGCAGTCCAAAATTATAGAAGTGAGGAGGTCAGATCACATCTGTAGTAATGCATTCAGTTTGGACCACCACATTTTAGAAGGGGCCCCATTTAGACATCCAGAAGTGGGCAACCAGGATAGTAAAGGCCCTCAAGTTCATGCTATATGAAGATTAAACTTGAGCATGTTTATCCTGTAGAAGAAAAGAGTTGGAGGTGTAGGAGTGGGATAGGAGAACATGATAGTTCATTTAACTATTCAAAGGGTAGTAATACTCTGTTTAGCCCAACAAGACAAAACTAGGAATACTGGGTAAAAGGTGCAAAGAGATACATTTCCTTATTCTAAGGAAATACTTCTAACAGTTGGAGTTATCCAAAAATGGAATGGTCTTCCTTTTGAGGTAGTGAATTCACACAAAAGCTGAATAAGCACTTCTTAAAGAGGATGCCTCTGGAGTCCCTTTCATCTTGGTGATTCCATGATTCTTTTAGGGTAGGAATTTTAACCTGGCACCCATGAACTTGTTTTTAAAAATTATTTGTGACAACTGAATTTCAATATTCACAGCTGGTTTCCATTGTCATGCTTTGTATTTCATATATCTAAAAATATTATTCTGAAAAATAATCCATAAGTTTCACCAGTTTGCCAAAGGGTCTGTGACATGAAATGTATAAGCACAGATTTATTTTGATGCTGGTCCTCTATACTGTCTTTACTTACAAATGTTTGTTTTGTAGAGGGAATAATGGGATAGAATTGTCTAAAGCATTGTGTTAGATGTCCATGTTTAGGAAGTTTTTCCCAATTTAAAATATTTTGGTTTTGTTCCTGGCCAGTGTTTTGCTGGCCCTTTTTTGTTGTTGTTCATCTTTTCTGAGTCTTTGATTTTCCCTTCTCTTTTTCATGTAGTAGGTTTTTTTTTCTTTCTTTCTTTCTTTTTTTTTAATAAATCAGCTTGCTTGGTAGATGTACTTTAATATGAAACTTAATTTCTAGATCTAAAATATCAGTCTTTGCATGCAAAGTACGTCTTCCAATCTAGCAGTTCCCTTCCTTGCATTTTTTTGTCTCTTTTCTCTTATGTTTCACTTTACCTGTGGAAGTGTCTTGGAAAGATGTCATTGGGCAACCTCTTGTAGACCTCAGTTTAGCTACAGTCAGCATATTTGCATAATCTGGAACTGTTGTTGGTGGAGGCAACCCAGTAAATGAACTGGATTGGTAGATGTATTATTAATATGAAGAACAGTTTGCAGGTAAGACACCAGCCTGGTTATTCATTGAACTCTCCTTGGACAGAGAGATTTCCCCACATTTAAGAGAGTATAAACACATAGAGCCAAACAACAGGAAAGCTTAAAGGTTAGAAGCATTTTTACCTTGATTATCTTTAACAGATATTTCCAAAATTAAATATAAGAGTCAGTTTATGCCTCATTTGGAGTATCTTAAAAGTCTTTTTATTTAGAGGACCTGCCTGTGTTTTATTATACACGTATGTTTTTATAGATATAAGTGGGGAGGGGGAGTAATACATAATAACAGGATGGGGGAGATACCCATCTTAGGGGCATGAAGAAGTCCACAGTGCAACTAGGTGGGAAATAGTGAGATGGCTGCCCTGGGAACTCACCTTAAATGAAGATCCAGAGAAGCTCACTCCTGTCTACCCTTCACCCTCTCCAATCAGAGAAGGAGAGGAGCCCCGGGGGTAGGGGACACTGAGGTCCTGTGTACATTTCAGGGTTAATGTCCTTTGAGATGAAAAGATTCTGGAGATTCTTGAGAATGTAAGATGAAGAGAGACTATCAATGAAATCCAGGAGAGTGCACTGGGCTGGGAAATAATGAGGGGTTTTTGAAGATGGAGGAGATATGGGCATGTTTTTAGACAGTAGGAAAGCAGCATGGCAAACTCAGAAGTTTATACTTTTTCAGTAGGCAGAGATCCACTGAAGATTTTTGAGCAAGGTAATAACATGATTAGAGCTGAAGATTATCTTCATCACTTTGTGTAAGCTAAATTTAAAGTGGAGATTAGACTGTGGAGGCAAGGAGACCAAGTAGAAGACTACTGCCACTAGTTCATCCTAGTGAGGTGAACTTGAAAAGGCTAAATTCGCCTGGTGACACAGTGGGAATAGAAAGGAAAGGATGCATGCAAGCTGTATTTCAGAAGGCGGATCGTCAGGTCTTGGCAGTTGATAGATTTGATGGGTTAGGGAGTTTAAGGAATGAGAGATGACTATTTTAAGCCTGTGTGGAAGAATGATACTATTAACAGAAATGGGCAAATTAGAAGGAGGGGCAGGTTTGGGGGGAAATGACGTGTTAAACTTGAGTTTCCAGTGGGACATTCAGGTGAAGATTTTCCAACTGGCGGTTTGAGATGTGATACCAGAGCAAAGGGAAAAAGTCAGACCTGAAAATCAAGATCTGGATTTTGTCTTCATAAAGAGGGTAGTTAAGAATAATGGTGCTCCATGAGTTCTTTTAACCAGATGTGGCAATTAGTAGGTCATTTGGAAGTTAGAGTTAGGATTCAGGGATCAACATGTTAGATGTAGAACCTTACTGACCACCTTGAAAATGTCTGTTTTTTGGTCATAAAAGGATCATTGTAAAAGATTCAGAGCAAACATATCACCTATAGCAAAAAAAAAAAAAACCAGAAAGAACATTCTTCAATTTAAATCAGCATTTATTCAGTACCTACTATATGTCACTCACCATTCTGTGTGCTAGAGATACAAAAACAAAATAAAAGCAGGCACTCGCCTCACAGAGTTTTCATATTGCTGGGGTAGGGGGGGAGTAGTTTTACTTAATCCTCTCAAAAACTTACTAGTTTGATGGTGGTATATGTCACTTAATCCCTCTGAGTGTCAGTTTCCTCATTTGTAGAAGATGGTAACAAATACCTGAAGTACATTCTTCATTTGGTTTTGAGGATCAAATGAGGTAATGCATGTAAAGTACTTTGCAAAACTCAGAGTGATAGATGAATATTAGCTATTAATTAGTAATAATAGTGGTAGTAAGTAGAGGACATGGGAAAAGCTTAGATGTAAGGGTCTGTTCTTTTGCTGGAAATAGTCTTGGAATTTTGAAAAATTGTGTTTTCCTTTGCTAAAATTGATATGGTATGAGGATGAGTGGCCTCAAGAGTCTATAATAATTTTTTAAAACAGTGTATTCATTATCAGGGTAAGGTAAACAAAAATACCCAGAAGGTATAATTTTTGTTTTCCACTTGACAGATATTAAAAACTCACATCTTTCTGAAGAGCTAAAATATTCTTTGTGAGGGAACTATAAGTAATGCCTTTACATTCAGAAGATGGTGAACTGAACACTTAAAGAAGTCTGTAAACTGAGGCCCAGAGAAGTTATGACTTCTAAGATCACAAAGCTAGTTAATGGCAGAGCCTAGACTAGAACCCAGATCTCCAGACTCTCGTTTTAATACTTTTTCTTCCAAACTAAGCTACGTACTTTTGAGTATTTAAGTGCAAGATTAAAACTAATTTTTAGGGGCTGCTAGGTGGTACAGTAGATAGAGCAACAGCTCTGGAGTCAGTAGGACCTGAGTTCAAATCTGGCCTCAGACACTTGACACTAGCTGAGTGACTCTAGACAAGTCACTTAACCCCAGTTGCCTCACGAAAGAAAGAAAGAAAGACTACTTTTTTATATAGTAGTACTCTGCTTGTCTGATGCACAGACATCTGGCGTCCTTACCTGTTACGTAGATCCCTAGAAGAGAAATCTTTAAGCAGAAATACCTGTGAAAAGAACTGAAAATTAAAGAATGTGAATGTGAATTGTGATTGTCCAGTTAGTTCCCTTAGCCAATAGTATGTTCTTATTGTTTCAAGAACTGAAAATTAAAGAATGTGAATGTGAATTGTGATTGTCCAGTTAGTTCCCTGAGCCAATAGTATGTTCTTATTGTTTCACAGTGATTACAAAAACTTTGGAGGCATTAAAACAATGAAAGGGAAGAAGCAAAAAGAAAGGAAAAAAGGAAATGGTGAGAACAGGCAAAAAAAAAAGTCAATGTGCAGGTATTTGTTATGTACCTGCTGTGTGTGTATAGGATTTTAGGGATACGAGTCATTCAGTCAACAATCAACAATATTAAACTTCAATTATGTGCCAGGTACTATGCTAAGCACTGTGTATATAAAGAATGTTAAATAAAATAATCCCTGCTTTCTAATGGGTGTAACAGCATAAAAGAAACAGGTACATACAGTGTAAAAGCAAATTTAGAGGAGAAGATTATAGGGAGGAGAGAGGGATAGAATTGGTGTTAGAGTTGAGTCCAGAGTGAGGACAGTAGGCACAGTGAGAAGCAGATCAAGTGACCCATAGAAATACAGCCAGCCAGCCACCAAGTGGGAGAAAATACCACCTCTAACAGTATTCTGGTGGGCTACTACTCTACTGCAGGGGTTCTTAACCTTTTTTGTGTTAGACTCCTCTGGCAATCTGATCAGGACTGTGGACACCCTTCTCAGAATGTTTGTAAATTCAGAAAGTAAAATACATAGGGTAGGGGGCAGCTAGGTGGCACAGTGAATAGAGCACCAGCCCTGAATTTGGGAGAACCTGAGTTCTAATCCAGCCTCATACACATAACACTTACTAGCTGTGTGACCTTGGGCAAGTCACTTAACCCCATTGCCTAGCCAAAAAATATATATATATAATAATGCATAGGATTACAAATGAAACCAATTATATTGAAATGCAGCTATCAAAACAGTAACAAAAAAGGTTCCCATTATCTCAGGATAATATTTCTAAGAACCTGTCCTCCAGTGAAAGGCAAGAGGGAAAAATTTAGGTTGCATTGTTAAACAGAGTTTTGCTAACTTTAAAATACAACTGAAGAGTTCTACATAAAAATGAAAGGGGTACACCAAGACACCAAGACTCAGAATATTAGGTCATATTATTTATTTGTATACTTTTAGTCACCTAAAGCTACTAAGCATGGATTTTATACTGTTTGTAGCTAAATTTAAACTTTTAACATGAGGTTATTGATATATAAAAGTGTCCCTATATTTGTCCTGAATGTTGATTGAAAAGGCAAAACACTTTTATTAATTAATGCAGTTGTTGAGATCTTCAAACTGTTTTTCAAAATATTTTTAATCACACACCTTTATGAGTAAAACATTTTTGAGCACTCACCCCCGATACATGCATGTTTGTACTACTATTGTGTACATTATTAAAATATACAGAAAGGGAAATTTAAAAAAGATGAGATAAAGGTGAAATACTAGTGATACAAAGAGCATTGTATCATACTGAAATATCATTAATATTTTTAAATGATATTGAATATGCTTCATTATTTTTTGAAAATTTTAGTTAAACACTTTTTATGCTAGTTATATTAAATAACGGTCCAATCACATGGTATCTTGATACTTGGTTTTTAATAGTTAACATAGCTGAAAAAATACACTTCACAAATATCCTAATGGGAAAGCTGCATTGTTGGTTGTACTTTACTAAATTGTCTTATTTTTCATTCCTCTCTATTTAAAGGTTTTTATTGAAATTCGTCCACTAAATTTCCATCTTGCCTGTTGTTAAGCAATAGTTCTTGAAACTAATCAGAATTCTTTGCTTTTTTATATTTTAAGTAAATAGCTTCAAAACCCATTTTTAAACAGGTTAGAAAATTATGCTTTCAAGTTCAAATGTATACCTTTGAGAGTTTTTTTTCTACATTATTTTTGGCAACAAAAGCTTAGTTTTTAAATGCTATGCTATCATAATAGCTTCATACTATTATTAGGTAGTTTCTTTTTTTTTCTTTCTTTTTCTTTAAGGCAGTTGGGGTTAAGTGACTTGCCCAGGATCACACAGCTAGTAAGTGGCAAGTGTTTGGTCTGAGGCCAGATTTGAGCTCAGGTACTCCTGACTTCAGGGCCAGTGCTCTATCCACTGTGCCACCTAGCTGCCCCTATTACCAGCATTTCTAGCACTACATCAAATAATAGTGGAGATGATGGAAATCCTTGTTTTACACCTGATTTTTTGAAACATTTTTTAGTGTTTATTACAAATAAACTCTTAATAAGCTCTTGGTTTCACTTATATTCTTTAACCATATTCAGCAAAGAATTTCTTATTCTTGTGTTTTTAGTGTTTGGGGCATAAATGAATGCTGTAATTTTTCAAAAGTTACTGTTTATACTTTTGCTAATGTTGGACCGTATTTGCAATCTGTTATAAAAACAATTACGAGTCATAATTTTAAAAATTTAAATGATGCTGCTATAGTATCTTTGCCAGTATTTTATTTTATATTAGTGATATTAGTATATGTATATTTTTCTGCTTCCTGTCTTCCTGATTTGACTATCAAGAATATATTTATCTCATAAATGGAGTTTGTTATGATGTTATCTTTCTGGGTTTTTTGAGAACCATTTATATAAAAGTTATTTGTTCTTTTTTATAATAATATTTATATAGTATTTTAAGATTAGCAGAATGCTTTATATATATTATCTCAGTTGATCTTCACAACTCTGTGAGATATGTGCTATTATTATCCGCATCTTACAGATTAGGAAACTGAGGCAGAGAAAGGATGAGTAACTTACTGAGAGACTCGTGGCTAGTAAATGTCTGAGGCAGGATTCAAGCTTTGATCTTCCTCATTCTAAGTTGAGCTCTATCTACTGTGTCACCTAACTTTCTCATTTATTTTTTAAATAATTGATAGAATTCACTTATAAGTTCATCTTGACCTGGTTTGTTTTGAAGAGTGGAGGATAGGATTTGTGACTTACTGAGAACTATAACTTTCCTAAATCAGACTATATTACTTTCTGTTTTGTTAATCTGGGTATCATATTTTTGTAAATTTTCATTTTATTCAGAGGTTTGGACAAGGAATCATATATAATTGAGTATAGTTGTTTCTGACAGTTTCATTTTGGGGCAGAAGGATGAAAGACCATCTACATTTGTCTTAACTACTATACTGAAACAATAAAGCACCATATTGAAAGGACAGGAAGCAGCATCTGTCAGGGTCATCAAAACACCACCACTACCACCTTGACCACCACCTCCATTTTGTTCAGTCATTTCAGTTTTGTCCAACTCTTCATGACCTCATTTGATATTTTCTTGACAAAGATACTGGAGTGGTTTGACTTTTCCTTCACCAGCTCAATTTACAGATGAGAAAACTGAGGTAAAAAGAGTTAAGTGACTTGCTCAAGCTCACACAGCTGGTAAGTGCCTGAGGCCTGATTTGAACTCAGAAGATGAGGCGTCTGACTCCAGGCTCGGCTTTCTATCTACCTAGCTGCCCATCTACCTCCTGTTAGTCCCAATAGAGACAGCCCAGGACTCTGAATCTAAGAACTCTAGTTGTAGCAGAACCCCCAGACATCCTACCCTGCTTTTTGTCCTGTCTCTACAGCCATTCAAAGGAGCAGTTTCTGTGGAGAATAGCTCTACCATCATCACCACCTAATAACTGTGAGTAATTGCTATCAACAGACAGATAAGCCAGGGACGTGGGAACAGTAACATTAGCCATGCTTCCGGTCCAGTCCCTAAACCTAACACCCAAGTAAGCAAGTTCTGTGAATAAGTGAATCAGCCATCCTTTGTTCCCTCTAGGACATATAGCCCAGATGAAGTTGTATAGCACCTTGGGGGAAGGAGAGGAGGAAATATATGTTAGAAGAATCAAACCACCATTACAGCACCACATGACCCACCACTTTCAGTTCCTGGTCACCCACCACTTACAGGCAAGAGCCACATCCCTTGTCTCCCTAGCAGTCACAGCCATTTAAGACTTGGAAAAGAAAGTTCTTGACACCAAAATCCTTGGCACTGTCAGATGATTCAACATCAGAAACATTCTAAATGACATTGAAGAAGATGCTGTGCCATGCTTGCCATTGTACTCTAAGTAGTATAGGACTTTTCCATTTGACTTGCCACTGAAATGTAATTTTTCCCATATTTAAAATGTGAGCTTCTTAAGATCAGAGACCATCAAACAAAAAAGGGGGGGGGGTTAGCTAGGTGGCATGGTACAGAGAGCACCGGCCCTGGATTCAGGAGGACCTGAGTTCAAATCTGGCCTCAGATCAAACACTTGACACATAGTAGCTGTGTGACCTTGGGCAAGTCATTTAAGCCCGATTGCCTCATTTAAAAAAAAAAAGATCAGAGACCATCTCCATTTTTCTATTTACATCCTTAGCTTTAGATATTGTACCTTATATTGATTGGACCAGTCTGATTTTAGTCTATTCTTTTTCCCACCCAGACCTGAATCTCACTGAATCTTCCTCATTTTTCTTCTTCATTAGCCTTTTATAACCATCATTTGTTTTGCTTGATACATTCCTTCCTTGAATCCACCCTTCCACTCAAACACAACTTCTCGTGCTGTATAACCCAGCCCACACTCCTGTTTATTACATTTCTACCACTATGCGTTTTTCTTATTTTCTTTGTATCCTAGATAAGATTGAAGTTCAAGATACACCCTCCTATATATATACCTTTATGTTTCATTGACCAGTAGTAGTGCCCCCATAAGAAAAAATAATACATTTCTTCTTCTCCTCCCTTCTAAACATCCATTTTCCCCTCTATATTAATTAAGCTCAGCTTGTAGACTAAATTATTCTTGGGTTCAAAGCATTTTATCTTACTTTTTTGGGCGCATGATATTCCAAGCTTTCCTTTCCTTGCTATTTATGTTTCTGATTGAAGTTCCTTAGATTTCTTCCCAGCCACTTGCAATGTTTTCTAATTTATGATTTCTTAAACTTTTTCTACTTGCAACCCCTTTTTGCCTGAGAAATTTTTACACGGCCTGGATATCTAGGTAAAATAGGTATACAAATCAAATATTTACTGATAATAAATCATAAATTTATTTTAAGACAAATCTTTGGTATACATATAATTTTTACCATTTATTAAAGAAGAAAGCAAATTAGTATACTAATGAGATTGATGTGCTTGTTTATTTTTACATAAAAAACTAAATCTTGGTGGAATATTTGATACTGCAGGACATAGAGTATCTTTACTGTTTTTCAGAGTGGATTGATATTTTGATTTTATAATTGTCAATGCTAAGAATACTGCTTTGCATAAATATGTAGTACAAAATGGCAAAATGTTTATGCTATTTTTAAGGCCATTTCAGAAATGGTTAGAAATCCTGTCCTAATCCCAAGCCAGAATTCATTTAATGATTCTGTATATACAGTAAAAACACTGCAGTTCATAACACGCAGTAGTCTCGAATCTAAGCCAGAGTGTTTCTGGCAGTGTTCATTGACATTGCATGGCATGACAGCATGCGCAGTACAAAGTGAATATGTGTGTTCAGAACCAAGGCTACAGTGAAGTTGCACGATGCAACACAGGCATTATGCGTTTGGTTTTGAATTAATTTTTGGTCACTGCACATTCGAAACCTTTTGCTGTTGCCAAATTTTTCATGACCCCTCACAGCAACTCACAGTTTAAGAAGCACTATTCTAGTTGACTTAGGAACACGCGTGCTTGACAGTCATAGTTCTGGGTGATTTAACCCAGGATATTTTTATTTAATGGCATCCTATGAATTTTGTATAGCTTTTGGTTCTAGTACTTTTGGGCAATTGATTTCTAGAAATAGAATATTCATATTTTTTATTTCATTAGAATTTTTCTGGGAGGTCGTTGATTCTTAGTTATTTTTTTAAACACTTTTTTCGTGTTGATTATAACTGTCTCATGTATTTCAAATTTGCTTTCTAAATTTTTTTCTAGTATTTCTTGTACTATTAAATTTTTAAATTCATTTTTTCAGGGATTCTATTGCTAGCATTCCTCTTTCGAGTTTAAGAGCTCTAATTTCACTCTATTTAGTCTGTTTAGTTTTTTAAATTGTAAGCTTTCCAATGACACTTGGGGTTTTGTGGCCATTCCCTTTTCTTTTTTGGAATTCTGGTTGTAGTTTTTACTTAATTTTCTTCTCTTGAATCTTATTCTAAGAGTATCTTACACAGTGGTTTTTTTTTCTTCACTCTCCACTGAGTTGTGTTCCCCCCATCCCTCCCCATCATTAAGACTTCTGTTAGAATTTCTCTCTTTTTCATTATTGTAGTTAGTGGAATCTTTTAAGCTAATTTGCTTTTCTGACTGTTTTGAGCATCTGAGAGAAAGTTAGGTAAATAACTAGCTAGAGCATTGATTAGGCACTTATGTGTCAGACAACATTTCATTCTTAATTTGGGGGACCCTTTTTAGTTCTAGATAACACTGGAACGTTGCTTCTGAGCCTGTCTTTCATCCAGGGCTACCACTTTTTTGTCTAGATTATAATCCTTGTGAATTAGGTTTTGCTCAAGTGGACCCATGAACTTCATCTTACCTAAGAATGAAGGAATCTGGTTGAATTGCGTCTGAAAACAAACTCTTGAGGAGCGTCAGATAGGGTGGCTTTTGAAGATTCTTGGTGGGAATCTACCCTATCTGCTAATAAAAACAGCCCTCTAGTATCCTCCCTGTAACCACTGCCACCAGCACATAGAGCATAGAACGGGAAATACACATCTTGGGGGCCCCATTAGTGTGACCCTCATCTCTTTTCTGCCTTTCTCCCCTTTTTCTGTAATTTACTAAAAGGCATTTCTTTCTGTTTTGAAGTGGTGAAGAGGTTCTGCTTAGACGAACCTTGGTCATCTCACTAGACATCTGAACAGTTTATCAGTGCAGTTAATGTTGGTCTAATTAGGAGTGCTTGCCAAGTTTTACCCTAATAGGAATAAGTGAATAAGGTGTTCCTCGGTTTAAACAGAATGAAGGACTAGATATTATTGATGGATACTGGCACATTCTTACATAAAATAAAGTTGCTGGTTGAAAAGCTTAGTTACCTTAGAGTTTTCAAAGTTACTATGTGTATATGTTGCTCATAGAGCACATGTAGATCCATAGAAGCACAAAATAATTTTTTTCTGATCAGTTCTACTCTAATTTTGTACCCACAGGGAGGGAATATTTCAGAGCCATGGCCTTCTCAAGGATAGCAAAGGTAGTCTGTTACTAGATAGATGAAGAGCTGATAGTTGTACTGACCAAGATTTAGTATTGCCTGGTAATAGATCAGCCATCTCTGGCATCCCATATTTGTTGATTCAGCTTCTGAGCCAGGGTGTTATTCAGAATATAAAATATTATTAGCAAAGAGATTTTATAAAAAAGTTGATTTCATCATGTACTTACTAGTAGACAACTTTCAATTTTATAACATTAAGAACATAATTTTAATGTTGCTTTTGCATAGGATTATGTATAAAGTCAAATGTAAAGTCAGGTTTTGGGGAAAAATTAAGGATTGTATTATATTTTCAGAAGCCTCAGATGATGATGACGGTGATTTTGTAAGTATTAGGTTAAGTGTTTGTGAGAATACAGTAGCACAAATTCTTGAGATGATTATTTTGAGAAAAAGCTTTCATGTCATATTAAAGAACTTTACTGAATGAAGAATACATAAGAGGATTCAGGTGCAGGGAATTTGTGTTTTGAAGCTAAAGATGTCCTTGCAAAAAACAATACATGTATCTGTCAAAGACATGCATCATGTATATGGGAAGTAGAAATATCAAAAGCAATCAAGATAGACTAGCAGATAAGTGACTTGGATTAGATCTTTGAAAACAGGTTTGCAACACAATCTAGCCCAGCTGGATTGGCTTACTCAAATTATTGGTCAAATTCAGGTAACATTTGTAGTATAACACATTCACAACATTTATTGTGTCTAGAGCCATAATAGTAGTTTTCTTTGATGAAAGTGATTGTATGACCATGTTTTAAAAAAAAGATAATGAAGAATAACATTTTTATTGTACGTGGAAGTACATTTTCATCAATAATTTGCATAATTAGAAATACTTTGTGATTTATCTGTTTTCTAGGTAATTCGATTCCATGGTGGAGCTCTTCCTGCCTATATCATGTCTAGTATCCTCCTTACTTATGGAGGACAATTACAGTCCCTTATTTCAGTAGGTAAGAATATCCATGAAGATTTTTTGTGATACTGGTCATGAGATTTAAGGTAAAGAAGTTATTAGTCCATTTTATTTCAATGATATTTCAAATTTTGGAACTTTAAAAATTAGCCACATTAGTAACAGATGATTTTTCTTCCTTCCCTACTTCTAGTTTCTAGTAGCCAATTTTTGAATGGCTAACACATTCTAGAAAAATGTCGAGATATTTTCTCCAGATACTTTAGCCATCAGTCCTGCTGTGAGAGTCAACATGATAGAATACTGGATTAGTAGTGAAAAGACTAGGGTTTGAATTCTGGTTCTTCCATTTCCTATCTGTGAGACTTTGGGCAAGTTATTTAAACTTTCTGGTCATAGCTCCCTTCATCTGTAATATGAGGAGAGTAAACTGAGATGACCTTTGAGATCCTCTCTAGCACTTCATCTCTTATCTTTTAATCCTAGGATCCAGAGTTGTGCTAGTAAAATGCATGGACAAATATATTTAAAGGCTGGGAAGTAAATCCCCTAACATCACCATCATAACTACTTGGCCCCCCAAAAAATATTTTTGCTTTGCATGTTTTCATTCAACTGACTACATTTACCTTTCTTCCTGAGAGGATGTATGATGCAAAGGGTGGGGAAAGGGGAGAGGAAAACTGATTTTGAAGTCAATGCATGTGGGTGTAAATTGTGGCTCTGCTGTGGCTGGCTGCAGGTATGACCTTGGGCAAGTCAATAGCCTCTCTTGGCCTATTTCCTCATGTGTGAAATGAGGGGGTTAGACTAGATGACATTACAGGTCATCTAGTCCAGCCATCTTGTTTAGTCTTAGATTGCCTCTTTTAAAATCTATTCTTCCTTGATTTAGAGGCAGCTGTGGGATAACAAAAATCACTCCCTACTTGGCATTAAGACTTGGATTCAAATTGTGTGTCTGCTCCTTAATAGCTAGATGAGGACGGACAATTATTTAAACTCTCTGGTCCTTGGTTGAGTCATCTGCAAAATGGAGATAGTTATACTTAAATTCTTTTCATTAGATTGTTGTAAGGATCAAAGCATGGTTTGTAAATTGTAAAGTGCTAACAAATGTCAACTGTTATCATTATTTTGTTCGTCTAAAAGACTGAATGAACCAGATTGTGTCTGAAATCACTTAGTTCTTTATCAAGTGTTACTCTGGCAGTTATAGACAGGTACTGTCTCTAAAACTAAAGCTGTTTTATTTATTGACAGTTCTTTAAAATAACTCATGCTTAATTACAATGAATTCTATTTAAATTTTCTCCCAGGCCATTGTTTAGATTATACAAGTATGTTGGATAAAGAAGCCAAACCATACAAAGTTGATCCTTTTGTAATAATTATGAAATTCATGTTGGGGTGAGTTACATTTTTCCACGTGGTTTAATTTTTCTTAATAACTAAAACAGCATGCCATTTATCAGTTCCTCATGTTATTTCCCTTTCTTCACAAATTGTCTAAAAACAACTTTTATTATGATTTGAAGTAATTCAAGTTCAGGTTAAAATGTCAGATTTTTTCTTTGATTTTTAATTGTAAATTTTCCAATATTTATAATTATATTTTATAGTATAAAATAAGAAATTAGACAAATTCTGTTTATTATAGCTTTATTTTTTAAAATAAAGTTCATTATGCCTTTGCTCAGTCAGTTCTGGAAATTGTCTGTCTTCCCTCTTCCAAGTTGAACCTTCCATTTTAACAAAGAATAAGTTCAACAGAAACAACTGCTAAAATAACCATTTCTTTCCTTTTTTTTGCTTTTTGATGAAGCAGTGGGGGTTAAGCGACTTGTCCATGGTCACACAGATAGCAAGTGTCAAGTGTTTGAGGCCGCATTTGAACTCAGGTCTTCCTGACTCCAAGGCCAGAGCTCTATCCGCTGCGCCACCTAGCTGCCCCTAAAATAACCATTTCAACAATGTATACAACGTTTTCCCCTTGTCATCTCCTGCCTCTCCCTGAAGGACAGGCTTGTATTTCATTATATGTTCTCTGGGAACATTTTGGTTTTTGAGTTATTTGTTTATACTCCCTCTTAGTGACCTTTGTATTGATGTTGTAGTTATTGCATATATTAATATTTTGCTTCCTTGTATTTTCCTCTGATGTTGCTCTGAGTTCCTTGAATTTGTCAGTTCTTGTTGCATAGTAATATTCCATTACATCCAAATATCACTTTTGCATGTACCATTCATCAGTTGATGAGCACCCACTTTTATTTCCAGTTCTTTGCTACCACAGAGTGCTATAATGAATAACTTAAAACTTTGTTTCTGTAGTTGACTGGTATAGCTTTATTTAATAATAGTAATAACTACGGCTAGGTGGCACAGTGATTAGATTACCAGACCCTGGAATCAGGAAGACTCATCTTCCTGAGTTCAAATTTGGCCTCAGACGCTTATTACCTAAGTGTCCCTGGGCAAGTCACTTAACTTTGTTTGCCTCAGTTTTCTCATCTGTAAAATGAGCCAGATAAAGAAATGGTGAACCTCTCCAATATCTTTGCCAAGAAAACCCCAAATGGGATCACAAAGAGTTGGATACAACTGAAATGACTGAACAGCAGCACTTACATGGTGCTCCCTATGTGCCAGGCACTGTGCTGCTAAGCACTTTACAATTATTATCTCATTTAATCCTCATAATAACCCTGGGAGGTAAGTGCTATTGTTAGCCCCATTTGACAGATGATGAAATTGAGGCAAACAGGGTTAAGTGCCTTGCCCAGGGTCACACAGCTAGTAAGTGTCTGAGGCCAGATTTGAGTTCAGAGCCCTAGAGAAGGGCAGTCACTTCCCCCTCTGTGATCCTACCTTGATCACCAAAAAATCTGGGGTTTTAGGAAGTACATTTCATTAGTCCTTTGCTGAAAAACGGAAACTTCAATCCTTGATCCTGGGCAGTGCTTTTAGTTTTCTCATTGATCTGAATATAGGTTCCTTAAGTAACAGGCATTATATTGATATTCTGTTAATTATTCTCACATTAATATGATGATCTGAATTTATAGAAGGCATTAAAAAAGGACATAATGTTGTCATATTAGTCAGTTTCCTGATGTGCCCTACTCCATATGGCCTTATTTGTGGGGCCTCTAGCCCAGATCTAGCCTGGTTGTTATTACACCAGTTCTTACTCTCCATCTCCAAGATCTTTGCACATCCCCTTTCCTAGGGAGTCATTTGGATTTTGGGAGAGTTTCTGTGCACTGCTAGGTTGCCTAGGGGACTTGGCACCATTGTAACTAAGCTGAAAGTAGCATAGGAGCCAGAGAAGGGTAAAACTGAGTAAAGAAAAAAGATTTGAGTGGGAGAGATGCAGCTCCAGGAATAGTGCCCCATAGTTAATTTATAAAAGACTTTTAGAATGGCTGATAAAAGGGAAATCGTTATGATAAGAAATTTGGATAAGAGCCACGTTAGAGATCAGAGTCATCCTTTTCAAATTGCAAGAGATTTGTAAGATACAGAAATGGGGAAATGATTAGACCCAATGCATATTGTTCTTTAAGCTTTTATTGGAGAAAATGAAAGTAGGTACAGAAATTAAAAGCATGAGCTCATCCCAGTCTTCTATTAGAAAATGATAGGATGTGTGGGAAAGATAGACTGTGTGGACTCAAGGTAAGTCAAAGTGTAGCCACCTGTCATAGACTCATGGTATTTCAAAGTAAAAAGGGACTAATGTTAGAAGTTAGCTCCCACCTAAAAGCCAGATGCCTTCTACAGCCCATGTAATAAATGGTCATCTGACATCCACTTGATTAAAGGTTTTGCTTCCAAAGACAGCTCAGTCCAGTCAATCAGCCAATAAACGTTTGCTAAGCCTCTACTAAGCCCTGTGAATATAAAAAACAGCAAAAGATAGTCCCTGTTCTCAAGGAGAGCCTATAGTCTGACGGAAGAGATAATACACAAACAACCATGTTCAAACAAGCTATTTACAACATAAATTTGAAATAATCAACAGATTTGTTTTATCTAATGGTAGCCATCTCTAAGGTGGGTGGAGGAAAGGCAGAAAAAAATTTACATGATAACTTTATTATATATTTAAAAGAATAGAATGTTGTACATAATAGGTTTGCGGTTTCATGTGCGATTTTTTTATTATACTATGTTATGGAAATGCTTGTTTTATTCCATAAATTAAAAATAAAGTAAATAAAAATTTAAAAATAAAATTAAAATATGTGTACTTAAACACACATAAATAATTTTCATTTATTTGACTATTTTGGTATCTGCAGCACTACTCACTTTTATTACCGTAGATAAGTGTTCACTGCATTCTTTTATCAGTAATAATGAAGTTACAATACAGATTAGCCACATAGCCATTTAAACAGTTACTTTGATAAATGTTTAGAATTGTTCATGGATACCACTACTCCCTAAACGGGGGTTCTTAATATAAACTTGTTTTTTAAAATATATTTTTATAGGGACAGCTAGGTGGTGCAGTGGATAGAGCACCAGCCCTGGAGTTAGGAGGACCTAAGTTCAAATCCAGTCTCAGACCAAACACTTGACACTTACTAGCTGTGTGACCCTGGGCATGTCATTTTTGCCTTCATTGAAAATATGTATATGTAGGACAGTAGATACTGATGCTTTGATTGAGTTTGAACTATTGCACTTTTGATTTAAAAAAAAATAAAACTGTTCTAAATTAATGTGAAGGTTGAGTTCTATAAACCTGTTAAGACTATAGTTTCATAAATATTTAACACGCATGGGTCAATCTGAAGTTAAATCATAAATGTATATATACATAATATCTTGACTATAAGCGTGATATTTTAATTATATCATTGACTTTTCTTTTTCTCTACAGCTATAACTGGTTTAAACAAATTTGGGATAGTTTCTTCTTGCCAGAATTAGATGCCATTTTTCTAAATACACAAAGTATGTGTTTTCCACTTGTGTCTTTGGTCCTCTTTCTATTTGGAACCAGTATTGCATACTGGGGAGGCATACTCTCATCTTTATCTGTGAGGCTTCTTTCTTCAATGTGGCTAACCTTAAACAGGTAAAAAACAAAAACACATTTCAATAATTGGTTAAAATCTTTCTCCTATTATTTAAGAAGATTATACATTAAAGTCATTAAATATTTTCATAAGCTTAAGTTATATTCCTAAAAGAGAACCTTAAAGATTAGTTTGTGTATTTCCCTGAACATTAACTGGTTTCTGTAGATAATTTACAAATTAATGACTCTTACTTTTATCATCAAAGTTAAAAATTTTAAGGTATTCTGTATTTGTTTAACAAATGTGAGTAAATCAAAATATGTTGTAATCTGTGCACGTGTTTGAATTTGATTGTCTTACATTTCTTTCAGTGGGTGGCCCAGTCCTCGCACAGTATTTTTGTATACTCAAAGTCATAGTGGTTCCCAACTAGTGTTGTACTTATACACCTCAAAACTGTTTTCTGATACCATTTTCTATCATCGCACCCCTCTAACATCATTTACTAGGATTTCTGACAGGAACTAGAATAAACCTAGCTATAGAACCCCTTTACCATTACCATGCTCAGATATTGTACTTTTAGTATCATCCCCTGTTCATTGACTTCATTAAAAACAATTATCTCCAGGTTCTCCCACAAGGTTTCAGGGAAATGAAAAATAACCCTTCCTCACAAAAAGTGTTTGGGACCGTAGGCCCTGAGGTCTCACTTTAAGCTAACATGATTATTCTTTACAACGGGCATATAAATAGAATTACAGTTTCATTGCTAATTGCCTTTCTCTGTTTTATAAATTCACCGCTTTAGTCTTTATTAGCTATATTAACTTTGGTTTCTGTATCTGCTTATAATGTGAAACTCTGAAGATACCTCTTGTATTAATTGAAAATTCCTTGAAATAATTCTTAAAATACTTAAAAGTTTTAAGATTCCAACAATTAACATCATCTAGAACCATTGTAAATACTTGGTATTTTCTTAAACTTGCCTTTCCCAAGTGCATAGACCATTAAGATCATGTTGTTTCTAGTATATAACCATATTAACTGCTTAATTTTTTTTTTTTCAATTATGATAACATTTTTTTTCCTCCTCACTTCCCTCTTCGTCCCACTGGTTGGGAAAGAGGGAATGAAATACAAAACTCTTAAAGCAAATGAGCATAGTCAAACAAACAAATTCCTCTATTGGATATGTCCAAAAATATGTGTCTAATTCTGCATATTAGTGTGTCACCTCTCTGTTAAAGGATGGATAGCATCCTTCACCATCATTCATCTAGGATAATGCATTGATCAGCATTCTTAAATCTTTCAGAATTGTTCATTATCGAAGTATTGATATTACAGTATAAATTGTTCTCCTGGATCTAAGCTGCTTTTTAAAGAATTTGAAAAGCTATATTCTTGTTATTTTAGACCTTCTGAAATCCCTAATGACCCCAGGTTGATAACAACAAGATTATCGTTTCTGATCATGCTTCTGCTAATAATTGGTTGGACAACTTGTGGAGCACTTTCAATACTTCTCATCTATGTTTACTATGTGTTTAAGGTATCATCTTAAAGTTTTTTAACCTGAATGCCAGAATGTGCTCATCGCTGTATCAGATATCATTCCATACAGAATCTTCAAAAAGAGTTTATAAATTCATAAGTAAAAATGGTGGGTTTGCAATTTATTTTGGTGGACAGCTTTAAATATTTTTGTTACTATTATAACCATTTGTGTATGTTGGTTTGATATAGCTGTAAGATGGGAATCTGCATCTACAAATAGTTAAGCATAGTAGGATTTGGTGGTTAGAGGCCAAAAAGGGAAAAGGGAAGGAAACAAGTATTTATTAAGAGCCTACTATGTGCCAGGCACTGTGTCACGTGCAACTATTTTCTCATTTGATAGAAGGAAATGGAAGAGGTTAAAATCCACATTGAGATGTGAGGATAGGGACTAGATTTTCTGTAACAGTTGCTATGAAGAGAAAATCATGCTTTGAAATGATATGGGAGAGAATGTTTGATACCTACTTAGAACCAATTGATGACAAATCAAATAATGAAAGAAATTACCTAAAGCACAAAACTGTCAAGTTACAGAACATAAAGAAGATTACTTACCAAGAATGGTTACCAGGGCATTCTGACTTGCTAGTCTATATACAGAATAGAGAGGGTAGATAAAAAATAAGGCAATAGCAACAGGAAGATAGTGAAAACTAATGAACTGCTACTTTTTTGGAGAAACAGAGGAGTCATTGTTTCTTTTTTTTATTTGATATGTTTTTAACATTGTTGAGCAGTTTTTTGGCTTTCCCTCCCCCCACTTACTTTGGATATAGCTGTTATCCATAGCAGCAAGTTAGCATAAATGGTTTGCTGTGGAAACTAATACTAAACTAATACTGATGGATCTGTGATCTCAACAATGGGAATGTTCCCTCCAAGAATACCATTCTACATCCATGTTTTCTCATCACTCTTGTGTATGTCCTCCCATAAATTCCCGATGGGTGTCCACTCAGCCTGCAAGGAGTCTTCCCCTGGATCGCTTTAAATTTTGTAACTTGAAAATGACTCTCACATCATTTAGTCAGTACTAAATAAAAAAATGAGAAGATATTGTGTGTAATTGAGGCAAATTCAATGTAGTCTATTTAAACAACCTGTTTACACTGAAAAATAGAATAGCATAGACTCCTACCATTTTCTCAGGACATTCAAGTCATATTTGTAAGATAAAGACAAGGAAATTGACAGAGGATTATGAGCAGTGTTGTGGCATAAAACTTCTTTGTTTTAACAAGACATTTGATAAGAAACATAACTAAGCCCTTACCACAAGAACATTTAGGGATGAAACTTGAAAGACAGCAAACAGCAGAAAAGGAAAAGATCTTTAAGATTTCTGTAACCATTCTCCTTCCATGACTATGGTACACCACATTTAGAATCCACCCTTATGAGGAAGGAGAGTTAGCTCAAAAGAAAGCAAAGCCAGGGAAAGCTAAAATAGAAAAAATATGTATAGAGGAGGTCCATGCTGAAGTAACACAATTTTGAGGGTATTGCATCTCAAGGCACCTCAAAGAGGAGATGATGCTCAATGCTTAGGAAAAATAATGTTATTACTTTTTCCAGAAAAGGTGATTGGAAAAACATATGCCTCATCTCCCTCTACAAAATCTTAGTGACAAGACTTATATAATGAAGAATAAAATAAGTAGATCCAGGAGAACAGGATAGAAAATGATTCCTACAATGTAAATGAAAACAACACTAAAAGGCAACTGAACTGATTAGTGGTGATCAGTCTTAGTCCTGGAGAACAGGTAGTACAGCTCTCCTCTCAGAGAGGCAGAGGACTAGAGCTATGGAATGTTGCCTATGCTGTTGGACACAGTTGTTCTATTGGTTTATTTTTGTTTAATTGTTTTTCTTCGTCACAGTGGGAGAGCTCACTTGAGGAGGTGGAGTAGATTGGGAGATGATATGTTAAAAACAAGGCATCAATTAAGTATTTTTTTAAAATATAAAGATAATTTACATGGACATTGAGAGCAATCTTGATAGGTATGTAAGTTCCTTCAAACTTGAGAGACAATAGTCTGCAGTTACAAAATTGACTTAGAAGTGTAGAGAATCCTATGTGATCCTTGACCGTAAAAAAGTATTTGTTTTGGAAAAGCAAATACCTTCAACAACCTTCAACAGATTGTCCTTCAGTAAGGTGTCTTCCTTGCATAAGTCAAAATCATATTCGATTTCTAAATAGATTTAATGGAAATAATTTTGAGCTCTTTGGTTAATAATATCAAGTGAAACATAAAACAAGAAGATGTGCATTTGCCACTATTATATGGGATATTGAGCATGTAGTCCAAATGAAGAGAGATTTCCAATAGATGTTCCATATGCTTTATTAGATTGCCAAAGGGGCATATGACATAAAAAAGAACCCCTAATAGAGATTCATCCCCATAGTTCAAACCATCAACTAAGGATATTACATCTTAGTGTTAAGTAATTCCCAAGTTATTAAGAAGTGAATTTATGTTCTGTCTGGAGGTAGTCCCTGAGTTATGAACACTCAACTTTTCTTATGTACGTTCCTTATATATTAATAACTGCTGCATCTCATCACCACAACAATACCTTTCCCAAAGAAAACACACAGACACATACACACACATGTATGCACACACCACACATATGTAAACAATAAGTATGAATAAATATAAAGTAATTAAATACCTTGTAATTTGGGAGGAGAACATTGGGGGAAATAGGAAAGGCTTTATACAAGAGATGGTTCTTGAGTGCATCTTGAAGGAAGAAAGGGATTCTGAGAGGACAAGTTGAATAGGATGTATATTCGTGGCATGGAGTCTGGCCAGTGCAAAGGCACACACAGAGGACATGGAGTGCAATCTATGAAGAACAGAGGCTAGTTTGGCTAGATTGAGAGTGTGGGACCAGAAGCAATTGTCATTGAGATTGGAAAGATAGGTTGGAATAAGCTTGTGAAGGAATTTAAGTGTTCAACAGAGAGTTTTATATTTCATCCTAGAGGCTGAGTTGATTGAGTAGTGCAGTGCTTTCAAACTCAATTAGAAAGGGGACTGCTAAACCCTACATAATGATCCTTGCAGCTACATATTGACTTAGAAAACCACATATTAATATTATGTTCTATTGTACTTTTATTTATTTTGTTAAGTATTTCCCATTTAGATTTAATCTGGTTCAGGCCTCACTCAAGGATGCTTGACACCTCTGGAGTAGGCCAGTCCCACAGTCAGATATATGCTTAGAGTGTATTAGTGTGTAGGATGGACTGAAATGGTGATATCCTTGTGGCAAGGAAACCAGGAGGCTATCTAATGAAGAGTTGATAAGGCACTTAACCCTAATTGCCTCGAGGAGAAAAAAAAAGAGTTGATAAGGGCCTGGTCTAAGATGGTAATTGTGTAAGTATTAAGAAGGGGTTGGATGCAAGAGGCAAGAAACAATGAGACTTGGCAATGACTGGCTATGTGGGGTGAGGGAATGTGAATCTTAGATAATGTTGAGGTTATGTACGTGGGACACTAGAAGGGTAGTAGTCCCTTCAACAGAAATAGGGAAGTTTAGAAGTAGGAAGGTTGAGGGGGAAAGATAATAAATTCAATTTTGGACCTGTTGAGTTTAAGCTACCTCTGGGACATCCAATTTCAAATATCCAGCAAGTGTTTGGTGATGCAGGACTGAAGCGGAAAGGAGAAACCAGGGATAGATACATAGATCTGAGAGCATGTGCATGGAGATAATAATTAAACACATGGAATGTATAAAGTTACCAGTAGAGAAAAAAGAGGTAGCCATTCACAGTTAGGGAGTGTTCTACGAATGCTTAGCCAGCAAAGAAGACTGAGAAGTAGTCAGATATGTTGCAGGAGAAGCAGAGAAAGTAGAGTGAGGAAAACCCTGAAAGCATCCAGAAGGGAGAATATGATGAAATCCAGCAAGTGGGTTGAGAAGATTGAGGACTGAGAAAAATACATTAGAATTGTCAATTAATAGGTCTTTGATGACTTTGAAGAAAGTAATTTTAGTTGAAAAGTGAGGTGGAAAGCCAGATTGCAAAGGGTGAGTATGGACAGCAAGTGGAGATTGCTTTTTCAAGAAGTTTAGCTGAGAAAATGAGGGGAGAGATAGGAAGATAGCTCAAAGTAGTTTAGTGAAGGCTTTTTTTAAAGATAGAGGAGACATAGGCATGTTTGAAGATTATAGGGAAGGAAAGAGTAGAGAGTGAGAGACTGAAAATTCAATAGAACACTGTTGAGGATGCAACCAATAGAGAAAATACTAGGTAATGGGTAAGTGATTGGACTTAGTAAGAAGAAGAACCCCCTCTTTGTCAGACACTGGAAGAAAAGAGGAGAGAGTGGTAGATGGCAGGATTTGGGGGGTGAAGAGAAAGGAGGAAGGGGGAGCTCACACTGAATGACTTCTGTTTTCTAAGTTAAAAGGCAAAGTCCTCAACTTAGAAAGGGGAAAGGGGTGGGGTGTGGGAGGCTTGAAGAGGAGAGAGAACATTTAGAATAGCTTCTCTGGGGAGTAAGAAACAGAATCAATTGGGAAGGAATAGAATCCTGTTGCTGCCTGGTTTTTTAGTCTCCATTTAAAGAGGGATTAAGTGTATTTAAAAGTCTTACAAGGACATTCAGATTTCTTGATGCAAAGCAATTTTGAAAACAAAAATTCATTTCTTTTCCTAGATTATTAAATTGTACTCCAACATAACAACATTGAAAAATAACTCTGATATGGTAAGTTGGGTTTTTTGGTAAAACATACTACATATTTTCATCGTCTTTAGCCATTTATCATTTCAGGATGAAATGACTTTATCACTTAATCCTTATGAAAATCATAGATCATTTTGATTACCCCATTTAAAATGATTAGCTATTTTCTATGTTCGTAATGTCTTGCTAGGTCCTTTATCCATATTTTCTTCTAGCTATCCCTCAGAACTCTATGATTATTATCTCTGGTACCCACTGTTATTCACTTGTATTCCATCTAGTCAGGAGGTAATTTTAACCTTTGAGCCCCTTAAGCCTCAGCTGTTCACTTCTTAATTTGTAAGAAAATATGGAAACTACATGAAAACTTATACTCTCACCTTCAAGGCCCAGTTCTTCTTGACTGCAGTAAAATTAGTCATTTGTCATTCCATGAATTGCTCTAGCCAACATTGTCCCTACTAAATTACTTTTTGAAAACAAATTTGAAAGGGTTTAAATTGTGGTTCTTCATCTTGGATAAAAAATTGAGGAAGGGTCAATGTCTTTTGTCTGTTGTGGATTAAGGAGAAAAATTTTTAGAAAGAGGATCATCTTTTGAGGATATATTAGCCGTAAAATTTAGAGTGGCTAATTCAGAAGATCCAGAAATTATTTCCAGTTGTGCTTATAGGAAGATGATAGATATTGTTATCTAGCAAATCCTCAGTTGTGAAGATTGTATTGTATGCATATTTGTTTTTTAAATAAGAGTTTGATTTAAAATGAAACAGTATCTTAAACCTGGTTTTGTTTAAGATAAGGAATATCCTAATTAATATTTTTATATTCTTGCTTTCTTTGTAGATTCCAAACATCTCTCAAAGAAATGAAAACAGTACAAATTCTTCAGCTGAAAAAAAAGAGAACAAAAGATCTCAGAAAAGCCTTCCTCCAAAACCAGATGTACTTCCTTTAAGTTTAGCCATTGATAATGCTGAAGATAATTTTAAGATGCATATTACTATTGTTAACTTAGTAATATGGGTTGTATTACTCAGTATGCCATCCTTAATTTATTGGCTAAAGAATCTCAGGTAATGATACAATTAAATGTTTAGAGTTGTATAAAAACTGTGGTATAATTCTGCCTTTGCTTTGGTCCATAACTAAACTATCCATCAATAAAGCTTAAGTAAGATTTGAGATACCCAAACATCTTCTAGTCAGTATATGAAAATTTTGACTAGGAAAATTTACATTGAACCCACTTAGATTTGCCAAAGTTCTTTCTCTATCTTATAAACATAAATTCCCGTAAATGTTTAACAAAAAGAGAAAGGTAGAACTTCTGTTATACTTTATTATAGCAAAATAATTGCATTTGGAAAGTTTAGAAATAAAAAATAGATTTCTTTAGCTTTGAAGGGAGTTCCTTAAGTTGAACTAAAATGATTGTAGTGACTAAAAAGAATTTATGACTAAGAAACTATCATTTTCTGTCCTGACTGAAGTCACAAATCATACAAAGCATTCAGCAGTGCTACTGAAGTTTGTTTTTAGAATTTATATTTTCGTGAGTTTTTGAAAAAATGCTTATTTGTTATAGGAGTTTTTCCTTTTGTTTTTCTTCAGGGAGAGATATGGTGGAAGGGAAAGATGCTTGTTACTTAAGAAACTTTTTTTAAAGGAGACAAATACGTGAAACCTCTGAGTATTCCTGCTCAGTATAGATTTGAGAAATAGTTATATACATTTAAGGAGTTCCCTAATCCCTCATTGTATTAAGGTCCAGGCTTTTGGTATTGGATCAATTTTATTTGAAGAAACTACTAATCTTAGTTTTACAAGACATCAGATAGTTCTTATTTTAAGCAAAATTAAAGAAATTCCCCAAAAGACAAATTTCACCTTTGCAACATCTCCCTTTTCTCTTTTCTGTCACCGCCATCACTCTGGTGCAGATCTTCATCATCTCACTTCTGGACTATTACAGTAGCCTGCCGGTGGGTCTACTTGCCTCAAATCTGTCCTCACTCCAGTCCATCCTCCATTCAGTCACCAAAATGATTTTCCTAAAACATGAGTCTGAGCGTGCCACTCACATAATTCAGTAAACTTCAGGGGCTCCCTGTCATCCCCAGGATCAAATACAAAATCTTCTCTTTGCTGCTTAAAACCTTTTGTTACTCTAGTACCCTTCTACCCTTCCAGTCTTCTTACACCTTCCTTCCTAACACCAGTACACTTTGATCCCGTGACACTGATAGCCTAGCTGTTTCATGAACAAGTCCTCCATCTCTTGGCTCCAAGCATTTTCTGTGGCCATCCTCATGCCCGGAATGCTGTGCCTCCTCATTTTCCTGGCTTCCTTTAACTAAGATTACATCTTCTATAGGAAGCCTTTCACAACCTCTTTTAATTCTAGTTCCTTTCCTCTTTAAATTATGTCATATTTATCCCTTTTATAGCTTGTTTCTACATATTTGTTTGCTTGTTGTCTTCCCCATTAAATTTGAGCTCTTTGGGGTAAAGACTGTCTTTTGTTGCTTTTTGTATCAGCAGTGTTTAACACAGTGCCTGGAACATAATAGATGCTTAATAAATGTTTTTTGACTGACTTGCAAATTCTGGATGGTTTGGCTTGCAAAGCCATTTAAATGATTTAGTATACAATAATTTGGTTCATAAATGACTTCTTAGGAAAATATCTGTTGTGTGGAGTTAAGTACATTTTTGTAGTATCTTTTATTTTTTTCTCCCTGGTATTGCTTTATACCTCAGTTCCATATACAATATCTTATGGATGAAATATGGCCTGGAGAACAGGTATCTCAGTGATAATTCAAGGATAATAACAATTCACATTCTGTAGCACTCGAAAGTTTATGGAGTCGTATTGTCATAGCAACACTTTGAGATAGGTAGTATCATCCCCACTTTAAACTACATTGTTTCTTACTCCCGTGATTTGTGGGTGTCATTCAGATTTATACAAATTTGAGATAACTATGTCTATGTAACCACATTTTTCTCCCCTTTTCCCCCATATAGATATTATATTAGACTTAATCCTGATCCATGTAAATATCTGTCATTTTTACTCGTTCCAACTCTGGGAATTCTTGGGAATTCTGACATTGTTTCAGTAAAGTCAAGGTATAGTACTTTAATCTTTTTTATTTCCCTTATAGATTTTTAGTCCTCGTTTTCAGCATGCGTTTCATATTTGATATATAACTTTAGATTACTTTTCTCTTTCCTAAGGTTGAGTAGGTTGGAATAGCTTGGAATAGGAACTGTGGTGTATATGCAGATTTATACTGCTAACCACTTACAGCCTTTTTGTTATTAAGTTTGTATGTATCTTCAGACATTTACATATTAAATTAGCATTGTGCTTTGTGGTTTTTTAAACAGCTCTCCCTATACCCTTCCTTTTCTGTTTTGTTTTTGTTTTCGTGTTCTAGGCAAATATTTTATCTTTGGTATACAATTAAAGTAATCACTTTAAATTAACCTACATCTTTTGTAGGGAGAACAGACTATTACAAAATATTTTTAAACTAATAAGTTTTCATCTTTATTTGCTAGTACTAATGATTTTGGATCATTTAGAGGAACCAGATATTTTGTTTGTTGGGCCCAATGCAACTGATAGCCTACCTTCAAGATGCAATGGAACAAGCCATACCCAGCATCCCAGTACATTCACTCCTACATCTTGTCTTTCCCCTGATCATTTTCCTTTCCATTTGCCATCCAGTCTCATCTTTGAATATATGCCCTCTCTCCTTCTTGGTCCCAGTTGCCCCCAAAAGCTCCGTTTTCCTTTCTTCTGAGGTAGGGACGTTGTTCATAGAAGAATAACTCTTAGGGAAAATAATCTCCCTGCGTACCACCTCCCCCCAGATTAGACCCATTTTTAAATTGTATTTTTATATATTTTAAAAAATATTTCCTTTGGCTGTACTTGGAACTGTTATGGGCTATACGTTGCCTAGAGGTCCTATGTTTGACACTTCTGGAGGAGAGTATGTTTTTTGAGGATTGTGTTATACAAGAATAGGGATAAGAACTACACCTGGAATTTCATTAACATAGAGAATTCCCGGGTGAGGAAACTCTCTACTGATGTAGGTTGGCCCCTATGGAGAACACTGAGAATTTGAGTGATTTTTCTTAGGGTCACACAGACAGCACAGGCCACTGTACTGTGAAGTCTCTAATAATAATAGCCTTTATTATTATTATTATTACTAACAGCTAAGGCTGATAAAAGAGAAAAATGAAAAATACATAAAAATCAGACAAAAGAATTAAAAATTTTAGCAGTTTGGATCCATTTTGTATGGTCTCAATCAGGCCTATATACCTCAAAAGGCCCCTAAGGGTCTCACTTTTGCAGCACAGGAAAATCACAGAATGTTAGAACTAGACCTTAAAAATCATTTAGTTCAGCTCTCATCTTTCACATGAGTATGCTAAGCCCTCAGAGTGACTTGTCCAGGGTAACAGGATTAAGGAATGGCAAAGCTTCTGTCATAATGATGACCCAAGAGTCCCTAAGAAAATACTAAACCATATTGTACAGCCCATCTGAATAGTTAAGAAGGCTGGGTAGTGTGCAACATGTTTTAGAGCTATTTTCATCTAAAATGGTAAGAAATATATATATATATATATACACAAAGGTTTCATGTTTGAAGAGATAAGTCTTCAGCATTCTAGAAAACTTGGTTTTTCAGAATAATTCCTTGAGTATACAAAATAGGTAAGACTTCACTGTATAAGAAAAAATTAATATGTAGGGAGAAGAAATAATAATAAATAACATCTACATGGCACTTTGTTTTCCAAAGAACTTTACATACATTATCTCTTTGGAGCCTCCCAACTACCCTGTAATTTAGGCTTCATTTTACAGATGGGGAAACCAAGACCAAAAGGTTACATGACTTACCCAGACTCATACAACTGATGACTGAGCCAGGATTTAAATCCAGGACTTCCTGACAGAGTCTAGCACTCTGCCTATCACTGTACCATAGGGTCTGTGGGAAGACAAATAATAGTTTGGAATAAACTAAAAGATGGAATAATTGATAATATAAATGACCTAGATGCCTCAAGATCTTGAAGTAGTATATGCAGGACTTATATAGATGCAGTGATTTTTAAAAAATGTTGCTGTAATTCTCAGCTTCATGTCACTTGCAAATACAAGTTCATGTAAGAGCTCATGGTGTAGTGGATAGAGAGATGGCCTCAAAGATAGAAAGACCTGCGTTCAAGTCCCATCTCTGACATTGGGCAAGTCTCAGTGCTGTAGGCTGAGACTTGTAGTCAGAAAGAAGTTGCCAGACTGTATTGAGAGAGAATGTTCTCATCTAGGAGTTCTCTCTACCACTGATAACACAGGTCCAGTTCCCATCCCTAACATCAGCAAAAATAATATCAATAGGATATGTAGCAGCTTATGTTTTACAAAGAATTTTATGTCTTTTGATTCTTAGAACAACTCTTACTCTAGGGGTAGAAAGATCATAAGCTTATAGATTATCTAGTTTGTATCCCTTATTTTAGAGGTAAGAAAATTGAAGCCCAGCAAGGTTAAATGAATTATCCATGATTAAATCACCGTGATAGGTGATTTAAACCATGGGCCTCTGGCTCCAAATGCAAAACTCTGAACTTGACCACACTGTCATGAATGTCATACATTCTGATACCAGCCTTTCTCTGCTCTTTTAATTGGCTGGTTCTGGCACATGTAGGCTTGGGAAAGAGGCAACCACAATTATTAAAATTGACTGAAAATGAAATGACAGATACTGAAAGAGCCCCCTTCAAGGACTCACACTTGAGTAAAGTGCCAGGACTTGGTAGCATCCCTTTTGGCTGCTCAGAAAGCTTTTTATTCCTTATCCCTGGTTCTCAAATGTGTCCTAGCTAGGTGAATTTAAGGCAGGTGAAGTGTCAGCTACTATATTGGTCTGTTAAGATCCTCTTATGAGCTTAGTTAGAATGCAGTAATTCTCTAAGAATGCCAGCCTCAGACCAAACATTTGACACTTACTAGCAGTGTGACTCTGGGTAAGTCACTTAACGCCAATTGCCTAAAAAAAAAAAATTACTGATGTTTTCCTTGAGTATAGGGATAAGGACTGGACCTGTGATATCATTGGCGTAGGGAGCTCTCAGGTGAGGAAACTCCATGGACCAATACAGGTCAGCATCTTCTCTGCCATTTATGGTCCTAGAGAGTTTATTGGAGCACTGAGAGATTAAGTAATTTGCCCAGGGACACAAAGCTGACATGTGTCAAAGTCTAGATTTTGAACCAGCTCTTTCATTACACCATACTGCCTTTTTCTTTAATTTGTTGTAATTGTATTTGCTTATAGAATTTTAAGTTTTTTCCATTTCCAATCCTTATCAGATGTTTAGTATTTCTTATATCGTGCTTTGATTTTTGCCTTTACAAATCCTGTAGTTATTTTTTATTGTGATTTCGTGGGACATGCCTCCCTAATCTGTTATTTTCAAAGGTAAAAGGAGTAGAATTCACAGGGAGCTCAGGGACCCTTCTCTCTAACATCCTCAACAAGTGATGGGGAACTCATTACCTTAGGAGCTGGTGTTAACTGTAGCCCATTCCACTTTCTGTTGGAAAGCTTTTCCTTTACATTGAACCAAAATCTGCTTCTCTGTAACTTTCACCCACCATTAGAATGTGATACCCTGAGCGCAAAGAGTGTCTTAATTTTTTATTTGTACCCTCAGCGTTTTGCACATAGTAAGTGCTTAATGTTTTTTCATTTGTTCGTTGTTCACTTCACTTAATTATACTCTCCGAACCTGCTCAGTGAGAACAAGTCAAATCCCTTCCTCACTTTTTCCTCTTTTCTGGGTTTTTTCTCCTGCCTTTTAAAATTATTTTGTTTCATGCTTTATGTTCCTTCCAATTTTAACATACCAACAATTTTAAAGTTGTGTTTTTCTTTAAAATGTTTTGGTTTCTATTCTAAGCTGTGTACAAGTTCTTGGTTTTATCTGTTTGTAATAATTAAGTATAATAAAAGGATTTTGAGACCAGTTTTGTAGGACAGAAGATAAAATAATGGAAACCTTTTTAAGGGACAAGACATCAACTCAAAATTTGAATGTCAAGAAAATTCTAAAAATGCCCCAATTGTGAAATAAATAATTTTAGTTAGACTTCTAATAAAATTTACAAATACAATATTAAGTATAATTAAAGTTTATTTATTGATATGTAGTTATATATTATTTATATTATATGCTATATATGTTTGTATATGATATTTGTTATGATTAAAGTAATATTTTTCAAAGTCAGTGTGTTTTAATATTTGGAGTCTTTAATTTTCAGAATGTATACATTTTTGTATTTTAAAAATAAAACCTTATGTTACTACATTTACTAATCAATTTCAGAATATTTTTATCCTCCAAAATTAGTATATTCATAGAAATATAATTTGTAATCATAATTTGTACAAAATCATAATATTCTTTCCTTCTCAGTTAACTTTGACTATTTTTTAATTGTATAAAATAGTAACCTGAGTAAAGAGTAGTACAGTGGTAAAAACTCTGGATTTGGAAAGAGAGAGCCTGTTTTCAAAACATGATTCTGCTGCCTTGTGACCTTGGGCAAGTCAAACTTTCTTGGCTTCAGTTTCCTCAACTATAAAAGGAGGAAGTTGGACTCTCTAAGGCTCCTTGCAACTCTAAATCTGTTATCCTAGTAATTTTATAACCAAGTGACACTGAAATATGCATTTTCATGCCCATATTTTAATGTTGCACATATACAGAGTGAAACTAAAGCCATGTTTTAGGAATTCAAACTCCTGAAAGCGTTCATTATATTTGAGCATGAGTAAATATTGAAACATTTTATGCATCCTTATAAACTTACGGTGCTGATAAACTTATATTTTGATTTGTTATGTTATGTATATATATATATGCAGTCAATAATGCAATCACACTTGCCACTTAATTACCATGTTATTCCTACACACACTGGATTGCTTACAAGTCATAAGTATCGAGTCAGGATTGGCAGAAAATTAAGCTTTCTGAAGCCTATCTTGCTGGTTTCACCAAGTGAAAAATTTTTATGTGCCTGTTACTGTCAGTACAATTACCCACTTTAACTTTACAGTAAAATTGGCATTTGAAATATTCTGGATCTTACTCTCCACATTTATTTTTCATTTGCAAGTGAGATTAATATATCAGTGTGCAAAGACTTAGCTATAAGCTAAGCTAAAAGATGACTGCCTTTCAAAGCCCTTTATTATCTGACTCCTTCCTACCTTACCAGTCTTTTAACACTTTACTGCTCTGCATATATGGTGCTCTACAATCCAGTGATACTGGCTTCCTTGCTGTTCGTTGCACAGGACTCTGTCCTGATTGATTCTGTGCATATTAGCTGGTTGTGCCTTATACTCAGAATGCTCGCTCTTCTTACCTTGCCGCCTGACTTCCTGGGCTTCCTTCAGGTCTCAGCTAGGTTCCCATCTTTCTGTAAGAAGTCTACTCGTTTCCCTTCCACTTCCCCCTGTGGCTACTTCCAATTAGCCCCTCATATGCCTTGTTGGTACATAGTTTGTGTGTGTCTCTCCCAGTAAAATCTGAGCTTCTTCAGGGCACGAACTCTTTTTGCCTATCTTTTGTATGTATGTATCCTCAGTTTTAGCGCAGTGCTTAGCACATTTTAAACAAATAATAATTATTGTTTATATAATGCTTATTGACTGACTGTCTACATACATTATGGCAAGTTGGTCATTCTTCCTTCCCCCAAGTGTTTTTTACTTGAGGTTCTTTGTGTTTTTATAATTTTTTCAACTGTTCATCATGATTGTCATATGTAAAGTTGAATATAAAATGAAATTTGGCATAAATCATAGTAACAAGTAACTAGTGGTATCTTTTGTAAATTTCCTATGTTCAGAGAATTAGTACTTTTCTAGTGGTAAAAGTTTACAAAGCCAAACAAAACTGATTATAAAATGTAATTTTCAAAATCAGTATTTTTAACCTTTCAATATAGAAAAAAAATCTGCAAATGAGGGAAGCTTCACTGATAGCAAAATATTACATTTAAAACAGCATAAATTTTTTTCCTCAAAATCATGTATGATCTTGGCCTTACAGAATTCTAATCTTCCTTGAAGTTTGTAATCATCATAATGTATAATTATGTTTCTTTCTTTTTGCAGTAAACTGTTGAAGACTGCTGCACAATTTCCACTCATAGTGGCCATTGGTGTGGTTGCCTTTGGGTCTACACACTTATACAGAGTGCCATACTTTGTAGTCATTCCTCTTTTACTCCATATGTTGTCGAGTATTTGATTTGAGAAATAGTAGGGGTACTTTGGCTGTTTAGGAAAGTAACAAGAAAGAAAAACACACAGATTCATCGACTTGGACTGCAGGATCGTTTGGAGAAGACAAGTCTATTTTTACAATATGAAAATTCAAAACTAGTTTTATAACCCCTGAGGAAAATATTTGAAGCATGATTTTGTTTTTGTGGTGTGGTATTTGTCTACTGATCATTTTGAAAAATGAACATAAGGAGTTTAATGACCAAAATCTTTCAGGATTTCAATTTCTGTGCATACAGTCTATTTGTTTTATGATACTTGTGATGTTTTTATAGTCTAGATTCAGTAGATACAGCATTGTTTGTATTGACATTACAAGCATTTTGTTCTTTCATTCAGTTTTTCTACTGAAATGTGTGTTCCTTTGTATTTACTATAGTTTGTATATTGAGAATTAAATCTTAAAGAGGTGGATGAAATTCATAATACCATAATTTCCTCAGAAAACAAAATACCAAGAATACTTTTTGATCTGTTTTGAAAAACCATGAGGTGTATTGTTAACATTCTTTTATGTTTGCAAGGTTATATACTCACTTTGAATTTTTCTTGGCCTTCTGACAAGATATTTTTCAGTAACCTTTTAAAATTGATTGTTAAAAGTATCAAGAGCTCAGAAGTTAAAGAAATAGTCTTTTGTTATTTGTCAAATGCTGACTATCATTTTGTATTCATGAATACCTTGAGTCTCCTAAATAATGCCAGTGTTTAGTCATAAGAAAACAATTTTTCATAGTTATTCACTTACTGGCATTGAAATAATTATTTCAATCTGTGCCTTCATCAAATCTAAGTTTGGCTCTTTGCAACTTTCGTCCATTGCTTCTTGTTCTGTCCTATGGGGCCATACAGAATAAGCCTAATCCATCTTTCACATTATGGCCCTTCAGATACTTGAACACACTTCTCCCTTCCCCTAGTGTTTTCTATTTTCTGGGCTAAACGTCTTCTGTTTCGTCAGTCAATCTTCATATTACGTAGACTTAGTGTCCTTGATTTTCCTGATTGCCCCACTCTGAACGCTGTCTAGTTTATTGATGTCCTCAAGTAGTGATGCCTGGAACTGGACACAGTGCTCCAGATGAGGTCAAGAATGGGCTAATGCGGAGAGACGATAACCTCTTTATTTCTGGAAACCATACTTGTCTTAATGCAGCCCAAGATCACTTGAGGCTTTTTAGGCAGCCACATCACACTGTTGACTCATGTTGTATTTGCAGCCCATGAAAACTTGTGGATCTTTTTCAGATAAACTTGTCTTTTTATTTCTGTCTCATCAGGTATTTGTGAAGTTGGGAGGGGAGGTTTGTACCCATTTGTAAAACTTTACATTTTTGTAGCCAGTAAAATACCTTCCAATGTCCATCTTATTAGATTCAGCCCATTGCTAGTCTGTCATTATATGGGATCCTGACTGTTGTCCACTCTGTTAGCTATCCCTCCCAACTTTGTGTCACCTGCAGATTTGATGAGCATGCCATCCATATCTTAATTTTTTAAATAATAATTTTCCCCCAATTACATATAAAGACAATTTTTAACATTCACTTTTCAAAAATTTTGAGTTCCAAATTTTCTCTCTCCTTCCCTCACTCCCCTCAAGACAGTAAGCAATTTGGTATAGGTTATACATGTTCAATTATGCAAAACCTATTACCGTCTTAGTCATGTTGTGAAAGAAGACACAGACCCAAAGGAAAAAAAAACATAAAAAAATACAGAAAGTGAAAAAATAATATACTTTGATCTGCATTCAGACTCTATCAGTTCTTTCTCTGGAGGCAGATAGTGTTTGTCTTGGATTATTGTATTGCTGAGAATAGCTAAGCTGTCCACAGTTGATCCTCATAGAGCATTGCTGTTACTGTATACAATGTTCTCCTGGTTCTGCTCACTCCATTTTGCATCAGTTCATATAAGTCCTCCTAGCTTTTCCTGAAACCATCCTGCTTGTCATTGCTTATAATACAAGAGTATTCTATCAAAATCATATACTACAACTTGTTCAGCCATTCCCCTACTGATGGGCATCCCTCAATTTCCAATTCTTTGTCACCACAAAAAGAATTGCTATAAATATTTTCATACATATAGGTCCTTTTTCCTTTTCTTTGATCTCTTTGGGATACAGACCTACTAGTGTTATTCCTGGATCAAAGGGTATGCACAGTTTTGTAGCCTTTTGGGTATAGTTCCAAATTGCTCTCCAGAATGGCTGGATTTGTTCACAGCTCCACCAATAGTGCATTAGTGTCCCAATTTTCCCATATCCCCAACATTTGTCATTTTTATTTTCTGTCATGTTAGTCACTCTGATAGGTGTGAGGTGGTACCTCAGAGTTCTTTTAATTCACATTTCTGTAATCAATAATGATTTATAGCATTTTTTCATATGACTATAGATAGCTTTAATTTCTTTAGCTGATAACTGCCTGTTCGTGTCTTTTGACCATTTTGACTAATGATTAGACCAATAATAAATTAGATTTTTATATTACATGATTTCATTATAGTATAACATAGTACATTTCATAATTGGGATAGAGACTGAACATTTGATTTCATTGATAAAGGGTACTTCCAGATGAGGAAATTCCTTCTACCAATGTAAGGCGATACCTTCTCCCCAGCTTATAGTTTGAAAGTTGCATAGGGTACTGGAGGTTAAGTAACTTGCCCAGAATAACGTAACCAGAAGTGGGACTTGAATCCAGATGTTCCTGGCTTCAAGTCCAGTTTTCTGTTCTTTGTGCCAAGTGGCCTCACATATTTTGTAGTGATGGTAAAGAAATATATATAAAGAGGATTATCAGAATCATAGATTATAGAGAAGTTTATCCTAAGACTTAAAAGTTCACAGTAACAAATGCTTACTTTATCAAATTAAATTTATTAAAGTTTTTAATAATAATCCACAATAAACAAAGATATATATATATATGCATCATAAAGAGAAATAGGGAATTATAAATATTCACTTAAATTGAATAATATTGGCCACTTATATGGACTGAATTCATAGGATCATGGTTTGACTGTCTAATGAAACTAGACAAATAGTTTCGTGTTTTCCATTTGCATCTAAGTAGATGCAAACTAAAAATGCTGGTCTGTTTAGATAAGTTTAGAAAATTATTTCTTCACATTTATATCTACAAATTGAGTATTTACTAAAATTCTAAATATTTCTATACCTTTGATGTAAATGCTTATTTAACTTAGTTACATAGAAAGTCAATTTAGTGGAAAGTACAAAAGAAAGATAATCAGGAGACGTAGAATCATGTGTTTAGAGCTGAACAGGCCTTAGAGGACACTGAGTTCAACTCTTCCTTTTATAGGTGAGGAAACTGAGGCATAGAGAGGTTAAATGAAATATGTTCTTGACTTAGGCCTGCTATTAACTTATTTGGCCTGTTCGTAACTTTTAAAAATATTGAATAAAACAGGGAAAGCTGAACTAAATACATGATATCTAAGTTTCTTTTCAGTTCAAAATTATATTCTATCTTGATTTGTTAATTTTTTTATCTTAATTTTTTTTTAATGAATTAGGGTACACTATTCTGCAGTATTTGAGGAATTCATCTAGGCTTATGAAGTTAATCGGGAAAAGGCATTGTGGAATGTCAGTCAACAAGCATTTATTTAGTGTACCTACCATATTCTAGGCACTGGGTATACACAGAAGGGTAAAAGGCATGCTTGGCTTTCACAGAACTAACAGTCTAATGAGGGAAATATGTAGGCAGCTGTGTACAAACAAGATATATAGAAGAATAAAATTGAGATAAATAATAGAGAGAAGGTAATAGCACTAAGGGGGATTTGGATCTTCACAGTAAGGACATATTAAAAGTATCTTTAGGAACTTTATACATGTAATCAAATTATACAAGAAAAAAGTTTTCCACAAGCAGAAAAACTATATATGTTTGTATGCATGCCTGCATACACGTGCATGTTCTTAGGTAAAAGTGAAATGATACTTTTACAAAGTAGAGTCAGTATTTTGCTTTGGAATCAGAAAATTACTTCCATCTTTTTGAACTGAGAGTACTACTTTGAAATCAGAAGACCTAATTTCAGATCCTGGCTATGCAACTTAATGCATGTATGAATCACAGTTTCCTCATCTGTAAAATGAGGGGTTGGAGTAAATGACTCCTGAGGTCCCTGCTAACTAGCTCTAATTCTTATGATCCTATGATTCCTTGCTTCAGAATTCCAGGCTGTTTTTCTAATTAAGCATTTAACACTTCATATCCTATATCATTCCGAGAACACATCAGACTCAAAATTCTAGCCTTATGTTCTTTTTAATTTATAATGATTATAAAGTAAGATTCAGTGATGCTAATTGTATCAAGCTAAAACATTTAAAAGTAGATATATGCCCAGATCTCAAAATTAATAATAATTTACTAAGGGTGGACTGATTTTCATTTGTAAATTAAGAAATTTTTAAAGAGAATATCTACTAAACAAAATTAATCATTGGAGGGGGAATAAATTCATCTAGAACGAGTAAAAAAAAAACCCACAAATGTCTAAAGCCATCACTGTTCTTTTCTAACATAGAAAATGATGACCCGTGTTTTGTTTTGTTTTCCAGATCTCTCTGTCTCTCTATTGCTTTCAACTCTTCTATTAGTGCTGAAAGGGAGGCTTTTTTCTTGATGTAAACCAGCATTATCAGTTCTTTTTATTTTTTTTTAATAATACCTAGCCTCCAGGTGATTATTGAGGGAGAGTTGCACATTTCCCTTCACTAACACTAAAGATGTTTCTGGGCACTCTACATTAGCAGCCAATAAGGGTGGTAGAAACAAGAACAAAAAGCAAGGGGACCATAGTTGCTGACTTGTTTGGATTGTCAGGGCCTACTGTATTTGAAACCTTGAATCCTGAACTCTGAATTCTTTCCTATATGAAATTATGGCACATGAACAGAGGCTAGCACTGACCTGGATCCTGCTTTGATGGACTAATTGCAAATAATTCTTATTCGTTAAAAACCCCTTTCTTCAGCAGTATTTGGTTAATGGAGCTCTAGTTACTGTATTTAAGTATTGATTGTAATGAGGCATCATTTTATTAATTCAGAAAAATCTTTGCTTTTAGTTCCCTGTATAAGTTTTCAAGATTCTGTCATAATTGGTAGCATATGACATTTTCAAAACTTGATTCATAAAAAGCATTGCAGTAACCACACAGTTCAAAGGAAAGACCAAAGCATCCTATGGTTGAAGAGGAAAATACCATATGAAAAAATATGATTGATCTAATAAAATCTTTTTGTTAAACTTGTTTCATTGAACTAGAAATGCAAATGTCTGGTTCTTTGTTCCTTATGAACTAAAGTATAAAGCTGTATAAGGTTTAGAGAGAAAATATTAGTGACCATAGGTTTCTCAAGATAGATTTGAAAGAATGAGGAACATTTCATTATAGGATGAACATAGACAATATACCTCAATTAAATGTGGAAGGAAAAATATTTATCACATCCTCTTTTAGTTTCTTCGCAGAGCTGTATCTTGATGATAGAATTTCATTTTTCTATGATCTTTTCATAACCTTGTTTGGCATGCTATATTGCCAGCAGTAATTATGTTTTGAAATGCCAGATCACAGATTAAATTGCTGATGACTTTTTATAGGACTTGATAGATAACCAAGTCACAACGTGTCTTTATTCTGTAACTTCTAACTTTGAACATTTGTGAAGAACTTTGTTGATTTATTTTGTTTGGGCCGATGAAAATTTGCTTCTGAAAACACTGAGAATAGCATTTTATAGGTTTATATTTGCCCTTTTTTTAAGTTACTTTGATTTTTAGTATTTATATGGTAACATAATTAGTAAAAAAATTATTGATATGTTCCAAGGCCTCAAAAGGGCACATTTTATATTTTACATTACACTTGTTCTGTGTCATATCAGATTTTTAAAAATCTTTTTGTAAGGAAAAATGATAGGTTTTTTTTTTAAAGTTTGAGCATAAAGCACTGAACTGGAAATTATTGAACAGTATTCGTAAATTTAGAATGCACTTTTGCCACCAAAGCTACATCCAACTGCAATATACCTCTGGGTTCTTGTGCCAGTGAACTATATTTAGCAAACAAATGCGTATTGGGATGAAGCAAAAACAATTTTTCACATTTTTAAGCTAGCACTTATAATAATAAATATGTAATTGGCAAAAGCTTGTACTTTGTACCTTTGTTTTTCTATATGTTTAAAGATTTTAGAATAGTATCACAGCTTTATTTGATTTCTGAAATAGTGGTATCTGGTTCTTCATTTGAAGTAGCTAATTTACATTATTTGATGTTAATTTGCCTTAATTTTTATATTGCTTGATCTTTTTGTTGTCAATAAAAGTGTCCCTCATTTAATGGAAAACACCAATAGTTCCAGGGAACTTCGCTGTAAAGCAGATTTGGTTTATTGGTTACAATTTTTCCAAAAAGCATTTGACTGCCAAGATAATGGTAAATGTGCTATGTTAAGGGGAAAAAACCACAAAAATTTAGAATTGGACTTTATAGGTATCCCCCTTGTTCTACAGATATTAAAACTGTTGTCCCAAGAGAAAAAGTGACATGTAGTCATTCACCTTGGGAGCAGTTCACTTTTTACATTTGAGGTTAACCATAATGACTCTGCCAGCAGTTCAAATTGCACATGCTCCCAAGGCAACATCAGTCATTCAGTTCAGGAAGCATTTCTTGAAGCAGCTACCATGCATTAGGCACTGTGCCAGATTCTGGAGAATGCAAAAACAAAAAGGAAAACTCCTCCTGGGTCCCTTCCAGCCCTTAAGAGTCTTTGGCTCCGGCACCACTATGAAGGAAACTTGACACAAAGAACCTACTAGATGTACTCAAATAAAACTTTAATTTTTTTAAAATATCAAAGTTAAGGGAAAATCAGGATGCCACATCAACCATGCTAACATAATAATTCTACTGTTGTATTTAATTCACAAAATAGAATTACTAAAACTGAAAATGTACAAGTCATACTTTGCCTCCAATGTCACCCTATAGATGTAGTAGATTCGCCTTTATGACAAGCTCTAACACTGCTGACTTCTCGTGTCAGGCAATCTTGCCTTATTTTTTTTCTACTCTTACATCATGTGACTTCACTGGCTTCTCACTGCCTGCTAATACTTGTACAATTGAAAGTTCGACAAGGTTTTGTGCTAAGAGTGACTGACTGGGAGTTAGAGACCTCTTGCCGTATTCCTGGCCCTGTCCATAACCTAGCTGCATGACCTTAACTTGTCTTAATTGCAGAACTCTCTAGGCCTTGGTTTCATCATGTAGAAAATGCAGGGGGTTGGACTAGGTGATTCCCTAAAAATCCTTTATAGCTATTGTATTTGATTCTATACCTTGTCTGACAGCTACTTCAACAACAGTTAGTAGATTATGCATAATTGTTTGTTTAATTGAAAAATTGCTGCTATCCTCAGGATAGTATTAATTGGGTTCAGCAACATGCTAAACATTGTTGAATTTAAGCAAGTGCTATAGTTTCTCTGTTATGCACAGATTGCTCAATAGTTATTAGTGGCAGCAAGGACCATGTGGAAGTAAAGAAACTATAAATTCAGTAGATGATGTTGCCGTTTCATTAATTCTTAAAGTGCTTTGCAAATTTTAAACACTATAGAAATTAATGTTAACATCTGTTAAGTGGGAAATGTATGTATTTCACGTATTTATGTTTTGTACATGTTCAAAAGTATATTTTTAAAGTTCCAAACTTTCCCATAGTGGATTTTTTTAATGTATTGTAAATTTGGCAGTCATACAGTTAGATTTTTTTAAAAAATGCAGCTCTAAATGTTTTATTTTAAATATAAGCTATTATTTCTAATATAGTTTTAGAACAATAAGAATTTGACATTTCACTAATTATAAATGTGGCAAAATACATCGGTCAGTATGACCTGTACTCATAGGGAAACCAGGCCAAAACTGAGCTTATGTTCTCACTGTGACCTTGGATTTCTAGTCTTATAGGGCAAAATAGACTCTGCCTTAAAACAGTGAAGAAGAATGCCCTATGGTTTTTTGGAAACTGTAGGTTTCGCTATGAACATTCATCTCAAATTGGCCAAAAATCTTTTTCTTCAAGGTCAGTGAAATAGGGCTTTAAAAATATAAGCTACTCATTTCCTTTGTATTTGGGGAACTCCCTTACTTTCTAGACATTTCATTTAAAATTCAAATGAACAGTTATAATACAAAGAAATAGGAAATTGATGACACTAAATTATTAAATTCTAATTTTGAAACAGTTGGAAGCATCTATGCCCTTGCCTTTACATGTGAAAATCTGAATGTTAACATGTAATTGTTGTCTTAAAGATCCAGCAGTCATGCATTTCTTCCCAGGTTTTACCTTGGCCAGGGACCTCTCCCCACAAAGTGTTTAGAAGCATGTGGTGTGGGAGCATTTAAATGTACTTCAAATTAAAAAAAAAAAACTTGAGTGATTTATTTTTAATCCATTAAACCTATATGCCTAATGTACCTGTTTTGAGGTTCTTTTCCCTCTCCACCTCAATTACCAAGACTGAATAGATTTTTTTTAATCAAAAAATTATATGTATGTATTCCTAAGACAATAGATGTGATTCCTGTTTGAACTCCAAGTTGTGTTTTGATCTGTATTCTTAATTGAAATTTCCCCATATTTGTGGACTTGATGGGCTGGTTCATTCAAAGTTGTTTTTTAATTCATCTCTTTTCATACTAAATTTCTGTTCTCACTGATTTTTACTGAATGATAAGATTCTCCGAAAGTCTCTAGAGATTATACCTTTGACTAAATTGAGATGGAAGCAGAGAAAATGGAAAGTAATAGAAGAAATTCATTCCCAGGCCCAGTGCTGTCCCATATCAGGCTTTCATACTTTAAAGTTAGGCTCAAAGAGAGGCTGTATGTAATGATGAGATATGAGATATAGAAATCTTTTTGCAGATAATGTTCATGTACAGACCATGTAGTGCATAGTAACTGAACTATGCTGTACACTCACTCCCATTCAGTGCAAAGGGTTACTATATCATAGTAAAACTACTAAATTATGTAACATGGACTGAAAAGAGAACTGTCTTCCAAGTCTTGGAACATGGACGTGCATGCTTTTCTTCAGAACTTTGTACAGTGTTTGTTGTGCTAAAGACACATTTGTGTGCACTTGTTTTGTATGGTATAATTAACATTATTATATCTGACTCGTAATTCACAAAAAGTGCTACTTACCCATGCTCTATATAGAGTGTTGTAAATGGTTTTTTTTACCTTGTTTCAACTCTCTGCTATTAGGTGTAGGGTGTAGTGCGTGAATACTTCAGTCCTTGCTCAGGTATTAATGTGTAGCAGTTTTTGGTGCTTTCTTTTTAACCCATCATATTCAATGTTTTAATGTTCAACAATAAATTTGATGAAAAAGAGACTCTAGTGTGTAAGTGGCATTAATTACAACCTCTCTTCCTAAAGATCCTTGGTGCCAGATTTAAAGTAGACTGGATTTTTTTCCCCAAACCTAACAATTTGGAACATTAGTAACATGGAATACAATGACCAACACGTTATAGGCAATACAATAGTAAATAAAATTACAGAAAGGATGTGCTGTGCCTATGAGATATCAAATCAACTTTTAGAAGGGAAGCAGATGTTTATTTCTCAAAATCTGAAGAAAACCAACTTTACCTTAATTTTTATCATGTTTCAGTAAAAGGTTTTAAGTAAGCCATAAATGGGGGAGGGGAAAATTCACCACTAAATTAGCCCTCTATTTGGACTGAGAATAATAACGAAGGGAGGGCACATATCTAAAATAAATTAAAACTTACCATTCAGGAACAGCTAGGGGGCATAAGAACAGTGTTAGAACACTTGCCCTTGTGACTAGATCGAGACAAGAAAGGGCTAGGAGGATTCAGGGAAGACAAGTTTGCCTGTTGGTCTGAGCTACCACTGCTGATGAGCAGGCCCTATTTCTTCTAGCAACAAGACTAGCCAACCACCTTTTACTGAAACAAAGCATGCATGTAAATCTCCTTATATAGTAGGTTACAATCTTCCATTCTGAAAAAGGATGATTTAATTATAACATGCATATTGCCAGTAGCACATACACACCGTCACTGTCACACACGGCTAAGGAAAAAGTTCCTGAGATAACTTTAATTTTAAATTACGATAACTTGTAGTCACAGGCTCCCCTGAATGTTAAAAATCCTAAGGGATTATGAAAGGTAGGTAGGTATAGAAAATGAAACACTGGACTAGGAGTCAAGCCACTAACTAGCTGTGCGAACTTGGGTAAGTTCCCTAACTTGCCTCATCTGTAAAATAAGGGATTGGAATAGGTGGTCTCTGAGGCCTCTTCCAATGCTAAAAGGACTATAATTTATAGATGATGACAATAGCTAACATTTATGTAGCACTTACTATGTGCCAGACACTGCGCTAAGTGCTTTGCAGTGATCACAACAAGCCCGGGAGATAGGTACTATTATTATCCACATTTTACAGTTGAGGAAACTGAGGCAAAGATTAAGTAACTTGCCCAGGGTCACATAGGTAATAAGTGAGATTGCATCTCAGCTCGGGTCTTCACAAATTATTCATTCCTTAAGTGGTTCCAAAAGTTATTCCTTAAAGTATGTTATTGTAACAGTTGTAATGTCCAACTGAAAATGTCTCGAAACCATGATTGATGGTGTACCAATGTGCTGCTCTGATCACTGTACCTTAAGAAAGACAAGCAGAGCCATTCGTTGAAAAGCAGCTATTGTGCAGAGGCCGGTAGGGGGTGCAATGGTTAGAGTCAGGAAGATCAGCATTCAAGTCCGGCCTCAAATACTTACCAGCTGTGTAACCCTGGACAAATTACTTAATCTCTCTTTGCCTCAGTTTCCTCAACTGTAAAATGGGATGATAACAGCACCCTGGAACATAGAAGGCGCTTTATAAATGTTACTCCCTTTCCCCTTCCACCAGGAGGACACACTAAGACTTCTCCATCTATAAAAACCAAATAGAATCCTAAAATATTGAAGGGCCATTGTGGATAGAGTGACCATAGATATGTTTAATAGCTATTCAGCCCTTAAAGTTGGAAATTTTAAAGGTTTCTTTTTTTTTTTTTAAACTGTAGTACATGTATGGAACTCATTGCCTCCAAGAGTCAGGAATGGGGAACAAATGCTAAAATACGTATACTTCTGGTTATGGCAAATTGAGAAGGGACAAAGGGGATATAAAAGACCAGAGGAAGGAAAAGACAGTAGGAAAGAAGACACATAGATACTGGGGGAAAGGAAAGTAGAGATAGAGACAAAAGCATTGAGAGGTTAACATCTCCAAAATGACCATGTTGTTGGGAATTAAATTGTTCTCACATATTCTGTTCATGGACCATAAGACTAAGAGAAAATTGTCATTATGAATCATCGAATATTAGAGAAGGGCCTTTAGAAATAGTTTGATATAATCCTTTCATTTTTATCAACACTTTTGAAATGATGATTACTATGTATAATTAAGAAATGACTCTGAAGGAAATATCTGTTATCAGCACCAAGACAATGTGATATACTCCTGACGGGCATTGTGGGTGAGAAATAGTGTGACCTCTTTGTGTCAAGGTGGAAGGCTAGAGGTTCACCACCCTAGGAACACAGGCTGAAAATGGAAATAGCTACTGCTGAATTAATTAGTCACTGCCTATCGTAATTGTTAGCATCTTTTAAGCAGAAGAGAATTTTAATATTCTTAGAATGTTACTATTTGAAGAGAGGCGTTATACACACTTTTTTTTCACTTGGGAGAGTCAACATTAATTGGCTTAAATTTAAGGCTTAAACTTACCCAACTGATAAAGGAAGCTCCTTGATGGCCCTCCAGCAACTAAAATAGACCACATTATTTACCGTCTCTAGAATAGGAGTCCTCAACCTAGGGTCTGTTTAAAATATTTTGATAGCTGCATTTCAATATAGTTGGTTTCTTTGATAATCTTTTGTATTCTATTTTTGAGTTTAAAAATATTATTTGGAGGGGGGGTGGAATTGGCTTCACCAGACTGCCAAAGGGTTCCATTGTACAAAAGAAGGTTAAGAAGGTCCTCAGCACTCAAAATTGTGAATAATCCAAAGGTAGAAGGGAATGATCCAAAGGTGCATGGAGTGCATAAACACACTGCACCATATTTCCCAAATGACTTAATGAATGCCATGGAACAGTTATATGACCAGAAAAATAAGTGGGCCTTTTAGGTGGAGGGGAAAAGGATTACGTGAGCAGCCCAAATGCTGCACTGGTACCTATGAAATGTAAAAAGGCCAAGAAGAAGGCCTCTAGCACATTCAGGAGATCTTTGTGGAGGATCTATGAGACACCACGGACACGAATAGTACAATGGGGTAAGGCACAGGTGGGCTGCAATCAGCAAGGTTCAGGGATTACCCACGTTGATGAAATCGCAGAGCCATTGAAATAGAAAGCTTTTTTTCTTGAAAGGAAATGAAAACCTGAGAGACATAGTTTCTGGGTAATGAATAATCAATTTGTTAATTAGGTTAGCAAATAATAAATCAATAACTAGTGATCTTTCTCGGCAACTAAAGACAAGTAATGGAGATACTGAAGGCCTTAATGTACTTTTAGAAAAGGAGATGCCCCTGACAGGTGAAAATCAACCCTGATTAGTGAAAATTAATGAGGGGGTGGACTTTCAAATGAGGATATGGGCTGAAAGCCTTCAGCTCCTCCTGCTGAGAATGTGGCTTGATCATGAGACGCAACCACCTCCAGCAATTTGGACAAAGAAATCACTGTGGTTGGTTTTCTCCTTCATGAGGCTGAATTACCTTAAATTCCAATGCTGGGGTGGTGCAAGGGCATAGACAATGCTTTAGGGCTGCAATTCACCTAGATTAGACTCTGCTCATGCTCTAAACAGAAGTAAGGTCTTCCAATTGGGTGAGGGCCTGCCCAAGCAACAATTAGCAATTAACAATACCCCAACAATTGGGCCAATCTTATCTATCAGCTTTGTCCTTCAGAGAATGGACGAATGACCTATGGGAGCTGGTCCCTGAATGAGGAAATAGAAAGAAAAAGGCTTAATTCTAATTTAATAATCAGTTATTAATATAATAGAAAAATAATCACTTCTCCCATTCTAATGTGAAAATGGCCTAGTACAGGGATAGGGACAGTGGCCTAGGACAGTCAAGTGCACCCTTTGACTGAATCCAAACTTACAGAATAAATCCCCTTACTAAGAGGATTTATTCTATAAAACTTGAACTCAATCAAAGGGCTACACTTGAGGACCTAGAGGACCACATGTGGCCTTGAGGCTGCAGGTTCCCTACCCCTAGCCTAGGAATTTGAAATTTCAGAGAACCTTGTCAAGCTTCTTCCTTTAACACATTAGCACAATAAGATTAACTAATTGTCAGCTTGACAGAGCTTGACCTTGAGGTTAATTTAAGGATAAGATGGGTGCTGTTGTTGTTGTTATTGTTCAGTCGTTTCAGTCATGTCTGACTCTTCATGACCCCATTTAGGGTTTTCTTGGCAAAGAGTGGTTTGCCTTTTCCTTTTCCAGCTCATTTGACAGACGAAGAAACTGAGGCAAACAGGGTTAAGTGACTTGCTTAAGGTCATACAGCTAATAAATGTCTGAGGTCAAATTTGAACTCAGGTCTTCTGACCCCAGGCCTATCTTACACTCTACCCATTGTGACACCTCGCTGCCCATAAGATAGATACTGGCCTTTTTTTTTTTTTTGAGAGGGAAGAATGTTGTAATGAGAGGCATAGCAACAGGAAGTGAATGGAAGTTGCCAAAACACGGGAAATGACTAAAGAGAGGAGGCTTAAACAGGGTGCCACAATGCAGACTGTGCTTTGATCCCTAAAGAAGACTTTTATGAATTGATGCGGTGGAACCTTGGTCAGGTTTGGTGTCCAAGGTCCTAGAACGAGTGGGTTTCTGAGTTCTAGGAGCTTAGAGGACCCATGTGGCAGAGTAGGCAAAGCTTCCACACTAGGCACAAGTTGAAGACATAGCTGCCCACCCACCCTACCCAAAACACCAGGTTCATAAACTTGGCGTCATCCTCAACTCTTCCTTCTTCCTCATCCCTATGATGATTAATCAAATGTCAAGTTTTATTGATTCTGCTACACCGTCCCTTGCATCTGTTCCATTCAGTCCTCTCACACAGCTTCTATCCAGGTTCAGGCCTTCATCACCATCCTTCGAACTGGTTTGCCTGGCCCTCTCTTCCCCACCAGTGTCCATACTAGAGTATCCTGGACTGAATGTCCCTCATTCCAGTGAGTTTCTAGCTGCCCCGCTTCCCTGCAAGAGGCCCTCTGAGCTGAGTCCCTGGAAGTTCTTCTTTCTCGATAAGTTTGCATTTTGTCCCATTGCTGAAAAATAGTCACATAACAGTGACCCACCTGTGTGGGAGAAGCCTGCTGATGTTCTGGGATCTGCGAATTCTCTGTCTTCCAAATAGAGAACAAACCTTAGCTTAGAGTCAGTCAGAATCCTAGCACGAGCTATTAGAGAAAGAGAAAAAGTGGAGGGGGGTAAGGTGGGAGGAAAGAAGTTTGTAATTGTTCCCAGCGCTGAAGTTTCTGCTAAACCCCTGTTGGATGCGGGGTGAAAGTGGGAGGATGATATGGGACTGCAGAAGGGATGAGGTGGGGGGTGGGGGAAAGAAAATGGCTGGGAATCGCCATCTGTTTTGACACTGTCACATGGAAATGAGGCATTGAGAAGGAGGGGAGACCTGGCAAGACACTGCTTTCCCAAACTGTATCCCCTAACATTCCCTAGCTCTAATCTCCAAAGAAAGAATTGATGGAGTCTGAATACAGATCGAAGCATGCTTCTTTTTTTTTTTTTACCTTTTTATTTTTCTTTTTTGGTCTGTATTTTCTTTCACACTGACTAATATGAAATGTTTTGCCTGACTGCGCATGTGTAACATATATCAAATTGTTTGCCTTCTCAACAAGTGGAGAGGGAGGAAGAGAGAGAGAGAGAGAGAGAGAGAATTTGGAACTCAAAATTTTAAAAGATGAATGTTAAAATTGTTGTTACATGTAATTGTGAAAAAAATAAAATATTTTTTAAAAAAAGATTCACCAGCTCTAGAAGTAATGAAGGTTTTTGTATCTAAGCTGGACGGGATTCTTCTGGGACAGAGGTGCCAAGAAGTGTTGGGGACACAGAAAGAAAACAATTAATGGCTAACAAAGATCCCCACCATTTTATGTGATCATTTTTGTGTAATTATTTTCAGTGTATTTGACAATATTTATATACTTTTTTTTCTTTCCAAGACAACTCATGTTAAGGGTGCAACCTATATTGAGACCAATAAAATATTTGAAACGTAGAGCTAGATAGTAGATTCCAACATTACATCTCTGAGAATAACTCCAGTTTGTTCTGAAGATAGACAGACAGATAGATAGAAAGATAGGCAGATAGATAGATAGATAGATAGATAGATAGATAGATAGATAGATAGTAGACAGATAGATAGATAGATAGTTTGTACATGGTTGTTTGCATGTTATCTCCCCCTTAGAAAGTGAGCTCCTTGAAGTCGTGAATTGTGTTTTTTCTTTTGTGTTGTGCTCAACACAGTGCTTGGTATATTTTGGGCACTTAACAAACACTAGTTGACTTGACTGAGGTCCTACAGAAACACCTGTAGCTCCTGCCAGAGAAAGAGAACTCTTGAGGCTTTTTTCCCTTCTTTTTTGAAGAAAGGAAGAGACAGTTCTGCCTTGGCAGGGAGGGCTTTTGGTATTGCATGGTCAAAAGAAAGCTATGTGGACAAGAGACACTGAGAGCCCCTGCTGGGAACAAGGGTGAGGGAGGATGCTCCAGAAGGAGACACAACAGTGTCTTAGCAACCCCAGTCAGGAACAGGAACTGCAAAAGGAGCAGTAGGAGGACAACTGAGAGCAGCCCCCTAAGCCATCTGCTAGGATCTACACCAGGAGGGGAACCCTCATGTTTGGGATTCTTAGGGACTCTATAAAGAAAAGACCATTTTAAACTTGGGAACACTCTGCCTGGCTCTATTCCCCATCCTTTAGCCAGATATGGCCATTTCTAAACTCAAGTTATGATTACCCTTATCAAGGAGATGGTTACTGATCACCATGCATCTCAGAAGGCAGCTCTAACGAGATGAAGCCCAGGGCCTGGTAACAGACAGAAGCTTGACGGACCATGAATCCAGCAGAGAAGGCCAGCGGCAATCAGCAGAGCAGCGCCAAACAGAGACAGGGCATGCTCGGCACTGACCAAGAGGTCAGCAGAGATCCCTCACTCGGGGAGCCCACAGGCATCCAGCAGAGGGTACCAGCCGACCACATCCCCAGAGACATCGGCACTGCATCAATCAGATCTCTTTCACCCAAACTTTTTCTAGCCATACTGCCTTCATTTTGTACTTCTATGATTGATTTTTAAAAATCCAAATGTAGGCCCTACCATTTATTCTTGTTAGACATTAGCTGGTTAGATGTAGCCCATTATTTTGCTTACTGTGATATTTATGTTTTCTGTTAACCCACATTAGGCATCCCTGCCAGCTCTATGTCATTTGCAAATCTGATCACTTGGCTGGTTGTTGACCTTTATTCTCTTTTTTTTTCTTCTTTTTGGTGAGGAAGGTGAGGTTAAGTTACTTGCCTGGGGTCCCACAGCTAGTAAGTGTCAAGTGTCTGAGACTTGGATTTGAACTCAAGTCCTCCTGACTCTAAGCCCAGAGCTCTATCCAGTGCACCCCCTAGCTTCCCCTGACCTTTGTTCTTTTTTCTTTTTTTTCTTTAATATAAATTTATTTATTTTTAATTTTCAACATTCACTTCCACAAGTTTTTGAGTTCCAAATTTTCACCTGTATCACCCCTCCCCCCACCCCAAGATGGCATGCATTCTGAATATCCCTTCCCCTAGTCTGTCCTCTCTTCTATCTCTCCCCCCTTCTCTTATACCCTTCCCCTTCTATTTTCCTGTAGGGCAGGATAGACTTCTGTACCCCATTTCCTGTATTTCTCATTTCCCAATAGCATGTGAAAACATTTTTTTTAAACATATGTTTTTAAAACTTTAGGTTTCAAATTTTCTCTCTTCCTCCCTCCCCACCCACCCTCAATGAAAAGGCAAGCAACTCAATATAGGTTGTACATGTGCAGTTATGCAAAACACATCCATAGTTACATGTTGTGAAAAACTGACTCTATTTCCCTTAATCCAATCCTGCCTTCCCATTTATTCTATTCTTTCTTTTGACCCTGTCCCTCCTCAGAAGCATTTACTTCTGATTACCCCCTTTCCCAATCTGCCCTCCTCTCTATCATCCCCCTTCTCTCTTGTCCCCTTCCCCTATTTTCCTGTGGAGAATATACTGTCCCAAGCTTCGGGGGTTTGTACAACTGTTTTCAGAGATACATGTAGGGACCTGTAAATTTTCAGTTCTTCTAAGGTGGTATGATAAGGGGCAAGGTTTCCTCCTTTCCTGGCCTGCAACTACAAGTATTCCTTTCTGTCCTGTAACTGTGAGGAGGGGTTCCTCTCCACAGCCACTACAAGCTCCACCACGCCAGCGCTCTTCCTCACCCCAACACCACCGCCCAGAACTGTGACCCAGATCCAAACATGGGCCAAGCAAGAGATTCCTGCCTCAGCACTGGCAAAGAGATCCCTGCAATCCCTCTCTGATCAGCCACTGGATTCCCCCTCAGGCTGTGGGCTGGAAGCTCGGGAAGCAGCTGCCCCGCCTCCCCCCCCCCTCCCGCCAGGGCCACACTCTTGGGGAATGGATCTGAAACCCTGCCTTCCTGTCTCAGGACCACAGAAACAGACTTTTCCCACTGACCTTCTAAGTTGTCTTTGGCATTCCTGGATTGAGGAGTCTGGAAACCGCCACAGCTGCCCACAGTCCTCTGAGGCCTGCTGCAGTTCACTGCGGCCTGTGCCCCATGCCATGCTACACTCCGCTCCAGCACAAGCAATATACCTTTCTGATCAATCATCCAGGTTGTCTTGGGCTGGAAATTTGCTATGTCTTTTTGCGGGTTCTGCTGCTTCAGAATTTGTTTAGAGCCATTTTTTTAATGAGTATTTGGAGGGGTTTGGGGAAAAGCTCAAGCAAGTCGCTGCTTTCACTCAGACATCTTGGCTCCTCCCCCGACCTTTGTTCTTGAAGACCAAACACTGTATCACAAATTTGATCGGTATTGGTACACTGGGAGTGGTAGTGTTGCAGTATGAGAGGTTGAGACCCCTCAAAGACTGGAGTACATGATGGGTCGTCTGGAATGAATTCACAGACTCAAGCATTCTATAAGTCAAGTTGGCAAAAAGTTTATTGTTATACTTCTTAGCAGGCAAGGATTCTTAAAGTATCCTGCAACCTTAGAGAGGTACAGTTAAAGTTTATATAGGATAAAATACAATAAAACATGTTCCAAATATGCTAACTAGGTGATTCAGGGTGGGATTAGGGAGTGGTTAAGGAGTGGTCAGTTCTCAAAAGAACATGCACTTCTTGTACCTACTGCATAGGCGTTTTACCCAGAGTTCACTAGGAAAAGCCCACAAGGGGGGCCACATGGAGGTGTGGTTTTAGGTCTGCTACATCACTAAGTTAACTAGAGTTCAGGGGTAACTGAGAGTTGTCCAGTCTGCCACCAATCAATGTCTTGTTTGACAAGGTAGATGTAGGGAGTATACATATGTCTTAAGTCTAGAATACAGTTAATGAGGAGCCCAGGATGTAGATAATGAGGTAGGGCAGTAGTATAGATAGTTCAGTGGGTAAGAATGTCTTTATGACCCAGTGCAAAGCCAGTTCAAACTAATAATTCCTTCAGGTACTGTTTGTAACTGCACCAAGGAGAGAGATAAGGGTATTGCTAGGGCCCACTCATGAGTAATTGCTAGGCACAGTGTCCTTGGGCTGGGGAGAAATTGTCAGGGATAGTGTTTCTGAGGCTAGGGAGAATTGGGGGTCCAAGTATAAGCACCCAAACATAAGCACCCAAGCACCCCATCAGTAGTGGTAGGGAGGGGTTGTGTGTATGGCTATGAGCCAAGAGAAGTGAGAAAATTCCTCAAAGTGTCCTGAGGGGCCTCTTTGTGTCATAGGAGTCCCTGACACAAGGAGTTAGATCATTACCAATATCTATGTAATTTAGTTGTTCATTTCATTTGAAATAGGAGCAGACTTTTAAAAGTAGTTATCATTTCCATCCACAGCCTAAAATTTTAGCTCATCTGACTGAAAGCAGATAATTGGTGGAAGACGGAATTAGCTAAGCTGCTATAAAATTGAGATTTCCGAAAGTTCTGAATGGCAGGACAGACATGTGTTTTGAAGAGAGCATATTTGGGGCAGGATGAGAAGGGATGATCGTTTTTCCATTTTGTCTAAAAGTAATTGGTACCAATAGAGTCTAGACTTTCAGGATACTACTAATGGGCTCCAGGAAAAACCACAAATGAGTAATGGAGGGTTTTTTTAAAAAAAGCTGTTTGGTTACATTTCAGAGCTAATAACTGGTAAAGAAAACTAAGAAAGAGAGTCATTTACTCAATTGTGTGTCAAAGCCAAAAAGAATCCAAAGAAATATCCCTCTGCTGTCATTGCTTTTCCTCTTGGTGAAACTACAAACATGTGAGTTTAGCTAATGGTTCCTTTTTCCGAGGACTTTAAGAACTTATGTAATGGTTAGAGAACATAGCCAGTGATGTAGTGATGTGTGATTCATGGATTAGGTGAAGTATGACATGGGATTTTGTTCATGCCTAATTTAGCCATTAGCTAATAAAGAGTCATTTCTTTCTCCCTTTCTATAACAAAGGCCTTGGAAGATAGAACAGTATTAAAATATGGTTAATTAATTCTTATTTCTGTTTGAACAGTTGTAGAATCATAGAATCTGAGAAGTGAAAGAGACTTCAGAGGACATCCTATAGCCAAACAAGAAGGGTTCACCAGGTAGATTTTGACTGGAAACAAAACTCAGCCTTTCCAAAACAAAGAACATGGCACCTGGCACCAGGGTCTCGGTCTGCAATGTGCTGGGATCAGTGGGAGAATAGACAGCTGGTTGCTCCTCCTCTTCAGTGGGTTGTCTGATATTATGGAATCCTCCAGTAAAATGAGGGGGTTGAACCAGATGATCTCCAGGCATTTCTAGTACTAACATATTAAGATTGTATAATTCTATTCTAAGGTCTCAGACTATTCCCAAAACCTTCCATCCTCGGGGATCCCAGTCCTCAGGGAGGCCTCAAAACATGATCTGCCAGAATCCTCCAAACCAGGGCTAACCTCAAAGTATATAACACTGAGTTTGCTAATATAATCCTGTCCCAAACCAGATCTCTCTGGGACTAGCACTTAAACTCCTAAATCAGGGGTTCTTAACCTGTTTTTGTGTCATGGAGCCCTTTGGCAGTCTGATAAGATGTATGGACCCCTTTCAGAATAATGCTTTTAAATGTATAGAAGAAAATACATAGGATTATAAAAGAAGCCCATTGAAATACAGTTACCAGTTGTTTTTTTTAAAGTTCACAGACTCAGGTCAAGAACTCATGTCCTACCAGGAAGGTACCTTTGAACAGCTGACGAGGAAGCTGATGGTAGAGTTGTTCAACTGTCTAATTGACAGCTAAAACAAATATATCTTTGATACCCCAATGAATCCACAATCACATCAACATGGCCATTCCTTCCAGTGCAAATTGCTACCTAACCATGCCTTCTCAGCCCATGAGATCCCTGTGCATGTAGGGCTAGGGACTAGACCTGGAATTTCATTGTTTTAGGGAGCTAACAAATTAAGAAATTCACTCTGCCAGTGCTGGTTGGCACATTCTCTGAAAGTTATAGTATAGAGAGGCCCCTGGAGCACTAAGAAGTTAAGTGACTTATTCAGGGTCTCACAGCTAGTACATGTAGGAGTCAGGATTTGAACTCCGGTCTTGCTGGCTGTAAGGCCAGCTCCCTATCCCTTATGCCATGGTGTCTCACTATGGCCCACACATTCTCAAAAATCCTCTGAAGCAGATCCACTCAATGTGCTGGAGGCCTTTTTTTGGATCAAGGGTTCATCTCTTTTGTATCTGAGACCCCTTTGGCAGATTGGTAAAGCCTACAGACCCCTTCTCAGAATAATGTTTTTAAATCCACACACTCACGTAGGAATAAATGGAAAACAAATATATTGAAATCCAGTTACCAAAATATTTTTTTTAAAAAAAGTTCATAGACCCCAGGTTAAAAAACCCCTGCTCTAGATCTTTTAAATTTTATTTGCTAAAATAAAATAGCTCATAAAGATTTACTTGCGGATAATAAGCTTTAAATGTACACTCTATCAGAAGGATAGAGGGCATCCAAATTGTGGGAGAGGCAGCCTCCAAGTACAGTTTTGAGTTAAGTGTGTATGTAAAGTCAAGTCAACAAGCATTCACTTAGTGCCTACTTTGTACCTAACACTGTGCTAAGCACTGGAGATACAAAGAAAGGCAAAAAGAATTCCTGCCCTCAAGAAACTCACAACCTCACAGGAAGGGGAAGCAAAAACACTTATTAAGCCCCACTAAGTGCCAGCCACTGTGCTAAGTGATGAACTCATTTGGTGCCTATAACAACTCTATGAGGGAGCTGCTATGATTATCCCCACTTCATAACTGAGGAAAAGAGGCAGACGGCGGCTAAGTAACCCTGGGGTGGGGAGCTCTGTCTCATGGAGGAGATGACATGCAAACGGCTATGTACAAAAGAAATACAGACAGGATAAATTAGAGATGATCTCCGTAGGATGGCACTAGCATCAAGGAGGGCCAGGAAATACTTTTTTCAGAAGATGGAATTTTAGCTGAAACTTATAAAAAAAAAAAGCCAAGGAAGCCGGGAGGCAGAGCCCAGGAAGAAGACAACTGCAGACACGGTAGACAGCCAGTGAAAATGAATAGAGTTGGGAGACAGAGCATCTTTAGGGAAGAGGCTGGGGTGTTTGTAGCATAAGGGTCTGTATTAACTTTGTAACTTATGGCCCAGAATACCCTAAACTCTGGCCTTACATGGCCTGGGTCCAATCTTGAGGGCCCTGAAAATAATTTCCTTCATTTGTTTGCCCCACCTAAAGTTTCCTCTAGGAACTGGAATATAGCCCATGTTTAGACTTGCACCTAGGTCGGTGAAAGGGTCCCAGATCCTATCCAAGTAGTCAAAGTAACAATGAATACTGGATTCAGGACAGCCTTTATTTCACCCACATACACAATGCAATAAATACTAAGGACTCCCAAGAGCCTATAAATATATTTAGGTGTTCCTGCTTCCCTCTTCCTTGAGAAAGTCACCCTTCCCCAAGGGACCTATGCATTATTCCATATTAATAACAATGTCTTGTGTTGTGGACTGCCCCTTTCTTCCCCCTCTTCCACACTTCTCCTCCCCCCTTGGAAGGGAAACACATGTGAGGTTGCTAGAGGAACAGGTAGTCTTTTCTTCACTTGAGGCATTTAACGTAGATCCCTAGCTACATGGTACTTACTACCTTAAAGGTCTATATTCCCTCTTGGAAGTAAATGCACTTGAAGTTGCTGGAGAGGTGACCCCCTTTTCCATCAGACCTGTATCTGAAGCAAAGTTTTTGCTTCTCCATATTATGCATTAGTCCCCTTTTCTCCCCAGGAAGCTGGTGCTTTCGAGGAACTCCCTTAACTCTCTATAGGTAGACAAAATCCAAGTTCCAAAGGTCCTGCTCCCCCAAATCTCCCACCCTGTAACCTTAAGTTCATCAGGAAACTTCAATATTCTATAATTTGTCCCATTTTTACTTACTTCTCTTGTCTCAATCTCCCACCCCAAGGCCTTAAAAACACGTAGTTGTGGACAGAATAGTGCTCCACACTTATGAGTACTCCCAGCTTGTCACCAAAAAATTTTTAGTGAACAATTCTAACACGTTATCAATAACTCTGCAGAAATTTGCTAGGACTTACCTCTATACCTTCTTTTAAAGGCTACTTCTCTACAGCCCCATTCTGTGGGTCACTTATTACATCGGGTACCTACTCTCACCAGTCTTATTTCATTGACAGAACTCTTCCTCCTCTGCCCAATGTGGTCCTCTGCTTCCCTCATGTCCCAATATGTTTTTTTCAATGGTACTACCCTCCTCTACTTCTTAGGTGATGAGGATAAGTATGGCCTGATCCAGTCACTCCTTCCAGAGGTTTACAACTCTCCAGAAAGGAACGTGGGACTGCAATACATGGAAACACTGTCTAAACTTTAAAGCACTATACAAATCCTCCCCTCCCCCCTCCATTATTCAGTATGTAGTTTTTCTAGCCGGACTTTGTAATATTTTCACTAATGAAATTCTAATTCACAAGCCATTCCCTGTTTGGTCATCATTACCTCTGGTTTTCACTGCTATTTTCACAAAGAGTGGGGTTGTACTATCTTTCTCAAAGATTAACTCACTCTTTTCCTCTCCAAAACTGCTCTCCTGAATTCACTCCTATTCTGCTATTGATGGAGTCATTATAGGGTCACAGAATCTAACTCTATACAGCGAAGGGCCACCTGTTCTTTACTTTGTTTGGCTAAGTAAGAATTGAGACGGACCATCTCCAGGCATCCTATTCTATATCTTGCCACTAGGCCCAGAAGGCTCTGGAGGAGGTGAGGCTGGTGACCTTGCACGGCCCTCCCTCACTTAAATCCAATTCACTTGCAAGTCATGGCATCACCTTCCTAAAGTCTTGGTCCCCCAAGGACAAATAACAAGAAGAATTGAGACAAAAGGAGGCCTAATTTACCATCACAAAAGTATCTCTCTGGGAGGCGAAGACTCTCAGAGTTTCTGGCCAGAACAGAAACTACAATCGCTATTTACAGTCATTCTAATCCAGGACTAAAGACAACAAACACACTTTGGCAGAAGATGAGCTGTTCTTCCCTGAAAAACCTGTATCTTAGCTCTCTGGAATTTTCCAGACAACCTCTACTGACCATAGATTACTGCATAAGGTACATACAGTTATCCCTTCCTCACGGGGTAAGGGGCGCAGTGCTCCTATGATCTGGAAATTACTCGTAAAATTTTTTGGCCCTCTCTTCATACGAGAGAAGCAGTCTGAATTTTTTCTTTTTCTTTTATGGGGCGCTTACAGTAACTTATTGTAAAATTTGGGTTAATATTATACAATACTACACATATATTTTATGCTTTTCTGAATTTCTAAACTTTTTCTGTGTCATCTGCTGGCTTTCATGTGTTACCTGTGGCTTCCACAAAATTCCCCCCAAATTCCCATTTAATTTTTTATGCCAATGGGACATCACAATGTGGAAGGAATAACTACATTCTAGGTATTAGAAACAAACAACTCTCAAGAGCTGTGAATTACTTTTATAAGGTGAGCAAAGGAAACAGGTGAGATCCAAAGGCACTCTTCTACTAGGTCTCATTTGGTATAGGTAATAATAATAATAATAATAATAATAATAATAACTAGCATTTATGTAGTGCTTTAAGGTTTTCAAAATGCTCTACAAATATCTCATTTTATTCTCACAACAACTCTGGGAGGTAGGTGCAATTATTATCCCCATTTTACAGAGAAGGAAACTGAGGCAGACAGCTGTGACTTACCCAGGGTCATATAACTAATAAGAATCTGAGGCTGGATTTGAACTCAGGTCTTCCTGACTCTGGGTCTAACACTTTGTCCACTGTACCACCTAGTTGTCTTAGGGTACATCTAGCAGATATAACATGGAGATAGCATCTGAAATGAAGATAGCATCTGAGTAGCTATCACAAAGAGGATATTATCTTACTACATTGTATTGTAGTCTCTTTAAAGGCTGACATTCAAGGCCTCAAGCATTTAGCTTTTCTCCAAAAATAAAATATTTGCTTTAAAAAATGACAATTATGAAGTAAATAATTCTTTACAAGAAACACAATAAGGAGCATAATTTAAAAGTAGCACAAATGGCTTTCTCCTATCTAACTACTTCCGTTATTAGCAATTAATTGCATGTCGATTGTTAAAACTCTAAAAACTTCTTGGTGTCCTCAGTACCTTGTAGATTGAAAATAATAATTTTGTCTCTAACAAAAGATGTTTTAGTTAAAAAAAAATTCTGCTTATTTGAAATATCTTGATTGAATGAATGAATGAATTGAATGAAAAGATCATTCTATTTGTTAGGAAAATCATTATCAAATTCCTATCCTCAGTATATATAAAGTTTTCTTTAATTTTAGAAAGGGAGGGAGTGGCTTTCCTCTCATGCAGAAGAAATACCTGTCTTGTCTCTTATTTTTTGCCCAGTTCATGTAAAATGTTCCATGGCTTGTAGGGGTGTGTGCTGAGTTCCTAAGGCAAATGGATTTTGTGTTATTACTGAAGTACCTTAAAGATCAGATTCTCAAGGGTCTTTTTGTCATGGATAAAAATGGAATCATTACTTTATTTTTTAACTCCCCTTGCTAACGTCAGTGACACCCACCCACAGCTAGTCCACTAGAGATATAAGTACAGACGACTCTGCTCACAGATTGCAGGCAGGATAACCATCAAAGGGCCAGGCAAAGCCAAACTCTCTGGTAAGCTTTTTTTAACTCTACATGTGTGGGATTTTTCTTTCTGTCCTACGGGAGAAAACAACTTGGGATACTTGTGAGTGATGCTGTTGGCTTCCCAAATATGTATACATCCTATACATTTGTGCTCCTTGAATTTCTCAGGCTCCGTGGTCTGCAGGGAGAGTTATCATGATCTGTGTTGGATTTATTCCTTTAAAAGAACAATTTTGGGAGAGGGCTTGTAGCACAGAAGGGATGACAAGGGCACAGTAAGATTTTCTGCATTTTCCTAACTCCTTTCCTTTCATGGACTACTCCAAACTAAACATCTGGATGTTTATTCTTCTTTTGTAGGTGAACAGTTCTCCAGGGGCTAATGCTGTCTCTCTCTCTCCCTTTTCTCCTCACTCTTTTTCTCTTGTCCTCCTATTTTCCTTCCTTTTACCTTTCCCTACCTATTCTTGTCTTTTCCTTTTCCTGATTCTGTAACCTCATTCTTTCCCTCATCCTTCCTTTCTTACGGTCTATGCACCTCTTCAGTATGCCCCGAGTGATGCTTCTGCTGCCTCTGTGCATAGCACTTATGCCAGTAAGGCTGGGTCAGGGAGCTCCACTGAAAGAAGAGGAGAAATGGAAACCACTAGACAATCCCAGGAACAGAGATCTGGTAAGACAATCTCATTGTGACTGAAAGGAGTAACAGGCACTGTTCACCTCTGTATACCAATGTATTATGAATTCTGGTTAAGAGCAGTGGTGATGGTGATATATGTCAAATAACCACTGAGGTGACGTGATTGCTCCAATAGGATCTAGCTAGTTTTTGCTCTTGCTATTTGATTTTGCTGTGGCTCCAAAGATCAATTACAGTGTGCTTTTTTTTTTTTAATTTCTTGAGTGGAGATGATCATATAAATGCAGCTTATGTGCTGGATAATATAACCTCGATTTTTAATAAAACACAACATCAAGACCAGAATAGGCAGTTGCTTCCTACCCAGATTCGATTTCCCTGATGATAAAAAGAAGTTTGCATATGCCCAATGCTTCAAAGATGCAATGGAAAATTTGAAAACTGGTAGCATATTTTCATTAGTTACCAGACAATATTTCAAATGTAGAGTCATGTGGAAAATATGACTTTACATAAAAGATCAAATGAAGTCTCACTAAAATGAACAAATACAGTGAATAAAATAGAATTTTAAAATATATATGTATATTTCTCTATATTTATACACATATACATACATATGCATTTTCTAAAGAAAAAGATGCAAACTGTAACAATGGAAGATTTGGGGCAAGAACTGAAAACATTTCACAGGTCTTTTGAGTTCATGAACTAGAGGACATTGAAAAGTCCAAGTCTGAAAAGAATCTTTCACAGATGGTACTGATTTATACCTTTGTTAGCAGTTGCCATAGAGAAACTCAAAATTCCAATTACTCTGAAGTCCAAGTTAACATCTATTTCAATAGTCACAGGTACTGAAAATGAGAATAATTTACTCCAGGATTGTAGTGCTCTTAAATGACCTATATTCCTCAAAGCTCAGCTCCAATGCCAATTCTTAAATGAGGCATTTCCTGATTCCCTTAGTCATTTGCATACCCCCCTATTTACCTTGTATTCATTTTAGATATATTTTGTGTATATTTACATGTCTACATGTTCTTTCCTCCGATAGGATGTGAGCTCATTAAAAGTAGGGGCTGTTTCATTTTTGTCTTTGTATTATCAAATATTGCTTAGTGCTTTGCACATAATAGGTACTTAATGAATGCTTATTGCTTGATTGACCATATTTCTGCCACTTGCATCTCAGAATCGTGGAATTATAAGTGTTTAGGCCAGACTGTGGTAGGCATCATGTATGGGGGTTAAGATATACAGAAAAATGGAATGGAGGGATGTGATAGACAGTGAAATGTGGTTAAAAATTATATATTGTGTATTGTATTTTTGTTCTATATTTTGTTCCTTCTAAGCACTAAATTGGTTTCAGGAACACTAAGAAAAAGAGGGAAAAAAACACTTGTTGAGGTATATATTTGACACATTTTTGAAAGTGTTAATTGTTTATTCAGTTTTTCAGAACCCTCCAGGCATATTTTTTGAGAAGAGGCCTTGATCTTGAGAAGTTTCCAAAAACTTTCTACATAAATAATGAGAAACCCTGGCCTTCCTCCTTCCACTCAGATCCCATCGCTTCTGCATTTACAGATTATGAAGAGCAGAAAAACTCCTTTTCCCATTACTTCAGAGGCTGAAACTTGGCTCAGGTAAAAATGAGCATTTTGTTCCCAATCACAGTATGCACACGATGATCTAATATATAAAAGGGATACTGATAATACTTGTATGAAAAACACTTTTTTTCCCTAGAAGAACAAGTCGACATAAAACTAATCTAGTTGTTGAGTAAGATAACTTGCAGTCTAGTTTTTAACATGTAAGGGATTGCTGATGGTAATATTTTAATATTTGTATGTATGTGTGTAGAAATGTATTAAAAGAATAGTATGATGACTGCAAACAGCATTCTTAAGTATGATGAAATATATCAGATCTTAGGGTACGGGTATGCTTTTTCTGTATCTTGGACCCCTTTGACAGTATCGTGAAGTCTATGGACCCCTTCTCAGAATAATGCTTTTAAATGCATAAAACAAAATACATAGGATTACAAAAGAAACAAATTACACCAAAATTCAGTGATCAAAATGTAAAAAATTTTTAAAAAGTTCACAGACCTCAGATTAAGAACCTTAAGAAGACTTTTTTTAGAGCTACTTTTTTTTTCCTGAGGAGTAGGGCACATACTTAATAATATAGAAAAACATAAATTAAAGAAATAATTGAAAACTAAAATAATTTATTAACAGTTTGCTGAAACCTGTGAACACCTCAGAATGATGTTTTTAAATCCATAAAATGAAATAACATAGGATTTCAAAGAGAACTACTAATACTGAAATACAGTTAGCAAATTTTTTTTTGAAAAAAGTAAGTTTATAGGCCCCAAGAAATCCATAAAATGAAATACATAGGATTGCAAAGAAAACTAATTATACTGAAATACAGTTAGCAAAATTTTTTTTGAAAAAACAAGTTTATAGGCCTCAAGAAATCTGTAAAATGAAATACATAGGATTACAAACAAAACTAATTATAGTAAAGTAGTTAGCAAATTAAAAAACAAAAAAAAAATAATTTCATAGGCCCCAAGAAGACTTAGAGCTACCTTTTTTTGAGGAGTGTGTCACACACTTACCTTAGTAATGTAGAGAAACATAATTAAAGGGAATAAATAAAACTGAGTACTAAAACAATTTAACTGAACCAGTACCAAGAAGAAGACAAAAGATACAAGGAAACTCCTTTTGCCAAATAACTGACTTGGTCTTGGGTTTGAACTTTCTCATTTGTGGAAGTGGTATAGGATCTTTGTCATAAAAATAGTCTAGGATCTTAACAGTGACTAAAAACATTATACCTATTATTCTTTTTTAAGGCTAACACCTCAATCTCAGTGAAAGGCATATGTCTTAAAGACACTGACATGTGCTAAGAGCTCCTCATTATAATATGTTATGGGACACTCCTGAATGAATCAATGTATTCTGTAAAAAAAGCCATAATTAACTTAGTATAACACTGCTGTGCTTAGAGTGGGGAGAGGGGACGACCAATATAACCTAATAGGCTAACGATGTTCTATCAGACTTTTACTGCATAAAGTTGTTTTTTCAGGGAATCTTATTTGATTTCATAATATACTATATCATAAAAGTCATAGTGGCATAGTGGATGTGGAAGGCTGGCCTTGAAGTTAGGAAGATTTGGGTTCAGGTCATACTTTTTATATATACTAGCAATATGACCACAGGTAAGTCACAAGACCTCTCAGGGCCCCAGGCAACACTATGAGACTATAAGTTGTTCATGTTCAAGTTGAACACAGAATTCTGAAATGAAAAACAAACTGAAGCAAAATATTAAACCTGCACTATGACTTTTGAGACGCCCAGTCTATTTCACACTAGTGATGGATTACAAATGTGGAATGAGGCATACATTGTCAGATATGTTTTTGTGCCTGTCTGTTTTTATTGGACAGCATTTTTTTTTTTACAAAAGATCAGCAACTAGGATCTGTGTGAATGGAGGGAGTTTGCACACCAGGATTTCCCTGACATTGCTGAGCTCACAGGTCTGGAACAACAACACAAAATACTTTAATATATTATGAGTCATATCATATTGGATCTTAACATGACATTTTTCTTTTATATGGCTAATTAATTAGATCAATTTTCTTATGGGTGGTTAATTAATTAAATTGGCTAATTTTCCTATAAATTGTTAATTTAATTAAACATTTTTTAAAAGTTTGCATTTGAGATATGAGTACCAACCTCTTGCTAGTCTACAGTTACCCCATCGTTTCAACACTGTGACCCCAACTGTGTCTTCCCAAAAGGCAGGTATGGTACATAAGAGCACATTGATATTAATCTGTCAGTAAATCAACAATTTTCCAAATCAAATCACTGAGGATTTATTAAGTGCCAACCGTGGGCCAAGCACAAAGAAAGGCAAAATGGTGCCTGCTGTCAAGAAGTTCACAGTCTAATGGAGGAGATAACATATAAACAGCTGTGTACAGATGTATACAGGAGAAACAGGAGATGATCTTAGAGGGAAAGTGCTAAGGGGGACCAATAAAAGCTCCTTGCAGAATGTGAGATTTGAGTTGAGATTTATTCAATGACATTGCAAAGAGAAATCAAGGTAGAAAAAAAAAAGATCATAGAAGGAGTTGAATTGTAATTCAAATTGCCCTCCACACATCCGACAGACTGTCACACTTCATGGTAATTGTAATAACTGACATTTATAATTAGCTTTAAACTCTATAGAATATATATATATATATATATATATATATATATATATACATATACACATACACATACATACATATATACATACACACACACACACACACACACACACACACACATATATATGTATATATGTATACACACACACACACATATATATATATCCTCATTAAGCTTCCCAACAACATTGTGGGTATCATTATCCTCATTTTACAGATGAGGAAATTGAGGGTGAGAAGTTAAATAACTTACTTGCTCACAGTCACATAGCCAGAGGTAGGATTTGAACCTAGGTCTTCCTGATGCCAGATCCTGTCCTCTAGCCACAATGCCATGTATCTCAAGGAGATATGTTCACTCATCTAGTGTAAGTACCAGTTTTATATGCTATAAAACTATGAATGAAGGCACTTGAACATAGAATTTTGAAATAAAAAACAAACTGAAGCAAAATATTAAACCTGTACTAAGACTTTTGAGATGCCCAGTCTATTTCACACTAGTGGTGGGCTACAGGTGTGAAATGAGGCATACATTGTCAGATATGTTTGTTGTGCCTGTCTGCTCTTATTGTACAGCATTTTTGTTTTTACAAAAGAGGCTTCTAATTGGTGGCAGAAGATTATTGGGGGAGGACAATGATATGTAGGCATTTTTAAAAGCTTCAAAAATCACTTAAGTCAAAGCTTCTATCCAGCATGAAGTCTAGTTTACCAAGTTGTGTTTCTTGACTGAAGGGCTCTGCATATTGTCTGAAGCTGAACATATAGTTGATAGGACAAAAGACCTATCACTTATTCCATTTATAAAGTTTCTTTCCTGATTGAATTCTCTGACATTGAGTAGGCTTTGTCCAGAAATGGCAGACCTTCACATAATGGAAAATGAGAAATGCCATGGAAGACTAACCTGGCATTTCTCCCCCAGTAAATCCTAAGTCATTTTTGGTCCATTTTTCCACTTTTAGCTTGATTGATGTGTTTTGGTTTTATATTAGAAACATTTACAGATTATTCTTGCTTCATAAAAGGTCTTTTGTACCAAAGTAAAACTAATTATACAGTGAGTGTGCTTTTGTAGAATAACTAAAGATTCTTTCTAGGAGTTTATTTTGTTGATGTTAACTTATCTGTGCTATGAAATCATGAATTGAAAAATACTTTTTTAAAAAAAAGATGTTCATTCAATTGTTTTTGTTATTTATGTTAATGAAAGATTCCTGATAGGTTCTCCTTTTATGACATGTGTGTTTTTTTTTTTATTTCAGGTGGCTATTTTTAATCTTCTGAGTAGAAAAAAAAAATGAATAGAGGATATGGCTGACCTTTTCTACTTCTGACCCCTGCACGCACTCTTATGTGACTCTTCCGAATGGTTTTTATTCCACCACTGTACATGGAGTAATCATCTGGCTGTATCTGATATACCTGTACACTTACTGAAGTGGTTTTTGATAACCATAAAGCTAGATGAGAAAGTTGACAAATCTCTAAGGCTCTGTTGGCAGAGCAGTCAGTCCCCTGTCTTGGTCCCTGGAAGGTTCTCACACTGAAGAAATCACAGGCCCTGTTTAAAAACAAAAAAACCGGAACATAGCTGTGGAGAATTGTGGAGGCTTTGTTGTTGTTGATTGCTGTGGCGATAAGTATTCCAAAAAGTCCGAGAAAACACAAGCTCCTAAAATGTTTTTGAGCAGGAAGTATAAAGGAATCCATGTTGTCTTTTGTGTTAATTACCTCAATGGCTCACAAGTCTAAAGAGATTTTACTCTGCTGTCATTGAATCACACAATATGGAATCGTAAGTCCTGTTGATGTTAAACTTGAATCGGTGTATTGGTAAATGTTGGTGATGGGGATTGCACACATAACACACTTTTAAGTTTAAACTACACTATTAACACTTTCTCCATCATTTTCTCAAGTCTAGACAACAAACACAATAAGTCAATTTATAGTGATTTTGTAGTGTTTGCAGAGTTCTGAGGTGTAAAAGTTCACAATGAAAATTTAACAATTGACTCTCATAAGCCGGTTCAAGCTGTCTCTAGAACTCTCTTGATTGATTCTGGTTACTGCTCTGAAAAGATGACACATTCTATCGGCATAATATGACTAAACAATAACCCATATTTAGGGACAGCCAGGTGGAGCTATGGCTAGCATACCCGCCCTCGAATCAGGAGGACCTTTGACTTTAGGCGCTAGCTGTGTTAACTGGGGGCAAGTGACTTAGTCCCAATTGCCTAAAAAAAAAAGAAATCAAACAAAAAAACATATTTACACAATATAATAAATATCCACAAACACAATAAAATGCAAATTGGCTAAATTTAAAAGTGAAGAAAAGCCAATGGGAAATCATGGAATCAGTTTTTTTCCATCATTATATAATGCCCTTTGCATTTATGTATGTCCTAGATATTATATGTCACACCTATATTGTAAGTTAAAATATGTGACCAGATCAAGTATGTCAGATACCTATAAGTCTGCTTCTTCCCCAGCCAGCACACAGTTATCTGCAGAGGGAAGTAAGAATCTTGGTAAAGGTTTTTCCTTTCCTTCTACTTAATCCTGATCCCTAAACTATACCCTTATCCTGAATATCCATTTCTCATTTTTGTGTGATTAAATGTCCTACTTCTGGTACAAAGTAATTTTTAACAGCACCATTATTTTCTCCACAATTTCTCTTCTTTCCTTTCCCCTCACCATGCTCAAAGGGATACCAGTAATGTACAAGTGTTTGCTTGCATCATAAAGTCAGTGACTGAATTAAAATGAATATGGAAACTGGTATCATTACTGTACTTTTTAGTTATAGTGTTTTTGTGGATTGTTAATATTCAGTATCAGTAATAAAAAAGTTAGGGAAGAAAAAACTTTCTCACTCTTTTCTTTCTTTGAACCACTTTATAATGTTTTCACCCCATGAAGTTATTGAAGACAACTTCAAATTCCTTTAAATTAGCTTTTTTTCCCCTTTAACAATCTAGGAGAGACTTCTAGAACATCTGAGAGATTTAGAACATCAGAACCAAAGAATGAGAGGCATGAAAGGAACCTCAGAGATTCCAAACCCCTAAGCTTACAGATACAGAAACTGAGGCACAGTGAGGTTAAGTGACTTGCCCAAGGAATACAAGGAAGTAGGAATGCTAAAACTAGAATTTCTGTCTCATGACTTAAAACCAGTGCTTTTCCTAATATAGCATGGCAAAGCAGTAAATGCTATATTCTTAGCTATCAAAACATTATAATCTTGCTAATTTCTTCCATAAGGAGACATTATAAGAGACTACAACGCTGTGCATCTGCAATTAGCAGTGTTTTTGTCAAATTAATTCAACAAACATTTATGAAAGCCTTGTGATAAGAGGGCTGAGACTACCCAAACAAAGATAAAATAACCCCTGTCTCCAAGGAGTTTATATTCTACTAGGCAGATATATCAGGTATACAGATACATAATTTTAAGATAATGAGGGAAGAGGACAAAGGAGAGATCAAGGAAAAAATGTGCTTTGTGAAAATTTGAAGAAGGGGAGTGTACTAACCGTGGAGATGATCAGGGAAGGCCCTTTTCAGAAGAAATGGCCCCTGATCTGGTCCTTGAAGGAAGAGGAGGATTTCTGAAATGCAGGATGAGGAGGAAACGCAGTCTACCAAATAGGATGCCTTGTACAGAGATGCACAGAATTGGATAGATTCCGAGAAACCTGGGAAGATTTGTATAAACAGAGGCAGAGTGGAATGAGCAGAACCAGGAGAGCAATTTATACAATAACAACATTATAAAGACAAACTGCTTTGAAAGACTTAAGAACTCTGATCAATACATTTACCATCCACAGCTCCACAAGACTCATGATGAAACATGCTACCAACCTCCAGATAGAGAAAGGTGAGGTCAGTAAAGTCAAGACTCAGGGTATAGATTGAGACATATTTTTTGGACCTGGTCACTGTGGAAACTTATTTTTCTGACTATGCATATTTGTATAAAGGGTTTTTATTTTCTTTCTGTTTCAGCGTGGAAGAGGAGTGGAAGGGAGAAAAAATGGATTTTTATTCATTGAAGAAAAGGAAAATAAAATTGAAAAAGAAAAGCAATAAATAATACATGGAGGTAGGGGATGATAGGCCAAGGGGAGGGAACAAATTATCCCATAGAGATTGCGAAGGGAAAAAGTGTGTTTACTCTGGTTTGAACTAGACTGCAGAAGGTCTAAAATGTCAGGATAAGCTAACAGCAAATAGTAATAGTAATAAATAATAATGATTGATGATAAATAGTAATAATAATATTTTAATGTAGCATTTTAAAATTTGCAAAGCACTTTACATACATGATATCATTTGATCTTCACGATAGCCCTGGGACATAGGTTGTCCCTGTTTCATAGATGAGGAAAATGAAGCTGAGAGACTTACCCAGGGCGTCATAGTTAATGTCTGAGGCAGAATTCAAATGCAGGAACATCTGATTCCAAGTCACATACTCTAGTCATTATAGTACCTAGTTTGTAGTTTATGCTTTAGGCAATAGGGAGCTAATGAAGGTTTTTTGCGTAGGAGAGTAACATGATCAAACCTACACCAGAGGAAAATTATTTTGTCAACTCTTTGGAGGATGTATTGGAAAGAGAAGATACTGGGATGGGGCCTGAACTAAGATGGTAGCCACGTGAGAATCTAGAAGGGGATGGATGCAAGAAATGATCTAAACATAGAACTGACAATTGATTGGCAATTGATTGAAAATGGGTGGGTAATGAAAGAAACAGATGAATCAAAGATTATTTTCTAGCTTTAAACTTGGATGACTGGGAAATTAGTGCTGCCTTCTACAGAAACAGGTAAGTTTGGAGGGGAGCTTAAAGGGAAAGATACTGAGTTCACATCACTTTGGACATGTTGAGTTTCAGGTGCTTTCAGGTCAGCAAACGAAGATATCCAGCAGGCAGCTGGACGTGTACAACTGGAATTCAAGAGAAAGAGAGAGAGAGAGAAATGGAGGACATGTAGATGTGTATTGAGATCAAAATTGAGGCATGGAAATAAGCATTTATTGAGCATCTGCTATATGCCAGACACTGAGCTAAAACACATTATACATTATACCCTAAAAATATTATCTCATTTGATCCTAGTGAGGAAACTGAGGCAGACAAAAGTTAAGTGACTTGTCCAGAGTAGAGAGCTAATAAGTATCTGAAGTCACATTTGAACTCTTTCTACTGCAACACCTAACTGCCTATTTGAACTCAAGCGGGAATCCTTAAGGAAGAGAGTGAATCTGAAGAGAGGAGGAGGTCTCAGAATAGAGGCCTGTGGGACTTCTATACCTAGCAGATGGAAGATTAATGATGATCCAGTGAAGGAAACTGAAAAGAGCAAGCAGGCAAACAAGAGGATAACCAGGTGAAAGGAATGCTATGGAAGCCAAGCAAATGAAAGGGATCTGGGATGTTCAACTATAAAAAAATTGATCTTTCACTGACCTTATCACAGAAAAGAATGGGATAACAAGGTCATTTTATTATTATGTTTGTAGCCAGGCTGCACAGTGGATAGAATACTGGATTTAGAGTCAGGATGAATCTGAGTTCAAAACCTACCACAGACATTCATTAGCCTTGTGACCTATGGCAAATTACTTAATCTTTCATAGCCTCATTTAAAAAAAGAAATATTTTCTGATTTTTCAGGATTTCTATCTTTAATTTGTCAGTTTTCTAGTTTTTCTTAATTTATGACATGCCCAATTCATTAATCTGTTCTCTTTCTTTTACTGATAAAATGTGTTTAGATATAGAAAATTTCCCTTATGTATTGCTTTGACTGCATCCTCAAAATTTTGGTATGTCATCTCATTGTTATTATTTTAATGAAATTATTGTTTCCATGATTTGTTCTTTGACCCACTCATTCTTTAGGATGAAGTTATTTAATCTCCAACTAATTTTTAATTTTCACTTCAAAAGCTCTTTATTGAACATAAAATATCATTGAATATAATAGCTTTTTATTGTACTTGTTCTGTAAAAGATGTATTTAACATTTCTGATTTTCTGCATTTCTTATGGAAAATCTAGTGCCATATCTGGTGCAAGCAGAAACTTAAAGAAAAAAAAATTTTTTTTTACAAAGACTACCTGAATGCCTATAAGGGATAAAGCAAGGGATAAAAAATGAAGGTCAAGGAAAGAATTGGAAGGAGAATTAGTAGCTTGGAAGAGAAAGTCCTAAGTTTTACTCATGAAATGGAATCCCTGAAGTCTAGAATAGACCAAACAGAAATCAATTGAGTAAACAAGACAGCAAGAACAAGTTTGAAAAAAACTAAAAGATTTTAAAAAATAGAACAAATATAAGAAATCTGGAAAATAGAGATAATTTAAGATTCATTGGACTATCTGAAAAGTATAATTTTTTTTAAAGGCCTGATCACTTTGTTTCAAGAAGACAAATGAAAGTGCCCCAGATCTATTAGAATCAGAGGCAAAATAAAGATAGAATCTATTAATCATCTCTTGAAAGGTGATTTCTAAAAGGAAAAGTTTCAGAAATATTATAGCTAAACTCCAGAACTCCCAAAGAAAAAACACTGAAAGCATTCAGTAAGCAGCAATTCAAGTCTTAAGAAATTTGGGATCACACAAGACCCAGTAGCTTCTACTAAAATTCAGAGATTTCTTGGAATATAGCATTCTAAAAGGCAGAAGAATATCTTATCCTGCAAAGCTGATTATAAGCCTGCAACAGACAAAAGGAGATCTTTAATGGAATAGAAAACTTTAAAGCATTTCTGATGAAAAGACCATAGCAGAGTAGAAACTCTGAAATGCAAACCCAACGGTCAGAGAAACCTCAGGAAAGTAAATTTATATGAAAGGAGCTGTAGGATGGTGTGGCACTAACATTCTAATGGGGGAGAAGAAACAAGGGTCCTTTCAGGGTATTGAGGGAGTTAGAAATGAAAAAACAGATGTCCTGGAATAGACTGTCTCTGCTCTGCATGTTTGAAGAGGGGGAAGAGAAGGGAGCGTAAAAGGAGAAATACACTAGGGAAGAAGGAAAGAGGTAAAAGGGAGTGGAATTTGTTATTTCTCATAATTGGGACGCATGAGAAGAAAATACAAGCAGAGGAAGTGGTGGAGGAAGAGGGCATGAGATGAACCTCACTTTTATCTGAAATGGAAAAAGGAGGGTTGCACATACACATACAAATGGTTTAGTACAGGGATACAATCAAATTCAACAAGGAAACAAGTAGAAATGGGGGTGGAGTTGAGAGAAGATATTATAAGCAAAGCAAACTTCGTGATCCTGAAGGGGAGATTAAAGGCAGTGGGAAGTGAGAAGAAAAGAAAAGAAAAAATCTAGAATCTAAGAGAATGCCTTAGATTGCCTCTTAGATAATGAGATAATGGATGAGCAAATTGTAGTGGCAGAATATAGTGGAATATTATTGCTCCATAAGGAATGACTAGAAACTATTTCAGAGAATCTTGGGAGTATGAATTGATCCAGAACATAAGAACAATTTAGACAATGACAGCAACATTTGAAATAAAAATACCTTTGAAAGACTTCAAAATGCAGAAAAGGACCTATGATGACATGTGGTAGCCACCTCCACAAAGGGAGGTAATGGACACAGAGTGCAAAGACATATATTTTTGGACATAATCACTGTGTTGTTTTGTTTTGCCTGACTTTATTTTTACAAGCAGGGCTGTGCTGGAGCCACCTTGAACCAGGAGAACCAATTCTTAAATTGTCATGTGAGCATTAAACCTAGGAAATAAGCAGATGCTACAAATCAGGACTTAATTTATTGTTTGTTGATTGTCTACACTTAAGAGATGAAGATGATATTAATGGTACAGATTAAAGTTCAAAGTATGTTGCCTGTATATTCTCACAGCAAATGCTGGGAAAAGGAGATTCTCAATTTCACAGAGAATCTGTCATCTTTTTGTGTTTTCCGGATTGGATAAAAATAGCAATATAAAATCTCATGTTTGTGGAGCTTCTGCAATCCAATACTCTTTTTCCCCTTTATTTTTTATTTATTTTAAACATTCATTTTAAAACAATTTTGAGTTTCAAATTCTCTCCCTCTCTCCCCTTCCCACTGAGAAGGTATGCAACATATCAATTATACATGTATAATTATGCAAAACATATTTCCATATTAGCCATGTTGCAAAAAAATAAAGAAGAAGAAAAAAGGAAGAAAAATAAAGAAAGCGAAAAAAGTATGATTCAGTCTGCATTTAGGGTTCATCAGTTCTTTCTCCAGAGGTGGGTAGCATTTTCCCTCATCCAATCCTTTAGAATTATCTTGGATCATTGTCTTGAGCAGAGTAGCTTAAGTCTGTGTTGATCCTCTTCACCCTCCTGCTGTCACTCCGTACACTGTTCTCCGGGTTCTGCTCACTTCACTTTGCATCAGTTCGTTCTCACCTCCTTCTACCCTTGGAGTCACAAACCCCAACCCGAACCTGGAATGCGCGCACCCCCCGCCCCCAACGTGGGGGTGGGGACGCTCTAGGAACTCTGTGTGCGGGCTCCCGTGGCTGCCGGGCTCCTTTCGGGGGAGGACGCCGTGTCCGGTCTGTTCCGGAAGTGGGAGATGCTGTGAGAGGAGGCCGGGGGGGCCCTGGACTCTGGCTCCCTGTGAGAGGAGCGAGACCAGCGGGGCCATGTCGGGGTTCAGCCCCGAGCTGATCGATTACCTGGAAGGGAAGATCTCCTTTGAGGAGTTCGAGAGGCGGAGGGAAGAGAGGAAAACCCGCGAGAAGAAAGTGAGCTGAAGCCCTGGCGCTCCCCGAGGCCGAGAGCGGAGCGGCCCCAGCGCGGAGCCCGGGAGCGTCGCAGCCCGGCCCCTCCCTCCCCGCTGCCGCCGCTCCTGCCCGTGGCCTCGGCCTCGCTCTTCCAAGGCCGCCGGAGGAGGAGGCCGGCCCTGGGTGGAAGGAGGTTTGAGTCTCTGCCATTTCGTCGTGTCAGGCAGGAAGGCCCCTTAGAGACGCGTTATCCAGAGCCGCTGCCCCCCATTTTACGGATGAGGACCCCGAGGCTCAGGGCGCTGGAGGGGCCCCCCGGGGCCGGAGCGATTGAGCCTGGGACCTTGGATTCCAGACCCATCCTCCTCCTCCCGCTGCTGAGCTCGATCTTAGGAAAGTCAGCAATTCGTTCCCCCCATCTGGGCCTCAGTTTCTCTTACCTGTAAAATGAAGCGGTTGGATTGGAAAACCTTCCAGTACTAATGATTTATGAATATACATAGACTTCCATTTCTCCCTATCCTGTCCCCTCTCCTGAGGAGGCGCAGAAATTGTCTTTTCTGTTTAATGGGCCGTCCTTGTTAAAGGATTTTTCTTTCAGACTGACATTGACGTCAGCAGACCCCAGTGTTGTGGAAAGAGCACTGGACCAGGGGCTGAGACGTGGGTGATGGTAGTTGTTCTACCACTAACTCGAAATTTTGGACAAATGATTTACTCTAAAACTTGTTTCCTCATTAGTACAGTAATGGGGTTGGGCTAGATGATCTCTAAGGGCCTTCCAGCTCTGAAGTTCTCTTACACCATAACCTTCTATTGAGAATCCACACGTACTTAAGAGGAAGAAAAGTCTTTACTCACATTTTAGTGTCTCTTTTATTCACTTGGTGTGGATCTGAGTCTCCCATTTTCATTACTCTTTTCTAAAAGCATCTGACATACCTTTCTCATCCAGGAAACTGGTATTATCTCCAGCCCTTTTTGTTTAAGGGAATTGCATCCCACATTTAGTCAAGGAAATGACCAGAAGGGTCTTCTTATGGTTGTTTATATCTAATGAATAATATGATTTGTGATCTTATTGATGTGTGGATTTTTTCCATTGGTACAGATTACAACTCATTCATACTTCCTCTTCCTATTAAATTCTCATCCATGTTTTTCTATAGATACTCAATGAACGATCCACCTGAAAACTAGGGTTGGTTGGTTTTTTTTTTTAACCATTTTAAGGCTGCTAGTGGGGTATTCAGGCTGTTCACCTTTTGTCCCTTGTGAATTCCACATGAAGGACTTCTCTTTGTATTTGATCATACATTTCTTTAGTGATATGTCTTATACCTTATACTTATAATTGTAAGAGAACCTACCTGTACTCACCACCCATCCCTCCATAGAGTCATCTGTAGGTTTAATTTCTCAGAGACTGTAGTATTGCAAAATTTAACAACCACAGAATGTCAGTGGGAGAACATTTGTATTGAGAAGATGGATCTTTGTACTAGGATGTAATCTGGGATTAAAAGCATGGTACAGTTTCCCAACTGTAATCCACTCCCTCAGTTCTTCCTGTTTAATTCTAGGCCCAGTTCATTGTTCATCTAATTCATCGGACTGGCTATCCCATCGCATGGCACTGCCGATATGAACAATAGGCATGATAGCTTCTATTATCTATGTAGCACTAAATACATACCTCATTTCATCCTCACAGGAACCCTTTGAGTTAAGTAGTACATGCATCATATGCCATGTTATAGATGAAGAAAGTAAGGCTTGAGGAGGTTTAGAGACTTGCTCAAGTTGACAGTTGTAATAAGAGCTTGAATTTGAACTGTAGTTTACTGTACTCTCACATCATAATCATCGGAACTGAAGAGAAAATCATTTGTTTTTGAGACACTAGATAATGTAAAAATTACATCTAGAAGTTAATATCTCTATCACAAACACAGGGTCAAGAACAGAAAGTAGTATAAGTATGTCATTTAAAATTTGTAATTGCTAGATTTTTTTTTAGTGTGTTTTCTATGCTAATCAATTTTGAATTCTTCAGGCTGGTCAGGAAAAAGGAAAAGTTTTAGCTGAGGAAAATCTAAATGACTCAGAAGTTCCATCTTCTTCTGGTATTGACTGTATCAAATCTCGGAGCCAAGATCTCAATGAAGGTATGTTGAAAAGTTTTAATATCAGCAATATGTAGTAAGAGTTATAAAAGTGTTTGTCGTTTTGTGATCAATGAAACGTTTCATGGCAGATGTCCATTTTATTTGATGAATGTGTTTATTTTTGTGATTTCCGTTTATGATAGTGTTTTGTATGCTTTGTGTCTGTCTTTAGAAATGTTTCTTACATTCGGAGTTTCTCTTCCTCAGGATCATAGAAGCCATATTTTTCTAGCACACAGAAGAAAAGACATCTGTATTCTTAGAGTGGGAGACAGCTAGGTGGCTCAATGGATAGAGCTTAGGCCTAGAGTCAGGAACACCTGAGTTTAAACCTGGCCTCAGATACTCAAATACTTAGGGTCAGCTGTGTGACCTTGGGCAAGTCACTTAACTTCTGTTTGCCTTAATCCACTGGAAAAGGAAATGGCACTCCAGTATCTTTGCCATTAAAACCCCATGGACAGTATGGTCCATGGGGGTCTTGAAGTGTTGCACGTGACTGAATGACTGAACAGCAACATTCTTAGAATGGCTTCTGGGCTATCCTTAACTAAAACCAGTTATCCAAAAATTGTATGTGGTTACTTTTGCCTTGTTAGCAAAAATCCTTACTCCTGTAGTGTAACCTCCTTCTAATTCTAAATTGTTTCAGATTGTTCTCTCCGGGGGCGAGCTCCCCCCCCCAATCCTCTGATCTGCATTTAGGTCAGTCGATTTAACCTGGAGAAGTTTATCAAGCATCCTTTTCATTTTAATTTCTTGTTATATTAATTTATGAAATTTTGTTGAAAACTTTGATGGGTCTTGATTATCATAGTCTTGTTAATTAACAAAAGACACCAAATAAAATATATGAATCTAAAGGAAATTTCAGTCCTGTCCTGTTAGAATCTTGCTACTCTTGTGTGTATGTGCATGATATCTTATATTTTTAAAATATATTATAAACAATCTCATATATAACCCAACCAGGTTAGAGGCTTCTATTGGGATATATTTTGATGCTTGACTTGGTCATCAATCTGAATCTTCATTTGAAATGGCAAAATTACTCTAATAATTTAGAAACTCGTACAATATGCTTTATAATAATTAGCATGATCATTTAAGTGTAATAAATTCTTTTATAAGGCAGGCAGGGTGTTGGAGTGCATAGAGAAATGGCCTGAGGTGCAAGACCTGGGTTCAAGTCCCATCTCTGACACTTACTGTCTGTGTGCTCTTGGGCAAGTTATTCATTCATTCATTTATATATTTATTTTTGAGGCAGTCGGGGTTAAGTGCCTTGCCCAGAGTTATATAGCTAATAAGAGTCAAGTGTCTGAGGTCGAATTTGAAGTCAGGTCCCCCTGACTCCAAGGCAGGTGCTCTATCTTCTGCACTTGGGCAAATTATTTAACGTCTACACATCTTGGGCAACTCTCAAAGACTAAGTTGTAAAGCAGGTGCAAATCTTCATTGATTAGTAGAGGGAGTTTACTTACTAGGTTTTTTTTTAAACTAATGAAATCATAGGTTTGGTTCCCCCGTATATATGCCACCCCACCCCCAATTAAAATAGCCATATTCATTTTACTTTGGTTGAAAACTTTTTAAAAAGATGATCTTAATGGTTCAGATAGTAATTTTTAAAAGCCAGACTTGTGACTTCAGCGGTATAGGGAACTATGGGTAAGCAGATCCTACCACTGCAGTTGGTCAAGTCTCTACAACTGAGTTGCCTGGGACACTGAAAGGTTAAATGACTTGCCTAGGGTCACATAGCTCTCTATGCACAAAGCCTCTCTTTCTGTCAGTTAAAAATGTAATCATTTAAATATTTCAGTTTATGATTCTTAGACTTTGGAGTGATTTCGAGTGTTCAAAAAATTAAAATCCTGCACTTTTAATGAAAATATGCTTTTTGCCTGTATTTGTGTATTCATTTTATTTAATCAGATATTATATTTGGTTTTGTCCAGCATCTTTAGGATGTGTTATTTTTTTCAGTATTTTTTATTACTAAAACTTAAATACGCAATAAGAGAAGAAAAAAATTATAAACTTAAATATTGAAACTTAAATACAAAATAAGAAAAGGGGGGAAAAAAGCAAGTCATGTCCACAGCAGAACGTAAGAGAGAATTCAAAGTAGCAAAAAATTTCCATTTCAAGAAAGCCTGTACTTATGTGTTGTGTTGAGAGCCATCCATATTTTCCTTGCTTCCTTGTTGTTAGTTTTCTTTTGTTCTCTGCTGTGTATTTTTTATTTTGTTCTCTCCCTGCCCCTCCCCCCGGCCAAGGCTACAGTTAAGCGTGAATGTATGTATAGAGATACACATATACATGTATACACATACATACATATATAGACATATACTTTCCCTAACAAATTCTACTTTTGATCTTTGTTTTTATGTTTGTGCATATCTCTTATCTGATTTCTTAAACAGTTGTTATCAAGAAGAATGTAACCATTTCTTGATGGTTCAGGTCATTTTTCAAAGCATTAGTTATTGTTCTGTGCTATAATACTGAGATGTCCTGAGAGGTTGTTGAAGTGTTTGTTGCTATTTTCCACCACACTAAATTATCCCACTGCTATGTTTTTATACTTTTATGTTTGTTTTCCATAGTTTTAGTTGTCACTGAACTCTATTTCCAATTGTCTGGCTTAATTCACACGCAATTGTTTAGCTGTATGCCTGAGTGTGACACTGCCTTTCTTATTGAGCAAAGTATAGCTGTAAAGCTGTTGTTTTTGCTGATAACAGGTCTCTCCTTAGCTCCCCCAACTTGTTTACAAGTTTGTGGCTGTATTCTGAATAATTATGATTTCTGGAAGTCTAACCTCTGGATGAGTAAGATACTACTATAATAGGCTGTAAAGACCTCCTCTTAGAAATGACTGCCTTTTTTTTTTTGAAAGTCAAAGTGGTTGTGTTTGGTTTTGGCTTCTCTTTACCTAGGAGAAACATCAGATGGAGTCAGCAAATCGGTCCACAGGGTCTTTGCTTCCATGCTTGGAGAAAATGAAGATGAGGAAGAAGAGGAAGAAGAGGAGGAAGAAGATGAAGAAACACCTGAACAACCCACAGCAGGAGATGTATTTGTGTTGGAGATGGTCCTTAATCGAGAGACCAAGAAAATGATGAAAGCAAGTAGATTTTTCTTTTGAAGAAAAAGTTGTGATTCAGTAATTAGTACACATTTTTTAAGTGCGTGAAAATGCACTGGAGACTTGCCATAATAGGGTCCAGATTCAACAAAAATTTCAATTAAAAAACAATTCAGCAAGCATTCATATGCCCTCCATGACAGGGCATTGTATTGAGGAAGATGACAAAGAAAAGTGTGACATCATCTTTGCTGTGAAAGAACTTGGAGTCTAGTGGAGGAGTTATTAAAGGTCTGAATTAGGGTGGTGGCAGTGGAAATGGAAATGACGGGGCATTTGGGAAAGATAATGGAAAGACAGAATCAACAAGACTTAGATGTTTTGGGGAATAACAGGGTTGGATTGAGTATAGAGGAGTCAAAGGTTTGAGTCTGAGATTTTCAGCATACTGACTGAGCAGATGACACCATTAACAACAATAGGCTAATGAGGAGGGGGCAGGTTAGGTGAAAAAAGATTCAGTTTCTGGTATAGGAAGAAAGAGGTGGGCTTGTGTCCTGTTGTACCAGACCTTCTCTCTAGTTCTCTATCCTAGTCTAGGTCTGATGGCTGATTTCATATTATCTAGCAGAGGATGAAAAGCAAACATATTTGGAATTAATATAATTCTGAAAGAAAATTTGGGGTTATAAGAAGCAATTAGGTGGTATAGTATGTAGAGTTCTGGCCTTGGAGTCAGGAGGACCTGAGTTCAAATCTGGCTGCAGACACTCGATACTTACTAGCTTTGTCACCCTGGGCAAGTCACTTAACCCCAGTTGCCTCAGGGGGGAAGAAATTATTCTGAAAAAGAAAATTTATAGTTCTGAGCTATATTAGTTGGTGTCATTGCAGGTCTCTGGTATATTTTAATTTTCATGCTGTACAAATGATAAATCTTAAATTAATCAAGTCTACCTGTAAAAGCATCCTACCTAGTAGTTTCTGACGACTTCAAAGTTTGCTTTAAAAAAGCACATGTGTGTACACACCCCCTCCCCCCCAAACCACAGAAGTATTTTATAAAATTATTTTGTGTTCACAAAACCCAGTTGAAATTTTAAACTTTTAATGCCCTAGTCTTTGGAAACTGTTAAGGAGATAATTTTGTCCTTTTCTGTCGTTGAATTTTCAACTATTTTTCTGATAAGCGAGTCAGTTAAAATTGCAACCATTTAGTCTGAACTGTTGAATTCTGGAGCTTGAAAAGTTGCCTTTTTTTTCCTTCTTTCTTTTTTTAAGGCAATTGGGGTTAAGTGACTTGCCCAGGGTCACACAGCTAGTAAGTGTCAAGTGTTTGGTCTGAGGCTGGATTTGAACTCAGGTCCTCCTGACTTCAGGGCCGGTGTTCTGTCCACTGTGCCACCTAGCTGCCCCTGAAAAGTTGCCTTTTTAAATGGAAGATCCTGATTTTGTCATTTCCTAGTTTTCTTAAAGTATTTTGAATTAACATGTAGAACTTTAAACTGTTTTAATGTAAATGCCATTTTTCGTCTGTAGGAGAAAAGGCCTCGAAGTAAACTTCCTAGAGCTCTGAGAGGGCTCATGGGGGAAGCCAACATCCGATTTGCTCGAGGTGAACGTGAAGAGGCCATACTGATGTGCATGGAAATTATAAGACAAGGTATTGATTGTGGGAACTTAAAATTTTGTCCTTGCAAGTTCTTTAGCATAACAAATAATGACGTAGAGATTAATACTGCCTTGTTTATTGTAAAATATCAGTTTGAAAATTATAGCTATTTATGATGGCATTTATCTTACCACTTTTATTAAATATAAGCATTGACCAAGAAGAACTTAAAATCACTTTATTTAATTGAACTAAATACCTCAGGTAGCAATAGGATAGCAATATATTCTATTCCCATTACCATTAAATTGTGCTACTGTTTCTCTCATTGGTGTTTTGAAGTCCTTGTATTCCATTTTCCATTATTCTAAATTTGGACTTGAGACTTAATGTATAGTGGTAGTATTTCCTAAATATATCAAGGATATTAAGTTAGAAAAGAATTGAAGAAGTTTCATTTTTTCCATTTCCAGATCAGATAGAGTCAAGTGATGAATTTAACCTGGGTTTCTTTTTGGAAAAAGACAATTCTAAACTTGTCATCTGTCTTCTTTACTTGTTACTAAGAGTACCTTCAGAACTGATTTTTCTTCTTTTACTTAAAATTATTGTTTTACTTCTCTCAGTGTTTTGCCAAACTACTGCTCACTATAATTAATAAGGTAATTAATCTTAAAAAAAAGATTCATTAAGTTATACTGTCAAGAACCTCTTAACATTTGTTTAAATTTTGAGAGCCTTCTTTCAAACTTTTTTCTATATATTGTAAATGTCACTGCTTTTTCTCTCTTATTCTTTTAACAACTGATAATATGTTACGTTTCTTCAGGATAATTTCTCATAGTTCATGTTATTTGCCATCCTTGTCTGCCCTTTTATCTCAGTCCTTTTCTTTTAATATAATTTTGGGGCATTAATTTCTAGATTACTTCATTTTTTTGAATTATTGTATCAGAAGTTGAGACTATTGGGGATGCTCTGGGCTGAATTCCTTGGGTGTAAGTGTCTAGGTTCTTTAGGAGATCCAGCTCCAAGGGTGTCCTGGACATAATACCAATGACTGAAACATATTGGCCTATATCCTTTATGACAGGATGGAGAGGCAATTGTAAAAATTCCATCTAGCAAATGTTTTACAAAGGCATACTTTTTGCCCTTTTTTTTTTAATAGAGTGCTGGAGCTGGAATCAGGATGACTAGTTTTAAATTTTGCCCCTGTTCCTTAATAGCTATGTAATTTTGGGCAAATCACTTAGAGTTGCTGAGCATGTTTCCTCACCTGTAAAATGGGATAGTAACACCTGCATTACCTATCTTTTGGTGTGATCATTATGTTTACATGAGATAATCTATATAAAAGGCCTTGCAGACTTTAAAAGCATTACATAAATGTCAGTTATTATCATGACATTATTAATAAAATAAGGAAAGTTATAGTTACTAGTTTATATATACCTAAAGGCATCCTGAGTTCCATTTTTAATTTGGTTTGTGAGGTTCTCATAGAAGCGCTGAAATAAAATGAACATGGAAAATATTGATATGTTTGAATTTTAGAATAGTTTGTGGACCCTGAGAATGTAGCTAACTCAGCCACTTTTTTTTCTTTTCAGCCTTTTGTAAATATTGAAAAAAAATTTATCTCTTTTAGCTCCTCTTGCTTATGAACCATTTTCTACACTTGCCATGATATATGAGGACCAAGGTGATATGGAGAAATCATTGCAATTTGAGCTAATTTCTGCACATTTAAACCCTAGTGACACAGAAGAATGGGTTAGACTGGCAGAAATGTCACTAGAACAAGACAACATTAAGCAAGCTATATTTTGCTATACGAAAGGTAATGTATTTTAGTATTTTTATATCCACTGTAATAGATAATATTTTGGTTCACAAAGTCTAGAATTATTGTCATTGGTGGTCTGTGTTGTAAAGTTTTTGAAAATGAATTTAATTTGTAATTAACTTTCTACTGAAATTGGAAATTTGTAATTTGAATTCTCCTATTTTTACCTTTGTCATTAGTAAGTGAGACAAATGGTACTAGGACTAAATCCTTTATCCTGGAGGATACTTTGCTTCAGAACCATCTCTACCTGGCTGATTTTATCCTGGGGTCGGCTTATAGGACCAGATGTGCATCTTTAAGGTGTGAGCCAGCTTTGAATTGAATATGATCCAGAACTTCTTTCTGACTAGATGGGTCACTGAGGCAACTCAGGAGTCAGAGTTTGCTCTGGTGTGGAAACTGATGAATTGATTTTTAACAGGTTCAATATGTTTTCTGAGAAGATACTGATAAAATAAATCTAAGTCTTTGAGAGTTGGAAGGTACCTGAGAAGTTACCTAGTGTAGAGTAGACCTAAATAGGGATCTACTTTACAGCATCCCCAGCAAATGATCACCTAGCCGAGGGCTGGGGAACCTGCGGCCTCGAGGCCATATGTTGCCCTCTAGGTCTTCAAGTATGGCTCTTTGACTGAACCCAAACTTCATGGAACAAATCCCTTTAATAAAAGGATTTGTTCTGTAAAACTTAGACCGAGTCAAAAAACCATACCCAAGGACCTAGAAGGCCACAGGTTCTCCACCCTGATCTAGGCTTCCAGTGTAGGTGAACTAATAACTGCCCAAGACACTTCAGCTTTAATTGTTAGCAAGTTTTCCCTTAAGATTTGTTATAGAAGCTGCTGACCTGAGGCCAGATTATAAGGAAGTTTTAAATTTAGTTCACCCAGTTGGGAGAAACTAGGACCAGGATATGTTGACAGGAAAAGCTTTACAATGTGGCCATTTTATTTCTTAGTCTCACCTTGATGTCATTGTGAGATTTGCCAAAAGAAAAAGAACTAAGTGTTTGTATGAGATTGGAGTTAAAATATTACTTCCAGTGCTGGCGCAAACCCTGGTTATAATAGAGGGTCAAGAGCATCTTATGATGCTTAGTTATGAGTTTGGAGCCACCCTGGAAGGACCTGGCCCTGAAGTATGGCACCTTGGCTCCGAGGTGAACTGGAAAACCCCTGAGGGTGCAGTGGAAGAAGTTCTGGATTTGGAGTTGGAAGGCCTAGGTTCAAATTTTGGCTTTGTATTTTACTACTTTTTTCACTTTGGGTTAGTCACTTCTGTGAGTTTTGGTTTCCTCATTTTTAAAATGAGGGGTTTTGAATTAAATGACTTCTGAGATTCCTTTTGGCTCTAAATCTATGATACTGTGAATTGCCTTAGTTTAAACATCATGTAAATAGGGTGGTTAGCACTTTATACCCTATTTTTGCTGTGTGTTAAGCAGAATGTATATTGTATGTGGTTGTATTTTTAGCTCTTAAGTATGATCCTACAAACGTTCGTTATCTTTGGGAAAGATCAAGCCTTTATGAACAGATGGGAGAACATAAAATGGCAATGGATGGTTATAGACGCATTTTAAATCTCTTATCCCCTTTCGATGGAGAGCGCTTCATGCAGTTGGCCAGAGATATGGCAAAGTAAGTTTGTATGGAAACCTGTTGTAACATTTTGCTTTTTTAATACTTGAAATAGGAAATTCAGTACATAACATGTTGAAAAAGCAAGGCATGTATGTTTGAAATAGAATACATTTTTCTCTTCAGGTTCAGGTAGTTATGCTTCAGTGGATCCATGAATGAAAGAGAAGTTGCCAACTTACAAGTGAGTTTTGTTGTAAAAGATCTTCATAAGTTGGCTATTTGAAACCCAGAAGATAAAAAAGCAAGCATTTATTACATGCCTATTTCTTATCAGGTGTTATTCCTAGCACTTGGAATACACAGACAAAAGTGACATTGCCTCTGCCTTCAGGGAGTTTTTATTCTACAGGGAATGTTCTACTAGACACAGTTATAATAGGCTGGCACGCAAAAGTCTGTATAACTAAAGTGGGATAGTACACATTTGTAACAATATTGTTTTCTCTTATTTTTCTTTATAATTGTGAATTGATTTAAATTGGAATATATACATTTACTAAGGTTTTACTTAATGCAGGGCACAGTGTTAGTGCTTAGAGATTTAAATAAGCACATGTACACAAGTAACAATAATACAGGCTAGAATGGGAGTAACTGTATCAGATTGAGCAGAGTGGCACCGATTTGATGAAAAAGACTGTAGATGGGGATATCAGAGAATGCTTCATGATAGAAGTGGCTTCTGAGCTAACTGGCCCTTGAAGGAAGAGAAGGATTTGGAGGTAGGAGCATTTCTAGGAATGATGGGGAGAGAAGATATTTCCAAATACACAGAAGTAGAAAAGGCTAGGAGAAAATAAAGAAAGATGATTATTCCAGTTTTACTAGAGTATAGAGTGAGTTAAGGGTAGGGGGAGGCAGTGAAATAAAGCTAGAAATGTAGTTTGGAGCCAGGTTAAAGGCCATTAAGTGCCAGAATCCAGAGTTTATATTGTATTTGGTAGGTAGTGTAGACAGCAGAAATAGCAAAGATTGGAAGAGGGGGAGTTTTTTGTAGGGGAAGATGATGAGTTCCGTTTTGGATATGTTGAATTTGAGATATATTGTAAACAGCCAAGTGGAGATATTTTGATAGTGATAGGAAAAGTAGTACTGGAGCTCAGGAGAGGAGGATAATGGATAATGGATAGAAATTTCAAAGTCGTTTACGTAGATTTGATAAAAGAAGTTTTGGAAATAAATGAGCTCATGAAGAAGAGAATTTAGAGAAAGTTGAGGCCCCAAAACAGGGTACTTGCACTTAGGAGTCAGGAAAATGCAGCAGAACCAATGAAGGAGTAGGGTAGAGCCAACATAATGCTCAGGAATCCCTGGCTGAAGCCACAGTAGGAGAAAGGTCCAGAACAATGGCTGGGATGACTCCAGCACCAGGAACTGATGAGAGGCCTAAAACCAATGCTTTTGTCAGAGCCACTGCAAAAGACAAGACTAACAGAGCAGTACAGTCTTGCACTGGAGCTTTTATTACCATTATTATTCAACATAGTGTTAAAGTGCTAGCTGTGACAAAAAGACAAAAAAATTGAGGGAATAAGAATAGGCAAAGAAGAAACAAAATTATCACTTTTTGCAGATAATAGGATGGTGGTGTACTTAGAAAAACCTAAAGTCAATTAAATGTTAATATCTTTAGCAGTGTTGTAGCATATAAGATAAATCCTCAGAAATCATCTACATTTTTCTGTTATCAGTAAAACCCAGGAGGAAAAGATGAATTCCATAACTATAAGTTGTATAAGTAGCTATAGAATGTATAAAATATTTAATCTACCTGCCAAGATACACACTGGAGCTATATGAATGCAACGACAGTATGATTTCACAGGGTTAAAATATGAGGCTGGAGCAGAATTTATTATGCTTTAAGCTGATTCAGAAAAGCAGGAGTAGTTATCATGAACTCAGACTAGTCAACAATAAAAAGAGACTTGGTTAAAAAGAGATAAACAGAGAGATTATGTTAAACATTATGTTTAAAGGTATCATAGATACTGGATCACAAATTCCTTTAATGAAACAAATACTGTTCTGATACCTACACCAGGGAGAGAGCTGTCTGAGGAAGAAAACTTTAGACTTATGTCTAATGAACACTGATGGGAAAATGTTTAAAAAAAATTTACAAAATCAGTTAACTGACAAACATTTATTAAAGCTTACTATGTCCTAGGTATTGTTCCAGGTACTAAAGATACAAATAGATCCCTCCTCACAAGGAGTTCACATTCAAATTGAGGAGTCTCTCTCTCTCTCTCTCTCTCTCTCTCTCTCTCTCTCTCTCTCTCTCTCTCTCACACACAACACACACACACACACACACACACCACTCAAGCATTTATTAAACTCTTATAGAGTAAGTATAAAGACAAATCACAAAATAATTATGTACAATGTAGTTTGCGAAGAAAAGCACTACAGAGTGGAAGGATCTGGAAAGACTTTATGTTGAAGATGGTGCTTGAGTTACATTTTGAAGGAAGAGGAGGATTCTGTGAGGTAGAGGACAGGAGGATATGTGTGCTAGGTTTGAGGATTTGTCAGTGCAACAACAAGAGATCAGAGATGGAATGTCGTGTATAGAATAGCGATAAGGCTAGTTTCATCGAATTGCTGAGTTCAGGCATTCAGTGAGGATGAAGCAAGGATATCTGTTGCTCTGTCTTAATTGATCTAGTTCTAGAAATATTAACTGTAGCAACAAGATAAAAAGTGAAGAAATAAGCATAAGGAAAGAAAAATTAGCATTTTTTTTGCAGATAACATGATAGCTTACTTAGAGAATTATTGAGATTCAACTTAAAATTAATAGAAACAATAACTTCATAAAGTAGCTGGGTATAAAATAAACATAGTCATCATCCTTTGTGTGCATATTACCAACCCCATATAAACAGAAAAGGTATTTCATTTTAAATTACTTCAGAGTTTTTAGGAGTCAGACTCAAGAATTCTATGAATGCAACCTTAAGATATTCTTTACAGAAATAAGGGATAAGAATGACTGAATTAATTGAAGAGAAATGAATTGCTCATATCTGGGTGATACTACTAAAATATAAATAACAATACTGCCTAAATAAATCTACAGATTTAGTGGCATACCAGTTGAAACTACCAAAGGATTACTTTATACAACTAGATGAAATTATTGAAAAAATTCTCCTGGAAGAACAAAAAGTCAAGAATTTCAAGAAAAAATAATGAAAAAAAAAAGATGAGAAATAAGAGGACCTAGCAAGACCACATCTCAGATTATACTACAAAATAGTAATAATCAAAGCAATTTGTTACTGTTAAAATTTTTTTTAAAGTTGATCAAACTCAAGGATATGAACAAGGGTAATGATTCATTCAGCAAAAAAATCAGAAAATTAGAAAGCTTTCTGGGAGAAATTAGGCTTAGAGCAATATCTTACACCATATCTCATAATAAACACCAAATAGGTCCTTGACTTAGCTATAAAAGTTCACTTAGAGGAAAGCGAAAAGAAATCCTTTCATAGCTGTGGATAGTTTTCTCATATGTAAAATGAGTATATTAGATTAGCTGGCCTCCAAGACCTCTTTTAGTTCTAAAGCTGTGGCCCTGCTATCTTTAATGTTTGTCGATTGATTGGTTACCTGCCACCTGTTCTATAAGTAAACTATTAGCTTTTACAATGGTGGTGTGATTGTGAGTCCTACTTTGTGAACTGTTTTCATTATCCAAAGGAGTCTGGTTTTTTGCTTGCCATATTCATATTCCATGCTTGTTGGAGGAGTAATAACTGGTTGACACATTCTCCTTCTTCTGCTCTATAGGGCATACATAAAAGCAGTTTTGTCATCCCAGCATCTGATCTGTACTTTAGAGTAGGAATCAGCAAACTATTGCCAGCTTAGGCAATGTTTGTCAACCTCTGGTTTGTAGAATTGACCTGATAATTGCTTTAAAGTGTGATTTATGTTGGAGCTATGCACAAATCTCTCTCTTTCTTCCTCTTTGAGATCTTATTTAATCTTTGGATGAGTATTTCAGTACACTTCTTACATTTTTAAATATAAGGATTTCCCCCCTAAAAGTTGGGGTAGTGAAAAATATTGCAAACTGTGTGTGTCGAACATAGAGAAAGCTTGATAACCTAAACTAACTAATTTTCAGTCGGTTTTTGTGTGCTTTATCTTCCAAGGAGTTATTATGAAGCCAGTGATGTCACTTCAGCTATTAACATAATCGAGGAAGCTTTTTCAAAACACCAGACTCTTGTCTCCATGGAAGATGTTAATATAGCAGCAGAACTGTACATTTCCAACAAGCAACATGACAAAGCTCTAGAGGTAGGGAAATTTACATATGCCAGCTTTAGATTTTGAACAGATTTCTGCTCTCTGTTAAAGGAAATAATAGGTGTTTCTCAATTAAAATTAAAAATGGAATTTGAGAAAATGACTCTTCATTAGGTTGTCTGTATAGTAACTATAGCTCATATTTATAAAGTGTTTTATGCTTTACAAAAGTGATTTCTGCATAGTGACTCTGGGATGTAGGGAAACAGCCCCATACAGTGTATGTTGTTATAATAATTGCTTTTTGATTTTGTAATCAAACTTTTTAAAGAGAAGACACATTTAAACTGCCTTTAAATTTTAAAAATCTAATTTACAGTGTTTTTCTGGTATTTAGTATAGTTGCCAGAGTTTTGTATTGCTTAGCTTAGGACAATTACATTCAAACCAATAGCTATGGTGTATTTAGTTCTTAGGCTTGAATTTTCTTGGTATTGAATTATATACACCTTTGGTCAGTGTTTGGTCCAAATACAAATTTCAGTATGTCATAATGGCTTTTTATGATTAATATTAGTATGATTAATTAGTATTTAATTAGTAATTAATATTAGTATGATTAATATTAGTTGAATTATTCTGCATATTGCAGAGATATTTTTCTAAAGTAACACTTATACATTCATTCTTTTGTGAAATAAGTTACAATTCTGCTCTCTTTAGGTTATTACTGATTATTCTGGAATTGTGCTATGGAAAAAAGTTATTGAAAAAAGCATACCAGAAGAGAATAGAGGTAATATTACTTATACAATAGGATTGTTATATCTTTGCAAGATTTCTGAATTTTAATGTCCTCATGACCAGTTTTTCCAGGAATTTTTTTCCTCATATATAGATATTTTATTTAAACTTCCTCCCTAGTCTTCTACCCCTTGGTTGATTGTATCACAGACAACTTCTTTACTTGTTTGTAAATTTTTGTTATCAGTCAGATTGATATGTGTCATTCAGTGTGGTCTGTACCTCATTGACACAGAATTTTTTGCCTTGTGTCCATTGAAGTGAGTAGAATGAAATGAATAAGCAGTATACTAAGAGTCCTGAAAGTTAAAGCCATTTGCTTTTTTGAAAAGTACCTAAAAAACCTTTAAAAAAAACCCCAATAACCATAGCTCACAGAAGTAAATATTAAGTTAAATATAAGACAGTGTAGTTTTAGTTGAATAAAGATTAAATTGCTTTAGTGAACAGTAACTTTCTGACTAGTGTTGTATAGCTGGTTAGAAGGTTCATTCTGATTTCTAGGTTTCTCTAGCAGCCTTTTTTTCTAGGCAAAACTCTTTTCACTGTGCTGTGATGGTATTAGCAACATCATTGAATTCAAAAGCATATATGAAGCACATATTATATGCAAAAAGCGCATAGTGCTAGATACAGAGAGGCATAACAAAAGGTAAGTAAGATGATTTGTGCTAAGTATAATAGAATTTGTAGTGTAATATGGTTGAGGAGTTTGAGCTAGTAGTAGCTAGTACTAGCCTGAGCTTATTTTCATAGTTTTTGGGTGCAGCACCCAGTCTGCTATGATGGCAACAGGGATTGTGTATAGTGAATGGTGTAGAGTAGTGGTGTCAAACTCAAATAGAAATTGATCCTGCTGCTACATATTGACTTGCAGAACCTCAATTTAATATTTTCTCTGTTGTATTATGTTTTTATTTGTTAAACATTTTCCAGTCATCATTTTAATCTGATTTGGGATGTACTCTGAGAAGTTTTGAGTTTAGCCTACAGTGCTAGGGAGTTTGACATCTCTAGTTTAGAGAGTAGGTCTCTGTGAGATATTTTTTGAGGGATGTTGAAGGGATTGCCCGCATTAAAATATTTTCCATTTCCTGAACGTGCCATTCCCCCTCCCCCTTTTTGCTTTCATACCTTTGCTTCACTTTTTCCCTTTGCTTGGAATGCCTTCCCCTGTATCCGTTTATGACAAAATTCTCTCAGTCCTTCAAAGACTAGTTGATATGCTACTTTGATAAAGCTTTTTGTGTTCCAACCAATCAAACATAATTTTTTCTTCCCCTGAACTTCCTATAGCACTTTATACCTCTTATAGCACTTAGCCTATTCTACCTTCTGTTAGAATCTTTTATGTACACACTTTGTCCTCTCTTCATCCTAATTAAACTGGTTATGTCAGTAGTTATCACCCAGAGCATGTAGCATGGATCAATAAATGTTAGTTGTTGAATGAATGAATAAATATTGAGTGAATGAATGAATGAAAATGTTTTTCAGAATGCAGTAAGCCTCATGATATTGTTTCCATGCATTGGTCTTAGAAGATAATTTTTTTTGTTGTTAATTTAAAAAAATAAAGTGTCAATTGAGAATGCTTTTTTTATACCCATAGGATTAGATTATAAATCAAAATTTAAAACTAGCAAAGAAAGCTGTTCTTCATAAGCCATTCATAAATGAAAAGTACAATTGATAGATGGGATTCAGTAGTAATACTTAATCTTTTTTTGTTGTTCCAAATGGGAAAGATTTGATGGACATTCAGAAGGAAGAGTCAATGACAAATGAAGCTTTTTCAGAGGATGCCATTCTTATACGTAAGTGACAATTTTAAATCAAGAGCTGCACTTTAAAAACAATTGAAGATCAGTAGATGATCTTGGGAAGAGACATCAGTGTGACATCAGTTAGTCAGCATCCGTCTGTTATATGGTAGGCACTGTTCTAAGTATTTGGAATACAAATACAAAAAAAAAGTCTTTACTCTTAAGGAGCTTGAGACAACATATATAAGCATATATAAGCATATATAAAGAATAAATACAAGATAAATCTATAGTAGGGAAAAAAATCACCAGCATTTGGGGGATCAGGAAAGATTTTAGCTAGAACACTGATGATTGAGTTGCATCTTGAAGGAAGGTTCTGTGAAAGTGGAGGCGAGTGGGATTGTTTTCTAGGCATGGGGTTGGCCAGTACAGAAGCATGGAGACAGGAAATGTGTATCATGTGTGAGAAATGTAATGAAGGCCAATTTGATTGGATTGTGGAGCAAGGGATGGGGAAAATAGGGGAAGGGAACTAGCATTTGAGTACTATTATATTCCAGTAGGCCCTCTACTACATGCTTTACAAAGATTATTTCATTTGATCCTCACAACAACCCGGGGAGGTAGGTGCTATTATTCTCTCCTTTTTACTGTTCAGGAAATTGAATCAGACAGAGGGTAAGTGACTTACCTAAGGTTACATAGCAAGTAAGTGAGGACAGATTTGAATTCAGATCTTCCTGACTCTCAGCCTAGCACTCTTATCTACTGCACCGTTTAGCTACTCAGAGTAACATATAACAAGTTTGGAAAAATAGGTTAGGACTTTAAAAGCCAAAGAAGAGTTTTTATTTTATCTTAGAGGCAGTAGGGAGCTACTGAAGTTTGTTGATTAGAGGAGTGCCATGATTGGATCTGCGCTTAAGGAAAAGCTTTGGCAGTTCTGAGGATGGATTGGGGTGGGGAGAGATTTGGTGCAGGGAACCCAATTAGGAAGCCATTGCAATTGTCTAGGTGAGGGGTGAAGAGGAACTGAACTAAGATGGTGTCTGTATGAGTAGAGGGAAGGGGCCAGCTGCAAAAAAAAATGTTGTGGCAGTAGAAACAAGATTTAGCAACTGATTCAATGTATGAGTAAAGTGAGAAGTCAAAGATAACATCAATGTTATAAACCTAAAATATTGGAAGAACGGTGTTATCTTTGATAGAAATAGGAAAGTTTAGGTTTATAAGGATGGGCAATGGATTCAGTTTTGGACATTTGAATTTGAGATGCCTCCAGAACTTCCAGTTTGAAATGCTTACTAAGCAAGTTCTGATGTGGTACTGAGGTACAGGGGAGAGATGAATTGGACAATATAGATCTGTGAGTACTCTATGTAGAGATTATAACTAAACCTATGGGAGCTGATGAGATCACCAAGTGAGAGAGTATATAGAGAGAAGATGACCTAGGGTAGAGACTTGGAGAACATTCATAGTTAGGGGATATGTTGAGCCAGCAAAGGAGACTGAGAAGGAGCAGTCAAACACATAGGAGAGGTCAGTGTCAGGAAAACAGAGAGGAGACAGTATCTGTGAGCAAAGGATAGTCAGCATTTTAAAAATGCAACAAATAGGTTTAGATGAATGAGAATTGAGAAAAGACCATCAGATTTGTCAATTAGGACATAACTTGGAAAGAGATAAGTATCAGTTGAGCGAAGTTTTTTGGTCATTTATAAAATGACTGGTTATAAACCAGTGTTTATTTGGGTTGGTCAGGATTATAAAGGATGATGATAAACTAAAGGGCAGTTAATATGAAAAAGACATGAGGGTTTTAGTGGATTTTAGGCTCAGTATGAGTCACCAAGGGGATATGGAAGCCAAGAAAGCTAATGCAAACTTATTTTTCATTAAGAGTGTTTAAGAATAAGGAGATAATGAAAATACAGTATTGTGCTGTACTGTATGTCAGACTACATCTATATGTACTGTTCAGTTCTCAACTACCACATTTTAGGATAGACATTGAACAGCTTGAAAGAGTGCAGAGAAGGACAGCCATAATTGGGAAAGGGCCTCATATTCATCCAATCCATTCTAAAAGCCTATATTCAGTATCTACTGTGTACAGGGCACTGTACTAGGATCTAGGGATACAAAGAAAAAAAAATGAAAAACAGCTACTGTTTACTTACTCAGGGGAATGCAACATGTAAACATATACATAATAATATGAGGCGGGGGAGAAATGAATTAACAACCAGGAGGTTAAGGAAAGGCTTCCTGTTGGTATGTCCCATTACTTGAGTCCTGAAATAGCTAAGGATTCCCAGTGGTAGAGGTAGAATGCTGAGTTCAGGGAACAGTGGTAGGCTTAACTTGGTTTTAAATAACAATGTGATTAATTTATATTTGATCCTATGGACAATAGGGTGCTGCTGGAGGTTCTGATGAAGGGAAGTGATATAGTTATACTTGTCCTTAAGGAAGATTGTATTGACAGCTTGTGTGGGTGATAGGGTTAGAAACTAGAGAAACTAGAAGCCAAGAATCTGGAGGCTTATAGTAGTCCAGGTGAAAAGTAATGAGGGTCTGAAATAGGTTGGCCATGGCTTAAGTACAGAGAAAGCGATGGATGTCAGAGATATTGTGGAGGTGGAATTAACAAGATAGCATCGTTGGATATGGGAGGAGAGAGAGAAGGAAGAGGCAAAAATGAGGTTATGAATCTTGATAACTGTGTATTAATATCATCAAAGTAGTATTAATCTGTCTACAATGATGTGAAAATAGATTTTTGGTATAGGACTGGACAGTCATAATGATAAAACCTCTCAAGTTCCTTCTAGCTCTATGATCTTATGACTTTACATGTAATACTTGAATGATAATAAACTGACATGACTTTTCCTCTTAATGACAAGATTAAAGATTTATGATAATAAAGATAAAGACAATAAAAATGGCTGATAATTATAGTCTCTTAGTTTTGAAATATTGATTAGTTCGGTCTTAAGCTTTGCCTCAGTGCAGTTTTAGGCCAAGTTCGCTGTTGCAACATCATCCTATAACTAGCTTTCTGAAACAGATTTACCGCATTATTTACTTTTTGATTTCATTATTTCCAAGTTGTACTTCCTATTCCTAGTGTTTTCTCTGAACTGAGAAAATTATACTTTTTAACAAAATTGAGATTTATATACTATAAAATGTAAGATATTTTTCAAATGCCAGTAAAGTCTCTTCATATTAAACGCTGGACCAACCTTTGTGAGTTAGAAAGCCAAACTAAGTTTTTTTTTTAATCCAGAGGTGGAGTGTTTTTGAAGGTGTTCAGGATGTTAGCTTGTGGATACTAAAAAGTATTATTTGAGATGAAGACAAACAAGGTATAAACTGTTTAGCATTTGTAAGAAATATGGCTGTGGTTAGCTGACCATTACCAGGATTTTGGCATCATTAATATTGTGCTTTAATCTAGTATTCTTCAATGTGGGGGCTGTGGCTTGACTCCAAGGAGTATTTGATCACCCAGTCAGAGGGAGGAAAGATAAATCATATTCTACCCTTCACACAGTGGCCAGTTGTGGAACTTATTTCAAATACAACCTCATCTACTGTTATCCACTTATTACTCTACCAAGTCCTGCCTGTGTGGGGGCATAAGCTTCACTTCACTTCTAAATTTGGCATCTTACTGCTACTTGGCACTCACTGCAACCACTACATAGATGCCAGTGGAAAAATGACCCTATCTCCAATGATCCTTTCTCCTTCTCTTTTCCCTTGTGGCTTTGACAGGTGGCCCTCAGAGGGCAGCCTCTGTGCTCCAGGGCAGGGACAGCTTCCCATTTTCATTTGGGATGAAACAGAGTGAGTTTCAAGACATGAGCAGTCATGGAGAGATTGTGATCTTTACTGTAGATACTGTTGCATTATCTTTTCTCCAAACTACCTGTCTTCCAGATTTCCCTTTTACTGTCTAGAACACCACCATCCTTCTAGGCATCAGGTTCAGAATCTTAGTGTAATTTTCATCTCTCCACTGTCTTTCACAGTAGTATATATAATTTATAAATAAATGTACACATGTGGGAGGTTGTGCTGAGAAACTTTACTAATCAGGGTGTGTGATGAAAAAAGTTTAGAAACCATTGCTTTACTTTGCATAAAGGCTATATATAGAGATGAGAAATTATTTTATATAAATATTTTTTTTTCCACAGCTGAAGAAAAGGTTACTTGCACTATACCTGAAGGAGTACCGATTGATATCACTGTTAAATTGATGGTGTGCTTAGTTCACCTTAATATCCTTGATCCGCTAGATGTAAGTAAAAAGAGTTACCATTACTGCCAGTTACAATTTTTGGCAAAGTTACCATCAGTTTACCCATGTGCCAGAAATTGTAACTTGGATCTAGATTATTCACATTTCTTCAGAGCCAGGGAGTTTATTATGATTATATGACTATTTATTATGACTGTTTGTTATAATTTCCATTCAAATCCTTATGATTTTTTCTTGAAATGGAATTAATTACTTTTTTCCTTTTAAAAATGAGAACAGATTTGATTAGAATTGGAAATTAGACCCTTAACGCTTGGGGTTTTTTTTTTTTTGAGTACATGTTGAAACAAAATTCTTTATTCCTAATTAAATGCTATTTATGTATTCTTTATCTTCCATAAGGTATAGTTCACCAGTTCATTTCTCTAGAGAGAACTGATGAGACCCACTCTGTAACCTTCCTCCAATTAAATTTGGAAACTCATGTTGATTATTGCAACTCAAGTGTTTCTTGATAACATTGGTTTATGAGTTAAACTGAAATATACATTTACATAAATTTATCCTCTGAATGTGGAACTGAAGCTCTTGTTTTGTGTGATGACAGTCACTCCTCACCACATTAGTGGAACAGAATCCTGAAGATATGGGAGACTTGTATCTTGATGTCGCTGAAGCTTTTCTTGATGTTGGAGAATATAATTCTGCACTTCCTCTCCTCACTGCATTAGTCTGCTCAGAAAGATATAACCTAGCAGTAGTTTGGCTCCGGCATGCAGGTAAAAATTTTGATAGTTTTACACTTTTGGGGGCAGCTCCCTTTGAAGATGCTAATAAATATTTGAAATGCTGATATATTAAAAAACCAACTCTAGGTATATTGTAGTTTTCAGCAAGTCATTAATATAAGTTGCTTTAGTATGGAGTACAAAATTATTTCTTCAATTTTCAGCAGTCACAGGCTAGAACTTGTACACTAGAAAAATAATTTACTAAATGACATTCTGGTTTAAAAAAGTTAATGTATTCACTTATATCCTATCTTCTGTTGGATCACTGATTAAGTCTCTAAGGGGCATCCCCTCATATGGTCCAATCTGCTTATTTTACGGATAATAATATTGAGGCCTAGAGAGGTTAAGCAGGTATCCAAGGTCACATAGGTAGTAAATAGAGAGATAGCATTTAAAACCAGAGTCTTTGGGTTCAAATCCAGAGCTCTCTCCACTGTACCTCTTGTGGGGATATGGAATTGCTTATATAATTTAGATCATTATTTATATGTATCTGGAGAAATATATATCTCTATATATTTGAGCCTTTATAGATTTTTTTTTTTTAGTGAGGCAGTTGGGGTTAAGTAACTTTGCCCAGAGTCACACAGCTAGGAAGATTACATGTCTGAGGCCATAATTGAACTTAGGTCCTCCTGACTCCAGGGCAGGTGCTCTATCCACTGTGCTACCTAGCGGCTGCTATAGATTTTTTTAGAGAAGGAAATGGCAGACAACTCTATCTTTGCTAAGAAAACCCCAAATGGAGTCACAAAAAGTCAGACATGACTGAGAAAATGGTTGAACATATTTATAGATTTGTTATTCTAAAAATTAATTTTTGTATAAAATTTAATAAAGGACTAATAGCTTGCATTTGTTTAATGCTTTTTAAGAAGTATTTTTGCATGCATTATTTCATTTTATCCTCACAAACCCACAAGATAGATAAAATAAGTATTACTTCTGTTTTACAGATGAAGAAACTGAACTCAGGTAGTAACTTGCCCAAGGTTATACAGCCAATAATATGGAACTTGGCATCATTGATATAGATTGGAAGGGACCTTAAAGGCCGTATAATCCATAACTTGAATATGTATTTCATATATTTCATTTTGTTAGATTTGACCCATCATTGCCAGTTGAGATATTTTGATAATTAGTCTTACGCAATGTGTTTATTATTCCTCTCAGCTTCATGTCATCTCTGAATTTGATTAGTGTGTATTGAACAGCATAGGTCCATGTACCTTCACTAGAGACTTGATTAAGTTGACATCAGACTATCCATTGCTATCTTTTGGGTCTCTGTGATCATTCAGCCAGTTCTGAGTCAACTTAATCGTATCACTATCTTTCTTTCATGTTTCCATCTTGTTCACAAGTATAATATGAAAATCTTTGTCATAAACTTTGCTGTAATCCAGTGTTAGAGTTGTACAGGACAAACATTGGATAGGATGCTATCAATCAGTCAACAAAGATTTATTAAATGCCTGCTATGTTCTAGGCATTATACTAGTTACTGGGCATTCAAAGACAAAAATTCTACCTTTAAGGTACTTATGTTCTGTTGGGGAAAACCATATACCTGTATAAGTACATATTGTTGTAGTTTTGGTAGGAAGGATAATAGCTACTGGGTGGATCACTCAAAGGTTTATGTAGACTATGAAGCTTAAAATTAATCTTGAAGGAACTTAGGGATTTGAAGAAGTGGAAGTGAGGAGGAAATTCATACAGGCATGGGAAATAGCCAGCACAAAGGCAAAAAAAATGGGTAGAATGTCATGTGTGAAGAATAGCTAGAAGGTCAATTTATAGGGGAAGTTAAGGTTTTAAAAGGCTAAAAAGGTAGGTTCTAGCCAGGTTGTAAAGGGCTTTTATGCCAAATAGAGGTGTTAGAGGCAATGGGGAACCTTTGGAGTTACTGAGTAGGGAAATTATAATGATCAGATTTACATCTACTCTTCATGGCATTCTTCCATCTTAAAAGTTTAGTAACTTTTAGTAATAAAAAAATAAATTGAGATTAGTCTGACATGATTTGATATGATTAAGCCAGACTGGGTTTTTGTGACACTGCTTCCTTTCCTGGTTGTTTACTTAATATCCATTTTATAATACGTTGTAAAATCTTTCCTTGAATGGAAATCAAGATCACTGGCCTGTAGTTTATGGATTTCATTTTCTTCCCCTCTTTTTTTTTTACATTCCTACATTGGAACATATGCTTACCTTCTTGCATTTGGTACCTGTCCTATTCTCTTATCGGTATATCTATATATCAGTATATAGATATATGCATAGATATACATGTAGATAATAGTGCATTTTTGCCTAGTGACTTGAACTCATTTAGGTTACCTCGATGCTTTCTTGTCATTTCTTCTTCATTCATTTTGAATTTAACCTTTTTTTTTTTTTGTTCTGGCCTCAAGATCATGATCCTTGGTAGACAAAACTAATGCAAAATAACAGTTGAGCAATTTGTTATCATCCCACCCAGTTTGAGCCATAGTTACATCCATTCTTTGAATATTCATTTCATATTGTTTAAGTATTTTGATCATACATGTACTGTATTGGTTTTATTTATGACTATCATAATTAACTAAATTAAACTTTTCACAAATGTTAAAATTCCTTTCCTAATCTTTGTATTTAATTCTGATTTTTTTGTTTTACAGAAAACTACTTTTCTTTGATGAATGTAACTTTTGGGTTGGGGATAGGTTGGGGAATCTGTTCTAGTAATAGTACTGAGAACTGTTAAAAATGTTATATTTCAGTATGTAAAATTATAGTCTTTTATCTTTTTTTTTAAATGTTTCTATAGAATGTCTAAAAGCCTTAGGTTACATGGAACGTGCTGCAGAAAGCTATGGCAAAGTAGTTGACCTGGCTCCATTACATTTGGATGCGAGAATTTCCCTCTCCACTCTTCAGCAGCAGCTAGGTCGTCCTGAAAAAGCTCTGGAGGCCCTGGAACCAATGTATGATCCAGATACTCTGGCACAAGATGCAAATGCTGCACAGCAGGTCAGATGTACATCGTACTTTTTGGATTTTCTTTTTCTATAATACTTAGTGTTCATCCTTTTCTACCCCTCCAACCCCTGATATCCCATATAGTTTAAGCTAAATAATAATGTGATTTGTAGGTAAGATAAAATATAAGTGAAACATACATAATATATACTGAGGTGTACTACAAATGAACTTATGTTTCTTTTGGTATCAATAAGTCTGGAAACCGCCACTGCTGCCCGTGATTCAGTCCCCTGAATCCTGCTCCAGGTTTTCTGGGACCTAGTCTGTGCTGGTGTGCCCTGTGCTAGATAGTGCTCATCTCTCAGCCTGGTGCAGTAGACCTTTCCTGTCGACCTTCCTGGTTTTCTTGGTTTGGAAATTTGTTTCACTCTCTTTTTGTGGGTTCTGCTCTAAATAAAAGTTTTAAAACTGGTTTTATTTATATGAAAGTGAATAGTCAGCAGACCATTTATCATTTTCATATTTACTTAGGAACTGAAGTTACTACTCCATCGTTCCACACTGCTGTACTCACAAGGCAAAATGTATGGATATGTGGATACCTTGCTTACCATGTTAGCAATGCTTTTAAAAGTAAGTAATTAAAACCAATGGATGGAAGGTACAGGGAAGCAGATTTTGACTCAGTAGAATGAATGAATTAAAAAGTACTTAGCTAAGCACTTACCCTGCCAGGCTAGGGATACAAGTTGTCAAAAGATAGCCCTTACACTCAAGGAGCTTATGCTTTAGTGTGGGAAGACAACACCATGTAGGGGAATGGTGACTAAGGGGAGGTTTCGTCTAAGAAGTCACAGAGATGGTGATTGGAATAAGGCAGTCAAGGAGCATTTGTTAAGTGCCTACTATGTGGAAGGTACTGTGCAAAGCACTGGAAATATAAAAAATGGTAAAGGGTAGTCCTTGTTCTCAAAGAGTTCACAGTTTAATGGAGGAGACAACATGAAGTATGTACAAACAAGCTATATACAGGATAAATTGAAGAAGACGGGAAAGACACTAGAATTAAAAGGGCTAAGGAAAGGCTTCTCATAAAAGGTGAGATTTTAGCTGGGACTTGCAGGAAGCCAGGAAGCAGAGATGAAAAGGGAGAGAATTCCAGGCATGAGGAATAGCCGGGGAAAATGCACAGAGTCTTGTTCAAGGAACAACAAGGAGGCCATTGTCACTGGATTGATACCTGCGGGCGAGTAAGGTGTAAGAAGATTGGAAAGGTAGATGGGGGTCAGGTTATGAAAGGCTTTGAATGCCAAAGAGAGGATTTTATCTTTGATCCTAGAGGTGATAGGAGTTCATTGAATAGAGCTGTGTGTTTTGACAGCTGAGTGGAGAATGGATGGAATTGGGGAGGAAATTGAGCCAGGGGGAGCTAGCATAAAGATACTGTAGTAGTTCTAGTGTGAGTCTATAAGGAACTGCTCTGGGGGGTAGTAGTGTTGGAGGGAAAAAAGAAACATAAGCCACAGATGTTGTGAGAATAGAGTTGACAGCCCTTGGCAACAGATTGGATATGGTAGGGTGAGAGAGGGTCAAGATCTAAGGATGACTTCCAGGTTAGGAACCTGCGTAACTGGGAGGAAGGGAGGGGGTCATCTTTGACATGAATAGGGAAGCTTGAAAGGGGGGAGGATTTGAGGGAAAAGATAATGAGTTCAGTTTTGAACATGTTAAGTTTAATATGTCTACAATACATCCAATTTGAGATATCTAATAGGCAAGTGGACATATGAGTTTGGAGGTTAGGGCTAGATATGAGAATCATTGGCATAGACATACAATTCCATGGGAACTGATGAGATTACCAAGTGAAATAGTATGGAAGGAGAAGAGAAAAAGGGCCAGGATAAAGCTTTGGGAGACACTCACATTTAGCAAGCATGACCTGTATGAGGATACAGAGAAAGAACAGTCAGACAGGAGGAGGATGGGAATAGAATAGGGTCATGGATACCTAGAGAGAGCAGAGAGTATCCAAGGAAAAGATGGTGATTTGAAAGTGTTAGAGACTTCAGGTAGGTCAAGGAGGATGAGTTTTGAGACAGGGCCAGTAGATTTGGCAATTAAGAGATAATTGGTCAATTTGGAGAGAATAGTTTTGGTTGAATGATGATGTTGAAAAACCAGACTTAAGAGAGTAAGAGGAAAGGAAGTGGAGGCACGTATTGTAGAGTCTTTCTACAAAAGGGAGAGATATAGGTGGTAGCTTATGGGGATGGGTGGATCAAATGGGAGATTTTGAAATAAGTGAGAGAGTAGGAATGATAGAGGCAGCAGTCTGCTAGAGAAGACATTCCATTTCCAGGAATGGTAGTGTTAATTTAATTCCTATTTTTTAGGGCAAGAGATAGAGTGTGGCAGGACAGGAAGATGACTGGAATACAGTGTATTGGGTCTGGGACTGGTTAGATATGGTGGACTGTTACCAGTAAGGAGAGCATGGCCCCGTTGCAGGAGGAGGCTAAGTTCAGGTGGAAGGTAGGGCCATGACAATGGTAATGAAAGAACTTCTTACTAATTAGATCTGTTTCAAAATAGAATGAATGCCTTGTAAGGTAGAGTTTGTTCACTAGAGGAATCGCAGGATTTAGAATTGACAGACATTTTTGTGGTGTAAACCAACCCCTTCATTTTGTAAATGAGGAAACTGAGGCACAGAAAAGGCCACATGGGTGCTGAGATCCAGAATTCAAACCTTGGTCTTTGGTCTCTAAATCCAGCATTGTTTCTACTGTACTACACTGCCCTTCATGTTCAAGCAGACAGATGGGATAATTGTTAGGAATGCTGTCAAGCTGTATCAGCCAGGGCTTGGGACTAGATGGGCTCTAAGGTCACTTCTGTGGTTAGTGGCTGTTTTGCTTAATTTAATTTGTACCTTAGATTCATGAGAGATCCTGAATTTAAATGAAATGTGGTTTTTGCTTATTTTGTGGTTTTGGCTTGCACACAAACACAGATATAGCCAAAAATTAATGGAAAAATAAAGTGAATGGAAAGAAATGAATTTTGGCAGTCAGTACATAACTCAAAGTTCCCACAAAAATGGACTTTGGAATTTTTGTTTTGGATAAGTTAAAGCACAGTAAATAAATCTGTCTACATTATCAGATTCAGTACAGTTAAATTTTTGTTAATATTTAGAAAAATCAGAATGGTGTTACAGTCGTAACCCCACAGATGATTATGATACCATAAATTATTGGCCCCACAAAACTTTACTGACCCACCTTCCTTCCTGCCTTTGGAGCCTGAACCATATAAAATAATTTAATATTCTTTTCTACCTACTCGGATCACAATCTTGATTGTGTTGGGATTATTCATAGAAGTAAGAAGCTCTTTATTTGTTTCTGAGTGGTAAAACCTAGAAGCTGCAGTTTTGACATTGGCTTATTTTTAAAATATAAAACTCCTTTTCCTGTGTATAGATTGATTAAGCTTTGATGTGATGAAAAACCTCAAAATGTCTTTAATTTTAGGTAGCAATGAATAGAGCCCAGGTGTGTTTGATATCTAGTTCCAAGTCAGGGGAAAGACATCTATACCTGATTAAGGTATCAAGAGACAAGATATCAGACAACAATGACCAAGAGACAGCAAACTGTGATGCAAAAGGTAATTTCATTTGTTTAAAAAAATTGTGTTCATATAACTTTTCTAAAATAAATTTTCACAGGTAAGGAATCTGGCATGAGTCTGCATAATTATTATAATAAAATAATTCTTTTTTTTTTATTTTGATGAGAAGTACCATAAAATCAGTTGGAGTCATGTGTAGATTATTATGGGGAAGCCTCTCCCTTGTATACAAATACATCTGTTTGCTTATATTTTTCTGTTATGCATATATTCCCTGATGGAATGTAAGATGCTTGAGGGCAGAGACTAGTTGGTTTTTGTCTTTGTATTCCTAGAGCCTAGCACAGTCTTTGGCACATAGTAGACACTTAATAAGATGGTTATTGATTGATCTGAGGCTTTGATACATTTAGGTTTGCCTTGAAGCATAATTTTTTCTGTTTAATTCTTTTTATTTCTTAGAAACAGTATCCTAAACTGATTTACATGCCTGTCATTTCAGCCATATTTGCTGTACTCACAAGTGTCCTGACAAAAGATGACTGGTGGAATCTGCTGTTGAAGGCCATCTATTCCCTGTGTGACCTGTCCCGATTTCAGGAGGCCGAGCTCCTGGTGGATTCTTCACTGGAATATTACTCATTTTACGATGATAGGCAGAAACGCAAAGAGCTTGAATACTTTGGTCTTTCAGCTGCAATTCTCGACAAAAACTTTAGAAAAGCATACAACTACATCAGGTGAGACTCCACTGCAGTGATGGCGGTCTTCTGGGCCTTTTGTCATAGAAAGAGTGTTGTGTTCATTAGCTTTTGAGTTTGTCTCTCTTTGTTGTTCAAAGTCGCTTACTTCTTTTGCTCCTGCTTATCAGTGCTCGTGGGCAGCTAGTGGCGCCGTGGATAGAGCATTAGGCCTGGAATCTGGAAGACGTGAGTTCAGATCCAGCCTCTGGCACGTACTAGCTGTATGACTCTAGGCAAGTCACTTAACCTCTTTCAGCCTCAGTTTCCTTATCTGTAAAAGGGGGATAATCATAGTACCTATCTTGAATGGTGGTTGTGAAGATCAAATAAGGTAATGTTTATAAAAAGTGCTTAGACCAGTGCCTAGCACATAGTAAACACTGATATAAATGTTAGCTTTTGTCATTATCATCATCATCATCTGCTATCACCATCATCACTTACCTACCAGGATTGTTGTGAGAATCAAATGAGATAATAGTTGTAAAGCCCTTAGTACAGTGCCTGGTGCATAGTATGCACTGTATAAATGTTAACTGTTATTATTCTTTTACCTTCTTTTATGGATTGGCAAGGGACAAAAGGCAGCTAAACTTAAAGTAGTTTGTTTTGTTTCTTTGCATTGAGGTTCATATGTTTATTTGAAAGCTGGTCCCAAAGTTGTAGAAAAATTAATTCCTACATCATTCTCCAGGAAAGAGCTTTCACTGAATAGATTTTGTTCAGAAGAGCTTGCAGTACCCTGCTTTTCCTGATGGTGGTGTTTATAAAAGTTCACTGTTGTGAATACACTACTGACTGATTCCTTGATTGGGTAGCAGAAAGATGATTGTGTTTCTTTGAATATTGTTGCTTACCTTTCTCATTTTGCTTTAATTTTAGGATTATGCTCATGGAAAATGTGAATAAACCTCAGCTTTGGAACATCTTTAATCAAGTTACTATGCATTCTCAAGATGTACGGCACCATCGTTTTTGTCTTAGATTAATGCTCAAAAACCCAGATAATCATGCTCTGTGTGTCTTAAATGGACACAATGCATTTGTGTCTGGTAGTTTCAAACATGCGCTTGGTAAGTATATCATCACATGTAATTGTGGCTTTTCCACAGTTTATTTTACATCGAGTTTATGTTTCATGTAAGTTTTATAACATAGAATTCTTTTTTAAAGCTTCAAAAATGTCACTAGATTTAAATCCTTGGCTTTATTGGACAGTAAACTTCATGAGTGCATGGACTGTCTATTTTTTTGTATCTTCCCTAGAGCTTAGTATATATCCTACATATAGGTAGAGATAAATAAATGTTTTTTGAATTTACATTTATTTTTTAAGAATTTTTGACCTAACAAATTTAAACCAGTAATTTTTTTTGACAGACCAGTATAGAGCAAGATTTGTTTTTGTTGTGCTTTTTTATTCTAATTAATCTCAGGGTGAACTAATTAATGTAATAACAAATTGCTATAAGAAGAAATTAAAAAGGAAAAAAATTAAAGCTAAGCAGATGCTTTGAAATTTAAAGTTATTTATATACTTTCTTCTGCTTAAGGGCCATGTTTTCCATTTTCCCTCGTTTAGCAGTTTGCTGTTCTCATCCATTGTTAGTCTTTTAAAATCTCTCAGGAAAGAGTATGGATCTTTGTTTCCTATGTTTTTATTTCTTAAATTTTGTGGAAACATAAAGGAGACCACAATCTTTTTCCCCCCTCTCTGTCTCCTTCAAAAAACATTCAGGACCATATGAATTTTAAAAGTTGGAAAAATTCAGTGTTGGACTATCCCTTCCTTTGAAGTCCTCCTTTGATGCCTCATTCTGGTGTGGACATGAAACTGGGTTAGTGGAACAGAGCATAAGCTGTGGTAGGTCCTACTATGCCTAGGTCTAACCATGTCACACAGGACCCCACGTCCCCATACTCAGTGAACTCCGGTGGCTGCCTGTCACCTTCAGGATCAAATACAAAATCATCCATAGCCCTTCATAACCTAGCCCCCATCTACCTTTCCAGTCCTCTTATACCTTATCCTGCCCCCCCATACTCTTTGTTGCATTGACACTAGCCTCCTTGCTGTCCCTTGAACAAAACATTTCATCTCTTAGCACTCCAAGCATTTTCTCTGGCTGTCCCCAGTGCCTGGAATGCACCCCCTTCTCATTTCTGCTTCCTGGCTTCTTTCAAGTCCCAACTAAAATCCCACTTTTTACAGGAAGCCTTTCCCAATCCTTCTTAATTCTAGTGACTTCCCACTCTGTTGATGATTTCCTATCTATCCTGCATATAGCTTATTTGTACTTAGTTGCTTTCATGTTATATTCCCTATTTGATTGTGAGCGTCTTGAGGTCAGGGCTTATCTTTTGCCTTTTTTTTATATCACCATTGCTTAGCACAGTGCCTGGCACCTAGTAGGTGCTTAATAAATGGCTTTTGACTGACTGCTGGAAAGTCTTGAGTACAGTCTTAGCAGTAGACATTGATTCTGTGGACCAGCTACTAGCTAACCAAGTCCTAGAAGCTTATTACCAGAAGGTTTGCTAACAGGTAATGATTTTTTATCCATAGCAACCCATGGGAGATTCTCATTCCTAATAAACTGTATTTATTAAATTCCAGACTTCCTCCCCTTTCACCCCCCCCAAGAAAAAAATATTACCTAAACTACCCTTGTATCATATGGAGCCAAGGGTGAGGGTTAGTCCCTCATACCCTAGAAATTGTGAGGTATTGAAATCAAGAACTTTTCAGGTTTTAAATTTTGATTTTTGTTAGAATACATATTATCTTAAAGCTTGATAAATATGGCATGTGTGACTCCTGGGACTGCAAAAAAAATTTTTTAGTAAACTTTTTTTCCACTAGAGTCTGATGTCCCATCATCATGTGGAGCTTCTCAATGGTTATGCTAATGGAGCATAAGATCTTGCATGTTTTATTAGCTTGGAATGGCTTTGAGCAAAGGCCCTAGTGATGGATTTTGGGTCTTATGCAGAGGTCAGCACAGCTAAATTTAGAGACGCTTAAAGGTAACGAATTTTTTAATCATAACAGCTCAGAAGGGCCATCTACTAAGTTGTAGAGAGCTTTTGATTTGTGTTGGTGGAGGGAATGCTCACACTGATGAAATTCCAAATCCTTCAAGGTATTGAAATAATGAGCTTTCCCCCTCACAGATATCATGGTACTTTGTACATTTTGGAAAAAAAAATAATGCATGTAATGTAAGATAATTCATTTTGCTTTCATGTTCCATACTTATTACATAGCAATAGAACTTGTATTTTTCCTTCAAATATAACTGATACTACCTGCTTTAATATTTACATGTATATCTATTTATTTATACATGTATTTTTAATTGTTGTTCGGTCGTTTTTTAGTCGTGCTTGACTCTTTGTGACTCTGTTTGGGGTTTTCCTGGCAAAGAAAGGTGTGGTTTGCTATTTCTTCTCCAACTTATTTTACAGATGAGGAAAGTAAGGCAAACAGAATTAAGTGACTTGCCCAGCTAGGAAGTGTCTGAGGCTAGATTTGAACTCAGGTCTTTCGGACTCTAGGCCCTGCACTCTATCCACTACACCAGCTGCCTGCTCTCTGTGTGTGTGTATGTGTGTGTGTGTGTGTGTGTGTGTGTGTGTGTGTGTGTGTACACTTCATATATCTGTAAGTACAAATGCCTCTTAAAATAAAATAAACCTAGGAGAGAAAAGCTTAATATTAAATCAGATCAGTAAATTGTAATCCACAAATGAGATTGTGTAATTTTTTACGTAGACTTTGAAAACTTTAAAAGTACACTGTAATGCAGATAAGATTTTATTATTATAATAGTTATTATAAATTTTATAGTATATATTTATAGTATTACATATTTTAACTGTTATCTTACATTGTTATATAATTTGAGAGATTTCTAGTTGACGTGGTCCTATGATAGTTCATTTATAAAGTTGGTAAATAGTGCCTCCCAATTCTAATTTGTAATTCTGGTGAGTCAACATCACTCTACTCTAGACCAGGGCTTCTTGAGCTTTTTTTACTCATTGACCCTATCAGCACTTTTTTTTTAAATAAAAAATTTTATTAATTTATTTTGATTTATCAACAATCACTTCTATATGCTTTTGAGTTGAAAATTTTTCTCCCCCTTCCTCCCTCCCACCCCTCTCCAAGACAGCACACAATCTGATATAGGCTTTACATTTACATACCCATTAAACATATTTTCACATTAGTGAAGTTGTAAGTAAAAATTAAAACCAGTAGGAGGAACCATCAGAAAGATGAAACAAAACTCAACAGAAGGTAAAAATAAGTGATAGCGATTTGACTTCCATAGTTCTTTCTTTGGATGTGGACAGCATTTTCCATCCTGAGGCCTCTGGAGATGTCTTAGATCCTTGTAATGGTGAGAAGGGTTCAGTTTAACAATATTAGTCGTCGCATAATGTGGCTGTTATTGTGTACAAAGTTCTCTTGGTTCTGCTCACTTCACTCAGCATCAGACCATACAAGTCTTTCCAGGTTTTTCTGAAGTCAGTCTCTTCATCATTTCTTATAGCACAATAGTATTCCATCACATTCATATACCACAACTTACTCAGCCATTCCCCAGTTGATGGGTATCCTCTCAATTTCCAATTCTTTGCCACCACAAAAAGAGTTGCTGTGAATATTTTTGTACATGTGGGTTGCAACCCCAGATGACCCACAGTTTAAGAAGTGTTGTTCTTAACAGCCGCATTATGTGATGACTAACGTTGACAAACTTCTCAGCAGTTCAAGGATCTAAGACATCTTCAAAGGTCTATTGATGGAAAATGCTATCCACATCCAAAGAAAGAATTATGGAGTTTAAATGCAGATCAAAGCATACTATTTTCTATTTTTTTCTTTCTTTTTGTTTTGTTTTCTCTTTCTTTTGGTTCTTCCTGTTGGTTCTAATTCTTCCGTACAACATCTCTAATATGAAAATATGTTTAATAGGAATGTGTATGTATAGCGTATGTCAGATTGCGGGCCATCTTGAGAAGGGTGGTGGGGGAGAGAGGGTGAGAAAAATGTAAAACTCTCAAAAGCTTATAGAAGTGATTGTTGGTAAAAATAAATTAGTAAAAAAAATTTTAAAAAAAGAAGTGCTGTTCTAGACAAATGTATGCAGATGATTCCTTTGTATTGATGCTTTTTCTTTCCATTGTGTTAAAATCGCTTAACTCAGAATGTGTAGGCTTTTGTTTAACAAAATGTGTTTAAAATACAGTTGTGCCTCAGTTGAGCAAATATGAATTTATAGAACATGAATTAGAAGTTTTTCACTTTACAAAAGAATTTACTATGTGAACTTAGATTTAGAATTCATAGTCGTTTTATCTGTATGCATTTTTAGGATTATCTGTGAGTAAAGTGAACTCTGCTAAAGTATTGGGTTGGGTTTTTTATTTTTGTAAAATATTAATCTACAAGTAAAAGTTAGCATTAAAATGGAACTAAAATGTTGAATTCATATCTAAGAGAGAAAATATTTTCAATTCATATAAATCATGGATAAAGTACATTGATGATTCTGATTCTGATTTGTAGACATACAAATGGTCCATTGTTTTGGAAAATCAAAGTAATTTTCATTCTGCTCTGCTTTGAAAATGTGTAGATAACATGGCAGTATGGTGAATTATCATAAAAAATAAAGCTAATTAATTGTTCTTAAGCCTTTGCAGTGTGGCTTGCAACCTCATCGCTCAACTGAAATGCTTTCTTCAAGATTACAAACAATCTTAATGGCTAAATCCAATGACTTTTTTCATAATTATCATTTCTCTTTATGCTTTTTGATAGTGGCAATCATTCCATCTTTCTGGATATTTTTCTTCCTTGACTTCTGTGACTCTGCTTCTTGATTTTTTAAAAACTTTATTTATTTTTAGTTTTTAACATTCACTTCCATAAGCTTTTGAGTTTTCAATTTTCCCTCCCCTCCCCAAGATGGCATTCAGTCTGATATAGGATCTACATATACATTTGTATTAAACATATCTGCTTCTTGATTTTCTTCTACCTCTAGAAAATGTTCCTTCTCAATCTCATTTGTTGGATCATCATGATGATCACATTCAATTAAGTGTAGGCTGTGGTTTCTCTACGATATTTCTCTCAGTAACCTCATCAACTCTCTCATGGGTTGAGCTGTTTTTCTATACAGATGACTATATCCATCATGAACTCCAATTTTTCCTGCCAACTGCCTTCTTGATATCTCCACTTGGGTATCTCATTGACAGCTCAAACACAACATGACTTAGACAGAACACATCTCCTCCCACACCCAGGTTTTAATGTCTCTTGAAGACATCTGTCTAGTCGTTCAGGTTCTGAACATATCAGTCATTCTTGACTCCTGCTTAACTCTAGATCCTGCTGTTAAATCTTGTTTATTCTATCTTAATAGTATATCTGGCCTCCATCCTCTCTCTACTTTCTTCTCACACAATAGGCAACCTAATTCAGGCTTACATCACCTGGTGGGTCCCTCCCCTTCCCCTCCTCACAATTATTAGTACCGTATACTTAAAAAAAAATCACTTTGAGTCTCCCTATCCATGTACCCAGAAGAATCCTGGAAGGTAGGAAATTTTAATCTGTTGTCTCTTTCCCTAGCACTAGCAAAGGCTCTGAATACATGTTTGTTGAATTGAATTTGTGAAAATGTTTTCTCGAGTTCATTTCAAATCATGCTGCCTTTTTTTTTTTTTAGGCCAGTATGTGCAGGCTTTTCGCACCCATCCAGATGAACCTCTCTATAGCCTTTGTATAGGGTTAACATTTATTCACATGGCTTCTCAGAAGTATGTATTAAGAAGGCATGCACTTATTGTGCAGGTAATTCTTTTTGATTTCTTTATATTTGTTTTTTAGACCTTAGTCAAGGCAAACAAAGTGCCTTGACTTTGATCAGTAAGTTTAGTGTTCTACATTGAGTATATTTGATTTAGGCTATAAAGATAACAAAGACTAAGGAAATCTTGAATTATTATTTACTCTAAGGCTGTAACCACTTCTGAGCCTTTTCAGATTATTGGATAATGTTAAGATTACACTTTTTGTCAACTCTGCTATCCATACTCATCTACCTGTTTTTTCTTTTTATTTCACTGAAAGTCTGAAAACAATTATCCTTAACATTTTTAAAATAGAAAAACCTGGGATGAGCATTAAAAAGCAGGCTATGTTTAACCTGCTTTCCAAGTGTTTTGAAGCCAAAATTCAAATGTGTCTTATGCTATTTTCATAGTTAAAAAGTGAGGTGTGGATTTTTTTAAAGCTACTGTGATATAAATACAGGTGTTTCATCTTTGTAATTTTTATGAATTACTTTAATTGATTATGTTTCAGTTTTTCCTGCATACATATGAGACTATCCTTTTGTTCCATGTTACGTTTTTCTTTGGAAAATAATTTGGTTTTCTATTTTTTTATATACCCTTTCTACCAATATCTCGTGCTGAAAAACTTTAAATGTCTTCTTTCCACTTTTGCTACCACTTGATATTTCATGTATCAGGCAAACTTTGTGTACCTAGCAAATACTCAGTTTCATGAGAATGATCAAGAATGTATATAACCTGGCTAGTGTGGGAAGATTATTTTTTTAAGTATTAATGTAAATTATTTTTTTCCTGTTTAGTTTTCTTTAATAAAATGACTGCATATATTGTTTAGCTTTTAAATTCTTAATACACTTTGAATTGTGTATCATTTATTTATCAAGAAAATTTCATTTTTAATAAACCTTTACCCTGGTATAGATGTAATAGCTTTTAATAATAGTGTCTAAATTCCTCTGTGGGGTCAAAAAAGAAATGTGATAATTTATATTAAGTTGAATTCATCTCTGAATATATTTCTTTTTTCTCTGGCTATTGTTTTCATATTTACCTCAGTTGTCTTGTAATTTTAATTTAAATTAAATTCTGAAATGAGAGAAAGTATGGTATATTGGAAAGATGATTTGAAGTCAGAAGACCTGAGTTTGCGTTCTAAATCTGACATTTACAGTGTGATCTTGCTGGGCCTCATTATGTTCTTATATAAAATGGGAATAATAATACTTGTACCACTCTTTATCTCACAAAGTTGTGTTGAGAAAAGCACTTTGTAAACCATAAACGTGCTATAAGCTGTTATTATTTAAAACATTTCTCCCACATCATTTTCTGTTATTAATTTTTCTGTTATTCGTGTAATATGTTCCATGTTTCCAAAGAGTATGTAGTCCAGATTGCTGTATACATATGGTTTCCTTTTATTGTATACATAAAGTGTAACTAACCTCCATTCCATCACACATAAATAATACCTCTTTAACAGGAACTTACATGAATCCTGGAGTATTCATTGATATTGATATTTTGAGGGAAATCTTTAACAATTATTACATTTACATTTGGAAGTATAATGAATCACACTTCACATTCGGATTTTCCAGTTATTATTGTTTTGTGCTAAGAAGTTTTTTTAAATTATTCATTTATACTGAATAGTTGCTTCTTTAATATTTTTCGCTTTATGTAAAGAGTAAATATGGAGGGTGAACTAAAAAAAGAATGCATTTGGAAAAGAAGTAAATGGTTTTGTTGTATACAGTATTGAGAAAATGGGTTAGTGCATTCTCCCAAAGAATCTGCTTTTCTAGGAAAATTACTCTGAAAGGCTTTTCATGGGAAATATGAGAAGGGGTTCGGGTCCTTAGACTTAATTTACTAAATGGGAACTATTGCCACCAGAAAGTTGCTTGTGCTCTAATGAGTTTTCTTCTAAGGGTAAACCTTTCCTGTTTTGTCAATATACATTCTTCCTAAGTTACTAGGCATGTATCACAATTAAAAGGGTTTGCCTCAATCTCAGCATTCAACGAGCTAATTCAAAGCCATAGACAATACGTTCATGGAGGTTGGAGGCTTGATTGTGGTATTTGACTCTTAATTTCATGATTTCATTGCAAACAGCCAAATCTTATCAATTAAAATAATTTTGGAGTGCCCTTGACTTTTTTAAAAAAGTATTAAATGTTTCTTTTCTTTTGCAGGGATTTTCCTTTCTTAACCGGTACCTAAGTCTCCGTGGACCTTGCCAGGAATCATTTTATAACCTAGGCCGGGGCCTTCACCAGCTAGGGCTGATGCATATTGCAATCCATTATTACCAGAAGGCCCTTGAGCTCCCTCCACTTGTACTAGAGGTGCTATATATTTTCATTTCAAAACTGAATAACCAGTTCCCTCTTTTTTTTTTAAGATGAATTTAGTCAGCCAAATTTTATGGCACACTCAGTACAACAGATTATAACTTATATGTTTGAAATAGTTCTCTAGGTCAGGACTTCTTAAACTCTTTCCATTTGTTGGTGTTGCAAGGCCTGAGGGCATGCGTGGTGCTTGCACATGCTTTGTGTTCATGACCAAGGGTACAGTGAAGTCGTGAGATGCAACATGAGCACTGCCAGAAACACGTTTGATTTTTAATTAATTTTTGGTTGTTGCACATTCAGAAACTTTTACTGTTGCCAAATTTTTCATGACTCCATGTCACAACACACAGTTTTAGAAGTGCTGCCTAGGTTAGATAGGTCTGTTGAGAAAAAAGTTTAAATGTATAGGTCTTAGAAATCTAGTGTTCTGGGAGGTACAGGAACATACAGATTTTGAACTTATGATGTGGTAATATAGTAGCCACAGGAGTAGTGGGTGGACATCCAGCCTAATTGCATATGGAGTCATTATTCATTTTGAAGAGAAAACATAGCTTTCCTTCCTTTTTTGCAAATATGAGAAGTCTGAAAAATTTAGAATTTTATTTCTTATACTTGCAAACCAGCTCTTACTTTGAAGATAAAATATTAACAGGAAAATGTTGCTTCTTGGTAATACATTTTTGAGCCCCATAGAGAACCTTATAGGTATTTTCTACTTTAGCTCAGTGCATGTATTATATTAGGTGAATTCAAAACATAAACAGGAATTCTGTCCTGTTGAATTCAGTTGCTGAGTTACTTATTTGGAAAGTAGTTTTTCACACATTGAAAAGATCTTAAGAGAGAAGAGTTAAGATCTTTAACTGTTTAGGGGTGAACTGGGTTAAGTCTTCCACTTAGAAACATCTTTGATTCTTTACTGCAAAGATTTTATATTCAGTAGACAGACTTATTTTTAGATGAACTTGGAAGCAACAAATCCTTTGCCAGTCATTGTGGTAGACAATGGTAGACAAAAGATTCAAAACTTATTAACAGATACTACCCTGAAATCAGAGAGCTTTGACCACTTCATTTTACATTTTACAACTTCAAATCCCCAAGAAGTGAAGTATCTTGCCCGGTATCTGTCACATCCTAGGCGGGGGCGAAGCTGTGATTTGGAAGCCACACGTGGTCCAATTCAGTGCTCTTTCCAGTTACACAACACAGTCCTTGTAAAGAGTCAACAAAATACCAGGATTCCCATTTATTAGACAAAAACAGTCTTTTTTATATGTGTAACTTTACTGAAATACAATAAATTTTTTTTGAGAGAGAAGCTTGGGGGGCTAATCTTGTAAGTTTTCCCCAGGGTAGAAATACTTGGTGCTTGTGTCCTAAGAAATGGACAGCCAGATGTAAGTAGCAGTTTCTGGTAAAGAGTTACCTTATTTATAGTTCCTAATATTAAGACTATGGAATGTCTTTTGTAAACATTTGATAAAATTATAAAGGGGAAAACATTGATTTTATATCCCTAGGAAATTAAGACTCCATTGTGTGGGATTAGAGACAGAGTGATCTTTGGTTAGAGTAGGCATTTTACTAAAATAGAGTACATCAAGATCCTGACTATTCTTGGACCTTTGCAGATGGGCTGCAGTGATACTCAAAATTCACAAGTATGTAGTGTATCCTGCAGGTCCTTAATATAAGTGTGTGATATCTGTATAAGGTCCTAGAGGCCTTAGGTGGTTTGAATACTATTAAAAATTCTCTTTGATGATGTGAACATTTAAAGTTTAGGGGAAATGGTCTTTTTTGCTTTACTGATACAAACTTTCAAATTGCTTTATAAATTTTTTTATTGATGCCTGAATTTTACTAGCTAATTTAAAAAAGTTACTTTCTAAAACTGCATGTTGTTCTCCCATGTGGCAGTACCAAATATAATGGGTTTTTCATGTTTCTTCCCTTTTTTGTCCCAGGGTATTGAAAGTGACCAGTTAGATTTGCGAAGAGATATTGCATACAACTTGTCGCTGATTTATCAAAGCAGTGGGAATATGGGAATGGCTCGAAAGCTGTTGTATACCTATGGAACGATATAAGTTATCTTGGCAAGAAATGAAGCTTTTATGCAACTGCTGTGAACTATAATTTTGCTTTATGACTCAGGACAGGTGTTTTGGTCACCCTTAAGGAAATTATTACTTTGGCATTATTTAACATTAGGAAGTGTTCTTTTTATTATAAATAAGTACAAGTGTATATATGTTTTAAAATGTCTGATAATGTTGTTTGGAATGTAACTTTCTGTGTTCCCCGTGGATTTCTGTACACATCCTAGATTTTTAAACTTTTTCAGAACAGACTTTACCCATCCTTTAATAAACCATGACAGAGCATTTGTCAGCCTCTTCCGAACCTGTTCTGGGCAAGTATTAGATATTGAACCAATACTTTATATTCAAGTCTGCTATTTTTTCTTTGTTCCTTGTTAACTTCTGAGGTGCTATTCAAAGACTTAATGTTTCTAAACATATTCTCTCAATGAAGGACTTGAGAAACCATGAAAGTATTTTTAAACACATGTCTCTATTATACAGCATTATATATTGTGATTGTTGTCCAGGCAACTATTTCTTGGTACTGTCTGTTTCAACTTTTTTTCTTTGACTCTTGGAGAAGCCAGATTTTCACACATGTTCAGTAAATCAATATTCCCTGGCTAAGGAACGACTATGTCCATGAGACAAAAACAGCCAGCTGCTCTAGTCCCTTAGTGCAAAATTAATCCAATAGGTTGTTTTGTTTCCTCAGTTTTATTGAATTTTTCACATTTATGCTGCCATTGATGTGTCTATTATCAAGATAGTGATTATTTCTGTGAGATAGATACCACTCTCTCAAAGACTGAGCCAGTCCAAAAAATCTTGTACTGGAGAAAGGGGGAATCCCAGCTTCTAAGCTTGTTGTGGCTTTGAGGAAGAACAATAAGGTGCTATTTCAAGGTCACTGATGATTGGGGAAGCTGGTAAACTGGTTAAGGTTAGAGACGTTGGAATATTTCATAGATGATACAAAAGATGAAATAAAAGACAAAAAACTGATATAACTTGTGATCATAAATATTACTTCCTGGGAAATCTTACTAATGCTTTACTGATATGCACTTAACTTTTCTAGTTTAGAAGTAGGACTTTTGTTTACTGAAAAAATGTATCATATTTTGGGAAAAAATGTGTCAATTGAATTTAATAAAATTATTTTTTGTAAAAAAAATTGTAGCTCATTTTTAAGGTTTTTTTTTGGCTTAAAATCTGCTATTCAATTAGGAAAGTTAATTATAGTTAGTATAGTAAGAGTTAGTATCTTGTATGTAATGCTGTGTCTCCACTAAATGTTGAAAAACTCCAAAGAAACATTTGATATTTATAGCATTGATCTAAGGTTGTTATTATGTAATAATCTATTCTGTTTGCATAAAGTATGTGATGTTTTCCCTGCTCACTGATCCTTTATGTTATTTGAACCTGAAGCAGCTGTGATCTGTCACAAATGTCACACTAGTCTATCTTTTCCATCAAGAATGGAAAAGGGGAGATAGACCAACACTGGCCATTTGTTATTTTTCCCCAGACCCTTATTCTTTTAATGATCTTCTTTCCTATGTAGCTTTTACCCATTCCGTCTTTTCTCCCTTTGTTCTGTTTCTGTATTTTAGTAAAACATTTCAGGGCTCCAGAGTATAAGACCTAAGATGGGCTTTAGAGCTTTGCTTGCAAAGTTGTCTAGAGCTTTCATATATCTAAAACTGTGGTAGAGTGGAATTTAAAAAAAAAAAAAAGGAAAGTACAGTTCTTTTGAGGCTGTTGTCAGAAATATGAAGAGGGTTTGGCCACGTCACTGCCTTACCTACAACACTCTTCCATGAGAAGAAGTTCCCTGTACCGAGTCATGTAGGGCATTTATGCAAATTCAAATTTGGCTTTACAGTTCTCCAGTAAGCCAGGCAGTGATTTTGAAGTTGGAGAGTTCACCCAACATTTATTATAAATGGAACACTTTTTAATACTCTAATAATTATGATAAACACTTATAAAGTACTTGAAGGTTTGCAAAGCACTTAATAAATTATTTCATTTGGTCAGTAGTAAATGTTTATAACAAGTTCATGGAGTTATAGACCTAGAGTTGGAAGAGGTGCAGATACCCTCTAGTCCAACCCACTCATTTTACAGTTAAAGAGATCAAGGTCCAGGGGAATTGAGAGACTTGCACAAAGGCATGACTAGGTAGTAAATGTTAGAGGCAGGATTTGAACCAAGTCCTCTTGACTCCAGAGCCAGTGATTTTTTTACCGAAAATGCTGCTCTTCCATGAAATTTAACTCTAAAGATATGCTTAAGGGTCTGAGAGATACCAGTTTATCTCATGTGTATGGGTCTCATTTCCCAGACTAACAATTGGATGAAACCTCAGTTTCTGTCAACTGAAACTTCTCCCCATTAATAACTTTATAAAATTAGGATCCTTCCCATTGGAAATATTTTAGTTCTAAGGCCAGGTAAAAACCATAGCTATTGTAAATAGTGTTTTTCCTACAAGCTCAGCTCAAGTGCCTTTCTGTTGTGTCTCCTAGAAATACTATTTATGAAGGAAGCAGTGATGTATATTGGAAGACAGTCTGTATCCTGGATCTTGAGACCTGGTCCTACTCCCCGCCCTTTTCATGATACTCCTAAGGCCAATATATTTTTTCTGGATCTATGTTCTCCTAATACACTTGGTGCTGGCAGCAGGAGTATGCTGGAACCAGCTTGAGCCAGCTTGTACCAGCTCATGAAAGCTAATTGTTCAATTGTTAGTGTGAGCATTTTACAACTCAGAAATTGGCAATTGCTACAAATCAGGGTTTGATTTATTGTTTTTTGGTTGTCTACATTTAAGAAAGTGATGGAGAAAATGATGCAGATTAACCTTAAAAGTGTGTCAGTACACTTTTTTTTTCCTTCAAAGAACTGGTTTAACATTTACCAGTACAACCCTGCCTGGCATTATGAGCTCCTCAAGGGCAGAGAGTGTCTTTTACCTTTTTTTGTGTCCCCAGTGCCTCACAGTGCCTAACACATAGTCGGTATTTAATAAAGGTTGATGATACTGTTATTTTATTATTATGTAGTCTCTGTTCATTTTAAATCCCTCTTTGTCCTTTTTTAATCTTCAGTCCAATTTATTTTTGTGGTAGTCTAGAAACATATTTGATTTCATTGCTTAGTTCTTTCCTGATAAGTAAACTTATTTTCCTGTCATGTGTTTATTGTGTTAAGAGTGTCAGTAGCTCAAATATGCTGTTCACCTTTGAGTTGTTTTGTAGGAATGACTCAAATGTCTCTTTCATCGAAGTTCCATCTTTTTTCAATGATAATTAGGCTCAGCTTTTCAGGATATGTCATTTGGGGTTATATCTTGAGTTTTGCCTTTTGGAATATCCTATTCCATTCTTTTCTCTGACTTCTCGTGGCTGTGGAGTAATTTTGGGCTATTCAAATTGATATCCTTTTATACCTGAAGGCTTTTCAGTTTGCTACTTTCTTGCATTAACATTTTGGAATTTAGCTATTACATGCCTAAGAGTTTCAAACTCTGGAGATCTATAGGTTTAATCAGTACTTTATGTATTCAAAAGCTTTGGGTAGTTTTCTTGGATTATTTCTTACAGTATGCTATTTGTGTCCTCAATTTTTTTCCTTTTTTCCTGTTGTCTGGGTAATAATTCCAGAAAAAAAAAATTCACATTATCTGTGTATTCTATCTTCAAGGTGAGTTGGTTGGCTATCTAGCATTCATGTGTCCTTTCCAGGTTGTCTTTTGTTTATCTTTTGACAAATTTTCTCCCATGTATTTATTTTTTAGATCCAAATCTGTCATCTTTTTCAGAACTTCTATTGCTTTGTAAGGTTTTCCATTATGTGTTCTAAGTTATCTATTTTGTCTTTATCATCTTTGCTTTGCTATCTCTGATTTCTGACCCAACGTCCATCCCAATATCTTCTTTTAAAGATTTTATTTATCTTTTGATGCACTTTCAAGTTTCTTGGTATTATTCCATGATCTCTGGGGAATCTGCAGTCTCCTTTTTCATTGGAAGTTTCATTTTCCTCCATAGTAAAATATTTAGCAAATATGTTATGACCTTTAAACTTCTTTCTAGTCGTTTTTCCTTCTGATTTTCAGTCATTTTGTCACTTCAATCCAATAAACATTTATTAAGTGCCTACTATGTGCCAGGCACTGTGTTAAGCACTGGGGATAAAAAGATAGATCTTCCCCTCAAGGAGCTTACAGTCTAAAGGGGGAGGCAGGAAAGGAGGGTCACAGGACACCTGGGGATATCTTGTTGGGTTGGGCAGAGTTGAAACCAGGCAGGGCAGCAGATGCAAAGTGCTGTGGGCTAAGTCTAGTTTTTGTGTCCTCTACAAAAGAAGGCATTGGGAGGAGTTTGGTACTCTGCACCCCAGCCCTCCAATTAGAGAGGAGAGGAGGCTGATGTCAGTCAGGGCTTGAATTAGCAATATGGTTGTGAGTTTAGAAGTAATGGGATGGGCATCATTTTCTGCTACTGGGTAGGGCAGCAGATGCAAAATGGAGTCAGTAAACATCTATTAAGTGTCCACTCCCTGCCCTCAGGAGGCTCACAATCTAATGGGGGAGACCAGAACCAAATAAGGTACAAACAAGCTATATACACAAGATAAATAATTGGGAAAGTGAAGGCACTGGTATTAAGAGGGGTTGGGAAAGGCTTCCTGTAGAAGATGGGACTTCAGGGAAGGCAGTAGGAGAGGAAGGAGAGCATTCCGGGCAGGACGGACAGCAGGAGAAAATGTCCAGAGCTGAAAGATGGAGTGCCTTGTTCCTGGAAGAGCGAGGAGGCCAGTGTCGCTGGATCAAAGAGGACAGCAGAGGGAAGAAGGGAAAGAAGACTCGAAAGGTAGGATGGGGCTAGTATAAGAAGGACTTTGAAAGCCAGAGGATTTTGTATTTGATCTTGGAGGTGACAGAGAGCCTCTGGAGTTTATTGAGTGGGGAGGTGACAGGATGGGACCCGCACTTTAGGAAAATCACTTTGGTGGCTGAAAGGAGAATGTTTGGCGTGGGGACACTGGAAGCAGGCCAGCCCACCCCTTTCTGAAGGTAGGTTTGTTCTCTTGAACTTCTTTGCCTTGTTTTTGTATTCCAGTGTCTTCTCTCCCTCCCCTTGTGTTACTGTGGTCCATCTCCATTCTGCTGCATAAACCCCTTAGCCTGGGCATCTTCAGTTGGGGGAGTCACAGGAGCCTAATGGTGCTTTGCCCAGAACAAGCATCATGGGGGGAGAGGCCTGACCCCAAATGGGTTTCTGGTACTGTGCTTTGTGCATAGAAGCCCTTTCCCCTTTTTCTAGCTCAGTTCTTCCAGGTCTTGCACTACCCCCCACAATTCCCAATTGCAGCCCCTTTTTGTAACTGGGTAATCGGGATCCGTGTTTTTTGGCCTCCTGTGGATTGTACAGGGATTCAGACTGAGTCACTGCTCTGTGTGTGTGTGTGTGTATGTGTGTAGGGGGTTGGGGACTAAGCTGGGTCCCTCAGTAAGACACTGAAATACAAATTTGTGACATTGCTTGTGTCAGCTGTAGGGAGATTGAGTGGGACCCTGGTGTACTTCAGTTCTTTGATAATACTCTCTGAAACTTTTTATTTTGTTTCTACGTTATTTTGTAGGTTCAGTTTTCTCTGAAACTTTTCGCTTTGTTTATGCATTATTTTGTAGATTCAGTTTTAATTACCATAGCTTTGGTGCATGCTTCTGTAAAGTAAGGTGTCCTACCACAGTTTTGCTGATCACATCACCTGACTGGGGTTTCATATGCATGTTTGATTTTGTGAGGGTGTGTCTGACCTTGCTTTTATTATCTATACTTTGTATCTTCTCCAGGCCTCTTTTTTACCTCCTTAGCATCAACTGGCAGAGTTCCTTGCCTTCCCCTCCTAATCTCAGCTCCTCTCCAAATGACTTAGAGTGAATCCAACACCTACCCGCTCCTCATCACAACTCCTCTAAGTAACAGGTCCTGTGTTCTTGTGCCGTAGACTCAGCTTTGGCAGAAGCCGTATTTCTTCTTCAGATCCCTTATAGCACCCCGTGTCTTGCACATAGTAGGTGTTCTAAAAAATGGTTAACCATGCAAGCTAGGTTAAAGAAACTATTGCACAGAAATTATGAGCCTTGAGTGTATATATATATATATATTTTTAATGATTTATTTTTAGTTTTCAGTATTCACTTTTATAAGATTTTGAGTTCTAAATTTTCCCCTTCTCCCTTCCTGCCTCCCCAAGAAGGGATGCAATCTGATATAGGCTATACATGTACAATTATATTAAAAATATTTCCACATTAGTCATGTTGTAAAAGAAGAATCAGAACAAAAGGGAACAACCACAAGAAAGAAAAAAAGAGAGAAAATAGTATGCTTCAATCCGAATTAAGCCTCCATAGTTTTTTCTCTGAATGTGGATAGCATTTTCCATCACGAGTCTTTTGAAATTGTCTTAGATCATTGTATTGCTGAGAAGAACTAAGTCTATCAAAGTTGGTCATCGCACAGTGTTGCTGTTACTGTGTACGATGTTCTCCTGGTTCTGCTCACTTCGCTCAGCATCAGTTCATATAAGTCTTTCCAGGTTTTCTCTTCTGCCTGCTCATCATTTCTTATGGCACCATTACATTCATATACCACAACTTGTTCAGCTGTTCCCCAATTGATGGGCATCATCTCAATTTCCACCTCTTTGCCATCACCAAAAGAACTGCTACAAATATTTTTGTACGTGTGGGTCCTTTTACCTTTTTTTGGGATGCAGACCTAGTAATGGTATTACTGGATCAAAGGATATGCACAGTTTTATAGCCCTTTGGGCATAGTTCCAAATTGCTCTCCAGAAAGGTTGGATCAGTTCACAACTCCAATGGTGCAGTAGTGTTCCAATTTTCCCACATTTTCTCCAGCATTTATCATTTTCCTGTTTTATCATCTTAGCCAATCTGATAGGTGTGATGTGGTATCTCAGAGTTGTTTTGATTTGCATTTTTCTAATCAATAGTGAGTTAGAGCATTTTTTGATATGACTATATCAAATTTTAATTTCTTCATCTGAAAACTGCCTGTTCATATCCTTTGATCATTTATCAATTGGAGAATGACTTGTATTCTTATAAATTTGACTTACTTCTCCATGTATTTTAGAAATGAGGCCCTTATCAGAGTCACTGATTGTAAAAATTCTTTCCCAGTTTTCCCTTCTTATCTTGGTTGCATTAACTTTGTTTATACAAAATCTTTTTAATTTAATGTAATCCAAATTATCCATTTTGTATTTCATAATGTTCTCTATCTCTTGTTTAGTCATAAATTCTTCAGTTCTCCATAGATCTGACAGGTAAATTATTCTCTGCTCTCTTAATTTGCTTATAGTTATCACCCTTTTATGTCTAAATCATGTGTCTATTTTGACCTTATCTTGGTATACAGTGTAAGATGTTGTCTATGCCTAATTTCTGCCAGACTCGTTTCCAGTTTTCTCAGCAGTTTTTGTCAAATACAAATACAAAGTACTTATCCCAGAAGCTGGAATCTTTGAGTTTATCAAACAGTAATTTACTATAGTCCTTAACTACTGTTCTTGTATACCTAACCTATTCCACTGATCCACTACTCTATTTCATGGCCAGTACCAAGTAGTTTTAATGATTGCTGTTTTATAATACAGTTTTAGGTCCAATACACCTTCCCTTGCCATTAATTTGTTTTCATTAATTCCCTTGATATTCTGGACCTTTTGTTGTTCCAGATGAATTTTGTTATTATTTTTTCTATGAGCCTTGAATATTTTATAAATTACATTTATGGTTTATGAAAAGTCCAGGTTACTAAACCAGTATATTTGGGGAATTCTGTAGAGGTAGTTTGATTTGCTTTTAGCAAATCATTTGACAAAGTTTCTCCTGCTATTCTTGTGGACAAGATGAATTTTGAATTGCTTGTATTAGTTATTAATAGTTATGTCAGCTTGAAAAGAAATCTCTAGAAAAGTGCCCCAGGGATCTTATGCTTGACCTTGTGTGGTTTAATATTTTTACCAATAATTTTTTTATCAATTTTTATCAATTTGCCATCAATTTAATATTTTATTAATGACTTGGATAAAGACATAAATGGCTTGCTCTCAAATTTGCAATGACAAACAATTAGGTAGGATAGTTACGCACTGAATGATAGAATCAAGCGCCAAAGGATCTTGACAGGCATTGAGAATGTTGGGCCAAATCCAATAAGATGAAATTAATTAAGGACAAATGTCTTACATCAAACAAAAACCTCCTAAGTACAAGATGAGATAATATGGTTACATAATAGTTTGTTCAAAAAAAGATTTGGGAGTTTTAGGGGATTGCAAGTTAAATAGTCATGTACAGTGTTAGATGGCAGTCATAGCAGTTAATGTGATCTTGGGTTGCATTCAAAGAGGGTATTAGCTAGGATTACAGAGTTGGCCATACTCTGTCAGACTGTATCTGCAACATTGTATTCAGTTCTGAGTCCTGAGTTTCTTAGGAGGGGCACAGATAATCACTTGAATGTCTACAGGAGAGCAATTAGGATGGCAAAAGGCATATAGGGTCATGCCTCATAGGGACTGATTTAATGAACCAAGGGAACGGCAGTATGGAGAGAGGGCAGCCTTCAACATCTGGCCCCTGACGTATACCGTGTGGCCCCGGACAAATAACAAATAAAACATCGAATGGATGGCTAGAGCATGTAAAAATAACCTCCAGATTAAGATAAGGTTCTTCTCCTGCGATATAAAATCCTACCTGGTTCAATAATTGCCTTTGTGTGTACCTAGCTCGTAAGCCTCTTGGGGACAGGAATTGATACTTGGGCATCTTTTGTGCTTCGTAATGCCTGTCCTAGATCCTAGTGCTGGTCATTTAGTCCTCAAGTATCATTTGGTTGGTTTTTTTTTTAAATGTTATTCCAATTGGGAGTCCTCATGCAATAATTTTAACATGCAGTGGATGGCAGTAAAAGCCCACAAACTTTGACATATGTGAGCCAGCCTGTTTTCCTAGCACAGGGTATACCACAACCTTGCAAAGTTTTATAAACTCATTAGGCTTGAAGAATGTTTTTATTTAAACTGAAATTTAAAAAAATAGGCCTCTCAATATTCACCAGTCATACCCCCTATTCTGCTCAGGCATTTGTACCTGCTCCCCCTATCAGCATGCAAAGAGCAGCCTGACACACCAGGAGTATCTTACTTTTGCCTGCCTAATCTCCAGGCATAACAGAAATACCGACTGGTTCAATGAATTACATTGTAATAGTATCCCAATAAATATGTCAAATGTAAAAAAAAAAAAGCTACTGCAGCGAGATGTGCCAATAAATTATCATGCAGGGGCAGCTAGGTGGCGCAGTGGATAGAGCACCGGCACTGAAGTCAGGAGTACCTGAGTTTAAATCGGGCCTTAGACCAAACACTTGACATTGTGTGACCCTGGGCAAGTCACTTAACCCCAATTACCTAAAAAAAAACAAAAAAACCCAAAAAAAACCTCATGTGCTGAGAATTTTGCTGCTTTTTGCTCATGCAGCTTTTTGCTTAACCAGGTAAAGGTTACAACGAAATAGGATTCCTAAACTATAGTGGAACAATTCAACATAGTTGTAAATAAAGTCATGGTAGCTCATCCTCAGGTCTACTGTAGCCAACTGTTAAATGTGAATTACTTGTTTCCTTCTCTTGAGACCTGTTTGTTACCTCGTGTCTTCTTATTTTCAGTGGGCATGGACACCCAATCACCCAATAAGAGAAGTGTGAATCATCTAAGCATAGCCACAAATCAATATTTCTCTCTCTCTCTCTCTCTCTCTCGTTTCTGTTCTCCCTCTCCTACTCTCTTCTCTCTTTCTTTCTCTCATTGAAGGTAGTATTTTTTCCCTCACAACATTTATGTTCAAATACTTTATTATGCTTAGGTGGACAGATGGTCAGCTGTGATTCTGTGAGATTTGCTTTCAGAATGATTCTTCCACTTCTCTAGCTGGCTTATCAGCTAGAGATAAGAAGAAAGTATTAATTTTATCTCTTTATTTTGGGAAACAAAAATCATCTCCTTAAAGAGAGCTTGATTGGACCCCAAGCATTATAGACCAATGTATTTGTAATGAATAGTCAGAATGTCTTAAAAATTAATTTCCATTGAAAAACTAATTTTATACTTTGGTGGATCCATTATTTCATCAAGAGGGTACTTGGCTCTAAGCTGTTAAACATTTTTGTCACTACCTTCAATAAAAGAATAGATGATATGTTTACCAAATTTGTAGATTACACAAAACTAGGAGAGCTTAACACACTAAAGACAGGACCCAAAAGGATGTTGACAGGTTAGAGCACTAGACTGAATGTAATAAGATGAAATTCAATAGGGATAAACGTAAAGTCTTGCGCTTGGGAACCAAAAATCAACTCCATAAATACAAGACGGGGGAGGCATATATGGACAGATATTCTAAAAAGGATCTGGGTACATTAGTGAACTGAAAGTTCAGTGAGTCAATAGTGTGATTTAGCTGCCAAAAAGACTATTATAATCTTGGGCTGCCATATTAGGAGAGTACAGCTTCCAGGAAAAGGTGGTTGATAGCTCTTGACTGACTTTAGCTGTAATCTTGTATTCTAGGTGCCATGGTTTAAGAAGAACATTGATAAAAGCTGGAGACTCTACAAAAGAAGGCAACCAGAATGTGATGGACCTTGAGTTCACAATAAATGAGTATGAGTTGGAAGAACAGGACCTATTTGGCTCGGAGAAGAGAAGGCACAACAGGACATGATACCTGTGTTTGAGAATTTGAAGAGTCATCATATGGGAGAGAGGTTGAATTTGTTCTGTTTGGTGCCAAGGGGAATAACCAAGAACAATGTGGGAAAGTTGCAAAAAAAAAAAAAACTAACTTAGGTTGGATGTCAGGAAAAATTCCCTAACCATTAGAGCTGTCAAAAAGTGTTATGGGTTGCCTCAAGAGGTGGTAAATTCACCACTCCTTGGAGGTCTTCGAGCAAAGGTTGGATAATCACTAGTTAGATGTATGACGTATTCATGAATGAGTTGGATTAGATGTCTGCTAATGTCTCTCCCAGTTCTCACATTCTGTGATTCTCTAATACAGCTCATTAACCTTCCATGTCTTATCCACTGGGTCAGTTACAAAATTGTGGCTTTTTTCATTTTTTGATCCCAAACCACATCTTCCAGCAACTGTTTTTTCTGTTTTCCAGTGCCCACTTTTGCACTGAAATTGTCAAGTAACAAAATACATGTTGGCATTTTTTTTTAGAAATTTTTTAAATACAAAGAATTTTTACATTTCCTTATTGTCTGAATTGGTGATAGTACATAAGTTGCAATTATTTTTATGGTGGTTTGATTGTAGAGAGCACTGGAAGATGAGATGCCTAAGCATTCATAAAATATTTTTCATTGCCTCTTGGCAAATGAGCAAACCACTAAAACCATGGGTTATGAGCCCTTATTGATGTGCTTACCTTTGATAGTAATCAGAGAGTTAATGAATAATGGCACAGTAAAAAAAAAAAGTAGTGAACGATCTTTTGCTCACAAAGACATCACCAGTGGGAAGAATAGACACATGTAGATAACATAAGTTCAGGGCATGCATATGGAAGAACATACATGTAAGGAACATCTATGACTATACTTACATGAAGGGGCACATGTAGAGAACATGTGTGGAGAAGGTTTGTGGGGAAAGACAAAAAAGAGGACTTTTTTGGGAAATGATGAATTTAAGACTATGTCTATGCAACATCCATTTCAAAATGTCCAATAGGTAGTTGGCGATGTGGGACTGGAACTTAGTAGTTAACATGACGGCTGTTTACACATATTTGTGAATCATTTGCCTAGAGATGACAATTGATTACCAAGTGAGATAGTATAGAGAGGGAAAAGAAAAGGGTCCAAGATGGAGCCTTAGAGGGTTACCCCAATTAGTGGGTATGGCATGGCTAAAGTTCCAGCAAAGGAGACTAAAGAGCGGTAATCAGGTAAAAGAACCAAGAGGGAGCAGTATGAGAAAAAACACAGAAGAGATAGCATCCAGGAGGGAGAGGTGATCAACAGTATCAAATGTAGCATAGAGGTCAAGAAAAGGCCATTGGATTATGCGATTGAGAAACTATCAGTAATTTAGGAGATAGCAATTTCAGGTGAATGATGAGGTTGAATGCTAGATTGCAGATTTAGGACAGAGTGAGAAGTAAAGATGGATGGATTTTTTTCAAGGCCTTTAGCTGAAAAGGGAAGAAGATACATATGATGATAACAGGGATGGTAGGATCATGCAAGAATTTCTCAAGAATTGGAGAAATGTGAGTATGTTTATAGGCATCATGTAAGGAGTCAATAAGTTGTGGAGAGAGAGAGATCCTACTGAGAAAGATACCATAGGAAGTATGAGGAGAGATAAGATGATCATGGACATCCAATCCAGTGAGTGGGGCAATGAACTACCTAGGGTGGAGAAGAATTGCCTTGCTGCAATAAGGAACCAGTTGAAATTAAATTACTCTTGTAGTGGACTCAGCCAGCAGTTTTGCGTCTTCCTCCAGGGCTATTCAGAAGCACACAAATTGAAGTGGAGGAATAGATGGTGGGAGCACTACAGAGTTGGGGTTTAGCAAGGTGTGAATGATGACAGATTAAAAGGTGAGATGAAAAAATTACTGAGACCCTAAGGGAACCTCTAGCCTAGAAAGTGGCAGATGAAACAAAATTGCCTTTGAACACAGTTGTAAAATCTTACAGAAGAGGGTGGTTAAAGATTATGAGTAGTGTCAGCTCATAGAACATCAAGAAGCAATGGAAGAAAAAACATGTACTGGAGGATTTAGCAGAGATCCAATTAAGCAGGAGTAGGCAATAGTTTGTGGAGTTGGCCTGGAAGAGGTGTGGGGCCTTGTTCTGGGGCAAGATGAAGCAAAAGCTTTCCTCTCAGAGTCCCGCTTTCCACAAAGAGAATCCAAGTAGATGAAGAATGCCTTTTGTCCTAACTGTGGTTGGATGGATAATCCATGGAGAGTCTATATTATCTAATCTAATTTATCTATCAACTCTAGCATCTATCATCTGTCATCTATTGATCTACACATATCATCTATCTAAATCTATCTGTCCACCCATCCATCTATCAATGTCTATCTGTTTATCTGTCTGTCTGTCTTGTACAGAAACTGCAAATGGACAATGAGTTGGGCCAAGAATTGAAGAGGAGGAAAGCAGCCTATAGACTGCTTTTGAGAAACTGCAAAGCTTTTTAAAAAAATGACCCAAACTTCTTAAAACAAAGCTCATTTTTTTTTTTAATACAAATATTCTTCCACGAAGTAATGGTACATAGTAGGCACTTGTTAATTGATTAATGCCTATGAGTCGTGGAATGTTACAAACTCCAAGGAATTGAGGTTGATAACACAAAAGGCAATGGAGAGATGGATGAGATGGATGGTAGGTGTATGCAAAGCACATGTTACAAATAATTAAAAAGGATAAAGAGTATAAAAGATGTCATCAAAGAACTGTTTGCTTTAAAAAATGTTTGTTCATGTAAAGAGAATGAGGGCTAACTGAAGCCAACTGTTTCAGTGCTGTGAGAATTAGAGGAAGATTCCCTTATTCATGGAATGGATCTCCCATGGTGAAATATGAGAAGCCAGGCACAAAATACATAGTTTTGAAAGACAGTGTTGGAGGGTGATTTGCATTGCTGGAAGCACTACTCTTAATGGAAAAGACGATAGAATCATTTGAGTTTTACATATAAAATCTTTATGAGAATAATCTACACATGCCTCTAGGACATCTCTAACCAAGGTATGAGAATGGAACAGCCAGATTCTTATAAAGGATATTCTGCTTGAGACATCTTTATAATACCACAAATTACTGAAAGGTACAAAGAATTTAAGATCTCATTCTGCTTATTGTTTGTGGACTATAAAAAAGCATTTGATTCAGTTGAGAAAAATGTCACCTTAAAAGGCTCTCCTTCAATAAGGGGGTCCCATGCAAATGGTAAGGTAAATTCTTTGAAGGATGTAATGAGAGATAATCTTATTTGACTGCCCTCTGATTATTTATGTCAAATGAGGTATGAAACAGGGAGACCCTATGCCCAGCAAAGATTTTTGCTGTTGTCATTCAGGATATCCAAATGAAAGGGGAATTTCCTATATACTTCACCTATATATGGTGAGGTCCTCCATGTTTTTGGATGACAGTGTGCTGACTGCATTAAGCCCTAAAACATAACTACACCTCAATGAGATCCATAATAACTTGTTCGGTTTAATTATCCACTTAGGAAAAATCAAGTGGATGAAGAATGTTCATTTAGCTGGACAGACAACTTATAGAGCTGGTTTATCAGTACGTATATTTTGGACAAAAACTGAACAGGTGGAGGAGAGAGGGTTGGATTGTGTTTTGGATACTGCACGGCGTTCTTAATGATCCAAAGATTCTTCCTGAAGCAAAGGCTCATCTTGTTAATATCAGCACTCTTCTGGTAATGCTATATGGCTGAGAACGATAGAATGTCAGTCTCTGAGGAATTAGAGTTGTTGCCCACCCACAAGACAATGACTGAAGTGCATGATAGGTGTGAGTAGGCTATAACGTATTACCAAAAAATTGCAAAGGAAAAGTGAAATAAAGTGTATTACCAGAGAAGGACATTGTCAGAAGAATATTTCCAGAGAAAGATATTTTTATGAAAGGATATGAACTGGTTATATGGTAAAAGTGAGGATGGATGGATGGACTCTGTTGGTGTCCAATACAATGTCAAGAGATCTAGGTAAAAGTCCCCAGCATATCGGATACATCCCAATGTAGATTAATAGGAGATGTGTATGAAAATAAACATATTTACTTCAGAATTAGACAGCCAATTCCTTCCACTTATGGTTCTGTAGCAGCAATTTCTGATCCTTTTTTGTTGCTGGTGGTGATCACTTCCTGCTCATCTCTGGCTGGTACTTCTTGGACAGGTATCTAAGCTGCTGTTTCGTCTCCCAGCGGTGCAATGCAGACTGAGCAGGTACCCTGTTATACCTTGAAGTCCCATCCTGTTCAAGATAAAACACAGAATGAATGTTATATGGCATACACTATAGAGAAAAACTAATTTTGTGAAAGAAGGGTCTTTAATTTTGTCCTTATGGTATGTCATATTAAAGCATCTGTGTCAGTTTTAGGTAAGTTTCAGAAAAATAGGAATATGAACTTGTATTATTTTTGAGAAAGAAAAAACCTACATCAGCAGTTTGAACCCACTATTCTCATTGTTTAAAAGGTCTATAGATTGGGGTATAGTTGGGAAGTAAAGATAAAGAAACATCTTTAGTAATTAGTTATTTAAAAGTGATCCAACATGAAAATTAAGATGCCCATACCGCAAAAGTCATGTCCTCCTTCCATTTATTGTCTTGCGGAAGCCGCTGTAACCGGTTTTTGCTAAGCTCCAGTTGTAGGCCATCAAACTTACACTTGAACCAGCGGTGAGCTTCTTCTAGGTTAGCTGTTATCTAGGAATGTGAATGACTGGGAGTCAGAAAAAAGGAATAGCCGTAAATGTAGCAATGTACTACTCTGACACAAAGTGTTTATTTGGGTAGAATGGGTAAAACTCTGAACTCAAGTGCCTTAAACCTTTTTTTGCATAACAGTTGACATATGGGCAATGATAACTCCTGATGAAGGTTGTATGTTGTCTTATACTATTAGCCTCTTTCTAACTTATTACTTCTTGTTGCCTTCTCAGATTATTTTTGTCCAAACCTGTGATTTCAGCAGTATAAGGAACTCTCAGTGTGGAAAACCCTTCCCTGACAGAGATGGGCAACTTGTTTCAAACTATAATTGTAGAGAGTTGCTCAGGACAGAAAGAAGCTAAAATGACTTGCTCACTGTTACACAGTTCACATGTGCTAGAGGGAGAACTCGAACTCATGTTTTCCTAATTCTAAAGCCAGCCCTGAAGGTACTGGAAGAGATGGGAAATAGAGTCACAATCTAGGGTTGCCTTCTCAGATAAAAGGCAGGACAGGTCTTAGAGTCAGAGTTCAAATCCTGCCTCAGATACTTAACAGTTAGGTTCCCCTGGGCAAATTACTTACCATCTCTGTATTAGTTTCTTCACCTGTAAAATGAGGAAACTGGACTTGATGACCTCTAAGGGATCTTTTAGTTCTAAATGTATGATATTTATACTTTTTCCAATTTCATAAATTTCCAAATTATCAATATTAACTGGGCAACCTATAAATAACTACTGCCTACAAAGTGGCTTTGGGCACGGGCTCTTCCAAGGCTCCACAAGAAGGTCAGCTCAGGTCTGCTCGGTAGTAGGCCCTCTTTTGCAAAGAACTAAAAGGATAGGTTTTCCTCTTTGAATCTTGATATATTGCAGTTACACTGTTTGCCTTGAAAGGACTGAGGATAAAGACACAGATAGGATTTTTTTCTTCTTTCTCCCAAGTAAACAGACAAGTCAAGGCCATATTACATACAAGTAATATTAACGATGATGTCTGATAGAAAGGTTTAAGTACTCACCATTAAGAACATGAGTGTAAGATAAAATATCACTGCTAGAAGACCAATGAACAAAGTCACTAATTATTGTCAACAAATAATTACATTAGTTTAAACTAGAGTCATCTGTCTTCTGTAATGCCTGTCAATAAATTAAGTCATCTCTAATTTTATTTTTTATCTCTAATTTTAGCATTACATATTTTGTAGTAGTTACTTGAGGCTAAGCATTTTTACATAATGATATGTTAATCAAGGTACAGGGTCTCACTAAACTAAAAAATATTTGGGATAGAAAATCTGCTCGTGGCTAAAGCCATTTGACTAAAGAGACTAACTCCTGTGTCTATCTTTTATGTCCATGCTTCTGGCTCACCTGTTCTGATTCCGCGCTGGCTTCTTTCAGTTTATGTTCCGTTACTTCTTTACATTTTCTTAGGTGTCTGATTGTTTCTCCCATTTCCTGCAGAGGAAAGTGATGCAAAGATCTTTTTAAAAAATGCCATTTCTGTTCATTGAGCAAGTAGCTTTGGCAGCAAACAGGCAAATAGTAAAAGTGTGAAAGGATAAGCCCTGCCAGTGAGATGGTTGCAATAAGGGGAGGAATTGTGATTGCTTCAGTCTGGCTGGGTCTGGCCTCATTTGCATGATCTCTGCTGGCTACCAAGAGAAAGAAGGTGATAGCTAAGTCGTCTGGAGCTTGGGGAGGTAATTCTTTCTTTATTTTTTTTTATAATTCTTTTTATTTATTTCATTAAATGTTTTCCAATTATATGTAATGTTTAAATAATCATTTAAAAAATTTTTTTTCAGGCAGCTGGGGTTAAGTGACTTGCTCAGGGTCACACAGCTAGCAAGTGTCAAGTGTTTTTGGTCTGAGGTCACACCTGAACTCAGGTCCCCCTGACTTCAGGGCCAGTGCTCCATCCACTGCGCCACCTAGCTGCCCCCATTTAAAAAAAATTTTGAGTTGAAATTCTTTCCCTTCCTCTTTCCCCTACACCTCCTTGAGAAAGCAAGCAGTTTGATATCAATTATACATGTGCAGTCATGCAAAACATATTTCCATTTTAGCCATGCTATAATAGAAAACATAAACAAAATAAAACAAAAATAAAGAGAGTTAAAAAAAAAGCACGCTTCAATCTACATGCAGAATACATCAGTTCTCTTTCTGGAGGTGAATAGCATTTTTCATTTTAAGTCCTTTGAAATTGCCTCAGGTTATTGTTTTGACAGTCTTTCATAGTTGATTATTCTTACAATATCGCTATTACTGTGTATACTTCTTCTGGTTCTGCTCACTTCATTTTGTATCAATTCATATAAATCTTTCCAGGTTTTTCTGAAACCAATCCTGCTCATCATCTCTTATATCACAGTAGTATTCCATCATAATCATATACCACAACTTGTTTATCCATTCTCCAATTGAAGGATATCCCCTCAATTTCTAATTCTTTGTCACCACAAAAAGAGATGCTATAAATATATATATATATATATGTATATATATATATTTACAAATGGGTCTTTTTTCCTTTTCTTTGATCTCTTTGGGGCAGAGACCTACTACTGGTCATGCCGAGTCAAAGGGTATGCATAGTTTTATAGCTATTTGGGCACTGTCTGAAATTGTTCTCCAGAATGGTTAGTCCAGTTCAGAACTCTACCAACAATGCATGTGTCCCAATTTTTCCACATGCCTTCCAGCACTTTTCATTTTCCTTTTCTGCCTTATTAGCCAACCTGATAGGTTTGAGGGAGTATCTCAGAGTTTTAAGAATTTGTATATCTAATCAGTAGTGATTTAGAGCACTTTTTTTTCACGTGCCCATTGATCTCTGATTTCTTCTTCTGAAAACTGCCTTGTTTCATATCCTTTGACCATTTATCAACTGGGAAATGGCTCTTTTTTTTTTTTTTACAAATTTGGCTCAATTTGCTATATATTAGAAATGAGGACTTTATCAGAGAAGTTTGCTGTAAAAATTTCCCCCAATTTTCTGTTTTCCTTCTAATTTTGGTTTTAGCTCTGTAAAATAATTTTTTGGTAATTTGATTGGTATGGCACTGAATAAGTAAAATTAACTTAGTTAAAACTGTAATTTTTATTGTATTGGTTCAGGCTATGCATGAGTGATAAATATTTCTCCAATTGTTTAGATCTTTATTTCTGTGAAAACTTTTGTAACTGTGTTCATATAATTTGTGGGTATGTCTTGCATATAGACAGAGGGAGGTAATTCTTTTTTTTAAGTGAAAATTTTTATATTTTATTTTTTCCAATTATATGCAAAAAATAATTTTTAACATTTGTTTTTTATTTTGAGTTCCAAATTCTCTCCCTTCCTCCCTCTTTTCCCCTCTCCTTGAGAAGGCAGTTTGCTATAGATTACACATGTGCAGTCATTCAAAACATATTTCCATATTAGCTATGTTGCAATTTAAAAAAAAACAAAAAAATAAAGTAAAAAACATTTGCATTTATATTTGCATTCAGACTCCATCAGTTGTTTCTCTGGAGGTGAATAGCATTTTTCATCATAAGTCCTTTGGAATTGTCTTCGATCATTGTATTGCTGAGAATAACTAAGTCATTCACAGTTGATCATCATAAATTATTGCTGTTACTGTGTACAATGTTCTCTTGGTTCTGCTGACTTCATTTTGCATCAGTTCATACGTCTTCCCAAGTTTTTCTGAAATCATCCTTCTCATTTTTTATAGCACAATAGTATTCTATTCATATACCACAATTTGTTCAGCCATTCTCCAACTGATGGGCATCCCCTCAATTTCCAATTCTTTGCCACCACAAAAAAGAGCTACCATGAATATTTTTGTACATATAGGTCCCTTTCCTTTTCTTCTGATCTTTTTGGGATACAGACCTAGTAGCAATATTGCTGGATAAAAAACTATGCAGTTTTATAGCCCTTTGGGCATAGCGAGGGAGGTAATCATTTTTTTTAATTCTCTTTTTAAAAATAATATTTTATTTTCCCCCAATTACATGTAAAGATAATTTTTAACATTCATTTAAAAAATATTTTCAGTTCTAAATTTTCTCTCTCCCTCCCTCACTGCCCCCCCCCAAATAGTAAGCAATTTGGTATAGGTTATATGTGTTCAATCATGCAAAACATATTACCATATTAGTCATGTTGTGAAAGAAGACACAAATAGGGGAGGTAATCCTTAAGAAGATAATAGGTAACCAAACCTTTTGGATATCTCAGATTGGCCCAAATAGAAATCATTACCTTTTCTTCAGAATACACTCCTGTACTGAACTTTCCTGTTTAAGTTGGGGTCCCATCTATTCTTGGAGTCCTCTAGGCTCATAACTGTGGTGTTAAACTCAAGCTTTTCATTCTCCTTCACTTCACCCAACTAATCAGCTGCCAAGCATTACTTTTACCTCCATAATATATGTTACACAGAACTCCTCTGTACTCATGCATCCATCCCTTATTTCAGGACTTCATCACCTCTTGTTTGGACTATTGCAGTTGCCTCCTAGGAAAGCTCAGGTCTCTCCACTTTCACTCCAAGCCATCCTATACAATATAGTCAACATTATTTCAATAAGCACAGAACTGACCATGTAAGTCCCCTACTGCATAAACTTGAAAAGGTTGTCTACAATAGGCGCCTCAGCTTCTCCTCTTGCTCTTTTTTTTTTGTCCTAAGTTTGGTTTACTAAGTGGTAAGTTTATAGCTAGGTGCACAGTGGATAGAGCACTGGGTCTGGTGGCAGGAAGGAATTCAAATCTGGTCTCAGACATTTACTAGCTGTGTGACCTGGGCATGTCACTTAACCTTGTTTACCTCAGTTTCCTTATCTGTAAAATACCCACTCCAACATCTTTGCCAAGAAAACCCCAAATGGGGTTATGAAGAGTCAGACATGACTGAAACAACTGAACAAGTTTACAGATTAATGTACATTAGAGGCAATGATTCAGTTGGAGGATACTGGACCTTCTCTAAGCAGCATGATGAAATCTACCAATAGTATGGTAGAAGTTTTGACCTTTTTCAAGAACTTGGCTTTTCTGGCCGGCAAAGGTAAGCCTGTGCATCTCTTTGTGTTTCTGCACCAGTCTGGTGATCCACCACATGTCAGGGTTTTGCCCGATAGCTTTATGAAATGAGTCACTAAGAATAACCTAGAAGAATTTACAGGTTGAATCTTCACCCACCCAGCAGGAGTCTAGGACTCTTAGGGCCCCACAGTGGCATCCAGCATTCTGAAGGCTCCTGGCACACTTTAGCTGACTGACTCCATGATGCACAGTTTTACCATAGACTGCACCCTCGGGAACTGGAGGTGAACACAAATCTGGTAGATGACATAACCTTGTTTAGTCTTGTATCCCAATTTGTGAGTTTTATCAGGCCTGGTTGGCCAGGGAGCTCTATGGAGGGAAAATAACTGGTGGCATTGCCAGCAATGGACCTGTAAGAGGAACTGCGTAACATCTGACTGTTTCTTCCTACAGAATTCTTGGATGCATTTCTAAGCCCCCACCCTGGCTTACACCTGATACCTTCCATCAACTGGAAAGGAAGAAGGCACCTTCACACAATCTTACTCTCTTTTTAACTGTTTACTGCCTAGCTTCTGACCTCATCATTCAAAACTACTCTTTCCAAAGTTACTAATCATCTCTAAATAGCCAAATCCAATAGCCTTTTCTCAAATACCTGTGACACCTGTGAATACCTCTCTGCTACCTTTGACAATTATCCTCTTTTCCTTGATACTCTGTTCCATGTTTTTGTGACCCTATTTGATCCTAATTCTCCTCCTACCCATCTGACCTTCTCAGTCTTCCTCGCTAGATTTTTGATCAGGTCACACCCACTTGTGCACTAGCTATGGATGTCTCCCAAGGCTCTATACTGGGTCCTCTCTTCTTCTTCTTCTATACTATTTTATTTTGTGACTTCATCAACTCCCATGTATTGAATTATCACCTCTATGTTGATGATTCTCAAATAACTACCCAGCCTTAGCTTCTCTGCTGATCTCCAGACTCACATCTCTGCCTATGGGACATCTAGAACTGGATGTCCAGTAGACATCTTAAATTCAATCTGTCTAAAACAGAATTCCTTATCTTTCCTTGCATATCCTCCCCTCTTTCTAACTTCTCCATTACTCTCTAGGGCACTACCATATTTCCAGTCACTCAGTCTCCCAACTTAGTTGTTATCTTCAACTCCCACTTTATCTCAACCCCCTACCCCATTCATTCTGTTGCCAAGGCCTGCCCATTGTACCTTGGTAACATTTCTTATGTCTACTCCCTTTCCTTCTCTGACACTGATACTACCCTGGTACTGGCCCTCATCACTTCACAGCTGGCTTATTGCAAAAGAATGCTGGTTGGTCTCTCTGCTACAAATCTATCCTCTACTCAGCTGTCAAAGTGATCTTGCTAAACCACATCATATGTCTACTCAGTAAACTCCAGTGGCTTCCTATCACCTCCAAGATAAAATATAAAATTCTCTATTTGACATCTGGAGTCCTTCACAACCTCCCCCTCCCTTCCAACTTTCCAAGGCATAAACCACATCCACCTCGTGTACTTTACCATCCAGTGACACTAGCCTCCTTATTGTTCCTCACACAAGGTACTTTATCTTTTGGCTCTGGGAATTTTCTCTAGTTGTCCCCTATGCCCAGAATTCTCTCCCTCCTCATTTCTGCCTCATAGTTTCCCTGGCTTCCTTTGAGTTCCACCAAAAATCCTGCTTTCTACAAGAAGTTTTTCCCAATCCTTCTTAATTCCAGTACTGTCCTTCTGTTGATTATTTCCAATTTATCCTGTTTATAGCTTGTTTGTGGAAAGGTGTTTATGTGTGTCTCTGCCATTAGACTGTGAAATCCTTGACAGCAGGTCTTCTCCATTAGATTATGAGCTCCTTGAAGGCAGGCACTGCCTTATGCCTATCTTTGTATCCCTAGTGCTTAGCACAGTGAGTGGTACATGTTGTTGCTGAGTCATTTCAATTGTGTCTGACTCTTTATAACTTTTGCTTGGCTTTGACTCTTTTTCTTAGCAAAGATACTGGAGTAGATTGCCATTTCCTTCTTCAGCTCATTTTACAGATGAGGAAACTGAGGCAAACAGAGTTAAGTGACTTTCCAGGATCACACAGCTATTAGTGTCTGTGGCCGAATTTGAACTCAGGTCTTCATGACTCTAGGCCTGGCACTCTATCCACTGCACCATCTAGCTGCTCTGACTGGTACATGGTAAGCACTTAGTAAATATTGTCTGACTGCCCTATTATCTCTAGGATAAAAGGTAAGATTCTCTGTTTGGCTTGTAAAGCTCTTCTTTCATAACTTGATCCCAATCCATCTTTTCAGTCTCATTATGGTATCCCTTTCCTATATTCTATGTTACAACCAAATTGGACTTCTGTTTCTTATGCATCATTCCATTTCCTACCTTTATGCCCTTGTTTTGGCTGCTCCCCATCCCTGGAATGCTCTCCTTTTTCACTTTTGCCTCACCAAATCCCTCACTTCTTTCAACCATGCTCATGATTTCAGAAAAAACCTGGAAAGACTTACATGAACTGATGCTGAGTGAAGTGAGCAGAACCAGGAGAATGTTGTACACAATAACAGCAATATTGTATGATGAATGCCTTAGCTATTCTCAGCAATATAATGATCCAAGACAATCCTAAAGGACTCATGATTGAAAGATGCTATCCATTGTTAGAGAAAGAACTGGTGGAGTCTTAATGTAGACCAAAACATACTATTTTTAACTTTTTTTTAGTTTTTCTTTTTTTAAATCTTTTTATTTATTTTTAGTTTTCAACAATCAACAAAATTGTCATTTTTATTATATTAGCTCGGCCTACCCATGAGCAACTGATGTTTTTCCAGTTATTTAGATCTGACTTTATTTGTTTGAAAAGTGTTTTGTAATTGTGTTCATAGAGTTCCTGGGTTTGTTTCGGGAGGTAGACTCTTAAATGTTTTATAATGTCTGTATAAGCTTTTGAGTTTCAAATTTTCTCCCCTTCTCTCTGTGCTTCCCCCTCCAAGACAGCATCTGATACAGGCTCTACATATACCTTCCTATTAAACATATTTTCACATTAGTCATGTTGTAATAGGAGGTTCCTCCAATAGAAGGAACCACAAGAAAGAAGAAACAAAACAAAACAAAACAAAGCAGTAGAAAAAAAAAAGAGCAAATAGTACATATGCTTCAATCTACATTCAAACTCCATAGTTCTTTCTCTGGATGTGGATAGCATTTTCCATCATGAGACTTTTGGAGATGTCTTAAATCCTTGCATTGCTGAGAAGGGCTATGTCTTTCAAAGTTAGTCATTGCACAATGTGGCTGTTACTTTTACAACATTCTCCTGGTTCTGCTCACTTCACTAAGCATCAGTCCATACAAGTCTTTCCAAATTTTTCTGAAGTCTGCCTGCTCATCATTTCTTATAGCACAATAGTATTCCATTACATTCATATACCACAACTTGTTCAGCCATGCCCCATCAATTTCCAATTCTTTGCCACCACAGCAAGAGCTGCTATAAATACTTTTGTACATGTGGGTCCTTTTCCTATTTGTATGATCTCTTTGGGATACAGCCCTAGAAGTGCTATTGCCAGGTCAAAGGGTATGCACATTTTTATAGCCCTTTGGGTATAGTTCCCAACTGCTCTCCAAAATGGTTGGATCAGTTCACAACTCCACCAACAATGTATTAATGTTCCAATTTTCCCACATCTTCTCCAACATTTATCATTTTCCTTTTGTCATGTTGGCCAATCTGAGAGGATTGATGTAGTACCTCAGAGTTGTTTTGATTTGTGTTTCTCTAATCAATAATGAGTTAGAGCATTTTTTCAAATGACTATAGAAGGCTTTAATTTCTTCATCTGAAAATTGCCTGTTGATATCCATTTATCAATTGGATGATGACTTGTATTCTTATAGATTTGATTTTCTATATATTTTAGAAATGAAGCTCTTATCAGAGACACTGGTTGTAAAAATTCTTTCCTAATTTTCTACCTTCCTTCTAATCTTAGTTGCATTGGCTTTGTTTGTGCAAAAACTTTTCAATTTAATGTAATCAAAGTTATCCATTTTACTTTTCGAAATGTTCCCTATCTCCTGATTGGTCATGAATTCTTCTGTTCTCCATAGATCTGATAGGTAAACTATTCCTTGCTCTCCTAGTTTGCTTATAGTATCAGCCTTTATATCAAATCATGAACTCATTTTGACTTTATTTTGGTATATGGTGTGAGCTTTTGGTCTATGCCTAGTTTCTGCCATACTCTTTCCAGTTTTTCTCAGCAGGTTTTTTTCTAAAGAGTGGGTTCTTATCCCAGAAGCTGGGGTCTTTGGGTTTATCAAATAATAGATTGCTATAGCCATTGACTACTGTGTCTTGCATGTTTAACCTATTCCACTGATCCACCACTCTATTTCTTAGCCAGTACCAAGCAGTTTTGATGATTTCTGCTTTATAATACAATTTGAGATCTGGAATAGCTAGGCCACCTTCCCCTGCATTTCTTTTCATTAGTTCCCTTGATATTCTGGACCTTTTGTTCTTCCAAATGAATCTTGTTATTATTTTTTCTAACTCTATAAAATAATTTTTGGTAGTGTGATTGGTATGGCACTGAATAAGTAAATTAGCTTAGGTAGAATTGTCATTTTTATTATATTAGCTCAGCCTACCCATGAGCAACTGATGTTTTTCCAATTATTTAGATCTGACTTTATTTGTTTGAAAAGCGTTTTGTAATTGTGTTCATAGAGTTCCTGGGTTTGTTTCGGGAGGTAGACTCCTAAATATTTTATAATGTCTACAATAAGTTTAAATGGAATTTCTCTATCTCTTGCTGTTGGGCTGAATTTACCCTTTTCATTTTTGATACTGGTAATTTGGTTTTCTTGTTTCTTTTTTTTTTAAATCAAATCAACCAAAGGTTTATCTATTTTATTTGTGTTTTTTTCCCCCCACAAAACCAGCTCTTGGTTTTATTTATTAGTTCAATAGTTTTCTTAATTTCAATTTTATTAATCTATCCTTTGGTTTTCAAAAGTCTATCTTTCCATGGCCCTTTATTACATATAATTTTTATTGCATCATGATCTGAAAAGGATGCATTTAATATTTCTGCCTTTCTGCACTGGATTGTGAGGTTATTTTTTTTTGTATGTATAAGTGCCATGTACTGCTGAGAAAAAAAGAAGTATATTCCTTTCTATCCCCATTCAGTTTTCTCCAGAGGTCTACCATGTCTAACTTTTCTAAAATTCTATTCACCTTCTTAACTTCTTTCTTGTTTATTTTGTGGTTAGATTTATCTAGTTCAGAAAGGTGGAGGATGAGGTCCCCCACTAGTATAGTTTTGCTGTTTATTTCTTCCTGTAACTCTCTGAGCTTCTCCTCTAAGAATCTGGATGCTATATCACTTGGTGCATATATGTTTAGTAATGATATTACTTCGTTGTCTATGGTGCCTTTTAGCAGGATGTAGTTTCCTTCCTTCTCTCTTTTAAGAAGATCTATTTTTGCTTTTGCTTTGAGATCAGGATTGCTACCCCTGCTTTTTTTTACTTCAGCTGAAGCATAATATATTCTACTCCAGTCTTTTACCTTTACCCTATGTGTATCCCTCTGTTTCAAACGGGTTTCCTGTGAACAACATATTGTAGGATTATGGTTTTTTAATCCATTCTGCTTTGTTTCCATTTTATGGGAGAGTTCACCGATTCACATTCATAGTTATGATTCTGTGTCTTTCACTCTATCCTATTCCCCCCACTCCGTTTATGTTTTTCTTTCTTTCTCCCTTTCCCTCCTCACTAGTGTTTTGCTTTTGATCACCACCTCTCTCAGTCCACTCTCCCTTCTATTAGCTCCCTCCCTTTCCTTCCCCTTTACCCTTACTAATTCACCCCTTCCCTCTTCTTTTCCCTTTCCCCTCCTACTTCCTATAGAGTAAGTTAGATTTCTATACCTAACTGATTATGTTATTTCCTCTTTGAACCAAATCTGATGAGAGTAAGGTTCAAACAACGCTCATCTCCCTCCCTTCTTTCTCTCTATTGTAATAGGTTTTTGTGCCTTTTCATGCAATATAATTTACCCTTGTCTGCCTCCTCCTTTCTTTTTCTCCCAGTACAGTCCCTTAATTAGATCTACTTACTCAGATCCACTTAACCCACTTAATTAGATTTTTTTATCATTAAATCAAAGTCCACTTATACCCACCCTCTCTGTTTATGTGTACCCCTTTTAAATGATATAATAACAATACAGTTCTGGAAGAGTTACAAGTGTCATCTTCCCCTGTAGGGATGTAAACAGTTTGCCATTATTAATAACATGTTTGGGTTTTTTTTTTCCTGTCCTGTTTACCTTTTTATGCCTCTCTTGAGTCTTGTATTTGAAGATCAAATTTTCTGTTGAGCTATGATCTTTTCATCAGGAAGGTTTGGAAGTCCCCTATTTCATTGAATGACCATGTCCTCCCCTGAAAGATTATGCTCAGTTTTGCTGGGTAGTTGAACCTTGGTTGCAATCCAACCTCCTTTTCCTTACAGAATATAGTATTCTAACACCCTATGATCTTTTAATGTGGAAGCTGCGAGATCCTGCGTAATCCTGACTGTAGTTCCATGATAATTAAATTATTTCTTTCTGGCTGCTTGCAGTATTTTCTCTTTGACCTGGTAATTTTGGAATTTGGCTATTATATTCTTGGAGTTTTCATTTTGAGATCTCTTTTTAGGAGGTGATCAGTCGGTTCTTTTGATGACTATTTTACCCTCCAGTTCTAGGACTGCAAGGCAATTTTCCTTGATGATTTTCTGAAAGATGCTGTCCAGGCTCTTTTTTTTTAATCATGATTTTCAGGTAGACCAATAATTTTTAAATTGTCTCCCTGGATCTATGTTCCAGGTGAGTTGTTTTACCAATGTGTTAGTTTATGTTTTTATCTATTTTTTCATTCTTTTGTTTCTGTTTAACTGATTCTCACTCTCTCATAGTGTCATTAGCTTCCACTTGCCCAATTCTAATTTTTAATGAATTGTTTTCTTCTGTTAGTTTTTGTACCTCCTTTTCCATTTGGCCCATTTTAGTTTTTAAGGAGTTCTTCTCCTCAGTGAGTTTTTGTGCCTCTTTTTCCATTTGGCCAATTCTGCTTCTTAAGGAGTTGTTTTCTTCAGTGTCTTTTTTTTTGGCAATTGGGGTTAAGTGACTTGCCCAGAGTCACACAGCTAGTAAGTGTCAAGTGTTTGGTCTGAGGCTGGATTTGAACTCAGGTCCTCCTGATTTCAGGGCCGATGCTCTATCCACTAAGCCACCTAGCTGCCCCCTCAATGTCCTTTTTTTTCCAGTTGGCCAATTGTATTTTTTAAGGACTTGTTTTCTATAGTTAATTTTTGTCTTCCTTTTCCAAGCTATTGACTCTCTCTTGCATATCTCTCATTTCTTTTCCCATTATTTTCTTCTATCTCTCTTATTTGACTTTTAAAATCCTTCTTGAGCTCCTCCAAGAAGACTTTTTGGACTTGAGACCAGTTCATATTTACTTTTGACGTTTTGGATGTGGGTATATTGACAATATCGTCCTCTTCCGAATTTCTTAATAAGACCCTATGGTCATTGTACATTTCTTTTTGCTCATGGTGTTTGCTTATTTCCTGACTTAAAAAAAAAATTGAACTTTCCTGCTGGAGATCAGGGGGCACTGACCAGAGCTTCTTGTGCTGGGAGACTGGGACCTGGTCACTGGCTTTGTGTGCTGGAGCCTCAGGTGCTGGCAGTTGGAGGCTGTAGGATTCTGGCAGCTTATCTGGTGTTGGGCTGGAATTAGCAACACTGGAGCTGGGGTAGGGATGGGGAATCTGGCCCCTGGAAGACGCCTGCTCACCTGGGCCTTGTGCTCCTTTCTTTGGCTTCTGCTCACCCAGGCCTTGCACTCCTTTCTTTGGCTCCTGCTTACCAGGGTCTTGACCAGGGATGTTTCACTGCTGAAGGATGTCTCTCAGCCTGGAGCTTTACCTCTTGGAGTTGTGCTTCCCAGAGTTTTGCTGAGGCACCAGGAGACTTGGCTGCCAGAGAATGTCATGGCACACGGTAGTTTTCTGAGCCAATGTCCACTAGTTCCCCTGCCTGTACTAAGGCATTTGGGGGTCCTGGTGTTGGTGCTTGCCTGCTCCACCAGTCTGGGGTTCAGGATCTCACCCTGGTATGCTGAGGTGGGTCTTTCCGCTAGCTTGCTGGGATGCCTCCTATTCTGTACACCTCCTATTCTGTACTCCTCTCCCAGAGCGAGAGAGGTCTTTCCCGTTAGTCCCCCAAGCTTCCTGGGCTACAAGAATGCTGCATCCCATCTTTCTGCTGGTTCAGCTGTTCCAGGATTGTTGCTGGGATTATATTTTCTGGGCTTTCAGAGGTCAATAAGGGAGGATTACAGCGACTTATTTCTTACTCCGCTATCTTGGCTCTGGGAAGTGGAATTGAACTTTCTTTATTCTTTTTTTTTTTTGGTTTGAGTTTTCTTCCACAAAATGACTAATATAGAAATGTTTTACATCATTGCACATGTATAACCTGTATCAGATTGCTTACAGTCTCAGGAGGGGGAAGGGCAGGGAAAGAGAGAGAAAAAAAATTTACAACTCAAAACAAAAAACAGGATGTTAAAATTGTTTTTATATGTAAATGGGGAAAAAATAAAATGTCATTTAGAAAAAGATACAGACTATGCTCCACCTTTTACCTAAAGCCTTTCTTCATATAATAAATATCAAATTGATTGCTTCCTCAAAGAGAGGGGAAGAATGGAGGGAGTAAGAGAATTTGGCACTCAAAAATTTATCAAATGGATGTTAAAAAAATTTTTTACATGTAATTGGGAAATATTTAGTAAAATATATAATATATTAAAAAGCCTTTCTTGATCTTCTCAAGATCTTCCCTCCACAACTACCTTGTATTAACTTTGTATGTATTTATTCTGGACATATTTATAAAGGTTCAGGTTGATTCCCCCAATACAATGTAAGTTCCTTGAGAGCAAGAGTTATTTTATCGGTTAACTTTATGTCCCTAGCACTCAACAATTCTAGCCCTGGGCTTGCTGATTGGTACTACTAGAATAGCAATACTTTCTACAGCGTAAATATTAAGAAGTAGGAAGACCCTGAAAAACAAGATCTCAAATATCTTTTGAGGCCATATTTAGTCAACTATATTTTAAGAATGTGGGCTTTGTTCTAATAAACCGGGAGTGTTTTTTTGGTAGTCAAATGCTATAGTCTCCTCCCAGGTATTACTAGGGGGAGAGGCCCAAATTTTGTATTTCTGTATATAAGGGTAGACTAAGGTTTTTCCACTATATTCAGAAAGTACATCAGCTATTATGCTGGGCTTCAGCATGTGATCATAGATGACTCTGCCTCTGATCTAAACAGAAGCTCTTTACCTGGCACCGACTCTCCAACTCTAGCCTCATTTTTCGTTCTGCCTCTAGTCGTAATTGTTGTTGCTTATTTTGTGCTGAGAAATCATGTTGGCTCTTTGCTAACATCTGCATTTCCCGCTGCAGAGTGGTCACTTCAGCCACAAATTCCTTGATGCTCAGTGACTGGAATGGCATACACACAAAAGATTGAATGATCATGAGCAAATGTGGGACTTTGTATTCCAGGATAAATATATAGTTAGTACAAAGTATCTACCTGTTCATAATCCTTTTTCTGATATTGATCCTTAATTAGCTCCATTTGCTTCAATTCTGTTTCTATTTGCTGAAAACAAATGAGGAATAGTGTAAGTAAGATCATGGAAAATCTGCTTGCCCCATTTGTCAGTAGGATGCATAGAACCATATAGCATGAGTAGGTTTTTCTTCACATCTAGTCTACTGGCACTAAAGAACAAGCTTCAGCCCAATCAATGTGAGGAGTGGTTCAGTGGCCAGTACATATCTAATTTTAACCACATCTCTTCACATCAATATTTACTTGTTGGGGGTGAGGGAGAAGTAGACTGTTCATTTCTCACCCTGTTACTTTTCTGGACTTTAGAGTCTCCAGAAACTCATCATTATGTAAGATAAATGAATTTAACTCTGAAACACACTATCTCAGTACCCCCTGCATCTAGAATCCCTCCCTCTGATTGGAAAGGTGGAGGTGGAAACTGGAGAGCTTGTCCTAGATCCTCCACCATTTAAAGAGGATACCCAGGAAATTCTCATCATTTCTCACCCAAGTGCTTTACTAGACTTCATCATCTCCAGAAACTCAGCATTCTGAAAGATGAAATCAACTCTGAAACTCACACTTCCTCAGCATCACCTGCCCCTGGGGCCCTCTTTCCTTCAGGTTGGAGAGGGTGGAAGGGGGACATTTGGGAGCTCCTCCCTGATCCTCCACCACTTAAGGAGGCCAATTAGGGAATTTTCTTCATCATTTCCCACTTGGCTGCTTTCTTGGACTTCATGGTCTCCAGAAATTCATCATTCTGCAAGATGAAATCAACTCTAAAACTCATACCTCTTCAGCACCTCATCCCTAGGGCTCCTCCTTCCCTCTGGTTGGAGCAGGTGGTAGGGGAGGACATTTGAGAACTTCTCCCTGACATGCCACCATTTTTTCACCTGGTAGCTTTCCTGGGCTTCATGGCCTCCAGAAAGTCATTGTTCTTTAAGTGAAATCATCTCTGAAACTCTCACCTCTTCAAATCATTTCCCACCCCTGCTGCAGGATTTTATCATGCTTCATTGCTAGGTAACCGCCCTCCTACACACTCCCACTTTTCAGTTTCATTTTATATTTTGCCTCGTCCATTACATTGTGAGCTTTTTGAGGACGAGGACTACCTTATGCCTTTCTTTGTATCCCTTGTGCTTAGCACAGTGCCTGGCACATAGTAGGTGTTTAATAAATGTTTATTGACTCTCTGTTTCAAGGCAACCTTCTTATTTACCAGCTGTTGCTAGTACTGCCTAAGGCAATACTATTAAATATTCTGAAAATTTCTTCTCCTGGCATCAATTGCTTATATTTCAGTCTAGGAGACAGTGTTAACAGAGGGTCTTAAGGTAATTCCTTGTGACAGAGGGCCTTCATACAACCTTTATTCTCTCTGCATTCTGGACATTTTGAGCCTTGGAAGACAAATGGTGCTTGATCTGGGCCTTCTGGCTCTTTAATTTTTCCTTGAGATTGGCTAATGTTTTCTCTAGTTCTGTCACTTTCTGTCGCAGCTCTCTGTTGGCCCGAGACACTTCCACTGATCTGGAGTTGGCATCATCAAGGGCTTTCCTCAGCTGTAGGGCACAAATAAAACCATGAGAATACTTTCACCTTCCATTTCAGTTACATAAGTTTATATCATTAATTTTACAGTCTTTTCTTTCTCTTTTTTTTTTTTTTAGCAGGTGAGTTGGATGCCTTATTGTGGTATGGAGATTTCTCCTGATGATTGAAGGCTCTATCAGTAGAGCACAAGATCTAAGAAGTCTTATGCCAAGCTAGAAAGGCTCCAAGAATGAGCCCAGTGACTACAAGAGGGTCATCACTTGGGTTATCTACTGAGTGATGAGTTTTTAAACCACAGCAACTTTGGAAGACCACCTACTAAAAGATGCAGAGGTTGTATAATCTATATTGGTAGAAGTATGATCATAGATCCCTGGAGTACTGAAGCATTTACCCTGACCCCCAGAAATCAGCCAAAGGTCTAACTCAAAAATCTTCCAGAGGTGAAGTTCTAAAAACAATTCAGTTATTGTTTATGGTTTGAAAAGGCATTCTCATGGTTCAGCACCAACAGCTTATATTTAATCCTGGAGAATAATGTTAAAAAACAAAGGGGTCTTAAGACAATGTCTTGTGGTTTAGAGTCTTGGTATAACATTTACCTTTGAATTCTGAGCATTATGGAAACCTTGGAAGATTCAGGTCTTCTAGTGTTTTAATTTCTCCTTGTCACTAGTTAATATTTTTCCTAGCTCTACTACTTTTATTGATGATTTCTGTTGACTCATACAAATTCCCAAATCAAAGGATCCTTTTCCCCTTGTTGAACAAAGGACAACAAAGAAGTACATATATTGCTTGGTACAATAGAGACAATTACTCCCAAACCCTTACACCAAAGTTTCAGTTCTGTATCAACATCAAAAGGACATTGCCACTTGGTTGTCTCACCATCATGTCAAAACTTAAGATTATCTAATGTAAGAAGGGGTTGATTAAAGGAGTTCCTAATGAGCTTAGAGGGTGGAAAACAGGGATTTTTGATTGCATGTCAAGGACAGTATGGATATGCCCCTTCATTTCTCCTGGAGAATAGGTTTCACTGTTGGGGTCATCCAAAAGATGAATTGGTTGGGCCCACTGTTTTGGGAAAAGCCACCTACTTGTAGTGACCAATAAAATAGAGTTTATAGGCCCTTTTGGCCTTTTCTTTTTGGAAAGATACTATGATCACATTAGAACCATGAGTGGAACCTCTGAAGGCAGCCTTTGGGCAAAAGAACACAGCTTCTATAAGTACTCATCTGCATGACCTAGAAGAGAGTCTCTTGGACAATGCAAAATTCCTAACCCAAGACTTGAAATGGCAACGGAGTGACTGCCCAACCACAAGGCAGTTATGGAGAAGTGAATTTTGTGGCCAAGTGGTGAGAGATCCTGAGGGTTCCCATCTGAGAATCCCCAAGATTAAGAGCCTAGAATGACCTTCTAATAAGAGAAGGGAGATTTCCTCAGTAGCAGCTTCCCAGAATCTAACCTTTTTATGAGAGATGGAATATTTCCTGGGGACTTGTCTTGTGGACTGCCTTGTGAAAGGGGTTCCAAGTTCAAAAGTTTGGGTATCTGGCCTTCTATTGAAAGAAGGAGAACTTAAGAATAGCATACATGGCCCCTTATGTAGAAAGAAAGTAAAGCTAGGTTACAGAAAAGCAAAGGATTTGGATTTTGGTCTGCTAGTACTGTTTACTCAGACTATGCAGGTCTAATGGGAAAGGGATTATCTGTCTAGCAGTCCCAGGTACAGTTCCCTTCCATGGTGAGTCTAAGACTTCACAGTAGAACAATAAAGTTGGATGTCTGTATAGGTTTCTCTGTCGGGGTGAAAATGGAATGCATTGGAATTCTGGAATGTTACCTATCCAGCAACACCATGTTTTTCTGTTTGGAGGGTAATCCAAACCAGAAGTACTGATATTAGTCTGAGGGGCCCTGTAGGCACCCCTATGGAAAATGGAACTCACGGAAAAATAAGAGTACATCCTCACTGGCAACATAAAATTCATTTTCCTTCTTAGAGATATCCAAACCATAGGGTGACATTCTGAGCATAGGACTTTAAGACATTAGTAGAAAATAAGAATCATAGGAAAAAGAGAAGAATTATATTGATATGTTTTTGTATTTTCTAGGGGATAGAATGATATTTGATACCTGTGATGCTAAATGCATTTGTTAAATTGAGAACTAATAGAGCTATTTGCCTTTGTGGAAACTGAGATATGAGCCATATTTTGAGATTTCCCAAAAACTTCAGGGGAAGGCATACAAAGCTAAAAAAGATAGTGATACTTTTGATCTAGTAAAAAATACATTAAACTGAAAAAAAACCCATCAGACCCATTTCCATTTTTCATCCTTTTGCCTCCTAAGGTTCAAAACCCTGAAACTGGTTTTCTTTGACTCTTCCTCCTCTTTTGTTCTACACATCCATTTTAGCCATCAGTTCGTATGATTCTTCTATTGAAATGTCTAAATTGACCCTTCATTATCTCAACACTCTAATCCAGGTCCCAATTAACCTCATGGTTAGATAATTCAATACTTCAATAGTCTCCCTACTTACAGCCTTCCTCCATTCCTCTCCAGCCTACACAACATTATCAGATTTTATTGCAATGAATCTGTGATCTCAATGATAATGACATCCCATCCAAAATCTTATATCATAACACATTCACACCTTTCCATCCTGTGTGATTCTTGACCATGTTTGGACATAAATCTTCCATATAAAATTTTAACGTGTTGAAGTCCTTTTTCTAGATTTTAAAATATTTTATTGGTACCAGTGGGTCCTTGGACTGCTATCTTCTTCCCTCAATATATTACCAACCTGCCTCCTCTTCTATTTAACCATGACTTGGATAACTTTTATGCCACTTATTGTGCCCTAGCCATCACTGTGCTCAGTGGAACTCAACACAGTAGAATCACAGAATTTGAGAGTGAGAAGGGATTTCAAAGGCCATCTGGTCCAACCTATATGTAAATAGAATCCCCATTATAACAAACCTGACAAGTGCTCAGGAAAGGGAACCTAGCATTTCTCTTTTTTTCCAAATTCAATTTTATTTTATTTTCAGTTCTGAATTCTCTCCTTCCCAACTCTCTTCTTTCCTGACCATTGAGAAGGCAAGAAAAATAAAACCCATCACAAAAATGTATAGTCAAGCAAAACAAATTCCCACATTAGTCATGTCTAAAAAGGAAGAAAGGGAAATATGCTTCAATTCGCAACAAGTCCATTAGTTCTGTATCTGGAGGTGGATAGCATGAGTTCTTTGGAATTGTAGTAGGTCATTGTGTTGAAAAGAATTCCTAAGTCTTTCAAAGTTATTTATCTTTGCAATATTATTATAATTATATGAATTGTTCTCCTAGTTCTGTTCACTTTATTTTGCATCAGTTCATACAAGTCTCAAGTTTTTCTGAAACCATCCCCCTTCATAATTCCTTACAGCATAAAAACATTTCCTCACTTTTCACGTATAATTTGTTCAGCTACTCTCCAATTGATGAGCATCCCTTCAGTTTTCAATTCTTCGTCACCACAAAAAGAGCTGCTACAAACATTTTTTGTACAAATAAGTCCTTTTCCCCTTTTTTTGGTTGCTATTTTTGGGGCATAGAAATAGTAGTAGCATCACTGGGTATGTAGTATCAAACCATTTTGATGATTGTGGCTTTGTAGTATAGCTTGAGATCTGGTATTGCTAGGCCTCCTCCCTTCCCACTTTTTTCACTAATTCCTTTGATATTCTTGACCCTTTATTCCTCTAGATGAATTTTGTTACTATTTTAATAGCTCTATAAAGTAATCCTTTGGTAGTTTGGTTGGTGTGTCATTGAATAAGTAAATTAGTTTAGGCAGTATTGTCATTTTTATTATATTGACTCAGCCTACCCATGAGCAATGAATATTTCTCCAATGATTTAGGTTTGTATTTGTGTGGAGGGTTTTGTAATTATGTTCATGTAGTTCCTGTGTGTCTATTGGCAGGCAGACTCCCAAGAATTTTATACTGTTTGTAGTTATTTGAAATGAAATTTCTCTGTCACTTACTGCTGAATATTGTTGGTAATACAGAAATGCTGATGATTTGTGTTTTAATGGCAGCCCATTCCACTTTTGGTCATTTGTAATAGGAAGATTTTCTGACACTTAAATGAAATTGACCTCTTTGCAACTTTTTACCATTGATCCTTCCTTCTGGAGCCCAACAGAACAAGTTTAAACACTCCTCCAAATGACAGACCTTCAAATACTTGAAGACAGCTATTATTACACTCCCCCACCACCACCAATTTTCACCAAATCTTTTCTTTTCTAGGTTAAACATGCTCAGCTAATGCTCATATAACATAGACTCACAGTCTTTCACCAGCCTGATTGCACTCCTCTGAACATTCTTTAGCTTATGTCCATCTTAAATTGTAGCAACTACAATTTTACATGATCTTCAGATGAGGCCTGACTGGGGCAGAATACAGTGAGACTATTATCTCCATATTCATTGAAACTATGCCTTGAAGACCAAGATATAGCATTTCTTTGGGTTCTTTTGTTTGGCTTCCACATTACATTGCTAACTCATATTGAGTTGTAGTTCACTAAATCCTTGAGATTTTTTTTTCAGAACTAATGGCCTACCATGCTTTCTTCATATTCTACTAAGAAGTTGATATTTTAGGCCCAAGTGTGAGACTTTTCATTTATCCCTATTGAATTTTATCTTATTAAGGTTAGTGCAGTTCTCCAGTCTATCAAAATCTTTTGGATCTTGAATATACCAGTACATTAGCTATCTAATTCAGCTTAGCATTATTTGTCAATTCACAAAGCATGTCACCTATGTCTTTGGTCAAATCATTAATAAAAATTTTAGGCAGTACAGAGCCAAGCACAGATTCCTGGGGTACTCCAATGAAAACCTCTTGCCATAATGACACTTGTTGGTTAACAATCACTCTTGGAGTCTAGCCTTCCAGTCAGTTCTAACTATATTTAATTGCATCATTGTGGCCTATATTTCTCCATATTCTCAAGAAGAGTATGTGATATTTTACCAAAAGCTTTACTAAAATCTAACTACATGCACAACATTTTCTTCATCTAAGTTAGTGGAAAACAAAGGAAATGTGATTAATCTGTAAAAATCTGTTTTTAATGAGACCATGCCAATGTGTGATCATTACATCACTTTTAAGTTATTAATCATCTCTTTAATGATTCATTCTAGAATATTCCCAAGAAGTAAAGACAAGATCACTGACCAATAGTTTGCAAACTGTTCTCTTTTTTTAGAAAATCAGAGTTTTCTTTTCTCCAATTTTGTGGTACCTCTTCTGGTTTCCAGGATCTTCCAACTATCTCTGATAAGGGCTCAATCATCAACCAGTTTCTTTTAGCCCCCCAACAATGAAGTCTGTCTGGAGCAGATGACTTGAATTCATCAACATGTTGTCTTACTATCTCCTGACTTATCTTGGGCATTGACTCTCTGTTAGTAATTTCTCTTCTATCATTTCTATTGCAGAAGCCATCCTCCTCCTCAGCAGAGAAAACAGAAGGAAAATAAGAATCAAATGGCTCCACTTTCTCTTTCTTGTCTGTTACCATAGATTCCACCACTCCTATCTCTCCTTAGATACTTTTTTTTCCTCTTACTGTAGCTTAAAACTCAGCTCATTCTTAGCTGCAGCACTCCAGACACTTATTTATTTATTTATTTGTTTGTTTGTTTGTTTGTTTAGGCTAGGCAATGGGGTTAAGTGACTTGCCCAGGGTCCCACAGCCAGTAAGTGTTATGGGTCTGAGTTTGGATTTAAACTCAGGTCCTCCTGAATCCAGGGCCAGTGCTCTATCCACTGCGCCACCAAGCTTCCCCACTAGACACTTATTTTTACAGGACCATGTTATGCTCTGAGAGTCATTTATCCATTACTTTTAAAACGATCTGTCTCTTCAGACAAATCCCATTTTTACTTCTCAGTAGAAGGGACTGTTTTTGGATTTTTGTTCTCAGCATGTTGTCTACCTCTTGGGCTAACTTCCTTTGAATCATTTTAGTCCATTATTATCTTACCTATATTTTCGATCTCTTTGAAATCTGCTTTACCAAAATCTAGTGTGAATGTCATACTATGCCAGGATTTCCTCTACTTCTCTATCACAAACTCTAGGATGAGAATCAGATTAGAGTCAGATCCAGGATAGAATTTCCCCTTGTTGGTTCCTCTTCCTTTTGAAGGCTAAAATTATCATTACAGCAGATCAAGAAGTTATGTGCTCTGCTTTTGTCAAGGAGAGAGAGACAGCTCTTGAAGATGTCTAGATGTTTGAAGTCCCCCATTAGTACCATATCATACCCCAAAGTGAATCTATGTCTCCTTTCAGTATTGGTAATCCAATGACAAAATCATTTCTGTTTTTCCTTTCCTTGACCTTAACCCAAAGACTCTCCATTAAGCTTTCTCCTCTGGTCCTTCGATTCCTTTACTTGAGGATACTTTCTTGATATATACCGTTACTCCTTCCCCTTTTACCTATCCTGTTTCTTTTCTATCCAGAGCACAGTCCAATCATGGGTTTCATCACACCAAGTTTCAGTGAGATATGAGGTCAAATTTATTTTGGGTATCTCTATACAGATATTTGAAGCCATTGGCTTTTCTATTTTTTTGGATTTTGTCTCCTACGAACTTTTGGTATTTCAACTTCTTTTCTTCTCCTTCATGTAGCTACTTTACAGTACCTAGTTTGGGGGATATATGTAAACAATTTTGCCCTTTTCCATATCCATTTTAGTTTGAAGACTTTTTTATTGGATTTGCAAGGCACCTAGAAAATATAATCCTACCAGCCCTTGTTAGGTATATGCTATCTCTAGCTAGGAATCTGTTATTTCTATATTTTAAGCCATAGTCCATAAGTCCAAATCCTTTTCTGAGAGACTGCCTTCTTAGCCAGCTGTTCGCTTCCCAAATTATTTTTTCTTTTCTGTATTCTATCCAACAATGAGGAAAATACAACTTGTGCTCCTGCATTCTTCAGTTTCTTGCCCAAGATTTCATCATTGAAAAAGCAGTATACTAAGTGGCAGGATAATATCTGAAGTTAATATTAGCATTTATATATCATGTCTAGTTATGCCCACCATGAATCTTTCCATTGTCCTTTGGGTCTCTCAAAATGTTCATTCTTATGAAAGTGTGATGGTCCATGATTTGCAACCATATAGCATTGCCAGAATCTCTATGCAATTTTCCAAATACAATACAACCCATATGCTTCCTCCTATTTAATTCTTGGCCCAGCTCATATGCAATTCCTCACACACACACACACACACACACACACACACACACACACACACAAATATAAAGTTGGACTAACTCAAAGGGTTGCCCATCTAGTTGCATGTCATAATTCAGACAACTGGCATTTTTTTCTTATTTCGTCTTTCTTTGTGGCTTGTTAGGCCAATCTATTTTTAGTTGTTGTGGATATAATTGAGGAATACTATAATAGTTTTAGATTAATGCATTTAGCACAATGGCAAATAGAAGCATTTACCTTACTTTGAACCTTTCCATCACCTTATTACTTTTCTAAGCAAGTTCCTTAGACTGAATCTCTGGTGATTTTGCTTTTCAAAGATTCCCTTTGATGTGTTCAATTAATCAGTAAGTATTTAATCAGAATTTACTATGTTAACTTTCAAACAGAAAGACAACTAAATATTTCTAAAGGGCCTTGCCCTCAGCAGCCCTAAAAGCGGCTTGACTGATGGCCAGAAAAGTAAAATGTAATGATTACTCTGAACCTAAAACCATCAACTAGTTGGAGTGGGAAGGGGAAAATTGTTGTTGTACATGAAGTGAGTGCTTGAAAAATGCCAGTTTAATTAAATGGATTAGAAAGGTAATTTCATATATATAAATAAGGAGTCTCCTTATCACATATCCAATGGAACAGGGAAAATGTTTGCACACTGGTAGTTCTTCATTAGGGGCATTAGGCATATCACTTGTTTTCTTTAGTGTAGTGCCTACTGCCATCTTACGAAGAACAGTGAGTTTGCTTAACCACATCTGGTCTGCCTGAAAAGATGGGAACCTGAAGAAACCACTAGTCTCAAAACTCTTCAGCCAGTCTCTTTTTGAGAGATTCATGGGGAGGGAGGAAGGGAAAGAGACAGACAGACAGAGAGACAATAGTTTTTCATAATCTCACATCTTACCTCATTTGTTTCCCGTTGTGCAGCTTTCCTGACAGTCTCTCTCTCAGACTGAAACTGCTTTCTCAAAGAATCTATGCGTTCAGCAGTCATCTCAGCTTGCATTTTGGATTCCTCAGCCACCTGTTCCCTATTTATTTTGAGGGGAGGAAGGATTATGAATCATCTTTAGAAATTAATCTTAGTTAACTTTATTAAAGGAAACTTCATATAAAAGTGAACAATACCTACTTTCAGAAAGATTATGGGAATAGCATTCCAACCCTAAAACAAATACAGGATCAAAACATCTTAGAAATTAGAGGTCATTTACCCCATCCTACCAAGAAATCTCCCCCAAGTAGCCTTGTAGCCTCCACTTGAAAGTCAACAGTGATGAGGAACCCAGTACTTTCTAAGGCAGCCCATTCTATTTCATGACTTTTAATTGTCAGGAATTTTGTCCTTACATCAGACTCTGATTCTTTGACACTTCTACCTATTCCAGTTCTGCCCTTTGGGCCCAAGAAGAACATGTCTAATCCCACTTCCAAATGACAACACTTTTTTTTTTTAGGCAATTGGGGTTAAGTGACTTGCCCAGGGTCACACAGCTAGTAAGTGTCCAGTGTTTGGTCTGAGGCTGGATTTGAACTCAGGTCTTCCTGACTTCAGGGCCGGTACTCTATCCACTGTGCCACCTAACTGCCCCAAATGACAACACTTCTAAAACGAATCTGTTAAAGGAAACAGGCCTGGAAGACTTTATTTGATCCTGGAGGCCATATTTTGAGCTACTTGAACTTATTGAGTGGGGTGTGTGTGACATGACCAGACCTTCACTTTAGGAGAATCATTTTAGAGGATGAATGCAGGAAGGAAAGAATGAAGAACAGAGTGGGGAGAGACTTGAAGCAGGCAGACCAATTAGCAACTTCCTGTATAAATTAAGGGGTGAAGTGAGGAGGGCCTGTTCTAGAGTAGCAGCAGTGTCGGAGGGAAGAAGGGGTATATTTGAGAGATGTTGTAAAGGTGAAATCAAAAGTCCTTGCTAACAGATTGGATTGTGTGTGTAGGGGGGGAGTCAAAGACAGTGAAGAGTCAAGGATGACACCAAGGTTCTGAGTCTCAGGGACTGGATGGTGTTGTCCTCTAGGGAAGATGGGCAGGGGGAAGATTTAAGGAGGAAAATAATGAATCCTGTTTGAGACATATTGAGTTTCATATGTCTACTGGATATCCAACTAAAAGGCAGTTGGAAATGCAAGATTGGAGGTCAGCAGAGAGACTGAGGGTGGGATTGGTAGATCTGAGAATCATCAGCATAGAGATGGTTATTAAATCCAGGGAAGCTAATGAGATCATCAAGTGAAGTAGTATAGAGGGAAAATAGAGGCTAAGAACTGATCCCTGAGGGATACCTACTAGGTAAAGAAGATTGGGATTTCACCTTTTTCCTATAAATATTCCCATCAAATGCTCTTCGTTGATTCATTTTGCCTTTCAGTGGTCTTTCCTCTCATCCCTATGGCTATGATTAAGTATCTGACCTCCCAAATCTTGTTTCTCTTTGCTTTTTCCTTTTTCCTTTCCTTTCTCCTCTAATCTTTTTATCTCCCTTTTTTATCTCTCTTAATATGCATCTCACTTCTTTCCTCATGAGGGCAAACTTAAGTAGATGACTCCCTAAAATAGTTCCCTTTCCTTTTCAGGCTGATTCCTGAAATTCTACATTATAGCTTAAGCCAAACATTCTTAGGGCTGGAATAAAATTCAAAGGCCACCTAGTCCAACTGATGTCTGAAGAAGAATCCCCTCTACCATGTTCCTAACAAGTGGCCATCCAGTCTTTGCTTTGAAGACCACAAGTGAAGGGGAGATAACTACTTCCAAAGACTTTCATTTCACTTTTTGTTCTGTTACAAAGTTTTTTCTTATATCATGCATAAGTCCCCTTTGTGGCAACTTCCAATCATTACTTCTACTTTTGCCTTCTGGGGTCAAGCAGAAGCCTAATTCTTTTTCCCCATCTCCACCACTTTCCAAATACTAGAAGACAGTCACCACATTTCCCCTAAGTCTTATCTTGTCTATTCCAACTACTGTGCCTTCTACTGTTCTGAATGTGGCTTAGTCTTGATCACCTTCTTCTGGATGCACTTCAGGGTGTAATTCCTAAAGAATGGCATCCAGAAATGTACACAAAACTCCAACATTCTATGAACAATACTTCTTTCTAAAAAATTTAAAAATCACAAACCAGAAAAATTAAACACAAACATAGCCATACATATCTTATGGCACAATAATATGTTATTAAATTCACATGCCACAATTTGTTCAACCATTCCCCAACAGATGATATACCCATTTTAAGTTCTTGACCACAAAAAAAAAATGCTGCTATAAATATTTTTGTACATATAGGTCCTTTTCTTTTTCCTTTGATCTCTTTAGGGTATATGTCTAATACTGGTATCACCAGACTAAAGTTATGGTTTAACACTTTTTTAGGTATAGTTCAAAATTGTTTTCCAGAATAGAAATGAATTGACTGGATAGTAGATTAGCTTTATCAATAGTTCATTAGTTTGCTTGTCCTTCCTCAGTCCCCCCAACAATTGTTAAGAGGGAATCTCAGAGTTGTTTTTAATTTGTATTTCTCTTATTATTAGTGATTTGGAACATTTTATTCAAATGGTTGATGATAACTTGTATATTTTTCTCCTTGAGAACTGTTAGAACTATAGCTTTTAATGAATGTTAAAATTCTATTCCCTGTTTTCTTGTTGCTCTATTGCAGTTTATTACATTGAGCTTAAAGTCCATTAAACATTTTCAGATTTTTTTCCAGATGAACTATTGTCTAGACATGTTTCTCCAGTCTTGTACTTGTGAAGTTGATTTTATGAATGGGATGGGATTTTGCATTTATACTTATTAAATTTAATCTTATAGACTCAACCCATTATTCTAATCCAGATATTTGAGGGTTGTTTCTGTCATCTAAAAACTTTGTATTATCTGAAAATTTGACAAACATGTCATTTATATTTTAATTTATATCATGGATGAAAAATGGTGAATAGTACAAGGTTAAGCATAGATCACTGGGTCACTCTATTAGAGAGGCCTTTCCTCAAATGAATATTAATCTATTAATGAATTTTCTGGGGAAAGTAATTTAACCAGTTCTGAATCCATCTAACTACATTATTTTTTAGTTATATTGACCACAAGGTAGCATGAGAGACTCTGTCAAATGATATGCTGAAATTTAGGTATACTGCTATGCCTAAAGTATTCTTTTGATTTACTAATCTAATAATCCCATTAAAAAAGGAAAGGCAAGAAGCATTTATTAAGCACTTACTATATGCCAGGCATTGTGCTAAGCACTAGAGATTAAATACAAGCAAAAGAAAAACAGAAACTCAGACCTTAATGGGGTAGATGAATAGCTGAGGCATGGGGGAGCTAAAGAGATGAGGTATCTCCACAAGGGCACAATGTGGAGGTCAGAAGCAAAGCAGACGGGAAATGAAGACTGTCCAGCTTGGGTCTCTTCTCCAAATAGAAACTGTGGGAGGACCTCACCAATGAAAGGCGATCAGCATGATGGAGAGATGTTCAAGGGAGAGGAGGTCACAGGGGTTGAGGGGCTGATGGATGTTCCACCATGAGGAGACCCCAGGCTCTGAGTCATGGTGTTAAAGTTCATAAAACCAGGGGCAAAGCTGGGAAGAAAAATGATGTTAGTTTGCCATGTCCTGTTCTTAATGAAGCCATGCTGCTTTTTAATGATCACTGCCTTCCTAATGGCCAACTGTTCACTCAAACAAACAAACAAAACCACTCATTCATTCCTTTAAAAATATTGAAGAAATTTAGAAAGAATTACAGTCAAGCTCACCAGTTTATAGTTTATATTATCTTCCCTTTTCAATTTTTGAAAATGAAGTTAAATTTTGTTCTCCAGTCCTGTGGCACTTCTCATACTCTAAAATTGCTCAAAGATTATGCACAGTGACTTAGCAATCATAGCTGTCAGTTCTCTTAGTGCTCAAAGGTGTGTGGGCCTGTTGGCTTGAAGTCATTGAGGGCATTTAGATGTTCTCTTGCCATCTCACTCATCTTATATATATCTATTTCTTGTTAACCATTTTTTTGTTATAATCTGCCAGACAACAGATTGTTCTCCTTGTCCAAAAAGACGAGAAAAAAAAGAGCCCAATGGTTCCATTTCTTCTCAGTTGTTTGTTACTGTCCCAGCTATCAGCAACATGGTCCTTCCTCATCTCTGACCTTCCTTATGTGCCCCAAATAGCTTTTTTAAATTTAATTTTTTAATTTTTTTCTCAACTACATGTAAAAGTTATTTTTAACATTATTTTTAAAATATTTGAATCCCAAATTCTCTCCCTCCCTCTCATTCCTACCCCCTCCTCAAGAAGGCAAGCATTTTACTATAGATTATACATGTGCAGTCATGCAAAACATATTCCTTATTAGCCAAAAAGCTCCAAGAAAAATAAAGTAAAAAATATGCTTCAATCTTCATTCAGACTTCATCAGTTCCTTCTCTGGAATTGAATAACATTTTTAATTTCAAGTCCTTTGGAATTGTCTTGGATCATTATATTTCAAAGAATAGTTAAGTCATTCAGAGTTGATCATCTTTACAATATTGCTGTTACTATATACAACGATATTGTGTACTGATTCTGCTCACTTCACTTTGCATTAGTTCATATAAGTCTTTCCAGATTTCTCTGAGAGCATCCTGATCTTCATTTCTTATAGCACAATAGTATTCCATCACAACCATATACCACAACTTGTTCATCCATTTCCCCAATTGATATGCATCCCTTAAATTTCCAATTCTTTGCCGCCACAAAAAGAACTGCTATAAATATTTTTTTGTACAAATAGGTCTTTTTCCTTTCTCTTTGATCTCTTTGAGATACAGACCTAGTAGTGGTAATGCTGGGTCAAAGATTATGTGCAGCTTAATAGCCCTTTGGGCATGGTTCCAAATTGTTCTCCAGAACGGTTGGATCAGTTCACAATTCCACCAACAGTGCACTGGTGTCTCTGCAACACCTGTCATTTAAATTTTCTGTCATATTAGCCAATCTGATAGGTGTGAGGTGGAACCTCAGAGTTACTTTAATTAACATTTCTTTAACTGATAGTGATTTAGAGCATTTTTTCATGTGACTATTGATAGCTTTGATTTCTTCTGAAAATTACCTTTGACCACTCATTAATTGGTGAATGAAATATATCCTTATAAACTTGATTCAGTTCTTTATATGTTTCAGAAATGAGCCCTTAATTAGAGAAACTTGTAAAAAGAAATTTCCCAGAGGCAGCTAGGTGGTGTAGTGGATAGAGTACTGGCCTTGGAGTCAGCAGGACCTGAGTTCAAATCTGGCCTCAGACACTTGTCACTTATTAGCCGTGTGACCCTGGGCAAGTCATTTAACCCCAGCTGTCTCACTAAAAAAAAATTCCCCTCAATTTCCTGCTCTCCTTCTAATATTGGCTGCATTCGTTTTTTGCAAAATCTTTTGCAAAAACTTGGCACTGTCCACTAGATTGCAAAAGAACAGTTTATGTCCCAGTCTTAATGAAGGGCAACACCAAGGAATGTTCAAATTACCAAACAATTGCACTCATTTCACACACCAGCAAGGTTATGCTTAAGATTCTGCAAACTAGGCTTCAGCAATATGTGAACCAAGAATTACCAGAAGTGCAGAGGAACTATAGACCAAACTGCCAACATTCACTGGATTATGGAGACAGCAAGGGAATTCCAGAAAAAAAATCTACTTTTGCTTCATTTACTACACTAAAGCCCTTGACTGCATGAATCATAACAAATGTGGCAAGTCCTCAAAGAGATGGGAGTACCAGATCATCTTACTTGTCTTCCAACGAACCTGTAAGTGGGTCAGGAAGCAACAGTTAGAACTGAGCATGGAACACTGATTGGTTTAAGATTGGGAAAGAAGTACAACAAAGCTGTATGTTGTCACCTTATTTAACTTATATGCAGAAAATATCACGTGAAATGTGAGACTGGACAAATTAAAAGCCAGAATCAAGGTTGCTAGGGAAAAAAAGCAACAATCTCAGATATGCATATGATATCACTCTGATGGCAGAAAGTGAAGAAGAATTAGGAAGCCTCTTAATAAGGGTGAAAGAAGAGAGTGTAAAAGCTGGATTGAAGTATGACATTAAAAAAGGTGAGATCATGGCAACTGGTCTCATCACTTCCTGACAAACAGAAGGAGAAAAAAATGGAAGCAGTGTCAGATTTCACATTCTTAGTCTCAAAGATCTTTGCAGATGGTGACTGCAGCCATGAAATTAAAAGATGCTTGCTCTTTGGAAGGAAAGCTATGGAAAATTTGGATAGCAAAAGCAGAATCCCCTTGTTGACAAAGGTCCATAGAGTCAAAAGTATGGTTGTTCCAGCAGCAATGTTTGGCTGTAACAGTTGAACTACAAGGAAAGCTGAGTGTTACAGAACTGATGCTATTGATGCTTTCAAATTATGGTGCTAGTGAAGACTATTGAGAATCCTTTGGATAGCAAGGAGATCAAATCAGTCAATACCTAAAGAAATTAATTCAGACTACTCATTGGAAGGACAAATACTGAAGGTGAAGCTTAAATACTTTGGTCACATAATGAGGAGACAGGACTCAAAAAATGAAGGGCCTGGAGTGATATGGTCTATGGGGTCATTAAGAGTCAGAAACAACTAATAACAAATTCTATCTCTCTCTTGTTTAGTCATAAATTCTTCCATTATCCATAGATATGACAAGTTAAATATTCCATGCTTCTTTGATTTGTTATTGATATATCACCCTTTATGTCTAAATCATGTGCCCATTTTGACCTTGTCTCAGTATACAGTGTGAGAGGTTGGTCTATACCTAGTTTCTGTCAAACTGCTTTCCAGTTTTCTCAGCAATTTTTGTCAAACAGTGAGTTCTTATCTCAAAAGGTTGGATCTTTGCATTTATCAAACACTAGATTACTATGGTCTTTTACCATACTATGTATTATATATCTAATCTATTCCACTGCTCCATCACTCTATTTCTTAGACAGTAGCAGACTGTTTTGGTGACTATCATTTTGTAATACAGTTTGACTGTACAAAATTGACTCAAAAAAGGAATAACATATAAACTCAGTTGGGTACAGAAATCTATCTTACCTTACAGAAAAATAGGAGAAAGAGATGGGGGAGGGTGGGTTTGCTGATAGAAAGGAACTCCAGAACCTGCTGCTGCCACTGAAACAGCTGTTTCCAAGGCTTGCTGCTGCCTTTCTGGAGCTTGGCCTGTGCTGTGCTGCACTGCACTCTAGGGCTGACCACCATCCTGGTGACATAGACCTTTCCTGCTTACCTCCTAAGTTGTTTTGGGCTAGAATATTGTTTCACCTTGACCTTTTGTTGGTTCTGCCACTCCAGAATTCAATTTGAGGTGTTATATTAAAGCTGTTTAGAGGGGAATTTAGGAGAGTTCAGGTGAGTTCTTGCCTTTCCTCTGCACTTGTAGCTCTGCCTCCTCTCTAAAGTAGTTTTTTAAATAGACTTTTTATCTTTTTCTTGTTTAATCTCCTATAGATGTCTTTTTAAAATCTAAGTTGGTATTTGTACATTTACATTGTACACTTACATTGGTTTCTTTTGGCAGCTCCTTCTTTTCTTCTTCATCAAAATAATTTCCACTTCTCTCTTATGAATTTAATTCTTATATGTTTTCTATCCCTTCTAGGATGACTTCCTCTGTTGAATATGAGGCTTGAAATCCTACCTATCCTTTTATACCTTATTTGAAATCCATTTTCCCCAAATTCAGGCTGCACAGGGGGCTATAACTGGTTTTTCTTTCCTTTTCTACTGTGAATTCTAAGACGGAGTGGTCATTTTTACCCTAGGAACCAGTTTCTTTTTGTTGGTAAGGATCAGGTCCAGGACAGCAGTTTCTCTTGTCACACCCTCCAGATTTGAAGATTTATTGTCTACTGTTCCTAGCAGAAAGAACTGAAGCAGAATTCTGGGTAGCAAGCCTCGATGTCTCTTAAAATACCCTATCACTGCTTTATTGTGTCCTGATGTCCAGCTTCTGAAGTTTCTCAAACTTGTTAATGTCTTCCTTTTCACCAGGTGTACCATAGCGTACTCCAAAAATATTGCTTCTGTTTCTCCATTCAGTGATCTTCACCCAAATGCTTCCTATCGTTCTTGATGTCTTCAAATTTGTTATTTCTTCAAATGAATATCTAATTAGCATACAATGTTGGACCCTCCTTTTTATCTATTATGCTTCTTTTGTTAAAAGCAAAAATATTTCATTAAAACATATAGAAATATAAATAAGGAAAACTCCTCTCTTTTCACAGGGATATGTTTTCCCTAAAATTCATATGTGATCAGCAGAAGAGAGAAGAAATGTGGTCAACAATCACATATGAGAAAAACAACATGCAAAGAGAACCAGAGCATCTCAAGCTCCCAGGACTGACTCCTAGAGGGAAAACTGCTCTTTGTTTCTGTACTAATCCTGTTCTATCTAGTTATCTTCTCTGGTAATATTGCCCTCTACTACAATAGCAGGAAAGACTAAACTCAAATTTACACCAAACACAAACTAAGAAGACAAAATGTAAAAATAGCTACAAGTAAAGCCTTAAAGAAAAGAATACTTTAAAAAACAAAACTGGCCTAATGGTAAGAGACACAAAAATTTACTGAAGAACAGAACTCTTGAGAAAGAAGAATTGGGAAAATGGAAGAAGACATACAAACTGTCACTGAAGAAAATAATTCCATAAAAATTAGAATTGGGCAAGTGGAAGCTAATGACTCCATGAGACATCAAGAAACAATAAAACAAAGTCAAAAGAATGAAGAAATAGAAGAAAACATGAAATATCTCATTAGAAAAACAATTGACCTGAAAAATAAATCAAGGAGAGATCATTTAAGAATTATTGGACTACATGAAAGCCATGATCAAAGAAAGAGCCTAGACATCGTATTTCAAGAAATTATCAATGAAAATTTTCCCATTATCCTAGAACCAAAAGGTAAAATAGAAATTGAAAGGATCCACTGATCACCTCCTGAAAGCCATCCCAAAGTGAAAACTCATAGGAACATTATAGCCAAATTTCAGAGCTCCCAGGTCAAGGAGAAAATATTGCAAACAGCCAGAAACAAAATTCAAATATCATGGAGGCACAGTTAGCAACACACAAAATTTAGTAGCTTCCATGTTAAAGGAGCAGAGGGCTTGGAACATGATATTCGAGAAGGCAAAGGAGCTAGGATCACAACCAAGAATAACCAACCTATCCAGGAAAACTGAATATTATCCTTCAATGGAAAAAAATGACACTTAATGAAATTGAGGACTTTCAAGTATTCCTGATGAAAAGATCATAACTGAATAGAAAATATGGAATTCAAGCACAAGACTCAAGAAAAACATGAAAAGGTAAACTTGAAAGACAAACCAAAAGTGACTCAATAAGGTTAAACTGTTTACCTTCCTATATGGGAAAATAATACATGTAGCTCTGAAGAACTTTATCATTATTTGCACAGTTTAAAGGATTGCAATCTGGTGTAACAATTTTGAAGAATAATTTGGAACTATGCTCAACGGTCTATGAAAATGTGCATAATCTTTGATCCAGCAATACCACTACGATGTCTATATCCCAAAGATATCAAAGAAAAAGGAAAAGAACCTATAAATACAAAAATATTTACAGCAGCTCTTTTTGTGGTGGCAAAGGATTGGAAATTGAAGGGATCACTGTACATAGTAACAGCAATATTGTAATGATGATCAACTGTATAAGACTTAGCTACGCTTATCAATACAATGATTCAAGACAGTTTTGAAGTTCTCATGATAAAAAATGCTATACACCACCCAAGACACAACTGATGGAATTCTGAGTGCAAACTGAAGTATAAACTTTCTCACTTTCTACACTTTTCTTGCTTTTTTATGACATGGTTAATATGGAAATATGTTTGGCATTATTTCACATGTGAAACTGATATTATGTTGTTTGCCTTCTCAGTGGGTGGGGGAAGGGTAGGAGTGAATTTGGAAGCTGAAATTTTAAATAAAGAACATTAAAATTAAATGATATCTTCTTAAAAGGCCTATTATTTCTATATTTTAAACTGTGGTCTGTAAATCCAAATCTCATTCTTATATACCTTTTTCTCAATCAGCTGTTCATTTCTTACATTTGCCATACTTCATGCAACTAGAGTGATAAAACTACCTATGACCCTAAGGTCTTCAATTTCTTATCAAGGAATGATTAATATACAGTAATGATCTCTAGATTTATTCTAATAGTAAAATATATTCCCACATGAATCATAAGAAATTGACAGTGGTCAACAGTTTGATAGGGTAGGATGTTCTTCCTCATCTCCTAGATAAATGCCATAGGAAAGAGTGATGGATTTGGTGTCCTAGGGTCTCGGTTTGAATTTTAGTTCTGCAACTTTGTATTTTGGGCAGATCACTTAACCTCTCTAGGCCTCAATTTTCTCAACTATATAATGAAGGAGTTAGCTTATATTGAGGGTTCTTAAGTTGGGGTCCATGAACTTGTTCTTTAAAATATTTTAATGACTGTATTTTAACCTAATCTGTCTCCTTTATGATACCCTATATTTTATTTCATGCCTTGAAAAGGATTCTGTGAAGTCCACAGACTTCAGCTAACAGTCAAAGGGATACCTGACATAAAAAGGTTAAAAACACCAGGACCAGATGGTATCTAAGGTTCCTTCCATCTCTGAATCTATGGTTCTATGATGAAAAAGATGCCTCAGCATGGAGTCACTATCATTATTTAGCTAGGTGGCATACTGGATACAAGACTGGGCTTGGAGTCATGAAGACCTGAGCTTGAATTCTGCTTTAGACATTTACTTATCATTCTTAATCTTTCAGTTTCCTCAGTGGCCTAATTTTGCTTATCTATAAAATAAGGATAATTATACTTTACAGAGTTGTTGTGAGGATCAAATGAGATAATGTATGTAAACTTTATGAACCTTAAGACACTATGTAAGTGCTATTATTTTTCCTCCTTCCTCAGGATGCTGTATTGGATGCTCTTTTTTCCTAATAATGAAATTCCTGCATTTCTTTCAGGGCAAGAAGATATTTCCTTCTGAGAAAATACAACTTCCTCCATAACAGGAAGAGTCTGATATCTGCTATTTCGCTCTAAGTGACAGAGTTCTTTTTCTACTGCTTACCTTCTTGGCCATATTTTTCTAACCTTCCACCTCAAGACACATCAGGATTCCCCTCAACACCTTAAAAATCCTTTTGTTTCATATTTTGTTCTAACACTTGGCCTACTGCGTTGCCAACAATAGGTTTCATAAATGTTTCTTGAATTGAAATATTCCTCCTATTTTTTTTTAACTAGGCAGTGGGTTTAAGTGACTTGCCTAGGGTCATACAGCTGGTAAGTGTCTGAGGCTAGATTTGAACTCAGGTCCTCCTGACTCCAGGGCCAGTGCTCTATCCACTGCACTACTTCGCTGCCCCTCCTATTTTTTTTTTTCAAAGAAAACTCAAGGAAGTGTGATAGGTTCAAAACCAGCCTCTTCTTTTTAGCTGGTCACTAGACTGGGAATTTTCCTGGAGAACCACTTAATGTCTAGCAGCCTTGTGGTTCCTAATCAAGGAGGCTGCTGTGAAGATGAAAAGAGCATATTTATGTATAGTACCTTGTAAGCCTAAAAATATTATGTATATGTTGGTTGTCATCATCTTTATCATCATTATTATCCTCATCATCATTAATCTCATCCTATTCTATTAAGTTTATAAAGAAATGGCCCTGGGACAAGTTACTACCTTGCTATTATTCTCTTATATCTAGTGTTTTGACTTCCACAAGCCAAGATGGTATAAGCATGAAATTGCTGTAACTCTCCCATATTCACTTCCAAACAAGCATAAAACAGCATCCCAAAGTGAATCTTGGAACAGCAGAAACATCAAAAAGATGGGGTGAAACAACCTTTTAGCCCAAGAAACTTGTAAGGTCAGCAGGAAAGGTCTGTCTCACTCAGGTAAAAGGAGGATGCAGTCCAGAGCAGAAAGCATCACAGCGAGCCAGCAGAAGTCCTGCCTCTGCAAACCAGTAGGAGGTTCTGAGCCCCATGTGGTGGAGCAGGCAAATGCAAACACTAGCACTTCCCACGTGCCTCAGCATAGCCAGGGAAATGGGCACATTAGCTCTGGGAACTGCCATGTACTTCAGTGTAGCCCTGGCAAACAGGCAACTGCCAGCAGTTAGACCACCAAGTGCTTCAGTATAGCCTCTGAGAAATACGTAGATGCCAATGCAGGTGCCTAAGCAAATGGGTAGACACCAGTGTCGGGAACTCTCCACATAACTCAGTAAGGTGAGGTGAAATGGTAGCTGCCAGTGCCACGTGCTTCAGCGTTGCAAACAGGCAGATGCCAATGCAAGTATACTCCATGGGCCTCAGCACACATCAGACCCCAGCACTGGGACCCCAACTCAGCACCAGACAGACTCCAGCAGCACCAGTCCTCCTCCTTCCCCACCCCTTCAGTGCAGCACCAGACATGAGGGTTGCCCATGGGCGTCAGGGCAACATCAGTGCAGCACTAGGTCAACATCCAGGCCCTGCAGCCCCTGGCACAAGAAGCTTGGGACAGTGCCTCTTCCACCCAAATTTAAAAGTAAGGGAAAAGACCCAAAAAGATGAGCAAAAAACAACAAAAAAGAATCTGACCATAGAAAATTATTATGGTGACAGGAAAGATCAAAACACAAACCCAGAAGAGGACGATAATGTCAAAGCACCTATGGACAAATCCCCAAAGAAAAATAAGAGCTGGTCTCAAGGCCAGAAAGAACTTGTGGAAGAACTTAAAAATCAAACAAAAGAGAAGAACAATTGGGAAAAAAATGAGAGTGATGCAAAAGAATTATGAAAAAAGAGTCAATAGCTTGGAAAAAAGAAAATAATTGCTTGAAAAGTAGAACTGGCCAAATGGAAAAGGAAATACAAAAGCTAACTGAGGGAAACAATTCTTTAAAAATTAGAATTGGGCAAGCGGAAGCTAATTTCTCTATGAGACATAAGGAATTAATCAAACAAAATTAAAGGAACGAAAAAATAGAAGAAAAAGTAAAATACCTCATTGGAAATACAACTGACCTGGAAAATAGATCCAAGAGAGACAGTGTTAGAATACCATTGGACTACCTGAAAGCCATAATCAAAAGAAGGACCTTGATAGCATCTTTCAAGAGATTATCAAGGAAAATTGCCCTAATATCCTGAAACCAGAAGGTAAAATAGGCATTGAAAGAATCCATTGATTACCTCAGGAAAGAAATCACCAAATAAAAACTCCAAGAAACATTATAGCCAAATTATAGAACCATCAGGTCAAGGAAAAATTACTGCAAGTGGCCAGAAACAAACAATTCAAATATCAGAGAGCCACAATCAGGATTACACAAGACTTAGCAGCTGCAACTTCAAAGGATCAGAAGTCATAAAACACTTTATTCTGGAAGGCAAAGGAGCTAGGACTACAACGAAGAATCACCTACTCAGCAAAACTGAGCTAATGCTTCAAGGAAAAAAAATGGTCATTCAATGAAATGGAAGGATTTCAAGCTTTCAAATGGAGAAGACCAGAACTGAACAAAATAACTGATCTTCAGTATCAAGACTCAAGAAAAGCATAAAAAGGTAAAAAGGAAAAACATAAGGGATTCAAGAGAGCTAAACTGTTTACGTCCCTACATGGGAAGATGATACTAGTAATTTTTTAAGAACTGTATCACTAATAGTGCAGCTAGAAGGTATATACATAGACAGAGAGTATGGGTATAAGGTGAATTTGATGGAATGACAAAAATTAATTAAAGGATGAGAAAGAGGAGTACACTGGGTGCAGAAGGAAGGGAGAGGTAGAACAGGGTAAATTATTTCATATGAAGAAGTGTAAAAGACCTATTACAGTGGAGGGGAAGATGGGAAGGTGGGCAGTGGGCATTACTTGAACCTTACTCTCATGAGAATTGGCTCAGAGAGGGAATAATATCCCCAATCAGTTGATTATAGAAATCTATCTTACCCAACAGGGAAGTAGGAGGGGAGGAGATTAAAAGGCTGGGGGTGGAGTAGACTGACAGAAGTTAGGACAGATTAGGGGAGATGCTATACAGAAGCAAAACACTGGTGAGGACAGAAAAGGTGAAAGGAGAGAATAAACAGGAGGAAAAATAGGATGGAGGGAAATACACAGTTAGCAATCGTAAGTGTGAATGTGAATGGAATCAACTCTCCCATAAAATGGAAGCAGATAGCAGAGTGGATCAAAAACCAGAACCCTACAGTATGTTTACAAGAAACACAGTTGAAGCAGAGAGACACACGCAGAGTAAAGGTAAGGGGCTGGAGCAGATTCTATTATGCTTTAGCTGACATTAAAAAAAAAAAAAAAGCAGGGATAGCAATCCTGATCTCAGACAAAGCAAAAACACAAATAGTTCTAATTAAAAGAGATAAGGAAGGAAATGAAATGAAATCACATATTTAATGTTTTAAGGAATATTATATAGCTGAATAAAATAATTCCTTTTTATAGTTGAGTAAAAATATTAGAATATCAGCTCATCCTCTATAGGATGAAAGTACCTAAATATAACTACAATAGCAGGACAACAAAAATGATATGTACCTCATTCTATTCCCATATGATTTTGATTTCTTCTGCAAGGTCTCTATATTTTGATAGCTTTTCATTCCATTTATCTTGGATATTGAGTATTTGGCATAGCAATATCAATAAAAAAAACCACTGCTTTTAACTTTTTATGGATTAGACAATTCTAAGTAACAGCTGTGTGATGTTTGTTTCCAGTATAATTCATGTATTCTTAAGGATATTTTAAGGTTTATAATTTTAGTATAGGGATTTGTAGTCTGTCAGTCTGTGAAATATAGTGAGTTTTTAGAAATCTAGTTACTGGTTCATATTTTGTGAGGCATTTGGTAGGAGCTAAGTTTTTGCTGCTGCAGTAATATGTTGCAAAAGTTCTATAATTTCTTTACATACTCTATATTAATCACCAAGTCCAGAGCCCTTAAAAGTGACTCTTCTGTAATTTCTGGTGGTTATATTTAGGGCCAAATTGCCATCATAAACCCTTCAATTTCCACAAACAAATCTGTCTGTATGACTCAGGCATTTGTTAGATGACTCTTTGTTGACATATTGTTGGCTGAGTTCATGTGGCCATTGCCCATGGATGGAGGGCCTTTTGATTCTATTCTTAGATCATAATTGTTTCATAGGCTTAATTCAGAGGTAAACCACTTTCACTTACGTAAGACAAATCCAGTGGAGTGTTATTAGCCTTTACTTTTGCTCAATGATGTCTGTTTGCCCCAAAATATTTCTTTAGGTTTTAGACCTGTTTATCATGTGATCTAAGAAAGTATATCAGTCTTCATTCTCCTATTTTGTTGAGAAAGTATTAATCTTTCTATTGTCATGTTAGGTGACAGGCTTTCTGTTTCATAATTACTATTATTACTATACGGGTTTTTGTTAGTACACTTTCCAAATCTGTTATGGTCTATTTCACAAGTCCAAAAGTATACATTAAGATCAGTATTGCATAGGTGTCAATTGCTTTAAATGTGTTCTTCCCATTCGGTTTGGATTTTATGTTATCAGTAAGTCTCAACATATTTACCCATAGCCTTCATGTATGTGTGTGTGTGTGTGTGTGTGTGTGTGTGTGTGTGCGTGTGTGTGTACTCTATTATTATTCTGTTCTCCTATTTATCAATGGATTTTAGATAGAAAAAGATCTGGACAAATTACTCTTATTCTTTTATATGTAATGTTCCATATAGACTATTGCACCAGTGAAATATTACTAATATCATCAACACCATCATTATTATCAATACTTTCTTCTCCCCGACAACTTGGAAAATGGAGAGGTATTCCACTAGCCCTTTCATCTTTTCCTAAGGGGTAAAGTATTCTTTCCTTTGTGCACACAGATTGCTTGCTGTTAGTCCTTCATTGTTGAAGAGGACCATGGCATCAGGAAGGTGATATCAAGATTTGCAAATGAATTAGATTTAAGTGAGGCAGTGCTGTGCAAAGTCACCAGCCTAACTTTCTCCTCTGGAGCCATCTAGGTCCAGTGGCAAGATATAGATAAGGACAACTGGAGATGGCCTGGGATGCAGTGGGAGTCCTTGGCCTTTTTAAGCAAAGGGCTTTCCCAGGTCTCAGTTCGTCTGAAGCAATGCCCATCCAGTGATTAAAGCTAGGTTAGAAATGAGGCAAAGAATGATCTCTTTTGATGTATATGTAGAGTCTATATCAGATTGCATGCCATCTTGGGGTGGGGGGAGAGGAGGGAGACAGAAAAAATTTTAAACTCAAAAGCTTATGGAAGTGAATGTTGAAAACTAAAAATAAATTAATTTAACAATTAAAAAAAAAAGAATGATCTCTTTTACCTAGTTAAAAAAAGTCAGTCTGGGAGGGGACTCTCAGGGTTTCTGGCTAAAACAGAAACAATTGCTATTTACACTCACTCTGAGCCATCAAAGCCCAAACAATGACCAAGGAGGCTTGGGCTGGGACCTACTGTTGGCCAATCATTGAGAGCCAGAGTGATCTGGGTTTAAGGCATGGTCCTTAAAAAAGAAATTTACCCATAAACCCCAAAATATCTTGCAAAATTTCAGCCATCAAAATTTATATTCCTTTGGGCAGAGCAATGCAAGTAAGGGTATGATTCCCTTTGTGGACAGAGGGAGGGAAGGAAAGAAGGAAGAAAAGAGGAAGAAAGGAAGAAATGAAGAAGGAAGGAAGGAAAGAAGGAGATGTGTTACTCAACTGGAACTGGCCAGTTTGGTCCACAGTGGGGCAGCTACTACTACCCACAGATTGCTGTTTGTCCTCTGTTCTCAAAGAAAACCATGACATCAGGAAGGTGCTGTCATGATTTGCAAGTGAATTAGCACCTAGATGTTACTTGAAACTAAAAGAAACATCTATCAGTCAAGAAGCATTTATTAAGCATCTACTATATGCTAGGCACTGTGTTAAGTGTTGTTGATACAAATACAAAAAGTGAAATAATCTCTACTCTCAAGGAGCACACATTCTATGGGTGAGATTACACACATATCTCTTATATATATACAGAAGAAACCCTAAATAAATACAAGGTAGCAAACAGTTAAGGAGTGAGGACACCAGAAATTGAAGGAATCTGGAAAGGATTTAATTAGAAGATGGTGCTTGAAATCCACCTCAAAGGAAGTGAGGGATTCTGTGATGTAGATGTGAACAGAGAGCGTACTCCAAGCATGAGTGATGACCAGTGCAAAGGAAATTGGGATAGAATGCTGTCGTGAGGGAACATCTCACTTTCTTTGCAGATCAATGAAAAATATCAATTGTCCTCCATACTTTCTGGAAAGGATATCCTCTGACTTCTATAATTTTTTCCTAATAGGTCTCATGACCAGCTCTCCTAGAAAATGTGGCAAACTGCTGTAGGTCTTCCCAGAGACTCCTGGGACTTTATTTTAAAATAGTATTTCCACTTTCTTTTTCTAATTTGCTTGACTTCCTTTGATGGGCAATTAAGGTCTTCATCCAAAAGCCTCAATGCAAATAAGTTAAATATACTGACTAAAGTTGTAGTCTTGTTAAGATTCTCCAGTAGAATCCAAGTATCTGTTTGGTACCTCTTCCTATTTCAATGTTCTCCTACTGATCAGATTTTAGATGCCTTTTTCTCTGTAACTGCTCCTTATGTTCTTAAGGTCTATGACTCTGAACCCTGTTAAAATGTAAACACCCCCAGGAGGGGCAACACCTTAAACCAGGAATTCTTGACCTTTTATGTCAAGAATTGGACCCCTTTTTGGTAATTTGGTAAAGCCAATAGACCCTCTCTCAAAATGATAATTTAAATGCATAAAATATATTAATTATCAAAATATTTTTAAAAGTTCAAGGGCCCCAGCATAAGAAGCTCTGCCCTAATATCTTGACTTTTAATTTGAGTACTCAGAACAAGTTTCATAAGGGGGAAGATGAAAGCTTATGAGAAAGATACCAGGTATCTAAGAGCTGTCCTGGAAAGTGAGGTGTATTAAAAAGAAATACAAATATAAAAAATGAAATAAGCCTCAAAGGAAAACTTTACTTTTTCACAATTTTTCATTATTGCTCAGCTAGTTATATTTATTTGCATAACCACAAATCTAAAATACTCTAATATTTCTATTTCTTAGCAAAACTTTATAACTGGTCTCCATCTTTCATGGATCTCCACCTCATTACTATATTGCCTCTTCTCTTGTCCCACCCATCTTTTCTAGGTTGAATTTCCCTAATCCCATCCCAATCCTAACCCTATAACCTTACCAATAGAGACCTAACTGAAATTTTCCCATCTATTACTAGAGGAATAAACAGCCACATATGATAATAACTGTGTAACAAATCACTGTAGGTTGCAAAAATTTAGCATCAATGGCCAGAACTGTATAACAGAAGCTTGATACCCTCCATAACCTAACAGAAGAGAAATTTTATACTACAAATACAAACCATAAAATATCCTTGATAATCCAACAAATAAATTGTAGTGGTACCAGAGAATCATCACAGAAAAAACAAACTGCTGCCCCTAACCATCTTGCCAATGATAATGACCTATAAAAATCTATGAACATTTTAATAACAGTCACTATACTGAATACTCAAATTCTAGACTATTTGAATGAAAAGATTTTAAAATATAGAGACTTCGCAAAAGAAATCCAATCTATATGGGAGCAGGATGAATTATATATCTATTATCCTAATTAGAGACAGCTAGGTGGCACAGTGGATATGATGCTGGACTTGGAGTCAGGAAAATCTGAGTTCAATCTGGCCTCATATACTTACTAGCTGTGTAACCCTGGGCAAGTCATTTAACCTTTGCTTGCCTCAGTTTCCTTTTCTGTAAAATTCTGTAATAACAGCACTTATTTCCCAGGGCTTTTGTGAAGATAAAATGAGACGATATTTGTAAAATGCTTTGTAAAGTGATAATACATTCTAGTTATTATTATTATTATTGTTATTATTCTTAAGTACTGTCTACTACTGGAGTTGTCTTAGGGATGCTTTGAATGAATCTGGAGAAGATGAGCTAATGTCCCACAACTTTTTTTATATTTATATAATATTTATATATTTTTATAAAAATTAATTACCTTTTCCATCTGTATAATATTAAATATATAGTATGCCAAGTACTAAATATAACACACAGATAGTAGGATAGCAACTTGTCCCAGGTCAATTTCTATTTGAACTCCACATAAGATAAGAAGAATGAGAAAACAGTAATGGTAATACATGAAGAATCAGTGTTTTCCTCAGTACAGGAACCTATGGGAATTCCTATCAGCAGTGCAGGTAAGCCAACCAAGACTCAGGAGAGATGCACTAAGGAATTGCCTGAGAAGGTAAATGACTTGTCAGGCCGCAGAGCGAGAGTCAGAAATGGGATTCTGAACCTATATCTTTCCTTATAAACTCCTAAGTACCAAATACATGTTAGTTATTATCAATGCAATCATTATTATTTTTGTTGTTATTATTGGCATAAAAGGAACATTGCATAGTGGATACAGTGGAATCAAGACTACAGAAAGTTAAAAGAATTACTTATTCTTATTTATGTTAAGGAGTTTATTCTTTAGATTAGATAGGCCGAAACCCTCTACAAATATGGAAGTAAATACAAAATAATTACAAGGTAATTTGGGTGAGAGGGTGAAAAGTATTGAAAAGATCATAGAAGTGTTTGTGTAGAAGGTGGCACTTGAACTGAGCTTGGAAAGAAATTCTAAATTCTGTGGTGGGTGAAAGATGAAGTAACTGAGGAAACAAAGGTTTGCTCTTCTGAGTATATTGATTTATTAAGAAATGTATGCCAATTGCCCAACAAATTGGGACCAGGCCCCTTTCTTAGCTTAGGGCTGGACCCTGAATACAGGGGGAATCAGACTTTTCTACATTAAAAACAACCAAATAAGGCCAATTAAATAAAAGGAAACAATACAACATTAAGTTGGACTTTCCAAGTTGGGAAAGGGAGAGTGAACAGGCACAATTTCCTGAATTCAAAAAAAGAAGCGTACCACTCTCCCCAAGTGTCTGTAAATAATCAAAGGAGGGGCAGCTAGATAGCACAGTGGATAGAGCATCGGCCCTGGAGTCAGGAGGACCTGAGTTCAAATGTGGCCTCAGACACATAACACTTATTAGCTATGAGACTCTGGGAAAGTCACTGAACCCCAATTGCGTCACCAAAAAAAAAATAAAGGAACATAGAAACAGTAAGTGGTTGATTAATATGGTGCCACTTTTATTTTTAAATTTATTTATTTTTAGTTTTCAAGATTTACTTCCACAAGATTTTGAGTTTCAAATTTTCACCCCATCTCGCCCCTCCCCCCACTCCAAGATGGCATGCATTCTGAATACCCCTTCCCAGTTTTCAGATAAGACATATGGGTTGCTTGAAATGTATGTATGTGTGTATATGTGTATACGTGTGCGTATGTATGTTTACAAACTCCTTGCATGAAACTTTGGATCTGATTGAGTTTTTGGTTAGCATAACCTAGATCCTTTAATTAAGTATCTCTAAGCAGCAGGGAGATATGGTCCACTTTCCCAATCATGCAGGGTTAGGATTAACTAATGCATTAAAGTTTTCTCTCAATTCCTACAATTGAATAAAGTTTTCTAACAAGACAGAAATTGGACTAGACCCTTAATTGAAAAGAAACAAGCTAGCTCCAGAACTGAGTCAAAGGATGAAGTCAGTAAGATTCATTCACTTCCACAATTAACCACTTGCTGTCCTAATCCCCTCAATTTCCTCAGTTCTATGAAGTAGAAATGAGGAGTACAGCTGATTCTCATCACTGGTGGTATATTCTATCAAGTTTCTGTGAACACAGAATGAGTGAATGCTAAACCATTGCTCACAGGGGAAATACAGGGTTAGGTTCCTGTGAGCCTCTGCTCCCAGCATTAACTTTAGCACTTTCTTGAGTGGCTATGAATTTTCTCTTTTCTTTTTTGCATATACTGTATTGTAAATTCATTAACATTGAGCTCACAGCCAACAGCACTGTAACTCATGCTGAGTGAAGCTTATCTAACACGTGCATTTTCTTTGTTAAGGCCTGTCACAGCCTTCTTATCCTTAGGAACACTAAATAGCACTTCGGCACTAAATAGCACTACTCTTGGGGACATTACAAACAGTGAAATCACCAATATGAAGTACAAAAATTTAAAAACTGGCACTAAACAGACTGCAAAAAGGACACTTGTTTACAGTAAGAGAACACTGCCTTATTTAGCATCAGCTGAGAATGTGTGTGTTGGTGACTCAAATTTTTTGCCACTCTGTGTACATCCAGGAATGAAGTTTAAGTGCTATGAGTTTTGATTTTGAGATTACAAATGAATTTCAGCAAGCAGATAAATTTCACAAACACAGCATTGGTGAATAATGAGGATCATCTGTATATTCTGGGTATGGGGGACAGCCACTGCAAAAACACGGAGACACAATGAAATATTGTGTGTGAGGTCCATCAAGAGAATGCATGAAGGGGATTAATAACATAAAGTAAGACTTGAGAAGCAAATTGGAGCCAGATTTTCAAGGTTATTAAATGTTAAACAGAGAAGGGTGTTTTTGACCATAGAAGGAATAAGGAGAAATGGCATGACCAGATCAATATTTTAGGAATATCACTTTGGATACTTATGTGGAGGATGGATTGGAGTGGGAAGAGACCCGAGGCAGAAATCCAATTAGGAGGCTATTCAGATGGCCCTGGATAGAGGTAATAAAAATTTGAAATACAGTGGTAGACATGTAAGTAGAGGGGAGACAGATGCAAGAGATGTTCTGGAGATAAAAACTGACAAGACTTGGCAACTATATGGGATGAAGGACAGTAAGGAATTAAGGAAGACTCTAAGGCTGTGAACCTGGGTGACTGGAAGGAAACAGGAAAATCTGGAAGGGTAAAAGAGTTTTGGGGAAAAGATAATGAATTCAGCTTTGGACATTTTGAGTTTGAGATGTCTATGAGACATTCTGTTTGAAACGTCCAACAGCCAAACAGTTGGTGATGAGAGACTGGAAATGAGGAGAAAAACTAGGGATGGATATATAGATCTGAGAGCCATTTGCTTAGAGATAATAATTGAACTCATGTAAGTTGGTGAGGTCACTGAGAGTGTAAAGTGATGCATGTAAAGTGCTTTGCAAATTGTAAAGTGATATATAAAAATTAGTTGTTATTACTGATCTGTGTCCTGCCTGTCAAATGAATGGTTGCTGTTTTCTCTCCAAGCCACTATACTGTACAACCATTTCTAACAATAGTTGTCTTCTACAGTTTTTTCAATAGGTTAAAAAAAGACTATATAACTTTTCATCATAATATAAAATGTGAATAGAACTCTAAGTATATTTTTAAAAATTATCCTTTCTTCCTACTACCCTTTCCTCTGTGACACACATCATTAAGGGGGTTGGGGGGAATGTTTGTATACAGTTAGCATTTTTCCTAGGTAGAAATTCTCTAAAAAATTCTAGCAGAATTGAAAGAGGATTGAAAGTATTTTATTTTATGTCTGATTTCCTTTAGATAGACTGATTTCTTTTAGACTCATCCTAATGTAATTTAGGCTGTGGACACATGAGATGCTTGGTCTTTCTCATGGCCTAAATCTTATTAGCGACCTGAAGGAACCGAGAACAAAAGGATTACTTAGTAAACTCCATGCTCAGCTGAGTCATTTCACTGCCATCTGGCAGCTACTCCACCAGTATTCAAATGACTGCATTTAAATCATTAATAAGCTGGTGGTTACTTTGTTATTCGTGGCTTGGAATGGAAATGAAAATCAGTTATCAAGACAAAAGAAGCAAATTTACTTTTTGTAAGCCCTTCCTTAACTTTATGACAACTGCATTGCCCTTACTTGTAATTTTCCAAAGTTTGCTGCTCAATTTCTTTGCTGTCCAATTTCTCTTGAATACGGTCCAGCATCTGTTGGAGTTGGCCATTAGTTTGTAGAGCTTGTTCCAAGCTCAAAGCAAGCTTCCTATTGTCTTCTCTGGACACATCTAGTGCATTATGCAGTGGTTCCACCTGAAAGAAGAGGGCAACAGTAAGCTCTAATTTCCTTGAAGTATGTATGAGGAATATCTATGTACCTTGTATACTCATATCACTTTATCAAGCAGAAATGATTGGTTAGAAAACAAAGCAAAGATCCCAGATGTCTTTGTTGGTATGGTGACAACATGTAGAAATGTATAATGGGTATATATTTGATTTCTAAGAATTCGCTATCCTTTTGAGTAAATAGATTGATCCTATTAGAGGTAATTGAAAGAATTTGCCTGTAAAAAGCTTTGAATATATAGCTAGTGGATACATTTTAGATTCTCTTGACTGAAGTTACAAGTTCTTTTCTCAATCCTTTAACTTCTGAATTTTAAAAATATATTAAATGCAAAAAATATTAACAGTAGAAGACAGGATAAGAATAATTATAATAACTGACATATGTAGAACTTTAAAGTCGTCATGTACAAAAGAGAGTAAAGTTAATTTTGCTCCAGGTCTTACAGTGACATTATACCACTTACTTCATGGAGCCTGTTTTCCATTTGTAAACTTGCCACTGACAAAAGTCATCTTTTAGCAAAAAAGGGAATTTACAAGATTCTTTTTCATTCAGTTTTCCAGTTCTTCAAAAAACTGTGGTTCAGACATTTCCCATAAAATAAAAAATTTCATTTTATCACCTATGAAAACTTGGCCTCTACCTCACTATTGTGCTGGGCTTCTACAATAAGGAGCCTGGATTGCCATTCATCCAATTCTGCTTCTAACTTCTGTACCTTCTGCTGATTTAGAAGCCTAAAAATTTAAAAGAGAACAAAAATGACTATTGCAAAGATAATCTTGATGTAAAACAAATTTGTTGGGAATCAATAAAGTAATGTATATTAAGGCTTTTGAGCTGATGAAAACTATTACCTAACTTCCAAATGCTAAGTCTGTGGGGGGCAGTTATTAGCCTCAATTTCAACTAGTAACAGATTAAATAATATTCCTAAATTCCCATAGTCAGTGTGTCAATCAATAGTCATCCAGACAACAAATGCTTACTAAACACCTATGTGCCAGGCACTGTGCTAAGTGCTAGGAATACAAAAAGAGTTTTGCAAAAGACAGTTCCTATTCTCAAGGAGATGATAAGATAATGTGGGAGACATCAAGCAAACAAATATGTATAATAAGCTATACACAGGATGAGTACAAAAGAGGGAAGGAATTAAACTTAAGAGGGGTTGGGAAAGGCTTCCTTTAGAAGATGTGATTTTAATTCGGACTTGAAGGAAGCTGGGGAAGCCAGTAGGTGGAGATGAGAAAGGACAGCATTCTAGGACAGTCAGAGAAAATGCCCAGAGCTGAGGGATGGAAGGTCTTGCTCTCTGCAAGGAGGCCAGTGTCACTGGATCAAAGAGTACTTGTGTTAAGGAATAAGGTGTAAGAAGACTGCTAAGGTAGGAAGGGGCTAAGTCATGCAGGGCTTTGAATGACAAACAGAGCATTTTGTATTCAATCTTGGAGGCATTAGGGAGCCACTGGAGTTTATTGAGTATGGTGGCGGAAATGGTTGAACCTGTGCTTTCCAAAGATCATTTTGGTGGCTGAATGGAGGCTATATTGGAGTGGCTACAGACTAGAGGCAGGCAGACCCCACCAGCAGGCTATTGCAATAGTTGTCATGAAGTAATGAGGGCCTACACTAGAGTGGTGGCAGTGTCAGAAGGAAAGGAGAAGGATTTGAGAAAGGTTGCAAAAGTGAAATCAATAAGCCTTGGCAACAGATTGGATACGGGAGAATGAGAGATAGTTGGTAGTTGAGGATGACACCTGGGGTGAGAGCTTCAGGGACTGGAAGGATGATCTAGCCCTCTACAGTAACAGGGTAGTGAGGAGTGAGGAGAGTTTAAGGGAAAAGACAATGAGTACGTGGAATAATTCAGATCAGAAACTATGGGGCAGAGAATTGAATGCAAAAAACTGAGTTTTCCATTACTTTTTAACTCTTTATGGTTTCTAGGTATACCACTGTGCAAAAAGTAGATACTTATAACATGTCATCGATTGACTTATGATAAGCACTATTTTCCAAGGATCTACTAGATTATTCAGGAGTGAAGAGATGATCCATTTTCAGCAGGGGCCCTCTCTTTGCCAAAGCTAGTTGTAAACCCACTCTTATTTCCAGGGAACTTGCACTTTGATCAATCCCTCATTCTGTCTTCTTTTCAGTCTTTCTTTGTCCAAAGGCTCCTTTACTGTTGCCTACAAACATGCCCAGCCCTCCTCCATTCTCAAAACAAACTTCCTGTGACCTTGTTGTTCAGTTGTTTAGTTGTGTTTGACTCTTTAGGACCCCCTGGACTATAGCATGCCAGGCCCTTCTATCCTCCACTGTCTCCAGAAGTTTGTCCAAGCTCATGTTAGTTGCTTCCACGACACGATCTATCCATCTCATCCTCTGTCATACCTTTTTCCTTTTGCCTTCAATCTTTCCCAACATCAGGGTCTTTCCAATGAGTCCTATCTTACCTCAAGCTATAAAACTGTAGCTTGACTCCTTTTTGTAGCCAAAAACCTAGAAAAAGCTCCCTACAATCCTGCCTCCACTTTCTCACCTCCCACTCACTTTTCAACCCTTTGCAATCTGGCTTCCACTCCCACCACTAGTGCTTCAGTGGTTCTCTGTTGGCATTTAAAGCCACAATCTAGCTCCAGACTACCTCCTCATAAATGACAGTGAATATCCTTACCTCCACATCCTTGCCAGGCTATCTCCAGTGCCTTTCTCTTATTTGCCTTTTCTTACTGCCAGCTCCTTCCAACCTCTGCAATCTTACTGGTGAACCCTCTTAGAAATCATTTTGTATATATCCTGTATTTACTTATTTGTGAACCTGTTGTTACCTTCCAGCAAAATGTAAACTCCTGAAATGCAGGGACTATCTTCCTCTTGCATTTTTATCCCCAATACCTGGGGCAGAGCTTGTAAGAGACCAGATACCTAATAAGTGCTTGCTAACTCTGCTGGGGAAAGTGGACAGCATCTACTATAATGATGCCAGTGGTTTTTTTGCTTGTCTGACTTTGTAAACCAGACCAATGGCCTCAAACTCAAATAGAAATGGATCCTAATTACATTTTAGTTTGGTTCAGCTACACTCCAGTCTGGGCAGCATGCTGTGTGTTTGACACCTATTAGTAAATTAAGTAGGGGCAGCGAAGTGGGCCACTAGATGCAGTGCTAGTCCTGGAGTCAGGAAGATTCATCTTCCTGAGTTCAAATCTGACCTCAGACACTTACTAGTTGTGTGATCCTGGACAACTCACTTAACCCTGTTGGCCTCAGTTTCCTCATCTGTAAAATGAACTGGAGAAGGAAATAGCAAACCACTCCAATATCTTTGTCAAGAAAATCCCAACGGGGCTATAAAGAGTCAGACATGACTGAGGAATGACTGAACAATGACTAAATTAAGTAATTATTTTTAGTAATTATTAATATATTAAAAATTATTAATTTGACACCTATATAACTATATTAAGCACAAAACCATATTTAAGATCAATGTTTTTTCTAGTTTGATTCTCCTCCAAAAGGTTATTAGCTGACACTTATTTTTCTCCCCAATAGAACTCCTTTAAATATGGTTTCATTAAAATTTTTTATTGATGTATTTTATCTTTTATACAACAATCTTTTCTTCTCCTTATTAAAAAGAAAAAACAGCTAGACAAAAGTGACTGACAAAGTTACCTCATCTGACAGCACATGCAACATTATATACAGATGTATTATCCTTCACCTCTCTGAGAAGAGGGAAATGTGTTTCATCATCTGTCCCCTGTGATCAAGATTAGGTATGTGATGTGGTTTCAAGTGATAACAAAAAATGTTTTTAAGGCCCTGTTATCTATGGAGCATGTATTTTCAAACTCATAAAGGAGTTACAATTTCAGCTGATCTACTTAAAGTCTATGACAAAAAAGTAGTCTTTAGCTCTCAGAACTGATCACCTTAGAAGTTTATTTCTGATATATAATTCTAATTCAACAGCCAGATTCAAATGTATGCGTACATATTTTTAAGATTAATCTGCATGATTAACACTTTCAATCCACAGAACAATAAATCAAGCCCTGATTTTTAGTAATTGCCAATTTCTTTCTTTTTTTTTTTTTTTTGGCTAGACAACAGGGTTAAGTGACTTGCCTACAGTCACACAGCTAGTAAGCATCAAGTGTTTCAGGACGGATTTGAACTCAGGACCTCCTGACTCCAGGGCCTGTGCTCTATCCACTGCCACCTAGTTGCCCCATGATTGCCAATTTCTTAGGTGTAAATGCTCACATTGAAAAGTTAAAAATGGGCTGGTAGGCTAGTTAGAGCTATCTCTAGCACGGCCTTAAGTTCCACCCAGAGTGGGTATTTACTTTGAATTACCTTTATAACTATACTTGATAGACCTGAAGTCAGGATGAGTAAAGCTATAATCCATTCATCAAATAACAATTCTAGTTTATTGGAGAATTTGTGCTGAAGAAGATTAATCGCAAGCATTCCATTATGTTTCATTTTGCTCCAATACAATGAAATCTGAAATTGGATTTCTGAAAACCACATTCACTTCTACCTCTGACCTGAAAAAATATGCTTATTCTTCAAATGCCATATTATTAGCCTCCAAAAAAGGCAAAGGTAAAAAGTAATTTTATAACACTGGATAAAAAGAAGGAACGTGGAGAAAAATTAGACAAATGAAATCTTAGATACCTCTCTTTCTTGAGGTCCGAAATCTCTGAATCCCTCCTCCCTAATTCCATCTGCACCTTCTCCAGAGCTCCTTGCATTTTACTATGAGAAGCTAGTACATTCTCCAGCATGATTGTGACTTTGCAGTTATCTTCCTTAGCCTCTGCCAGCTGTCGCTGAAAATTTCCCATCTAATGTAAAATCAAATAAGAGGGACAAGTTTGATTGCAATAAAACTGGTGCTTTACCAACCTTGTTTCTGAGTCTTCAGAGGGCCAATGCATGTATGTGGAAGGCAGCATGCTTCGGATTATTTTTCAATGTATATAGACAAATGCATGATAGGATGCTGGGGAGAAAAAGAGAATCCTGTGGGTTTTAAAAAATTTCTTCCATTCAATTGTGTGCCATATCATCCTATGTAAAAAAAGCTTGGCTCTGCTCTTCATTATGAACTGAAAAATTATCTTAGAACAATATAATGGATAGCCCTCTCCACAGTGTAAATCTTTCAGCAATTGATATCAAAGAGAAGGGTCCTAAGCTGTGTTCTTAAGAATGACGCTGCAAAGTAGGAACAGTATTAAGGTATAAATTTTTTAAAGTTTATTGATTTTTTTTTTACATCACCTTCATTTCCAAAAATGTCCCTCCCTTCCCTTCCCCAGTGGATCATCACTTGTAACAAAAGTAGAGGGGAAAAAAGGCATTCAGCAAAACTAACAAACATATCATCTAAATCTGATGCAATGATCTATACCCAGAGGATCCCCCTTTCCATCCCACTCCCATTATCTGCAAAGAAGAGAGGGAGGAATGCATTTTCTCATCTCTTCTTCAGATTTGAGCTTGATTGTTAAAATTACATAGCATTTAGGTTGGTTTTTTTTGTTGTTGTTGTCATTGTATTGTTTCCATTTATGTTGTTTTGGTCATGTATACTGCATGTTTTGTTCTGCTTACTTCATTCGGCAGCAGTTCTTACATGTCTTCCTATGCTTCTCTGAATTCCTCATATTCATAGCTTTTTATGAAGTAGTAATAACATTCCATGACATTCCTGCACCACAATTTGTTTAACCATTCCCCAGTTGATTGGCATCTACTTTGTCTTAATAGTTTGACTTTTTAAATTAACATTAGCTCTCTATTACATTAACATAAACATCAAAGGGCAAGTTATTTTCATTTGGGGCCTAAAGGTTTTAAACAAAAACTCCAACAGAGAAAATGTCTGGCTTCTTTCTTTGACTTTCTAAGTCAAAATCTAAGTCACAGATAAAAAAATTAGGAAAAAAAAAGGATTTTGGAGGGAAAATACTTCAAAGGTAGTTTAAAGCTATCTTTCCTTTAAGGGGTAAAAAACATCGAGCAGGTTAGAGACAAGTCTATTTTTTGTTTAGTTTTCCTCCTTGCCAACTATGGCAACAACATAAGGAATGTGGCTCATGAAAAGTTTTCGCTCATGTTTCAGTAACAGGATATTTCCCACCCTTTCAAAAAAGATTTGCCAATTTCCTTGCCTTGCTCCTTTCCCTTTCTTCCAAAGCCTCCAGGTGCCCCCTCATTTTATGACTTTCTCTTGACGACACATCACGGGATTTAATTGCCCGAGAAAAATCGTCTTCATTCTTTTCAAGAATAGTTTGCATCTTATGAGAAAAAAAGAAATGATTAATACTTTGCAAAATATAGGAGGTGAATGATCAGAATGAGAAACTTAGGGCAATTTAGAAAATAAATGTTAAAAATATTAAAACAGTATTAACAATAGTCACATTTTCTGGATTTTACAAAAGATAAAATTTTCCCCTCATGATGGTTTGTTATAGTTACAAGGAAATAAATACATGGGCAAAAATAGCTTATAAATTTCATACAGAGACTGCACTGGGAATAAATAAATAATTTTAATGAGATTATAATGTAGAACAAGGAAGAAATTAACATTATTTACGCTCTTTTTTTTAAAATACAGGTAACTTTTTTGGAGGTGACAGGGAAATGAAGACTTGCTTAATAGAACTGAAACAGCTTAGAAAGTAGCATTACATCAGAGTAATAATGAAGCTGGAAATGCACAGGGATCACAGACAGAGTTGGAAGGTATTTTACAGGTCATCTAGTCCAATCCCCTCATTTTTCTGTCAAGTAAATAGACCTAGAGGGGTTAAGTGATTTGTCCAGTGTCACACAAGTAGCAGAGAGAGGTTGTGAACTCAGGTCCTCTGGTGCTAAATCCAGTGCTTTATCTACTGCAGAAATTCTAACTAGGACTAGTTTATTTTCTACTGGGTAATAGAAAAACCCCCAACAGCAACAAAAGACTTTTTTGTCCTCAATTTTTTCCCTTTTTAGTATATCAAGTAAATTTCACTAGATAATCATTATTTTGAAAATTATTTTTTCCTTAAAGATTTTTTTTCCTTTAACTTTTTTCTTTTCAAATATTTGAAGTTTAGTATTCTTGGAGTGAAACTCAATTGACTCAAAGGGAGGGGTATTGCCTTGTAGATTCTAATACCCCAGCTTTTTCCCAGGAAAGGTACAAAAAAAGAAGTGTCATTTTGCCAATTATCACCATGGTTCAAGGTCTTACCAAACGCACCCACAAATTCCTGTTTTAAGCTTTAATACAACCATTAACAGCAATATATACACCAGGGTCCTTCTTACTGTAATGTTTACAGAAAGCATGCAGAACTCAACACTTATATTAATTTCCTTCTATTTTTAATATCAATTGAAGATGTTTTACCAGAGATGTTTAGCTCAAACCTAAACATACTTTTCCATGCTCAATTATTTGAAATAAAATTGGAAGTTGCATAGAAATAGTCAAATATTTAAGTAGAATAAAATATAATTACAAAATCATTTAACCAAAGCTTTGTTAAATGAAATATATCCTGAGTTGAGTTTGGAGATATCTAAAAATGTAAATTTTTTTTCTAAAAATGACATTTAAAACATCTCTTCACCTCCACCTCTTGAAATAATGACATTCCTTCTACAGTTTCACATACTACATGATGCCTTTCCAGATCTCTCCAGTTGTTAGTGTTCTCTTCCATCATGTACAAAATTACTTTGTATTTATATACTTTTTATATGTTTTGTATTTATTTAACTGCATATTTGTTATTTCCCTACAATAAAAGATAACTCCTTGAGATCAGAGACTATTTTTCCTTTTGTATACATGCACTTATAGGATTAAAATTGTCAAATTTTATATCTTGATCTCCAAAGTAAAAAAGTGATTACATGACATTAGCCAGAATTGGAGCTGATATCTATCTAAACCCTCCCTTATGTTTTCAATTTCAGTATGATCTGTTTCTTATATAATTAAATCTTGTTGGTATGTTGAAAGGCCCCTTTAAGTATTACCTTTGTATATTTTCACTTACTGTATGAATTTTTCTTGGTTTTATACTTGGAAATGTAATAAGGTTCCTAATCATCATTTTAAATGCTCATGGTCTTCACTCACCAAATCTCTTTTTAAAATTTCAGATGTTTCTTCAGTTGTTAATGGTCTGGCAGCCAGAATATCTATTTTACCTTCCAGCCTTCCCTCCATGGTCTTAATAGCATTCAAAAGAGTCTTCAAAGAGACCTTTGAGTCCCCCAGATTCTGAGGGGACTTCACAGAAGGTAAGGAAGTTGCAAAACTGACTCGGCGTGAAGGACTCGAAATAACACTGGGCAAACCAACAGTTGAAATTCTTTCCTTTCCAGTGTTTAAAGTAGGCCTAGCAGAACTTTCAGTGGACTTTGCAGACATTGGTCTTTCCACAGATTTCTTTCTTCTTGATGGAAAAACCATTTTAGAATAATTTAATCAACAAAAACACGATTTTTTTGGAGGTAGACACTTAGCAGAAATTACTTAAATGTTTAGTCCAACTTAATAGTAGAAGATATTTAGAAGATGAAGAAATCACACTTCAGAGAATACCCTACTGAAGACTAAGACCTATGTAATTTCTTAAGCTAAACTGTCAAAACACTATCTTCAGTGTAACTTGTCCAATGAAGTCTCCTTTTACAATTTTGTGACCTTATCGCTCATCACCATGATCAGACAGTTGATTGGAACTTTAAGTGAATTCTGTGTGAAGACAAATTGTAAGTCATTGGTTGCCAGGCGCCATATACACAGAATTTTTGCTTCTAAATTAAAGGCAACATGGAACAGTGGAAAAACATCAGACTGGCAGTCAGGGGACTGGAAGTATAGTTCTAATATTGTTGTGTGACTGTAGCTGAGTCACTTAATTAATCTGAGATTAATCAATTAATCAACCAATTCAGATAAGGGCTTAGACTAGATGATCTTGAAGATCTTCTCAGGATGCCATGATTTTAAGTTTTATTTTAAAAATTCAACTCACCCCATCAATAATACTTACCAGCCACTTCCTCACTGGGCTGCCTACATTCTAGTCATCATCCACACCTCTCTTACCCTACCACTAACTTGGAATACGTCCTGGAACAGAAGGTTCTGATAGGTGAGATTTTGACTTATTTTGCAGGAAAACTTGGCCTTCACCTCACTTTCTGGACAGCTACACAGCATGTTTCTGTGGAAGAGGTCCCCCTCTTCCTTTTCTAGCTCTCTTTTACGTATAGTCTTTTCTGATTAAAATGTATAGGGCACAGTTTGTCTTGTTTGCTTGTATTTGTGTCCCCAGAACTTACAACAGTGGCTGGAATATAGTAACTGTTTAGTAAGATAAATACTTGCTCTATCTATCTATCTATCTATCTATCTATCTATCTATCTATCTATCTATCATAATGATAATGATGAGCTTACAAAGTCTTGTCTTCACAATTTGGCTTCAAGCTATCTTTTTCAAACTCTACATTTCAGCCAACTAACCTACTTGCTGTTCTCTGTACCTGGCCCTGCATCTTCTCCCTCTATTTTTGCACAAGTCCCTCATCTCTCCAATACTCTTTCCCCTCACTTTCACCTCTTGAAATTACTATTTTCCTTCCAGTTCAAGTGCTACTTTCTACATGAGGCTTTTCCTAATCTTCCCAATTATTAGTGTTGCCTTCTACTACCTACAAAACTACTTTGTGTGTGTGTGTATGTTCTTTTAAAAATATATTCATGGTCTTTTTTTTTTTTGCATTAGTCACTTCCCATTAATTGCTTTCCCCTCCCACCACAGAGCCCTTTCTTCTACCAGATAAATAGTCAAGCAAGATGAATCAAAACATTTACCATATCTGAAAAAATATGTTTCATCCCTTACCTGTCTAGTCCATGACCTCTTTGCTGAGAGTCAGGAGACACATTTTAATATTTGTATTTTTTAAAATTAAAAATTTAAATCAGCAAAAACCTACCTTCTCTTCCTCACACTTCCCTCCCACCCCTAATTGAGGAAGAAAAAAACACAGTAGTTCGTAGCCTCTGTTACAAAAATGTAGAATCAAGCAAAACAAGTTCTTGCATTGTCAGCGTTCAAAAAAATGTCTCACTTGGCACTGAGTTTTTCACCTATTATGAGAAGGGTAGCCTGTCCCATCATGAGTCCTCTGGAATAGTGGTTGGTCATTGTGCTGATCAGAGTTCCTAAGTCCTTCAAAGTTGTTTATTTTTACAATATTATTATTACTGTTCTCAATTTACTATGTATAAGTTTATATGACTTTCTGGGTTTTTTTGGAAACCATCTCCTTTATAAATGTTTTAATACCACAATAGTATCCCATCACATTTATATATCATCACTTGTTCAGATATTTCTTCAGTTGATGGGCACCCCTCCATTTTCTAATTTTTTGGCACTGCAAAAAGAGCTGCTATCAATATTTTGGTACATTACTGAAGCTTGTTTAGCTTAGGACTAATACTTCCCTCAATCTACCTTATTCTTGTTCCCCCTTTTCCCCACTTTTCTTGTTAAATGAAATTATTTCTGTCTTCATTGTGTGTATTCTTACCTCCTTTGATCAAATCAGATGAGAACGAAGTTCAAGTATTGCCCATCCCCCCTTCCTACTTTTTAAAATTGACTTCTTGTATCGACTTCCATATCCTGATTATACAAAATAATTTTCCCTATCCTTCCTCTCCTTCTCCTCCCTGCAATATATTACTATTCTCCCTTTCCATTCCTCTTTTAAGATCATCAAGATATAACAAAACCACTCACAGGCCCTCTGTCTAATTAGACTTCCTCTATAACCCTTGATGATGAATAGAACTATGAGGGAATTTATTGAATTATCTCCCTATATTAGAATGCAAACAGTTTATCTTTCTTTAGCCCTCATGATTGTTTACTCATGTTTACCTTTCTATATTTCTTATGATTATTATGTATGTACTCAAAGTTTCTATGTAACTCTGGTCTATTTTTTAATCAGGAATACTTGGAATTCCTCTATTTCATTAAAGGTGTATTTATCCTCCCATAACAACATATTTAGTTTTGCTAGGTAAATTATACTTATTTGTAACCCTATATCCTTTGCCTTCTGGAATATCATATTCCAAACTTTCCATTCCTCTGTAGTATGACTACTAAATCATGTGTGAGCCTTATGACAGCTTCTTGGTACTTTCTGGCTGTTTGAAGTAATTTTTCTTTGATTTGGAAGCTCTGAATTTTAACTATAATGTTCCTAGGAGTTTTCATTTGGGGGTTCTTTTGGGAGGTGACTGGTAGATCTTTCTATTTCCACTTTGCCCTCTGGTTCTAAAAGACCTGGGAAGTTTTCATTTAAGATTTCATGAAATATAATGTCTAGACTCTTTTTTATAGTGATGGCTTTCAGGTAGTGCAATGATTTTTAAATTTTTGCTCTTTGATATATTTTCCAGGTTAGATGTTTTTGCTATGAGATACCTCACATTTTTTTTTAAATTTTTCCAGTATTTTGACTTTGTTTTAATATTTCTTATTGTCTTATGGAGTCAGTGGCTTCTTTTTGGTCCATTCTAATTTTCAAGGAGTTTGTTGCTTGGCAAGTTTTTGCGTCCCTTATGTACCTTTCCAATTCTTTCTTCCATACCTCTCACTTCTTTTTAAAATTTTTTCTTTAGTGTTCTCATTTCATTTATAAAAAGCATCCTAACTCTTTTTTCTGCTTGCTTCATCTCTTTCAGGAATTCTGGCTGAACCTGTGTCCAAACTATATTTTTCTTTGAGGCTTTACTTATAGATATTTTGGAATCTTCGTCTAGGTGTGTGTCTTGAGGGCCCTGTTGTCATAATAGTTTTTTTATGGGGGGATTAATTTTTGTTGTTTGCTCATTCTTCCAACCTACTTCTTGACTTCAGATTTTGTCAGGGCTGGGCTCTGTGAACTACAAGAGAGAATGTTTGGGCTGGTCTTGCTGCTGCTTTCTTGGGATATTGAGTGTTGTGTTATTCCAGGAATGATCCCAGGGATGGCTCAGGCTGGGGATCTGCAAGTTTTTAGTGCTCCCAAAATGGTCTGATTCAGGGAAAAGTCTGATTTGTGCCCTGATGCACAAATCTGCAAGTTCCTGAACTGGGTTCATGTCTGAGTCAAGGCCTGTAAACTTGTCCCATTTCCACTAGACTACTGTAGGATTCAGCCAGTATTAACCAGCTGAAAAGTTCTGCTGTTTCATAGTAATAAAACTGCATGCTCTACTTTGGCCTGGGATTCCTGCTGCTAAAGATTTCAGAATGAACTGGAAACTGGAACTAAGACCTTGTTCCACCCCAGGAGTATGAACCATATAGATTCTATTTGTTTTTGAATCTGCTCATTGCTCAATACACAGCCTCAGGCCTGTGACCTCACCAAGGAATGACACCCCTAGGTTCAGGTCCCCTCCTCAGTAAGTTCTGGATTTGTGACCTGGAAGTGGGTAGTAAGGGACAGAGCTGCCAGTCTGCACCTATTTCTGAGCTCTATACTAGTTTAAGCTTACCTGTGCTTGACTTGGGACCTCATCTTGTCTTGGTACTCTATTTCTCCCTGTGTTGTAATGCTTCATAAAGTCATTACAAATCATTGCAGAACTCCTACCTATTTCTCTATACTGACACAATATACAAAAATGACTGATTTTTTTTCCTTGTCTTTCCTAATCAAGACTCAGTCTGACGCATTTTTTTATATGTTTGGAGGAGTTGTGGCAGCAAACTCAGCTGTACTTTCTGCTACTCTGTAATCTTGGATCTGCCTCTTTTATATATACTTTCTTTACATATTTGGTAGCTTATTATCTATGTATTTATTTCCCTACAATAGAATGTAAGCTCCTTAAGGGCAAGGACTTTTATTTTTATATGCAAGCACCTAATGCCTGGCATACAAGTAAAATGCTTTGCTGAATTGAACAAATCTGTGACTTAGGGAGTACAAGTATTATTATTATTTCCATTTTACAGATGAGGAAATTGAGATCTAAAGAAATTATTTAACCAAAGTCACACAGCTAAAGGTGTCAGAGGAAGAACTTGTTCAATATTTTTCCCCTGTATATTGAAATGTCTGGTTAGTACTTTTGTGTTCACTGAAGATTGTCATTTGCTTTAGCTTGAAACCCATTACTGGAGGTGTTTTTCCCACTAATTATTTAAAAAATCTTCACCATGTTATCCTTGTGTTGATTTTTTCTTTCTTGTAGAGAAAAACAATATATGACCTAGTATGAAACAGTCCTTTGTTAATAGGGCTCTGGATTTTTCTCTGTCTAGGGTCATGTAAATTCAATGTATTTACAAAGAAAATGTCTAAGTCAAATAAGCTTTAAGTTTTTCTTCTTTTGAGGGTCCAATAAAGCTGCTATATGACTTAACCAAAAGGATATATTTGTATAGGGGCAGCTAGGTGGTGCAGTGGATAGGTCAACGGCCCTTGAGTCAGGAGGACCCGAATTCAAATTTGACCTCAGACACATAATACTCACTAGCTGTATGACTCTAGGCAAGTCACTTAACCCCAACTGCCTCACACAAAAAAAAAGGACATATTTGTATTAATGGCTATTTGTATTTTAATTTAAGAACAAAGACTATTGAGGTTAAACTTCCAATATGCATGACCTATTTATGTGTTGGTATATTTAATAGGTTTGCAAAAAATCAGTGTACTTATTTTTATACCTCCTTTAGCTGAGCTTCTGTTTTTTGTAGGTTTATCTTATTTTCAGTGAGTTCTGAGTTTGTCTACAACAAAAAAAATTTTTGAATGGCATTAGGTGCTAGCACATCGATTTCACTGGAAGAGTGTGAGATCAGTCTATTAAGAGATAATTATACTATAGCAACTACCTAACTTTCCAAGCACTAATCATACCTGAGCATATTTTGTCTCCAGGGCTTTATTCAACTTGCGTAGTTCGTCATTCTCTGAACGTGCATCAGCAAGAGAGTTTATTTCTTTTTGTAGCTGTTTAACTTTTGTCTAGAGGGAAATAGAAAAAAAAAGGTATCATAAACATCATGAACCCTCAACTTCTACCAAAAAAAGAGGCTGAATAGAAAGAGAAAGAAGTTGAAAATGAGAAATCAAGCTGAAGGGGCTGGGAACATATGGAGAATCCTTGATATTTTCACAAAATTGATGTATTTTTATAATACATGAAAATAACTTAGATTTTTATAGTTTGTCATAAGTTTAACTTGATGCCACTTACATATTCACATTTTAAAATGAGATTTTTATAGGACATTTCTCTACTTCAACAGACTTGTGTAAGTAATATTTTGGAAATCTAGAGTAGGTGATTATAAATGCCAATGTCTGCAAAATAGACAAAAACAAGTTATGGGTCTGTACTTATTTCACCTCATGATATACAGGTATAAGATTTCTGAGTAGTCTTTAAGCCTTTTTTGCCTATTTTGTTCCTTGATTTCAAATCATATTTTCCTTTATTTCTGGTTTCACACTGAAGTCACCTAATATCAAGGTATATTGTTGATTTGATTTAGAAGATCTTATTGAGTTCTTCATATAACTTATTTATTATCCTCTGTAATGGATACTTATACTGGATACTTATACATAAGCTATACTTATTTTTTATGGTGGTGTGTATGCTTTAGGTTATCATGACCTCTAAAAGTTGAGATAACAAAATTATTTTCTTGTTACCTTTGGGAACATCATGGAACCAACTCTACCAACTTCTTTACTTATCTCTTCAAAGAACTGACAGTTCATCTTCCATTTAGTTGTGAAATGTTTAATATCTTTGGATTTTATTTATAGTAAAATGTCCAATAATTATATAGATCAATTCTGCAGTAGTATGTCAATATGACAGTCTTTGCTCTGATAGAGGCAACACGTTGAAACAGTTTTATTAATTACCCTTGGACAGTCTTTAAAAGTGTGATACTTGGTATCTTCTACTTCCTTTTCCGCTTCTATGCTATTATGGAAGCAGAAGGGAGCCTTAAAAGATTGAGGTCAATTTTGCATTTTTGTTCTATTTCATGGCTCCATATGGCTAAAAAATAACTACTACCCAGTGGCCAACCTGCTTATACCTGAGTAAGCTGACGTTCAAACAGGCTAGTTCTTTGACAAAAAGGCTAAACCTAATGCCTTTCAAGCTTAGCAGGACCTGCCAAAGCTTGTGTTCCATTGGTACAGCCTGCAAGAAGCCCAGGCTTAATGCCACAATAAAGCATCAGAGCTGAACTTTAGTCAAGTGACTACTTCATCTGAGAAGAGAAATGGAAGATGTCTGTAGCAAATAACACAACATCACAAAAAATGACTACATTTTTAGTGATAGGAAGTCATTGGTTGTAGATGTAACATGTTTGTGTGCAGTCAGAATGTTGGACTATTATCTGGTTAGACAAATATAAAAATAACCAATTAATAAGCATTTATTAAGCATGTCCTAGATACCAGGCATTGTGCTAGGCAATAAGGATACAAACAATCTCTATTCTTGAGGAATTTGCATATTCTAACAGATTAGAAAAAAGGATCAAGAAGAGAAGGTGTCACTAAAGCACCAAGCTGACCCAACCTGTCAATTCCTAAAAATGAGAAATTGATAAAGTATAGATATTTTCTTTTACTAGTATTTTCCCCTAGAAGCTGATGCCAAACCTCCAGCACTTACATCCACCCTCTGTCTTTGAATATCCCAAAAGGACAGGTCCATGGCCCCCATTTCCAGAACAATTCAGAAATTAACAGCTTGTTTTGTGCTTGATGCACAAATTTCCAAATGGAAATCCAGATCTGGAGAGATTAAACCAATGAGGTAAACTAAAAAAAACAAACCTTTTACTAAATATAAACTTGGTTGTTGTCCTTTGTTCTCAAAGAAGATCAAAATGGCAACACCATGTTAGAGTCAAGTTACAGTGTGTCTGACTGTGGCTGATCAGACCAACAATGAGCTTGGAATGCTCTACCACAGGTCAGGCATAAATAGTACATGTGAACATTTGGGGTGGATTCCCTAAATCTGCACATCTCGAGTTTATTTTGAGCTACTTCAATTCTGCTTTGTTCATAGAACACAGCACCTTCTCTAATGACAGCACGCCCTGCTGGGTGGTTCTGTGCCAATGTCTTCTACGTCACACAATTAATTCCAATTTTCTTAAGAGAAACCTTGAGAGTGTCCTTGTGTCACTTTCTGACCACCATGTGAGAGCTTGCCCTATGTGAGCTCTCCACAAAAGTCTTTTTGGCAAGCATGTGTTTGGCATTCGAACAATGTGACCATCCCATTAGAGTTGTACTCTCTTAAGCAGAGTTTGAATGCCTGGCAGTTTAGTTCAGAAAGGATCTCAATGTCTGGTATCTTATCCTGCCAGGTGATCTTCCGAATCTTGCTAAGACAATTCAAATGGAAGTGATTCAGTTTCCTAGCATGATGCTGGTCCAGGTTTCACAGGCATACAGCAATGAGGTCAGCACAACAGATCTGTAGACCTTCAATCTGGTAGTCAGTCTATAAGATTTCTGTCTCACACTTTCCTTCAGAGTCTCCCAAACACTGAGCTACCTCTGGCAATGGGTGTACCAACCTCATTATCAACGTGTACATCCCTGGAAAGTATACTGCTAAGGTAAGAGAACTTATTTACAGTATTCAAAATTTCTCCATATGCTGTAACTGATGGTTTCACATATGGACGGTGTGGTGCTGGCTGATGGAGCACCTGTGTTTTCTTGGTGTTAATTGTTAGGCCAAAATTAGCACAAGCAACAGAGAACTGATCCATACTTTGTTGCATCTCAGCTTCAGACGCTGCATGGAGTACACAATCATCTGCAAACAAAAAATCATCCACCAATACTCTCTCCACTTTAATCTTGGCTTTCGGCCTTTTCAAGTTGAAGAATTTACCACAGTAAGGTAGCTGACTGACCTTGATGCTACGCTTGTCCTCATTAAAGGCATTTGACAACACGGCTAAAAACACCATACTGAAAAGCATGGGAGCAAGCACACAGCCTTGTTTCTTTCCATTCATGACTGAGAAAGCATGAAAGCATCATCCATTAACCAGAACCTGGGCAAGAATGCCACTGTAAAATTGATATACCATACTGATGAACTTCTTCAGACAACCAAATTTTGATACAATTTTCTGTAAGCCCTCACAACTGACAGCATCAAAGGCCTTGGTCAGATCTACATTGTGTACAGACCTCTGTTCTGCTCCTGGCATTTCTCCTGGAGTTTCTGGGCAGCAAACACCATCTCGACTGTTCCTCAGCCCTTTCTGAAGCCATACTGGCTTCATCTGATCATCTTCCAGGTGAAGGATCAACCTATTAAGGAGTTCTCTGGAAAGAATCTTGCCAGCAATGACTAAGAGAGAGACCTCTTTGTGATTGTCACAGGACAATCTATTTCTTTTACCTTTATAGAGATGGACAATGGAAGTGTCCTTGAACTCCTTGGGGATAACCTCCTCTTACCATATAACCTGGAAAAGTTCAGTCAACTTTTGTATGAGCAATGGACCCCTTACACACACCTCGTAAATCTCAGCTAGAATAGAATTAGCACCAGATGCTTTGTCACAAGAAAGGAACCTGATGGCATTCAAAACCTGTTCTTCAGTTGTCAATTCAGCTAGGGAGGGATTGACTTCAACCTGAGGTAAATGGTCAATGGCTTCAGCGTTGATTGCTGATGGTCTGTTGAGAACACTATGGAAATATTCAGTCCATCTCTCTAGGATCACTTCCTTATCACTAATCAATGTGGCTCCATCAGCACTGATTAGCTGAGATGCACCATAGATCTTTGGCCCATAAATAGCCTTCAGGGCATCATAAAAGTGCTTTGAATTGTTATTATCAGCATAAAACTGAATTTCATCTGCCTTCTTATTGAGCCAAGAATCCCACATTTCTCTAAGCTTTGCTTGTACTTTACTTTTGATGGAGTGAAATGCTACCTTCTTAGGGATGGATGAACTATCCTGCTGGTAAACCCTGCAGAGTTCTTGTTTTTCATTTAGCAGCTTCTGAATTTCCCCATCATTTTCGTCAAATTAGTCTTGATGTTTGCAAGTGTTCTGACCCAGATGAGCAAATGCAGTGCTGTTCACCAAATCTCTGAAAGCTGCCCACTCCTTTTTTGCTCCACTGTTGCCAACTGTGTGTTACCTCAACTTTCCCTCCAAGTTAGCAACAAGCTGTTCCCACTCAGAGAAAGGCTCTAACCTGTTGACATTAATTCTTCTGGTAGTCATTTTGCCTTGGGGCCATCACTTTTGTTGAATATGGACATTCAGCTTGGAAAGGATAAGTCTATGATCAATTTAGCACTCGTACCACACATTGCCTTTGTTACTCTGACATCCTGTCTTTCTCTTCTCTTTATAATCACATAGTCTATTAAATGCCAATGTTTGCTGTAAGGGTGCATCTACAAAGTTTTATTGTGCTTAGGTAAATAGAAGACAGTGTTGGTGATGAGAAGGTCATGAGATGCAAAAGTTTTCAGTAGTAAGTGACCATTGCTGCTGCTGTTTTCAACTTCATTCCTCCCAAGGACTCCTTGCCATGTCTGGTAGTCTGAGCCTACTCTATCATTAAAGTCACCCAGAATTATAAGCCTGTCCTTTTTTGGCACATTGATGGTAAGGGTCTCCAGGTCTTCATACAATTTTTATTTGACCTCATCAGCGTTTGTCATGGTGGGAGCATAGGCACTGATGATGATGGCATGGCTTTTCCCTGCAAGTGGCAATTGCATTGTCACGAGCCTGTCTTTCACTCCTTTTGGTAGGCATACAAGCTTGTTGACTAGATTGGTTTTGATTGCAAAACCTACACCAGCTTCATGGCACTCCCCTTCACTGTGGCTATCCCAGGAAAAACATGTGTTCAGCTCTGACTTCAGTAAGCTGGCTTTCATTTATCAACCTTATTTCACTCAGGGCTGCTATTTGGATGTGATACCTGCTGAGTTCTCTCACAATAAGAGCTGTTCGTTTTTCAGGTCTATTGGATTTTGTGTTGTCTATAAATGTGTGCACATTCCACGTGCCGATGGTGAGTGGAATCATCTTTGCAGAAGTTTTTGCATATTTTTTTCTGTTTTGACTACAGGGTGGGATCCCCACCTGCCATGGTAATCAGGCCAGGACTGTGTAAGCAGATAATTTTTAGGGTAACTTTTCTAGTAGGAGGTGTACAGTGCAATGCTTAAAAGGTTGCTCACACACCCAGAAGGCTGGTGAATCCCACTGCTACCTCCAGTGAGAAGATGACCCTATGGTCTGGGTTGCCTGCGTGCAAGGTTGTGACTACAGTTCCAAGTGTATCCATACCTGCTGCTTCGTCCCTTGCCTGACACCACAGGACTTTGAGATAGGTAAAAATGGTAAAATGGTATGGATGATGTCTTCTGATTTGTACATAAGCTGGATAAAGTGAGGCAGAATTGCATAGTCATTGGCCTTGCTCTCCCTTCCAGAGTCATCACAGTCCAGGGGCAGGACAGAGTCAAGATGATTGGTGATGGCTTGAGATACAGTGGATGTCCTTGGTGTCTTTGATGTCTAACCATCTGATGTCTAATCAGCTCTAAGCTCTCCACTGAGCCTGCTTCAGCTGCTTCATGGCCACTGGAACAAATTGTTCTCATTCACCCATTCCACCAGGGGAAGTCTTCACATGCTTGGGGATAGACATCCCCCTAACTCACCAACGGTTTGGTTACCCTCAATCTGGTTTAGACAATCTGCCAAAACAGTTTACTGGGTGCGGCTGCTGTGCATTCCACAGTTTCTTGGAGCCACAGGTGAGAGGTGGATCAGGGGATACAACAGATGGAAAGCAGCCCTCACACCAGAGGTACTAGTCTTCACTGAAGACACCCTATACCCCACTAAACATAAACAAACACAAAGCAAAGATATACAAACATTCAACAAGTATATATAGGTGCAGCTCTCCAGAGCCCAGCTAGGGAGACATATTCAGGTTAATATATCAACAAAAGCCTGGCAGGGAAAAACAATCTGTCAAATCTAGAGAGCCACCCTCCCTTCATAATACTGGTTAATATAAAATTCCTCCAAAGGCGGACTTTAATGCATATAGCCTTTCCCTGCTTTACAACTAAAGACTATGCTTGAACATGAAATCATAGATATAATGCAGTCTAATCAGCCCTTAAAGGTCTAAGGCCTGGGCAAAACAAGTAAGACAAGGCCTTCTTTCCACATATTCCTTCTCCTTGTCCTCACTGGAAATTTTAACTACCCTGCCCTGTATCACTGTGTGCTGTCTGCTATTATCTACAAATCATTTACTGTTCTAGCCTCCTTCACTACCAGGACCCAATTAGATAAGCTTTGCTGTCACTGAAAAGACTACTATACCAGTATATTGGCTAAGACCATGGTCACATCCTAAGCTTGCACTGGAATTGTGAGAAAGGAACTGTAGAGTGAAGTGACCCTGTGATTCTCAGGACTGAGTCCTGCACTACAGAATGTGGAAATCATTATCAGTCCTCTTGGTTCTATCATCAACTTATTTCCTGGGCTATGATAGAGAGGGATAGAAGTACAAAGTGACTGTTGACATATACTCCCTGGGATCAGCAACCTCCTTCATGACCAGAACATTTACAACAACACATATATATGTCCCTTTCTCTTATCAAATGAGTAAACTAATCAAGTGATATTTTTCCTATCTCGTGTCTAATGAATCCTACCTCCCATGTATTAATACCTGTAATTCAGAGTACAGAGATCCTGAGGCCATCTTTTATCATCAGCAAGACAAGTAGAACCCCCACATTTCAACTCTTGCTACCTCAGTCCCTGATGTCAAACGTGAAAAAGTGGTAGTGGCCATTGGAAAGAATGGCTAGATCTGACTAAATATACTCAAATCTGTGATCTCAGTGATTTAGGAGTTCTCTCCAAAGATTCAGATTGCAGCCCATCAATGACTACCTATCCCATGTGTTTTTTGTTCATAGTGTCTCAAAACTTCAACATAGCTGGCATGCTAGAGGTCTTTCTTGCTTTCTCCTGATATCATGAGGGTAACAGTGTATGGTTCCACTTGTCACTCTTGCTCTTGCCACATGTCCAACCTATCTACTCTTCCTATCACATTATTATTTTATATTTGATAGATTTGTTCAAATCTGAGAGAAACATCAAAATCTCTAGCTAATACTATGTTACTATGCCATCTTGTAGTTAAATTAATTTTTTCCTTTATGAATCCAGAGCTATGGCATTAGGAGCATATACATATTACATATTTGTTTGCTGTCTGTGGTTCCTCTCAGAATAAAGTAATTTCTTTGTTATCTTTATTTTGTAAATTTTTGTTTTTGCTTTGTCTGATACCATGATTACAACTCTTATTTTTTTTGGATACACAAGAAGCATGTAAATTTTGTTCCAGCATCTCATTTTTATTCTGTGGATGTCTTTACTTTTTTAGGTAAGTTTCTTGAAAGTAAGAGATTACAGGGTATTGTTTTCTTATTCAATTTGTCATCTTCATTTTATTGGATCGTTTAATCCATTTACATATAAAGCTATGAGTTAGGTTTATATTTCCTCCAATTTTCTCTAATTATTCTAATTAAGGCAATCTATTCTCTCTTCCTCTCACTCTCAAGTCCCACCTCCTTATTTGTCTTTTCCCTTAGTTTTTAAGTTTTGCTTAACTTATTCATTCCTTTTCCTTTCTTTTATTTAGTTATCTGCTTCTCCCTTTTTTCTCTCAGCTAAGCAGTTAATTAAAATCTTTACTCTCTTGCCTACTTCAACTTCTTTTGTTAGTTTTTTTTTTCATTTTCAGCACCTTCTTCTAACAGTCCATTATCCTCATTTTCTTCCTTAATTTTCTTTCCCTTCTGTTTATTGTCAACTTTTATTCTTCTGTCATGGTAGTTAAATTTATTTATTTTCTTCTTTAATGTTTGTGTTCCTCATAGAAGCAAAGCTTCTAAAGTCCTATTTTTAGTTACCTCTTCTAAATAATTTCATAGATCTTATCACCTTTCCATTTTTCCATTTTGTCCAACTCTTACAAGTATCTTTCCTGTAGTAGACAGAATATTTGTATGGCCTCATGGTAGAAATTTCCTTGTGTCCTTAATCACACGGTCCATTTCAACCCTCTCTCCGCTCTCCCATGATCATACTATTGCCCATTTGCCATGAAATCTCTCTGAATCAATGCCTTCTCACTCTTCTGAATGCTGGTTGTTTGAGAACCACAGATTCTTCTTCTCCTGAGGCAGGATACTGTCACTGGAAGCACAAAACTCTCTCAAAGGTAATCTCTTGAGCACCATACCCCTGTAGGTTTATATAGTAAAGCTCCTGTCTCCTATTACAGAATATATTTCTCCTTCCATAAAAGTGCTCTTCAATGAGACTAACTCCCACTAGTGAATTAAGATTTAACCCTTTCTTTCCCCTCATTTCAATCCCTCCTTTTACCAGTTCACCTTTTATGACAGACTCTTTTCTTGAGAGACTATAGGTGTTCTTTTCCTTTCACTATTTACCAATGACATGCCAAGGATACCACATTCATTCTTCTCAATCTTCTCTTTCCCCTTCCCCTTTTATGGACTCTTCTATTTTGTTGTTTAGTCCCACCAAAAAAACAGATTCAACTGTAAGAGAGGGCAATTAGTCAAGATATTTTTAGTCCATAGTGTTTCAGGCCTGTTCTTGCACCATTATTTTTCCTATTTAAGTTCCCCTTTCATCTTTAACCCTTTGGGTACTTTTAGAAAGAAATCTTTAACTGGTACCTCTGTTGTTACTTCTGTTGTGATTTTAACATTATAGGTGTCTTTCTCTTTCTACTTTTTTTTTTTATTTTTCCTTTTAATAGTTTCTAAAGGTGTGGGGCATTGCCCAATTGGAACTGGCCAGTTGGGTCCCCAGTGGGGCAGCTACTACTTCAGATAGATTGTTATTTGTCTTTTGTTTTCCATGAGGACCAATGACATCAGGAAAGTCAGGTGATGTCTCTTGACTTGCAACTGAATTGGATTTAAGTGAGGCAGGGCTGAGGGTCTTCCCCTCCCAAATTGATTTTTTTTTTAACTAGGCAAAAGAGATCATTCTTTGCTTCATTTCTTAACTTAGCCTTAATCATTGAATGGGCATTACCTCAGACAAACTGAGACCTGGGAGAGATTTTAACTTAAAAAGGCCAAGGTCTCCCACTGCATCTGGGGCCATCTCCAGTTGTCCTGATCTGCATCTTGCCACTGGACCCAGATGGCTCCAGAGGAGAGAGCAGGGCTGATGACTCTGTACAGCCCTGCCTCACTTAAATCCAATTCACTTGCAAGTCAAGACAGCATCCTCCTCATGTCACTGGTCTTCTTCAAAAACGAAGGACAAAGAACAAACAAGAGATGGGTTAATTTACTTTGTTAATTGTTTCCCAGGTAGCTGTATTTATTCACCTTTTTGTGATTTGTTGTCTGGGGCATTTACAAATTGAATAATTTCCTCTTGTCTGTTTTTTCTTTTTTTTGTAGGAATATTTCAAATGCTTCTCTTTTATTGAACATCCATCATTTTTCATTCATGATTTAGTACACTTTTATAGGTTATGTAATGTTGGGTTGCATCAAGGTCTTTTGCATTTTGGAATATGTTATTCCGTTACATTCTGCAGGTTTTAGTGGGTGTAGAATACTCTCATGCTATTTAAATTCCCTTCTCTTTACATTTGAATGTCTGGTTGCTTGCAGAAATGAAATTGTTAAATTTAATCAATATATGCCTTGAAATTTTAAGCACCAGTTGTTTGTTTTTTGTTTCTGGAGATAGTCTATGGATTCTTTTGATTGACACTTGTTTTCTCTATAGTTCTGGACAGTTTTCTTGTTTTACTTCTTGCATTGTGGGGTTTTTTTGACTTGTCATGTTATGTGAAGACTATGATCCTCGTTGTTTCTACACGTCTTGTCTTTGAGTTCAATGTGTTTGTCTTACATACAGAACATGTTTTTTAACAATGCAAACTGCTTCTTTCCTCCCAAATTGTCCTTCACTTAAGTAATTTGTATTACCAATCAGGTTTTCTTTCTTTTACTTTTCTGGAAAAACTGACCACTCTAGATTCAAGTATTTCTACTTTGCTATTATTTTTGCTGGGCAGGCCTTAATTTCTGCCATCTGTTCTCTTTTAAAATTCTGCTTTAAAGATTCTTATTTCTTTCTTGAATCATCTGGAAATATCCTGCTATGATTCAATGTTTTTTGGGAATCCACAGGGTCCTCTGCCCAATCAGGTGTTGATTCAATTTTCTTTGTTTTGCAATTTTTATTTAGAGATGTTTGGGTTTGTATAGGTGTTTTTAATATATTTCCTTTTGGTTTATCTGATTGAGCTCTAGTTTATAACTGATTTGTTTTTCTCCCAATATCTTTGGTAATTTTAGTCTTTTTTCCTGATATTTTCCTATTGCTCATTTTCTGATTCTTTCCCCTTTGACTGTGAATTTCTCCAGAGGCTAGAACAAATAGCTAGCTCAGCTCACATTGGGACAGTCACCTTTTAAAAAACAAAAACAAAAATCAGTCTCAAGTGACTTTTGGGGAAGCACCAAAACTGACCCCTGTTGGATGCTAGTCCCCTTTCCTTCAGGCTTGGTGCAGCCCCACACACTTGCCTGCATCCTATCCCAGTTTCCTCTTTTCTTTAGTTCCCTGTTTGAGCGCTGCTCCAAGGAGCTACTGTCCCAGGCAGAGCTCACTTCCATTTTCCTATCTCCTCCTCTTCAATAAGAGATGGGCAGAGTTGAGGTCTGCTACTAGTCGTCACTGCATGGTGGAATGAGTGTAGGGGCAGACTATGCTGACCGCCAATAGTAGCAGCAAGAAAATTGCTGAATGGATCCCAGAGCACAAGTTGGTAGGATAGGTTGTGCCATACTACCAGAGAATGGTAGTGAAGGAGGGCAGGGCAAGTGAGCCTTCTGGGGATTAGCCTTCTCTGATATAAATCAGGTTATTACACTGTTAGGCTTCTTAGTGTTTTAGCCTACTGAGAAAGCTACAATTGCTTTATCTTGTGTACATAATTCCTCAGTTTGGGAGTTTTGAAAGCTTGTGAGAGCTGGACAAAATATCTAGTCCTTCATCCAGAAGTGGAAGAAAGATTTTTTTAAATAGGTAATGAGTGTTCCAGTACCTCATACTTGTTGATGATCTTGTGCTGACTGGAGCAAGCTGCATAATATTACAAAGTATCTACAAGATTCTCTGTAATTCATAGCATGCACAGTTACTCCATAGCTACTAAAGAGATCTCACTAACAATCCACACAGAAAAACCAAAATGGATTAGGAATGCCAGTTGTCTAGGCAATGATATGAAGTTGGATAAACAGCCCATTAAACTATCTTTCAGTATGTAAATATCTTAGGCACTGCCGATGGATAATGAGCTAGACCCAGAATAGACAAGGAGGAAGAGAATGGGATTGATTGCACTGGGGAAACTACGTAGTATTTTCAACAATCAGAAGCTTTTTAATGACATAAATGCTGCTCTTTAAACATCATTATTCTTCTGTTGATGCTATATAGCTACAGATTATGATGAACCACAATTTCAGAAAAGCAAAATTGCCAATGACACAAAGGCAAACTTGACTATTCTTTCACAATGTATTATTTTTGTGGGTTCTAAAGTGGGAAAAAACCCCCAATAGCTAACTCTATTAGATAATGGGCAGTAAACAATTTTTAGTTTACCTAATTTCTCAAAATGTGTTTCTCATGGTTTATAAACAAATAATGCCCTGTATCATTGTGGAAATACAAAAAGCCTATAGCAATATAAACAGTCTTTCTCTAAATTATCTTTTTCCTCAATTCAGATTTTAATTTGAATTAAACTCATTTACTGTATAATGGAAGTCAGAGCAATAGCTGCTGACATGACTGTGGGTATGAAAAGCATATTCTTAAATTCTGATAATTTCAAAGTGCTATTTTTTCCTTTTACCTAACACTTTACTTGAACCCCTAAAACAATAACAATCAATGCTGTGCCAAATTTTATATTATCCATTTTCAATTCAATACTAAAAGGTTTCTTTTATAATATGTGTAGTATACCAATTAAAACAGCATTCAAAATTATTGCTTTTTTAAGGATTCTATATATGGATTTTCCTTTAATATTTCCTCTAATTAGCCAATTATCTCTTATATTTAAGACAGTTTATTTCCCAAAGTTCTGAGTATCCTCAGCCCACATTTCTTTACAGTGGTAAAATCAATAAATTTAAAAATTACTCACATTCTAATGACTATCTTATATTATTTTAATATTCTAAAATTTTTCTTTTACAAATATGCCTGGCTAACAAGTGGTATGTATTTTATTTTAAATTAATAGATGGATTAATAGATTTATATTCTAGATGAGATAACTTATTTGTAAAACAGCTTATCTTTAAAGCCACTCACTTATTTTTTAATTTTTAAAAAAAATTTAGAATTTTATTTTTTCCCAGTTACATGTAAAAACAATTTTTAACATTCATTTTTAAAATTTTCTCTCCCTCCTTCCTTCCTTTCATTGAGAAACTAAGGAATTTGATATAGGTTATACCTGTCTTATCATGCAAAATATATTTTCATATTGGTCATGTTGTAAAAGAAAATATAAATTAAAAAAAACCTAAGAAAAATAAAGAAAGTAAATGAAAGTATGCTTCGATCTGTATTCAGACTCCATCAGTTCTTTCTCTGGGGATGGATAGCAGTTTTCATCTTAAGTTTTTCAGAGTTGTCTTGGATCACTGTATTCCTGAGAACAGCCAGATCATTCACAGTTTCGATCATCTTACAATATTGCTGTTTCTGTGTACAATGTTCTCCTGGTTCTGTTCATTTCACTCTGCATCAGTTCATATAAATCTTTCCACTTTTTCTGAGAGCATCCTTCTCCTTGTTCTTGTAGCACAACAGTATTCTATCACAATCATATACCATAGCTTGTTCAGCCATTCTCCAATTGATCGGTATCTCTCCAACTTCCAATTCTTTGCCACCAGAAAAGAGCTTTTATAGATATTTTGTACATGTAGGTCCTTTTCATTTTTGTTTTTTATCTCTTTTTGGACACAGAACTAGTAGTTTTGCTGGATAAAAGGGTATATATGTATGGTTTTATAGCCCTTTGGGCACAGTTAGTTCCAAATTATTCTATGTAATGGTTGAATCAGTCAGTTCACAACTTCACCAACAGTGCATTAATATCTCAATTTTCCCACATCTTCTCCAACATTGTCATGTTCCTTTTCTGTCAAATCAGCCAATCTGATAGGTGTGAGGTGATACCTCAGAATAAAATTACCCACTTTAAAGAGTGGTTATGAGGAAATAATTTTTTAAATCTTAAAGTGTTATATAAATGTGAGCTATTATCATTATTCTTCCCCTTGACTTGCCTATTTCTGTTAAGGGTTCCATTATTCTTCTAGTCATTAAGTTTCACAACTTAGATGTTCTTGACTAGTCACTCTCACTAATCCTAGGCCAATCAATTCCCAAGACTCATCAAGGCTTCCTTTACAACATCTCTGGCATATATTCCCTCTCCTCCATCATATCACAACCACTCTAGTTTAGATCCTCATCACCTGCCTCAGAATTTTATAATAACCTCCAAACATCTTCCATTTAACTGCCAAATTGATATTCCTAAGCTACAGATCTGTCAGTTCTCTTTTCTTTTTTTCAGTTTTTTCTTTTCTTTCTTTTTTTTTCCTTTTCTTTTTTGCCCAGTTCTCTTCTCAAGAAGCTTTCAGTTCTCTTTTCAAGAATGCCTCTGGTGTTTGAAGTCCTTCTTAATCTGGCTCCAATTTATCTTTCCAGGACAATTACATATTACTTATCCTCACATACTCCATGTTCCATTCAAATTTGTCCACCTAGGTTTCCCTGTACAAGGCATTCCATCGCTTACCTCCATAAATGCTCTTCTTTAGCTTTGACTCCTGGAATCATTAGCTCCCTTCAAGACTCAGTACAATTCCCTGTCCTTCAAAAGGCCTTTCCTAATTCCCCCAGTTGTTGGTGTCTCTTTTCCCTCCAACTACTATATGAAGGTATACACCATATACAACAGCAGGATGTAATTCCTTAAGGGCAAGGTTGCTTTTGCTTTTATATTTGTATTCTTAGCACCTGCACAATGTCTAGTATATAAGAAACCTAATAAATGCTTGTTGAATAAGTGAACGAATGCCAAATCCATTCCATCCATACTAGATTACAATTCCTAGAGCTATTTTTATTGGGAAAGTACTATATTAAATTTTTTTTAAATCAAGCAAAGAACAAGAGGTTCTCTATATTTTCTGTGAAAATTATTGAAAAACTGAAAACTTTACAGCTGGATTTAATTAGCTTGCATACAGAGAAAAAAATACTTAATGAAAACAACCAAAGTTTGAGAAATCTTGTACCTGGAGCTTCCCCTTCTCATAGGACAGTTTATTCTTACTATCAGTAATTTTTCCCAGGACCTTCTTCACCTGCTGCTGGGTATGCTGGTAAAATAAGCAAAGACATGTATATCTAAGGCTAGAAAGTTGAAACTACATATTCATAGTTTAAAGAATATAAAAAGGGACCTCTACATGCAAAAAAAGAGAAATCTGTTATTATCCCTATAGTGACAAAACCAAAAGCTGGCTAAATTGTTTATTGCTAACTCTTAGTTTCCCCTAAACCACTGTCCACGGGGGAGTACACTCTGCATCCAAAAGGCTACTAGAGAAGGCAATCCTGAGAGTCATAAATGTACTGTTTCCCGGACATATCAATTTCATTTTCATAGTAGACACCAAACTCAGAGGTTTGTGCACTAGTTTTATTAGTGTTGGAAGTGGTGTTTGCATATAATTCACAAAGCATCATAAAACATTGCTATACTGCAGTTTTGAGATCACAAGGACATGAGTATCATGCCAGCTTGCACTCATGTTAGAGATACTTCGACTTCTAAAATGAGGAAAAAATTAAAGAAATATTTTAAGATAAGGAAGTTATGATGGAAACTCAAATTTGAATTTTTACAGCTTCATCAGAATACCCAAAATAGGATACTGGTCTGGGAAACAAAACTACTAGAGTATTTTAGAATATAAATATCCTTATTTTATTTGTTTTAAAATTAACAATACCTTTTGACACTACAGACCTTATTCTAAAACATGTGACACACTCCATAAAATATACTCTTTGAAAAGAGTAAAGCAAAACTACATAATAAAGTGAATGGTATTGAAAGTGTATGCCATTTTTTCCACATAGGAGAAATTGTAGTACAAAGAAATGAAAGCTGGTTTTGTAGTCAGAGGACCTTATTACATTCTATTCTGGCTCTGATTTTCTGTTCCATGATTTTGGGCAAGTCACCTCTCTGGACTTAATTTTTTTGGTCTGTAAAATGAAATGATTACACTAGATTGCCTTTAAGGTCCCTTCTAGCTCTGAATTTGTGATACTTTGATCCATTTTTGTAGTTTGCCAACTGATAATACAAGAATGTGTAATTTAACTTTATACCTTGGTATCAATGTTGTCTGTTGTATTTGACTTGAGTTTTGTTGACTTTTAATTTTGTTTTCTTTACTTACATTGTTGTGGTTACTAGGTATATAATTCCTTAGTCTCTGCTTTCTTCATTTTCTATATTATTTTATGGAATAACAATTATGTCAAGATTTAAAAACAATAAAATTGTGTCTTGTCAGGCCAGAAGATAGATACAATACAATACAAATACAACAGACTCTGACAGTGACCATGGACTTGCTATTTCTTGCACAAGAAACTTTATCTCTTGATTTCATGCATTTTTACTGGCTATGCTCCATGCTTGGAATGTTCTTCTTCCTTATCTCTACCCCTTCACTTCCCTCAATTACTTCAAGTCTCAGTTAAAATCTCACATCTGCAAGAAGTCTTCCCCAGTGTCCCTCAGTGCTAGTGCCTTTCCTCTAAGATTATCTCCAATTTTGTTGTTGTTCGGTTGTGTCTGAATCTTCATGACCCCATTTGGGGTTTTCCTGGCAAAAACATGACTGAACAATAAAAAATATACAATATCCCCAATCTACCAATCTGGTAAATTTGTCAGAAAAAGAAATAGACTAGTTTGGCACGACCTGTTTTGATTAAACTGTGATGGCTCTTTGGAATCACTAAATCCTTTTCTATCCCTTTGAGAACACATTTTATAATTTTGCCAAACAGAGAAAAGTCAGGCTTATTGGTTTGGAGTTTGTAGGTTCTATTTGAAAATTTGGACACTTGCCCTTACCTAGTCTTAAAGCATCTTTATCATTCTCCACAATTTTTCAAGAATTATTGGCAGTTGCTCAGCAATTATGTCTGTCAGGTCTTTTGGAATCTAAGGATTTAAATCATTTGGGCCAGATAACTTGAAGTCGTCAAGGGCAGTGAATTACTCTCTTACTGTCTCTCTCTCCCCATTGATCTTGTGTCTCAACTGGCTGCCACTTATTTTTGTTCCACTTCCTCTAGCATGAAGATCACTTTTCTTGGCTAATTAAACAGAAGACTCCTTGTATATGAAGTCAAAAGCAGGTTGTGACAAGGTTTAAAATAACTGCTTCACAAAGGACATATAATTCTTTTTAAAAACTTGCCTTTGCTATAAAAATAAAAATATTTTCAGATACTCAACTAGTCACAAAAGAAAGCACTGCTTTAGTAGCCTTAGAAAACCATACTTCAAACCTAGTATTTGACAAAACTTGAGCATATGTCACAAAAGACTAAGTGGAAATGTACTCTCCCATGTCTTTTATGCTAAAAAGTATTTTATATAATTTTTTATTGAAACTTCCACTGGCATTTCTCCTTCCTTTTCTCAGAGGTCTATCCTATATGACACTTAATATTTTAATGCAAAAAGAGGAAAAAATCAACAGAAGATCAACACATAGAGAAATCTGAAAACATGTTCAATGTTCCACACTAATCCACTTCTCATTTCTGCAGAAGAGTAGGTAGGAGTGTCTTCTCATATGTATCCTTTGGGACGGCTAATTAAGTTTAATTGTTATCAAACCTTTGTAGATTTAACACTTCTGCTTCTAACATTTAGATGGGGGAAAATTATATAAAGAAAAAATAACTTCATTCAAAACTGTGGAAAGTGGAGACAGAGAGGAAAAAAATACCCAAGTAAATACAATAGAAATATTTTTTTCCAGATTGTGGATTATCTATCATCATTACTTTCTTTCATTGATTCAAATAATTGATAGTTGGCTATAGAACTAACCTAAATCTTAATTTTCATGTTTCAATTATTTTTATATTATGAGGAACCTCTGTTGTATTTAGCTTTCTTGCTAACTTACAGTAAAAGCAGAAAAAAATCATTACATACAGCATGCCTACTAATTACTAGATTACACTAGTTTTTTAATACCTACCTCATGGTTTTCAGAGACTACTTTTTGGTGTTCCATTGTTGTCATCCTATCCATCAACTGCCTATTCTCCTTCTCTAGGGCCTGTAGGGTACCAATTAAGGCACTCATTTCCTCCTTTAAAAACAAAAGAGAAACAAAGTAGTCATTCCAGAGTTAAGAACACTATCTCCTTTTTCTTATTCCAAGTCTTAGTGAAAATGGAAGTCATTTAACTACTTGATCACTTATCCCTAATACTGAAGGTCTGAAGAGCCAATCTGGAGAAACACAGCAAAGTGTACAAATAGTAGCACTTAGCATATATTTGCTTAAGTTAAATTTAAATATAATTGTAGCAGCATATGTCCAAATTATAGAAAGTAACAGAATTATGGAAATTATAGTTGGAGTATAACTTGTCAGAGTTTATCTTGGATTGTTTCATCATGCGAATTAAGGATAGAACTCTGTGAATGGCATGAAGCAATACGACTCTGGGTTATGATCTATTGATACTCATGGACAAGTACAGTATAGGAACTATGAACAGAATAGCAATTCACTTGTGGCCTTCTTTGGCTCCATGGTCTCACAAGGCAGCATTCCAGGCGGTAGCTGGGAGAAGAAGTAGGATATGCTTTTTAGCTAAATGCAGAGAGACACAGCCCAGGTTTACATAAGGTTTTCAGACAAAGAGTCTGCTGTGGTCAAGCGGCAGGTGGGCTAAGAAGGTCAGGGAACATGGACCAGTAGCAATGAGTCTTTTTTTAAAAGCTAATTTATAAAAATTAACCCAGAAGGCCTATTCAGAATAAAGAAGGTGCAACTATAATACTGCATCAGTAAGCTTGCCAGAGAGTTTTAGCAGTTAGTTTAAAACTAGAACTTCATGCAGTTTATAAGCATACCAGAGATGTGTGACAGAAGAAAGGTTTAGGAGAGTGAGACCATGTTCTTCTCTGGCTATTCAGTTTTCAGAACAGTCTATGACAATTTAATGGATGTCTTGCACACCAAGCAGACTGAATGAAAATTGGTCAAGGTAAAGTTCTTTGAAAATATGCTATGTTGTTAAAACCAAACTTTAAAAGTTTTTAGCTTAACCTCTGTTAAGGAACCCCATAGGCACAATCATAATTCTATGCTGAAACCTACAGTATATTCACAGAGGCAGTCTTTGATACTACTACATCTACCATTTAGCATTCTATGTCCTAGTACTAAAAAGAGTTGACGGTGTTTAGAAAGAAGTTCATAGTTAATAATAGTTACCATCTTAAATTTTGATAGCTTAAATGGGATTGTATAGAGGTTGGCAAAATTTTGTCACAAGCTTCAGAGGCAGGAACTTTTCTCTTCTCAAACTAGATATTTGAAAGTGAGAAAACCATGTCAGGGAGAGTGAGAATATGCTTATCTATTTTTAATAAACTCTGAGGTACCATTTCATACTCATATAAATAAAAAATAACTAAAAGTGACAAAACTCATCAGTGTCAGGATTGTGAACAAATGGATATACTTTTTTTACTCTTAATGGAATTATAAATTGGTAGATTCTTTGTGGAAAGCAATCTATTAGGGGACAACAAAACACAAAAATACTTTTTGACCTAATAATCATATTTTAGGAACACATTCTTAAAGCGATGTTATCAGTGAAAAAAATTATATGTTAGGGCAGCTAGGTGGTGCAGTGGCCCTGGATTCAGGAGGACCTGTGTTCAAATTCGACCTCAGACACATTACTAGCTGTGTGACCCTGGGCAAGTCACTTAACCCCATTGCCTACCCCCCCCAAATTATTTGTTAAAATGTATATGGCGGCAATAATTGTAATTGCAAAGAACTGGAAGCAATCCAAGGTGGTGAATGGTTGAAAAACCTGTGTGATACCAATTTAGTAGAATTCTCCAATACCATTAAAAAGAAGCATGACAAAAAATTTAGAAAAACTTATAAGAAGTAATTGAATTAAAGGAAGCAGAACTTTAGTACATATACAAATTATAACAAAACAAAAATAAAAATGTATAGATATACAGAGATGAATTAACATAGAAAAATAACAGGAGAGTATACAGAAGGAGTAATTAATAACTTGCTATGGACATACTGTATATAACATTGATTTTTAAATGTAAATTGTTATAAATGTATACTTAAATGGTTTTGTAGTTGTTTAAAGTTAAATGGATAATTTTATATATATGTACATATGCATAAATATATAATACATATATACACATATAGATATATACATATATATATGTAGATAGAGAGATAAGATAAAAGTCATCCAAGAAGAAAAATTCCAAGTCCAATGGTAACTGGGTCCCCACCTGGTTCACAAATCATTAGTGTTTTTGACTGCTACTACACATTGCTGATTCATATTGGGCTGCAATCTGCTTAAATCCCAAGCTTTTTTTTAAGACAAAATGTTGTTTAATCATACCTTTCTACATCTTGTACTTGCGAGGCTGAATTTCTGTGTATCACATTTTAATTTATTCCTCTTGAATTACATCTTGTTAGATTCAGCCCAATGCTTTTTCTGTGTCAAGATTTTTTTGGATCCTGACTCAAGGAACGTGAATCCTAATCCCTGTTCTTACAGCAGAAGAGGTACCTGATTAGAAGCCAGACCATATCTACAAGGCAGGATCTATCTACAGCTGATCTTTACTGGGCTAGCTTCACCTTTTAGGTCATAAGTTGACAGCCCTATAACAGAAGGCAGATAGTAAGATGGAGATAGTTAATCTTATCTCCATTCATAAATTTGGAAGCCATTTACATTTTAAGTATGTGTATGTGTATATGTATGTATGTATGTATGTATGTATACACATGCTCTTGTGTGTGTGTGTTTCTAGCCAGAGGTTTGCATAAGTTGCCTAATATAAGACTCAGAAAAAGGTATCTTTATAGATAAATGACAGTTGCAAAAATGTACAGATGGCAAACTAATACTGTCTCTCACAAAAAAATAACTGGGTGCTGTTAGTTCTGGCTTTTACAGGTCCTGTAAGGGTCATTCTGGTAGAAGGGATAGAATTGGTAAGTTCCCCATACTTGTTTCAAAAGCAATGATATGCATACACATATACATACATATATATGTACACACCTATACACATATACACACACACCTTTAGTGTCTGCAGTTTAGCCAATCTCACGTTTCCATTTTTCTTCATAACTTAGGGCAAATAATTTTACCTCTTCCCCATCTATAAAATGAATGGGTTTATGGAGTGTTTGGCTTCCGAGGTTCTTTCATGCTCTATTTCTATGGTCCTATATGGTTGCCTCCAGCTCTAAGCCTACAATTTTATGATTATAACTCTTCAAAGATAAGAGCGTTCATTAGACACCAACATGTAAGGAAAATAACAATCACTGATGAATAATAAGGATCAATAATACCTTGTTTTTCTTTAATTCCATTTCAAGTTTGCTTTTTTCTTGTGTTCTGTCACTCTCTGTTTTCTTTAACTGTCCAAGAAAAACAGAATGGATAATTTTTAAAAGATGCTGACAAGCTATTAGAAACAACCTATACATCAAATTATTCCTACACTGCCAAAATAGTACATCCTTTCAGAAAGAGGCCAAGAAGAGAATTTCTGAGGCAGAGCAGGTTTCATAAACCAGCCATGACATTAGAAGCATATATCTGTGTATCGGATTATACAGGTTTCTTCCTAACTTCTCTGACTTCTCCACCATACCTCAGGAAGGTCATTCCTGGGAAAACCTCAACATCTCGCAAGATCTCATCAGCTTTGGTGTACTAACTTATCACTACCCTTTATCCCTCTGATGGGAGGGTGGAACAATGTGCTCTAAAACCTCCCTTTAAGGAAGGAGTTCAGGTCAGTATCTTCTCATTTCTCAGCTGGCTATACTACTCTGGGACTTCTCCACTTTGCCCCTCCACTAGGTACCTTCCTTCTCTACCTCACCTTTCCTGGTTCTTCAGTCTTTTCTGTGTTGTCTTCCCCCATTAGATTATGAACTCTTTAAGGGCAATGTCCATATTTCTTTTTTTCATTTGTGTACCCAGCACTTTGCACAGTGCCTGGCATATACTAGGTGCTTAATAAATGTTTATTTACTATTGACTTGACTAATTTGGAAGATATAACAATTCTCCCTTAATCTCCACTGCCCTATTCACTTTAGGGCCAATCATTTTTTTTAAACCAGTTGTTTTAACTAACATACAGTATAGGATGTATGAACCACTGTTAACACTGATCATTTTTGCATATGGATCAACAAATTGATCAATCGATATTTATATGCCTAGGCATTTTCTAGGTGCTGAAAATGCAAATAAATCAAACATATATGGATATCTGCAAATATTTCTCAAATTCAAATTTCTTCAAATTTATTTTACTAAAAACAATTAGTACAATGAACCAGTCAGTCAAACTGTATTTAGTAACTTGCTTTTTAAATGTAATTTTAAAAGAAAAATGTCACCATTAAAAGCTAAAATCCGCTTCTACCTCTTTGTGTAGATTTTCTCTTCCCTTCAATAGAGATTTTCTTTCTTTTAGTGCTACTTCTAGTTCGCCTCGCAATCTAACAATAGTATACTCTTGTAGCTCTTTTTGTGTTGTTGTTCTCTTTTCCACTTCCTTTGCTTTTTGTTTACATTTGCTGTGTTCAAGGTGTAAGGCATCACTACGGGGGTATAACAAGTCAACATGGAACAAGCTGGTGAGATTTCTGCTTTAACAGAAATGTTAAATGCAAGATACTTTAGAACATGTTCACTTCCTGAGGACAGCAATGAAAATATTACAATGACATTATTTGGTATCTTCTTCTTGTTGTTTGTTAAAAAGAAGTATGGCTGAATAGAACAATGTTCTTAAAAAAAAAGAAAAGCAAAAAAGTTGAAACTAACTCACAGGCATTTTTGAAGTTGGGTTCTTTCATTCTGAACATTTTGTAGTTCTTTTGCAATACTGGTCCTGGTAGCATCCAACATTAAATCTTGCTCCTGCAACTTTTGTGTCACTTTTTCTTGCTCTGCCTGGGACATGACAATTAACTTAGATAATAAAAAAGGATTACTTGATAGGAAGCCAACTAAAATAATTCAAAGACCCTGAACTTTTAGAAATGAGCCGGTAGAAAAATGAATATAAGTAGAATCTTGTTTTACAGAATATCATTTTAAGTTCATAACTTATTCCCCACCCTGAGTTTTACATCCCCACCGGTGTCAGCTAGAACTCTTCTTTATATAATGTCTTCCTTACTGCCATCATGGTTCTATTCTAAATCCATTACCAACATCACATTTTGTAAAGCATATTACTTCAATTAATAACATCTCATACGATGATCACAGATAGTTACAACAGAAAAGGTGGCAGTATTTACTTTCAGGATCCTCTACCTCAAAACTCACTTTTGGAAAACAGCCCCAATCTTCAAATTACTATTGTTTGTAAATTCACAAGTATTTGCTTTATGCACTGAGAGACAACATAGTAAAGTGGATAACTAGCTTTGAGACCAGGAAGATCCAGATTCAGTCATGTGTCTGACACATACCAGCTGCGTTACTAGACAAGTCACTTGGGCTCTTAGTGCTGTAGACCAGAAGTAGTAAAAACACAGCCAACAGGCCCATAACACTCTCCAGTAGTGCTCAAATCGGAATAAAATGTAGTTGGCAAATATTTAACAAAATAAAAAATACAATAAAATATAGATGTTAATATGTTGTTTTCTGAGCCAATATGTGACCTTGCAGGTCGTTTTGTATGGTTTTTGGCCCTTTTTCTATTTGAGTCAATACCACTGCTCTCGGCAATTCTCTAAGACTCTAAGTTGTAGGGAACCTGCTTTGGTAGAAGGAGTTCACTCACTTGGGAGTTCCATATACCAATAAAATAATAGCTCCAGTCTCTATTCTCTATCCTTGCTTTATACAAATACATTTAAAAATAAACCAACAATATTGTTCCCCAAAAGAAACGTCCTGATTTTCAAAACAAGGAAATAGATAAACTAAAAACTATAAGCCAGTGAATTTGACTTATATTGCTTAGAAAATCCTAGAATGGAGTGTGGAAGTGATGGTTGGTGAACATTTTTTAAAGGAAAAGTAGATTATAAAGAGCTAGCACTGCTTCATCAAGAACAGGTCGTGCCAGAATAACCTATTTTTTGGCTGAGTTCCTAAACTGGTAGGTCAGGGGAATGCTGTACATATGGCTTACTTTGATTTTATTAAAGCATTTGATAAAGTAGCTCATGGTCTCATGGAAAAGATAAGAGATGTGGGCCATAAGATAATACAGCTAGATGAATTTAGAACTGGCTGAATGACTCAACTCAAAGAATCTTGTGAACAGTTCAACTACAATTTTGCAGGAAGCCTCCAGGAGAATGTACACCAAGGATTTATACTTTTGAATCTACTCTATGTTGCTGAACATTTTTGTGAGTGTTCTGCATAAAGGCATAGATGGCATGCTTATCAAATGTTCATATGATACTAAGCTAGAAGGATTAGACAACATACAAAAAGATAGACTTAGGATCCAAAAAGATCTTGAGATGCTAAAGCATTGGGTTGAATCTGATGAGATGAACTTCCATAGGAAAAAATGTAAAATTTGATATACATTAAAAATATTGACTTCACAAGTACAACATGGGAGGGGGCATGGTTAGAGTACTTTATCTGAAAAAGATCAGCAATAGGAGGTGGCAGTCAAAAAAGTTAGTAAGATCTTAGGCCGCAACCAAAAAATAAGGAGCTGACAGTCCCACTTTACTTTGCCCCTGGTTAAATCACCTTCAGAGGATCATGTTTATAAAGAAGACAATTTATAAAGGATATTGATGAGATTGATACTATCCCCAGAGGAGCAACCAGGATTGTGAAGGGCCTTCAGTCTATGTCATATGAGGATCATTTTGAGGAGCTGGTGATGTTTAGCCTGAAGACTCAGTGTGACGGGTTGTAATATGGAAAAGGGATTCCAGTGGTGGGGAATGTGCAGCCTCAAGGCCACATGTGGCCCTCTAGGTCCTTTCAGTCAAAGGGCCAAACTTGATGACCTAAAGGGCCACATGTGGCCTCGAGGCTGCAGGTTTCCCACCCCCGGATTAGCTTATCCTATTTGATCCCTGAGGGCCAAAGTAGGAGCAATGTTTAGAAGCTGCAGGGGCTAATTGAGGCTTAATGTTAGCAAAAACTTCCTAAGCCATTAGAACTATAACAAAGTTGAATGGAATGCCTTGGAAAGAAATGGTGTGATCTGCACTAGTGGAAAGAGTGCTCGCATTGATAAGATCATAAATATATAGAAGTACTGAAGTGGATCATATAAATATTGAATATGATAGAATACATGAATAAAACTTTGAAGAAATGACCCACCACAGAAATTAAGAAACTTAAAAATGGTAGAACCTATTGCTACAGTGTATAAAAGAGGTATACTGTATTCACAGAATCAGAGATTTTTAGGGTTGGAATTATATAATTGATCTCATACCTAGAAAGGAATCCTTAGCATAAGGATAAGTGGATAAGTCAATCACTCTGTTAAGTAATCATCCAGATTCTGTTCAGAGAACTCCAATAAAAAGAGAACCACTTCTGTCTAAGGCATTTCATTTCCCTGTCATAATTCTAATTGATGGAATTTTCTGGAAAGAGATATTTCATGTGGAGGGAAGGCCAGAAACAAAGATATATAGATGGGAAAGGACAAAGTATAATAACTTATACAGATTCACAATCCTGGTTGCTCCTCTGGGGATAGTATCAATCTCATCAATATCCCTTATAAATTGTCTTCTTTATAAACACAATCCTGTGAAGGTGATTTAACCAGGGGCAAAGTAAAGTGGGACTATCAGCTCCTTATTTTTAGGTTGCAGCCTAAGACCTTATTAACTTTTTTGACTGCCACCTTATATTGCTGATCTTTTTCAGATAAAGTGCTCTAACCATATGTAATCATGAGGTATATTTCTGAGCAATCCTTAAGTAATAGGAGAATAATTATTCTTCTAAGGTAATATAATTTTATAAAGCACCAGAAGTATAAGTTCTGGTGCAAAAGAAAATGAAATCACTGTCTAGAAAATGAGCTGTTACAATTAATTTTTTTTAAATTCATTTTTATATTTTTATAGTCTTTGCTTTATCATACATTCTACCTGTTCAAATATCTTACCCCATCCTTGAATTACTATGGTTTCATGCTTGTATTAGATAAGTAGTTTAGTGTTAATTGAATACCTTTAGAAAAGCTTGATGATCTGCAATGAGTCTGACATTCTCCATAGTAACAGTCTGAAGCTTGTTATTCAGGTCTGAACACTGTTTGTTCAATCGATCATTTAACATCTAAGCAAAAAGATACGTATTTAGCACTTAATAGGTCTATTTAACACCTAATAATTCATTCCCTTAGATAACTCAAGGGTTTAATTTTTTAATTTGTTTGTTCTAAAGTTTTACAAAATATGTTAAATGTTTACTGAAAAACCCCTGAGTGAACCCACATTTAAATAAGATCCCATCCATTATTCACTGGACCAATCTGAAGCTTTCCACAATTGATTAATATTTTCTTCTGCATTGTTCTAAACATCTGTCCATACCAGCAAGGCTTCTGCAACAAAATTCTGAGATGAAATAAATCAGTTTTACTGATGATAAATGCAGTAACTTTTAGGATATCTGAAATCTGTTCCCATAATTTTGTGAGAAGCATCCAGAATTGTCTCATAGGACTGAATTTCTAACATCCTTTACCACTGAAAATTTTTTTACCTGTATTAAAAAAAGCAAAATGTAACTGTATTCCACAACATTCGTGCGTTTAAGAAAAAAAATACACTGGCAATACAGAACAATCTACATGCAGACTGTCATACTTTTATTTTTGCACATTTTAAAATTTATTCTGAGAAAAGACAGGGAACTTTCTTTTATTACCTTTTAAAACATTTATTTTTGATACTAGGCAGTCTTCAAGCATTTATTGCTAGCAAAGATTTGGAAAATGACCATATCACTAGAGAATTGGTTTGAGCAAAGAAGAAAGTTAGATGAGAAGAGACAGTGGAAAAAAATAGCAGGCAGTATAGTAACAAGCAAAAGAATGAAACAAATCAATTTTTAACAACATTTTCCCTTTGTCTTCTTAAAACAGAGGGAAAAATGGAACTAAAAATAGAAGTAAAAGATACTAACAGCAGATTTATAGGAAATAATGAAAAAAATGACAATATAGAGAACGGAAAACCTGAAAAGATCAGCTGAAACAGCCAACACTAAATATTATTAGGTGAAACCAAAATTGCAGACAATAAGGATGAAATGGAAAATTAGTTAAGAAAATAACTACATTATAAAAGCAAATATATTTGAAACCACAGTCTAGTACATTCATCAGAAAATACATATATGTGTATATATATATAATATATATATATGACCATTCCTATTGAAGACATGTAAAGTGGGACTATCTACTTTTATCACTCCTATTCAATATGTTAGAAATAATAATCAGGCATGAAAAAGTAAATAAAAGAAGAATCTCTAGCTGTGAATAAATTAAAACATCTCTATTTACAGATAATATGATTGTATATTTAGAAAATCCAATTTAATCAAAAAATATATATGAATTTGACAAAGTAGCCAGGCATACGATAAGCCTACAAAATGACCTATATTTAGCTATATTAATAGCAGGAATCAGAAAAAAAAAACCTGATAGAGAAACAGAACACAATATGGTAAAACATAACCAAATGTAGGGGCGTTCACTTATTCGGACAGGTAAGAACTATACAAAATCAACATCATAATAACATACAGATAATAAAGATAGAGCTGAACAAAGAAATGGAAGGTCATCCCCTGTTCATGGTTATGTTGTACAAATACAGTAAAAAATGTCAATAATTCCAAATTGTTTTATATATTTAATGGAATTCCTATCAAAATACTAATCAGTTATTTCATAAAATTAAGTCATAAAAATTCACATGGAAAAACACCGGCAATAAAAATAATAATAAAATTTAAAAACCTACACGAAAACTGAAAAACAATCTATTAACATGATTACATTAAAAGAAATCAGAAAAATAACAGAATCCTTAAAAGACAACAACAATAATATCACGTCAAAATGTATGGGATGCAGCCAAAAATTTTTCTTGGAGATGAATTTATATTACTAAGTGCTTACATTAACAAAAGAAGAAAATAAGATAATAGGATTGCACCTAAAGGCACAAGAAAAAGAATAAAGCAATAAATGATCCTAAGGAAAGTTTAAAAACAAAACAGAAAAAAAGAGTATAAAGGCAAGTACAGATATAAATAGAAAATTAAAGGATAATTTAGTTGACAAAATTAAAAGTTTTTAAGACTAACGAAATAAACATAAACTACTAGTAAATTTAGTAATAAAAAAGGATAATGAAAACCCTCACAAATGAAAAAAATAACAAAAGACATAACTAAGAATTCAACATAGCATGTTCTAACAAATTAGAAAATTTAAAGGTAACAGATGCCCAGCTGCAAATATATAAATGAACAATATAAATGGTGGATAAACCAATACAAAAATAAACCAATACTTTTAAATAGACAATTCAGAGAAAAAAGTAAAACACATCATCAAAAAATTACTTAAAATACTCAAATGGATTTTGATCTTAATGATTCAGAAGTTCTCTTCAATAATGCAGACTGCAACCAATCCATGTTTGCCAATTCTAAGTGACTCTTTCCATTTCCTTCCCAAAATTCAATACAGGTGATCCATACAACATTCTGGAAAGCTTCCTCACTTTTTCCTGTTATTACCTCAGCACCAGGGGAGTACTCTTGCTGTCTACTTACTGTCAGCTCTTGCCAAGTGAACAACCCATCTTCTTATCATGCAGTTTCTTGATAATGTTCTTTTTACTCCTGTTCTTCTGAGAACCTAGATATTACAATACAGCTTTTGCGCATCTACCACGTACCTTTCCATAATCATCTGTGTGATGTACATTTTTAGTTTTTTAGAGGCAGTGATATTTCAGGTTTCACTGCCTTATAGAAACACCAGTAATATATGATCATTGGAAAGATGGGCTTGGGGTCAGTAAAAGACCTTTGAAATTTCTCCAAAGCTATCCAAATTACTCTCCTGCTCCTCTTGAATTCCGAACTCAACTCACTGTCCATCTATACTGTTTGAATCACATAATACATACTGCTAGAATAGCTTTACAGGGTGTCCATCCAAATGCATGTTAAAATATGTTCAACAGACATTCATCCATTTGGTTTTTCCTGTATAGACAGATTGGCCAGATTCCTTAGAATGACTGCAGATCACTTCCAGCAGGCTTTGCAATGTCCTGGGGCTTGTTACCATCAGCATAATGTCATCTGCAAACAGGAGCATTTGGAGGCCTTCACCATTTATAGGAAATCCCTCTTCAAACTCGATTCTGCAGTGATTTTCTTCAATAAAAGTAGTAAATGCTTTTCACAAAGCATATATCTCATTTTATATCTGATTTTTACCTTATAATATTTATAGTATTTACAAGGTTATTTATACTATTACATCTTTCAAGGAATTCTAAATGATCTTGATGTATAGGTGGGAGATATTGTTAAAGAAAAACCTGTAAGGTGGTGCTTTGTTCTGCCAAAACAAATAGCTTTTCATAATCATCAAATAAGGACAAAGGGATCTTATACTCTCTAAATCTTTCAGTTAATTTTGACATAGTAAAGATTTGGTCCGCTGTTGAACGTCACTTGTAAAAGCCTACTTATCCCTAATGATAGCCTCATTAATTTTTGTATGTATTCCTCTTCTAAAAATTTTGTATAGCTGTAAGAGTAGGCATATAGATTAGTAGTTAACCTTCTCTTGGTCATCTTTTTCAGTATTAACAAAGTATAAGATTCCCCCACATACCTCTGTCGTTTTTCCCATCCTCCAGATACTTTATACATTAGTCCCTCAATGGCTTCAGAATTGTTTCACCTCCAGCATAGATCACACACACAGACACACACACACATCTACATATATGTATAAGTATACATATATGTGTGTGTATGCATGTATATATGTATATATATGTATGTGTGTGTATATATATGTATGTGTGTGTGTGTGTGTGTGTATATATATATATATATACACAAAATTAAGTCCAACTGCTTTTACACTTTTTTTTGTTCTCTTTAGTGTTGTTTCTTTTTTATAAACATATCTAGGGATGTCATTTTAGGGTACAAATTTAGTGGTCCAACTACTCTTGATAGAAAAAAGCTTGTTAAAATGTTTTTTCTGCAAATCTTTTCCCTTCTACTTGTAGATCTTTCATTTATATCCTTGAATTCTCTTGGGATGACTAAATTTAGTTGGATATCTTACCAAGCTTTCTTTTCTTTTTTTTTTTTTGGCTAGGCAGTGGGGTTAAGTGACTTGCCCAGGGTCACACAGCTATTAAGTGTCAAGTGTCTGAGGCTGGATTTGAACTCAGGTCCTCCTGACTCCAGGGCCAGTGTTCTATCCACTGCGCCACCTAGCTGCCCCACTCAAGTTTTCTTTAAACTGGATTTTACCCTTCCCTGCCTTTTTCTTCTTCATGAAATGATATTGTTCATAATCATCCACCATTGTATTAGAAATGAGTTTGTATTCAACCTCGTGTTGCCTTTGATACCCATCTTTCTTTCTTTCCTTTTTTTTAAGGAAAGAATAATCTTTAATATTTGAGTATCTGATGTTCTGCCAAAGTGTGTCATTACATTTACAGTAAAAAAAAAACAACACCCAACCCATGTTCTCAATACATGACATACTTGTATATAAACATATACATATATACATTTTTTAAAAGATATTCAGTCCATATCTTAAAATTAAAATTCAATAGTCTTGTTTTCAATTTAAGGATCAGTCAGATAGTCACCTATATCTTTTCTTTTCTCCAAAGTGTTTTGACATACACATTTTCTTATCAGTACCTTCACAGTTATTAGAGAAACTGAACATTTTCCTAAACTGACTAAAGCAGAGATGATAATTCAAGCTTTTGCCTACTTCTTCCTCTCCTTACTCACTCATGTGGAACAGTGGAATACCACCTTGGGAGGACAGGTTTTAAGGGTAAAGAGAATATTATAAAGTTTAGGACTTACACTCTTTTTGCAGGAAAAAGTGATCCTGGATGCATAGGATTTAACAAATTTACATTAATCATGGAAGCATTATGAAAAAAGTACATGTTTCAGTCCCTTCTTTCCAATATAAATCAGACCTCAGCATGTAATCTGTAGGGTTTCTGACAAAATGGAGTAACAATGTAGGGTAACTTTTCACCCAAGAATACTTTAAATCTAAAAAAGCTTTACAATATAATATGTAGCCTTCTTCCTAACTGGACATTCACAAAAGTGCCCCAACCAAATTCACAAGATCTTAAAATTTGCTACTAAAACATAGATTCTCAGATATAGTTGTAAAACGTAGTAGATTCTTAAATGGGTGCTTTGGCTAGACAAAATGAGACTGCTGCTATAAGGACCAGCACAAGGTCATGCTGAGGTCACAAGGCTTTTACAAACCTAAGACTATGAGGTGGTTTATATATATTTTACTTCTGGGCAAACATTTTAATTTGGGGAAAAACTCCCAGCCAAACCTTATGTTCCCCAATATTCCTAACACAGTTCCTAATATAATTCCTAACAGAGAAAGTTAAAACATCAGCTTTATAAATCCCTAAGAAAATGAGCTGGGTTTGAATAATTGTCCCTAGATGAACAGACACTGTCCAAAAAAAGATACCATAAAACATATAGGAATAGGATTCCTTAGGTTGAAACGTGTACCAAGCAAAGACAGCCTTGTCTCACAAAGATGTATGTGGAACACTTGTCCATGTTTGGGATGGAAAACATGAGTTGTAATGTTTTGATTTAAGAGAAACATGTGCTGCTGACACACTCCTTTTGGGTTTTTCTCCTCAAGTTTAGAATGTCCAAGATGATTAACTCTCATCCAAAGAATGTGAACTAATGTTGTAAATTATTCCGGGAAACAGGTATGGAAGGTGACTTGCATAATGATGTTACCATTAAACCACTGCTTAAGTCCAGACTTGGGCCTTCTTTTTCAGCTCTGTAGTCTGCAAACATTTCTTTGAAGGCCAGGAAATCTGTAAATGTGAGCAGCATGTCAAATATATCACCTGCTACTTCATCTTTATGCTGTTGTAATGTTGTAGTGAAAGTGGCCATGTTAAACCCAGGAAACCTCTAGCAGCTGTTCTTCAACATATTTTTCAACCAAAGAGATATATTCATTAAAAATTGGCATAGAGATGAGTTTGTTTTCTTCTGTGTCTTCAAACTCTTGGTAGTACTTTTCCATGAAGTTTTTCTGTAATAACTGGAACTCACCATTCATGATAACGTCCTCTATACATTCAACTACAGCATCAAATTCTGCCTCACAAATGGAAGAAGTGACCAGCGCGACGTTTTCTTCTTCTAAAGTGTCCATTATAGGTGACCGTGAAGCTCCCAGTCGTTCTGGGGCCTCCTCCCTCATCTCTACCTGGTCTGAGATGTAGCCTGAGCTCAGGATGGAGATTCTGTTATTCTGAGTTGCCAAGTTATTCTGAGTACCATAAGTAATCAAATAAACTATAAAGGACCCATGAAGGAAGATGCTATCCACCTCCAGAGAAAGAACTGATAAACAAGTACACAGAGTACATATTTATAAATCTGTGTCAAATGGTGGCCTTCTCTAGTGTGGGTAGGAAGGGAGGGAGGGAGACAGTTCAGAACTCAAAAAGTAACAAAAGAATAAAACTAATTTTAAAAAAGAAAGTAACTGGGCACTGTGTAAATTCTGAGAAGTCTTTATGGAATTAGATGAAGTACTGAATTTGGATAATCAGTATGAATGGAATTTAACTTAATTTAAGAGTTAAATGAATTCTAATCTTTGGGCTCTCTAACTTAATAAAACTAATTAACAACTCAAGGAAAGCCCTGCCACTTCTACTTCTGTGACCTTGAGCAAGTACTTAATGTCACTGGCATTCTTCATCTATAAAATGAGGAGGCTAGACTAGATGACTACCAGGGACTTTTCCCACTCTAAATCTATGACACTATGATCCTATGAAAGGGGAAAATGAGCAAGAGTATCTCAAGAAAAGCCATTCTAATTACCTGTACTTTTTTTGCTGTTTCCTGAAGGGATGCCATCTCAGACTTTAAATGTGTAGTCTCCTTGTGCTCTTGGTTAAAAGACAAGTACAAAGTCTAGAAGAGAAAAAGCAAATAAATTTTTTCTTGACATGTAAAGAGTCTGTTAAAGTTCACCTGCTCATCTTCTTAGCCCACGTTTTACGTGTTGCTCCCATCATTACAAGACATAATCTTTTTTTTTTTTGGCTAGGCAATGGGGTTAAGTGACTTGCCCAGGGTCACACAGCTGGTAAGTATTATGTGTCTGAGGCTGGATTTGAACTCAGGTCCTCCTGAATACAGGCCAGTGCTTTATCCACTGCACCACCTAGCTACCCCAAGACATAATCTTTTGCCACCATTTCAGGACTAGCTAAATCTTACTGTATCCTAGCTCAGGAACTATCTCAAAAAAATTTCTTAGGTTAATGCTTTAAAAAGTTCTGTGAAGAATATGGATAGCCACGACCCAATTTTCTCTCCATTCCTAAATTATTTATCAAAATAATTCACTCAGTTATGCAAAGATTTTAGAATCTCAACTAGAGGGGATTTAACTTTACATTTGATTTAACTGAATATCCAATGCTTATCATCCTCCATAATTTTTAAACTCTAAAAATAAGGCTTCATACTTTTATGTAACTTATACATTTGGCAATATGTACCTTTAGAACCTTTCACCTTATAAATTCCAAATTCCAATGAAACTAAGGTCTCTTTCCAATAAGCTTATAAGTAAAGATAAGATTTAAGTCACTACGCAGAATGGAAAAGCCAAAACTATTCCCTTAAGAGAAACAACTGAATGCTGAAGGGTAAAATAATCTGGTCTGATGATAAAAATCCCTGATTCTTTTTGAGATAGGACAGGGAAAAACAAACAAACAAACAAACTCTCAAATCCCTAAAAAGAAGGTAGAAACAAGTAAGTAAATCCTGCAGATGGAGAATTACATCTATTACCCCAGGAGAGAATTCTCTCACAGAGGACAGATACGGCCTAATTAGGCTAGGCAACAATTCTAGGTAAAAGTATTCATCAATAGTCTCATTTCTTAATATATGGGGAGACATAATGGTTGTAGTATTTATTGTATTTCGTTATAAAGTTCTGATTTACGGAATAGTAGACAATGGAAATACACCTTTTTGAAATCAGAATAACTATTACTTATGCACAGGTTGTTAACTTGACCACAGTCCTGAATGCATTTCAATCACTTATTAACACTTAACAGGCTATTTTCTGAAGTATTAATTGGGAGATTCATCAGAACTGAAAGCAAAGACTAAAAAGAAATCAAAATTACTTAGTGAAGGGAAGAAATACCCGTTTTTTTTAAACGTTTTGCAACTTGCCTTTCCATCTTCAAGTAGCTGGGAAATGACATCATCTTTGGATCCTAAAACAAAAAAATTCATGTATTTTCAATAGTATTTTTGAATCATATAGCATTTTTCCTCTGAAAATTCCTTTCTAAAAATTCTTTTGAAATAAAAATTTGCCAGATATTTGCAGTCACATTTTATTGGTTGGAAATGAAGCAGAAAGCTGCCAACTGGTACACAACCTATACAGAAGGGAGCTTGCTCTACAAGCCACATTTTTAAATTATCAGTCAAATAGTCTATTCACTAGCACAATTTCAGAAAACATTCTGAAGAAACAAATCCTTCACTTTAAACAGCAATTTGGCTGAACTCTAGAAGTAAAATCTTGTTATATTATTTTATATTCTTTTTTTTTTTGGCTAGGCAATGGGGTTAAGTGACTCACCCAGGGTCACACAGCTAGTGTTATGTGTCTATCTTATATTATTTTTGATGCCTACTACTAATGGTACCAAATAACATAAGATAATTTTAAAACCTTATCTTATTTCCTGAGACTAGCTTTCTATCCATTACATCATGCTGTCTCTCCTGGATGCCACCTTTTTCTGAGAGGTATGACCATTTTTGAGAGAGAAAAATCCACAAATACTTTTAGTTTTGTTCCAATAAGATGATATTCTAAAAATCAGCATTCATTAAATCCATTTCACTGATTCTAAAGGAAACACCTTGAAAAAGCTGAACAGATTTTTTTCCTAACACGTGCAAATAATTAAGTACAAGAGTTAAAATTATGCTATCCCCAATAATATTAAATCTTAATCCTGAATAAATGTAGAGTATATATGGATTCTGACAGGTGAGGGGCCAAAGTTTATCTTTATAGTATATGAAAGAAATAGGTTGCTAAATAAATAAATAGTACAAATAAATTGAAAGGGAATGTTTAGCTTACTTTAAATAATTTAGAAAAATTTTTATTTGCTCAAAAGGACTGACATCTTCAAGGTCATACAATTTATCAGTGAAATAAAGAAAATAAAAAAAGTCCTTTCTAAAGAGGGAGTAGACTATTTGGTTTTAAAAGCCACAGATTCATATCCGAGCTCTACCCACAACTAAGTCATATCTTCTACAATACTAGGCATACAGTTGGCGATCAGTAAGCACTTGTTGATTGACTGCAGAGTGACCTTAGAGGTGAAGCAGTGCCCTATGATGCATATATGTTCTCGGATATGGCCATATTTTATAGCACACTAACATGGAATGTAGATGACAGTGAAGGATGAAGAAGGATGAGAAGGAATGAGACAACAGACTTCAGGTCCATGAAAAAATCAGGTAATAGTGACCTCTTCAAGAATTTAGGATCCTTTATAAAGAAAAAAGCCCTTAGCAATCTACCTACTTCAACACAAAGACCTTACTTTGAAAGATCTTAGCAATTCAAGCTTTAGCCACGGCACCGTGCAGAACTAACAAGATAGTTTGGTCTCTAGAGTTTCTTTTCATACTTAGCTCGGTCCTCAGCTTTGCGCAGTCAGACTCCAGCTGTGCTGCTCGTTGCTGTTCCTGATGCAGCTGTTCTTGGGTGGTCTCTATACTTTTTCTCAGGGTTAAGCAGTCTTGTTGTAGGGCTTTTACCTGAGATAAGAAAATCTCATTCTTATGATGTAAAAAAAAATTTAAACTATTGCAGGCAAATTTCAACTCCAACATCTTTTGCAAGCACTCTGCAGTCATGACTTTCTCCATAACTAGCAATAAGACCTTGAGCTAGTCATTTTGACTTCTGTAAACCTTTATGTCTTAATTTGCAAAATGAGGGTGATACACAAGATGATCTATTAAGTCCTTTCCAGCTTCTAAATTCTGTGAAATAAAATAAAAGGAATGTGCAGATATGTAATAGCTAAAGACTTGAACAGAATCTAAGGTTCACAAAAGTGAAGACCTATTAGGTCGCAGTTATATAGGTAACACAGTGGATTGCTAGTGCTAGAATTGGAGTCAGGGGAGACCCAAGTTTGAATCTTGCTTCAGATACTTGTGACCCTGGGCAAGTCTTTTAACTCCTTTGGACCTCAGTTTCCTCATTTGTAAAATGAGGGGGTCCCTTCCTGCTCTGAATCTATGGTCTGAGGACACAAGATCAAACTGCTGAATTAAAATTCTTTTTCTAGTTCTATCATAATAAGTGCTTTAAGATTTACAAAGTACTTTTCATATATTATTTCAGTTAAGTACTATTATTTTCCCCATTTTAAAGCTGAGGATGCTGAAGCCCAGAAAGTTTAAATGACTTCAGGGTCTAATAAATACTCTAAATTTTTGGGAAACAGATTTTAAAAGGTTCAGAGCAAAGATAGGTAGATGGACATGGACTAAAACGCTAGAGAGGAAGTCAGCTCAGCAGAAAGACAAAATGTTCAAGAATAAAAATCTGAAAACAAAGAGAATCACTTCTAATGAGGTAGGAAAATGAAATATGTCTGAAGACACTGATGTGGATGCACAAGGAATTCACCAAACAACTTAGATCTAAAAAATAAATATACAGAAAATGGGAGCAAAGCCAGGTAACAGAAGGTAAGTGAACATAAGAGTGTGGCAAGGTTCTGTAAAAATGATGCCAGAAATGCTAGAGCTCAGAATGAGCTGAGGCTATGGAGATAAGATAAGGAATGCAAAAGGGTTTTGCTTTGGTTTTTTGGTTTGTTTGTCTGGCTATGTTGAGAAAAAAAAGGATTAAATTAGGGATAGCATCTGTGCTTGGGATGGACAGGACATTAACAATTACCAACATAAAAAAGGCGGATATTCTTCACTCTTATTTTTTTTCTATTTTCTCTGCAAAGGAGAATGATCTTTACACTGGAAAGGATAGAGCATAAATGACTTACCTGAGATACCTGAGATAAGCAAGGAGACAGTAAGAGAACCCTAGCTGCCTTTGATGAATTCAGGTCACATCTGGAGAACAACATCTGGAGAAAAATGGCAGATGCAATTGCAGAGCCTTGTCAGTGATATTTAAATGATTACAGAAAACAAGAAGTGCGCTAAGATTGAAGAAAGGCAAATGTTATTACAAGTTTCTAAAAAGGCAAGGAAAACAGAGCTTCCAAAGTATAGGCCAGTGAGCTTGACTTTGATTCTTAGAAAAATTCTGGAAAATATCAGAGAGAGGGTTGGTGAACACTTAGAAAAGGAAGCAGTAGTTGCAGAGATGTAGCATGGTTTTTTATTAAGAACACTTAGAAAAATTCTGGAAAATATCAGAGAGAGGGTTGGTGAACACTTAGAAAAGGAAGCAGTAGTTGCAGAGATGTAGCATGGTTTTTTATTAAGAACAGATTATGCCAGACTAATCTCATTTCCTATTTTGACAGGTATATTAAACTGGTAGAAGAAGGGAGTGCTGCAGATATCATATATCTTCCTTTTATCAAAACTTTGGATAAAGCATCTCATACCATTCTGGTAAAGAAAATGGAGAGATAAGGATTAGATGATAATATAATCAAATGGATTCACAATGGTTTAGATTGCCAGACTCAAAGAGTAGTTGCTAATAGTTCAATGCCAACCTTGGAGATCTTTATTGGAATATCCCAGAGATCTATGCTTCACTTGTGCTGTGTAAGATTTTTAACTGATGATTTGAATAAAGGCATAGATGGTATAATCATCAAATTTGCAGATCGCAAAAAGCTCTTTATCTCCTTGACAGCAATGGCTGTGTTTTTTGCCTTTTTTTGTATCCCTTGTGCCAGACACATTGCAAGTGCTTAATAATTGCTTATAAACCGACTGAGAGTGGGTGACCAAGTCAGATACTGACAAGCTAGAGCACTGGGCTGAATCTAATAAGATGAAATTCAGTGGGTACAGGTGTAAAACCTTGCACTTGGTATGATTAACTTCACATGTATAAGATAGGCAAGACATGGTAAAATGTAAGTCTGTCTGAAAAAGATCTGGAGATTTTAGTGGATTGTGAAGTGAATATGAGTTGACAATGAGATAGCCAAAAAAATTAATGGTTATCTTGGTTTGCAGAAAGAGGAACATAACTTCCAGGAACAATGAAGGGACAGCACCACTGTACTCTGCCTCATCAGACCTCATCTCCAGGACTGTGTTTAGGAAGTTTAAGTTTAAGAAGGACATTGATCAAATAACTGGAGAACGTCCAGAGGACGGGGAAGGGCCTTGAGTCCATGACATATGAACGTTGGTTGAAGAAAATGGGGATATTTAGTTGAAGATAAAAAAAGATCCACGGGAGACAAGATAGTTATCTTCAAGAATTTGAAAGGCTGACACATCAAGTAAGGATTGATCTTGTTGTGTTTGACCACAATAGGCCAAACCAAGAGCAATGGGTGGAATTTGCAAAGAGGCAATTTAGGCTTGATGTCAGGGAAAACTACCTAGCAATTATAGCTATCCAAAAATGACATTATCTGCATCAAGAGGGAGTGGCTTCTCCCTCTTTGGAAGTCTTCAAGCAGAGAATGTATGATCACTAGTAATGTATGTAATAGTAGGGATCCTTTTTGATGCTGAATTGGATTAGATGGTTGTTGAGATTGCCTTTCAACTGTCAAATTCTGTGATTCTGCATTTTGCCTAGAGTCACACAGCTAACAAGGGTCTGAGGAGGGATTCAAACCCAAGGGTAGGTAAGGGTTCCATACCTACCACTCTAACTACCACACCAGGATGACTCTGAAGGATAACCATTTGTTAACAGGAAAAAAAGATGCTATGATTATAGAAAGCAGCATGTAAAATAACCAAATGCCTTGAATATTCCCCACAAAAGACCTCTAGATATGATGGCTACATTACTTTCCTTGTACACATTCAAACTAAGAAAGACAAAACCCTTGTTTGTCTAATTAGAGTTTAAAACAGCAGTGTAAATGTAATTTCATATTATTTATTTACTTTCCTTGTACACATTCAAACTAAGAAAGACAAAAACCTTGTTTGTCTAATTAGAGTTTAAAACAGCAGTGTAAATGTAATTTCATATTATTTATTTATCAATCTGCCTCACTTTATGCAGTAAGCACATAATTAGATATTTGCATAATGTTAAGACTAGAAGAAACTTTAAAGTTTGTTTAAATAAGGAAACTTTTCTACAGGCCTAGGAGAGGTTAAGTGACTTGCTCAAAGACACAGGTTCATGAAACAGTAAAGAGCACATACAGAACTTAAACCCAGGCCTTCTGACTCAAGTGTTTGGTATTTCTTCCATTACAACATGTTGTCTCCATTTTGTTTACTATGTCAGAGAAAAAACTGTTCAGATTAAGATTGTTTTCAGAGGATTACTAAAGGAAAGTGAATGATTACTGAATCTGGGTAAAATTATGAACATTTCTAGGGATTCAGGCAAAAAGAGTACGTTTTCTTTTTTTAAGTATTTTTTATTAATTTATTTTTAGCTTTCAAAATTCACTTCCATAAGCTTTTGTTTATCAAATTTTCTCCCCCTTCCTCCCCTCCCCCATCCCCAAGATGGCATGCAATCTGATATGGACTCTACATATACATTCCTATTAAACATATTTTCACATTAGTCATGTTGTAAAGAAGAATTAGAACCAATAGAAGGAACCATAAGAAAGAAGGAACAAAACAAAACAGAAGAAAAAAAAGAGCAAATAGTATGCTTTGATTTGCATTTAAACTCCATAGTTCTTTCTCTGGATGTGAACAGCATTTTCCATTAAAAGACTTCTGGAGATGTCTTAGATCCCTGCATTGGTGAGTAGAGCTAGTTCTATCAAAGTTAGTCATAACACAACGTGACTGTTAATGTGTACCATGTTCTCCTGGTTCTGCTCATTTCACTCAGCATCTGTCCATACAAGTCTTTCCAGGTTTTTCTGAAGTCTGCCTGCTCATCATTTCTTATAACACCATTACATTCATATACCACAACTTGTTCAACCACTCCCCAACTGATGGGCATCCCCTTGATTTCCAATTCTTTGCTACCACCAAAAGGGCTGCTATAAATACTTTTGTACATGCGGGTTTTTTTTATCTCTTTGGGATACAGCCGTAGAAGTGTTATTGCACATTTTTATAACCCTTTGGGCATAGTTCCAAATTGTTCTCCTAAATGGTTGGATCAGTTCACAACTCCACCAACAATGTATTAATGTTCCAATTTTCCCACATTTTATCCAACATCTATCATTTTCCTTTTTTTGTCATGTTAGCCAACCTGATAAGTGTGATGTGGTACCTCGGAGTTGTTTTAATTCGTATTTCTCTAATCAGTAGTGATTTAGAACATTTTTTTTTAATGTGACTATAGATGGCTTTAATTTCTTCATTTGAAAATTGCCTATTCATATCCTTTGATCATTTATCAGTTGGGGAATGACTTGTATTCTTATAAATTTGATTTAGTTCTCTATATATTTTAGAAATGGGGCCCTTATAAGAAACACTGGTTGTAAAAATTCTTTCCCAGTTTTCTGCTTCCCTCCTAATCTTGGCTGCATTAACTTTATGCAAAAACTTTTCAATTTAATGTAATCAAAATTATCCATTTTGCTTTTCATAATATTGTCTATCTCTTGTTTGGTCATAAATTCTTCTGTTCTCCATAAATCTGACAGGTAAACTATTCCTTGCTCTCCCCGTTTCCTTATAGTATCAGTCTTTATATCTAAATTGTGTACTCATTTTGACTTTATTTTGGTATAGAGTGTAAAATTTTGGTCAATGCCTAGTTTCTGCCATACTCTTTTCTAGTTTTTCCAACAGTTTTTTGTCAAATAGTGAGTTCTTACCCCAGAAACTGGGGTCTTTGGGTTTATCAAATAGCAGATTACTATAGTCACTGACTACTGTGTCTTGCATAACTAACCTATTCCACTGATCCACCACTCTGTTTCTTAGCCTGTACCAAGTATTTTTGATGATTCCTGCTTTATAATACAATTTCATATCTGGAACAGCTAGGCCACCTTCCCCTGCATTTCTTTTCATTAGTTCCCTTGATATTTGGACCTTTTGTTCTTCCAGATGAATCCTGTTATTATTTTTTCTAGCTCTATAAAATAATTTTTGGTAGTTTGATTGGTATAGCACTGAATAAGTAAATTAACTTAGGTAGAATTGTCATTTTTATTATATTAGCTCGGCCTACTCATGAGCAACTGATGTTTTTCCAGTTATTTAGATCTGCCTTTATTTGTGTGAACAGTGTTTTGTAATTGTATTCATATAGTTCCTGGGTTTGTTTCGGCAGGCAAACTCCTGAATATTTTATAATGTCAACAACAATTTTAAATGGAATTTCTCTTCCTATCTCTTGCTGTTAGGCTTTGTTGGTAATATACAGAAAAGCCAATGATCTATGTGGGTTTATTTTATAACCTGCAAGTTTGCTAAAGTTATTATTTCAAGTAGTTTTTTACTTGATTCTCCAGGATTCTCTAAGCATATCATCATATCATCTGCAAAGAGTGATAGCTTTGCTTCTTCTTTGCCTAATCTAAAAACAGTACATTTTCTATGTTTAAAAGGAATGTACATGTAGAGCTTATATCAGATTTCACATTGTCTTGGGGAGGGAGGGGGAGAAAATTTAAAACTCAAAAGCTTTTGGAAGTGATTGTTCAAAACAAAAAATAAATTAATTTTTTTAAAAAAACTATAATCTTCCTGATTCACTTCATCCTAAAAATGGACAGAAGAATCCTGATTTTCACCTACCTGTTCTCGTTCCAACTCAACTGTTGTTTCCATATCCTGCACTCTGCACAGCATAGCTTCTTGGGATTCCTCTAGAGATTCCCTTAGATTCTTCTCCTGAGATAGCTGTTCCCTTAGCTACAAGGCAACACAGATATTAAATAACCAAGACTAACTGAAGATATTGACTTAACAAGAATTAAAATAACCATCACTAGTTCACCAAAAAATGCCACCATATCAACAAACTCCGTAATTCAGAAATTTTATTTCTTCTTAATGAAATAAACTGAGTCTGCTACTTACTATACCTATTTGACTTTGAGCAAGTCATTTAAACTCTGTGAGCCTCAGTTTCTTCATGTGTAAAATGAAAGGGCTGGACTATAAAGTTTCAGCTCTAAATTCTATGACTTAGAAGATCAAGAATGTAAGCATATGACTTAATTCTGAAGTTATTATGCAAGTGTCCTGGGTACCCTTATCTTTTCCCCTTACTCTGGAGATGGCTAACAGGTCCAGAACTGTTATTCATCTACATATATATATATATATATGTATATATATATATGTATATATATATATGTGTATATATATATACACACACTCTGTCACTCAGGCTCATAAATTATGAATGGTGTAGAGTTTCAATCTGTCCATAGAATTTTAGTTAGCAATACTGGTCAAATACGGTTTAATCTGGTTAAATATAATTCATAAATATTCTTGTCCTTTTTGGGTTCTATTTTCATTTTTCTCAAGATAAGACATATATTTGTATTTGAAAAACAGGAATTTCCCTAATTAAGCCTAATAATTACATTTATGGTCTCTTTTAGACTAGTAACAAAATGCCTAGGAAATGTCTTAAAAGAGAAAATTTTATGCTAATTATAATACTAAGGTATTTCTTTTCAAGGAATTATTAAGATCAGTCAATTCATTCAATACTCATTTAATTTAGATATGTATTATACTCATTAAACTTGGGATTAGGCAATGGAAAAAGAGATGTGAAATGGCATTATGGATCACATTTATAGATCAGGAACCTCTAGAGACATGTAAGTATGATTATATTAGGCTGCTATGCATTTAATAAGACTTCACCTTCACTAAAGCCAATTGCAATGCTTTTTTATGGTCGGAATGTGATGCTGGATTCTCCAAGGCCACACCATGACAAAACAAGTTTTAGCAAGTAAGTTCCACAAAGTTTCAAATACAAAGCATTTTGCCTACAACTACTTTGTGAGGTAGGCAGTGTAAATATTATTATCTCTATTTTATAAGTGAGAAAAGTGGAGCTCAGAGTGGCTATTTGCCATACAGCAAGGGTCCAGTACAACGTAAGCTCTGCTTAGTAATGTTTGTCGATATAAAAAAGGATTTAAATCAATGATCTTTTGATTCCAACTTCCATCATCTTCCATTATCTTATACAACCTCTTGTTAATGGTCTCCTCCCTTGCTATAAATTGTCACTTCTCAGCAGGACAGTTTCCAGAAGCTGCCCTTCCCCCACCTCAATGGTTCTTTATCTATAAACCACCATGACCTAGGGGGAAATGAGGTTATCATGGAATCCTGATAAACATGCTTATTAAAATAGTAACCTTAATTTTACACACAAAATTAAAGGTAGTAAAATCTAACATAGGAGTCATTCGTACCTGTCCTAGGTAAACTACATAGGCTTTGGGACAACTATTTTCCTTGGAGATCAAATGTCTTTCTTGAATGTTCCTGATATTACTGTATCAATATTAATGCTAAAAGAGACATTAGAAACTAGCTCATTTCCCTAATTTTATAGATAAGGAAACTGAGATCTGGAGAAAATTAGTGACTTGCCAGAAGTCACACATCTGTTTAGTGGCAGAGAATTAGTAATCAGGTCTCTTGACCTCTCATTTCACTATATAGTCAGTTCTGCTATAATTCAACATATATGTTCCTAAAAATCACCGTGCTATGAAAAACTGAGCAATAAAAAATCACAGGACTTACGGGGAAAATGGAGTTAGGGCACAATGCTCAAAAACTTTGTCAGTGACACATAAAAAAAAGATAGGAAACTAATGAAAACAATAGCACAGTTTTATATATGTTAAATAAGAACACCATAATTCCTACAATAATTAGTGATGATGTCAGTAGCATCAACCTGCTGCTTAGCCTGGCCCCAGTCTAGGGAAGTTGATGGCTAAACCACAGGGTGATCTTGGTGGGCAGCAATTCCTGGGGCAGGTAGTAAGGGAGTTAAAGTGGGTAGAGGAGTTTGGGGGTTTGAATATGTCCTCTTCTGCCCCAGCTACTACTGTATCAGAAGATCTATAATAATTGTGAAACATACATAGTGTTTGCTTGTGGAAGTAGGTGTGAGAAGGGTTACAGATCGTTATTGTGAAGTGTTGTTACCTAACCTTGCCAGATAACACCCTGAATTGAGGTAGCTAGTAGATGTTTGAGGTGTACATCTCTGTGTGTTTTGTGGTAGGTTCAGCTGGGTGCAGTTTTCTCCCTCTTGCTGACAGAGTTCATGTTATATTCAAATTGTTCCTTAATATATCAATTTTGTTGGAAATTGGTTCACTTTTTTTTAAACAAGTGTTATAGCAGAACTGACTGCAGAACAGTACCATGATGCCTCAAGGCTATGTCCTAGATGGCTGAAGTTGTCTGAAGTCTAAACACCTCATAGGGATGGGAACTGACTGGACCTATGACTTTCCTATGACATTTCAAAAAGAGTTGCTATACAGCCAAGTCCTGACAAGTGTAAAAATGAATACAGCAAAGCAGTTGCACTATTCATATTTGCACTGTATAGTTCCATTGGAACTAATGACTATATTTCACATAATTATAACTTTGAATGGTATGAATTCAAATACATGTGACCACTTAAAGGGATTCATTGTTTTCATTAATCAGGACCCAACTATAAATATTTTCATATCCATGAGTCCTTTTCTTCTTTCTTTGATCTGTTTGGGACATGTAGGTTTAGTAATGATATCAATAAGTAGTCAAATGATATACGGTTTAGCAACATTTTTGATATAGTTTGAAATTGCTTTTCATAATGGCTACAGTCTAGACCAACTGATTTTAAATAAACCATAAGGTAAAGGCAAAGAGAAAAAAGAAAAAAAAAATATGGAACTCTCAGGTAAAGAAACTATCTTTACCAAAGCAAGTTGGGACTCCCTCTGGAATTTATAGTTTGAGATGCCAAGAGCACTAACATGTTAAATGACATACCCAGGATCACAACACTAGTACATCAGAGGAATGGCATGAACCTTGGTCTTCTTGTCTCTAAGGTCTCTAAGGCCTCTATCTACTGTATTCTATCCCACCATTCCAATTATCCTCCCAGCATCCTTTTGCCTTACTACCTGAATTTTATGGGTCATTTCATGTTTTTTGGCCTTTAGCTGCTCTGTATCAATTGTAGCATCCACCTAAGATTAGGGAAAAGGCAAAATTTCTAAATGTAAAGTTTTAACAAAAGTTCAAATCAAGGCTTCTCTAGCAACCCTGCTAGAACATGTGATCTTTCTTTCTCATTATGAGTGAATTAAGAAAATATAACATTTTAAAGTAAAAGAATCTTTTACTAATAATCCAACTTTAGATTACAGCAAATGAGTGATCACTACCATATGGAGAACTCCAAAAAAGGCTAGAAAACAAGAAAATGTGAATGATATACTAAAAAGTATGGGGAAAAAAAGAGAGGTATTTCATAGAATTATGTGTTTAAAAGCACTTGGAGGTGGGAGATCCCATTTACCAGCTTTGCAGGTGAATTCTGAGATTTGGTACACCCAGCCTAAAAAACCTCCACTTGATCCTACTGGCCCCTCTAACTATAATCTTTTTCTTACCTTCCTTTCACAGCCAAAATTCAAATGGTCACTCTACCTCTCGGCTATGATATTTTTAACACTTTACCATAAACCTCATCCCTGCTGATTCCTTGAGATTTGTCTTCCATTCCTATAATTCTACAAAACTGCACAATGAAAGGTTAATGAACTTCTTCTTGTGAAATACAATAGATTTTTTTCTCAGTTGTCACTTTCTTTTATCACTCTGTGGCCTTTTACACTACCAATAAAACACAAGTTTTTATTAAGAGCCTGCTATGAACCAGGTTCCAAAGACAAAAATATTAAACCATTTTTTTTTACTCTCCAGGAGAATAAGTTCTATCAGGAAAGATAACATATACACATATAAACATATATAGAATAAATATAAGCAATACAAATACAAACAAAAAGGTTATTGAGGAGGGAAGATCAGGAAAGGCTTCATTTAGAACACAGTACTTGAGCTGTGTCTTGCAGAAAGCAGAGGTGAAAAAGGAGTGCTGTCCTTGGGGACAGCCAGTGCCAAAGCAACAAGACAGGAAATAGAGTGCTGTGTGTAAGTAACAGAGAAAAGGTCGGTTTGGCTGGGTCAGAGTGTAGGAAGAGAAGTAATGTAAAAGATGGGTTGGGACCAATTTGTGAAGGGTTTTCCAAGCCAAAGAGAGGTGTTTATATTTTATCCTACAATAATAGCGAGCCACTGGAATTTATTCAGCAGGGGATTTACACGGTCAGGTCTGCATTTTAAGAAAATAACTTGGGCCAATAAGTGGAGGATGGAATAGAGAGGGGAGAGACTTAAGACAGAAAGAACAAAGTAGGAGGCCATAACAACATCTAAGGGGAGTGGCTGTGTGAACAGAGAGAAGGAGATGGATGTAAGAGATATTATGGAGACAGGTGAGACAGAAGGAGGAGTAAATAATGTTACTGAAGTCATAAATGTGGATGACTGGAAGGAGGGTGATGTTCTTGATAAAAATAGGGAAGTTTGGAAGAGAGGCAGGTTTGGGGAGAAAGATAATTAGTTCCACTTTAGACATGCTGAATTTAGATGTCTTCAGGACATCTACTATCAAATATCCATGGGCAGTTGGTGATCTGGGAATGACTGGCTGCATAGACCTATTAGTTATCTACAAAGAGATAATAACTAAAACTATAAGAGCTAAAGAGGTCAACAAAGGATAAAGAGTTTAGAAAGAAAAAAGAGGAGGGTACAGATAGAGCCTGGGGGAATATCCACATTTAGGGGACATGATGGAGAAGATCAATCAGTAAAAGAGAGAGAGAGAGAGAGAGAGAGAGAGAGAGAGAGAGAGAGAGAGAGAGAGAGAGAGAGAGAGAGAGAGAGAGAGAGAGAGAGAGAGAGAGAGAGAGAGAGAGAGAGAGAGAGAGAGAAAGAATGGTCAGAAAGGAGGAAGAGAATAAAGGAGTATTTGAGACAAGAGTGCTTAACCTGGGATCCATGTATTCCCAAAGGGATCCTTAGATATATTCCAGGGAGTCTACTACTTTGGATGGGAAAAAATTATATTGATATAATTTGGTTTATATTTAAAAACATTATTCTGACTAGGGGTCCATAGACTTCACTAGGATACAAAAAGGTTAAGAATCTCTGATCTAGGCTAGAAGAGGGAGGTTAACAGTGTCAAATGTAGCAGAGAGGTCAAGAAGACTGAAGACCTAGAAGAGACCATTAGATTTGGCAATAAGGAGATCAATGGTAACTTTGCAGAGAAAAGTTACAGTTGAGTAACAAGGTTAGAAGCCAGACTGCAAAAAAGTCAGAAGAGGGGTGGTAGAGTCAATAATGTGTAGCAAATTTTTTTTAATTCATATTTTTAAAATTCTGAACTTAAACCATAAATAAAATTAGTATGTCCATCTATATTGTGGAACAAAAGAGAGGATTCTACATAAAACTGCAAAACTCAATTATATAGAGCTTTCTTTTCTCTTTAAGTGCATTCAACATGTGACTTTCAAAGTGGTCCTGCTTGTCTGTGAGTCATTCTGGCCCTTCCTTCTCTTCTCATTTTTTTGGGGAGTGAGAAAGGAGGAAGGCCTATCCCCAACCTTCTCTCTCTCTCCTACCTCTTCCCTCTGTAGATAGCATTTTTTTTTTGGCTAGCCAATGGGGATAAGTGACTTGCCCAGGGTCACACAGCTACTAAGTGTAATGTGTCTGAGGCCGGATTTGAACTCAGGTCCTCCTGACTCCAGGGCCAGTGCTCTATCCACTACGCCACCTAGTTTCCCCTGCAGATAGTTTTTTCTAAAGGAGCTTAGCTGAAAAAGGGAGAAGAGACAGGATAATACCTTGATGGTAGGGTTTAGTGAAAGTTTTTGAAGGATAGAGAAAATGAGGCAATAGAGAAGGAACCAGTAGACAGGGAAAGATTGTTGAACATTAGAGACAGAAGATGATTGAGATTGAGAGAGCAATCTAGTACAGAAAATGGAAGGGGATGGGATCGAAAACACAAGTAGAGGAGTTGGCATAAGCAAGGATAAGGGTCATAACAATCAAAGTCTGGAAGAAAGAAGGGAGAACATGGTGAATGATGTCAAGAGAAGCAAAGGGAGCTCACAACTAATGGCTTTAATTTTCTTGAAGAAAAGGCAAAGAAAGTCCTTAGCTGAGAGGGTAATAGAAGGGGTGGTTTGGGAGGCTGAGGAGAGAAGATTGTCAGTAATGACCATAGCCTAATTCACTAAACTCTCCTGTCCTCTATCCTCCCATCTGATTGCTCATTCTTTGATCTTTTTCTTTCATCTACCACTAAAATATGCATATTCCAAAATGGTCTTTTCTCTTTCTACAACTTCTACATTGCAGTTCTTATCCATTTCCAAGGCTTTAACCATCACCTCTATTTGGACAGCTTCTCAATATCCATCCCTACCTCAGACAATTCCTCTGAACTCCAGATTCACATTTCCAATTATCAACTGAACGTTTTCTTTTGGATTTCTTATTTTTGCCTCAAATACTATGTCTACAAAATCATTATCTATCCTCACTTCTTGTCTTCCATACTTTTACAATTCTCCCAACCATCTGGGAATCTAAGTCATCTTTTAACATGAAGGAGAGGGAGAAGTAGCATTAATCAGTTACAAAGTCCCATTAATTCATTCTTCACAACGTCTTCTGTTCCACTGCACTATCAAAGTCCTAGTTTCAGGCCCTCATAGCCTACTTCAACTATTATAGTCCCTTATTCCTGTAATCAAACATGAATGCTGCTAATGAGATTAATCTTTCTAAATTATGCTTTTAGCACATTTCTCTCCAATACAAAAACCTTTAATTGCTCCCTTTAGAAGAGAAAGTTCAAATTCCTTAGTCTAGCATCCAGGGCCTTTACAATCCCTTTATACTTCCAACTTTATCTTCAAGTATTCCTCTATATAAAACTCTATGCTCTGTCAAACTCAACTGGTCACTGAACACCCACCCTTTGTCTTAATGCTATTGTTCATGTCGTTTTTACCTTTGCCTGAAATGTCCTCCTCTATTCTCCCTTTTTTTACCTTTGCCTGAAATGTCCTCCTCTATTCTCCCTGTGTTTATTATGTATATTTAAACTTTAAATATCATTCAAGGCACAGGTAAGGTCCCATCTCCTTCCTAGACCAATGGGATCTCATCTTCTTCTGAATCCACAGCACTTACTGTCTATGTCTATCATTTGGTAACTAATCCTGCACTTCCCTATAAATCTCTTCCATTACAGTTTCATATAATTTAACTTCTCATTTTTTAATATCTTTTCTTCCTAATTAGGTTGTCAAGCCTTTCATCTCAGGGACTATCATACTTCTTTGTATTCCCCTCCCTGCCGCTACCTGGCAAATAGGAGGAATTCGAATATGTGATTGCTGATTACCACCCAATAGCTTGAAAGCTTCAATGTGGGTATTGTCAGTCCCCTGTCAACAAGCATTTATTCAACACCTATTATGTGCCAGCAAAAGTACACTAAAGTCAACCTAACCTGCTTTTAAAAGTTAGTCTTCAAAGACTGACTAAGGTCTTGTCACTCTCTAAGCACGAATATAAATGAATACAACACTAGGGTCAAACCTTTGTTGCTGTTGTGATCTCCAGTGTGGTGCTCAATCTTTGAACTTCATCTTGTGCCTGGTTTCCTTCTTTCTTCATATCTCTCAGTTGCTTATGCAAATTCATGACTTCCAGATGCATCTCCCCCAGGTCATGTGGATGCTCTTCCTGTAGTGCATTTAGCTGATCTTTCATATAAACTATTGGACAATACAAAATGATGGAGCACCATTACACCCAAAACAAGTTGCTAAGGCAAGTACCACACTTGCGCTCTCATTGTTTTCTCTCTATACCTGAATTTTGTGGATTGAACTCTGTTTTATTCTGAAGTTGTGAGATTTTCGCCTTCAGATTTTGCATGATGCTTTCTAGCTGGCACATATTATTCACCAGAGTTTCACAGTTCTTCCACAAAACATTATTTTCTCCCACAAAAGGACCCCTGGCCTGGAGAGGATGAATGATCTTCTGGTTCTCAGAATCTTCTAAAGGTACTGTAGAAAGAGTCTGAAGACTAATTTTAAAAAAACGGATGTGGCAAAATTAACTCATGTAAAGTTTATTATGCTAGTTTCAGTTATTTTGAAGTCAGCACATGCAGTTATGAAACTGGTTATCATTTGCGCTAAACATTACTAGATAAATTAATGATATTCTTAACACTTCAAAGCAATGCAGAACAAAGGAGCAACACAGTATGATAGACAGAACTTGGAACCCAATAATATCTGGGTTCGAGACCCTAGGCAAATCACTTAACCTCTCTGAGCCTCAGTTTTCTCATCTGTGAAATGAGGATAATAACATCTGCAGCACCTAATTCATGAGGTTGTTGTGAGGCTCAAATAAGATATTCATGAAGTGTTGAGCAAAGTGTTAAACAAATGTGATGTTATTATCATGTGATGAGGGCAAAGGTAGTACAAAATGAATAAAAATCAGTAATTAAAAAAAGACTTTAAACTGATTTATGTGGGAAAAGTTCTATGTAAAGGTTCTAAACTATGTTAAGACTAAAATATAGAATAAAGAAACAGAAGGCAATCCCTATTTGCATTGTACCTGAGATAACATCTTCATGGGAATTTTGAGAAAAGTTTATAAAATAATGCAAGGTTTAAGGTTAGTTATTATAAAATCTCAGTCAAAAGAGACCAATTCAATTTCCTTTTAGAGCCCAACTCCTGGGGCAGCTAGGTGGTGCAGTGGATACAGAACTGGCCCTGAAATCAGGAGGACCTGAGTTCAAATCTAGCCTCAGACCAAACATTTGACACTTACTAGTCGTGTGACCCTGTCACTTAACCCCAACTGCCTAAAAAAAATAAAATAAAATAAAAAAATAAGAGTTCAACTCCTATCTGAAGCATGAGTTACCTCTATAATATCCCCAACAACTGTTGTTAAAACCTCTTGCCACATCACCTTCATTGCTGGTAAAAGCACTATCTCCTGAGGCAGCAGTTCCATTTTTAGGCAGCTACAATTACTAGGAAATTCTTCTTTCAGTGAAACAAGCCCGTCTTCCTGTAACTTCCACTCATTGATCTCAGATTTCCTCTCTAAGACTAAGCAGGAAAGGCTAACTCGTCTTCCACGTGCCAACTCTAAGAACACTTAAGTTCATGGAATCTTAAGAGTTAGAAGGGTCCTTACAGCTCATCTAGCCATCTCCTATAAGAGGCATGAATTCCCCCAATAATAGGTTGTAAAACCTCAGTGTAAAGAACTCATGTGGTAGATAGTAAGCTACCTACCTACTATGAGGTAGTCCCTTCCATTTTTTGGCAGTTCTAACTAGAAATTTAACAGTAAAGCTTCTTAAACAATTTGTATAATACCAAACCACTCGTGTTAATTTTCTATGCTTTTGCTTCTATCATTTGTACATTAGGGGCAGTGAGATGGCACAGTGGATAGAGCGCTGGGCCTAGAGTTAAGAACACCTGAATTCAAATCAAGCACCAGACACTATTTACTAGCTTGGATAAGTCACTTAAATTATTTCTGCTTAGTTTCCTCATCTTTAAAATGGAGATAATAAGAGCACCTACCTCAGAGTTGTAAAGATAAAATGATATAATATTTAGAAAAGCATTTTGCAAACCTTAAAACAATTTATAAATACTGGCTATTTTTTTTAAATTTTTATTATTTCAAGGCAATCGGGATTAAGTGACTTGCTGAAGGTCATACAGCTAGTGAGTAGCTTGTGTCTGAGGCGGGATTTGAACTCAAGTCCTCCTGACTCAGGGCCAATGCCCTATCCACTGCGCCACCTAGCTACCTCAATACTAGCTATTATTATTAGCTCTCACATAGCCTTTTAAAATATGAGTTCATCTCAGGTCCTTCTGTAGTCACATCAGTTTCTATATTTTTTCCCTTTCTTTTCTCACATTTGCAACTGTACTGTTGAATTCCATTCTCAAGCAACTTTTTGAAATAAATTTAGTTTTGGTGTCACACCATGAGATCCTATCTCTTTTCTCTGAATGGCTCTTATTCTTATAAATTTGGATCAGTTCCTTATATATCTTGGAAATGAAGCTTTTATCAGAGAAATTTGCTGTAAATATTTTCCCAATTGATTGCTTCCCTTTTAATCTTAACTTTATCGAATTTGTTTTTGCAAAATGTTTTTAATTTTATGTAATAAAAATTGTTCATTTTATGTTCTATGATCCTCCTTATCTCTTGTTTGGTTGTAAACAATTCTTCTATCAATACATCTGATAAATTATTTTTTCCATGCTTCTCTAATTTATGATGTGATTTCTTTATATCTAGGTCACATGTTCACTTGGTGCTTATTTGGTAGTGGCTATGAGGTGTTGATTTAAAGCTAGTTTCTTCCATACTGCTATCCAGTTTTCCCAGAATTAGACAAGGGGGAGGCTAATGGTGTCATAAGACACCAAGAAATAAAATAAAATTAAAAGAATGAAAAAAACAGAAAAGAATGTGAAACATCTCATCAGAAGAACGACTGAGAAGGGACAATATAAGAATTGTTGGACTACCTGAGAGAATACAATCAAAAAAAGAACCTTGATACAATACTACAAGAAATTAAAGAAAATTGCGCTGAAGTCCTAGAAGAAGGCAAAGCAGAAATAGAAAAAAATCCACTGATTACCACCCAAAAGAATCCCAGGAGGAAAACTTACAGGAATATTATAGCAAAGTTTCAAAGCTCTCAGGTTAAGGAGAAAATATTGCAAACAACAAGATAAAAACAATTTAAATATCATGGAGCTACAATCAGGATTATGCAAAACCTAGCAGCTTCTATGTTGAAGGACTGTAGGTCTTGGAACACTATATTTCATAGATGAAAAGAGCTTGGGTTATGACCAAGGGTAACTTACCCAGCAAAGTTAAGTATAACCCTGAATGAAAAAAAAATGGACATTTAACAAATTGAAAGAATTTCAGGTGTTTGTGACAAAAAGAAAATGGAAAATTTGACATATAAAATCTAGGAGAAATGTAAGGTAAACATTAAAGACCAATTATAAGGGATGAAACAAGGTCAAACTGTTTACTTCTTATATGTGAAAATGTTATCAATACTCTTATGATTGTCATTATCGGGTAGTTTGAAAGAAAGACTTGGGCTGAGCTATGTATGATGGGATGATTCTAAAAAATTATCTCATACAAATGAGACATGAAAGGAAGAACTGATATAGAAGAAGCAAGTGAGGGTGGAGGGCTGGTAGTGCTAGAACCCTACTCTCGAAATGGGTTAGGAGATAGAATGAGGGAGGGACTTAAGGGTTTGTAGATTACTAATTAGTTGGGGGGGAGAGAATAAAGAAGAAAGGTAGATTATGGTGAAGGGTGGGGGGTAGATTATGGTGTAGGGTGGGGAGTAGATTATGATGTAGGGTTGGGGATAGATTATGATGAAGGCGGGATTCACTGATGGATGGGCAGATTAAAGAATAGGAGTGCTAGGTAGCCAGTAGAAGTAAATTAGACTAATGAGGAGGGATAGAGTAAGGCTAGAAGCAAAGTGAGGCAAAATAGGATGGAGGAAAATACACAAGTAATTATAACTTAGAATGTGAATGAGACGAATTTACACATAAAATGGAGCCAGAAAGCAGAATGGATTAAAAATCTGAATTCAACAATATATCCCTTTCAGGAAACACAATATAAAAATGAGAGATACACACAGAGATAAAATGAAGGGCTAGAGCAGAATTTATTATGTTAAAAAAAAAAGCTGGGATAGTAGTCATGATCTCAGACAAAACTTAAAGCTAAAATTGATTTAATTAACAGAGAAAAATAGGTAAACTACACTGTGTCACCAATATTATTCAGTACTGTGTTAGACCATTTAAAATAACTGTACAGTATAAAATAAGTCATACCCCAATTGATCAATGTTCAAAGGACATGAACTGGCAGTTTTTCAATGAAGAAATCAAGACTATACATAATCATATGAGAAAATGCTTTAAATCTTATTGATTAGAGAAATGTAAACTAAAATAACTTTAACATATCATCTTACACCTGCTCTTCTATTGGGGAACAAAGCTGTAGTACATGATTGTGATAGAATACTACTGTGATATAAGAAATGATGAGCTGGTTGATTTAGAAAAACATGGACAGACTTGGATCTATGAAGAAATATGCTACCCACCTCCAGAGAAAGAAATGACATACAGAAATATGCAAAATATATGTATATTTCATATATATGTGTGTATATTTATAGATATGTATGCATATACATTCGCATGAAATTGTAGCCTTCTATAGAGTGGGTGGGAAGAAGGAGGGAGAAAATATAAAATAAAATTGAATTAAAAGTGCACAGCAGAGAACAAAAGAAAACCTAGAAGGAAGCATAGAAAAGCTAGGTTGCTTTGAAAACAATGTATAGGATTTATTACATAGGTTTTCATGAAATGGAAATTTTTTGTTTTATATTGACTCCTCTCGTGTTCTGCTGTGTACATGGAAATGTTCTCTTTTTCATTTCTTGTTTTATATTTAAGTTTAAAATGAATTAAAAAATTAAAAAAAAATTATCTGTTTGTTTTGGTTTATAACAATTGTTTTAATATAAAAATGCTAAATCAATTATTACTGTTCAATACAATCAAGATTTATTTAGGGCTTATTATGTGCAGTGAAGTGTTTTGTGCTAGATGTTATTGTTGGACTAGAAATGATTGATTCACTTCCCAATGACTTCATTAACAATTTCGGTATTCTCAGCTTTATATTCAACATGGAAAATAATCAAGAAATCATTCAATTTGTCCAGCTAGCTACAATAATCTGAAAATATGAAATATATAATTGCTATAAAATCTATGGTATGTTTTCCAGCAATGAATCCTACTCCTCAATTGTTTGACACTATCTTTATAAGAAGAATGCATTTTTGCATAGGAAATTAATTAGATTTAATGTTCCAGTCTAGAAATTTAAATTAAATGGCTTTAATTGCTTTCTCTTCCTTACTGCTTCCCTCCCACCCCAATCCTAGGAATTGCCAAAGAAATAAGGCAAAGTCTCTTACTCCAAGCAGCTTATAATCTAGTTGAGTAAAATATACAAACAATCCCTGCCCCCCTCCTTAAGAAGTTATCAATCAAGATAACAGCTGCAAAATAACAACTGAAATTAAATAGCAAACTGCTAAGTGAATACAGAGTTTAAAAGCTATAAAAGTTAGGGTAGGCTATTTGAGGAAGGTTTCCTGGAAAAGGGGGTTTTGAGACAGATTTCAGGAAAAAAAAATTGATATTTGTGGAGAGGTAAAAAGAAAACATTCTGGGGGCAGCTAAGTGGCACAGCGGGTGGTCAGGACACCTGAGTTCAAATTCAGCCTCAGACACATAATACTCACAAGCTGTGTACTCTGGGCATGTCACTTAACCCCAATTACCCTTACCCTCCCCCCCCAAAAAAAGAAAGCATTCTATACTGGAAGGGGGATGCTTTTAGTAAATTCATGGAGTTGAAAATAAAAAATTTTGTATTTAGAAGATGACAGACAAATGTGTTTTGTGTGGAAAAAATGAGTTGGAATATGAGAAAGAATGAAAAGGTACGAGGGAGCCAGGTTGAGGAGTGAGATGGACAATAAAGAACTACTACAGATTCCTGAAAAGGAGAAGGATATGATGAAAATAGTATTTGAGGAAAAGAGGAAGGAGGGAATAAGTATTTACATGGTGCCTTCTATGTGCCAGGCACTTTTACAAATATCTCATTTTTTCCTCACAACAACCCTGCAAGGGAGGTGCTATTATTATCCCCATTTTACAACTGAGGAAACTGAGGCAGACAGAAATTTTTTTTTTAAGTGACTCGCCCAGGGTCACATAGCTAGTAAATGTTTGAAGTGGGATTTGAACTCAGATCTTTTCTGATGCCAGGATCAGCACTCCACCTATTAAATCAACAGCTGCCCCTGCTGGGGGTGGAGGTGGGGTAGGGTGGGGTAGGAAGCTATAGATTCATTCTATTAAGTTTCCAAGAAACTGGGCTTTCCAACTGCTTCAAGCATTTTTCTCTCCCTCAAAACTTCTAAACACTGTTTAGATTGAATTCCAAAATAAACTATAGCTTTTATTAACAAGGAATGAATAACCAATAAATTTCTACAAACTAAACAAATCTAGCTGATCTCATGTTACCTTTGTCCAGTCAAACCTAACATTATTAGGTCATTCATTAAGGTATTGGACTGCTCTTCTGCTATTTTCATCCTCTTCTGAAGCACAGTGAATGCCTCAGGAGTTGCAGCATTGAGGTTCACTGGGGAGAGGACTGCTCTGGCTGTTGCAATATTCAAATCCATCTGTAATTAAAAAGTGACAACATTCATATTCATTGGACAAGTGACAATTATTTTTGTTAGTTTCTTACTTTCACTTTAACAACATTACACTTGCTTGAAAAAATGTCCTGTACCTTTAGGTTTCTCGGCAACTGTAATGTAGCCATGATATAGACTGCCAAAGCGGCATATAAAAATGGCATACATGGCTGGCAGGTGGATGGCTCAGTGGATAGAGCACCGCCCCTGAAGTCAGGAGGACCTGAGTTCAAATGCGGCCTCAGACCAAACACTTGACACTTACTAGCTGTGTGACCCTGGGCAAGTCACTTAACTCCAATTGCCTTAAAAAAAAAAAGAAGAAAAATGGCATACAAAAAAAGCTAAAAAATTTTATTCTAGTCCAGTCTCCTAATTTTACAGATAAGGGAAAGGAGGCCTAGAGAATTTAAATGAGAGGGACTCAAACTCCAGACCTAGAATTTGTACTGTGATGGTAAAGTCCTTAAGAATGGACATAACAGGGTCATTTGTTGTTCAGTAGACCCAGTGGGCCACAATAGGGCAACAACGACCATAGGATTTTCTTGGCAAGGATACTCGAGTAATTGCCATTTGCTTCTCCATTGGGCAAACAGGTTAGGTGACTTGCCCAGGGTCACACATCTAGTAAGTGTCTGAGGCTGGATTTGAACTCAGGCCTTTTTGACTCCAGGCCCAGTGCTCTATCCACCGAGCTGCCTAGAACAGGGAGGCACCCAAAGTGGAACGATGGCCGTTTATCGAGCGGAAAGAGCCCTGGGTCAGAGTTTCAGGGGCTCACCCTAATTAACTACGACCTTAGTCGGGTCCCTTCCCTCTCTGGGCTTCAGTTTCCTCATCTGTAAGTGAGAGGCTGGCCTTGTCAATCGTCCCTCCCCCCACCCCCGCGGAGCAGGCGAGCCTCCCCTTCCCCCTCACCGCTCCCCGACGTTAAGTGACTCGGCGTCCGCGGGGCCCAGAGTCTGAAGTTCGGGCTCATCGCCACCCTCTCCAAGCCCAGCCGTCCTGAGCCCCCAGGACCCTCACCCCGACGACTGTCGGGTGCTCCTCCGATGGCGACACTTCAGTCAAGCGGATTTCCACGGAGCTTCAAGAACCGCTTCAAACGGACCGCTCTCCTGCAGAGGGGCAGCGCCCATGCGCAAAGCGCAACCTCGGCTGGAGCATCCTGGGAAATGTAGTTCTTCCTCACACGACTGGCCAGCGTCTCCAGAAAAAAGGGAGCAATAGATGCGAAAGAGAGAATGTTGTGCGTGATCCGCGGTGCCCTCTGGGATATGTAGTTTTCTCTCGCTCCTCTCTTGTGGCTCCTTTTTCCTCCCTCCTCAGACACTACTGGTGGTCAGGGGGTGTTGGGCTTCGGATGTTCTGCATGAAACCCTTCCTCTTCCCCTCCAACTGCTAGGGCCTTTCCTCTCAAACTACCATTTTACATGACTAGTTAGTCAACAAACATTTTATTAAGTATATGCACACATGTCTATAAAATATAAATAAACATGTATTATTGTTGTTATTATTATTAAGCTCCTAGGGCTTCTTTGTTACTGTGTGCATATGCAGATATGTCCATAAAATGTAAATAGGCATATATGTTTATTATTAATTTTATATTTATTCCTTCTGTGTTTTTATATGCACTAGTTGTCTCTCCCATCAGAATGTAAGCTCATTGGGAGTAGAGATGGTTTCATTTTTTTGTACTCTGTACCCTTTGCCTAGTACAGTGCCTGGCACCCATAGTAGATTCGAATAAATACTTCTTGATTATTTGATTTATTTAGATGTGAAAGGGGCCTTAGACATCAATGAAATCCAACTGATCTCATTTTACAGAAGAGGAAACTGAGGCCCAGAGAGATGAAGTGACTTTCCTGAGGTCACACAAGTAATAAATAGCAGAGCCAGGATTCAAACCTTGGGCCTCTGAATCCACGTCTTCTACATCCCCCTCTTCACGATGCTCTGTTGCTCTAAGCCAGGAGGTCCTGGCTTTCTGTCTCTTACTCCCCATGTCACACCGGGTGGATCACTTCACCTCTCAGCCTCACTTGTTATTTGTCCTTCGGTCTTGAAGAGGGCTATGACATCAAGAAGGTGATGCCATGACTTGCAAGTGAATTGGATTTAAGTGAGGGATGGCTGTACAAGGTCACCAGCCTCACTTTCTCCTCCAGAGCCATCTGGATTCAGTGGCCAGATATAGATCAGGATGTCTGGAGACGGTCCCCCAGTTTCAGTAAAATGAGGGGTGAAATTGGGTGACCTCTTAGGCCAGTTCTAACATTTTGTGATTCTAGGTACTGATTGTGTTTTGAAGTTTTGCATTTCACTGTCATATGCATATATAGCATTTATATAAATGTGCTATTTATGTAGAGATAAATACAGAACCTGCCGATGCAAAAAGTCTGAAGAAATATTTCTAGTAGTAGGAGGGAGGCTTATTTGGTAGAGCATCTCAAGGCGGATACATACTGCTGGAGAGGGCATTTATCTCCCTCGTCACTCCCAAGTCCAAATATTATGCTCAGAAGGGAAGAGAGAAACAGAGGCTTTGTCCTCTCCTTTTAAAGCAACTTTTGCTGCTCAGCAGACAGTCCTCTTTGACTTCAGGCATCAATTGTGGAGACTTACATGGGAATCTAATGAAGTAACATGTGTAATGGCAGCTAGCACAATGCCTGGTACATAGTAGACTCTTAATAAATGGTAATTCCCTTCCACTTTATAAATGGATTGTTACATTATCTCAGTGCTTAAGTCCTTAAGAATTGAGCCCACCAGTAGCTGGAGCAATACAAAGCTTCCAACCACCTTTATAGCAAGAGACCATCTCCTTGTGATCTACCAGAAGGGAACCAGGAGGGGCAACTAGATGGTGCAGTGGATAGAGTACTGGCCCTAGATTCAGGAGGACCTGAGTTCAAATCCAGCCTCAGACACATAACACTTGCTAGCTGTGTGACCCTGGGCAAGTCACTTAACCCCATTGCCTAGCCAAAAAACAACAACAGAAGGGGACCAGGAGGCAGATGACTTTACACATGTTTCAAGTGATTCTTTCTGTTCCTAATGCAATTATGGGAAACTTGTCCTGTTGTTAATTACCATTCAAAAAAAAATCTAAAACCCAGCCACTACTTTTTTGATGAACCCATTTTTTTTCTTAAAGACACATATTCAGATAACACAAAATAAAACAAAACCACTCACTTCATAAGGAATAGATTAATATTAAAATGAATGAAACCTTTATTCTTGCTGTTCAGTTGTGTCCACATTTGGGATTTTCTTGGCAAAGATACTAGAGTGGTTTCCCATTTCCTTCTCCAACTCATTTTAGAGATCAAGAAACTAAGACAGAGTTAAGTGATTTGCCCAGGGTCACACAGCGGGTAGGTGCCTGAGGTCAGATTTGAACTCTGGGAAATGAGTCTTCTTGACTCCAAGCCCAGCATTCTATCCACTGTACCGCCTAGCCACCCACATTCTTTTACTAGCACACTATAATTGTCACTCACTTAACTGGATAGTTATAAAGAATATTGAAGCTGTTACATATCCAGCAAAGCGACAATTATTTGGGGAGATCTTGGGGGACACCTATCACTCTATTTAAAAAAAACAACTACCCTTTGTAGTTAAAGCACAGTATGTTTTTGATTTTTTTGTGATCATGGAAGAAGCATGTTACCACTCCCAGTGCAATTAATGCAATTCCATCTTCTCCCTTGAGCCTTAGCAGAGAAACACCTCTCTACAGTAATGAATGCAGGCAGATCTCAGATGAGTCATCATTTACTTAGCAACTCAGGACTTGATTGAATTGACCTACTATGCTTACCTTCTTTATTACATCTCTTCTCACGGCACTTCTACTACAAAGAGAGAGTGCACATCAAACCTCAGTTGTAAACTATCTTTATCAATCCTGTTAGTGTGGTATTAAAAGAAAAAATAAAAGCCCTATAAATCATTCAGGAAACCTCAGGCATTTCAGGAGAAGGGGCCTAATAAAGCTGTTAAGGTGAGAACTGAAAAGCATTTCAGTCAATAGAGGGAGCTAATTATACTTCATTATACAGATATTCTGCAACTGATTTTCAATTATCCATAATCATAGGGGAGAAAGTTAACACAAATAATACCTCACAGATAATCTTCCCACTGCAGTTGAACAATTGTGTCACCTTTCTCCTTAAAGAGTTTTTTTTTTTACTAGAAATGCTAACAAGCCGCCTGACTGACTAATTTTAAGATTTCTTTTTTCCTTCTTTCTTATCCATTCAAGTAAGTAATATGACCTAATTAAAATGACGGGAAGGCAAGAAATGGTAAGGAGGAAAAGAAGCTGAGGTGGAGATAAATTAATTCGAAACCTGGATAATCAGCCCCTGAATAGCTGAAAACTGACTAAACAATTTCATTTTAATATCTTAACCCAAAATCTCCAAAATGAAAAGTTCCCTTTATTTTTGTTTTTTGTAAACCCAGTTGATGATTGATAGACCAAGCATTTTCATACTTTTTGAAATTAGAACCCTTTTGAATTGGTTTTCATATTACCAGGGTGAAGTAGGGGGTCCTGAAGGTGGCTAACAAGACACCAATTAAAATGTTTACCCTTTTTCGTGGAAACCCCTGGAGATTCTGTTCAGGAAAACAATTTGAAAACCAGCTCTGCAAGTAATGACTGAAGTGAAAATGTGTCAAACAAAGTCAAACTAGGGAATCATGTCTTTATTTCCTACTGAGATGAACAAGAAAGATATTAAAATTTACTCTCCCACTCTTTCATCCCTTCTTATATTTCTTTCCTCTTGAATTTTGAATTATTATGTAATTATAGGCCAAGAAAAGCTATAATCTTCTCTGAGATACTGAGAGATACTGAATGATTTAAGATGTGCGATTTGCTTAACGTGAATATTACAAAATTATTTACAATAATTTTTCCCATTTTCCTTATAGTAAACTTGTGACTTAAATGAAGCTTTAACCCCAAGAAGCCTCAAGTCTTCACTTCATTAAGGCGTAAGGAAATTTCTAAATTTTTCATTCTAAAATTTTATTCATTCATTCATTCATTTTGGTGCAAATGTTGTTGTCGTTATTGTTTTAATTGGTTCTCTTAGACTCCAGAGCTTACTCTGGAGAAAAATTACTGCCTGTGGTTTCTATTTTTTTTTAAATCTATAACTAGAAAAATTTCAGAGGTAGTCTGTTTTTCTTTTGACTGTTTTATTTTCTTTTTATTCAAAACTTAATAATCATCTGATAAAATGAGCATTTCCATCTACATTGTAGAACAGAATAAGAAGAGTGTACATTAAATTGTCTATCTCCAGTATGGACAGCTTGCTTTTCTTTTTAAGTATGTAAGTTCAACCTGCAGCTTTCCAAGCTGTCCTGCTTGTCTGGGCTTCTTTTTGGCTTAAGGAATTAATAATTTACTGAACATAATTGGTTGTTATTTCCCTCTAAGGAAATGCAAGTTATTTCTTTATATTCTTTGCTTAAGGTCAAAAACTTCGCGGGGGACTCTAACTATTTCTGTCAAGATCTGAGAAGAGCAAGCTCTCCAGGGTCATCTCATCTGTCGTATAATGCTTCTCAGATTGTGTCTTTTAGACTCATCAGCTGAAATTGTTGGTCATTCAACATTCTTCCATTCAACAAACATCAGCTGTGTCTGATTCTTCTGATAACATTTGGGGTTTTCTGGGCAAAGATATTGGAGTGGTTTCCCATTTCCTTCTCCAGCTCATTTTACAGGTGAAGAACTGAGGCAGACAGAATTAAGTGACTTGCCCAGGATCTCACAACTAGTAAGTGTCTGAGGCCAGATTTGAACTCAGGAAGATGAGTCTTCCTGGCTCCAGGCACAGCACTTTATCCATTGCATCGCCTACCTGGTAATGTCACCTAGACATTTTTTTAAAAATTTATTTTTTATAGTTACTTTTTAAAATTTATTTTTAGTTTTCAACATTCACTTACGCAAGACTTTGAGTTCCAAATTTTCTCCCCATCTCACCCCTCCCCCCACCCCAAGATGGCATGCATTCTGTATGCCCCTTCCCCTAATCTGCCCTCCCTTCTATCTCACCCCACCTTTGCTTATCTCCTTCCCCTTTTATTTTCTTCTAGGGCAAGATAGATTTCCATACCCCATTTCCTGTATTTATTTCCCAGTAGCATGTGAAAACAAATTTTTTTAACATGTGTTTTTAAAACTTTGGGTTCCAAATTTTCTCCCTTCCTCCCTCCCCACCCACCCTCATTGAAAAGGCAAACAACTCAATATAGGTTATATGTGTGTAGTCATGCAAAACACTTCCATAGGAGTCATGTTGTGAAAAACTAAGTATATTTCCCTTCATCCTATCCTGCCCTCCATTTATTCTATTCTCTCTTTTGACTCTGTCCTCCTCAGAAGTGTTTGCTTCTGATTACCCCCTCCCAATCTGCCCTCCCTCTATCATCTCCTTGCTGTCTTGTCCCCTGCCCCCCCACCTCATTTTCCTGTAGGGTAAGATAGATTTCCATACCCAATTGAGTGTGTATGTTATTCCCTCCTTAAGCCAAATCCGATGAGAATAAGATTCACTCATTCTCTCTCATCTTCCTCTGTTTCCCCTCCACTCTAAAAGTCTTTTCTTGTCTGTTTTATGTGAGATAATTTACCCCATTCTACCTCTTCCTTTTTCCTTCTCCCAATATAATCCTCTTTCACCCCTTAATTTTATTTTCCAGATATCACCCCTTCATCTTCAACTCACCCTGTGCCCTCTATCTATCTATCTATATATACATACATATAATTTTTAGCCTCTAACTACTCTAATACTGACAAGGGTCTCATGAGTTATAAATGTCATCTTTCCATGCAGGAATGTAAACAGTTCAACCTTAATAAGTCTTTTATGATTTCTTTTTCCTATTTACCTCTTCATGTTCCACTTGAGTCTTGTACTTGAAAATCAAATTTTCTATTCAGCTCGGGTCTTTTCATCAAGAATGCTTGAAAGTCCTCTATTTCACTGAATGACCATTTTTTACCCTGAAGGATTATACTCAGTTTTGCTGGGTAGGTGATTCTTGGTTGTAATCCTATCTCCTTTGCCTTCTGGAATATTATATTCCATGCCCTGGTCCCTTAATGTAGAAGCTGCTAAATCTTGTTATCCTGATTGTGTTTCCACAATACTTGAATTGTTTCTTTCTGGTTGCTTGCAATATTTTCTCCTTGACCTAGGAACGCTGGAGTTTGGCTCCAATATTCCTAGAGTTTTCCTTTGGGGATCTCTTTTAGAAGGTAATCAACGGATTCTTTCAATTTCTATTTTGCCCTTTGGTTCTAAAATATCAGGGCAGTTTTCCTTGATAATTTCTTGAAAGATGACGTCTGGGCTCTTTTTTTGATCATGGCTTTCAGATAGTCCAATAATTTTTAAATTCTCTCCTGGATCTATTTTCCAGGTCAGTTATTTTTCAATAAGATATTTCACATTGTTTTCTATTTTTTCATTCTTTTGGATTTGTTTTACAGTGTCTTGATTTCTCATAAAGTCACTAGCTTCCAATTGCTCCATTCTAATTTTTAAGGAAGTATTTTCTTCAGTAAGCTTTTGGACTTCCTTTTCCTTTTGGCCAATTTTGCTTTTCAGGGCATTCTTCTCTTCATTGGCTTCTTGGACCTCTTTTGCCATTTGGGTTAGGCTATTTTTTAAGGTGTTATTTTCTTCAGTATTTTTTTGGGTTTCCTTTAGCAAGCTGTTGACTTGTTTTTCATGATTTTCTTGCATCACTCTCAGTTTTCCCTCTACTTCTCTTACTTGCTTCTCAAAATCCTTTTTGAGCTCTTCCATGGCCTGGGACCAATTCAGATTTTTCTTGGAGGCTTTGGATGTAGGAGCGTTGACTTTGTTGTCTTCTTCTGGTTGTATATTTTGATCTTCTTTGTCACCAAAGTAAGATTCTATGGTCTGACTCTTTTTGCTCTGCTTGCTCATGATCTCAGCCAATTACTTGAGTTATAAACTCTTTGTTAAGGTAAGGGTCTGCTTCCAGTGTGGAGAATGTACTGTCCCAAGCTTTGGGGTTTTTGTGCAGCTGTTTTCAAAGACACTTCTAGGGACCTGTAAATTTTAAGTTCTTCCAAGGTGATATGATCAAGGGCGAGGTGTTTATTTCTTTCCTGGCCTGTGCTCTGGTTTATAAGTGACCACAAGCACTCTTTTCTGTCTTGGAACTGTGAGGAGGATTCTCTCTTCACAGTCCCTACAAGCTCCCTCATTCCAGTGCTCCTCCTCGCCCCAGGACCACCACCCAGAACTGTGACCCAGATCCAAGCATGGGCAAAGCAAGAGAATCCTGCACTAGCAGAGAGCTCCCAGCAATCCCCCTCTGATCAGCCACTCAATTCCCCCTCAGTCTGTGGGCTAGAAGCTCAGGAAGCAGCCACTGTCCCAGGGCTGAGCTTGGGGAATGGGGCTGGGACCCCACGCTTCTCTCTCTCACCACAGACATAGACTTTTCCCACTGACATTCTAAGTTGTCTTTGGTGTTCATGGGTTGAGAAGTCTGGAAACCACCACAGCTGCCCACGATTCAGTCCTCTGAGGCCTGCTCCAGGTTCGCTGAGGCCTGCCTTGCCTGAGAGCCCACACTGAACTGTGCTCCTCTACCCACTCTGTGTGATATACCTTTCCAATCAACCATCCAGGCTGTCTTGGGCTGTAAATTTGTTTCACACTGTCTTTTTGTGGGTTCTGCTGCTTTAGAATTTGTTAAGAGCCATTTTTTTTTATAGGTATTTGGAGGAGTTTGGGGGAGAACTCCAGCAAGTCACTGCTTTTACTCCACTATCTTGGCTCCACCCCCCACCTAGACATTTATCAAGACCTTGATATGTACAAAGCACTGTGCTAAGCACTAAATAAGATACAAAGAGAAATGACAGCCCTTGCCCTCAAAGAGCTTACAATCTGATATATAAATGACTACAATATAATGCAAAAAAAGATGCTAAGCCTATAAGAAATGAATAAAGTACTGTAAGAATACTAAGGAGGCAAAAATTATTTCTAGTAAGTTGTCTGTCATCAGTCATTCAACAAATACTTTAAAAAATTATAATCTGTCCCTCCTTTCTCCATCTCTAAATGAGCAAATGAAAAATAAAAATCTCATTCCAAACATGCATAACCCATGCAAACACGTTCCTACATGGGCTATGGCTGGAAATGAATGTTTCTCTTTGTATTTTAAGTTCATCACCTGGCTAGCAAGATGTGAGTGACATGTTTCATCTTTAGCCTTTTGAAATGATTATTGATCATTGCACTGATGAGAGTTCTAAAGTCTTTCAAAGTTTCAAAATGCATTTTTTAAGAGCTTAGTATGTGCCAGACGTTGTGCTAAGTATTGAGGATACAGAGAAAGATAAAAATAGTCCTTGCTCCCAAGAAAGCTTACTTTCAAATGTGGAGAAAGGCTACCTCTCCTTTGTAGATCTAGCCTAAGAGTAAGCTAGAGTTGTGATAATGTCCCTGCTACTCTACCCCACAAACTCTATAGATTAAATACCTTTATTCGGGGTAGCTAGGTGGCACAGTGAATAGAGCACCGGCCCTAGAGTCAGGAGGACCTGAGTTCAAATCCTGCCTCAGACACTTGACACTTACTAGCTGTGTGACCCTGGGCAAGTTGCTTAATCTCATTGCCTAGCCCCTCCCAAAAAATTACCTTTATTCTCAAGAAAGGTGACATTTAGCAGGCAAAGGGAATAGGAATTTGCATGATTAACAAAGTTATCAACTGTGGTCGTATATACTAGCAGTCATGCTGCTGGTGAAGTTAGAAGCTCTAGCCCTGCAGTAAATAATAAGATATATACCCATATATGTGTATATGTATATGTATGCATGTGTGGCTATGTATCTCCATTTGCTGGCATTAGCGACAATATAATATGACAAGCATTGCCTCTCTTTTGAACAGCACCCCACAAGCCCCCAAATTATTTCTCCCTTCTCTGATTTCTCATAATGCAGGGCACAGGGATGGGGAACCTGTAGCCTTGAGGCCACAGGTGGCCCTCTAGGTTCTCAAGTATGGCCCTTTGACTGAATTCAAACTTCACAGAACAAATCCTCTTAATAAAAGAATTTGTTCTGTAAAACTTGGACTCAGTCAAAAGGCTGCACAAAGGACCTAGAAGGCCACAGGTTCCCTACCCCGGAGGCTAGACTTTGCCTTTGCACTTATTTTATGCCTTCTCATATGAGTTACTTTCACCCTTGTCCTCTCTTCCCATTATCTATTCTCTCCTTCCCAAACACCCTCTCCTCCTCTTGTAAGGTCCTTAAGAGCAGATCTTTTATTGGGTTTATATCCTAAACACTTTGCAGATGGTAGATGCTTAACAAATGTGTGTTGCATTGAATTGGATGAACAATTCTGGAAACCTAGTATGTGTCTTACACTGTTACCATTTCCTTTTGAAATTATCCATTAATGGGTATTATGTCTAGCACTCTGGCCAAGCAAAGTTAAATAGTATCAGCTTGGGCAGAACTTAGTTAATAAAAGTTTGTAAAGTACTTGAAGGATGAATATGAACTACAAGGAATATGTTGTGATATTATTAGTGTTGTATTTCTTAATGACCCAGACTGTTAATATGTGATTCATCATGGCTTCCTACACCCCCCACCTCCTACCAAAAAAACCCCAACAAAACCCTCTGTTGAAGGATGGAGTAGTTAGTGAGCGAAATATTGGTTTATGACATTAAGTGAAGCTTTAAATATTATTTCTTTTTCTGTGGTCATGGAAGAAATAACATCTCTTGAAAACAAAACTTGCTAAAAAATACATAAAGAACTGTTTTGATAGGTGTGTACCTAATGAATGTCTTTTTCTTTCCCTTGTAGGATAGGTATTCCCTGAAATGAATCAAACTACTCCAGACTGCAGTGCTCAAATGATTCATTCATTCATCTGCTGAGGACATAATGCACTGAGATAAATAACAGACCAATACCAAAACGCAAATGCTTATCGTCCCAAAGGCAAAACATTTTTTAGGGAAGTGAGAATGATAGAGATCAAACTAATATTTCACCCACTTGATAACTGCAATTTAAATGAATAAGTTACACATTCTATTTTCTGGTTTCTAATTGTTCTGTGTACCTTTGCAGATTTTTCTTAAGTAGAACTCAATATGTGGAATCAAGTATAAGGGGAATTGATCACCAGACCTATGCAGGAATGGAAAACCTTAGAGGTTCTATGTGGAACGAAGTTTGCAAAACTTTCTGCCCAAAACAGTTCTGGATAAATTGGAGAATCTTATATTTATATTTCCTATCAAGGTAACCTTCATAGACCTTTAGAATATATGACCAAGTACTATCTATAGAACATTTACTTTTAATACCAGTATTCCAATGGAGCTTATCTTTTAATGAATGAAAGTGAGGCAATAGTCGTTTGGCAAAAGGGCAGCTTGTTTGACATCCAAAATGAACTTTAAATGACATCTTTTAATGGATTGATAGATCTAGCTTACAAAGAGGAAGTGGGTCATTTTCCCTACAAAACAGAAAATCTATACTCACAGTGGTTTCTCCTTTGTACCTTCTATAATGCAAAATAGAAGAGCTTTCAGAGTAGCAGTTTTAGTTAGACATATTGACAACAGAAAATGAAGGTTACATATAGCCCTTGAGTCTAAAGTGTCTCTCCAAACCTTTGAGATCCCAGCTGGTTTTAATTTTCTACCCCCATGCACCCTCTTCTTGGAAAGCTTCCTGGCTTCTCAAAATAACTATTCATGGAAAATACTCTCTTTAGACAGAGTCCTGCTAGAACATAACATGTGTCCAGTCCTTGCCTTCTTATATACAGTAAACTCCTAAGGTTAGTGAAACTTTTGCTTCATGAGTTTATAGGAAAAAAAGTTCACACTTATTTTCTTTTACCCAGCAAGGAAGATTGCTTCTTAAAAGATGTCTTTGGTTCACATAGGAATTTATTTATATACTTATTATTCCCTGGGTTTTTAAAAGTACAGAGATCTTTCTCTTTCTCCCTTCTTTTGTTCTCTTTCACCATACCATGTGCCCTCATGCCAGCTGATGTCACATTTCTCAGACTCCATTCTCAGTAATCACAAAAACTGGATACTGTATCTACTGTCATTAAGATTCCAGACTTGATTGAGATCCTGCTCCATTGAATTACTATTCTTCACATGAAACTTCTGTTTCATGCACTGTTATTACTTCTAGAACTTTGATTCAACGGACCATTTTTGGAGGAAAGAACTCGTAGAAATGTGTCCAAGAATATTCCAAAGCTTCTTAGCATCTAAAGTGAAAGTAACTCAGACTTTGGCACTGATTCACTTTATGTGCAAGGCAATTTGTATTTTAGTTTAGTAAGATTCTGATTTCTTGTATCCTCAAATTTCTTTTCCCAACATTTTCTACTTGTACTATAGCAGCATTGTTTTTCTGGAGTAGGATTGGCAGTTTATAGAAATGTTTGAGTCCTCCCACGTTTCTCCACTCCTTCTTTTCTGAGGTTGTCCATTTCCAGTGTGGGATGGTTTGCATATCATAAATTTGAACAACAGCAGTGCATGTAGGAGGTATTGGCTTAAGCAAAGAATTTAAAGGCAGAATGTATAATAAATGTATAATAAAGTTGTTCCACTTTTTAGGTGATAACCAAGGAAACATATGGCTGGGGCACACAGCCTCCTGCTTAACCCTCAAAGCAGACATGTAGTAGTATTTCCTCTGACATTTGTAGCCACAGGGCACTAAGAGTACCTCTAGTAGAGCAAGAAGGTAAATAATAAAAAGAGACTTGGATTTGGAGTACCTGAAACCTTTCCAGCATGGTAGAATACCTCAGAACCTGTGCTCTGCTGGTCCAGCCTTCAAGAACCCAGGCTCACTTCTCTACTGGAATAAGGCATCACAGTGGAGTCTTACGGAAGACTTTATATAGTGAGCTTTGAGGTTACAAAGGATCATCCTTGCAAAACAGTGCCCCATCCCCCCCAAAAAAAATTACTGTAAGAGAGATAACATAAGTACTTTGGTACTTGTTTTACAGATTGTAAACTCAGTTGAAGCTCAGAGAAGTTAAGTGACTTGTTTATGGTCACATAGATATTAAGTGGAAGAGTCAGAACCTCAACTCAAATACTCAGATACAGACACAATACTCTTTCCACTACACTATTCACAAATTTCCTCATGTGTGAAAATAGAAAAACAATACTTCTACTACTTGTCCAATAGGGTTAGTGTGAGGATTGCACTAAAAAAGGATATAAAATGCTTTTAAAAACATAATTTTTTAAATCAAATTTTTAAATTTAAACTTAATTTAAATTTAATTAAATTTAATTAATTTAATTTAATTTAATTTAATTTAAAATTTTTAAAATAAATATAAGCCAATATTATTAGGTAACCTTGTGATAACTGATTTAGCCAATATGACCTATTTGCTGCATTGGAGAAGGAGAAACACTTAGGCAGGGAGATTAATAAGAAGGTTATTATGGTAATCCAGGCAAGAGGTAATGAGAAACTGAACTCAGGTTAGTGGCCATGTGAGTAGAAAATAGGAGGAAGATGCAAGAGACGTCAAGGAGATAGAATTGATAGGATTTGGCAAATGATTGGAAGCGAGGGAAGGAGAGTGAAGAGTAAGATATGATTTTGTGATTGGAAACCTGGGAAGGTGGGAGGATGGTATTGTCCTCAACAACAGAAATGTCCAACCTAGATCCCATGGTCAGCCTTCTTTAATGTCTCCCTCATTCTCACGCTGTACTCCCTTTTCCCTTTAATCTTTTGCCATGCTCACCCCTGTGCCCAACCCTAGATTACGCCCACCCAAATGCTTTTTCTATTTTTGCTCCTAAACCACAGAGCATTGCCGGAGAAAATTATAGATTGTTACTTACCTGGTCAGCTGTAAATCTGTGCTGTATAACTGCAACTACTTAACTGTTCTATTATTCATCCTTTGTTGATTCCTCAAATTTTATTATATCTGCTATTCTAAAGTTTCTCCACCTTTCTCAATTTTTTCACTAGGTAAAAATGACTCTTCTTAATGAGTTGATTAGATATAACCTCCTTCATTTTTTTCCTCTCTATCTCAACATAGCTCTAAATCTCACCTAACCTCTCTTTCCTTTCTCCCCTCTAATGCTAACCCCTCTACTTGAAATCTTGACTCTATCCTCTCTTACTTCTTCTGTAAGACTGCTACCTCAATCACTGACTTTTTATTCACCATCTTCAGTCTCTTCTTCACTGATTGCTGTGTGTGTATATGCATGTGTGTGTATACATATTTTCTTGAAAAATAACAAAACAAGACAATTCTCCTGGTCTTGTTTTCCAACTATTTGCTTGGAAGCAGAGTAGGCAACCACTAGATGCAGAGAATAGAGACCTCTACACTTTAAGGAGTAAGAATCCTCATCCTTAACCTTTCTGAATCCAACCAATAAGAATCCAGTCATCACGAGCAAGTTATGGAAGGTACAGATCACTGAGGAGAAACCATTGTTACTGGGAGGCTGAGTTAGCTACCTGAATTCTCTTGGTCCAAGAATAGACTTATTCTGTGGCACCTATGGCACCATCACTTTCACTGTCTATAGCATCCCCAAACCCAAGCAGCCAGTGATATTCACCTACTAAATTATAAGACTTGCTTTCAATCACTGTTTCAATTCAGGGGCATGTAGGATATTGTCCAGAGCTTTGAGTTCATATGAACTCCTCCAGCATTGAGGAAGGGACACTTGTGCTCCCTTTGGGGTACTGGTATCTGTCTCTGGACCAATTGGAAGACTTGTTTTCTTGTATCCTGTAGTATTTAAAATGTCTCCACTGTAGTTGGAATTGCAATTGGAGCTAGAATTTCTACTGTCTCAATGGCTCTTTCACAAGCAGACAGAGAGATGTGACAGATTCTATACGGCGATGACTTTGACCTTTTGATTTCCACCCTAACCTTCACCTCTAATGTGTGTTATCCCCCCCTTCCCTCAAACCCTTGGAGAGAGATTCTAACATCTCTTAGGGACCCAGACTCCTGATTTCTCATTCCTGGATTGTCTCCCTATTTTGGAGGAAGACTTACTCCTTGTTCTAGGAACCTTCAGATGAAGGAAGAGAGGCTACTGCACCCCAACTCAGATTCTTCTTTTCTATCTCATCCTGAGATATAATAAATATATATAATATAAATAGATATAATAAATGATAATAAAGGCATCTGAAGGACCCCTTGAGAATGGAGTTACTAATTCTGATTCTGATTAATCCTTAGTTCAGAAGATACAGAAGTAGAAGTGGACAGTAGAGAGTGTGAATGAACGTGTAGGGAACAAGGCTAGTATCAGGAGCTAGAGTAGGGCTACATCAACCCTAATAATTATCAGTTTTTATGGAGAATGGGGTGGTGGCCAGATCAGGGCTGTGATGCTTGGAACTTGGCATGAAGGGTGGTGAATGCCCAGGGAACAGGATTAAGTACCTTGGGGCCTCTGACCACATTATAATAGAAGGGAGGTTACCCCTTTGAGGGCCTCTTGTCCCCCACAATCCCCCTTATAACAATAAACTGTGTAGACAAGGAAAAAACCTCCACTTAACCCTCATTTCTCCTTGAGCTGTAACTATTGATCTCTATCCTTATACAGTTCAACTATTGGAATAAATGCTGTATTCTTGACACCTCCACAGCCTCCTGGCCTATTTCCTCCTCAGCTCCCAGGAATCTCCATGACTCTACTGCACTGATTCTCTCAAATCAGGAAATCAATTGCCTTGCCTCAGTACTTTTCTTCCTTGATTTCTCTAGTTAACCTTTCACACTGCCTCCCCCCGCCCCCTTTCTGGAATTATTCCCTGTAGTTTCCATGACATTGTTACTAGTTGTCCTCCTACCTCTATTACCATTCCTTTGTGTTGTTTGTTGGGTTCTCTTCCTTTTCCCATCCCTAAATGTTGTTGTTGTTTCTTCTTCAACCTTGAAGAGGACCATGACATCAGGGAGGTGATGCCATGACATGAAAGGGAATTGGATTTAAGTGAGGGAGGGCTGTGCAAAGTCACCAGACTTACTTTCTCCTCCAGAGCCATCTGGGTTCAGTGGCAAGATATAGATCAGGATAACTGGAGATGGCCCTTCGTTGCAGTGGGAGTCATTGGCCTTTTTAAGCTAAGCTCTTTAACAGATCTCAGTTTGACTGAGGCAGCACCCATTCAGTGATTAAGGCTAGGTAAGAAATGAAGGAGAAGGGGCAGCTAGGTGGCGCAGTGGATAGAGCACTGGCCCTGAGTCAGGAGGACCTGAGTTCAAATCTGCTCTCAGACCAAACACTTGACACTTATTAGCTGTGTGACCCTGGGCAAAGACACCTAATCCCCAACTGCCTAAAAATTAAAATAAATAAATAAATGAAAGAGAGAATGGTCTCTTTTACCTAGTCAAAAAAAAATCAATCTGAAAGTGGTCCATAGTACCTGTCAGAGACTACAGTAGTTGATAGATGAGTCCCAAAAGAATTGATTCATAATTACAGTTATTTATAAGGAGGTGTCAATAAAACAAGTCTGAGTGAAAACAACTTCTCAAGGGAGTTATCAGAAACAAAGCCAACAGGTCAGTCCAAGAATCATTAGTGGAAAACTATGAAGTTGGTATGATTCCAGGTAAGTAAATGAGCTCAAGAACTGGAATAAAAACCATGTTTCAGAGAAGAAAATTTTTAAAAATAAGGAGCTTATATTGAAGAATCAATAGAATACTGGCCTACACTCAATGGTAGTCCCACAGTGTCCCTTTACAGATCTCTGTATGTTTTTATAAGGCTAATTGTCATGAATGCACATGTGGTTCTGGTTCTGCTACAGTTATTGCATGTAAGTTCACATAAATCTGGGTATATTTCCATTTATTCTTCATAGTTTGTGATATTATAATATTCTATAGCTGTAATATACCCAGCCATTTGCAAATTTCATAAGCTTATTGTTTATGACTTCTTCCAAGTAGCCAATAAAAACACTGAACAAAAGAGAACAAAAGGCCAAGTCTTTTGGCCCTCTATTAAAGACCTATATGTGAGTTGACTGCATAATCTGAATAATATTCTTTCTTTACTTTTGTAAAAGTCAGGAAAATATTTGCCCATCTCTAGCCCTGTGGCCTTTCTATTTTCCTGTTCTCTTATTTTTCAAAGCTCTTTTACTATTCAGCAATCCTATCTGTAAGTTCTTCCAGTATCCTGGGCTACACCTCTTGTATAGATATCACTCCTGCTTTATAGTAGTCATGTGGCCACTCTCTGGCCACTGGCCACCTCTCCCCCTCCCACATAGAACCCTGTCATAATAAAGACGATTGGTTAAATAAAATAAATCAACACATTTGCCTTGTATGACAATATATGAATCATTTTGCACCCATAACCCCACAACCTCTCTGCTGAGAAGGGGAGGAAATACCTATGATAAAGATTGGTTATTGCATTAGTTACAAGTTCTGTTCCACTTAGCTAGGTGGCACTGTGGATAGACCACTGAACTTGGAGTCAAGAACTGTGTAACTGAGCAAATAATTTAGCCTCTCTCTATCTTGACTTCCTTATCTGTAAAATGAGGAATAATGGCATCTATCTTGCAGGGTTGTTGTGAGGATACAATGAGATAATATTTGTAAAGTGATTCACAAATCTTAAAGTGCTATATAGCTATTAAAGTGCTAGATAGCTGTTATTATTATTCTGCTGTCTTATGCTCTTCATTTTGTTTACATTATTGTGACATGTAAATCACGGACAATAAGTTGGGTGCAGAATTAATGAAACGGAAGAAAGTTTGGATTGTCTGAAGGAAACTGAAAGGCTCCTTTAATGACCCCAAACTTCTCTCTCCCCCCAAAAGCTCATAATTTGATGCCTGCTGCTATTGTGGTATAGTTGTGAGTTATGAAATACTATTTTACACTATACCCTCCAAAGGAATGAAAATGAGTATTTCTCAGAGGATAATGGAAAGGTGCATTATAGATATGAGCAGACCACAACATATAACAAATAAGGAACAGTAAAGAAGAAGCAGAGTAAAAGATGCAATCAAAGAAATGTATCGTCATTAAAAACAAGATAAGCTGGTAGTGTAGCGAGGATGGATAATTGATGAAATCCCATGTTTGGCATTGGTATCATTGCAAGAGAAAGTGAAGAAGGCTTATCAGCATGTTAGATAAACTCTTTATGCCAAACTTGCAGGAGGACATGGATAAGAAAGGCACAGATGGGGTAGACATGGGTGAGTTGGAATATGCATTGTTAGGGAGTATATACACATTAAAGAGCTCATAGATCTATTTGAATATTTTAAGTGTTGTGGCCATTGCATAAATTACTCTTTTGTTCTCCTTATTTTTCTCTGTATCAGTTCATATAGCTCTTCCCAAGTTTCTCTCAATTCCTCATATTTGAAATTTTTTGTGGCACAATATTATTCTATTATATGAATATAACATGATTTGTTCAGCCATTTCCCAACTGATGAGCATGCATTTTGTTTCCAGTTTCTTGACACCTCTAGAAGTGTTTTAAATATTTTTGGATTTTAGAGACTTTTCTCTCTATTTTTGCCTTTGTTTTTCTTATGATATGTGCTAAGTGGTGGTAATTACTGGTTCAAAGAGTACATGCAGATTAATGATTTTTCTAGTATTGTTCTAAGTAGTTTTCCAAGTCATTTGGACAAATCCACAATCTCACCAATAGTGCGTTTATGTGTTGGTCTTCACATATACCTTCCAAAATTGATCACCATGAGATTTTTTTCATTTTTCAATATCATAGGCAGAATAGTTTATGCATATAATTTATAAATAAGTAAACATATTGGAGGTCACCCATGTAGACAATGAATAGAGTTTCTAAGGGAAGGCAGAGGAAGAGTTGAAAAGCCAATAGATTATGGTTGTATAAAGGGATTTCAGAATGTTCAGCAACTAGCTCTTTGAAAAAAAAGTATGAATGACAAACTTTCAAGTTTAATCTTCATTATTGCCATTTTCTTTATCACTTTTTAAAGTCTAGACAATCAATAAAATGATAAAAAACCTAAATAAATATACACATATTGGGGATGCATGATCGCAATTTTTTAAAATTTTGTTTTATAATGGGGTACATGAACAAAAATATTTTAAGACCACTATTTTAGAAGACTGGTAAAACTACAGGGACTCTAGTTTCAAAGAATATTTATTTATCTTTTAAGAAACACTATTGGGACAGCTAGGTGGTACAGTGGATACAGCTCTGACCTTGGAGTCAGGAGGACCTGAGTTCAAATCCCACCCCAGACACTTGACACTTACTAACTGTGTGACCATGGGCAAGTTGCTTAACTCTGATTGCCTCACAAAAAAGAAACACTATTATGAGTCTGGCTGGAAGAATTAAGGAAGTTGTAAAGCTTATAGCTTTGAAAGTGTTTAGATCTGCATGTCTTTGATTCTATATGATTCTTTTATGTGGCTGTTGACAGTTTTCATTTCTTCTCTGAAAAATGGCTATTTCATATCCTTTGGCCGCCTATTTATTGAAGAATGATTGTTGGGAGAATAGAAAAAAGGCCAGAAAGGAGGCAAGATAGTCAGAATATCTTTGAAAGCCACAGGCTAATCTTTTACATACTTAGAAAGGCTACAGGCTAATCTTTTATATATTTAAAAAGAAAAGTCAGGTATAAATAATAGAAATTGAACTTTCCTGTACAATCTTGTTTTATTCTGTTCTACTATGTGTAAGTAAATGCCCATTTTATTTGGAGTTTGGTAAGATTGGAATACAAATAAAATTAATTTTACAAAAGAGAATGGATCTTGGAGAAATTGTAGTTTACAAATTCTGTTACATATATGTAAACACTAGAAATCATTGTGGCATGTCTATGTTCATGTCTGTGTCTATATCTTTTTCTACATCTGTATTTCTATACGACTGAAATGACCGAACAACAAAAATACTTGCATCTACATCTTTATCTATATGTATAGCTATAGCTATATATATATATATACATATATACATGTCAACATCTAAATCAATATATGTACATATATTGATAAAATATGTGCATCTATAGATGTATACATGCACATGTGTATGTAAGTATAATATATATCTACAAATCTATATTTGTCTATATATCAATTTGTACCAATCAGTCAGGAGATAGTATGTTTTCTCATGGGTCCTTTGGAATCGTGGTTGGTCCTTGCACTGATCAGTGTTCTGAAGTATTTCAAAGTTGTTTGTCTTTACAATATTGCTATTTACAAATTGTTCTGCCCTATTTATAAATGGTTCCTTTTAGTTCATTTTGCAACAGAGCAATGTGAAGAGAGGAAAGCCTTTAAGGTAGGGTTTTACTCTACTGAGACAAATGCTGGTTTAGAATTGACAAAAAAAACCCCAACAAAATAAGGCTGTTAATTTTTCACACCTTTCAGTCAATTATGTGATAGTAAAGGAAGGGGAAGGTAACAAACCTTAAGCACCTACCATGTGCTGGGCACAGTGCTAAGCACTTTACAAATATTATCTTACTTGAGATTCACAGCAACCCTGAGAGGTAGAGGCTAGTGTTATTCTGATTTTTACAGTTGCAGTGATTGTTATGGTCATTTGTTTGCTTTTGCTTCTTGTGAGAATTGCGATGTGAGATAACAAAGCATCCCAAGAAATGTTACTTCTTATTGCACTTGGGTACCTGATTAACTTGACTCCACCAACTGAATTTCTTTGTCTGAATATGGAAAAATAATTAATGCGTGGGAAGTATGAAAAATGTATGTATTATTTCTTTCCAGCTCAGACTGGAAATAATATTTGAAAAGGTCCTGCTCTATTTAATAGTAGACTTGCTCTGAAATCTGTGTGTAAGGAAGGGATGCAATAAATGCTCTGCTACATGACTGCTCATTGTAAGAGACTAATCAAAGTGAATTATAGTATTATATGCCAATCACACCAGTAATCTTTGCCTGTTCCCTTCTTTGCTTGCTGTGTTAGGTATTCTAAGCAAGATTTATTTAATTATGAAAAGACTGAATACTGGCAATTGTTAGAGTATTAACTTAGCACTTGTAGTGAAATTCTTTTACTAGAGAAACTATAATCTAAGAACAGAAGCCAACCATCAAACAAGTGATAAAACTTCATGACTGTTTCATATTCCTAAACTTTTTATTGTGGCCTAAGATAAACGTTTGTTTTCATAATTTCTACATCTGGTTATATGAAGCTTAACAATTAGTTTCATTCCTACCTACACTTTATATTGTATTCAAGTGCTTTCTCTTTGTGTGGTTGGTTGTTACTGTATCTACCAACTAGAAGTGGACATTTCAAAATTTATTTATTTATTTGTTTTTTGTTTTTTTAGGCAATTGGGGTTAAGTGACTTGCCCACGGTCACACAGTTAGTAAGTGTCAAGTGTTTGGTCTGAGGCTGGATTTGAACTCAGGTCCTCCTGACTTCAGGGCCGGTGCTCTATCCACTGTGCCACCTAGCTGCCCCTAAAGTTTATTTTTTTTCAGTTAATTAAAAAGCATTTTACTATGAAACAAAGGGACTGTAGAGAGCTCATACATCCCTATCTTTATACTCACACAGCCACTATCCTAGCTCAAGAGGAAAAGTGTGAAGTAGCTGTTGTGGAGACTGTGACAGGGAGTCAGTCATGGAAGAATAAAAGGAGAGAGTACCTAGTTAAGAAAAATAAATAAATAAATGAATAATGTGAATCATGCAGTATGGGTAGATCTTAGGATACATCAAGGGAAATAGTGTTAGTTAAATCTGAGAAGTTAGTCTGGAGCTAGATAAAAAATCTTTAACTGAGAGTTGAAAAATAAAGTCTCTGAGGGCAACTTTTAAGACAATATTTCTAACATGGCTTTCAGGTACTGCTGTTGATCACAAGTGGAATGTGATGAAAATGTCTGTTTCGACTTGCTGGAAGAGCCATAGCTTAAGAGAACATTAAAGAAGACTTATGTCTGGAGTCAAAGCCAAATACGTCTTAAATACTGACTTCATCTCCACAATTTTAAGATTTACTTCTGCTTTGTAGACCCAGTAAAGAAAGAAAGAACTAGAAAAGAATAAAGGAAGAAATGGCACTTGAGTTTTTGATTATCACTATTTGAACAGATCTCTTATGATGTCTATGACATCAGTGAAAAAGAAACCTTCCACACATAATAAATAGTTTATTATAAAATGCCTCCCTGAGGAAACATCAAGGATGATGTCCTAAGGAACTCTGCTGTCAATATATTAAAAGTCTACTGAGTAACTTCAGGAAGACAAATACAAAACATTTTAGTAATGTAATGTAATCCCTTCTAAAAGCAATAGGAAAAATGGGAGAGGAATTTGAGGAGACAGTTTTTTTTAAAACTATATTGGATTAGGCATTATTCCTTTACTTAAAGATTTATACTCAATAAATAAATACTGGTGATGAGATGTTAATTATAAGTGTTTTTTTTATTCTACAGATAGAAAATGTTTGAGAGACAATTTATATATGTACGTATACAGAAAGACTTACATACTATATATGTATGTATCTATACTATATACATGTATGTGTGTGAATATATATACATATGTGTGATTATATGTGTGTGTATACACACATACTAGCCTACATGGTGACCATTTTATGCAGGTGAAAGTTACTGTTAAAATAGCACTATTCTGTGGCACCATCCTCTTCAGAAACCATTACTAGCTCTAATTTCCACTAAAGAAGAGTAGAACTTCTCAATAATTCTGAAAAAGGTGCTGTATTTAGCAAGAAGGCAGTGAAGTTCCCAACCTTGTAATTGCATTCTCACAGTCTTTCGAATCAAGCTTCTTTTCTAAACAGTCATAAAGGAAAAGGAAAAGGAAAATTTGCCCCCATTTCTTCTCAAAACTATTGATTTCAAACTCTTCCCCACCCCAGTTTTTAGTTTATTGTTTCTAATTTTCTCTCCCACATCCTTTTGAATGTTTTCTTGATTAAAAAAGAATCATATACCTCTCAACATACAGTCAAGGGAAACAAATTAACACATTGGCCATGTCGGAAAAGCATGCTGCATTCTATATCTATACATTTGCCAAGACGAGGATCCACACTTTACCAGTATTCCTTTGAAGTCTCTTTTTGCAACATATTCATTCTCTAATTCATTACTAACTGCATGCTTAACAGACCATTCTTGTGTTGTGAGAATGAGCTTCTATTTTGACAACACAGATTTTTCTTTTTGTGGTGGGAGTGGGAGACACGTTTAGATTTGGTTTTAAATTTTGCTTTGCCTTAAGATAAACTTACCTGGTTAGAATGGACTTGAGGGATTGGTGAAACTAAAGAAAAAACACTGAAGCTGCTAAACTGGTTAATTTATACAAAAATAAACTAGCGTCAAACTCCAATTTAAAAACAGAGTCTGTTCTAAGAAAGAGACAAATGAAATTAGGGGGTGTGTGACAACTCTTTAATTTCTCTCAAGCTAGCTTTACATGAATTGCATGGGAGTTCAGTCCAAAACTGGGCAACCCTAAGGGGTTATATCCCCTTCCAAGAGTAGGTATTCCCAAGGGGTGCCAATCAACTCTGATTGGCCAACACACTGGGAGGCGGGCTATATTAAGATGAGGTCTTGAATATGTGACTTAGGTCACTTGATCTTGGTCAACAGGGGCTATCATCCTGCCATCTGGACGAAGGAAACATCACCCCTAGTCTTGGGTTATCTAGGCAGAAGAATTTGTCTCCATCCAAACCTGAGCAGATTAAATCAATTCAGGCCTGGGTTGTAGTTTGACCTGGACAAGACTCCATGCAATCTTATTATCAGTAATGTCCTTCTGAAGAAATTTTCAGAAGGGAGCTGGCTATGGAGAAGCTCTGAGAACCATTTTTCACACTAGGTATATCATTGCACATAGCAATAATGATGAGCTCCAATTCTATGTCTTTGAGATAATGTGATGATATTAACACATTAGTTCTCATGGAAACCATATCTCAGGAAAAATCAGTTGTTAAGATGTATATGCAAAATAAAAATTAACCTCATCACTGCCACAAGACAAGAGCTTATCAGCCCTTGGCTATCCTCCTCAGTTTGGGGAGGAAAATCTTGTGGATTTGGGGAGGAAACTCTTGTAGAATATGTGTGAAAAGGGTAGTTAAGGGAGCCCATACTTAACTAGGAAGTTATCACCCAGCTGGACATGCATGATTTGGATCCATGGAAGGAAAATGTGATTGGTCTTTTGTTGGAGAACATTTGTGACTAGTGGTTCCTGTATGGTCCTCACATATTCCCATAACTGGGTTCTGTGCCAAGTTTCTCCTTGAAGTTGTTATGGAGTTATTCTTTTATTCTAGGTTGGGTTTTGGGGCATCTCTGTAACTATTAGAATTCTTTATAAATATCTGTAACTTCTTTGGTTTTCTTAGCTCTCCAGACTTAGTTCCTGAACTTTGTGTTAGTTTTTTATATCTCTGCCCCATGCTGGTAGGGTCACCAGCCATACTTGGTCTTGACCTCGATTACCTGTACTGACCTTCATCTCCTAGGGTTAGGTGGCCCTGGATCACTGAGGTTCACAGCAATGTATCTTCATGGTTCTTTTTAGCATTTCAGGAGAAGAGCGTTAGTGAAGAGGTCTAGGACTTTTGGGGTGCTGCTGGGGAACACCCCAAGGTCGTGGTACCAGGCCCTGCTGAATGAATTCAACTCAAATCTTCTTCAGCCACAGGAAAAGTTTATTAGTGATAAATTGCATTGGCCAGGTGACACCTGTAAGGACGAGTGGGCATGAGAAAGTCTCAGCCTTTTGAGCTTGAGATTCTCAGCGTCTGAATGGGGTCTAGGGCGGAATTTTTATACACTGAAGTAACTTTGGGTGGCCAGAGAAGGGGGGCTGGGAAAAGGGTCCAAGTGAGAATTCCAACTGGAAGGTCTGAGAGATTGAATAGACAATGGGAATAGCTAATGGAGGGAATAGGAAGGCAGAAGTTTGAAAGGCATCTGCATAAGATCAAAGGGTGGGGCTAGAACTTTCAAAGGGAGATAAGGGGAGTAGAAAAGGAACCCTTTGAGACCAGAGTAAGGCCTTTCTGGGACCTATAGACAAAGGGGAGCCAGCTTCTTTTAGTGGAGAGGCAAACGCACAACTGAATAAGATTAAAAGGTAAGGCTAAGGCTTTCAAAGGGAGATGAGGGACTGGGGCCTGTAGACAAAGGGGAGTCAGATTCCCTTTGGATCAAGGGGTGAAGATCTTGGCTTGGGCCCAGCCCCCATCATTAGGAGTCTGAGAGTCCTTAGACTGGGGAGTGCTGGTGTGAGTACTATTTTGCCTTCAGTGGTTGCTACTGCTCCTGATGTTTTCCAAGGTTCACACTGTGGGTTTCTGATACCTTACCTCCCCCTCTCCCCCTCTTCCCAGTATCTGACATTCAAAGGTTTCTTGGGGAAACTTTGGTGCTGACAGACTCAGGATACAAAGCCTGGAGGCTACCTGTATCTCTGGATAGTCTCTGCTCAAACTGGGAGGTTCCAGGCTTGTCTGTGCTAGTGCTGAATTTTTTGCTGGGCCCCCTTTCCCAATGCCTTTGGGCTTTTGGCCCAGTGTTCTGGGACGGATAAAGTCATTTCTGTGTAGTTTCTCATTAGGTTTCTTGATAATAATAATAATAATAATAATAATAATAATAATAATATATCATAATAATAACAGTGCCTACTATGTGCCAGGCACTGTGATAAATACTTTACAAATATTACCTCATTTGATCCTGATAACAATCTTGGGGGGGTAGGTGCTATAATGATCCCAATTTCAAAAATGATTTGTCTAAGAAAAACTTTCTTTCTCCGTGTCATTTAGGCTATGTTGCTTTTCTAGTTTACTTTGACTGCTACTGTGAGCTCAATAGCTCCCTAATTCCATATTGTTCTGCTAGAAACTTGGAGCTTCAGACAATAAGCTGTCATTAAATGAGTTAACAGCAGTTAGGTAGTGCAGTGGATAGAGCCTGGAGTCAGAAGACCTGAGTTCAGATTCAGCCTCAGACACTTACTAGCTGTGCAACCTTGGGCAAGTCACTTAACCTTGTTTGCCTCAGTTTCTTTATCTGTAAAATAAGCAGGAGAAGGAAATGACAAACTACTCCAATATCTTTGCCCAGAAAACCCTAAATGAGGTCACAAAGAGTCAAATCTGACTGAAAATGACTGAACAGCAACAAAATAAGTTAACAACTTGGTCCTCTTCAGAAAAATGGGTTGTTTAAAAAAACCTCATTAAAGACTGCACATCAGGATGTTTAAATGTTCCTTAGTGGCATTACTAATGCCATTTTAATAAAAGCATCCCTTCCATACCCATCACTACCCCATTCACATAGCAACTATTACCATATAGGGCATAAATTCCCAAGGAGTTCATTGGATAAGACATGATATTTAATAATATATTTTTAAAAGGCCCAATGGGCTATGTGTGAGCAGAGTTCATAAGACAGTTTCATGATCATGGTAAGTCATCCTCTAGTCTGGGAAAATGTAGATTCAAGTCTGATGGCTAAGCAATTTTTGATAAAGGGCTGTTTTCAGTGTGGCCTAAGGACAGATTGGACCAGATGGAGGTAGGGAGCAGGGGCCTTGGTTATGGACATGGTATGATTATCTGGTTGGCTCTTTCCAATCAGAGCATAGACCTTAAATAAGGTATGCCTTCAGTCTTTGAGGATAAAATAAGCAAGCTTCACTCTGACTGGGATAATAATAATTCACACAGATAGATTAAATAAGCCATGTATAGAAATCTTCCCAGAAGCAATGTATTTCCCCTCCCCCTCTCCCATGCATAAGCAGATGACTTACGTGTATGCCTAATGAGAATGGGGTGTTTATCTAAAATTTCGTTCAAAAGCCATCAATCTAAAATATAACTAATGTAAAATAAATCATAATCTTAGAAATTTTAACATGAACAATATGGTAATTTTGAGATGATGAAGAATACTGCACTGAAAAAAAGAGGCTGGATAGAAAGTAATTTTTCACTGTCTCCAACACAGTCTAAAATTGTAGTTCTCAACCTTTTACGGTACTTTACCTCCTTGGCTTTCTGTAATATGGTGTAACAGAGAGAACACAGACCTGAAGTCAAGAAGCAGAGGTTCAAATCTCACTTCAGACACTTACTAGCTAAGTGACCTTGTGCAAGTCAATTAGTCTCTCTGTGACTCAGTCTCCTCTGCAAAATGAGAAAATTGGACTCAAAGGCCTTAAAAGATTTGTTCCAGCTCTAAATCTATGACCCTGTGAAGCCTTCCTGCAAATCCTCATTCGATATGAAAGGAAAAAATTCTAGGGTTTACCATGAATATGCATAACAGAAATGAAGTTAATTATGTTTACATGCATTTTTTTGAGTATCACAAAGTTGTTTAATGTTTATCAGATCAAATAAATTAATAATACTTGTAATTCTGTTTCTTGTTAATCAACAGTTCTATTCCTGGTATCATTTTTTTTAAAAAGAGACACATATTATATTCAGTTTATTTACTGCTTTGGATTTGATTGAGAATAGAACTGAGAATTCAGATTCACTGTGATAAATTGTTATAAATGGAATTAAAGCCTTGTGAGCACATTTCATAAGGATGGGCATACCAAAAGTAATGCATTTTCATTGTTTGGAAATTAATTTGGAATTTCTGGTTTTGCAGAGATCAATTAGCTCATCTTTCGTTGGTCCATTGTTTCAGATTTCTTTTCTAGCTCAATATAAAAAGGATTTTGCGTCCAAAACTCATTAATTTCATTTTTGTCAGTAGGAACTATTCCTTCAATTTTCTTTCAGAATTTTTAGATGCACTATAATGTCCCTGATTCCTCACTGCTCTCCTCCAAACCACAATTTTTTTTCAATAACACTACTACTTTGTCATCAGTAGGATAATATTGTTATTTATGAAATATTACCTGTAATTTATTTAGCAGTTATTTTATAGTAGGCATGATTATACTTATTTTTATAAAGGGGAGTTTTTATTTGATTAGGTGAGAGGAAAGTTGGAGAGAAAGAGTAGGGAGGTAGTGATAATGAAGTAAAGAGAAAAAGAAAAGGGTATCAATGAAACATGGTCCTAAGTTCTGGGGATACAAAACCAAGTAAACAATATGGTTCACATTCTCAAGGAGATTACATTCTGATACTTAGCTTAAATTCATAACCCTCCCCACTAGATAAGCTTCTTGTACTACCTAGGGGTATTCATTCTTCAGGTTGGGAACCCATGGTCTAAGGGAGTCCAGAGGACCATAGAATCTAGACATGTCCTTTGGCAATTTATCAAAATATCATCCCAATTGTGGTACCATCATCAGGTAAGCAGGGAAGTCCATCTTTGACAAAGGAAGGTAGCAATTGGTGCCATGCCACATAGCCTTTCTCCCACTGTGATGCTGCCTATAGGCAGAATATAAAAACTGGTGTTAGGTGGATCCATTATAATACCGTGGCTAAACTGTATATTTTGGAAGGAAGAAGAAGAGACCAGGTATGGTTACCTGGGCAGTTTCTTTGTGTTTTTGTCTTTCCTTAGTGTCTCAATCAATCAATCAATATGTCTTCATCCACTGTGTGACCCATGAGGCCATCTCTTTTAGGAGGCTATGCAGTGATCCAGAACTTGAGGCAACCAGCACAATGTCATCCACAGGAAACTCTCCATCTATAGGGAATCTCTCTTACATTTGGATCTTTCACTGGACAGCCTTCATGACAGTGAAAAACTTCTTTAGCAAGCATTTGGCTACCTGTTTTATGCCTCTTCAAATTAGATAGTTGATAATCAGTTTGTGGGGGACAGCTGGGTAGAAAAGTGGATAGAATGCTGGGCTTGGAGTCAGGAAGACTCATCTTAGTGAGTTCAAATCTGGCCTCAGACATTTGCTAGCTATGTGATCCTGGGCAAGTTACTTAACCTTTTTGCCCAAGTTTCCTCATCTATAAAATGAGCTGGAGAAGGAAATGGGAAACAACTCCAATATCTTTGCCAAGAAAACCCCAAATGGGGTCATGAACAGTAAGACATGACTGAAACAACTGAACAACAACATTTAATTTATGGAATTATGAAATGGGGCCAGGAATACCTGGTACTTTAAGTACTGTTTAGGAAAGACCAAGATGGCAGCAGGCAGTAATGCTTCAATTATACTTTGATAAGATACAGAATAGGCTGGGACAAATGCCATAGAAAGTATAGAGACAAGTGGGACACAGAGGAAGATGGTGTAGGGATAGGGGCAGGGTGGTAAAGAGAGCCAGGAAGCATTGGGAAGAGAATGGGGAGGGAAAAAATTACAAAGAGTAATTCATATAACTGTGGATTAGAATTGGAAGCCTGAACCCAAATGGAGATAGAAGACTGCTGGGAGTGGGATAGGAGTTTGAGGTGTCATTTTATAGGTGTTTTTGTGGGGGACAAACTCTTATCTGTGCCACCTTGGGGTTAGTTCATTAACATATCCATGTCATCTCAAAGTTATCAGCATCATTTGGTGATCTGTTAGTCTTGTTGTGGATGCCTGGAACTTATCTGAGATTTACATAGCAAAGGACCAGATGTCTCTGACAGAAAGACCTAGATGACTCCCCATGATTTAGCACATCTTCTTAGGATGTGAATTTTGGTAAATATATGATAGTTTGCAAATCATGAGACTTTGATCTTTGGGTAGATTTGTACTGGCTTCTAGGTTCCCCTTTGCAATCTTATTTCCTGCAATTGTTACTTTACACTGGCTGCTTATAAATTTAGTACACTGACTAGAAAGAGTGGGTAGTGGCTAGAGAAACCAGAACAATATACAATTTTTAACACAATTTGTAAATCAAATGAGACAATATATTTGTAAAGCATTAACACAGTGCCTGGCACATAGTAAGTAGAATAACTTAGTAAATTCTCCTCTCTCCCACGTTCCTCCCTCCTTTCCTTCCTTCCTTCCTTCCTTCCTTCCTTCCTTCCTTCCTTCCTTCCTTTCTTCCTTCCTTCCTTCCTTCCTTCCTTCTTCCTTCCTTTCTTCCTTCCTTCCTTCCTTCCTTCCTTCCTTCCTTCCTTCCTTCCTTCCTTCCTTCCTTCCTTCCTTCCTTCCTTCTTTCCTTCCTTCCTTCCTTCTTTCCTTCCTTCCTTCCTTTCCTTCTCTCTTCCCTCTCTCCTTTCCTTCCTTCTATTTTTTCTTCCTTTCTTCTTCCCTTCCATAAATAGATAATAAACATAACACAGAATCTTTTATTTAGGTTACTGAGGACAAGTCTTTCCCAGCTGAAAGATACACATGTTTGTATTGTATTTCTTAACATTTCTTATTGTTTCACTTGTAAATAATGCTTGAAGGGAGAGAAATAAACAAACAAGGATAATTTCTTGTATGCATACTGTTAAGAAAGGCTCAATTAGCTTGGAGTAGAAGGAATGAAACCCCCAAGCAGCAGACTACATGTAGTGATCCTTGAGTGCTAAGGAAACTGGAATGATCAGAATGGGGTCATTCTTTGGTGAGTCATGAAAAAAGGTGTTTTAAAAATATATTTTATTTTAGTTAAGGACAAAAGCTACAGAGGGAAGAGCATGGTACTGGGAGTCAGGAATTTGGGCTATCATTTCAGCTTTACTACTGACTTGTTCTGTGACTTAACATATTGGTGCCTCATTTGTCTACAAAATGGGTATAATGATCCCTCTCCAACACCCCCACATACATGATAGGCTTGTTGTGAGAATCAAACAAGAAATCATACATTTAAAATGCTTTCCATTACAGTATTTGGGCTCAGACCTTCCCTAGCATTGACAAAGTCACAGAACAAGCAATGGGGCAATTAAGAAAGGAAGTTAGTACGAACAAGCAATCTTTATGTAGTAATATCAAGTCCAGTCTAGTTGAGTCAACTGAATTGTATAAACTAAACTTGCTTCCTTAGTTTCTCTCCCATTTGGGGGCTGTCAGCAAATAAAAGTGGAGGGAAATTGACCTTTCATTGCTAGTGTTTGTAAGTCTGGTTTAAATAATACAATAGTACTTGAAGAAGGAAGAGGGAAAGTGACAGGTAGGACTTCATCATGGTAGAGTGGGATGGCTTCAAGGTTGGATGTCCTAGGTCTCTTTCCCTTTGTGTCTTGGGGAGGGAGTAGGGTTTAGAATTGCATGATGAGTGTTTCCCTGGGAGTAAGGGATCTTGTGTGCCAGGTCTTGCTATCATTCAACTTGGGCTTGGACTTGGACTTGGACTTGGGCATGGGACCCATTAAAAGAACTTAACTGTAACAAAACACAAGTTCAGTGAGGGTTGTTTCCTTGAGAGTGTTAGATTGCCAGTGTGGTGACACCTATTCTGGAAGTAAAAATGAGAAGCTCAGGTAATATGATTTAATAAAGCATGCTAGCTTAGATCTAATGTTAATACATCCTTATCAAATCACTCTGCACTGTTAGATATTATATGATCATGGTGTTGGTGCGAATCTGGGTCATATATTTTTCATGAACATCTCACAGTCATCCTTTAGGACGAAGAGGCCCAAGGCTAAGCCATCATTGGCATAGCCACATCCCTCAATCCCTGCTGTTCTTTCTCTGCAACTTACTGGATCATCTCAAGTCCAGTGATATATTGCTCTTTCTACCATTACTCAGTTGCAAACAACCGATTCACACCCAACTACTCAGTCTTCTCCATACCAAGCCCAGTCTCCTCCACCAGCAACTGCCAGGTACCAACAACCTGCTTATTTCTTGGCACCCCCCAATACCTTTGTTGAATTATTATTTATCTATCACTTCTTGGGGTGCTTCCACTAGTGAAAATAACTTTCTGTGCTATGAATGGCCGTATCTGTATCTCTTCCCTGTGTCCCCCACCCCGGCGCCTAGTCTCCTGAGAGGATCCCTTTTCCTGAGATGGAAGGAAAACTGGCGTCTTCACATACTGCTATACAGCAGGGGTTGGTAGAATATTTCATATTCACCTTGGATCTGTATTCTCAAAGTCCAGATCATCTGATCAGTTGGACATAGCTTTTCAGACTCAGGTTGATACTATTAGTGGATATCTCCTTTGAGCAGTGGTATAGTAGTAGGAAGTACCTCTTACTGAGTAGCCGGAACCAACTTGGGTACACCCAAACTTTTGAATTTGCAAGGGTTGAGAATGAGAAATATCCATTTCTTAGGAGTGTTGTGAGCTGACCTGGCTTTAGGGAAACATACCCATGCATCCATTTCTACACGCCCCCTTATACACAAAAGAGAAGAGCTGGGCAGAATGGTGCGGAACTGGGAGGATGAAACATACAGTACTAATGCCACTATCACCATACAAGGTGGGGAGCCCCTAGGTGAGACATGGTGACTCCTGGGCCTCTCAGTTTCCCAATACTGGCTTTTTCCACATGATCGTGCCAACCACATGTCTGCTAATTGACCCATACTCCAGTACTGGTGTCTGCTTCCTGCTCCCTATGGCCAGTCTCCTTCATTACCACTAGCCACATACTAGCAATCTCTCTACTTCCTGGCGCCTTCAAATAGATCCCAGCATTGTAATCACTTGTCTCTTTTCCAAGAGAACCTGTATGTTTTATTCACCTCCTATCTCTGAAGCATCTTAATATCAACAGCATACCTTTGCAGTCATACTCCTTTTCCCTTAGGACCTGTTGGAGTCAGAGGTCAGGAGATGCTGACATCCACAGTAAATTGTTCCCATTCCAGACAGTTCTAATCTATTCTCTTTTCCCCTAACAAATGAACAGACAACTTCCTCAAGGACCTTCCTTCCCAGGAACATGCACAGTCTGGACAAATTGTCCTGGAATGGAGATTACTGGTCAAGACCTCAGGAGTACACATATTTTGCATAGAGGAGAAAGTAGGAAAGCAGCCCAGGGAACCCATGAATCAGAAGTTTGTCCAATTCCAGACTTGGATTGGAACATAATGTTAGTCACACACAAAAACAATCTCTGCCAAAGACCCTTCTGATACATGAGATAGGTGGCCCCAACACCAGCAAAAATTTGCATCTTTTTTTAGGTCTTTAGTCTTTGACTTTCGGTGAGATAAGAGTACAACCATAGTGCATTGGTTAGGCAGGGAAAGCTAGGTGTGGGGGTGTGGCAAAGAGACATTGCCAGTGAACTGAAGGTGAGCCCATGGAATCACTGTACCTGAAGCCTGTAGTTTTGAGGCTGTCTTTTGTACATACTTGGTCCCTTAATCTATTTCATCTTCTAGCAGTTCCACTTCTCCCAGTACTTCAGTCCTCTCTCTAGATTTGTCCAACATTCTTTGGGGCTGTTTTCCCTGCCCCTCCCATTAACACTAATCTAAAGTAAACCACTCCACTTGCCTTATCACCTAATTTTAGGCTGTAGTTAAGAAATAGTTCTGGAGCTAACTCTGGCCCTGTGGCCTGGAGTGGGACAGAACACCAACAGTGTGGGATGGTTCTGCCTTGGGGCCTACCTCTGCTTCTCTATTTGCTCCATTGGTTTTGATGGCTGCTTGGCTATGTGGGTGTAGCCCTTAAAATTTTGAAATTTTACACATATAAATATGTGTAAATTTTACACATATAAAGGCTTAATAGCATGAACATTCACTCCTCAAGTATTTTTTTTAACCCAAAAGACACCCACATTTTTGTTTCTCCCATAACACTGAGCCTTGTGTATAGTAAATACATACATGTTTATTGAATGGATTTTTACACAACACAGAAAAATCTGTAGAAAGTGCATTCACTCTTCCATATCCAAGCTGGCTATACCTCTGTCCTTCAGGGTCCTAGGGTGCCCTGAGGGTTTGGGTTATGTCTCTTCTACTGCCAATGGCTGGAGCTCTCATTGCTGTGTTCTCATTGTTAGGTGCCAGTGACTAGCTTCCCAATTACATTTAGCCACTCAACATCACTTAGCTTTTAAAAAAGATAATGATTTTGAAGATGTAACAAGAACAGAAGTATAAAAAATTTACTCCTGACAGCTGGGGACACATTTTCTCTTATCCTACTCAGTCTCTGAGGAGAGTCAGTTCACTCTTAGCTCAGCTTCAAGATAGCATGAGTTTCATCCAATTTACATATAAATACTGGTCAGGTTAGTTTTCCTCTTAGCTACTCCTGGGTAGGACACTTTACTCTTTGCTTTTCTGAACTTTGATGCTATTTCTGACTCTTTGTGACCCCATTTGAGATTTTCTTGGCAAAAATACTGGAGAAGTTTGCCATTTCTTTCTCCAGCTCATTTTACAGATGAGGAACTGAGGCCAACAGGGTTAAGTGAGGTTAAGTGATTTGCCCAGGGTCACATAACTAGCAACTAAGGCAGATTTGAACTCACAAAGATGAGTCTTTCTGACTCTAGGCCCAATGCTATAAAACATGGGCTATGGGAAGTGCAGACCCTTGTTTTCCTGCCTTTTTTTCCCCCCGACTCACAAGATTAGAGACCCCAATCCCTTCACCTAAAATGGAAAAGTACAAATATAGAGGCCAAGGACAAAGCCTTCATGCTCTGTAGGAGGAGAAAGTCCCAAGGTCTTTCCTCCCAAAATATCATCTCTCTTCGTCAGCACAGTCAAACTACTACAGTGGAGCTGGAGAGAATGAGGGGAAAAGATGAGCCTGAGATGATTTAGGCCAGGGGTGGGGAACCTGTGCTTCAAGGCCACATGTGGCCCTCTAGGTCCTCAAGTGCGGCCGCTTGACTGAATCCAAACTTCACGAACAAATCCCTTTAATAAAAGGATTTGTTCTGTAAAACTTGAACTTAGGCAAAGGGCTGTACTTGAGGACCTAGAGGGCTACAAGTGGCCTCGAGGTTGAAGGTCCCCTACCCCTGGTATAGGCCTTTTTGAATGCCTCTTCACCATGTAATTAGCATGAAACCAGTTACAGAATGTCTATTTATGCTTCACAGTCTATCCAAGGTAATTCTTTTAAATATCATCATAACTCTCCTGGAAAGCAGGCTCTCCAGCTTCTACACATGGGGAATTTGAGTAAGCCTAGCACACTAATACCCTCTGCGCATGCTCCAGTCCCCCATTACAGACCTAAAAATCTACGAAGGAAAGATATCACTGTAAAAATCTCAGCAGCAAAAATCTAATGGACTTTTTGACTAATCTCTTGAAGGGAGAATGGAAATCCCTTTGTTTAATTTACTCCATATCAGACCAGGGGAAATATTTGAGAATGTGTCATAGTACAAAGATAAACCAAAAAGGGAAATTCAGAAGAGAAATGAGAAATATGTCTATGTACGTAGGGTCAGTCTTAGGCAAAATTACAAAGTAGGCACAATTTGTCTTTGGCAACCTCCTGATATTCCTTTGAGCACCCTTCCTCACACTTAAGCAGGTTAGGTAACAGCTAGAGAGTTGGCTAAGGAGCCTGGTTCAAGTGCAATCTCTGACAAACTTTGACTATGTGACCATGGGAAAGTCAACTCCTCAGTACTCTAGACAACTCCAACTTGCAGAAGAGGTACTAACCTGCACTGGTAGAGAGAATTTCCCTTGGGAATTCTCTATACTAATTAAATACAGTCCCCATTCCCAACCCTAGAACCCCACACCACCAGGTGGCAAATTTCCATTGTATCAGCCTACCCTGGTTGGCTTTCCTCAGTACTGCTCTTTGTTTCAAAATCACTTATCCCTTCCCTCAAAACTTCTAGTTTCTCAGTACCTTGATCTCAGCTATCTAGCTTCCACAAAGGAAAGTATCTGGTAAGTAAATTCACACTAAGGTGTGAATAATTAGGGATAGCATTTATATTGTACCAATTCTCCAGGGTAGTAGTGTTTTTTAAGCAGAAGGCTAGAGCAATATTTTAATCTGAATTAATGAATGATTAATGGCAGAATTTTTGGCAGCGCAATCAGCTGGTAGGCAAAGAACCTATCAAATAACCCTCAACTCAGATCATGCAGTCAACCACCTCTACTTTGTACAGGTATGGTCATGAAGTGGTGTACTGAGCTTATACCTAAACAGAAGAAGACAGGACCAACTGACCCATAAAAGATCAAAATAAAACTCATGGCCAACTAGACGAACAGAATAAATTATCCATCAAAGATGCACTGGCAATATCTTCTGATTTGAAACCTCAGCTCTCCACCTGCTTTCTTTCCACCTTATTGAAATCATTCTTGATTGTCCTTATTCCAGATGACATGTTGCAGTCTTGATTCAGTCTTTCCTACCTCTGTCCTGTTATCACTATGCCCTCTTTCCCTTGGGCAACACTTCCCAGGTGCCTCTGTGAGAGGTACTTGCATCTTATTTGCCAGCCCCACACCTTCCAGGCACTCCTATGAGAGGAATTTCTGATTGGTGGCCTTTTTGCCTCAGTTATTGCGACAGTTTTATGCTGTTCCCCCTGTGCTTCTTTGAAGACTGGAAAATCCTTTAAACTCTACCATCCAGCAATACTGCCTTCTTTCCATTCCTCATTCACGACACTTGATTTCCCAACTTGTTGGGCTGTCCCCCATGCATGGAATGCTCTTCCTTCTCCCCTCTAACTTCTGGTTTCCTTGGCTACTTTCAAGACTTAGCTTGAGTCTCACCTTCTATAGGAGGCAGTTCCTGGTTCTGGCCCTAAAACCCTTGGTGCCTTCCCTCTAAGATTACCTTCATTTAATCTCCAAATATCTTGTATCTACCATAATTTGCATGTTATCTCTCCCACTAGAATGCAAGTTTCTTGCAAGTAGGGATTGTCTTTTGCCTTTCTTTGTATTCCTAATGTTTAGCACAGTGCCTGGCACATAGTAAGAGTTTAATAAATACTTGTTAACTGTCTGACAGGCTGACTGACTGACTGACCACCATTGTAGTCCTGTTCCTGGAATATCAGCCTTAAGACTTGTCCACTTGCTAAGCCACAGTGGGGTTTGCATCATAGCTCTCTGAAGGATCTGATCCTAGGCCTTAAGTCTGTTTGAATTTTAGTTTCCCAGGGTACCAGCTCTGCTGTATGGAATTGGTCTAGGGGATCATTTAGTTAGTTTTCACCTCCAATATTGTCTAAATCTTTTTTGATCAATGAATTCCAGCTCAGGCTGTTATGAATCACAATCTTCCTTCCTCCCTGAGTTGGAAAAAAAGCCACCCTTAGTAATTAACTTTGTTGCCCGTTGTTCAGAGCAAGAATATAAAAGGGAGATATAACCAGTAAGTGCTCAAGGAAGCCAGAATTCAGCCCAAATCTGCTGTATTCTCTTAATAAGTGGAGCTTTTAGTCAGGGAAAGGAAAAGGCTCCAGGCTCCAAAGAGACTTCTGTATCTTCTGGGAAGAGTTTTCCACCTATCTGCTTCTGCCTCTCTACCATGGCTATAAACTCTCTTCTTGTCCCTATTCAGGGAGCTTTTTTAAAGTCCCACTGTACAAGAGGTTCTGCTCATTAGACATCATCCTGCCATAAGAATTCTTTCTTCCTTACTTGGAAGAAATAAAACTCCCAGGGTCTTTAGCAACTTAGGCCTCCTGTAGGTAGCTATTGCAAATGGAATGTGTATTTTGAGAAAAGTTCCCCAGGTTTTGGGAGGAAATGCTTTATTGACAATTTTTTATTATGCTATTTTATTAAATATCTTTTCTTTGAACTAATTATGTCCTTTGACTTGTTATTAAAGTTGAACACATTGGTGGGGGCTCATGAACTATAGTTTTTGAGATATAGACATATAGAATACCTTGAACCTGGGTTAACTGTCTCTGGGGAACCTGCCTTATGAGTTCAGTGATGCCTCCAGGCACTATAAAAGAGGAACCAATATGACTCTGCAATCCAAGGTATAACATAAATATAAGACAGAGATTTTAAAGAGAATCAATCAATCTAATATTTATTAAGCATTTATTTATTTATGAGACAGGTCCTATACTAGAAAAAAATGAAACATTACCTGACCTCGAAGTCAACTCACTAAGCATTTATTAAGTGCCTAAAGTGTGCCAGGTGCTGTGCTAAAGTCTGGAAAAGAAAGGCAAAAAATACTCCTTGTTTTCAAGAAGCTCACAGTCCATTAAGAAAAACAACATACAAACAATCATGCACAAACAAGATACAGACAGGATAAATTTGATATAATCTCATAGGGAAGGCACCAGCATGAAATGGGGTCAAAAAAGATTTCCTGTAGGAGGTAGGATTGTGTAGGAAGGCAGGAGGTGGAGATGAGGAGGGAGAGATGGTCAATAAACATTTATTAAGCACCAACTGTGTATCAGGTGCTGGGAGAGAATTCAGGCATGGAGGACACCAGTGAAGGTGATGGAGTGTCTTGTTTGAGGGATAGCAAGGAGGCCAGAGAAATCACATTGTAGAGTATGTGAAAGAGATTAAGTGAAAAAGGACTGGAAAAATAGGAAGGGGTCAGGTGAAAAAGGCTTTAAAAGCCAAACAAAAGAGTTTATATTTGATCCTGAAGGTAAGAGAGAGCCCCACTGGAGTTGATTAAATGGGGAAGGGAATGACATGGTCAGACATTATTATTATTATTATTTAGTGAAGCAATTGGGATTAAGTAACTTGCCCAGAGTCACACAGCTAGGAAGTATTATGTGTCTGAGGCCAGATTTGAACTCAGGTCCTCCTGACTCCAGGGCTGGTGCTCTATCCACTCCACCACCTAGCTGCCCCTGATCAGACATTCTTCAGGAAGGTCACTTTGACTGCTGAGTGGAGGATGGATTAGATTGGGGAGGGACTTGACTCTGGGAGACTCGCCAGCTGGCTATTGTGATAGTCCAGGTGTGAGGTAATGAGAACATGTACAAGGATGGTGATGGTGTCAGAGGAGAGAAGGGATTGGATAGAAAGGTGGAATGGATGGGTCTTAGTAACTGATTGGTTATGGGGAAGGAGTGGTGAGAGAAAGTAGAGTAACTGGGAAGGCGGCAGTGCTCTGGACAGCTGTAGGGAAATTAAAAAGAGATGAGGGTTTTGGAGCAAAGATAAGAGTTCAGTTTTGTTCATATTGAGTTTAAGATGATAGAGGCAGCTGCTGGCACAGTGGATGGAGTATTAGACCTGGAGTCAGGTAGTCTGAAGTTCAAATCCGGCCTCAGATACGTACTAGCTTTGAGATGCTGGGCAAGTAACTTAACCTTTGTTTGGCTCAGTTTCCTTAACTGTAAAATGAAGATAATAATAGCACCTGCCGCAAAAGGTTGTTATGATTATCAAAAGAGATAGTACTTGTAAAAAGTTTAGCACAGTTTCTGGCACATAGTAGGCCTTGTATAAATTCCCTTCTCTTCCTCCACTATAGGGCATTCAGTTCAAGATGTCCAATAGGCAGTTGGCTATCAAGACTGGAGTCAGAAGAATTAAAGTTGGATAAATCTGAGAATATTCTGTATGGAGCTGCTCATTGAATCTGTGGGAACTAACGGGCTCATCAAATGAAGTCAGACTGAAAGAGAAGCACAGGATAGCCTTGGGGGACATGAACATTAGTAGGTTTGACCTGGATGAAGATCCAGCAAATGAGACTAGGAAGGAATGGTTAGACAGGTAGGAGAACTAATATTAAACATTGTCATGAAAACCTAGAACAGAGGAGCAAGGTGAAGAAGTTTATCAACAGTGTCAAAGGTTACAGAGAGGTCATTAGGGTTGACAGTTAAGAAAGAGATCATTAATAACTGTGGAGGGAGCAGTTTTAATTTAACTTACATTCTATTGGAGAAGATAACATGGAGATAACTGGAAAGTGGGAAAAAGCAATTAGCAGGAAGAGATGAGATTTTAAAAAAAGGAGGGAGGAGGCAGAAATTTAGGAGGACAAGAATTTTTTTTTGCTCTGCAAAGTAGAGTAGTATATATTTAATAGTTTTGAAAGTGTGATACTTTGATAAAAAAAAAGTAGCAAAGCCTCAAACACAATGATAGCACTAATCATAGAATGGTAGGATATTAGATTTGTATTTGACCTTTGAGTCAAATGAAGAAACTATAGCCTAGGTGACTTGCCCTACCTGTCTCAAAAGATTGTTGTTAGGAAAGCTCTTTATAAAATGTAAATGGCAATGAAATGTAAATTAGAGATTACTATCTGGAGAAGCAGCATGTCATGATGAATAGAGAGCCAACTTTGGTGTCAGAAAGACTTGGGTTCAAGATCTGATATATTCTAGATGTGTGGTGACCACACGCAGGTCATTTAGGCTGTCCCTCAAGGAGTTCACAATCTAAAACAATTTATATGCTTCACTTTCTTAAACAGACCATTCAGAATAGAACTTAACCTTTTCTCAGTGATTCAGGATCATCATTAAGAACATAAATTATTGTACTACAGTTGTAATACATGGCTGGCCTAAGGCCTACTGAGGTTTATAGAGCTATTTGTCCCATAAAATAAATATTCCCAAACTGACGTTTTGTTTGAACCTTGGATCTCTGATTTTCGTAGTTTTTTGTCTCCTCACTTACTGTCCACAAAGCTGTCAACTATTGCTTCTTATTACTATTCATGTGATTATCTCTAGCATTCTTTTGATCTTTTCTAATTTGCTGCTTCTACTCAGCCCTGGGCTGGAAGGTTATATCAAGATTTTTAGAATTATCTGTAAAATAAAAGCAAATAGGTCTGAACATTTGGTCTCATCAGTTTAGCAAAATCCTGCAGTGTAAACTCCCTCCTCCAGCACAAATACAATGTATCTTCAACTGATAGTCTTGAAGAATTGCCTTTGGACACTCCCAGTCTAAATGACCTACCTGCTTCTGGTCAACATAGTATTGAAGAGGTCTAGAACTTTTGGGGTGCTGCTGGAACCCCAAAATCGCAGTACCAGGCCCTGCCTTAAAGAATTCAACTCAACTCTTCTTCAGCCAGAGGAAAAGTTTATTACTGATAAAACACATTGGCTAGGTGATGCCCATAAAGACGAGCGGGCTTTTGAGTGTGAGATTCTCAGCCCTGAATGAGGGGCCAGGGTGGATCTTACATACTTTGGGTGACCAGGGAAGGGTCTGTGAAAATGGTCTGGCAAAAGGGTCTGGGTGAGAATTCCCAGAGATTGGAATGTCTTAAGGATTGAATAGACAAAGAGAATAGATAATGAAGGAACTGAAAGGCATCTGAATGAGATTAAAAGGTAGGCTAAGGCTTTCAAAGGGAGATGAGGGGCTGGATCCTATAGACAAAGGGGAGCCAGATTCCCTTTGGGGCAAGGGGCGAAGGCCACACCCCATCAGTATTATCTTTAATTCTATATTTTGTTGTTGTTGTTCAGTCATTTCAGTTGTGTCTAACTCTTTGTGACCCATTTGGGGTTTTCATGGGAAAGATACTTTAGTGTTTCACCATTTCCTTCTCCAGCTCTTTTTACAGATAAGGAAACTAAGGGAAACAAGGTTAAGTGACTTGTCCAAGGTTACCCAGGTAGTAAGTGTCTGAGGCTGCATTTGAACTCAAGTCTTCCTGACTCTAGGCCCAGCACTCTATCCACTTCACCACTAGCTACCCCCTAATTCTGTATACCATTTAAAATTAAAATTTAATTAAATTTAAAATTCTTTTCAGACTTGGTCTCTCTATCTCTCCCAAGTTTGGAAGTACATCAACCACTCACAATTTTATCACAATATGGATCAGTTTGGAAGCTTTAACCTGAGTGAAGGGAATTATTATTTTCATATTTATCAATATAATATGTATAATGAATACGTTAATAATTTAGATTTTTCAGGAAACTCTGTCTTGGGAGTCATAGACTTACAATGCAGCTTGAAATGATCAATCAAACCCTTGACAATGCTCTCATAATCACTGTATTCCTTCACCTGTGTATGTTAAGTGAAGAGAATCAAAGATTGTAGATTCCCATCATAGTACTCTGATCTTGTACCCCACTAAGTAATAACCCCTATACACTTGAAACAATACTGTTCCTGATGTGGTGCTTGGGTGCTTATGCCTGGGTGCTTGTACTTGGACCCCCAATTCTCCCTAGCCTCAGAAACACTATCCCTGACAGTTTGTCCCCAGCCCAAGGACCCTGTGCCTAGCAATTACTCATGAGTGGGCCCCAGCAAGACCCTTATCTCTCTCCCTGGTGCAGTTACAAACAGCACCTGAAGGAATTATTAGTTTGAACTGGCTTTGCACTGGGTCATAAAGACATTTTTACCCACTGGACTATCTCCTGCCACACTACCTCATTATCTACATCCTGGGCTCCTCATTAACTGTATTCTAGACTTATGACATATGTATACTCCCTACATCTATCTTGTCTAACAAGACATTGATTGGTGGCAGACTGGACAACTCTCAGTTACCCTGAACTCTAGTTAACTTAGTGAATAGCAGGCCTAAAACCACACCTCCATGTGGCCCCCCTTGTGGGCTTTTCCTAGTGAACTCTGTGTAAAACGCCTGAGCAGTAGGTACAAGAAGTGCATGTTCTTTTAAGAACTGACCACTCCTTAACCACTCCCTAATCCCACCCTGAATCCCCTAGTTAGCATATTTGGCACATGTTTTATTGTATTTTATCCTATATAAACTTTAACTGTACCTCTCTAAGGTTGCAGGATCCTTTAAGAATCCTTGCCCGCTGAAAAGTGTAACAATAAACTTTGCCACCTTGGCTTAAAGAATACATAAGTCTGTGAATTCATTCCAGATGACCCATGTACTTCAGTCTTTGAGGGGTCACAAACTCTCAACCTCTCAAACCGCAACATTCTCACAGGACACCAGTACACCTGTATTGTGGACTTGTGCATTTGTTGTGGGAAACCACTCAGGCCCTAGAAATAATTGTTTGTAATCCTTTCCCCAGCAACTTCCCCACTTGAGATTTATGTATAAGCTCTGTCTTTATAGCAGTCTAAGGAGTATACCCCTCTCTGAAACTGATTAATTAAACTGCTACTTGATTCCTGGAACTCCTGTCTCTAGGCCTGCTTTGTGTGACTCTGAATATTCCCAATTAGAGACTGTCCCAGTAAAATTCTGTTAACAGCTGCTCTGTTTTTCAACTTTGGTTGGGTTGACTCTTAGGCAGCCTAGTGGTCCTTTCCAGGGGCTTACCATAATGGTGCTGATGAGGTCTAGAGGTTTGGGGTGCTTTGAATGGGGGTCAGGATGGATCTTATATACACTAAAGTAACTTTGGGTGGCCAGGGAAGGGAATGGGAAAAGGGTCTGGGTGAGAATTCGTTTGGAATGTCTAAGAGATTGGATAGGCAATGGGAATAGATAATGAAGGGAACTGGAAGGTAGAAGTTTGAAAGGCATCTTCCTAAGATCAAAAGGTGGGGCTAGGGCTTTCAAAGGGAGATAAGGGGAGTTTTCTAGAGCCCATAGACAAAAGGGAGCCAAATTCTTTTTGGAGCAAAGGGCAAAGGTCTTGGCTTGGGCCCATATCCCACCAGTGCCAGACTTAATGTGGACATCTAATTGCTTTTAGCCCTACTGAAACTCAGAACTCCCAAACTCAATCGATTCACTAGCTGCAGCCCACCTATCAGCAAAAATTATACTTGCTGGATAAACATTTAATAAAGATATTGATTATAAGTTCAAGATTAGACAACAGTATGATATGACCATCAAAATGCCTAAAGTATGTAACCTGAGGTTGCATCAATAAAAATATGATGTTTATATCAGGGAGGCAATAATTCTGATGGTCAAAGCATATCTAGAGTACTTTTTAGGCCCAGACTTTAAGAGGGCTATCGATAAATTAGAGAATATCTAGAGGGAAGCAATATAGATAGTGAATGGTCTAGAAATTATACCATATGAACAACAGTTAAAGGAAATAATGATGTTGTACCAGAAGGGAAGATTGTAAGAGGATATGATAGCTATCCAAGTATTTGAAGAGCCATTGAGTGGAAGAGAGTAAACTTTTTTCCACATAGTTCATAGATAACTGATAGAGTTTTTAGGACTAAAATGATACATGAAGGTCATCTGTCTCCATCTGTTGGTGATCTCATCAGGATTCAATTTTATGTAGATTGATACCAAATCTACATATCCAGCTCTCATCTCTCTCCTGAACTCTATTTTTGCATTTTCAAAGGCTTGCTGGAATCTTCACTTGGATATACTATAAACATTTTACTCAATATACCCCAAATTAAACTAATTTTATTTCCCCTAAACCCACCCCACTTCCTTCTAACTTCTCTATTTTTGTTGAGGGCACCACCAATTTTCCACCAATCTTCCAAGGTTTGTAATCTTGAAGTCATTCATGAATCATTACTCTTTAACACTTACTTCAATTAGTTATCAAGTCTACCTTTTCTTCTGTCCATTCTCCTCTCTTTTCTCATACTCAGTCCTCATTACCTATGACCTGGCTTAGTGCAATAGCCTCTTAACTAATCTCCGGCCTCCAGACTCTCCCCTTTTTAATCTAGCTTCCTTTCATACAGCTGACATATTGATATTCTCTAAGTATAGTTCTGAATAAATCAATTCCCTGTTCAAAAAGCTTTAGTGGCTCTCTATTATTTCTAAAATAAAATATAAACTTCTGTTTGGCATTTTAAGTTCTTTACAATTTGGCTTCAGTCTATTTTTCCAGGTTGATTATAGATTATTCTCTTTTCAGGTCTGTGCTGGAACCAGTTTCAACCAGAAAGAGTTCATTATTAAATTTTCAGTGTGAAATTTTTTTTTGTCTTGAAAACTGGTAAACACTACAGATCAGGGCTTGATTTATTGCTTTGTTGATTGTCTAAACTTAAGAAAGTGATGGAGAAAATGTTAGTAATGCAGATTAAACTTAAAAGAGTGCATTTTTATTTTTTTGCATTTTTGGGAGGAGAACCAGTTGTTAAACATTTAGCAGCACATTTTCCATCAGTGTGCTTGCTGCAACCACCATACAAACTGACTTATGTGCCAATCCTTATATACAACATTCCTTTTCCCATCCATGTGCCTTTTGCCCAGACTATGTCTTATACCTTGAATGCTCTGCTTCTTAGAACCCTGTACTCCCGTGAAGATTCAGCTAAGTGCTACTTACTTCAGGAGGCCTTTCCTGATTGCTTATTTGTTAGTAACTCCTCCTACAATCCATTATAGTCGTATACTGTATATCCTGTTTACTTTTCTGTGAACATGTTGTCTCCCCCAGGTATAATGTAAACTAGCTCTATTTTCACTTTTGTATTTGTATCTCTTGTGCCGAGCACAATGCCTGGTGCTTAATAAATGCTTACTGATTTATTGATTGTCAACTGCCCCCCTCCTTTTTTTTTTTTTTTTTTTACAGATGAGGAAACCGAGATGCAGAGAAGTTAGATCATTGACTAACTTCATACAGCTAATAAGTGACAACTGGAATTTGAACTCTGGATGAAATGCAAAACTGAAAACAAAACCAAAAATAATAATTTCTATTTTCAGAACACCTAAGTAGTACAAGAACTTAAGTGATTATTTTATCAATCTTCCCTTTTCTTTGTGTAGTCTGGTAGATGTTATTACTGCCATCCCGGTTACAACTTTTCTGGGCCTCAGTTTCTTCATCTGTAAAATGAGAGTGGCAGAGTGGATAATTTCTAAGATCCCTTATACCTCTAGATCTATATTCCCAAGGTTCTCTTTGGAAAAATTTAGAAGTATCCCTGTCTGGAGAAAAAAAGAGACAGTGTGGTTACAGAAGGTCTCTGATTCTACAGATTTAATCTGAAGGTCCTTAAGCTTTGTGAGGAGGGCGAAAGAGCATCTTCTAAGGCCAGTGGCTGTACCTGTTCTACCTACCAGTAGTTGCCAGTAATCCCTCCCTTTGAGGACAACATTCAGTCCAACCTAGTACATAACACTCCACCCCGCACTCCTTCCGCAACACTCTCCATCCTGCCTACCTAATACAAGAACCCCTGCAGAAAAGTGCTTGGGAGGGGAGGGATCTTGAAGAAGGGCGAGGAAAGATGGGGGAGGCGGAGGACTCCGAGGCTGGCAGCAGTGCTTTTCTGGGCAGCATCCTCCCTGCTAGCCGCTCGGCCGCTACTTAAAGGTAGACTACTCACCGCCCAGGCTGCTGCAGGGGCCAGCGAGCCCAGACAGAGGTGGAGAGGAGAACGGGCGGGGATGGAGGGGAAAAGAAGGCGCATTGGGGGCCGAAGGAAAGAGGGAGGAGACAGAGGCGGGGAGAAGGAGGTGACTCCTGGCCAGTGACGCCTGGAGAGAGGCGCAGAATTGGAAGCCAGGCTGGCTTCACTGTTGACGTTGCAGGCGCTCCTCTGGCCAGTCCAGGGTTTGAGCGCGGCTGCTGTGGTGATTCTTGTACGGGAATCGGTCCCTTCTTCCCTCCTCCTCCTCTTCTTCCACCTCCTTTCCTGAATCTCCCTCAAGAAACAAACCACCTCTGCTGGCTTCTTCCCCCTCCAGAGCCAAGGCAGCAGGCTCGCTATGGCTTCAGGTCCCCCTGGTGTAGTTGCCGCCGCCGCTGCTGCTGCTGCTGACTCAACACAATTGGAAGGTGTGGGGGGTGAAGCGTAGACAGGGAGAGGAGGGCGGACCAAAGCAGCCCCCGGATTAATATTGGTTGGGAGGTAGAAGATGCCAGGACACTGGAGGGCGAGCAAGCCTGCTACTGAAGTAGGCGGTGGCGGAGGCAGCCTACAGAACAGTCGCTAAGGAGAGAAGTGCATCTCTGTCCTCTCTCTTTCTCTCCGTCTCTCTCTTCTTTAGGCCGCGGTGGTGTAGGCAAGAGGCGAATTCTACGCTAAGTGGCGGCGGCAGAGGCAGCGGCGGCAGCAGAGGCAGCAGCAGCAGCAGCAGCAGCAGCAGCAGCAGCAGCAGCAGCGACAGCCTGGAGCTGAATGCTGCAAGCGCCGGATGACTCCAGCTGCTTCCTTTCTCGGTGCAATCGGCATCGTTCACAGCCACTGCTGGAGGGAAGTGTCGGTGCGTGGAGAGAAGCATCACTGTCTGAGTGAAATTGCTTGGAAAGCTCTCTCTCTCCCTCCCTCCCTTCCCCAACCTGGAGGCAAGAGCTTGGCGTTTGGCCGCCGCACTGGTGGTAAGTTGACATGGGGCTGCAGTATGCGTCTGGCGCTGTGAATAATCGTGGTTGAGCACCCATGGTTGTGTTTGCTTCTATGTAGAGTTGCTCTCGGGTGCTCACCAATGGTCTGCACCTCAGAGGGAGCCGAAAGCAGGTACAGGAGAAGGATGAAGAGACTGCTTTGTTTCTCCCCGCTGTTAGGTCACTGGTTTGACATTTCTGCTCACAGGAGCCCAGAATTAGCGTGAGAGCGGTTGTGTACCTATTTTACTGGTTTTGTTATGCCATTGGCCCAGATCTGTGTTAGGAGCTTTGGGAGCAGGGGCTGTCTCACTTAGCGTTTGGAAGGTGTTAACATTCTTGTCTAGGGCCTGAAGGGACCTGGAACTGCAGATTTAGAGGAGACGTTTCCTGCAATGTGCAGCCGCAGCTGTCGGGTTCCTCCATCCCTCGACTCTTCCAGAGCTGGATGGTCTCCCCTTATTAATACCTCCCAGGAGGCTTTGTGACTTTTTTCCGCTCCTTTCTTCCCTCTCAATCCCTCCCACCCCTTCCTAAGAAAAGATTCTTTCAAAAACATTTTTCCTTCCCCCTGTCTTTTCATGTTTCGTTGCCTTTGTAGTAAATACAGGGACCTTATTGTTGGAGCTTTAAAAAGGGTTAAGTCAATATTAAACTTTTAGAAGATGACAAATGATTACTGGCAGGCAGGCAGGTAGTGAGGGGAAGCAACAGAGGAGGTATGTAACCTGGTACATAGTTCCAGCTGAAGAATTCTGCTGTTTGCTTTCATTGCCTTACACTGATGCAAATATTGTGTCCAGAATTCTTAGTTACAAGCCTCTTACCATTGGCTGAAGCTTGTTTTTCTCAAGTAACTTCCTTTGATTTCTGTGCCTTTAAGTGACCAGATCGGTTTAATTAATGAAAGCTGCACCAGACCTTTGTGAAATTTCACATGTTCATTTTATTTGTCTTGGAAATGTGGCCATTCCTCTCTGTCTCTCTCTCTCTCTGTCTCTCTCTCTCTCTGTCTCTGTCTCTCTCTGTCTCTCTGTCTCTCTGTGTCTCTCTCTCTGTCTCTCTGTCTCTGTCTCTGTCTCTCTCTCTCTCTCTCTCTCTCTCTCTCTCTCTCTCTCTCTCTCTCTCTCTCTCTCTTTCTCTCTCTCTCTGTCTCTCTCTCTCTCTCTAATATTCCTGTCATTCCCTCAAGGATTTATTCCTCCTGTTGCTTAGAGAGAGATTTTTTTTTCTTCTCCTGATTTCTCTAGTCTCCTTTCAACAGATGGCTTTACAAGAGATTCCCTTTGAAATAATTTAAAAGATTATTTTAATTTTAAAACACATGTACATTCACACCAGAAGGGTTCTTATGACTTTAGAGTTAGTCAAACCAGGGGCCTGTTCTGGAAGGGAATATTAGTTGTGTGAAAATTTGGAGCTTGGTTAATCTGTGGGATCATCAGAAGCTGCTTGCAGGGCTTGTTTATAAATGAAATTGAGACAGATGTCTTTTCTTGTCTGCTAGGGATGCCATGCATAAGGAGTCATTGTATTTGTGAGAAATTTCCACTTAACTGTTAAGAAAAAATAAAGCAATTGTTTGGCCTCTCAAAGGAGACACTGTATCTTTAACACCTTATAGCCTATCAAATTAATTTCTTCCCCTCTTTGATCATTTTAAAACCCATCATTAAGCTAGTTGCTTTTCTTTTCTTATTGTTTCTGGACTAGTACTTATATCTCCAAAGACACTGACTCCTTTCGTTTAAAAGAGGTGGAACATTTAAAATGCATGCATAGGTCATATGTATGTATATGTAACACATGTGGATATATAAATATTTTTCTGCATTTGCATTTTTTATACCACTTAAGGGGAAAAACACACCCATATCTTAGATTTGATTTAAAAAACCCACAACTTGGAAGAATTAACTCAGAGTTGGAAGGGATCTTAGAGAGCCCCTAGTTCCATGTTTTCCAAACTATGTTGTAATAAAATTTGGTACTCTGCATTGATGTGAAAAAAGGTATTGTGAGAAAATTTCATGTGCTATTACCTTTCTTCCAACTGCTCTTTTTTTTTTTTTTTGGTGATGGTGGGAATGTCAAGACATGTGGTTTCAGCAGTGTAGGGAAGTCTCTCCATCCATGCAGATCAGTAACTCATCTGTAACTTCTAGACTCAGAGTGTTTCCAGGGTCACCAAGAGGGTTAGTAACTCTCTTTGGTTACATAGCTAAAAAAAGGTGAAAGAAAGGACTGGGTATTATGAGACCAGACATGTATCAAAAATACTTATTGCTTGGAGTAAAATTTTGCTGTGGAAATACACTGTTTCCTCTTTGCTCCAAGATTCCCCTGACCACTTTTTATCCCCAAGGCCAGTACTTAGGGGTTGTGGTAATATATTTCAAGCCCCAAATGTTGTGTGGCCAATTTGCTTTATGGAAAGCTGCCCTAGTTTAGTGTTTCCCTTGGATGTTCACATAAATATTGATTGACTTTTCTATGACAGAGTTTTTACCCAGTCATCCAGAAATAGTTAGGCTTATAAAAACTTGGGCAACATTATCTTTGGGAATGATTTTGTGTGTGTGTGTGTGTGTGTGTGTGTGTGTGTGTGTGTGTGTGTGTGTGTGTGTGTATAATATGAAGGCATGGGCATCCTTAGATGTGTGACCTTGGACAAGTAACCATTGGGAGAAAAACACTTAGTAAATTGTGAAAGATTATGTAAATGTAAGAGATTTGTGGTTGTCACCAAAATGCCTTTCTCTAGGCCTTACTTCAAAGATTACTTGCTGTGGAGTCAGGGGACTGGTTTCAAAGCCCATTTCTTTTATTTACTTTCTGTGTGATCTTGGGTAAGTCATTTAACCTCTCTGTGCCTCAGTTCCCTTATTTGTAAAATGAAAGAGTTGGACTACATTGTCTTTTAGATCCTTCGTAGCCTCTCTAACATTGAGAGATTCGAAGGAACATGCCAACATACTCTTTCTAATTCCCTCCCTTGCCTAGGTTGCAGAGAGCATTTGTGTGTCCTGTAATGACAAGTAGATTACAAAATTGATTGTCCCAATTTAGAAAGTACTTTTGATAATAACTCCTCTTGTGAACTGGTAGGAAAAATATTATTGCAAAGTAACTGCCTGGTGTGCACAGGTCTACATTTAACTGGGACTAAGAGCAATGCCTGACACCTCAGAAGAAGGGGGAAGGATTTTTTTTTAAAGTGTTAACTACGTTTAACTCAGGCTGGGTGCCATTGGGTTAAAAACCATACCTGTTCGTTCTTTTAGATTTTAAAATCCTCCTTTACACCTACCTCAGCAAAAGGCAAAGAGAAACTGATGCTGTTATTTTAATTTCAGTCCAACTGTGATAGCTTTTGACTTTTTCTTTTGGCATCTACCCAGAATAAATGCTTCTGCAAAGAGCTTCTGCCTGATTTCAAGGCATGCCAGGCCACTCGATTCTGCAAGGTTGACAGCTAGGAAAGAATGAACTTGCAGAATCGATTTTACTTGGTAGGTAGGTTTGTGGATGATATCTGTTTTCCCTCTCCCCCATTTTCAAAGTGTCCTCAGGAGAGTGTGCCTTCAAGAGAGAGGGGACTTTCTCAGTAAGGCTTGCTAGGACTCTAGGCCAGAATGTTCCATTCTGCTGCCAGCTTTCCTGAGAAGAAATGGAACTAGTTTGCCATCATTCATTTGAGAGGAAATGGTAATGTTGAATAAAGAACCTTCCAAGTCAGGTAAGGTAGTTCTGGCTTATGAGAAGAAATGGACCACATATGGGACTTGATTGTAAGCTCATATAAAGACCCAGGAACTAGAACTAGTAGAGACAGAAGCCAAAGCGTGGTGAAAATTAAGCAGAAGATCCTTTTTGAAGGATGTAGTTTGAAAATTTAAATTATTTCACCTTAATATTTTGACTCCAGCATCAAATCAATCTTTGTATTAAATCAAAAGACAAGTCAGAAATCAAGTAGAATACAGAAATACTGATTATTGGGGAAAACAAGATTCTTCTGTGAGAGCTTGAGCTCCTTGAGGACAGGGTATGTCATTTCTCTGTCCCTTTTGTGTGACTCTCTTCATAGTAGGTGCTCAGTGAGCATTCTTTGAGCTTAATTCTATTTGAGATCTAATCATAGATACATATAACAGGAGGCTGGTGACAATGTCTTCACTGTCAGACAAAAGCCCTAGCATTCCCCTTACTTGTCCTGACCCTGAGAGGGACTGGAGCCAGAGCATGTCCAACAATGTAGTCTCCTTCTGCTCCAAAGGGACAGGGAAGGTAAAATCCCATGTGAGAATGGATGGAGAAGAGAAAAGAATAAGAATTTATTAAATGTCTGCTATGTACTGTGCTAGAAACACACTTGAGAGCATATGTCTGGGGCTACCCATGCGAGCATGAAGAATGGGCATGTAGCATTCTTGGCAGGAAAGCAGAAGGGCTACTACTGTTGCTGCAACAAGAAGCTATATATGCTGGGAACCAAGAGGGACACCCATAGGAATCAGGAAGGCAGAGTGCTAGGCTATGTAGGACAAGAATTGTGTGACTGAGCCGTTTACCAGAAGCATGCAGCAGGCACAGGGTTTGTTGAAACTGTTCAAGCTGCTGAGACCCAGGCTGATGATTTTTTCATGCTCCTCCTCTCCCTTCTACTTTGTTTCTCTTCCCATGAAAGGTGCTATGCTTGTTCCCCAAATCTCCATTTCTTAAGAGTTTTCTTTGTTTCTCTTTTTGATTTTAAAACTTATTTTTCTAAGATAAATGTAGTTAGATTGGGTTAATTTTAAGAACAATAATAGAGAGGGGCATCTTGGAGGGGAAGAATGAGAGAAGAGAGAGAGAGAGAGAGAGAGAGAGAGAGAGAGAGAGAGAGAGAGAATGAGAGGAAGTAAGGAGGAAGGAAGGGGGAGAGAGAGAGAAAGAGAGAGAGAAGGAAGGGCAGGGGGATGAAGAGAGACATTTTACAGCAGTAACATACAGGATTAAGCTTTAATAGGTTAAAACTGCACTGAGACATTTAGGACACCCTATATATTTGCCAGTGCAGATTCCCTGACTGGGGCTCTGACCTATAGAAGAGAAAATTATTGATTCATTTTTATGATTTCCCAGAGCAAGGAGGGAAATATGGAGCTGGACTTTTCCAGACAAAATGAGTTAGAAGTTTGGGTTAGGGGGAGGCTGTGATGAATTAGGCCTAGTATGAGAAGTGGTGTCCTGGCCATTTTCTTTACTTATTGTCTACTCAGGCCAGATTGAAAAGAAAACCATCCTTCCAGAGGGACAGAGATGAGGGAACTTGAGATGAAGTCATACCTTGTGAGGAGCTAATAGACACTGTAATACAGTAGAAAGACTGCTGGCTGTGGAATCCTGAGTTCAAATCCTGTCTTTACATGTATGAGCCATTCCATTCCATCCTGTCTTCTCTAGCAGATTTCCTTCTTCTATCACTTATCTTCAATCTTTCTATTAGCTTCTTCCCTACTAGAAACATGACCATGTCTTCTCCATACACAAAACACTCTCACTTGATATTTCTTCTCCCCTTTGTGACTTATCTCTTTTTGAAGGCTGCCTATAATCAATGCTGTCATTTTTTTTTCATTCTCTTCATAACTCTATGTAGTCTGGCTTCTGAACTCATTCGACTGAAACTTCTTTTTCCAAAGTCACCAAAGATCTCTTAATTGCCACATCTGATGTCCTTTTCTTAATCCTCATTCTTCTTCAACTCTATGTAGCCTTTAACAACTTTCTTGAAACTCAACAAGTTTTTTTTTGTTTGTTTTTTGACACTGTACTCCCCTGGTTTTTCTCCTATCTATGGGTCCACTCCTTAGTGGTCTTTCTAGATCTCCCTCTAGGTCAAAAATGAAAGGGTTGGGGTAGATGGCTTCAAAGGTCCCTTCCAGTTTTCACTCTATGATCACATGACCCTGCAAAAGGTACCACTTGTGGTAAAAGGGATGTTTTGGGAGGGACTGACCAGTTCTCCTGAACAGCAACACATCATCCCTGTAATACTTGTAGATATGAAATAAATTGAGCCTAGTCTTCCTCAACCCAACAAAAGAATGTTAAAACTGTAAACTCATATCATTATATTTTAGGTACTATTAACCCATCTGTAAGCATTAGTACATGCCTAATTTGGGGGACATCATAAGGAACAGAGAAGGGAAAACCCTTTTCTAGTTTTTATGGGAGTCTATCTTAAATTTCCCTGAGTCAGAGACACAACTGAAAAACAACTGAACTGAAACTTTAATTTGTTGGTGGCTTCTTGTGCATTCATCTAGTGATAACTGCGGATAGTATGACAATTAGGAATGGCTGCTGGTAAATGTGGGTGGTATGAGTACACATTCAATAACTGGGTGAAAATTTTGGTGGATTCAATTTAATTAAAAACAAGCTCTCAGAGGACCTTCTCTCCATGTAGACACATCCTGCAAACTACCTTAGCTTGCCTGTCTATGAGATGCATGGGAATTCTTGCATTTATGTTTGGTAGGTCTTCTAGTTGTTTTAATGTCTAGCATTTGCTAAGAGAGTCCAGAATCCTTCTAATTTTCAAGCAGTCTGGGCCACTTGTGTGGTGGCAGAGCCCTTGGCCTCTGTATTCATTGCTCTCATCAGATCTTTGCCTTTACCACCAAGAGTAGTCTTTGATCTTGGCCTCTATCCATAATTGAGGGCATGAAAGCGTGAAAGGGATCTGCCTGGTCTGCTCTGTCTCTGCTGGGTGGATTTCTTCTCAGAGACTTATGTCGCACAGGTTGCTTCAGGGATGTTATGATATTCTCTAAGAAAATCTGAATATTTGGTGCTCATGGCCTAAACTTGTGCAACAAATGCCATGCTTCTTAGCCAAAGCTGCACTGAATGTGGACTATGTGCCAATTTGTAATAATACCTCTGCAGGCCGCCCAGTCCATGGAATGATTAATTATGGATATAACCTTTTTATATCACTTCACTAAGATCATCAGAAGCTTGGTCAGCATACCCAAATGAGAAGAAATGCATGTGTTGTTTGTAAGTGATCTACTGAATTAAGTATTTTTCCCACAAAGGTAGTATACTGTTTGCTTGTTGTTTTTTTTTAATGGAACCGTGGAAAATACAGTGGCAGGTATTCTACTGACCAAATTTATTAGCTCTTATGTAAGGGAAAAACCCTTGTACGGTATTCTTACCCGTTCCAGATAACTTTGACCTTTACTGTGTCAAGGATCACACTGGTCTTCTTCATGTACTCCATGTGCTCTATTCACATTTCCCATTCCTTTCTCCAATCTTTTCCTCCCCTCTTCCATGCATGGAACACATTCCACATCTCCATCTATTGAAATCCTTTTTTTCTAGTTTCAGGTCAGGTGTCACCTCTTCCAGGAAGCTATCTCTCCTATTAAAAGTGATCCATCCTTCCTCATATTTTCCTAGAGTACTTGGGTTTCTTTTTTGTCCCTGTCACATACAACTTTGTATCACACTTACTGGTGTACAAGTCATATGTCCCTAGTAGACTTTAAGTTCCTTGAGGTAATTTTTCATTTTTGTATCCCCAGTTCCTAGTATAATGCCTGGCATATAATAAACATTCATTGAAATAAGTTGGTACAGTGGATAGAATGCTGGGCCTGGAGCAAGGAAGACCAGAATTCAAATCCAGCCTCATACACTTCTCACCCTGGGCAAGTCACTTAGCCTCTGTTTGCTTCAGTTTCTTCATCTGTGAAATAGTGATAAAAATAGCACGCTACCTCTCAGCATTGTTGTGAGGACGAAATAATATAATAATTGTAAAGCACTTAGCACAGTGCTTGGCACGTAGTAAGCATCTTATATAAATGTTAGCTATTCATGAGTATGGATACTCCTTTCAGTAACTCCTCATATTGTGGCCTCTCTAGGCTAGAGTAGATGACTTTTTCCCTTTGTGGCCACGGTCCTGCTCGAAAGCTTCTTGCATGAGGACTTTTGTTCTGGCACCAGGCATGTAATCAGAGCAACAATAGAATCATCAAGCTAGGGAGGGGGTAATTGTCTAATCCAGGGGTTGGCAAACTAAGACCCATGGGCTAAATCCAGCCTGCTCTGTTTTTGTATGGTCTGCTCCCTGTTTTTGTATTGCCTGCTCCATTTTTTATGACCTGTGAGGTTTTTGTTGTTGTTGTTGTTGTTGTTTTAAGTAAAAACCCTTCCAGTAGCTCACAGGCAAAGTTACTTAGGTGGCTCAGTAGATAAATCGCTGGGTCAGCCTGGAGTCAGGAAGACTCATCTTCCTGAATTCAAATGTGACCTCAGACATAGCTATACGACCCTGGGCAAGTCACTTAATCCTCAGTTTCCTCATCTATAAAATGAGTTGGAGAAGAAAATGGCAAACCATTCCAGTCTCTTTACAAAGAAACCCCACACAGGGTCACAAAGAGTCAGATGTGACTGAACAACAACAATGACAATGACCTCACAGGCTGTACAAAGCAGATGGCTGGCTGGATTTGGTCTGCAGGCCGGTGTGCTTACCCCTGATCTATTCTGACTGCTTCATTTTATAGATGAGAAAATTGAAGCCCAAAGAAATGAAATAATTTTCAAAGGTTACACAGAAGAAACAGAGACTAAGTGGTGGGAAAAACACTTCAAGACTATGGCTGAGGGCTAGTGAACTAATAAGAAAAGTGTTTGTGTGACTCTCCTTTGACTCTACCAGTGTCTGTTTTCCCTACTTCGGGGCTTGGCAATGCCAGGCATTGGTGTCAAAAATGGCTTCCAGGATAATGATCTAAGGCAGCAGTTCTCAAAGTGTGGTCCATGGAGCCATATAGTGAAAACTGTTTTCATGTCTAATATGACAAATATTGATAGAGAAAACAAAAAGCTCTTTGGTATTTTCATAATTTTTTAACGGTATAAAGACCAATGAGTTTGAGAACCACTGATCTAAGATACCTTGGTCAGAGTCAGCCATTAAAATTTCTGGTGAGGTGTGAACTCTTTTCCCTATAGGAGAGTCACCGGCCAAACCTAGGGATCTCAGTCCTAAAAAGCTGCAGCTCACATTGTTTAGCCTCTTTCTAGGGGTGAGAGGAGGGAGGGAGTGAGGTGGGGACCAGTATCTTGCCATATACCTGAATTGCTTCTGTACTCATGCATGGCTGCAGGGTTTCCTTTTGTCCATGTTGGTGTTGCCTCTCATTAGACTGATCCTGAGCCTTACTGACCTTTGAACTCACCCTGTGCTTCTGCTAGCACAGAACTGTGTGACTATTATTAGCTTTAACTATTTTTGGAGCATGTTGGTAACAACGTTTACAGGATCGATCCTTAGGTTTTCTCCAGGAGCACTATAGGAATCTCGACCTTGTCCTTCTCTGTGACACTGTTAGATAGTAGGGTTCAGTCCATTCCATTATATGGACAAGTCAGCATCTTCATTAAAAAATCCAGTTCCACAACCAAACTGTAGCATATCACCTACAGTGTGTATGGATGCAAGACACAACTGTGCAGAGCTTTGTGTTGAGGGAGATAGCTGGGAAAGATGCAAAGTTCAGATATGACGTGGTCCTGGTCCTTTTGGAGTTTGCAGGGTAGTTGGTGTTAGGGTAGAGGATATTTTATTTATACAGATAATAATATTACAAAATAATAGAATATAATACATGATAAACAGTCATACAATTAAAGTTATTTATGTATGGTTTGGGAGGGCTAAGGTCATTACTGACTGGAAAGGATTGAAGGAGGCTTTCTGGATAAAGTAGCGTTTGAGTTTGGCTTTGAAGGATAAATAAGGATTTAATGGATGCAGAGGAGTTTATCTTCTGTATCTTCTCTTCCCTCTCCCTATCTCCTTTCCTCCCCTTCCCCCACTCTATGGCTTGAAGTTGCTAAGACATAATGTAGATCAGATAAGCACTTACAGGTGGGGTGATGTTAGAAGTGTGACTATGTGGTACAGAAATGGATCAACTAGTCAAGAAACATTCATTAAGCACCTACTATTTGTCAGGCACTGTGCTAAGTGCAGAGGATACAAAAAGAGGCAAAGAGAGTCCCTGCCCTCAAGGAGTTTGCCATCGAATAGAATATTTTACAATCTTCAAGTTGGGTTAAGGGTAGAACCAGACAAAGGACTGGTTGTGAGTAGTTGAATTTTGAGGATAGAAGGTTGGTGTTTGTTTTTTGAAGTTGTGTTGTTCCTTCTATCCAACTATCCAGTTTGGAAATTACACATACAGACACTTGGCTCCATATTACGAACAGAAAAGTCAAACGTGTGGCCCCACAGTCCACATGAAACCCATAACACCTTTAAATGTGACCCAAACCAGATTAAATGTAAATAGAAAATATTTAAGAAAATAAATAAAACATAGATAATATTACATTATAAAACTAAGTCAGTATGTGGCCTGCTGATATCCTTATATACGTATTTGGGGCCTCTTTTTCTATTTGAGTTTGACACCACTGATATATTAGACACTGACCATAGAGGATTCTGTTGAAGTTTGGTGTCAGGTCTTTGATAGTGCTTGGGCATTTACTGCTCAGGAGGATAATGCATCTGGATTTGTGAAACCCTTTAAAAAGACATTCTAGAAAATTTAGGCACCCTGGTAGATCAGTAAGTGGGTGGCAGTGGGTTAGTCAGATACGCTATTCATCCCCTCTCAAATCATGCACTTGAATGTCTGACTCCTCTACTTCTGTATAAAGCTGGCCTGTTTCATCAAAATTCACAGCATTTCAACCTGGAAGTTTGAAAGAGGCCAATTTGGGATAATTTAAGTGACTAAGGGGTGAGGAAATAGGGTCAACAAGTTTAGACTCCATTTCTTCATTCCTTAGTTTGGCTGTGAACAGATGAAGAGATACAGGGTGATGACTTGGGTGGATAGCATGGTCATGCCCCAAGGAAGGGTTTTCCTTCCTCCTTTTTTTCTTTCTTTTTCTCCTTTCCTTCCTCTCTCCCTTCATTCCTTCCTCCCTCCCTTCCTTCCCTTTCTTCCTTCCCTTCCTTCCTTTCTTCTTCCTTCTTTCCTTCCTCCATCCCTTTCTCCCTTCCTTTCAGAATGGAAAAAGTCACAGCGGTACATTGACAGAAATCCAATACTGTAGGGTTATATAGGTATAAATGATTTTAGAAAGACTAATGTAAAGATTCCTGAAAATAATTATTATAAGGTTCCCCTAAAAGTCTAGGCACAGATTCCTTGCAGATGACTGGATAACCAAGCAGTAACTGACTAAAAAGTTAATTAGGTTGTTTCGAGGTACAATTCTGATCTTTTGAGATTGATATCATCTAGTGCAACCACATTCCTCGGTACTACTGTTAGGGAACAGGATCCTGGGTGGCAGGGACCATGGGACTGATTGCTGGACTCCTTTTCATTAAAAAAACATTTATTAAAGGCAAAACATATGTACAGGCCAGAACCATATATGTAACTCTTTGTGTCAAGTGCTGTAGGCAGACAAAGACAAATAAGCCCACAGTCCCCTTCTAGGAGGGTATGGTATAGTTGCAGTCATATGATGTACATAAGCAACTGTAATATATAAGTGTGTAAGTACATGAGGAAAATAAAAAATGGAAAATGCTATGAGTTCTGATGAAGAAAAAAAATCATAGGTTCATAAGATTTATCAGGGACAATGACTAGAGATTATCTGCTTCAACCCTTTCATCTTAAAAATAGGGAAATGGAGGCCTACAGAGGTGAACAGATTTGCTCAAGCTCAATATTGGGAAGGTCTTGGAGGAGGTGGCATTTTATCTGGGACTTGAAAGATGAGTAGGATTCCTACAGGCTGAGATTTGGGAGAGAGGGCGTTCTAGGCCTGGTGAAAGTGACAGCTGGGGATATGTAAAACGTGTTCAGGGAATGACAAATAGCCCACCTTGATCTATAAAGTATGCAAGAGAGAATAGTCACTTAGGAAGTCTGGCAAGGTAGTTGGGAAGCAGCTAAGGAGGGTTTTATGACTTTGCAATGCCTCTGTCTTAACAACCTGTGGAGTCAGCCACAGAAGAGATACTTTTTATAGGTATAAACTGGTATCCTGCTCAATGCACAGAGGCAGCTTGAGTTTTAGTATAGCTTTAGGCATTTCTTAGAAATGAATAGCATAGTAAAACAATTTTTATAATAACAACATTATAAACACCTTTGAAAGCATTAGGAACTCTGGTCAACACAATGACAAACCACAAATACAGAATACTCATGGTGGAACCTGTTCCCCATTTCCTAATACAAAAGTGATGGACTCAGAGTATAGAGACACATACACATAATATATATGTATATATGCCTTTTATATATAGTCAGTGAGGGAAATTGTTTTGTTTGGCAGTTTCATAATATATTTTGTTTTCCTCACCTTTTCAGTGTAGGAGGGAGATGGGAGGAAGAGAATGCAGACCTGAAAATAAAATAAAATAAAACTGAATTTTAAAAAGGAAATAACTAGTATAGTAAAAAACAAACAGAAGTTCCACAAAAGGCTACCATCCTGTTCTCCATGCTTCTCATCAACAATATATGGAGCTGATGATATTTGAAAATCCTAATCTATCAACAGAAAATTGAAAAAAAAAAAAGAGCTAACCAATTACCATCTATGATCACACAGAGAAATTAAGTTGAAAAGATGGGATGGGACATAGGTCCATGTGAACTTTAGTGGGAGAGAGGGAGTGCCGTCCAAGCTTGTATGTTCCATGTGTGTGTGGATTTAGGGATACAAAACTAAAGTAAACCAAAGTGGTCATGTTTGCCTAGGACCCCATTCTAGATGATGATGATTCATCTTATTTTCTGACAGTATAGCATATTGTGGAAAGAGAACTAGACTAGAGATGAAGAACCCTGGGCTCTGGTTTTGGACCTTTTGCCTATTTATTGTATAGCCTGCAGCAGCTCAATTAAGTATTCTGAATCTGTTTCCTCATCTGGGGTTCAGAGTATGTGATTGTAAGGGAGTTTCATAATCTGTTTTGCCTTATCCTGGAAGGTGGAGGATGGACAGAATCATACCACAGGTCTAGAAAGCACTGCTAGTGGTTGAATTTCACAGGCCATTCCTGTGGAATCATGGGATTAGAACCCTTAAGCTAGAAGAAACCTTGAGAACTTATTTAAATAGTCTTGTGTTTTCAGGAAGAGACCACATTTATACCATTCTGACTAAGAAGAAAGAGAAAGGAGACGCAAGCCCCACCCTAAGGCAACCCTTTTAAATTTTTAATCATTTTCTAATTTAGTCAGTTATATAATTATTCAAACTTAAGCTTTAATGATTCAATATAAAACTATTTCCAATTTTTCTGTTCTTAGCAGGAATAATAAGATTAATGATTTAGAGCCAGAAGGGACTTTTGAAATCATCCAGTTCAAATATTTCACTTTACAGATGGGGAAACTGGGTCCCAGAGAGGCCAAGTGATTTGCCAAAGTCATACAGGTATTAAGTGGTAGAGCAATTCAGAACTCTTCCCACTGTACCAAGATGCTTTCTAGGGTGCCTTAATCTTGTTCTTGGTGAAATATCTCTGTTTTATGTAATTCAGTTCAATAAAACTTTATTCATCCAGTTCCAACAAACACTAAGTAACTATTGTGTGTTGATCAGTGCCCAAAGTGGCCCTTGATTTCATGGACCTTATGGTAGCTGGATTGATGAGCATTACCAAATCCTGGGTGATGCAATAAGAAGCAAGTTAATTGCTTAGACTTAACTGGAAATGAGAGGTGTTCAGGCCCTTGGAGGAATAGATTGTAAATAAAATTGGTCCTGGAAAGTTATAACAAAAGACAATGTGATAGAAGGAAGGAAAATGGGATTTGGAGTCAAAGGACTTAGATTCAAATTCTGACTATGTTTTTCTTTGCTCATGTGTCCCTGGCTAAGTAATTTTGTCTCTCAAGATATTGGTTGCTAGATAATTTTAATGGCCCTTGTCACTCTAAATTGTATGCTCCTGAGTTTCATTCCTATTTTATAACAACTTGGGTAAGTTGATGTATTTGAATCCCTCGTGTTAGAGATAGAGGTCTGATTAAAGTGAAACATGGCAGAAAAACTTAGTTGTTATGGTAGGCCACCAATTACGCATGAGTCAGTAATGTCATTAACGCTAATTTTGAACAGAGTAGAGAGGATGTATAAATAAAATTGTAGCATGAGGTAATTTCTGTCATACTCAGCCCTGGCCAGGTGCTTACTAGAGCACCAAGCATAATTTATGTTTCTATACCTTCAAGGATATAGGAAAATTGGACAGGGTTCAGCAGAATGCACCAAAATGATGGAATAAACCTTACAAAAACATTTTCAAAAATTATTTACCTAAAAATACAGAGAGCTGAAAGCCACTGAACACCAATGTTGTGGTTTAAGATTATTTCTCATTCTACCCTTTAGGGGTAGATTTAGGGGGCTTCTGGTTAAAGTAGAATCATAAAATCTTGGACTTGGAAGAGGTCGTGAGGTCTGACCTCACCAAAGGAGGTCTTTCCATAAAATCCCTGACAGATGCTCATTCAGTCACTAAAAAACAGTTCTTTTTTTCCCCCCTTCATCCAGAACTCTGTTGGTGAGTGAGACATACCCATCCAATGTATGAACTATTGAAGCCTTTCTGATTTGCAGTAAGTACTCCATTTGAACCATGCTCAGTCATAGAATCATTTACTAAATTCTGCATGCAAAGCTGTAAGTTGCAGAATAGTTCCTGATCTTCATTGATACAGCAAGTTTCCTCATAAACAGTTACCTAAGCTGATGAAATCACAGGTTTACTCCTTCACCCACCATATGCAAAGCCCAGTGTTAGTTAGTAGGTGAGAAATAAAAATAATTATAACATTTACTATCTCCAGGAGCTCATAATCCATCTAGTGAGTGGGTGAGTAGGACAAGGAGAATATGACACAAATTTGGCTAACCCCCTTATCTCATCCCATCCCACCATTGTGGTATAGTGGAAAGAGAACCAAATTTTTAGACAGAAGACCTGGGTTTGAATCCTGGTTGTGCCACTCACATGTTTTGTAACCTTGGGCAGTAACTTAAGCTTCTGAGCCTCAGTTTCCTTTTTTTTGAAATGAGGTTAATAATACCTGTCCTGTCTATTTCTATTTCTATTTGTTGTGAGAATCATATAAGGAAACTTTTATAAAGCAAAAGATGACACCCAGTGAGTGGATGAATGGTATTGCTATTGATGGGAAAGAGTAAAGTGGGAATGAGTCAGTTTTGAGGGCATGAGAAGTTCTATTTTGAACGTGTTAAGTTTGAGATGCTGCCAGGACAGCCAAGAGAAGATGTCTAAGAGGTAGACGGAAATGTGTTTCCATCTTGGGACAGAGTGTGGAACTGGAAACATGTATTTGAGAACCTAGCTAATAGAGATGTAAGGTAAAACTCACAAAATCATAGTCTCCAAACAATTATTTGACTGACCACTTTGTGGTCACATTGTGACTCATTTTGTGAGCTTTAATCTCTCTGAATTTAAAATCAGTTCTCTGAGTAATCTGAGGTATTACAATGCCCAGCAGCTTTCATCATTTCTCTGTTCTCAAATACGTCTAAGTTTTGTAGTCAGTCCTTCTAACAACCTGTGCTTGTCACATTTTATCTGAAAATTGATACTGAATTTTTTCACGTGTTTTTTGCCTTTTTCTAAAGCCAAGCTGTTCACATATGGAAGAGATAATACCTTGCATCCATATCAAGTTGATTTAATTCTTTTTTCTTATATACTCATTCATTTTTTCTGCCCCTTTTAACAACCAAACTGCTCACATAAGGGCGATTCCTTACATTGGTATTAGTTGAAACTGTGGACATAGATGAGATTGCCAAGAAATAAAGTACAGGATGGGGAAAAATGGTGGTCAAGGACAAACTCTTGGTCAACTCCTACCTAAAAAGGACCCAGAGATGAGTGGTCAGGGAATTATGAAAACCAAGGAAATGTGGTATCATGGAACCTTAACCAATTGTATAGTTCCGCTTCTTTCCCTGTGACAGGAGGGAAAGAATAGAGAATGAGTGAAGTTGTTGAGAGCTTTAGAGGTATGAAGGCAAAAAGTTGAGCAGGGTCATAAGGAAAGCCTCATTCTTCTCATGAAGAAAGTCATCTGCTTTAAGTGTGTGAGGGTGGGTGGGTTGGGGAGGTTTAAGGACTTGAGGAGAAAGGGAAAGGTTTAAAGCAATTGCTGCAGGAAAAGAGATTGGTAGTCCTTTATTCTCATCATATCGATTCCCTAACAGCAATGAAGCCTCAGCCGTGATCATGTAGTCAGCATACATTTTAATGAATGGAATCAGTTCCATCTTGAGACTTTTCCTAGCAATGCTTAGCAGCTTGGTAGCAGGCTTAGATAAATCAGATGGAGGCTACCCAGGGTTTTTTTTAAATTAATTTTTTAATATTGAATTTAAACACCAAAGACATTATTTCTATATACATAGCCAAATGCAAAAAGAGAGGATTCTGTATGAAACTGTCAGTGTCCATTTCATGCTGCTTGCATTTTGAGTTTACCGAGATTTTAATATAATCAGGGAAGGAAAGGAGAAAAGTCAAAGAGACAAAGAATTCTAGGGTAGAGGCTAAGAGATCATTGAAGGGGCTGACTGTAGGTTCAAAACTAGGTAAAGAGGCAAGAGAAGCAAAGGAAAGAGGAGAGAGGATGGAAGACTAGGGGTTGAGAGACTGGAGGTCATGAAGGGAGTGAAGAGTAGGTTTTCTGTGAGTGAGAGAATAAAAGCAGAGGGAAATTTTGGAAATTGTGGCTAGAAAGTAGAATTTTGGTATTGGGGGATTGGAGGTGGGAATTTTAGGCCTTTTGGGTATTCCCAACTCCTTACCTTTATTCATAGTGCACAGTAAGCAGCCTTTGGAGACAGAAGACTTGGGTTCATAGCTTTAGAGCTGGAAGGGACCTCAGATTCCATCTAGTCCCTCCTTTTACCCTCAGAGAAACTGAGGCCCAGGGAAGTTAAATGACTTGTCCAAAGTCACACAGGTAGGATCAGAGGTGGGATTCAAATCTAGGTCTACTGTCTGCAAAACCAGCATTCTTTCTACTGCCCCACTGTGCCTCTCACTCACCTTGAATTCCTTTCCCTTTGTCATTTAAGGTCTAGCTCTAATTTCAATTCCTTTGTGAAACTTTCCCTGACTATTATGGTCTTCACTGATTTCCTCCTCTACTGAGCTCCTCCTGTAATGCAATTGTGAGCATCAATCCTGTTCTGTTTTACCTTGTGCACCAGATGTTTTGTTGGTTACTTTTATCCCTCCAACTAATTTGCAGGCTTCTTGGAGGTAGAGACCTCTTCTATGTAGCCTTACTTTACCTAGCTCAGTGTGAGCACAAAAGTAGCATAATAAATCGATTGATTTTGCCAAGAAAGCCATTTGCATGGCTGTGTTTCAGATATTAAATGCTAAGCTGTCAAATAGAGATATGTCAATAGCCAAGTATACATGATTTCATCAGTTTTGGAACCCTGACTGTAAATTAGTCTTAGAGAGTTCTCTGAGATTCAGAATGCTTTGGTCCTGGTCACAGCACTGCCCTAGGGTCAAACAGAGATGTCACTATGGTATTATAGTGTTCAAGAACTAACAGGTCAGAGAGACTAACTGGGCTTTTAGGCAATCATGTGCCAAGCTCTATTCTTACACCTTCAACGGCCTGTGGGAGTAGAGACTCCTACATGTTCCCCTGGCCTCTTGAACTCAACAAATACAAAGCAGAGCTTATCTTACCACCTTACCTAACTGCCGCCTGATTTCAAAATTTTTGTTCTCAGCACCGCAGTTAAACCAGTCTTCCATGTTGTAAGCCTTTTGACTCTTCCCTCTCCCTTATGCGTCTCATCCAACTTGTCAAGTCTGGTTGATTTTCGTTCTGAAAAGTCTTTTGTATCCTTGCTTTCTTCTTCATTCCCAGCACCCTAATACAAGGCATCATTGTCAATTGCGTGGACTATTGCAATGGCCCCCCAAAAGGTCTATTTGCATTTTTTCTATCTCCAAACAATCCATCACACCACTCTTAGTTGAATCTTTCTTATTCATAGTACTGGTCACAGGATTATAAGATTTAGAGCTTGAAGGGAACTTGGAGGAGGAGCTTGATAAATGCTTATTGGTCATTTATTGAGTAGAGAAAAATTTACTCTAACCGTCTCATTTTATAGATGAGAAAAGGTAAGTGACTTGCCCAAGGTCACACAGGTAGAAAGTGGCATAGCCAGTATTTGAACTCAGGGCCTCTTCCTCAAAATCCAGGATTCCACATCCCACTGCCTCAATCATTCTATCCCGCTCAGAATGTTACTTACTGCCCAACATGGAAAGTTGAGACCCTTTTGCTCTGCCCTCTACTATTTTAAGGCCCTCTATAATCTAGTACCACCCTGTCTCTCCCTTCTTCCTACCTACAGTCAAACTGGATGAATTGTTCCCTGTACCTGCCCCACACTTTACCATTTCTGTGCCTTCATCAAATGAGATTTTTGTAAAAATGCTTAGGTGGCTTCCAAATTAGGTTTCAAGTCCTGTCTTTGACAGCCTGTTTGTATGACCATGGTCAAGTTACTTAATCTCTCAATGGCTCCAGTGATTCTCTAAAGTTATGAAATACAGAGTGCATGCTGATCCAAATCAATAGAGTGAATTTCCTTTCTAGGAGTTTCTTATGACAATGAAATCACAGGTCTGATCTCCAAAAAGGGACCTTGGAGGTCTCATTTTATAAATGAGGAGGCTCAGGAGACTGAGGCCCAGGGAGGTGACCTGTTAGAGTGGTAGTATAGGTGGCATAGTGTGTGTGTGTGTGTGTATGTATACATATATACATATATATGTATATATACACACACACACACACACACAGCAAGTATAGCTTGGTGGTTTAGTGGATAGCATGCCTCGTTTGGAATCAGGAAGATCTGAGTTCAAATGTGGCCTCTGACACTGTTACCTTGGACAAGTCACTTACTTCTGTCTGCCTCAATTTTCTTGTTTGTAAAGTGGGCATAATAATAGTACCTATCTATTGTGAGGATTGTTGTGAGGATCAAATGGATAATAATTATAAAATACTTAGCATAGTGCCAGGCACATGGTAAGCACTGTACAAATGCTGCCTTTTATTATTGTTGTTATTCAGCAGAGGTGGCATTCAAACTCGGGCCTCCTGACTCCAAAGCTAGAACTGTTTCTTCTACATAACATTGCTTCATCACAACTGGATAATACAAAACATTGCTCCATCACAGTTGGATAATGCAATCAGGAGAGAATTGGTTTACCCCTGCCTCTAAAATAGTGTTTAAGTATCTGAATATAGGACTTTTGTTCAATTGAAATTTACCCTTGTAAAATTATATTTCTTTTTTTTTTTTTAAGAAACAAAAATGGTTTTAACATTTTACCATTTGAAATCACAATTGTTTATGAAAGGTTCACTGCAATGTATGAATACAACATAAATTTCAGTATGTCAAATTATATCCTTCTATCTTTTTTTTTTCCTGTTATTCTTCTTGATCCCTAAAGCATTTGCCGTGTTAACCGTTTTCTCCTTTCTGAAACCATCTTCTCCCTTGGCTGCTGTGATGGTGTTTTTCCCATGGTTCTCCTGCAGCCTCTCTGACCACTCTTTCATATTTCCTTGGTTAGCTTCCTATTCTCTTCCTCCCTGTCCAACATGGGTTCTGTCCTTAACCCTCTTCTCTATCAATAATCATTCTCAGTGAATTTAGCCATGCCCAGAACTTCACTATGCAAATGGATCTTAGATACTTTTCTATTTTCAACTTCTATACCTTTAGTGTTGTTGTTTCTGACTGCTGGATTCTCCCAACTGAACATCCTAATGGCACTTACCCATGATTTACTGATTTTATCTCTAAAACATCCCTCTTCCACTAACTTCTTGGTATTTCTTTTGATGATACCGCCATTCTCCCAGTGACTAAAGCTTCTAAACTCAAGGTTATCTTTGACTCTTCCCTCTCCCTCTTTCCCTCTACCCCAATCAGTTATCAAATTCTATCCATTTTATCTAAGTAATGTATTTTATATCCATCCCCTCTTTACATTACATTTTGAATATTGTGAAAGTGGTGACAGAAGAGTGAGTCAATATGCCTTCCCTAGGTTTCCTGATTTTTTTGCATCTTCTTTTAAAGGATACCCATTATCTGATTAAAAATTATATTTTGAGGTATTACATTGACTTTAATTTTCCTTCCTGAATTTTAAAATGTCCACATGCTGCTGTTTTTGTTGCCTTCTACTTTTGTAAAGTGCTTACTAAAGTGGATATACTTCATGTGTAATAAAATTTCACTCATCTATCTCTTAATTCCTTGCTATACAACTCTTTTCTTCTAAGTATAGTATCTAAGCACTTCCCAGACATTACCTCATTTATTTCCCATCCTGAAAGATTCTTTCTTCAATTTTCAAATGAGATCAGAGTTCAAGTCAAGTCCAGGGTCAGAAAATGAGATAATATTGAAGTGTTGAATAGAATTGAAGATTCTTAATAATCAGTTTGTACTCTAAACAATCTAATTTTTTTTAATACTTTGAAACAAGCGGGAGGAAGACAGGAATACATGTGAATGAACAAAAATCATGAACTATTAAAAAACCCTACCTTTGGTAAGAAAATGTTGTGGATTTTACATATTGGGCGAGAGACAAATATGTAGAAAAAGAGTAGGCTGATGTTCAAAGAAATGAGGCTCAAGGTCAGTTATTTGGAAATCCATTTCCCACACTGCCAAAGCAATTTTCCATGAATATCTGACCCTATCATTCCTTTACTCAACAAACTCCGGTGGCTCCCTATTGCCTCTAGGATCAAATATCAGCTTCTTAAATTTCCTTCCAAACTCCTTCACATTCTGGCCCCAAGCTATCTTACTCTCCTTCACACATATTGTGCTCCAGCCAAGTTGTTTTCTTACTATTCATCACTCACAGTATTGCATTTTGCACCCCTGTCCCTTTGTACTGTCTGTTCTTCCAGGCTAGGAATGTATTCTCTCCCTACCTCTGCCTGATAGGATCCTTCACTTTCTTCAAGACTCAGTTCTAACACTAATCTACCTTCTAAATAAAGTTTTTCTTGATTTCCCTAACTACTAATGCACTCTGTCCCTAGCTACATTATGTTTAATAATATTTATTCTTATATCCAGTCATATTCTTAAATATCTGTATATGCTTATGCATGTACATGTCTGATTGCTTCATTTTTTTGTATCGTATCAAACACAGTGAGTGCAGGACCAAGATATTTGTGGATATAGTATAGTTAACTTAAGTTCCTTTTAGCTGAAATGTTTATGATTATCTAAGAAATTGGCTCAAAAATTATCAAAATTGTAGCTAGAAAAAAACCCTAGGGAATAGGTAGGTCCATTGCCTAATTTTACAGATGGGGAAACTGAGGCCCAGTTTCACCTCTCTGGAAGGTGAAGTGACTGGCTTAAAGGAATGAAGGAATGCTGTTCACTAATTCTCATCTATTAACACATCATAGTGCTGACTAAGCACTTGAAAAAAATAGCAAAACATGAATAGTTCCAGTGTCTGTCCATGAAGTAAGAAATAGAACTATATGAAGTGTTATTATTGGCCTTGGGCCTAAAGAAGGAATCGAGAATGCAACATATTTTTTCATTGTCTATGATTGTTCATCTTCCCCAGGGTTCTACTTCCTCTAGTCACTTGATTTTGGAGAACTTAGGTAGAAATATTATATATTTGGTCTTAACATTCTCAATGCCAAAGCAAAGGTAATAATAGTACCTTCCTCCTAGGGCTGTGAGGAGCAAATGAGATTATATTTGTAAAGTGCTCAGCACAGTGCCTAGCATATACTAGGCATCATATAAATGATAGCTGCTATTATTATTATCATACATTTTTAAAGAATACTGGGTTGAGTCAGGGCTCTGTGACTAACCTTGGGCAAAGAATCAAAATCTCTCTTGAGACTGTTTCCTTGCTGAAACACAACAATTTGGAAAGAAACTTCAAATTGCTAACCCCTGCCTTTGATTAATTTGGAGCTCCATTCTTACTTTTTGGGGTAATTGGAAGAAGGGTATAGATTCACTTCAGGAGGTATGTTAAAAGTTTCATTTTCTTCTTGTCCAAAGTCTGATAGATTGATGTTTATTCCTCAGAGGCTACCTTCCAGACAAGGTACTCCATTATTCTGGGATGCTTGGGTAATAAACAGGAGCTAAGTAGGCATTAAGGACTGAGGGGAAGGGACCTTGGTTGTGGAAAGGTGGCCATGTCTGGTATATTGTAATACAGATCTATTTAAATGCTAGAAGCTTGGGGGCATTCTTGGTTATCCTGGGACTATCTTCCTATGGCAAGCCTGATACAACGAAGATATACTCTAATGTAGGCACTCTGTGGTAATGGATACTGGTCTGTTTACTGCAACACCAGTGCTTTATGGGATCTGTTTTACCTTTGATTAATCATCACTGGGAAGCAACATTTCTTTTTTGAGGGTGCTTCTTCCCTCATTATCTTGGCATGAGGTGACAGGGTTTCATCTGATTGAGAACTGAGCTTCACTAGAGATCAGAACACCTGTTATTTATTTGAGCAGACAGAATTCCCTCCTGTTTACACCCTCAGATTCCTCGTATTTGGAGTGACCAACCAGGGAAGCTAAAATCACTACCCTACTTTGGCTTTTTTCTTGGTCGTCCTTGGAACTTGGAGAGTGTGCAGGCACCCTGATCGCTAGTCCTCTTTGTCCTCTGTTGCTACCCCTTCTCCTCCCATGTTATAGCAGGCATAATCCTTGCTCCCACTCCCCTTTCCCCTGTCATTCAGCATCAATACCTGCAGAAGTAAAAATCCTTTCCCTTCCTGTATCTCTCTGTATTTCCATCCCTATTTACCTCAGAATGATTTGGGGGGAGGAAAGAAAAGAAGATTTGGAGGAACCACTTTGGAGACCAAGATAGGCTGTTGGGAAGAATAAAATGATTGCCGTGCAGCAGTGATGGCAGCCTTCTTCAGTCCTGCTCCTCTACTGTTCTCACCATGTGTTCCCTCAGAACCTCCTCCTCCACTTTTGTTGTTTTATTAACACACTTCCCTGAGTCCTAGATCTCTCATGTTCTTTCTGGATCCTTGTGATAATGGAAAGTTGGCTCTCTGTAGAAGACACTGCATCTATTGCTAGCCTTCCCTGTACTGGATGCTGCTTCTTTTCTTATGCCTTCCATGGACCAGAAGGAAGGATAGGTACACTCCTTGCTCCATACTACTACTCCTAAGCTACCCAGTTGCTACCACCACTCAGGAACCTCTCCTCCTTAATCCATTCTTTTAACTAATTTGGTCTAGATCCTTTGGCCTTTATCCTTCTTTCTCAAGGAATTCAGTACTTGGTTCTCAGTCTGCCTTTCAACCACTCTTCTCCCCCCACTCCCTTATACTTAGGGACTTTAATATATATGTCAATATCCCACTGAATACCCTGACCTTCCAGTATGTCCATCAGTTTCTTTGACTCTCATCACTTGTAACTTCACTCTACCTAAGACACTCACAGGGACATTCATATTCAAATGATATAGAGTGCTGCTAGAAAAAGTCAGGCCCATACAAATTTATGTTACCTGATCTCTATCAGACCATCACTGCTGCATGTGATCCCCTTTTATTTTTCCCTGATTGTCTCTCTATCACACTGTCTTTAACTGAGATTCCAAACCATCTCTTCTCTCCTTGACCCTCCATACCACTCTCTTCCCACTCTATTTCAGCAATGACAATACCTGCTACTTTACTGAGAAAATCAAGGCCATTTAACGTTAGCTTTCTCCTTTCCTATTCCATGCCTTGAAATGCTGCTACATAATCATCCATTCTCTCCTCCTTTGCTCTAGTCTCTGTGTAGGAGGTGCCAAGGAGATGCCCCTCTATTTGTGCTTTTGCTCTCATCCCTTCCCATCTCTTCTGGGAACCTATGCCCTTGATTATTCTCTAGGTTTTTCTCATCTTCAAGTTTTCCATATCAATTGGGTCCTTTCCTGTTTCCTACAAATACACTTAGGTTCCATCTATCCTTAAAACATACTTACTTGACTATGCCATTTCCTCAAGCTATCATTCCACATCTCTTCTCCCATTCGAAGCCAAACCCTTTGAAATGATTGCCTAACCTTGTTGCCTCTATTTCCTCACATCTCACTGGCTCAATCTGACTTAAGACTCTCTCACTTGACTGAATCTACTCCCTTCAAAGTTACCAATTATTTTTTAGCTGTTAAATCCAGCGGTGTTTTTTCAGTTTTCGTTCTACCTGGTCTCTCTGCATCATCTTAAACTGTTACAGACCCCATCTTACTGTATATTCTCTTCTTCCCATGCCTCTGTGACACTCTTCTTTCCTAGCATTCCTCTTACTTGTCTATACCTTCTCCTCAGCTCCATTTCCTAGATCATCATCCATTTCTTGACCAGTAAATGGGGGTGTCAAAGCTCTTTACTGGGCCCTCTTCTCATCTTTTTCAGTGATCTTATCAGTTCTCATAGGTTCAGTTATCATCTGTGCACAGGTGACCTCAAGATGTATATTCCTGCCCTAATCTCTCTTCTAAACTCCATTCCTATATTATCAACCACTGGATATCGGGACCCGAATGCTGAGTTGAAAACTCAAACACAGCATATCCAGTCTCTCCTCCGAATTTCCCTATTTCTATTGATGTCTCCTTCATTCTTCTGGTCCTTCAAGTTTGAAGTCTCAGAGACATCTTTGACTCTTCCTTGTTCCTTACCTCCCATATCCATTAACTTACCAAGGCTTGTTAGTTCTACCTTCTTGACATATTTCACACTGATGCCCTTCTCATCGACATAGCCACTGCTGTTCTTTAGACCCTCACTACATCTATCCTGTACTATTGCAGTAGCCTCCTCATTGATGTCTAATCTCTCTCCCTTTCACTTCATCCTTCAATCAGCAGTCAAATTAATATTCCCAAATAATTGATCTAACCTTGTAATTGGGGGCAGCTAGGTGGCAGTAGATAGAGTACTGGGCTTGGAATCAGGAAGACCCATCTTCCTGAGTTCAAATCCAGCTCCAGATACTCACTAGCTGTGTGATCCTAAGCAAGTCACTTCACCCTGTTTTCCTCAGTTTCCTCATCTGTAAAATGAACTAGAGAAGGAAATGGCAAACCACTCCAGTATCTTTTCCAAGAAAACCCCAAAATGAGGTCATGGAAAGTCGGACATGACTGAAAAATTACTGAACGACAATAACAACAAAATCATAAAATTTCACTGCTCAAAAATCTTTAGTACCTTCTTTGTTGCATCTAGGATAAAATGAAAACTTCCCAGCCTAGAATTTAAAGACTTCCAGGATCTATCACTTCCCTTTCTAGAATTTATTTATATTACTCCACTTACCATACTTTGTGATCCAGCCAAACTGGCCCACTTCTGTTCTCCAAAGTGAATATATCATCCACCATCCTCCTTGTTTTTGCCTCAGGCTCTCCCCCACATCTGGGGCATACTGCCCTCTTAACACCTTGGAATCTCCTGATTCCTTCAGTTCTCTGATCAGGTGCCCATTCCTTTCCTGAAGCCCCTTCCTGCCACAGCTATCTTTAATCTGGCTCTCCTGAAATTATTTTTTACTTACCCACCTGTGGACCAGTTGTAGCACCCTCACAAGAGCAAGTATCTCAAGGTCAGGGACTTTTTCATTTTTATCTTTGTATCTTCTGTGTCTAGAATAATGCTTTACACAGCTTAGGTGCTTAATAAATACTTAGTTATTCAAATCTGTAAAATGAAAAAAGCTAGGGCTGGAAGGCAATTTAGTTTTTTCTTCTTTCATTCCCATTTTTATTAGGAACGGCCAACACGTGAATAATATTTAGCTGCCATCTGTTCTCGTCTTTTCACACGATAATTCTGTGAGGTATGTAGAAGTCGTTTAAGAGGCAAAGAAATTGTGGTTCCATGGGGTTAAGTAACCTGCTATTTACTGCCAGAACCCATATTAGATGACTGTCTCTCCTGATTTGTAGATGCTTATTTTTTCATGAAGTCATGCTCTCTTATGAACAAAGTATGTCAGAGAATAAGATATAACAATTTAAAAAAAAGAATGGAGTAGAAAAGTAATGAAAAAGAATGAAAGGGAAATATATGAGGGAATAAGAACCAGGATTACTAAACGTGGTCTTTTAAAAGACCAATAGGTGGCTTTTCTAAGAGCTGGGGATATGACTGTTGAAATCTCAGTTTTCATTTCTTTTATATATTGTTTGTATTTTGTATTTGCTGTCATATTTTGGGCTTCTTGTTCTTTTCATTAATTTTAGGTTTCTCTTTTGCCTCTGCTGATGGAAATAGATGAGATTAAGTGAGTACTCTTAAGGTGTTTTTTTTTTTAAGTTTGACAGCCTTGTCTAAGTCCTTTATAAGCATGATTAAGGTGGAAAGAAAATATCTCTGAGTTTTAGCTATGATTTGTGGACCCCTCTGATTTTTTCTCCTACCATGCAAAATTTGACTTTGAAAACATTTCTTAACAGATTCTCAGCCAGACTTGGAAATGGAAGACTGGAGAGGGAGTTCGTTCTATGTAACATCTTGATTCAAACATCTAGAAAAATGTTAAAGAAAATATTTATGAATTGATGTAATTTCCTGAATTACTAGGTCTCAAAAATTTGTGTAATACCTTAATGCATTAAACTGTGTGGTATAAGACTGATAGAATCATGTGGTATATTAGAAAGAGCACAGGTCTTAGAGACAGGAGAGATCTGAGTTGGAATTCTTCATCCAGCACTTATTAGCTGTCTGACTATGAACAAGTCATTTAGCTTCAGTTTATCATTTACAAAATGAAGATAATAATATCATCTACCTGACAGGGGGTGTTGTAAAGAACAAATAACAGATAGTATTTAAGGTACTTTGAAACTCTTAGGTGCTATATACAAATTGGCTATTATATTTCCTGAGTTAAGACATAAAATACTTCCATACCTTTCTTAATGTGTAAAAACCTTGTTTTAATGGTTATTGTCTGCTTTGTCATGGCAGAAAGACTAAAACTTCTAGAGTACAGTTTTAGCAAGGCATATGTACTGTTTTGGGAGAGGTAGTGTAGTGCAGTGAGCAGAACACTGTACTAGGATTCAGGAGGTCTGAATGTTTGATCTTGGGTAGGAGCCTTCACCTCCCTGTGCCTTAGTTTCGTTATCTGTAAAATAATGAGGTTGGCCAAGATATTCTCCAAGGCATAATAATCTTTTAATCTATATGCATTTTTAAAAAAATTCTTTTAAACTTAACAAGTCAAAAGGAAAACACTCAACACTTATCATTTTAGGAACAGGTAGGTGGTGCAGTGGATAGAGCTCTGGCCTTGGAGTCAGGAGGACCTGAGTTCAAATCTGACCTCAGACACTTTATACTTACTAGCTGTGTGACCCTGGGCAAGTCACTTAATCCTGATCACCTCAGCAAAAAAAAAAAAAAGCTTGTCATTCTACCAGCAGAAAAACTATTGTTTAGTCAGAGCATATAATTAATGATAGTTGAGTGTTCATGTTTAAATTTTGAAATTTGGATCAACAATGTAAATCTGTACCATGAAGTTTAATTTTTTTTAAGGCAATTGGGGTTAAGTGACCTGCCCAGGGTCACACAGCTAGTAAGTGTCAAGTGTTTGGTCTGAGGCCAGATTTGAACTCAGGTCCTCCTGACTTCAGGGCCAGTACTCTATCCGCTACGCCATCTAGCTGCCCCCACCATGAAGTTTAGATCATTAACTGGAGTAGTATGCCTTGGAATTTCTATGTATCCATTAAGACCTCATAAGGGCATAATCTAAGGTTCTTACTTGGTACTGACAAAACGTGAATTTTTGTCTCATGACATTGCAGAGGATGCTTTTCTGAAGTGGTAATATTTTAAATGAGAGCTATATTCTTAGAGAGCTAAAATTTGAGCTATAAAAGCTTAAAATTGATTTTCTCAGACTTGAAACGATAATAGATAGTGGGCTGGGTTAGGCAGGGATATTTGGCTGTGCTAAGAGACTGGGGTTATGGAAATCTAAAATCCCAAGTTTTTGACAGGATCCCTGAGATTTGTGGCTGGCGGACTGCCATCGAAAAAGGGGAAATTTCATCTGGATGAGGTTGTGGATAAGACAGAAGAAATAAACATAAATGTCCACTCCCCCCAATATAATGGGATCAAACTTGGTTAGTCCAACCTCTCATTTTTGAGGACCCCGAGAGATTATTTGTTTGTAGAAACTGAATGGGTGTTGGGAAGAAACTCTTAACAGTAAGCTTTAATATGGTACTGATTTTTAAAAATAAAACATCTTTTTGGCATACTTTTCTTTAAAAAATTATAAAGTGAACTATCTATTAAAAATAAAACCAAAGACATATGGAATGAAGAAGAGAATAAAATAGTTTGGTTTTTTTTTTGGCAATTGGGGTTAAGTGACTTGCCCACTTGACACAGCTAGTAAGTGTCAAGTGTTTGATCTGAGACAGGATTTGAACTCAGGTCCTCTTGACTTCAGGGGTAGTGATCTATTCACTGTGCCACCTAGCTGCTCCAAAATACTTTTCTTATGGCAAGAATGACTTTTGCTCAAAATTCAAATCATTGTTAACTATTCTATTTAATTATCAGTAGGTTATGCCATAAAAGATTTTTTTAAAAATTGTGGCATTAACTATACAGTTCCTCAAACTTTTTTTCTATATGTGTTATTTCATATGCAGAAGGCACAATGGAGTTTTTTAAAATAAGTATCCCATAGTATGATTTCATCTGGAAACTTTAAAAACACTTTTTTCTTCTTAAAACGTGTTACTGCTAGGAGAAATTTATTCAGGCAAAATATTCTTATCACATTGTTTTGGTGTGAGGAAGATTTTTAAATCCCCCTATAATGGTCAATGATCTTCCATGGAATTAATGAGGAATAGGTTATAAAATGTCTTTTTGAATCTTTATTTTTTATTTTTTTGAATCTTTAAAATATGACTGACATCTACCTATATGAGTTTTGAGAGTAGATCAAAGTCTAGATTATCTCAAAATGTTTTCTAGCACTGTGATTTTTTGAATATGATACTTTATTTGTATTTCGCTGAATAGGTATAATATCAAATTTGAATGTTGAGTGATAGTGGGCGGAGAGCAAAGCTGACAGTAAAAACAGAAGATAGGAAATGGAAGTTCTTTAGGGCAGATGATGACTTTTAGTTTTATTAGTTTTCTTAGTTACCTGCTTCCCTTCTCAAAATGCCATCTAGAATTTGTGTCATTTGCTTTTTTTCAGGGATATATTGCCTTGGGTGAGGAAAAATTAGAAAACATTTCAGGGTTGTGCTCATTTTGATTTTACCAGCATTTCATGTTGCGTGTTGCTGCTTGGTTTTAGAGATAAAATTTGTCTGGGCTAGCTGATTGTTTTGGGAGTTCTTATATTAATCCTTTTTTAAAACAATCTTTTACTAGTCAATGCAGTTGTAGCTAAATTATAGTCCATAATGGAAGGGAGCCATGGCAGAGTATATATACAAAATGGAGTAATAAAAAAATTATCCTTATGTAGTTTTGTAATTAAATGTAGAATATATTTTGTAATAGGTTTACCTGTCTAATTGTGTTTTGCTTAGCCTAATAATTAAACTAGTTTTCATTCCTTAGGCACACTGAGCATAGGAGATAGTAAGAGGGTGAGATTGTGTTGGGTTGAGATTATATAATAATTTGTAATCTGGGTAATAGTTGAAGAAAAGTAAAGTGAAGAGCATGTAGATCTCTGTAGAAGGAAGTATCCAGTTCTTGGTGTATATAGTCCTTGATTTAGGAATATTGAGGTTTTCCCACTTCTACTGTCAAGGTTCCAGGAGATAGATCTCTTCTTCCCCACCCTGATTCTAAGAATTTTACTAGCAATAATGTTAAAATGGTGGTCAGGGGTAATTAGAGAAGAGTATTGTGAGAAAGGTGTTTTAGGATTTAAGAAACATTTTAGGGTAAGCACATTTTGTGACCTGGCCTGGGAATCTAATCTCCCGTATGTAACATTGTTTCTGCAGGAAAACATGTCTTCTCATCACTGCTATTTTTCGACAAGCTGAAGAGCACTTATTCAGTGGGAAACATTTAGAATATATTCTTTTTCTCCATAAAAAATGATGAGTATAGATTAACCTTTTCCAGGGGAGAATCTACTTGTAATTTCTTACAGGTCTTAAGATCACTGGTGGGAGTTGAGAGTTTTCTCTGTCTCTGTCTCTCTGCATACATACATACATACATACATACATACATACATACATACATACATACGTACATACATACATACATACATACATACATATATACCTATATGTAATATACATACACATATACATACACATACACATATACATATACATTTACATCAATCTCTGTTTCTGTGTTTGTCTCTAGCTCTTTCTTGGTCTCTCTTGTTTCTGTAGGGGAAAGGAGCGGTGGTTACCTAAGTTAGAAGCATGGGGAGGAGATTGTGTTTGCTAAACCTTCAATTAACCAAGTTAATCTTCAAAGATCTAACGAATGAGGAATCTAACAGTATTTTTGAGCTACCTTGCAGCTTAATTCATCCACAAATCCATTCAATAGACTCTACAGGGAAATGGTTACCTGGGTTGTTTATGGTTTCACAGAAAAAGTGAAAAGGAATGGAATGAAACTTGAACTTTTATCTATTCTATAATGTATTCTCTTTTTTAATGCTTCTTTTTGGGGTCATTTAAGTCATTCTACTTTTTTTTCCTTTCCTTTAAAAAAAGTATTTAAGTTCCAGAATTGCATGAGAGGCAGTATAATGTAGGGAAAAGAGGAGGGAACAAGCTTTTGTTAGGCACCTGCAACATGCCAGGCCCCTATTTTTTAGTGTAGTGGAAAGAACACTGATTTTGGCCTCAGAGGACCTGATCTTGAATCCCTATTCTTTTATTTACTACCTATGTGACTTTGGGCAAATTATTTTATTTTCTTAGGCCCCAGTAGTCTCATCTTAAAAGTGAAGGGCTTACAATAAATTATGAGTTCTTACCAGAGGTCTTTGGATAGATTTCAGGGAGTTCATAAAGTTGGATGGGAAAAAATACAGCTTTATTTTCACTAACCTCTTGTATTAGGGACTCTAATATCATTGTCTGGCTGTTTTAGTTTGTTAGAGCATTCTCCAAGTCCCAAGGTAATGGTCTCAATCTGCTTTGTACCTATTCCATGACCAGAGGCTGAAGCTCTGGCCAACTAAAGTTGTTGTCCAGTCATTTCAGTCATGTCCAATACTCAGTGACCTCATTTTTTTTTTTTGGCAAAGATCCTAGAGTATTTTGCCATTTCCTTCTCCAGACCATTTTACAGATGAGAAAACTGAGGCAAACAGTTAAGTGACTTGCCCAGGGTCACACAGTAACCTAGTAAGCATCTGAGGTCACTTTTGAACTCCAGGCCCAGTACTCTATCTGCTGTGCCACCTAGCTGCCTAACCAGTAGTTGCCTTTGGACATGTATGGATCAGGACCAGTCTCATTGCTATGACTTCAGTGATGCAAAGCACGATCCCTGTGGAAGGAGAATACCATGTGGCAGAATGGGAAAAGAGTGTTGGTTCTAAAGAAGAGTGAGATTCAAATCCCATTTCAGATGCTTCCTACCTGTATGACCCTGAATATGTCACTTGACCTCTCTGGGCTTCACTTTATTTTTAAATAAGGGTGGATGGGGAGGGATGTATTAAATGGCTTTTGAGATCCCTTCTAGTTCTGGATCTGGGATCAGTCAGAAGGATCATCTTTTAATGTAGATTCACAGAGGTCATCTGGTCCTACCTCCCATACCATCCTCTTAATAGCATCCCCGCATAGATGGTCAGCTAGCCTCTACCTGACTACTTCCAGTAATGGAGAACTTGCTATATCAAAAAACATATCTCTTCCATTTTTGCAGTCTTTATGTACTGATTTCAAATTCAGCTCCTTATAGTTTTCCCACATTGGTCCTGTCCTTCTGGAGCTAAATTGAATGTCAAATCCAACTTTCATATTACATCCTCTCAATTATTTGAAGATGACTACTTTCTTCTTTTCTTCTCTTGAAGAAACATTCTCTGTTCCTTAATCCTTTCTTCATATAACCAGGTTAAGTGGTTTCTAGAACCAATATTGTCCAGGTCACTCTATGAATATGTGCTAGTTTGTCAGTGTTTCATTTAAAGTGTGGAGCCCAGGCTTGAACATAAAGCTTTGAAGTTAGCCTGTCCAATAAGATGATTATCTTTCTTGTATTAGATAATATAATTATATGGTTGAAACCTAAGATTGAATTAGCTTTGGTAGTCACCTTATAATGTTGTCTCACATTGGGCTTGTTCTTGTTGTCGAGTCACTTCTGGCTCTTTGTGATCTTATTTGGGGTTTTCTTGGCAAAGATACTGAAATGGTTTACCATTTCCTTCTTCAGCTCATTTTAGAGATGAGGAAACCAAGGCAAACGGTTAAGTGACTTGCAGAGAATCACACAACTAGTAAGTGTCTGAGACTAGAGTTGAATTCAGGCCTTCCTGACTCCAGGCCTGGTGCTCAATCCACTGTGCTACTTAGCTGTCCTATATTGAGCTTGGATTCAATTAAAAACACTAAGTTGTTGGGCCTCCCCACTCCCACCCTCTCTACCCTAAGTTCTCTAGAAATCTCTTTCAAATTAGGTCTCCTCTATTCCGTAGCCATGCAGTTGATTTCCTTAACCCCAATATAGCATTTTACATTTCCCTGTTAAGTTTTATTTTGTAAGTTTTGCTCTGTTTTTCCATTCTGTTGAGGAATTCTGAATCCTAATTTTGTTATACACTGTGTTCGTTATCCTTGACAGCTTTGTGTCTTTTGAAAATTTGATAACCATATGTTCATCTAAATAATTTAATAAAAATATTGAACAGTATAGCTACCTGTGAGACGTTGGAGCAAATGACACTCTCTTTGGAACTAATTTTCTTCATCTGTAATAACAGGATGGTGGGACTGGGACTAGTAATAAATGTTTATTGGCTGAATGACTAGATGAACCCTGAGCTCTAAATCTGTGCTCCTAAGATGGGATCATTAGTTTGCAGAACCCTGTGGTGTATGTCATTAGAAACCTTCTCACTTTACCTTCACTCATTAATTAATGTTTTTGGACATGGTAATTCAACCAAATATAGCTCCTGCCAACGAAGGAATCATCTGACCCATATTACTATATCTTGTTCATAGGATGTTATGAGAGATGTTGCCTTATTAAAATTCAGAAACATTATGCACTAAGATTCCCTTTGTTTGCTACTCTAGTCACAATATCAAAAATGCTTGCTGAATTTAAAGTGAGGTTAGTTTGGCATGACTTAATAATATTTTATATACCATTGTTGATCACTTCTTCCTTTTAAAGTCCCTTCTCCCTTGGAAATTCTATGATTTTATGTATTTACAAACAATCTGTCTAATTTGCCCTAGAAATTTGTCAGGTATAAACTGTTGGGTCTCTAGTTTTTAGGAATTTACCTTTTGTCCTTACTCTTTCTCATCCCACATATCCAAATAGAAGTTAAATCTTGTTAATTCTCACAATACAAAAATCTCTGGCACCTGTCTTCTTTCTGTCTACACTGCCTTGATCTCAGTGTGGATCCTCATCTCTTAGCACCTGGACTGCTGCAATAGACTAGTACAAACTCTCTTCCTCAAGATTGTCTTCTCTCTGATCCATCATCCATATTGCTGCAAAATTGATTTTCCTAAGGCACAGATATCAATATGTCACTTCTCTGCCCAATAAACTCCAGTGGTTTCTTTATTACTGCTAAGATAAACTATAAACTCCTCTTTTTGACATTTCCTAACTTTGAAAAAACTTTTTTTTTTTCACTCTTCATAACTTGACTCTTACTTGGGATGTAATTTGTCAGGGCCTGGAGATTTGAACTCATTAAAAACAACTAGGCAGTGAGTTTTTTTCCTTTTGATTACAACATAAAATCTTCTCTTTCTTTGGGATTTAATTTCTCCTTAACTGTGTTTATTCTACTTTTTCCAGTGTGAGGATCATTCTTGTTCCTAGAGGAAGGACACAAAATAGAAGTTGAGTAGTTTTGCTTTTTCTCTCCCGTCAGTTAACATTAGACCATCTGCCCAAGCAGTGGGCCAGTCCTCTTCCTTGTTATCCTTGCACCAACCCTAGCTACAAAAGCCCTTTTTATTGTCCTTACCATTTAGCACAAGCCTCAGCTTATTCTGGGCTTTAGCCTTCCAACACTGGTCTTACAGATTCGTGCCTTGCATTTGTATTCATTCTTAGTCCTCCTTTCATCTTCTAAAATTTCTACTCGTAGATATTCTTGTACAGCCACATTAGATGCCACCTTCACCAGTTTTCTTTTCCTTACTATAATCATTTGTGATCAGATCTTCAGATTTTAACTTCTTTATTTTAGCTCAAGGGCATTAAGAATGGCCACCAGTATGGTGAGGGGATTGAAAGCTATCCCATGGAACATCTCTAGAAGTAACTTGGGATCTTTAGCCTAGAGAATAACAAATTTAAGGATAAAGGATATAGTCTTCATTTGAAAGGTCATCCCATAGAAGATGGATTAGATTTGTCCTAGAAATCAGAATTAAAACTAATGAGTGGAAATTATAGGGAGGTAGATTTTGGGGTAAAATGATGAAAAACTTGCTAATGATTAGAGGCACCCCAAAATGGAGTGGACTACTTTGTGGGCTATTAAGTTTCTCTGTAGATCTCTTAGGACTGGATGACCATCAGTCTGGTTTGGCTAAGTGTCGATGATCTCTGAACTTCCTTTCAACTTTGAAATTCTATGATTTTGGTTTTGCTAAACACTGCCTGTGCTTCTAGGTATGGTGAAATTGTTGTGAGGTGAAACACTGTAGCTTGAGCTGTTCCACTAAGACTACCTCCTCCTGGCTCCTTTGAATGTTTATGGGGACATTATCAATCAATAATCAAGGAAATTTTATTAAACACTTAGAATGTGATAGACAATGTATTAAGCTCTAGGAAAACAAAGGAAAAGTAAAAACAGTCTGTGCCCTCAAGGAGCTAACATTCTAATGTAGAAGACAACATGTAAAAAAAGAGGCATAGATAACATATGTAGAGGGTAGATACAAGGGGGGGAGGTCTGCAGAAGGTGACATTTGAGCCACTTTGAAGGAAACCTGGGATTCCAAGAGGTAAAAGTGAGAAAGCATTCCACATGTGGGAGACAGCTGACACAAAGACACAGAGACTGGAGATGTAGTTTTGTGTGAGAGGAACAGCAAGCAGGCTAGTGTGATTAGATCACAGAGTGAAGGGAAGTTGAGTCAATGTGTAAGAGCACTGGAATGGTAGGCAGGGATAAGGCTTTAAAGATCTCTAAATGCCAAACTAAAGAGTTTATATTTGATCCTAGAGACTAATAGGGAACTGCTAATAGGGAGGACGATCATGTGACATGGTCAGACCTACACTTTGAGAAAATCATTTTGGCAGCTGTATGGAGAATGGATTAGAGTGGGGAGAGATTTCAGTCATATATACCCAATAGTATGTTATTGCAATAGTCTGGATGAATCCAAATATCAGATTTGGAAAAATTCCAACGTAGCCCAGGAATGGCATCCACCCCCAACTCTTCTTTCTGGTCTAAGGCTAACTTGTTTACCTCCCTTGCACCTAATCTGGCGGTTTGAGGTGGTTCACTGAAGGAGCAACTTTGCTCCTATAATTCCCTCTCAGAGTTGGAGACTAACTCTGGTGTTGGGGAGCTGTATGTCTACTGCTCACTACTGTTACTCTTAAGTCCTTGCCAATGTACTTCTTACACAGTGAAAAGAGTTCAAAACTGTACTAGAAAGCTAAGGGCTATCTGTAGTTTCCCTGTAATATCCTGTTTATTATGTTTTTTTATTTTTTTAAGCATCACTAACTGAGATAGAGTTTAAAAAGATTTTCCAGATTATCAAGAAGAATAATTTTTAGAACCTGTTTTGATGACAGGGCCAGGTAAGATGCTGGCCAAGGACAGAAGGCAGAGTATTCAAAGTTGTTAGTATTATTTCCCCACTTTATATACCATTTATATTAAAGCAGCCTTCATGAATTGTGCTTTCTCCTTCATGCCATTTCACAGTAGTAGCATTTTAAGCATAGGGCGTTTTTCATATCAGACTACACTTTTATTAATAATAATAGATGTTATTTACATAGTATTTTAAAGTTTGCTCAGTGTTTTACACATTATCTTATTTGATTCTCATAACAAATCCTATGAAGTTCCATTATTGTCTCCATTTTGCTGATGAAATAACTGAGTCAGAGAAATTAAGTGCTCTCTCCACTATGCCACCTAGTTCCTGCCTTGTTGGTTTGTATCTGGCCTCTCCTAAGTTATTTGTCACCATCTTGTGATTCCATCATTAGTTTCTAGGAGCTAGATATCATACATTTAGCTTATAAAGGCCCTCTCCATTGGGTTCATGATGTAGTACCAGGGAGGAGGGGGCAGGGAGGAGTCTTGCTATATTGGCCTCATGAAACACATGTTGTGGAGGCAAACTTTAGGTTTCAGTGATCTCCAGTTGTCTTGGAATTGATGTCATTGATGCGTATGGCATTTTACATATCTGGTATTCCTGGACACCTGAGTATTTCAGCCTGCTATGAAGTGACTATACATTCTTCCCAGAATCCAAGTGAAGAAAAAAGCCTCTCTGAGGTATTTAAGAGACTGGGACTGGGGATAGTGCCTGTGCTGATATGGCCCAGGACTTTCAGTTCCTGAGTTACTGGGGACCCAAGTTAGTGTGCACCTTGGTTAAAACCGGCATTGGCTTCGTTGTCTCTTACTATGATACAACTGCAAAGTGGTATTCTTAGTATCCTCTTGGTATCCACTTTGAACAGATTCTGGAGACCTTTTCTGTGCTTTTTGTTACTTCCTTAAAATGAATCTTTCGGTTTCTGCTGGCAAATAGTTTCTGTAGCTAATGCAGAATTTGGCTCCCAAAGGTGTGATGCTCTGAGGGTTTAGAGAAGGACAGAAAGATAAGAGGATTCTATATAACGCACACACTTTGTCTCTAGAGGTTGTACTAATATTTTGGCCTGAATCAGAAAAGATGCAGCATATAAGCAAAGTAACGAGGTAAATTAATAGTGACAAAATCATTAGTGCCATTAATGAGGTACAGATGTTGGGAGCATAAGAAACCATGGTGAACAGGGAGAACTGTAAGACCTTTTTTGGTATCAGAGGTGCCATCTTTCAGGAAAATCATAATCCTGGTGGAAATTTTTTTGGTTACATTCAAGAATAGGTATGTGATGGCTAATTATGAGAATAAAGCCAAATTCAGATATTTGTTGTTTTTGCTTCACTAAGTGGTTCATTCGGTATGATCTTTGCTCTAGGCACCTGCTGATTTCTGATGTGAAACCCCTGAGAAAAATCACCACCTCAGCTCAGACTGCTTGTCAACAAGTTGATCATATGGCTCAAAGTTGTCGTGTTTATCCCTCAAAATCTTTTGGGTTTATATAGTTATCTGTAAACAACAGTTCACAATTTTAAGCAAAATGCTTTCCTCACTAATGCCTACCTCCAGGCTTAAGACTTCAATTTTACTACTTGGTATGGTACCTCACTGGTTTTGAATTTTATTTTAAAGTGAATTATCACTGAAAGATATTGAGAAACAAAAACTGATTTTAAGATAGTGATGCCAGGGATCATTTTGTTTTAAAAGCATTTTAAGCTTTCAGCTCTTTGACTCGGTAGAAAAAAAATGAACCAGTGTAACAATTGTTCTTTTAGTTTGTTGCTGTATATCCTTTAAAAAAAAGAGTGGGGGTATTTGAGGGTGGGAGAAGAAACAATCCTGAAAAAAATCAGGATTATTGACTGAAGAGCTAATGGTCAGTGATGTGGAAATAACGGCTTATCATTGTAAATATGTACTTTGGGACTTGTGGGTTGTGTGTTATTGATGTGAAATAATGTAATGGTACATTAGTCAATTGTGTGAGAACTGCTTAATCTGAGGATCATTGATCTTCTTGCATGTCTGTCTTCACAGGCAGCATGTACCTGCATGTAGTATTGACAACCTGGGAATTTTTCTAGAACTGAAGTTTAATTGCCAAAGAGCACTGCACTGGGAATTGGAAGATCTGAGTTCAAGGCTTGCCTCTTATTGATTGTATGACCTCAGGCAACTCACTTTGTCTCTTTAGCCTTCACTGTCTACATCAAATGAATCAGGGGGACTGCTGTTCTATAATAGGACTTCAGGGTTCCTTCATAGTTAGCCCTGACATTTGGTTCCTAAGGTTTTCATTTCAGAGCCTTATAACTCTAAAGCATCTCTTCTCAAAGAAGATCTGTTACCAAGCACTATACAGGGAGTATAGGGCAGGAGGAGTGGGATAATGCTGAATAATGACTAATATTAAGAATAAATTATACATTTTAAGGTTATTCTTTAATCCTGGCACTAATTATCAGCAAAAGGACTTCAGTGATATCCTTCTTATATTCCACCCTACCCTGTATTTTATCTTATCTTGGTCTTGACTTTAGCTTTGGCCTAATTACTTTATTTTGAATTGGTTGGCCAGGTTGCTGCATTGTTCATAGTTGTCATGGTGATGATACACAAGGTGTTAGGAAAAAAAGTAGAAGATAAATACTTAGCTGTTTCCATCTGTGGAAGATTGACAGCCCAATGTTGTCATTCTCTTGAAAGTTCAGGATAGTTGGAGGAGGAGAGGTCAGGGGAGGAATGCAGAAGGGAAGAGGGATGTTAGGAGGCACAGGCTATGTTGCTTTACAGTATGCCTGATAGCTGATCAGCAACTTTTACTCAATCCTAGAACCTCTTCCAGCTGGAGCAGGGATTCTGTCTATAATCTATACTACTGGGCAGTCTTCCAGGAAACATAGTATCTGGTTTATGACCAGAAGAACTTAATTAGTGATGGTAGCATAATAAATTGCTTAAGTTGTCCAATTCCCTCTTTCTGGAAAAGAACCAAAGTCTCTGTGTACTTATTAATGACTTGCCAAAATTATTGCTAACACAAAGTCTAAATCTGATGGTGGAAAAAGCAGTTGTGGTGCCCTTGGGCATTGCCAAGAAGATATGGATGTGGGAACTCTACACGATCATTAGTAAATCATTTTGTTATGAGACTTTGGAAGTGAAAAGGGCTGAATATATTGTCAAATGTATTCCGTAATAGTGATTTTTCAGATTTTTTCACTGGATGACATTTCTCCCAGCCCCTTCTCACCCAGAAACATCTCTTTGCCCTGCCAGCTCTCTCTCACTAGTGAATTCCAATTTCATTTCCTTGGGGGAGGGCTCTAGACAGACTCAGGCTGGCCATACTTCATTCCCCACCCAGCTGTATTTCTGACTCTCCCAGACTTAACCACTGTGCCTCCAAGGGAGAACTGTGCTCTCCTTAACTTTTCAGCTCACTTTTATGTGTCTTCCTCCTTTAGAATGTAACTCCTTGAGGTCAAAGACTGCTTTTCTTTTTGTTTGTATTTGTATCTCCAGTTCTTTGCAGAGTGTGTGACCTGTATAAGTACTTCATAGATGCTTTTACCTTTCCCTTGAAATATATGAACTTTTACCTGCACTGAGAATTTCTTTTCAGCCTCTCTTTCTTGTCCTCATGTCCCACCTTTGTTCCTGCTCTGACTTCTTTATCAGTATCTTTTACCAGTAATGCTAATCACTGATTTTATATACTGTTCTAAAGTTTTCTATGCATGTGCTATTTTGGTATTTATAATAGACATAGGAACTGAGCAGAAGTTTATCTTTGTATTATGCCTGAAGAAAAGGTTTTAAGCTAATTAATGTTATGAACAGTATAGAAGGATTTAAAAATGTGAAAATATTCATCGCATGTGAACGATTGTTACACTATTTATAAACTATTCTTATCTATTTATTATAACAGTTCCCCTAAGGATCTCTATTAGGCAGCACTTAAGACTAGCTTGAGTATATTATTTCTACTGAGTCCAAATCTTCCTCTCATTCTTCAGGTTGTAAGCTTTTATTCTCTGTTTCATAGTAATCATATAATGGGTTACTATTTGTAAAGCACTTAGCACGGTGCCTGGCACATAGTAGGCACTTAATAAATGTGTGCTTACTCCCTCTCTCTTCCTCTCCCAAGCTTTATATGGAGAGAGCAGGGAGCTATAAAGCTATAAAAGAAGTTTGTTTGCCCTGAGGAGATAATAATAACAGATATAAAGTAGTTGAATGGTATAGACAGTGGTTGATAGAAGACCTTGGAGGAAGAAGAGATCACTGTGGGCTTCAGAAGTGTGGAATCCTTTTAAGGGGAAGTAGGATTTGAGCCCTGTAGGATTTTGATGGGGGCGGGAAGTTGGTATTTAGCCAAAGGGAACAGCATGTGCAAGATCATAGAGAAACTTGCCTTGGCTAGATCAAAAGACTTAAGTTAGGGAGATAACTGTAGGAGGTAAGGTCAGGTCAGCCAAGTGGAATCATGTTGTGGTGGAAAGAACTAGATTTGGAAACAGAAGACTAGATACAAACCCAAGCTTTGTGACTCATTACTTGGTGTGGTCACTTAATTTCCCTTGGCCTCAGTTGTTTCATCTGTAAAATGAGATGATTAAATAAAATGACTCTAAGGTCTCTTCTAGCTCTAAATCCTATGATCTTATGATGGATTTGAATGTTGAAACTATGCTGTAATAGCTCAGATGGCTTCTTGAATGGGCAGTGACATGATGAAAATGGCATTTAAGGAAATGAATTAGTATGTGGGGTGAAATGGATTTGGGAAAACTATTAGGGAGATGAGTTAGAAGATTATTAAAGTAATTCAGGTTTGAAGTGATGATGATGGTGACACTAGGAATGAAAAGAAATGGATGGGCATAAGCCACTTTAAGAAAGTAATTTTAGAGGGGCAGCTAACTGGCACAGTGGATAGAGCTCTGGCCTGAGAGTCAGGAGGACCTGGGTTCAAATCCAGCCTCAGACACTTGACACTTACTAGTTGTGTGACCCTGGGCAAGTCACTTAACCCCAATTGCCTAAGCAAAAAAAAAAGTAATTTTAGGACTTAGTTAAGAAGGGAATGAGTCAAAGATGACTCAGATTTTGAACCTGGATTACTAAGAGAATGAATGATAGTGTCAGTGACAGAGAGAGGGCAGTTGGGAGGGGGGACCTGGTTTTGAGGAATGTGTGGGAAATAATTTGTTGAGGTAAGTACAGTTTGAGGTTATAGGACAAACAAATGGAAAAGGCTATGAAGCAGTTGTAAGAACAAGGAAAGATCCTTGGAGATATGCTGATTAATTGTATATAAGAAAAGAGGGGTCATTGTAGGGGTTTGGCATGTCTGCATGGAAAAGAGAAGGTTAAGGGCAGACATGATTCAAATCTTCAGATGTTGAAGGACTGTCATTTAGAAAGGGGTGAAAATTGAATTTATTCTCTCTTGCTCCAGAAGTGATAACAAGAGTATATTTCAAGGAGGTAAGGGTTTTTATTTTTATATCCAGAGAATGAAAGAGAACTTTCTATCAATGAGCCATTCAACAATGGAATTTGACTTCCTTGTGAAATAGTAAGTTCCCTATGATTGAAGGTATTCAAGAAGAGGCTGAATAACCTTCTGTTGTGGATAAAATAGATTCCTATATTGAATTGGAAGTTGAACTGTGGCTCCTAAAGTTCCCTCTTACACCGAGTCTATTCAAGTTTGAAATGAGAGGACAGGTCTATAGATTTATATTTGGGCGTAATTGGCTATTTTTATAGAGATGATAGTTTGATCACATCTTGATTGAAATATGTAGACAATACAAGGTGCTATTGTTCTTACTATTCATTAAAAGACATCATTTGACTTGGTAGAACAAAACTCATCTCTTTTACAATAAGATGTCTCATCCATTTATCAAGATAATTCAGGATTTCTTAGAAGATGTAATGACAAGGCAGCAGGGTAGCAAAGTGGATAGAGTACTGAACCTGGAGTCAGGAAGACCTGAGTTCAAATCCAGCCTCGGACACTTACTAACTGTGTGACCCTGTGAAAGTCACTTTAATTTCTCTTTGGGGCAGCTAGGTAGCGCAGTGGATAGAGCACTGGCCCTGGAGTCAGGAGACCTCAGATACATAACACTCACTAGCTGTGTGACCCTAGGCAAGTCACTTAACCCCAACTGCCATGGAAAAAAAAAGATATAACAACAGCAATACTTGGTTCAATGACCCTCTGACAATTAACATCAGGTGAGGCATTAGGTGGAGAGATGTTTGCTCACCAGAAATATTCACCATTATGATTGTGATCAAGCACAGAGTCAATGTTAAGGGAGGATGCCCCTGTGAATGTTGAATCCTCCAGGTATTACTGTTTGTGTAGATTTTATCAAGTCCCAAGGCATTGCAGAGCCTCCTGGAAGACAAGTAAGTACTCAAAAGGAGTTTGGCTTATGCATCACATAAGAAATACCAAATGGGTAAAGACTGTTTATTGCCTGAATATTAACATGTATTTGGATGGTCACCTTATAGAGCATGTCCAACAAACCGTATATCTGGTACAGTTGATACAGATAGATAAGAAGCTGGACTGACTGATTTGGACTGAAAAGGAGAAGGAGGGGAGTAGGCTAGATTACTTATCAGAAATTGCAAAAACACTTTTATTGACTCCCCTCCCTCCCACTGTCTCATAACCACAAAGATTCATCTTTTCAGTACTAACCTTTTACCATTGCCACATGGCAGCGGGATCTGGAACACCACTGCCTCCAAAGAAGTAATGACAGGCATCAGAGAGCAATGGATTACATGGTGGATGTAAGCTGATTGTACACATAACCAATGAGGAACTCAAGGGAGGAATCAATAAAAGATGTTGTTAAAGAATGGTGTAACAGAAAAAAGAATATGGGTGGTCATATGGCCACTATAAGGGATGACAGAGGCTTGGCTGTGTGCTCTGCTGGTGTCCTTGCAATGTTAGGAAAAGGGTAGGAAGACCAGAGTAATTCATGTTGAGTATACCTTTGTGGCAAACTTTTGGGAGGACAAGGACAAGAGTTACATGGAATGGGAGATATGGATGGGGTTACGATATGCATTGTTGGAGAAAACTTGATTCAGTAAAATTACAAATCCATTTGAGTACTAGATAGCTGAAGCCGTAAGTGTAGTTTTTCAACAGGGACAGTATGGAGTGAGAACTCAGAAGGTGCTTAGTCTCAGAGAATACCAACAGTTAGTAGATGGGAAGAAGACTAGAAAACATCAAAGAAGACAAAGAAGGAGTAGGAGTGGAAGGAGGAAATGAAATCAGAATGGTATAGGTTATAAAAATCAAGGGAACATAGTCATTCCAGGAAAAAGGGTGATCAGCAGTGTTGAATGGCAAAGAAGGGAAAAAAACAATGAGGACTGAGAAAAGACCATGGGATTTGGCAAAAAAAAAAAAAAAGGAAATCGTTGGTAATCTTAGAATAGCTTCATCAGCATGGGGTTGGAAATCACACCAAATAGGGCTATGGAGAGAGAATGGAGGGCATACTCATTACCTTCTGAGACAGCATATTTGACTTTCAGATAGCTTTCAAGGTAAGAATTTTTTTTTTCTAAATCAAGTCAGGATGTCTTTTTTGCAGCTTCTACCTTTTGCTCCCAGTTCTGTCCTTTGAGGCCAAGTAGAACAAGTTTTACCATATACATTTGAAAGCAATAAAATTGCATTTCTTTCAAAAGTACCACATAATGACTGTCTCTCAAATTAATGAGTTTGTTTTTTAAATGAGGTATCTGTTGTAAAGAAAAACATTTATTTTATTGTTTGATCCTTTGAAAAAAAAATCCTTAGGCCTTTAGGTGACTACAAGCTAGATGATTCTGCCGTGGTAAATCTTCTGCTGTGTGTCTATTTTAAGTTATCCAAGAAATTTAAAGGGCATGTGTCATGATTTAGAAAAAAATGTCTTAGAAAAAAACCAAAAACAACCCTTGTTCTAGGTAGAGTTGATACATTTTGTTTCATAGGGGATTTGGAATGGATTTGGAGTGGCTCAGAATAGCTACCTTTTCTACCTTTCATCAGTTCTAGTCAAAATAGTGTGGAAACATTGTGTTCAACCTCGAAAAGGTTAGCGCTAGTGATATTTAAATATTTAAAAGAGGGATATTTAATTACTGATTTTTTTCCTGGGCTATTTTCTTTCCTGTGGAGTACTTCGGTTCTGATCATCATTGTGTTTATTACTACTAGTTGGTGGGTGTGTCTCTCTTAAGTAGCTTTCATAGTATGACATTTTTCTTGTCCCTAGGGCATTGTATTTCTTTGGCTCTGTCTAATATGTGTTCAGCTTATAGTACTGTTTATGTTTTCTGTTGTGTTGGAGATGGAGGAAGTTGGACTAATTTTCAGTTCAAATAATTTCCAGGTTGACCTTGAAGGCATGAAGTTTTTTGTTTTTTGTTTTTTGGGCAAAAGAACAAACAATTGGATTTCACCCAGATTGGGGTCTGAAGGTATAGGTTTGACTTTTGTTTTTCATGCATGTTAACTGAAAAGGCATGTGGAACAAAGACTCACATCAATAGGTTTCTCTCAACTGGTTTTTTAGTCATGTAACTTTTCTGATGGTTTGGCTGAGTTTCATTTATTTTCTGATCTTTCTTGCTCATAGATCAAGAACTTGAAGGGACCTCAAAGGTAAATCTTTTCTAAACCCCATTGGGTTTTCCTGATTCCAACTCCAACACTGTTCCCTGTGATTGGAGGGTTGAAGGACAAAGTACCAAACTCTTCCCAATGCCTTCTTTTATAGAGGGCAGAAACTGGACTCTCAGGTCACCCTAATTTGCATCTGCTGCTCTGCCTGGTTTCAACTCCACAGAACAACCCCTGCACCAGGTATCTCTAGGGGCCCCTGGCCCCCTTTCCCTGCCTCATTTAGAATCTTTAGATTCTAAACTCCTTGAGGGCAGGGACTTTCTTTTCAAAAAAGTAAATGTATTTCTAATGCTTAGCAAAATGCTTAGTAGGTGCTTACTAAATGTTTATTGGATTGGATTTGCCACCTAGCTCCTTTAGCTTTTTGGTTTTTAAACCTCCCTTACAAACACTACCACTAAAAAGTCCTCAACCAAAAAAAGTTTCAAGTCAAGTTTGTGAATATTGTTACATTTTTATCACTAATCAAAGAAGTTCTCATTTGTTCTCAGTACATTTACCTACTTATACTTAATTTATTAAAATTATTTGTTTTTCCCCTACATCCATGTGGTCAAATTCTTGCAATCTGTCCAAGCCCCACTTTTACTCTCATAAGTCAGATTTCCATAAGAATTCTTCCATCTGTAAAATTTGATTAGCATCCATCCCCTTTTTTGTAGGGTTTTTGTGAGGAAAATGCATTAACTAATTATATAATAACATTTTAATGAAATGAATATAATATATACAAATATATATTAATTATACATTATTATACCAGGACCGCTCCCTGTAGTCTCAGAAGGCTGGGGAAAAAGAACGCTTTTAAGATCAAAGGATCATAGATTTAGAACTGGAAGGGTCCCCTGAGAGGTTACTTTATCTAACTCTCTCACTTTGTAGATGAGGAAACCAAGACCCAGGGATACCTATCCCCCTATATACAGAGGTATTAAGTTCCAGACCTTGAATTCACACTAAGACCCTCTGATGCCAAATCCAGGGCTTTCTACTAATAGGAAGCAACTTTTGTGCTGAAATTGGATACTTAGACAATGTGTCTCTTAGGAGCCCTTATTGGGAAAGCCCTTGCTACACTAAGACACATGCTAAAAAGATCAGAAAGGCATACTCTGCTGGTAAAGTGGACAGCCTTATAATCCCAGCCTCAGACTGAATCCTAGCAGTTTTTCTTGTGGCTGATCTAAACTACCTCAGAACCAATCTAAACTCTAGCATTTTGATGGTCCAAAAAACCAGGATTCCTCTCCTCAGAGGACCAAGTTAGATGATGATAGGGCAAAAAGAGACTGGTTAGCATCAAGTCTCAGCTTAACAGCCTGTGTGGTGAGGACATTTTCCTTTAGACAAAAATTATTTATAGACTAATCAAATCTTAGAGTTGGAAATTGCATTAGAAGTCCTTGAGTTCAACCTATGGTTTAATGAAGGAATTCCCCATACTATATTCTTGATGGGCATTCTTGCTGTTCCTGGCACACAGTACCTATCTCTTGACACCTTGCATTTTCTTTGGCTGTTGTCCATGCCTGGAATGCTTTCTCTTCTCACCTTCACCCCTTGGCTTCTCTGGCTTCTGCTCAGATCCCACCTTCTGCAGGAGGCTTTCCCCAGACCTCTTGCCCGTCCCCTCCTCACCCCACTAATGCCTTCCCTCTGAGATTGTCTTCCATTCTCATTCTCTCTCTCTCTTCATGTATATAATACATATATACACCTACATATATACATGTGTGTATACACACACAAACATAATTATTTGCAAGTTTTCTCCCCACCTAAGATGTGTGTTTCTTGAGAGTAGGGACTATTTTTGCTTTTCTTTGTATTCCTAGGACTTTTCACCGCATCTGGCATATAATATATATAGAATTGGTGACTGATCACTAACTGACTAGAATGTTTTTAATGAAGAATTATGTCCCTTCTCTTCAATCCTGTTCTTTTTTTTTTCCAGTCAAAGACAAGGTTTATTAAAGATCCACTGTATTAGCCAGACTCTTAAGGAATCTGAGCATCTGTGAGCTATTGGCTAGATTGTAAAAATCTGGGCAGTGGCTAGATTATATGAATCAGAGCCCAATCTTGTTCTTTAAGTCTAAGAATTTTCACAGATCTTTCAATTGTTCCTCATGCAACATGATTTCCAAATCCCTGTCGTCCTGGGCATCCTTCTCTGATTGACTTCCAGTTTGTCAATGGCCCTCTTAGTGTGAGTCCTATTCTGATGCCTATAAACTCTAAGCACTGACCCATAGATGGGGTCTGGTCAGTGCCCAGCAGTATGGACAAAACTGTCACTACTTTTCTTATTCCCCTTACATGTCATGAGTATCTGCAGGCTATCTATGACTTTTTTTGTGAACCTTTTATCCCTTGTAGCAGAATGAATGTGATTCTGTAGGGACTTTGAAGTGAGCAAGCTGATCTAACATTTTATTGAGCTATGAATCTTGTGGGATCATCAAGTTACAATTTTCTGTTTGTAGTCCTTCAAGGTGGCTGTGGCTCCTAGAGTTAAAGGTCTTCTGTAAGAAAAGAAAGTGGGATTAAGGCTTGACTAGGTTATAAACTATTTAGCTATACCTTATAGGACAGCTTCAGAATTGAGTATTTTTTTTTGAGCTCAGTCTTTGGCAAATTCACAAACACGAAATTTGAAGTTGAACCTTCTCAATAATCAAGCAAACTCCTTACTAGAAAAAATGATCTAAATAAACTTTCAAAGAAAATTCAGAGGCCACAATAATGTTACTTTATTTTCTCTACACACCTTCGTCCTACTTTGCAGAGATGTTTCTAGAAGGAAAGAGAAAATAGCATACTAAGCTATGATCCACTTTGAAGGAAAGACATTATATAAACAGGGTGTTGCTGTTACTATATTTTTCTTTGCTTCTTTCTGGGAACTTGTATTCCTTCATTTTTGTGTATACATTTGCTATAATCTCATAATAATGTGTTTGCTTTCATCTTATAGTAAACTAGTTCAAAACCTCAACTGGGGAATACTTTAGTTAAGTTTTTTATATGATAACAAAGAAAAATTGAACTAGTCTGATTGACAAAATGGGAATAAATGGCTTTGCTAAAGAATAAAATCTAAACTATTTGAAATTGCGTCCCTAAAATTCTTTTCTCTTTTATGATTAGAATTTTACTTGATGTGATTTGAAAAAAAATTTAAACACGTTTATGGACCTAAAGTGCTTGCAGGTTTTAAAAAAAACATAATCTGACTAGAAAACAGCTACTACTTTTCTTCACTGAAGGTTACCTTTGTTATTCTTTGTTCTTTGAACTTCAAGGAAACATTACATCTCCTCATAGTTGAAAAAAAAAAGAGCTCCATTAGGAAGCACTGGAGATGTAACTCTGCTTAAGATTGTAATTTGCTGAGAAAGGTGCGAATGTGAACAGGCAGGATAATTTTCCTCACCAGACTTCCCCCATCAGTGAAATCACAGGTTCAGGTTCAGTCCCTATCCTTAGCTAGTGTATCATTTGTCTAACATTGGCTCTGTCACCAGATATGCATATCTTTGTCATAAGGATTTATATATGAGTTATTACGAAGAAATAGATTTGAACATAAACAACAGGTAATGAAATTTTGGAAGGATGTTTTCCAGGCAGGAATCACAAACTACTTGGATGGAGGTCAAGGTTAAGAATCAAAATTGGGCTACCTAAGTTCCAGAGTTTCACAAATATAAAATCAGAATCCTAGAATCTCTTAAATAGAAGGAATATCAGGGATTATTTGGTCCAACCTTTATGTGAACAGGAATCTCATTTATGGTATCCCTGACAAGTAGAGCTCCAGGCTCTGCTTCTGGATTTCTGGTAACAGAGAACTCATTACCATGGAAGTGGCCCATTTGCCTTTTGGTGCAGAGGACTGACCTCTTTTCCATTCAGTTAGATGAGTGTTGACTAAGTGCCTGTTATGTACAAAGCTGCCTATTCTGTACAATTCCAAGGCACTCTGCTCTGCAGGCAGTGGATGTCTATAAAGATAAAGTAAGACAGTTTCCATCTTTAAGATATATGTACAAATAATTATAATCTTTTTTCTCAAAATTCTGTGATTTCATAAGTTTAGGTCTGTCTACTGACACAGATGGCAGTCCCTTTGCAGTTTAGAGATGATCTTCATGAGTTCCATGAACAATCTTCCTCATAAGGGGCAATACCAGAAACAAATGAGAAAGGACCAATGGGCCCATTCAGCTTTGCAAGCCAGCACTAACTTATGAATCCAAAAACTGAAATAAATCAGCAAGTGGCCCAATGAAAAATATAATATTCTTCTCATTTTATCTTTAAAAAATTATTTTTTCTTGGGAAAATAGGGCAACTCAGAGCAAATGTGCTTCAAGCAGAAGTTTGCATTCTAATTCATCTATAAACAATTTAAAAAACCAAAACTTTTGTGAGTGATAGTAGAGTTAAAATTTTTTGATATGTTTTACTGATGTCTTTTAATGAATCATCCCTGTGTTGAATAAAGCAATACAATTATGAAAAACACATGCTTTGATGACTGCCTCTGACAATAGATACTTAAATATATTTTTCTAGAAAAAAAGTTATTCTCTTCTGTGAATGAAAAATTATCTTAAGTCAAAACATTTCCCTCTGAAAGACATAGCCTTATCTTGGTATCAGGAGGATGTGAGATTTCTGAGGAAGAGTAGTGGTGTTGGGAAATGAAATCAGGGTTAACTTAATATTTGGCTGGATTAATAGAGGTTTAATTTGTTAAGTAATTTTTGACAATCGTTTATAAGGATCTGCTACATAGAACACACAGGGTTGTATATATTCCTAAATCAAGATGATTTAAAAGGATAAGATGACATAATAGTGACTCCATGTTTCCTTACCACAGTTTTGTGTTTTGTATTTATTTAAAATAAAGGAAGACACAGCCCTTCCCCTGTGACTCCAGTGTCTTTAAGATGCATTCAGGAAATAAGCCAGCAGTTAGGCATGTTATTCATTCCCCTGTGAATCCAGTTTTTGTTCAACATAATCTTTCTTTAAGATCTCTCTCACACCCCTGATTTACTTAGTATCTCCTTTTGGAAAAAGGAGAAACGAAGTTGCTGCAATCTGGGAGTGTTCTATGTCAGATGTCCCATTGTGTCTTATGATAATTGATCAATGTCTTGTTGGCACCTGATAAGCAACAAGTTGGATCATCCTGAAGCTAAAAATGAAATAAAAGGACCCCAGAACTAAAATAATGTCAAGTGGTTTTTCAACAAAGATGCTCAGTGAATACTTGTATTGATGTGCCCTGGTTAAATGGGTCAGTGGAAGGGAGACCCCTCCACAGAAGCAACCACAACTTCAAGGTCTTCATCTGACAAAACTGTAATGAAATAAATTAGACCATAAAGTAACAGAGCATGCATTTTGAGTAAGATGAAAATGCAATGAGGTAGTCAGCTGGCAAAGGTGGCCAGATTTTGTCTTGTCATTTGTATGTTCAAAATGGTATGGATAGAGAATCCCTTGTATTCCCTTCAAAGGAACTACTTTTCATTCAAAGTAATCCCAGTAATGTGTTCATACTAAGTGAAAATAGTCCTGATGGTAGGATGGACTTGAAACTATTACTATATAAGGAGAAAAATTAATGAGAATGAATGGATAGACAGAATCCTGATGGGGACTTAAGAGTAAGAGAAAAATTGTGATGCTTTATATGGTAAAATTAATTTATTTAAATGTAAGTAGTTACTAAGAAAGTTTAGGTGATTATATTACAGTTCAATGTTAAGGTTTTAATAGAGAACTGGATAAGTAGTGTGAGTAAGCATTTATAAGCACCTGCTATGTGTCAGGCACTGTGCTAAACACTGGGTAGACTTTGGACTTGTGATTTTCTTAGTATAGGGAACTTCCTTGTACGCTGCTACAAATACAGGTCAGCACCATCTCTGCAACTAATAGTTTTAGACAGTTGTCTAGAGTATTGAGAGGTTAAGTGACAGATATATCCAGGGTCACAAAGCTAGTATGTGTTAGAGGCAGGACTTGAACCCAGGTCTTTCTGGCTCTGAGGCTCTATCTGCTATATATTGCAATATCTTTAAGTTTTTAATAAAACATTTAATTCAAAAAGAAAAAGACTAGACTCATGATAAACTTGGATGCATAGAATTATTAGTATGACTGCATTGCTATTGAGTGAGTCATTTCATGATCTTGGAATTAATTGGAAGCAGGTCTACTAATATACCTATCAGTAACATATACCTCTGATATATGTATCTTTACTTATTTGTATTACTATATATTATTATATTTATATTTACTTATTTGCATTTATAAAATCTCTATATAATATAATCTGCTAATAATTGTGTACATTATGGAACATAAAATAGAATTAAAAATATTTAATAAAGATGAAAAGGTGTAGTTATATTGGGAGATAAAGCAATTGTAGGGAGCTTGGGATGTGACTCATCTTCCTACCCTCTATTGGGTTGAGCACATCCACTAAGAGTCAGGCTATAGTCCTAAAGGAGGCTGGGCCCTGTCTTTGGAGAATACTGTTTGGGACTCCAGGGAATAAATAATCTAGTAAAATGCTTCAAACTCTCATAGCTAAATGTGGTTTGTCAGACTTGGAAAGGACTTTGCTACCACTACCAGGAATCGCAAGAATTTCCATATTAGGCTAGGCCTAACCTAGTATTCTGTTTCTGACTATGATGAGGGCATTGATTCTGTTGTTTACCTTTGAGAAGTAACATTTTCATTCCCTACTTGTGAAGATAATTTAATTCAATTCAGCAATGGCTTATTAAATGTTTGTTGCATGAGAGGCAACATGGTGCAGTAGATTGAGAGCAGGCCTCAGAGCCAGAAAAGCTTGAATTCAAGTCCCACTTCTAACAGGCACTGTGTGACACTTGGTATGCTGTCTAAACCCTCAATATGACAGACAATTCCCTAATGATGCCCACTAGCTTTGGTCGAGGGAATTTCCTTATCAAGAATTTCCCTATGCCAGTGAAATCACAGGTCCAGTGTACAAGGCAGTGTCCTTTTGACAGTGCATCAATATCACTTTTGATAGAGCAAGATTACCTTGCTTTTTTTTTTTCTTAAAGGTTAGAGGTTAATCTGCACCATGTAAGCTGCTATTGTTGCTACCTCAGCATCTTCTGACCACATTCTGAAGTACCACTGGAAGCCCACACAACAGACTTCAGCTATTCCTCTTGTGGCTAGCTGAAGGCCATTTCAAATGCTTGGGAGGTGGGATCTGTAGTTGTGGATATAGGTTTTGGTGATTATCCAGTCCAACCACCTCATTTTCATAATTGATGTCTCTAGAATGGTTAAGTGGCTTGCCCAATGTCACCCAGTTGTTAAGTAACAGAGCAGAGATCTTATGTCCTTGGATTCTCAGAGCAGGGCTTTTTCTGCTACCCTGCACTGTCTGTCCCCGGGAAGCTAGGACATGGGGCTAGAAATCCAGGTGCTCAGGACATTTCAAATCAGCATTTCAAATTCAGGCAGGCTGCAGAGAGGGAGGCATGAATACAGACATGGGCCAACAGATTAAGTCATGGTCAAGGAGTATTATAAAAAATTATGATAGATCTCCTGGGAACTTTTTCTTTAGAGCATGATACTAAGGAGGCCAATACCTTTTTCAAGCTAACAGCTATGCAAATAAAACAGCTTGCTATTGTGCTAATATATCATCTACCCTTCAACCCAGACCCTACTACTATATAATTTGTTGCTATTTTTAGGATGTTAGAGAAACTGGGTAAAAGTATAGATGCCTCTGGGCAAATCCAGCACTCCTGTGGATCAGTAGCAATATCTTGGTATGAGACATACACAAATTATTTAAATACAAGTAAGGAGAGTAACAGTTAAAAGTACAGTTGCTGTAGTTCTCAGAATTGTTTCAATTTAATTCTTACAGAAATTGGTAAAAATGTCCTTTAAATAGACTCTCTAATGCCTTCTGAAAAAGTTTTAAAACATAGACTCTGTTGTAAAACTTCAGTTGGAAGCTAGTTGCCAGAATTTGGAATGAAATTTTCAATAAAGAATAATGTAAGTTCTCAAGTTAGCTCATAAAAGTCTACTTAGCTGAGTAAAAATAGTACCTCAAGATAATTCATGTGTATGTAGCACCTTCGGGTTTACAGATTACTTTCCTCACAACAGCCTTGTGAGATGTAAGCCTTACTGGAACCATTCTACTCATCTTGTAGATGAGGAAAGTGAGGCTTAGAGAGAGTGTAACTTGCTCAGGGTCTCAGAGTATTATAAATGTAATTCTAAATGTTACACGGGGGACTAGAACCCATCTTTTTACTTCAAGGCTAATGGTTGGTGTTTTTAAGAGAAAAATATGCTCAAGGTTCCCATCACCAACCTCTCCCAGCAGTGGAAAGAAAGATGGAAGGAAACAAACATCTATTAAGCACCTGCTATGTGCCAGGCCCTATGTTAAGTGGTTTACAAGTATCTCATTTGATTCTCACCATAACCCTGGGAAATAAGTACTGTTATTTATTTCTATTTCATAGATGATACAACTGAGGCAGCAGTTAAATAATTTGTCCAGGTTCACACAACTAATAATTTTGGGACTGGATTTGAATTTGGATTTTCCTGACTGCAAGCTCAGCACTCTATCTACTGCCTATCTGTTTTCACTACTTAACTGCCTACAGTGGTACAGATGATCTGCAATTCCCATTGCCTTCCAGACTGGGCAACAGGAACCCAATGAATGTGAAGTGCTGATGGTGGAGTTATAGTCAGAAGTAGGAATTCGAGAAGGGGAGAGGAGTCGTAGAGTTAGAGCTGGGAGGGACATCTAATCCAATGCCCTCATTTTATAGATGAGGAAAATAAGGCCCAGGGAGGTCATGACTTGTCCATGGACTCATGAGTAGCATGCATCCGAAGTAGGATTTGAACCCAGGCCCGGACAGAGGGCAGTGATTCCATTGTACCTTGCTGCCTCTTGTATTCCTAACATGAATAGCCAAAGGAGGATGAATTGAGATAAGGAAGCTGGAGTCCATTGCTGCTGACAGCCTCCTCCCCTCTTCCTGTTACCTCCAAAGAACATAGGTATATACTTATACACTTACCCATTTAGGCAGATAAAAAGAGAGAAGGGAGTAAAGGGCAATCTCAAGTGATGGTAGCAAGGAGAGATTGCTTGTTGTCTCTGGGCCCTTTGGCTAAGGCGACTGTTCTAGAATGGCCATTCCTGTGGTGGGGACATAATACCTATATCAGGAATTTTCTTTTCTGTCTGCGGCATCAAGCCACATACCCAGTCAATTTTTCTCTGGCTTCTCATAATCATAGGGCCATAGATTGAAAGCCAGAAGGGACCAGAGGGGCCATTTGGTCCAATCCTCTAATCGAGGATGTGGGAATTGTGGGAATTCAGGGAACCACACAGACTCCATCTTGTGACTCAATTCTGGATCTAGCCCAGTTCCCTTTCTATTAAGTTATGGGTCAAATTCAATTTCTGTTTTGTGAGAAAACTTTATTCAGCTATGGGAATTGTGAGAAAACTTTACTGCATTCTTTGAACGTAGCCCTGTGTGGCTGGGAAGCTGGAGCACCTCTGCTTACTTACTGCTTAGACACCATTAACTAAGGACCTACCTTATGCTGACCAGAAACCCAGTCAGATCCAAAGACTGATGCAAAGAGTTGTCTCACAGTTATACATCTCAAGCATCCCATATGTCTTATCTGAAAACGGGCTCTGTACCAGCTAATCAGTTGCTGTTTCCCTGTTTCTTTTATTGAATACAGACATTTAGGGAGAGTGAGATATCTCTTTTTCTGATTTCAGGGAATTGTACTTACTTGCTCTTGTCCCTCCCAACTCTTAAAACTCAGTCATCCCCCTCCCAACTTGGAAAGCCCCTCATCTTTCCTCTAATTAGAAATCAAATTACCTCATCTTGTACCCTGGTTTGTATCCTGCTAATTGTTTGCTTTTAATGCATAAAACTGTCTCCCCTTGGGTTGGGGGCCCAGTGCCAAAGCTGAGGAGGCCTGGTCCTTATTTGTTATGCCATTGGCATGCCCTGCTTAGTAAACAGATATGCTCAGAAGCTTGAACCCTTGTTTCCTCAATTGTTTCATCTTTTACCCCCCACAAGAAAACTGAGGTGCAGATATGTCTAAGGACTTGCCCAGTGTCTACAACTAGTATTGGAGACAGGATTTGAACGCAGGTTTTCCTTACTCCAAGTCCAGTGCCCTCCCTACTACCATGTGGCCTCTCAGCTGAAGCAAGAGTTTCTATTTCAGGGCAGCTAGGTGGTGCAGTAGATAGAGTACTGACCCTGGATTCAAGAGGACCTGAGTTCAAATCCGGCCTCAGACACATAATGCTTACTACCTGTGTGACCTTGGGCAAGTCACTTAACCCATTGCCTAGCCCCCCCCCCAAAGAGTTTCTATTTCAATACAAGGGGCAGATGATTAAGGATTAGCAAGGACATTAACCAAAACTCATCCAATGTATGCTCTAAGAATAAGTACTACAATTGTTTTCACTTCAGTGTTTTTTTAAAATATGCTATAAATATATAATAATATCATATATATCATATCATATCATATGAAGTGACCAGAAATGGGGAAATATAGATATTGTAAACAATGGATATTAACAGAAAAAAATAAGGAAGACTTCAGAAGAGTCTTGACACATACTTATGTGACATATGTAGAGCTGCTACAGTGATGCCCCTATGGAACTGCTTTTATACCATGCTGTACCAGCTTTAGTTGGAGATGCCCATTATGTTTTCAGTCACCATTGCTTTAGATTATTATAATGATAATACTTACATTTATATGATATTTTAAAGTTTATAAAGCACTTTCTTCTTAATGACTCTGAAGATTGGTAATGTAGTCACATGTACACCATTTGCAGCTAGGGAAACTGGGAATCAGACAGGGGAATTAACTTGTCTCAAATAACATGGAGCCAGGATTACAGACCAAGCCTGACAATCTTTTCCCCATATGATTCTGCTTTTAAAAAATAATATCCTTTGGTTCTGTCTGGAAAGGCCTGTGAGCTTCAGAGAGGACATATCAGATCCTACTTTCTACAGGAGACTTTTCCCAGGGCTTTCAGCTGATTGCCTCCTCTCTGATTACCTCCTATCTACCTTGTATATGTCTTAGATCTACTTAGTCACTTACATGTTGTCTCTCTCACTAGAATGTAGGCCCACTGAGGGCAGGATGGTTTTTTCCCTTCTTTGTATCCCCTAGAATATCCCTTAGAACAGTGTATGTTATTATTAAGCATTTTAAAAAAGATTATTGACTGCCCACTTGCCTGACTGAACCTTTCTCACTAATTCCTGAAGAAGAACTAATCATTTCTAGTTTATACTATATAGGGATTGGCATAGAGAATTGCATGTATTTTCTGGGGTAGAAAAAGCCTCTTATGTGTTTTGAGACTGAGAAATGGTGTGATGAAGGGTATCCAACATGTGGCATTTGGATTTGGCCTGTGGATGTTAGATTTTGTTTTTATTTCCCTCTTAAATAAATTTAAACCAACAATTATTTATTAATTTGAAAAACTAAATTTAGATACAAGTCCCTCTGTATGTATGGATTCAAGATTCTGTAGTTTTCGCTCACTCATATGTCAAATATTTACTAACTATACTATATGTCCATATAACTATGCTAAATACTGAGAGCTGGTGCTAATGCTAACAATTATGTGTTAGATCTGGATGAAACCTTAAAGCATATCTAGCCTAATGTTTCCTAACCATTAGTAATCAGCAAGTTTTTACCAGCAACCAAGAGATTTATTTAAAAAAGATTCTTTTCCAGTGCAGGATAGTTGAAAAAGCATTGAATTTGGAGTCAGAAAACTATCAAGTTTGAATTTTATTTTATATCTGCTTCTATTGTTGTTCAGTCATGTCTGACTCTTCATGACCCCATTTGGGATTTTCTTGGCAAAGGTATTGGAGTGGTTTACCATTTCATTCTCCAGCTCATTTTAGAAATGAGGAAACTGAGGCAAATAGGGTTTTGACTTGTCCAGGGTCACACAGCTATCAGTGTCTGAGACCAGATTTGAACTCAGAAAGATGAGTCTTCCTGATTCCAGGCCCAGTACCCTATCTACGGTGCTATCTTACTCTTTATTTTTAGTTTTCAACATTCACTTCCACAAGATTTTGAGTTCCAAATTTTCTCCCCATCTTGTCCTTCCCCTCACCTCAAGACAGTGTGCATTCTGAATATCCCTTTCCCTAATCTGCCCTCCCTTCTATCTCTCCTCCTTCTCTTATCCCCTTCCTTTTCTATTTTCCTGTAGGGCAGTATAGATTTCTATACCCCATTGCCCATATATCTTATTTCCCAGTTGCATGTGAAAACAATTAACATTTGTTTTTAAAACTTCGGGTTCCAAATTTTCTCCCTTCCTCTCTCCCCACCCACCCTCATTGAGAAGGCAAGCAACTTGATACAGGTTATACATGTGTAATTATGCAAGACACTTCCATAGTAGTCATGTTGTGAAAAACTAACTATATTTCCCTTCATCCTATCCCACCCTCTCTTTTATTCTATTTTCTCCTTTGACCTGTCCCTCCTCAGAAATGTTCGCTTCTCATTACCTACTCCCCTAATCTGCCCTTCCTTCTATCATCCCCCCCATCCCTTTCCCCCCTATTTTCCTGTAGGGTAAGATAGATTTCCATACTCAAATGAGTGTGTATGTTATTCCCTCCTTAAGCCAAATCCAATGAGAATAAGATTCACTCATTCCCTCTCACCTTCCCCTGCTTCCCCTCCACTGTAAGAGACTTTTCTTTTCTGTTTTATGTGAGATAATTTACTCCATTCCACCTCTCCCTTTCTTCTTCTCCCAGTATAATCCTCTCTCACCCACTAATTTTATTTTTTAGATATCACCCCTTCATCTTCAATTCACCCTGTGTTGTTCCCCCCATCTCTCTACATTTATTTTTCCCTCCAAGTACCCTAATACTGACAAAGATCTCGTGAGTTACAAATATCATCTTTCCATGTAGGAATGTAAACAGTTCAATTTTAACAAGTCCTTTATGATTTCTCTTTCCTGTTTACCTTTTTATGCTTCTCTTGTCTTATATCTGAAAGTCAAATTTTCTATTCAGCTCTGGTCTTTTTATCAAGAATGCTTGAAAGTCCTCTATTTTGCTGAATATCCATTTTTCCCCCTGAAGGATTATACTCAGTTTTGCTGGGCAGGTGATTCTTGGGTGCCACCTTACTCTTGAGCAAATGTTTACCTCTCTGGGCCCCAGTTTTCTCACTTGTAAATTGATGGAAGACTTTCCTAAGTAGGGTTTGGTAATAGTTAGTAGAAGATTATATTCTACAACCTAGACCCTTTCTGTTTTTAAGATAGGTAACTATGAGATTCATGACTCATTGATGGAGCTGAACCATAATAAAAAGAGGTGTTGTTAATTGTGGAAGAACAAAGCTTTGATAGGAGGGAAAAAAGATGAAAGCTTCATTCCTTCTTTTCCTTCTGAGGGAGAATTTCTCATACTTTTCCTCAAAATAGCTGCTTTATTTTTCTGCAAGGGGTAATGAAGAGGTAGAACAAAGGAGAGTCATCACATAATAAGGGGCTGGGAGACAATACGTACATAACTTAAGTATGTACAAGATATATACAAAATAGATAGAAGGCACAGAATAGAAGTTAAAAACAACTAGATTACTTTAAGTGAGAGATTTGAGTATCTAGGCACTCCTGAAGTCCAACTAGCTCTTGAAGGATCATATTTTTAGAAGGAAAAAATTTCCCATTAAATCCATAATCGGTCTCACAGGCACTGTGTAGTCCAATACAGTATGTATTGCTTGTATTATCTCTTGCCAGGAATTCGCTCTCCAGGGGGTCCTTCTGCCTAGTTTTAGAGCTAGACTCTCATATCCTCTTTCATGTAAATAGGATGTGATACACAGCTAGTCAGTAGCATTCTTTGTGTGATCATTCCATTGAATAATCGTAATGGTGAAAAAATTATGCACTTCCTTTTGGGGTTTTTTATTCTTGGCTTTCAAATAATACGTACTAAGTATGGAGGATATTCAAAACCTGGGTTCCGTTATGTATCATTCTTTTTTTGGGAAAAGCAGATCAGTTTCAGTGATACTTCCCATTCTGGGTCCTTCTGCCTCTAACTTCAATTCAATTCAGTAATCATTTATTGGTTTGCTATGTGCCAGGCACTATGCTCAGCATTGGGAATAGGAAGAAGAAGAAGAGGAAGAAGAGATAGAGGAAGAAGAAAAAGAGGAAGAGGAGGAAGAAGAAGTAGAAGAAGAAGGGGCAGCTAGGTGGCACAGTGGATAGAGCACCGTCCCTGAAGTCAGGAGGACCTGGGTTCAAATCCACCTCAGACCAAAACACTTGTCACTTACTAGCTGTGTGACCCTGGGCAAGTCACCTAACCCCAATTGCCTTAAAAAAAAACTGAAAAAAAAAAGAAGTGGAAGAAGAAAAGTAGATGAAGAAGAATAACAAAGTTCCTGCTTTCAAGAAGCTTGCAATCAAATGGGAAGAAACAACACACAAAAGGAAGCTGAAAAGGGTGCAGGGAAGGGGATACATAGTACCCAGCATGGGGGCATGATCTACTGTGGAGGGGAAACCAAGTATATTTGCTGATGAAAAATCAAGAGCTACCTGGAAATGTCTGAGTCTTCCATAAAGGAAGGCATTGGGGTGAGTTTATTGCTCCACCCTGTAGCCCTCCAAGCAGAGGGTAAAGGCAGCTGAGGGAGTTAGAAGGTATTGAGTATCAAAACTGAGTAAGATTCCAGGTGACCAACTTATCCTGAGAGAAACATGATGTTCCATGGAGTGGAAACCAAGCAAATCCACTGATTGAAAATGGAAAATTTTCCCCTGAGAAATGTATATTCTCATTTTTTTTCACATTTCCTGTCTTTATACCTTTTTCGGGGTACCTATGAGCTCTTCCCTCTTTTGAAAACAGTAATTTGCATTGAACTAAAAGCCTTTTCTCATTATCTAAATGTCCGTTGCCTTGAGCCTCGATGACTGAATTTCCCTTGGATCTATTCTCTTGCACCCAGAAACTTTAAGTCTCTCTTGGAGAAGACAGAAAGGCTTTACTTTTTTTCACCTTTAACAACTTTGTATGAAACACACACACACACACACACACACACACACACACACACACCACACACATGCATGCACATATACATACACATGTATCTGTATAGCTCCCACTCTCCTTTTCTCCAACAAATAAAGCTTATAGGAACATCTCTTATCTATTTTTTAGTGAGTATCTATATATATTTCTTTAAAGGACCTCTCATATATTTGGACTGATACAGAGCAACTCCTTTGTACACACAGGCAGCTCTCCATCTATCTATGGATTTTACTCTAAATCTTCATTTGTCAGTTGACTACTTGGAAATAGGGACACATTTTCCCAGAGAAACAATGCTATAAATAGTGGTTCCTAGACCAACCCACAAAATTCCATTTAACCTCCAATATAACTGAACCATAGTAGTAACAGTAGTAGCCTGAATTCCAGGTGTCAGAGAGAGGGGGCCATATGATTCAAGAGAAAATTTAAAAAAAAATTTCCTCTCCTTTTTCTGTGGTAAGCTTAGCCTTGAGAAAATTTGAAATAGGTAAATTTTAAGTTTGTCATTCCCCCTTTCTGTACCTGCCTACTAACTCTCTACATGCTTCTCACCGAGCTCCTAAGTGACCTCATGCATGGTAATATAGATAGTGCCTCTACTTTAGAAAGCAGCACAGAGAAGACTTGTGAGAGAAATAGCCTTCACCCTTTCCCAGGGCTGAAGGAGGCAGAACATCTGTCTCTGCTCTGTGTGTTGTTATGCTTTTGTATCCCTAGAGAAGTGTGAAGGTTTCTTTCTCTACCAAGGGATGGCCCATTAACCTACTAACCATCTGTTATCTTCTTAGTCAAGGTACTGTGACTGGGACTCTTTCTCTATCCTTTCCCTTGTATGGGGAGAAGGGCCAGTGGGGTGAGTGGGAGGGAGAAAACAAGCAGGGATCATAAAGAAATGGCTTTGGCCAATGTTTCCTAGATAACTTTGAGACTGATAAATTAGAGTGGGGGTTGGGTGCTGTATAGACCATGCCTGCCAAACCCATCTCTGGTTAGACTCTATTTTCTTTAGAATAAACTCTGTTAAGTTACTGTAAACTTATCAGTTTATTTATTTTTGAGATTTTTTTTTTCTTAGCAGCAATACAGTACTATGACCTCCCTGTAACCAGACCCCATCAGTGCATGGCTGGCTGATTTATAACATTTTTCCTATGGAACTTACTGCTCCCTGCAACATTGTTTTGTCTCAGATCAGTCAATGGGATTTGGCACAGGTTTGCCCCGAGTTCATTCTGGAAGCAGCGATGTATTGGAATACTGCTATTACATGTGCTTTATATTGTTCAGGCGGTTCTGGTGAAAATAGTTCATCTTCCTGACATGACTGCAGTATGTAGTCCACACCTTTCAAAGTGGTGATGGGAATCATGCCACATCTACTTGGGTTCTGACCTTGATTTTATATTTATTCCATGGAGATTTTTTGCAATCATATGAGAGCCAAATGGGCTCTTCCTAGAGAAGTAACTATTTTCTCTTTGGAGAGGGAGTTGAGAGATGATGATAAAAAGAAGACCCTAATAATCACAACTGACGTTTGTTTTCAGTTTAAACTTTAATATTTCCACAGCTTTCATTTAAGCAATAACAAAACAAGTAATCTTGTGAGTTGGGTGCTATAAGTGTTATTATCCCTGTTTTACAGATGAGGAAATTGGGCTCAGAGTGATTAAGTCACTTGTTCCTGTCAGAATTTGAACCTAGGTCTTCCTTGACTCCCAAATCTTTACATTATGCTGTATGGCTGTATGTAGCAATGTAAATCTATTCTCTTTCCAATCATTTAGCAATTTGTTTAGCAGGATTATGTTGAATGAATAAGGTAGTTCATTAGAAATGAAGCATCACCCTTCTTGTTAATTTAGTGTTCAGCATTTTCAAAATCATATTTTATTTAAGCATTAAAAGGTCAGATAGGATTGGGCTTGTCTCATACCAGAAGAAAGATGCTGCTTCTAATGCTAAGAGGAGGAAAGAAAAGGCCCCAAATTACCCGGTTTATTCCAAGTAACATTTCCTGCCCTCTGGAGCTGCTGGAATAGGGTAAATATACAGCATCTTTTCTTTTTTCTTTTCTTTTCTCTTCTTCTTCTTTGTAACAATAAGGATTTATAATACAAATGTCATTTAAAGCTAAAGCAGGCAGTCGTGTTAAGCAGGTTCACTGTTTGCAGTACCAAACGTTGTCTAGTCCCAGCTGGTGCTACTTTTAGCTCTTTCAAAAATTCATATTCGAAAGTCTCAGCCCCCCTCCTGCGTCACAGCAACTGGCCTACATACACAGAACATGCAGAAGTTCTGAGATTTGAGGTGGCTGAAGAAAAATGCAATAGAAGAACATCTCTTGGGTTTTACTTCTATTTCTACTAATTCTCATGGATAAAATTTATGCCTCCATCATCCCTACACATGTATTATTTAAGGAGAAAAAAGGTAGAATGAGGTCTGGCACATGGTTCACCCTTCCTGCACTGAGGTCTCAGAGCATATAGTTACTAATAATTCATTTCCTATTCACTAATGCTGTCTTGTGAATGGTACAGTGCCTGTGCCTGAAGCAATGAAGAAGCTACATAATTTAAGAACTAAACAGAGTAAGAATTTCTCACTGCATAAGACCGGAGGCCACAGCATACACTGAAGATTCATTTATGGTTAAAATGAACTGTTCTGGTAGTCAGGAAATACATTTGCGAAGTATGAATATAAATAGCTTAGTGTAAAGGATGTCAAAGGCTCTACAGACCATCCTGAATATGTCTGATCTCATTTAGCTCAGGAAGCAAGATTAGAACTGCTTAGCACTTGGGTAGAAAGTCCCTCTAGAAACCTTGAAGCAGAGAATTGAGGGTTCCTTGTGGGTAAAGTTCTGTAATTTTTTCTTTAATGATCTGATAGCAAATGCAAAAAGTAAAACTGACTCCTAGGAAAAGCAACCGGCAGGAAAACAGAGTGCATTATTTTAAAATTTGGAATCTAAAAACAACTAATTACTTACTGACAGTGCCAAGTGCAGTAGTTGTCTTAGACTGAAACTTTCATGGCTCTAGGACCTAAATTGATGGGCTATCCTTTTTCCCAAAGCCGATATTTTATTTAAGACACAACATTTGGTTTCTTGCTCTTAATGCAAAACAAAAACTGAATCTATTATACTGGTTTGATCTTATACTCATAATTAAATTCTAGGAACTCATGTTCCCATCATAGCTATTTTATTGCTGAAATGAATTGTGCCAGGAAAAATTCAAGCCTTGTTTGGCATGATGGTAGTGTAATTCCCTGTCTCTTCTCAAACATAGTGCTAATGGAAAACTGGAGTTAAATACAGTCTACATGTTATTTTTCTGGTGTTGGCGTTAGGGGAAATCTTCATCTGCATCTCCTGAGAAGGAGGCCTATGAGAGAATCTTCATTACAAATCATGACTATTAAAAAGGAAAAGGAAAAGAAGAGGCAGGGTGGAAGTAAGAAGCAGGGAACAACAGACAAGAAAAGGAAAGGGTTAGCAGAACCTTTGAATAATCTTCAAAATAATTTTTGGTTAAGTTCACTTGTAGTAGGGAACTACTTAGGACTGGACTCCCCAGCTCTTCCCTCAATGGCAGGCTTATGTACCATCAGCTCTTATTTGGAAAGGACATCTAATAAATTATCTACCCATGCAGTGTCCCTGACAGATGGTCATGCAGCCTCTGCTTGAATACCAGAAGTATTTATTTGTATTGACTCGGATCAAACCAACCCACTTCCCTACTGCCAACAAAAAATGAAACATGGAAGTTATTTTTTTAAAAATAATTATGGTTAAGAGGAAATTAAAATCCATGACCAGGAGAGTATATTGTAAAAGAACACCTTGCTGATTTAAGTGAATTCAAGGCTCAAGGCCCCAGATGAAATACATTCCAGGGTAATGAAAGGATTTCCAGATATCACTGAGCCAGTGATAAAAGCAGGTGATCTTTGATAAATCATGAAAAACAAGAGAGACCAGAAGACTACTGAAAAAGTTAAAGCACTAGCTTTCAGAAATAGTAACAAATGTAGATTTTGGAAACTATAGATCAGTCAGCTTGATTGCTGAAAAAGTTTAGAAATGATTATTAAATATATGACTTATGAACTTGGCACAAGAATAGCAGTTCAAGACAATGTATCTTGAAAAGATGATGGAAAAAGAGCCACTTCATGTGATGCAAAATTCTACCTTGGTTGCCCTTTAGGAAAGAATTCCTGGTATGAGGAAGTTCCTTAAAGATCCTGCCATCCTCTCAATTGCCCCTTGGAAGTATACCTGTGACTTTCTGGTCTTAGAGATTTTGTAGTGGATAGAGAGCTGTTTTTACAGCCAGAAAGTCAAGACTTGTCTCCGACACATACTAGTTGTGTGATCTGAGGCAAATCAGTTAAAGTCTCGGTGTTCTAGGCAACTCTGTGAGCTGCAGAGAAAGTGCCAACCTACTTTGGTAGAGTGGGTTTTCTCTTCTTAGTGTTTCTTCCCAGAAATCATAGGCTTTTGTCCTCATCCTCATCCCTGACTGGTATCTAAAACTGGCCATTGAGAGAATGCTGAGATGTTAATAGTAGGTCTCTATTCTTTAAGTGATGTCAAGGAGACCATCTTTTACCCTCTTCTCTGCCCACCTCTCTCCCCATTTCATTCTCTTGTGGCCACTTTGAGAGGTTCTGATATTAAACAATGGTAACAAAAACCCTGACAATCTAACTAGGTACTTGACCTATGAATTGTTTGCATTCTAACTTTTAAAGGTGCAAGTAGCATTCAGACAACTGAGACTGAGCAAGAACATGTCTGTGAAAGAATTTTCTTTAGCTAGTGAAGCTCTGGATGATGATTTTTAACTATAAAACTGGACAATGAATGCTCCACATCCACCACGTGATGAAAAACAGATCAAGCAAAATCTCAGCTTGATATGTTGATTGAGGTTAAGTGATTACTCCAGGAAACAGATATGAAAATCAGTAAGCATTTCTAGTGCTGTGTATAATATTTATAAATGATGTTAATTTTGGGGAAAAGCTTAAAAAGTATTACTTCACTTCACCTACTATGTTTTTGTCTTATCAACCAGGAATTTATGTAATAAGTGTGTCACACGTCTACTAAGGCAGACAAAAAGTAATTTTTAGTGTTAGTAAATTCCTTTAGAAGTCAGCCCATCCAAAATTTCTGACAATTCTTATGACCATTGCTTAGAGGAAGGGTTCAAATCCTGCCTCTGATGCTTATCACCTGTGTGATCTTGGTCAAGTCACATAACATCCTTGGGTCTCAGTTCCTTTATCTATAAAACTAGGGGGTTCAACTAGATGGCTTCTCTGGTCCCTTCTAGCTCTAAATCTGCCATATACGATGGATCATGGTCCATCAATGGAATATCTTATGGTTTGGGAAATCTCAACTGAGTTGTTCCAGTCTACCTTTTGTGGGAGAGCTATTCAGAGCTTCTGCTTCAGGAATGTTTATAGGTTTAGGTGCTTCCCATGTGACACAGGGTGTCCCAAACTGGTTCAGATTTTGCTGGGGAGAGAGTGCACTTACACGCTTCCTAAGAACTTGCACTAGGGCAATGAATCTACACCAGTTAGGATAAGGAGAGTTAGAGATCTTAAAATTCTTTTCCTCATTAAAAATGATAGGAATTCCTATCTCTATTGTTTCTTTCTGAACTGACTTGGTGTTTCCCAAGCCAGGGATATCCTCTCCACTGAGGCATATCTCAGTCCCTCTTATAAAACAAGTCTGCCTGACTTGTGGTTAAAAAAGATAAGCTCGAGTAATGCCCAATTTATTGATGATAGGACTGTTTTCTCTTCGCTAGATCAGCCCTTCATAGAATCATAGAATATAAGAGTTGGAAGGGACCTCAGAGGACATATAGTCTAACTCGAGCCAAGAGGAATACCCACTGTAATATACCCAAGAAGTAGTTATCCAGCCTTTGCAAGCAGGAACCCACAAACTCTTGAGGTAGCAGTTCTACTGGTTGACAGACATGCAGTCCATTCCTAGTGCTGTGTTCAAAGCTTTTCCATTTTTTTCTCACCAAAACCTGCTCACAGCTCAACATCGTATATGGCAGATAGGTTATGCAAAGTATGGAATGCTAGACCTGCAGTCAGAGAGATCTAATTTCAAATCCTGCATCAGTCACTTACCAGTTATGTGACCTTGGGCACATCACTTATCTGCCTCAGTTTTCTCATTTTTAAAATGGGCATCATAATAGCATCTATCCTCCAGTGTCATTGTAGGGATAAAATGAGATAAAGTGTGGAAAGTGTGCTGCAAATCTTAAAGCGCTATGTAAATGGTAGCTATTTTTATTGTCCAGTAATATGAATGGAGATGTAATAGTTTAGGGATGACGATATTGCTATAAATAATCTATGTGGGCATCTGATATATGTAGTAATTAACCACCATACTAAGCATTACTCCTCCCCATTTCCTATTATTAGCTTTTTTTCTGTAATGATCCTCTACCTAGGTTCTAAGACAGTTAAAGGATCTAATATTTTCTCATAACTTAATAGAAATGTATTAACAGAAAATAAAATTTCTCTAATCAGTTAGCTCTTACCCTAGCTTACAAATAAATGAACTAATCCAATTTTCCCCTAAGCTGCTGCTTCTTGTTCTTCTTGTTCTTCTTTTTCTTCTTTTCCTCCTTCTCCTCCTTCTTCTCCTCCTCCTCCTCCTTCTCTTTCTTCTTCTTCTCCTCCTCCTTCTCCTTCTCCTCCTCCTCTTTCTTCTCCCCTCCTTCCTCCTTTCTTCCTTCCTCCTCCTTCTCCCTCTCACCTTTTATTTCCCTCAGGAAGGCAGCTAAAGTCTATTCTCTGGATGTTTTCTACAAAAAATAATTAAACTCAGCTCTCTCAAAATTTCTCTTCAGACTCTTTCTCCATTGCAGTCAACTCTCTGTCTCATTAGGAGAGAATTTATCTTAGTCCTTTCTTTCTCAGCCTCACAGAGCCTTTTTCCAGCCATAACAATTAATTCTCTTTAGAGCAACAAACTCTAAGTCCTCAAAATCCTCATCTCCCTCCCTTTTGAAGGATACAATAACTACAGTCACAGAGGTGTATAACCCAGATTTTGGTGTGAAGGGCATTAAAGAGATTTGTTTTGTCTACTTGGTGTGTGGTGTAGTTACTCCCTTTTAGACAGACGGGACTAGTAGAACACCTGGACTTCATTCTCCCAAGGTAACAAGGATATCATTCAATCAATTTAAAAGCATTTTCCCCCCAATTATGTAGTGTTTACTCTTGCCATGAACAATGAAAGCAGTAACTAATACATAGTAAAGCATCTACGAAAGGAAGGGTGATGACTTGATAGAGAGCCAACTTCGAAGTCAAGACCTAGGTTCAAGTCTTGTTTTGTCACATACTGTCAGTGTGACTCGACAATTACATAATTATAATAATAGCTTATATATGCATGGCACTTATTTTGTGCTAGGCACTGTGCTAAGTGCTTTACAATTATTATCTCATTTTATCCTCATAATAACTCTGAAAGGTAGGTGATATTATCACCTCCATTTTATGGATGAGGAAACTGAGGCAAACAAAGTTAAGTGACTTGCCCAAGGTCACCCAGGTAGTAAGTTTCTGAGGCCATATTTGAACTCAGGTCTCCCTAACTCCAGGCCCTAGCTGCCAAATTGAGCCACTAAGTGCTATAGATAGCTCTCTAAGACTGTAACCTAGAGGGGAGAGATTTGGGACAGGGTGGCCAAATTACAAACCTATTTCAATAATCCAGGAAAATTGTGATTAGGGGCTTATCTTGGGTGGTAGTTTTGATGAATGAAGAGAAGGGGACTTAAACAAGAGATGGTGGTAGTAGGGGAATCACTGGACAGCCACAACACACACCCATTCTACTTCAGTACACACACACACACACACACACACACACACACACACACACACACGGTTGGAATCTAAGGTGCTTGTTCTGTCATGGCTGCACTGTCATGACACTCCTAACTGAAGAGTATTCCTCACTCTTTCTTCTTTGCTGATTGCTTGACTTTGCCTCTGAAGAATGGCAGCAGTCTAGTTTAAAGCAGCAGCAGCTTCCTTGTGCTTACCTTAAATTTTCTGTGAGTAATCATAGAGACCCTTTTGAGAATAAATCCTGGCAGGTGTTTTTAACCAGTTGAAGATGCGCAACTAGATTAAGAAAAAACTTCAAGGCAAAAGCAGTGAGTGAGGATGCTGATGCAATGTAGATGGTTACCTCATCTTTGGTGGCAGTGGGGAAAGGGGTTTATGCCTACTGCACAGACAGCAGTTCAAGGACAAATGTAGTTGTCATGGGAATAGTAGGTACATGCCCTCCAAGAGTGTACTTGTCACCCCTTTGAGGGGTGGGAGAATGTAGACCCAGGGGATGGATACCTCATGAAGTATAGTGAGAAGTAGTTGGAGATGGTTGTGCCCAAGTGGTGGTGCAGGCTGGTGGAGGAGTATGAAGTAAAATATAGGAAAGACTTTCACTACAGCGTGAAAGCATAGCCCCTTAGCATGGGCGCTATGGTTTAAAGCCCTGTTTGCTTTATGCCAGCTTTGACCAGGTAAAAGTACCTGCATATTGCTTCCTCCCTTTCTCACGCATCACTGGTTTGTGATTGCCCTGCACATCTGCCTGCTATTTATTAATTGGCATCATGGTGGGACCAAACATGGATCAGCATAACCCTTAATACTTTATTCTTTTATATGGAAAAGAGTATTTCTTTGCAAATGAAATTTATTGTCTTCAAGGAACCTTCCTTAATATGTGTGGTTTTTATTTATGGTTATGATCCTCATGGCCATTTTATTACCCACTCACCCACCCCCCATTCCACTTATATTTTTAAATAAATGTGTTGTTTAGAGCCAAGAGATGATCTAATTCCTAAAAATCATGCTTTGCTAGCTCTCTGAAGCTATAACTTCTGGTGTAGATCAGAGAAATAGATGATATATTAATTGGCATTCTTAAGTATTTCCTCAGCCTGGAGAAAGTCACATTCTCTAATCCATTTTGTCTTTTAAAATTTATTTCTACTAAAACCTAACTTGTTTTAGGTTTTGTGGTTTTATTTACTAATGATTTTGAACATGAGTTCAGAGGAGGGCAAAGTTTTTTTTTTTTTTTAATGGTATAAAAATATGAGATTCTTCTTCCTCTTTTTTTTTCTTGTTGCTTGTAACAGAGCTGGGTTTTTCCAGTTCTGTTTGCTTGGAATAGGCTTTACAGCACAATTGTGACTGTTTTGATTAAAAATGGGGAAAACAATGAGACAGTGATGTATTGACTGTGACTTGGGATGGACACAATAGGAGGGCGGTGTTTCTCCCTCTTTATTTTTTATTTTATGTTCTAGATGACAGAGCACAAGATTGTGACTCAGGATATTTAGGTTCCATTCTTGGTTACTCTACATACTTTTTGTATGACCCTGTTAAAAATGTCATTTTTTGGGGTTATCTCTGGTTTGCCATCTGTAAAATGAAGCAGTGGGAGGGTTGATGAGTGCTTTCTACCTGAAACCATGGTAAGTAGAAGGATATTGGTGGTAGTAGGACTGATAAAGGCAGACAGTATTCCTAAAATAATAATTTTTTTTCTTATTATGAATTTTGAAGTTTTCACTTTATTTGGATACTGGTAGTAACTCAGGGTTTCCTTAAAAAAAAACAACAAAATTAGCATTTTATCCTTTTTAAAGATATTATCATCCATGTACTTGTGTTCCATTCCAAAGCCGAGATTCTTGAAAAATTTACTGAGATTTGAAAATCTACTTCACTTCATTTGGGGATAATTCAATTGAAATGTGCCATTCATTTTTTAAAAATTTGTTATGTTCTTCTGGGAAACCTATGATCCTTAAGTTATCTCTGTATTTATTTTTTCTTCATTTAATTTTTTTTTGCTTTGGCTTATATACATTTAATATATTACTATAGCATTGTTGCCATTTGCTTTTTCTGTGACTTTTTTCTGCACTTTGATATTTATTTCATTCTGTTTCTCATTCTCTTTCTCATGGCTTCTACTTCTTTGGAGAGAGTCTCCAATATTTCAGCTTTTTTTTCCCCCTAATCTGCTATTTGTGTTTTCTTATTTCTACATTGAGAGCTCTAATTTCTGACCTAAATTCATAAGTAATTTATTTTGCTATTATTTGTTTTTATTATTATCTTATTAGCCTTTTGAAACATTCTAGAAATTCTTGATATTGTTCCATGATCCCTGGGGAGGGTAGAAAATATCTTTCATTAGGCAATAAATATTAGTTCATTTTCCTTCACATAGCATTTGTTCAAAGTGTTTTGGTTTCTTTTCAATGACTTGCTTCTGTTTTTAGGATCTCCTTTGGCTTTAACTGTGTGTTAGGTTTTTATACAGGTTTTCTCTATTGATCGTCTGGTCTTCTGACTATTCTCTTAATCTGCTCTTTGGTCTGTCCTTTTCCATTGGAACTACTGGGTTGTCCCAAGCTGTGGGACTTGATGTCTTAGGTCTCTTCCTTGAATAACCTTCAGAGGGAGAGGACTGTCCTCAGCTCCTTTTCTGGTCCTCTTTCCATCAGCCTTATTATAATGCTGCTTCTCTTCCAGTGTGTGGCTCTGAGTGCCCACCCTTCATCATGGCATATTTTTAGCCCAATTGGATTCCTCTTTCCCTTTTGCTCTTCATTTTCATGAGACTGCACAGAATTGGCTACCTGCTGTTTCTTGTGGGCTGGTAGTAATTCGTGGTTTTTGGGCAGAGTCACTATAGCTAAGAGTGATCCCTATGAAATCCAAGTCACAAGCCTGCAAATTTCCTTGTGCTTACTATGTCTGGGTACTAAATGAGCTCTAAGTATTAACTTTCTCCAGTGTTCATTCTTTGGGTTTTTAGCACTCACACACACACACACACACACACACACACACGCGCGCGCGCATGTGTGTGTGTGTGTGTGTGTGTGTGTGTGTGTAGGGGTTTCTATTTTCCTATTTTGTGGATCAGCTATAATTACTTAATTAATAACGGTATATAGAACTTTTTTTTTAAAGGAAGTTGAAGAGGTTTTCAGAAAGTGACTATTCTACCGTCTTGCTTGAAATTTGAGTTGATAGAAATGGACAGTTAAATTTTTGCCATCACAGATTCTGGTGACATGGTTGAATGTTAACACCTTATATTAAAATAATGGTTTTCATTTTAAAAAAAGATTTTATTATTTGAATTTTCTATAAACAAACAAAACACCCAACAGGACTCTTTCTTTGTTCAGCTTTCATTTTTAACATTGTACATGCTAGATGGGAACTTGAACGTTGCCATATGCTTTAGCTTGAATTTGCATGACTGTTTATAAGAGTTGAATATAAAATCACAGGGTTTAAAATTACTTTATTGGGTTTGCATTGGCAGGCAATGCACTGAAAGTGTTAAAATGACACTTATAACTTTCTATTTACATTCATGGTTAAGTTCCTAAAATTCTTTGAGGGGGAAGAACACTTTCTATAATTAGTTGCTGTTGAAAGTTTATTTGCAGAAGTAAATCAGTATGTCTGTGGTAGGGTTTTTCCTTTGTATCCCTCGTATGTGTGGCACTTAAAATTTTTTTTGTGGGTACTTTTGTTTTTTTGCATCATCTACATTTATTTCCCAGTGTATCCCTCTTCCCTCTTCCTCAGAAGCATACCTTTTAACAAAGAAGAAATGATTAAAAAACACACTTCAGTAAAGCTAGCCACCACATCACAAAACAGTCTGCAGTGTTCCATGTTCACAGCTGTCCACTTGGGCAAAAAATAAAAACAGGAGTAGTCTTCTCATAACTCTTCTCTGGGGTCACTTTTCTTTAAAGCTAATTGTTAGCCACAGTGACTTTAGTCTGGCCTGGTTTTCACACTCTTCCTACTGCTTACCATTCCTGGCTGCTGCAGATATTGTCAAGAAGCATTTGTCATTGACAGGGCTGGAGGACTAGGGACTTAATTAGTAATTATAACACACTGACAGGTACATTAGTATACTTGCTACATCCTTTTCTTTTCCCTTTGCTTGGAAAATGTCAAATCCCAATAAAACAAAAGCTTTCTAGGATATTGTGACTAGAAGTATGGTGGTTGTTGTTGTTCAGTTGTTTTTCAGTCATGTCCAACTCTTTGTGGCCCCATCTGGGTTTTTTTGGCAAAGATACTGGAGTGGTTTGTCATGTCCCCCAACTCATTTTAAAGATGAGGAAACTGAGGCAAGCAATATTATGCGACTTGCCCAGAGTCACATGTCTGAGGCCAGATTTGAACTCAGGTATTTCTTACTTCAGGCTCTATCCACCACACTACCTAGATGCCACTAGTATGGCGTGGAGAGATAAAGCTAAGACTCAAAATCAGAAGATCTCAGTTTTAGCACTTATTAGCAATGTGATAACAAAGTCATTTGACCTATTAAGCCTCGTTTTCCTCATCTGCAAAATGAGGATAACAACACACATCTATTACTTATGTGACAGGGTCCTTGTGAAAACTGTACCTTCTAGGCCTGTAAAGCTCCATATACATGTGAGCTGTTGTTGTGCTGTTTTAGTTTAAATTACAGAAGCATGGCGTCTGGGAGTTGGAAGGGACCTCAGTGGCCATCTAGTGTAACTTGTCTTTGAAAGGATTCCTTATTTCAGCATACCTGACAAAAGTTCATCCAGGTTCTGCTTGGAGATCTCCAAGGAAGAAGACGAGCCCATCACATCCTGAGGTAGCTCTCCACTTTTGGACCACTCCAAGTCTCTCTCAAGTCTAAATTGCCTCTTTGAAACTTCCACCAATTGCACCTGCTTCTGACCTTTGGGGACAAATTGGCAATTATTTAATATTAATGTTCCTTTAGTAAGACTAATCAATCTATTTTAACACATATGCTCCTACTCATTATATTAAACATAATTGATTTTGCACTTTCTATATAGTTCTGTCTAATTATGGTTAGAATAGCAATATTAAATTTTGAACTTAGCATTTGAGTTCAGGAAACTCTACATAAGAGTACAGTAGATAATTTAGTGATACCTTATCTTTCTAGCATTGCTTTGGGACCAGGAGTTCTCATATAAGTAAGCTTTTCAAGTAACTAATGCTAATCCTTTTGGGTGTCAGATTTTTAGCTTTTTTCAACTCTTTTTGATGGAAGTATTTTAAGAATGGAATGATAGAATATTTTAAAATCTTCATGGAAGAAAAGGAACAAAATTTAAACTTCTGTTGATGTCTCAAGGTCATCGTTAGTTGTTGCAATGTGCTATAATACAGCGATACCCTCAGGGCCTATATTGAAATTGAAATGGGTGTTTGCTGCTACATTAAATGAACCCTTTGGTTGTATTGTTTAGTCATTCAGTCATGTCTGACTTTACTTGTGACCTCTTTTTGGGATTTTCTTTGCAAAGATATTGGAATAGTTTGCCCTTTCCTTCTCTAGCTCATTTTACATATGAGAAAACTGAGGCAAACAGGGTTAAGTGACTTGCCCAGGGTCACACAGCTAGGAAGTGTCAAGTGTCTGAAGCCAGGTTTAAACTCAGGTCCTCCTGACTCCAAGGCCAGAGCTCTATCCAAGGCCAAAGCTCTATCCACTGCACCACCTAGCTGCCCCTGGATCACAGATTCTGTGACAACTATTTCAGCCAGCTCAGTGCTTTCTTTTGTAACAGGCCACTTGTCAATTAGGGTCCATTGGTGAACATTGGTGCATTACAGCATTGGTGAACCTGCTTCTGGAAAAGCATGATTGCAGGACTTTCCCCTCTACATGTGCAAATATCCTCTGTTTCTTGCTGGCTTCTGAGCCATAATTGAGTGTGCATGCTGAAGGCTGGAATAAACAAAACACAAAACCGGTTTTCTTCCTGGTGGTTTTTGAATGAGGAAGAAAAAGAAATGCTGTGAACCTTTGGATAGCAAAAGAAGTAGTAGTAGGAGGAGTAGGAGTAGGAGTAGCAGCAGCAACTTCCAACTTCCTGCTTTCTGCACTTGTCCACCATGTGGCCATAAAACTCATAGTGCTTCTGTCTCTCTTCTTTCTAGATTCTTAAGTGAGAGTATTAGAGACAGATCAGGCTAGGTTACAACCTTGTGAGCATTAAATGATTGAAAGGGGCCACCTGAGGTCCAGCAATTAGAGTCCATAGTGGAGATTGACATTTGCCCCCAAAGCTAAGTCTGGTAAGGAGCCAGATCTGAGGAGTGACCTGGTTGTACATTCTAGCAGTGGACTGACCTGGCCATCATGAACTATATCTATAAGCAAAGGATCAACTCTTCTTTCTTTTAAGTTCTTACCATTCACTGCCTTGCATTTCCTCAGCGGTTTTTCTTGGAAGGTCATCACAACCCTTTTGTCAGTCCCTGGATGATATTGCAATTGAACAGTCACAAAGAAGGAATTGTCTATAATACTTTCTTAAACATCTTCAGAGGAGATTCCATGTCCCTCTTATCTAGCGTAGAGAATAATCCTCTCATCACTTCAAATTTCTTCCTAAATTATTTTGAAAAGATTTTGCATATTTACAAAGATTTCTAAGGCTGGATATTTGCAAAATTGAAAGGATACCTATGTTTGCATATGAGGGGTTGCATATGAGGATTATTTTCCTGTTTGGAAAAGTGAGTCAATCCACCTTTGAAGTGACAAAATGGTCACTTGTGTACCTAGGAAGTTTGCCTAGGTCAGGGTAATAATTTAAAAAGGTTACACATCTAGGCCTAGATTTGTCTGTCAGACTTTTAGATGTTGGCATCACCTCTCTTTTTTAAGTAAGTCCAGGGTTTTTACCTAGGAAGAATAGCACAGAATCAGAGACTTTTTAGATCAGAAGGATACAAGAAAGTACTCTCATATTATAGAAAATCTGGGAATCAAGAGACTTGGTCTCTTGTATACACTTACTGTGTTACTTTTGGCAAATCATTTTATTCTTCTGGGTCTCCATTTCTTCATCTGTATAATTAAGGAGGCAGCTAAGTGGAATATTAGACAGACTGAAAGACTTGGAGTTAGAAAGATTTGAGCTCTAATCCTGCCTCAGACAACCTTGGGCAAGTCATTTAAATTCTCTGTGCCTCAGTTTCCTCATTTGTAAAATGAGGGGGCTAGACTTGATGGCCCCTAACATCCCTTCCAGCGCTAGAGCTATGATATTATGACTAGCCAAGTCTTCTCTGAAATTTTACTATCTTGTCTAACTTGGTCATTTTATAGATGATGAAACAGAGGCCTATAGAAGTGGACCAGAACCTAATAGATATATGAAGATAATTATGGGAATTGTTAAAATGTGACTGCACATCATTGTAATTTTTCCAGTTCGATTTCTATCTTTTCTTTGGCTGTGTTAACATTAAACATTTTGCTGAATATACCTTTTTTCACACAATTCCCAAATTGATTTTTTTGTGTGTTTAACCACCCTTTCTTCTTTAAATATAATTTCTCTCTTGACCATTAACAACAAAGCAAACATATCAGAAATATTTTCTATCTATAAATGTATATAGTGCCCTTCTTTCCCTCATGGCTCAAGCTGTAGTCTGGACTCTGTCTTCTCCAGAGTAGAAAATTCAGAGTCCTAAATGTTTCTTTGAATCAATCACCATTTCTTCAATTTGAGTGCAGTTTACTTTGGAGTTTTAAGCTTTTGAAGGTGGGGAAAGTTTTTTGCTAACTTTCTTTCAAGCTACCAGAAGCTGCCCAAGATTATTTGTGGTCAGAATTGGACTTATAAACTGATTGAGATACTATTGTCGCAACCGAGAAAATAACATGCTATTTTATCTTGAGTACTGTGATTTCTTTAGTTGGAAAGCTTCTTGGTGTATGGCTATATTGTTGCCTAGAGAGAAATAATTCATGGCTATCCTGAGGGTCTACCTATACAGACAGACCTCATTTTGCCTAACAGTGCTCCTGAAAATTTGAGTTTAAAAATGATTTTTGTAAATTGGATTATATTCAAAAAAGTTCCATTAGAACTCTTGCTCAAAGATCCCTGCAGTGGATTATTTTGTGATGTTAAGAATCCACTTATAATGTGAACAATTACTCCTTAACCTATCTGTTCTTCAGGTCTGGGTTTTGCCTTCTTAATGCCTAGTCTATTAAGGCTTGATAATCTAGTCTCATTCTACTTGGTTCCCAGCATTGTCTAATATTATCTTTGTACTCCCAGGAACATTTTCAGTGGGAGGTGAACAGACTGGGGTCAATCCTATGGTACATCAGACTTCTCCCCTGTTCTTCCTTATTATGTAAATATTGATAATCAGGTTAAAATGAATATCAAAGGGAAAAGGAAACATACTTGAGCTGGGGAAAAGAAAGGGGATGACAAGGTAAAGTGAAGGTTTGTGATGAGAAAGAGGAATAATTGATGGACAAAATCTTGGAGAAGATAGGGCAGTATGGAATTAAGGGTAAGAGGAAAAGATTGGCCTCAGCAAGAAGAAAGGGCCATCTTTTCCACAGAATTCTCAGAGAAAAGAAAGAGATTATTGAAGATGTATAGCACTTTTGAGATGGAATAGGGAACTCATGACAAATGGCCTTAGTATCCTCAATGAAATAAAAGGTGAGATCTTCTCCACTGACATCATTACCATTCAAGTTTGAGTACAAAGGGAATTGATACAAATATTTAAGAACAGCCATTTCCTAGTAGACAAGTGATCAAAAGATATGAAGAGGAAGTTCTTAAGTGAAGAAATTCGTGCTCTCAACAACCATACAAAAATGTTCTACATCAGGAGTAGTGAGAGAATTGCAAATTCAAATAACTCTGAGGGACAGCTAGGTGGCACAGTGGATAAAGCATTGGCCCTGGAGTCAGGAGGACCTGAGTTCAGATCTGGACTCAGACACATAACACTTACTAGGGTGTGACTCTGGGCAAGTCACTTAACCCCAATTAACTTGCCAAGAAAAACACCCCCCTACCACCACCCACACATCCACTCCCACCCCCCACCCCACACACATATACGCACCCCTCTGACGTGACATAGTGAGTGTCTGAGGCTGGATTTGAATACAGGTCTTCCTGACTCCAGGCCCAGCACTCCATCCACTGCACCCCCTATCTATCTGAAATGAAGAATACCCCTCAAAAATCTTTTTGGCTTATGTCCATACCCAGGGAAGCCCCAGGAACCTTAGTAACCAGCTGTTTCATTCTCCAAAGGGGGCTCTTAGTTTCCCTGCAAGTTTTCAGGCTAATAAAACAATAAATATAAGATATATCTATATCCACCAAAAACATGGAAAATACCTGAACTTTTAGATAGTCAAGAAAATATTTCTCCTTCTAACAGGGATCCATCTATTCTTTTTGACTTACAGTGTGTGGCCCAGGGTCTCTAGAGAGTAGAGCTCCCTACTGCCCAGCTGTCTAGATTTGTGTGGAATGTATGGCTCACAGAACCAGTAAAGGAGATCTGTGGATTTGTGCCTACACATCATGGCTCTGTTATGTGCTGCTCCTCATGGTTCCATTGTATGTCAGTTGTCTGGTGTTCTCTCTCTCTCTCTCTCTCTCTCTCTCTCTCTCTCTCTCTCTCTCTCTCTCTCTCTCTCCCCCCACCATTTGTGTATGTGTGTGTGTGTGTGTGTGAGAGAGAGAGAGAGAGATTTGGCTTTTAGCCATATTACTCTCATTGAGGCTCTATTTTCCTTGTCTCTTTCTACTGATTTTTCATCTCCATGGATTTTCTTTCCCTGTAATCCTTCCTATCCCCATTGAACAATACACACACAGGAAAAAAGAAAGGAAAAGAAAGAAAGAGGAGCTCCCCTCAACAACATTAATAGTCAAGAAAAGCAAATTCTAGCATTGGCCATGTTCATAGTATTTTTTTTAAAATTAATATGTGGCAGGATTTTGCCTGAGTCACAAGAAAACCCACTAAATACTGAAAAGTTTTACTTTGGGATATTTATTGAGAATAGTTCTTTGGTTCTAAAGATCATGCTTTTTCATTGACTTGTGTGATAATAATGTATTTGGCAACAGAATATCTTGAAAAACAATTTGACTTCTTTGGGATACAGACCCACACAATGCCACTACTATGTATCTCAAAGAGATTTAAAAAAAAGGAAAATAATTATATGTACAAAAATATTCATAGCAGCTCTTCTTATGAAGACAAGAATTGGAAATTGAGGAAATGTCCATCAATGGGGGAATGGCTGAACAAATCGTGGTATATGAATGTGGTGGAATACTATTGTGCTATAAGAAATGAAGAGGATGATGGTTTTCGAAAAATGTGGAAAGACCTTTATGAATTGATGCAGAAGGAAGCAATCAGAACCAGAAGATCATTGCACACAGTAAAAGCAATATTGTAAAGATGATGAGCTGTGACTTAGCTACTCAGATCAGTAGTCTGGAAAATAAATAGTCCAAGACAGTCCCAAAGGACTGATGATGAAAAATACTATTCACCTCCAGAGAACTGATGAACTGAGTGAAAATTGAACTATAATTTTTTTCATTTTCTTTATTTTTTTGTTTTTTTTTTTTACAAGATGGCCAATATGGATATGTTTTGCATAATTGTACATGTATAATTGATGTCATATTGCTTGATTTCTTAATGGGTTGGGGGAGGGACTGGAGTGAAGGAGAAAATTTGGAAACCAAAATGTTTGTAAAAGGATGCTAAAAATAAATAACAAATTATATGTGTGTGTGTGTGTGTGTGTGTGTATATATATATATATACATATATAATATATGTATATATATATTATATATGTATATATATATATATATATACACACACACACACATACTTAAAAAAAAAAAAGAAAAACAATTTGAAAGTATCATTGGACCATTTAAAGAACCTTAGTTTTTTCTGCACTATAGATTACCCAATATAGATTACATTTTTAAAAATGGAAATGCTCTTATTTTTTGAATTTCTATATAAGAGATAGATACAATGCTCTACCATGGATAATTTTTTTTAATATGTGAAAATTTTGTATATTGTAATTTTTGTTGTGAAAGTGACCACAGGTATCATGGGTTTAGTAAGGTAGGTGGTTATATTGCTGTCATTCACTCTCTTTCATCCTATGTATTTTTAATGTTCCAAAGGAAAAGGCTTTTTTACAATTCAGCAAATACCAGTCTCAACCAGAGTAAGGATATCAAACAAATAAACAAAAAGCAAATATGCACAAGCCCATCTTGATTGGATCTTTGTTTTTGGAATGTTCAATACCAGATAGAGAACAAGTCTCTTTGTAGAGAGATTAGAAGATTAGAAAGAAAATGAAAGAGGAAGTATAAGAAATACAGGCAAAAAGGACAATGTTTGGGAGGGATAGTATTGTTCAAATACAGTTTAGATAGTAATATCAGCTGCAGTGGGAGATGCTTGCTTCCTAGCTGTGGAAAGTGGCCTATGAGAAGCTTTGTTACTTTTGAAGTCTGCTTATATCCTGCCATCCTCTAGAGATGGCTCCCAGAGCTTTTGACTCCCTTTACTTTGAGCCCTATCAGAATGAATGCTGGTCTTTTATTTTTAAACAGATATGGAAAGTCATAAATCTTAGAACTTAGTGGCAAGAAGACTTTTGTGGAAAAATTAGTCGTTACGCAATGAGCATCTTTCATTCAGAAATCATAAGTATTTTCTAAGGGTGGGTATTCATCTTTAAAAAATGAAGAAGGTAAATCTCCGTTTCAGGGGGAAATCCAAATCAACATACCAAATTAGTTGTGGAGCTGGAAATGTAACACTGAAGTCTACTTGCATGTTATTCAATAGGCTCTAATTATGGAACAAAAGAGGAACTTAGTACATGAAAAGAGCTTTCTGACAAGGAAGCTAGGTTTATTATAATGGTCATGCAACCAAATCACAAATTTAGAGTCAGAAATCCTGGAAGAACAATGAAATTAAAATAGGTACATGCAACAAAACCACCAACTTCAGGAAATTCTCAGGATTCATAAAGTTGGGGGAAAGCCAGTTTGGGAGGGTTAGATGAATATTAATATACAGTGTGAAAAACATAGAGCTTTTATTCAAGCTCATCTTCCCGTTTTATTGAAACACCAATACAGCTAAAGAATCAGAATGCTGAGGCATGAGTATTTTCCTCTAAGCCTTCTCCAAATCTTGGGACTTACCTTTGCTAACAAGGTAATTTGGGAAATGTATTGGTCTACATTGGCTGCTGGGAAAGTTGGGGGTGGGATTATAAAATAAATGAACATCTGTGCCTGGGGGTTTCACTGTAGGGAATTTAAATACAGCATTAGAATGCAGAGAGAATTAACTCAAGATCTTATTGCCAAGGTAAACCTCTTAAACTGCCTAAATGACCCTTTTGCTTCCTTGTCTATTCTTACCACGGGCTTTACCTTTTGCTGTGAAATCTGTTGATACAAAGGGTCATTATTTGCTTTTGTTTATTTGACCCAACTCAAAAGCCAGCTGTGAGAGTGCAGTTGCTATGTTTGCCATCATCCTTTACCTTGGGAAGGCAGCTTGCTGTGATAGATAGGAAGACCTAGCTCCAGACCTAGCCTATGACCTATGACCTAGCTGTGTGACCATGGGCAAGTCAGTGCAGTTCCTGGCAAATAAATATTTATTAACTGACTGACAACTGCCTTGTGTGTATTTTGTTCTGTAAAGCAAAGATAATAACAGTTGTACTTACCTCAGAATTATCATCAAATTCAAATGAGATAATATACATAAAAGCATTTTATATAAGTTTTAAAGTGTGCTTTGACCACCATCATATATTCCGATCCATCCACTTCTTGAACGATTGCTTGATTTGTTACTCATATAGCAAGGACCTTTCTTGTCATCCGTGAGGACTCATTTAATTTACTGATGAGCTGGAACTCTGTGGATATGGAAGCAATCTCAGCCTTCTGACTTCTTGAGCTCAGTGAATCACCTCACACTTCTAAGCCAACGGGAAGGAGAGGCCTGAGGCTGGGGATTCTGCTTTAGCATATTCAGGCAGTCCAAGTTCAGCAGCCAGTTAAATGAGTCTTCATGGCCCACTGCAAGGGCACATCCATCATGCATTCCTAAAAGAGTGCTACATTCATATATTTCTTTGATTGTGAACTGAATGTCAGAGCCTAGATTCTCTTCTTGTATGAAGCTCTTTAGGGCTCTATTTATTGTAGAAATAAATGTGGTGCAGTGCATCACCCCTTAGAAGAATTAAACTGATCCTTGCCTCTGCTTTGGCTCCATTGTACTTTTAGGAAGTGTAAAGAACTCCCCTTCCCAAATTCCTGTCCCACCAAGAAGTTTCTCTATGTTTACCTTCCTACCCCTTCTCAAGTGTATGTTTGAAGGAGTAGAAAGGGGTTGTGCTGAATAGGTAAAAAGTTTCCAATTGGGAGGGAAGGATGCATTCCATCTAAGAGAAGGACTAAATAATGCCCAACTTAAAAAAAGAAATGAGTAATACAACTAATTCCTCTCTTCCCCCTCCTCAATTAGCTTGTGTTTACTTTGTATGTATTTTGTTTTTACTTATGTGTATTCTTATCCTTTCCCTCAGAGAATAAGCTCTTGAGGGTAGGGATGCTTTATTATTATTATTTTTTTTTACTTTCAGTACTAGCATAGTGCCTGGCACACAGTAGACACTTAAATTCTTGCTTGTTTGAAAAGAAGAAAAATATTTAAGTGACCTTGCAACAGGGGAGGTGGTAGAGGGATTTGCAGTTCTCCTAAAGGTATTAGATGCTTGTTCCTTTGTTTCTGCCATAGCAGAGCTAGGATGTTTGGGTAAAGGAGAAGGGCATGCCCTTGTATGTAAAATGGCTTAGGGGACTCATAAATCCTTGATCTGGACTTTAGGGTAGAATCTTGTAGTTTGTGTGCTTTTTGGGATACCATCCCTGATAAAATTGAATTGAAAGCTATGATTGTATTGAAAACATAGAATATAGGAGATAAGAGAATTATGAAGGGAGGCAGAGCAGTCAACATTTGCACAAATTGTGAACCGTACAGCGACAGCCTTGCTTCTATTTTTTTGGGCTAAAATCTTAGGAAGAATATTTGCCCTGGTTTTCCCAGCCAGTGGGGAACAGTAGTATTTGCTCCCTGACCTCTCAAGAGGACTTTTTTTTTTTAAATCAAGACTAATTGTAAAGCAGTAAGACTCTTTGGAAGAAAAGTGCTATTTAAATCTGAATAGTTAATTTGGTTATTTTAAGCTTTAGTGGGAGTTCACTGCCAAATAAAAAGGGAAAATAGGTGCAGCTTGGAATCAAGCTATAATAAGAATATGATGTTTGTATGATAATTGCCCAGAAAAATTTTTGCTGTTGCTTACTGTTAAAACATAAATATTGGGGAACTGCCATCATTATCCTATATGTAACTGTCTGGGGCAATGAATAATTCAAACAGTGTTTCAAACTGGTTTCAATACTAGTGTGTAATGCAGTGATAAAAGTCACTGTCATAACGACACTCTGTCCTCAGGGGGCTTGCAATCTTGTTAGGGAGTCAAGACATAATAAAAAGATGAGAAAGAAAGAAAAATCAAAGTAGTATGAACTAAAAGAAATGCTAGCTAATTTTTCAGAAGTTTAAGATAAATATTTTAAGCATTTCCCTGAGAATTGTGAGATTCTTGAAAGAACCCCTGAACCTGAAAAGTCCTATAACTAAGAATTTTTGAACCTGGGGCAAGAATTCAACCACACCCAGGCCAGTGAGCACAAAAGACACCTTCTGTTAGTTTGAAGGAGGTAGGGATGGAGACAGAGGCCTGAGGATAACATGATACAGCTGATGGGGAGGTTACTTAAACTTATCCCATATACCTTCCCTACTCTGAATTATTCTCGATAGGTAGGTGCTCAGCTTAATTGTTTTTTTTTTCATATTTGTAATTTAAAAAACCCAGTTGCCCCCAGGGGTAGGGATAGAATGGTAACTTGTTTTTTAACAGATACTTTCAGAGATAGGGATAAATGAGGGCATGTAGGTGACTTACTCCCCAAACCCTCAACCCATCATGTTAGAAATGAAAGGGATCTTAGGCATCGTCTAGTCAAACTCCTAAATTTTATGAAAGATCAAACTGAGGCCCCAGAGGGGTAAAGTGACTTATCCAGGGTCACTTAGTATGCTTAGTTAGTATCAGAAAGAATTCTAGAAAGCCCAAGTCTCTTCACTGTCAGTCAAATGCCCTTTTATCCACATTATTGAAATTTGGCCTTCTTTGGAGACACCGGTGAACCAAACCCTCCCAGAATGGAGTCTTTGGTCTCTTGATTCAGGATAATCATCAAAGCTGGGAGGGTTCCCTCTATACTTCTAAACTCACCCCATATACCCTCACTTCTCTAAAGCAGCTTAGGAATACAAAGCTTTGAGAGAGACAAAAACATCATGGATGGGGAGGAGGGGCCAGAGGCATTCTCCAGGAAGCAGGGCCGTGGGTCAGAGGGTCAGGTGCCAGATCCTGGTCTTCTCTGGCTTCACCTGAAGGGAAGGCTGACCATAATGAGGTAGTGGAGGATACCTAAACCTAGTAAAGCATTTTCCTTTCTCTAATGAAGCCTAGACCCTGCAGAAACCTGGTGTTCTTAAAGTTTTCCCCCCATCTCAGAAAAGTTTGAGAAGCAAAAGTGAGCAAGTGTTTTGGGGGAGTTGATTTCACTAGCACGGGGGTAGGCAGAAGGGTCTCTAGTCATGGTCCTCTAACTTGAGTATAGGTACCATCTTTCTTTCCATTCTCCTTAGCCCCTCACTGTGAGGGTCTTCCTCTATGCAGGTCATTTGTGGGTGAGACTTTGTTGCTAATCCTCAGGCAGAAAAATGTGCTTGGAGACAATCCTTGGGTCACTTCTATTGAAACCCAAGGGACAAATTCCCAAGAGCTAAGATTCCACCTACTTTTCAGTGCTTAGGCCCAGCCAGAGCTTGTCTAAGGAGCTCCTTAAGACAATCAAACTGTTCACCATCTGCTCTTCCCTACTGTAATGTAACTACCAGGTCCCAACAAGACCCTCACCTCTGCTCCATCACCAAGCCCTGATCTATCACCAGGTCAGTCCCTGCTTCTTTTTTAGAGGAATATATTTGCTTGCCAGTGGTTCTTGAACTCTTCCACTCTAGGACAAATGTCTTACCCTTGGTCAGCTGTCTATCCTGGAATAAAGTTCTCATTGTTTCCCCTTAGTTACAGTTCTATCTTACATTTGGAGTCAAAACTGAGTTCAAATACTATTTTTGCCACATACTACCTGCATGAATTTGGACAATTAACTTCACTTTTAAGCTTCAGTTTCCTTACCTAAAAAATGATATTGTTAGAATGAATGGTCTTGAAGGTCCCTTCCAACCGAGAAACCTAATGTTCTACAAATGTTGAAAACTGAAATGTAGTCTCCATTAGGAGGGGATTAGGTTTTATACAATTCATTTTGTAGTAAGTACTTTATTATAATTATCTAGTTCATAGGAACAGAGCTCTAAAGCTGAAACATGACTTCAGGGCTATCTAATCTATTATCTCATTTCAAAGATGAGCCCAGAAGCCAGGAAGATTTGTTGACAAAGGCCACAGAGATAGGTCTAAAATGATGATTGGTACATAGAACACTTCCTTATGTAAGCTGCCATAAATGTTGGTCCAAAGGGAGTTAGTTCTATTCAGAGAAGATCCGATATGAGGTTGCAGTGGTGTTCAATATTGAATTCTAGATTGCCTGTATTTTACTATAGTCTTGAGTAGCCTTAAATGACCCAGTAATGTTAACCACTTCCCCAGCAACAGCATGGGAGTAGAGCTGTTCTGTTCAGAGCCTAAATGATATTGAATGTTCATATATTTGTGGAAATAGTGAATTTATAAATGGTTCCATGGCTGGAACGTTAGAAAACAAAACGTGCTCTAAACTGACATCAGTAAGCAGGCAATATATCAGCAGGGTTACTCTGTCCTGCAGGGTGTTGGAAAGCACTAATGTTGAATTTTATCTAACGTGGATTGTGATTTTTTCCCCCCTCTTCACTGTTAAATAATTTGCCTTTGAGTAAGTGTCCCAGCACCAGTGAGCACATCCCCTCTCTAGACAGAACCTTGCGCAATTGGCTAACTGATTAGGTGTTTGCTTCACATGTGGAATGGTTGCTTTCCTTTTTTAGGAATATGACATTGACATCTCAGTTCACCCGTCAGAAAGATCAGATTGAGAGGTTAAGTCTTCCAAGAATCACCTGCCCAATTCACACTTCCATGCATGCCTTGTGAAGGAGCAATTGAAATAAATGGATTTCTGGGGATTATCACTTATCTAATTATGATCTTACTGGAAGCATTCACAAGACTGTTTCTCTGAATCTCTAACATGTCTGAACCAAGTCATCTCCGTGTTTTTTTCCTTCAGTTTTTTTCCCTTGCTCTGTTCTCTTTTTGAAAGGTTTTGGGAGAATAATGTATCCATTTTCAGATAACACAAACATTATAAACATGCAAACTTTGGCTATTTTTGTCAGTAATAAGAGTTCATCAAGTAGTGATTCTGAAGTACTTCAGAAGCACAAGCTAAGGTCTCTCTGCTTCAAAGATAGGAGAGTCAAGGTTAAGGCTGAAATACACTGTAACACATGTTCCATACAACTTATCTAAGCCTTTCCAGAGATAATATTTTTGTCCAAAAAAATCCTATAAACTTCTGGAATAAGAATATATTTGATGAGAAGTGACATCTTGAATGAAAACTGGCTACAGAAATGGTAGTTTGGCTACCTCTTTTCCTTTTGGTGTGGCTGCTGGTGGATAGATTGCCTAGACTTTGAAAAGACTAAACTTTGATAGGTGATTACTTAGTCCTTGGCAGAGTTATTTCTGCATGGCCCATGCCATACAGTTCTTTCTATTTAGCCTTATGTCAGTTGCTTATATAACCCTGGTGTCAAAGTATCCTTCCTGGAATGAGGATCTGGGTGAAATTTTCTGGGTGCCTCTCATAAAATTTCTCTGGCTCACGTCCCTAGCCAAAGAAACTCTTGGAACTTCATGTTCTGTTTTGTTTTTCTCTTAAAACATAAAAATAAATGTATTTCAAATTCCTCCAAAATATATTGATGGCTCAATCTCGAGACCATATTTTTATTTTAAATATCTTTAAGATGATATTTCTTACATCTGAATTTGTTGGGAATTATAATTTCATGCTCCAAATTGGCATTTTTCTTTCTGACTTAGAGACTTAACCTTATTATTAAGTCTCTTGTTAGGTAGGAGTAAATCACTCAGTCATATTATAATCAAGTTTGTTTTAATTTTAAGGAAAGAAATTATATTTAAGAAATTATATTTTTGATGAGTACAGCACATTCATTCTAAAAGTTTTGCTTTCCTCAGAAACTGGGGCCTCAAAATAATTTATGAATGTTATTCAGTTATTACACTTATACTACAAATGCACTATTATTACTCTAATAAGATAGTTGTCTGGTGTAACAGTTTCTGAAAATGTATTATGCCCAGGGAATTGTGACTGTGCAATGTGATATACTTTATTACAGGCAAATCATATTAAATAGTCTTGGTAACTATTCTCATGGCCTCTAAGGGCTTTTGGGTCTTCAAAATTTTGTCCTGCCTCAGCACCTTATTTATGACTCTGCCAAAGGTGAGTGGAGAAAATTGATGCTGCCTTCCTTACTATCACTTATGGCAAAAGCTTAAACTTCTGGCATAGCCATAACTAGGGTGGAGCATTGGGCTCATTCTTTGTCCTCCCTGCATTTTTTCCCTCTACTTCTTTCTCCAAATCTAATAAAGCATGTTTTCCTCCATGGCTTTAAAATATCTAGACATGTTTTTACATCTGTTGTACCACTTTTAGCATCTCTTCTAGCTCAGGCATACTCATTCTCAAATGTCATGACGTTACTGAAACCTGGAGCCAGGAGCTGATTTTGAATATAGGTTATAAAGCCACTTGAGCTAGGAGACTTCTAGCAAATTCAGCACTCAATATCAGTTGAACCCTTCTGGACCTATCCTGATTCTATAGGCAGTGGAGGAAGATAGGTAGTATAGGGGCTAGAGTGCTGGTCTTGGAGTCTGAAGATAAATTTAACTCTTGTCTCAGACACTTGCTAATTTTTTGATCCTGAGCAAGTCACTTAAACTTTCTGTGCCTCAGTTTCTTCATCTTTAAAATAAGGGGGATAGACTTGAGGGCCTCTAAAATCTTCACCAACTATAAATCTTTGATTTTATGATCATGGAAGCTACCATCAACAGAAATTTAATAACTAATAGCATTTCTATAAAACTTTAAAGTTAACAAAGCACTGTCAAAACCTATAAAGTAGGTAGTACAAGTATTTTTTTTATCACTGCACTTTTACAGAAAAGGAAACTGAGGCCCAAAGATGATCATAATCAGACAGAAATTAAACATCACTGGATATAAGAAGATGTGATAGAGTTTTAAAAATCTTTTGTTTTCTGTATTACTTTCATTGCCAGATATATCTCTTCTCTCTCCCCTCCTCAAAGAGCCATCCCTTGTCACAAAAAAAGAAATAGTTCAGCAAAATTAACATTAAATAATCATCACAATCTGCTGATAATACTCTGTTTCCACATTCATTATTCCACACCTCCACAAAGAAGGAATGGAGTTGCCTTTTCTCTTCTCTTCTTCAGGGCCAGGCTTAGTTATTATGTCTATACAGTGTTCATTTTGTTGTTCTTTCTATGTACATTGCTGTTGTTTGGATGTTTCAATCATGTCCAACTCTTCATGCTTCCATTTGGGTTTTTTTTTTTGGCAACGATACTGGAGTGGTTTGCCATCCTCTTTTCCAGCTGATTTTACAAATGAGAAACTGAGCCCAGGGTCACACAGCTATTAAGTGTCTGAGGCTGGATTTGAATTCAGGTCTTCCTGACTCCAGACCTGGTGCTGTATGCACTGCACAATCTAACTGGCCTGTTCATTTTGTAGGCATTGTTTATATTATTTTCCTGGTTCTGCTTAGTTCACTTGGCATCACTTCATAGAAGTCTTCCAATGCTTCTTTATGGTCATCCTTGTTTGTTGACAGTGTAATGATAGCTCATTATGTATGTGTCCCGCCATTTGCTTAGTCTTTCCCCTGTGGAATTCTACTTTGTTTCCAGATGCAAGATATATCTTAAGAGCCTAGGAAATACGACTTTTGCTGTCTGAGAGGCAATAAATAGTTTTTTTTTTGGGGGGGGGAGAAGGGAGGTAATTTTGCTTTTATAATAAGTTCCTCGAAGAGAAGATCAAAATTGATTAGTTTGAGAGTGTGTTCTAAATACGATTTATACCAGTACAAGCCTATTGATCAGCAGGGTAATAATCTAGAGGCTGTTCTGACTGAAGGCTTTGCACTCAGAACCAGGAAGATGATACTGGGACACAGACAGGTTGTAACAAATATGGGAGAAAATGACCTAGAATTAGAGAAGAGACCTGTTATCTAATTGCTAATTTAAAGTTTCATGGCTAAGCACATTTTTGTTCTCACTGAGGTTTGTTTATATGCTTTCCGTAGCAAGCTGATTCAAAAATAGAAAGCATCACAAACGGATTTTAGAATTCCTATTGAAGCAGTCACGTTCTGCTTGTCTGGGAATGCCTCACCCATGAGTATGTCTAGTAAATGTGTTGGTCTGATAGATTGCCTGTCTTGTGTGCAAATCCTGTTTCATAACACTCTTAAAATGCTTGGGCCCTGCATTTGTGGGCAATTATTATGTTTCTTAGATGATTAAAATCATTTGACCTTTGGCCTCCTGTCCTAGAGCACCATCTGTGTCAAAGTCAAATCATCTGACAATACATTGCCTGGAGGGACTGAGCCAATTATTTGAAGGCCCTTTCCATAGGCCTTGGGGCTGAATAAGCCATTTTGGTTCCTTGAGGGGTCCTAGGTTTGTATCCAGGTCAGGATTTGCTAATTACTACATTAGTCAGAAAGGCTTGGCTAGTGTTAAATCTTTCAAAGAATAAACAGGAAGGATTTAATCTTTACCTGGGCAGAGTTGCTGTAAACCTGATATCTGACATGTTGGAAACTACAGATTTTTAACGACATCAGGTTAGTGAGAGTGCTGCAAATTTGTCTTCAAAGTATTCAGTATTGTTCTGAGTGGTGATAACCAGGCTTCTTACTGTGTATCTGCTTCTCCTTACTCTCTAAATCAGACTGCAGTGAGAGGCTGTTACACGCCATACTTAGGGTCTTTTCCAGCTGTTGCCTCTCTTTGCCTTCCTTCTGATACTAACTTTTTCATTTTCCCATCATCCTTATATGCATTTCATGGCTGAGCATGCACCTGCATGATACTCACATAATACCCATACATGTGCATATATAATAAGACATAACACTCATTTGGAACGTTCCCCCAATTATCTGCTTTTCCTTGAGCCCACAGTGGTTTTTGCTGTTGCATTCCCAGTATACTGGGAATTTGCAGGCCCTCTGTTCTGTACTCTGACCCAGACAGGAGATACATTTGAACCACTAAAGCCAACTACTGAAAGGAGAGAACATAAACTGCGCGGCCTGGAGGCTCCTGGGAACTACTAAAATGCTCCTTAATTTGCATATACAGTGTGGGAAGTCCTGCCATCCAATTGCAAATTTTCTTTCGTTGTTCTTTGTTGCTCTGTGTATTCCTCCTTACATGCAGAGTAACCGAATTCAGTGCTATTTTGGGGAGTAGGTTAGGCTTTGTGCTCCTTCACCCACATCTTTCAATGGCCTCGTGCTGTAATGGAGGTGACTTGGTTCTCAAAGGCAGTTCCAGTAGAGCAGAAGTTTTGGTAGATCCTACTCCATTGGGAAAAACCGCAAGTCGGGCCTGCAAATGGACTTCATGTTTATCATCCAAGTATCAGCTTGTCTAAACTGAGAGAGCTCAAGAGGGAAGGATATGAAGTAATGTGTCTATTTAAAGATTTGTTAGCTTGGATGTTGTCTCTCTTTTTACTGGTATCTAGATTTCTTACCCCTTTCCCCCTTCTTGTTTAAAAAAAAAGTCATGTATGATGACCATTTTCTGTCTCTGCAAAGATGACTCAGATAAAGTCTTACGGTTTGCATAGATTCTTCTCAGTGTTGTGGAAGAGAATAGTTCTCCATATGGTATCCCCTACTCCCTCATGGAAACTGATCCACTTTGTCTCAAATTATTCAACAACCTGCTCTGTCTGCCTCTGTGGTCTTCTGACATATAACAGAGTTTCCAATTTCATTCTTCCTCTGTCTAGTCCAAGGGTGGAGAACCTGCAGCCTCGAGGCCACGTCTGGCCCTCGAAGTCCTCAATTGAGTGAGGCCCTTTGACTAAATCCAACCTTCATGTGGCCCTGTAAGTCCTCAGGTGCAGTCCTTTGACTGAATCCAGACATCACAGAACAAAATTTGGCCTCCAGGCCACAGGTTCCCCTCCTCTGGTCCAGCCCAACTGAGCATTGTTTTGATGCCAGGAGATCCACTGTGATCTTAAGCTGATGCATATCCTTGTCTTAAGAGACATAAAGTGACTTGTCGATGTCACTGGTCAAGTAGCTTAAGCTGATTGTGACCTCTGAAGTCTGCTTAGTTCTAAGTAAGATATTATTCCCTGCTACAGATCTATGGATTTTCAGTTTGCCCTTTAGTTCAGTGCTATCCTGAGCAAGCTTATTTTAGCCTTTTTAAGAAGAAGGCAATTAGGGCTTTCTTGATTTGTTTTTTTTTTTTGTTGCTTTGGCAGTCATTGAGCGTAGTGTTTTACCTGTTCATACCAGGATGTGGTGATTGTTTTTGTCTTTATGGTGGTCGGAGGAAACCAGTACTATGTAAGTCATTCAACTTTGCTATTTCTTAGCAGAGCAATGAAGTGGTGCAGTGGATGGAGCTCTGGCCTGGAGTCAAGAAGACTCTTCTTCATGAGTTCAAATGTGACCTCAGATGCTTACTAGCTGTGTGACCCTGGGCAAGTCACTTAACCCTGTTTGCCTCAGTTTCTTCAGATGTTAAGTGGGAATAATAATAGCATCTATGACCCAGGATTATTGTAAGGATTAAATGAGATAATAATTGTAAAGTGCTTAGCACAATGCCTGGCACATAGTAAACACCATGTAAATGTTACTTATGATTATTGTTGCTATTATTATAATTTGTACTGACCATGAAAAGGTTTGAAACTATTCACTTCAGTGAAGTTTTAGATCATCAGTGAATTTTATTATTAGTGGATAACCAATAGGTTTTGTCTAGTTTAGGGCTTGGTAGTTTTAATTGTATCATTTCACTTTCAAAAACTTTTCTTTTGAGCCTCCAGGATAAAGTCTGAGATTCTTAGCCTGGTATTCAGAGTCTTCCATAAGTTTGCTCTAACCTTTCTTTATTTCCCACTATTCTTCTATGTGAACTCTCTGTTCTAAGAAAAGTTATTAGAATCATGTCAAACTTCTCTGTATTGAGAGGGGAGTGTAGTGAATTCAAGAAAATATGGGGCTTAGCAGTCAAAAAGACTTGGATTGAAATCTTATCTCATATACTTACCAGTGTATGACCCTGAGCTGGACAGCTAGGAGGCACACAGTGTATAGAGTGCTGGGCTTGGAGTCAGGAAGACCTGTCTTCCTGAGTTCAAATCCAGCCTCAAACACTTAATAGCTGTGTGACCCTGGGCTAGTCACTTAACCCTGTTTACTTCAGTTTCCTCATCTGTAAAATGATCTGAAGACAGAAATGGCAAGCCACTCAAGTATCTCTGCCAAGAAAACCCCAGATGGGGTCCTGAAGAGATGGACGTGACTGAAAAAATAACTGAAGAACATGACCCTGAGCAAATCACTTAATCCCTGTGCCTCTTTTTCCTCAGCTGTAAAATGAAGGGGTTGTACTTGATGGTTTATGAAGTCTCAATTTTAAGTCTACTTGGTTATCTGTGTCTTGGAGACTCAGATCTCCCAGCCTTCTGTCCAAAGTTCTTCAGAAGGACGTTACTGATAATGAGATTGCACTGAATCTTCTTATCTTGGTCAAACTCCAGCCCAGGCCTGAATTGATTTTATCCTACTCAGGTTTGGGTGGAGACAGATTTCCAAGACTGGGGGTGGTATTTCCTTTGTCCAGATGGTGGGTGACACCAGTCCTGATTGACCAAGATGGTGACTTAAGTCACATACTAAAGACCTCATTTTAATATAACCTACTTCCCAGTGTTTTGACCAAAGTTGATTGTTATCCCTTGGGAACACCTACTCTTTGAAGGGCATATAATCCTGTACCCCCAAATCCCAAATTGAGCTGGTTATGAACTGGCCCCCCTTAGGGGGGGCCCAGTTTTGGACTGAACTCCCACACAATGCATGTCAAGCCAGGTTGAGAGAGATTAAACTGTGGACACATGCATCCTAATTTCGTTTGTCTCTTTCTTAGAACAGACTCTACAAGTTATTGAGGTTCGATTATATACATACATACATACATACGTGCATACGTGCATATATAAAATGTTTGTTTGTCTATGTGTGTGTATATGTATATGTGTAGATATGTACATGTATATATAGAGACAGAGAGATAGCTATCTATTTATCTATCTATAGTTATATTATTTATGGAACAGTTGGATGACACAGTGGATAGAGCACCAGACCTAGAGTTAGGAAGACTTGTCTTTGTGAATTCAAATCTGGCCTCAGACACCAACTAGCTGCATGACCCTGGACAAATCACTTAACCCTATTTGCCTCAGTTTCCTCATCTGTAAAATGAGCTGGAGAAAGAAACGGCAAACCACTCCAGTATCCTTGCCAAGAAAAACCTGAATGGGGTCATGAAGAAGACCCGACTGAAGTGAACAAAAATATTTAATATATTACATATCTATATTTCAAATAATGTGCATAAAATATAATAATCCACATGTTATATATATAATCTGCATATTATATAAACTTATATTATTTATGGTTTGCTGAATAAAATTGGTCTACATGACCAAAAGTGAAAGACTTTTTAAAAAACAAGATGAGGATATATTAGATAATTGTAGCAGAATACATAGACATGTTCAGCTGAACAACAAAAATGGTCACAGAGTTCAGAGACTGTGCTTTTCCAAACTCTGAAGGGTAACAGTTGCAGAGTAACAAAGTCGTGTTTATTTTTTTTTAGTTAAATTTGTAAAATAAGATTTGATGAAAAGAGTTTGTGAAAAGTTGAGAGGAATTGCCTTGCTACCCTCTGGTTATTTCAGTCTCATGAAGCATTATTTCCACATTATTTGATACAATGGTGTGTTGGTAAATGCTTAATAACCAGCTTTCAAAAGAAAAAAAAGAGCATATGCTTTTAAACTTTCAAGTTTAATCCATGTTATCAATATTTTTTCTATCACAGTCTTAAGTCTAGTTAATTTTAAAAAATCCCAATAATTTAAGCCCTCATTTGTAGTGTTTGCTGATTTCTGAAGTATACGTAATGCTCACGCTAAAAATTAAAAATTGTCTCTCATTGTAGAGAGTAAGCTCACTGGTCTAATACTTTCTTTTGATAATATCAGGTGGTTATTTCCTTCCCTCCCTCTCTTCCTTCCTTCTTCTTAATTCATGGCTTCCTTCTTAACATTCATTCATCCATCTAACCATTTCTTAAGCGCCTACTGTGCCTAAAACAAGTACTGAAAATTTCGCCCTTCCTTTGGCTTGGTAAGATCTAATAGGGACTTATAAAGTCCCTTCCAGCTCTAAGATGCTATCCATGAAGACACTTACTGATTTAAATAAGTTTGTTCCCTCTCTTGTATGCTGTGATCTGTTTCCTCCAGTACCTCTTAATTAATAGTAACTTAATACATTATTTTATCTGGAGGTTCTCTTTTAACACAAGGTGTTTGTCATGCTGGACCTCAATACTTCTTGAATTTTACAGCTGGGTTACTGATAGATGATGGTGTGTTATATGCCAGTGGTCCAAACAGAAATGTTGCTTTTAGGGGAATTTTTTATTTTATCCTGTCAGAATTTAAAAACAAACAAACCAACCCCAAACCAAACAACAACAAACAACAACAACAACAACAAACCTCTCCTGTTTGGTAGTGAAGGCCCTCCACAATCTGGCTAAGTCTCTCTAGACTTGTTTCAGACTTCTTCTTCTACACTTTAGGTTCCAGCCAAATTAGATTAAAGTATATGGTTGCTGTCTGAAGGCAGGCAACATATAATGATATTAGACTGTACTCTTTAGAAAATGAACTCAGTTATGGAGTCCAACAGGAGCAATACTCATTTTCACTTCAGGAGAAATTCTATCATTTGAGGCTGGAATTTGTTCAGCTGTTTCCATCATCATCTTTTTAAGAGTTTATTGATTTCAGAACAGTAATTAGTATCATTGCCCCATTTTATTCCTAAGCAGATTACTGCGAAAGAATTTGTAACTGTAGAGCTTTTTAAAATGAGTGATTGATTCAAATGCTGTTCCATGGTGCTGAGCATCTGGAGAAAATGCTGAAATGGCATTAAGCTTTTGGGTAGTTGTGTCTAAGCAGGAGAATGGAGAAATGTAGCCCTGATTTAGTGGCTGGTGTAGTAATTATAAATGGGATTGTGGTTTATACCCTGATTATACAAATAATGTGAGCTTTATGAAGCAAATTCTCTAGGTCAGGGGTTTTTAACCTTTTTTCTCTCATGGAGTCCTCTGGCAGTGTGTTGAAACCCATGGACTTCTCATAACAATATTTTTAAATAATTGAAAGAAATACTAAATTTCAGTAAGAAGCTAGTGAAAAAAAAATACAATTTTTTCCCATTCAAGTTCACAGACTTCAGATATAAGAACATTATCTATTAGAATTCTGCCTTCTCCTCTTTCCATGAATTAGGCTAGCTTTTACCAAAAAGAGAAAAAAATCTGTCTCTGAGACTTGATTGGCTATGGCGCTAAGGCTTACACTGTTCCTCCCTTCATATAGCTTTCTATTAGACTTTGGCTGCCCTAGTCCCCTAAAGGCATAAAAGTCACAGCCATGTGCAATTGCCAGCCCTTCAGACTTGGCAAATGTCCCATGACCTTGCAAGTCACCATACATTATCTTGCTGACCAAACATGTTTCCATATAGAGTGTCAGGATTCCCATGCCAAGACGACCCCTCTCTCTTTACTCTTCTCTTTTCTCAATTAGGTGACACCCTGTTTTCCAGAGCTTAGGCCCAGCAAGCAAGCTGTGTCCTGAGCTTGGTGTAACGACAACCCTTTGTGCATCTTAGCATTGTTTTGCACTAGCTCTCAGTGGTCCCTGAGCTTGGACAAACACCTACAAGAACCATGTTCTGGTCATGAAGTCCTGCAATGAGTCAACTTGCCTCGTTGTTGCTGTTACCCCTCATTGTCAGGGCTATAGCTCACTGCGTAGCCATTGGCATATGTATTGAGATTTGCCCACACTAAAGTGGGTCTCCTCACAGGGGAGGCCATGACACGTGTCTGTTTTCCTTTTTCTGATGGAATATAGGAACCTTTTTGCTTATGACCATTGTTAGCTCTTTGTTTTTATTTTTATTTTGCTTCTTAGAGTTAACTGTGGTTGTGATAACCTGTGTGAACTCTTTGGTATTTTTAGAGTTAACAGCAATTGCATAACCTTGTGGCTTTCTGGTCATTTGTTTTCAGCAAGAGGCAGGGAGGGGGGTGGTACCTGTCCAAGCTGACTGCTTGTTGGGAATGTTGTATTTAACTATTTTGTTTATTTGCACTTATTCTCTGATATTTATTCTGTGTATTTTTAATATGTACTTATCTTCCTCATTAGAAGACAGAGTTCCTCATAAGTAGGAATTGTTTCATTTTTCTTATTTGTATCTCCAGCATTTAGCTGGTATACAAAAAATGCTTAATAAATACTTGCTGATTGACTGATTGATTGATTCATTTATAGGTTGGATTAAATGATCTTTGAAGTTCCTTCCAGCTCTGAGATTCCATGATCAAGGAGAGTTTAAATTACATTCAACACATTCTGATTAATATCTGTTGTACTAGATGACCTCTGCATTTTTCATGGCTCTAAAAATACAATCCTAATATATCTGAGCATTATTTGCATCCAAAACTGTACAAAAATAAGACTTTTGATGCTTGTTAACAGAAAAATTCATTCATGTGGATAAACTTATTGCCTATAGTGCAAGATAAATGAGTTACTTATTGTATATCAAAGGCATAGGAGCTTCCAAAGGAATGAATAAGAAACAAAATTTTGTTGCCTTCACTCTTATTTTTTTTTCCTTTGGTCCTTATAGGGACTAGATTATTTCTGTTGGTCTTTATAGGGACTAAATTATTTCTCTTGTGGAATAGCTAACAACTGAGTGAAAACTCTGATTATATTTTAAACTACAGTTCTAAGAGAAGGAGCATCTGAAATAACTTCTGTGTGAGCATACGCACCCACACAAATGTACATAAACACAGAATTTAGTAAAAACAAAGTATACAGGACAGAGAAGATTGAAAGTTACGACTCAGTCTTTTTAGAAGAAGGCTTTAGCATTTTGATGCCATATTTGAATTGCCATCTTTCTCGTTTGGGTCAGCTAGACAAAATTAGAATTTGAAGGGGAAAGAGATGGTGAAGTTTGGAGGCAAGGGGACCTCTCCTGGTGCTCCTTCCTGTGGCACCACCATTTGCCTTGAGGCTTACCAGGAAGTTTGGAGAAGGTGAGGAATGGAGAGTGGAAAAGGAAGATTTAAAAGAACTAGTAAAGAAATATTAATTGCTTAGGTGTGTACCAGGGACTACAGACAATATAATAATGCATTAGTGATCTGCAGAGCTGCTACCATGACATTCCATATTTTCTCAATCTGCCTGCAAATATTGGAAAGATCCATTGGTTTCCATATGGCTACAGGATCATGATTAACCTTCCTTCAGGAGGAAGAATTAAAACAACTCTCAGTCCAGTCCAATGCAAATGAAGCAAACATTTTATTCAAGCTTGGAAGAAAGCTAAATGCCAATAACTATCCAGTGGCCTTTATTGTGATGGGCAGTGGTCTTCACTTGCAAAGGAGTATGAAGGAAGGAAATTAATCATTTATTAAGTGCCTACTATGTGTCAGGCACTGTACTAAACGCTTTATAAATGTTAGCTCATTTGATCTTCACAAAAACCTGGGAAGGTAGGTGCTATTATTAGTCCCATTTTACAGGTGAGGAAACTGAGGCTGAGGAAGTGACTTGCCCATGGTAACATGGCTAGTAAGTATCTAAGGCTGGATTCAAACTCAGGTCTTCCTAAGTCCAGGCCCAACCTCTTTGTCCATTGAACCATTTAGTTGCCTCTAGGCCTGTAAGTGAATTAACTATCACTAAGTGTAACTTTAGAGGTTGGTGACCCATTTCTAATGAGTAGGGAAGGGAGCATTTATAATCTAAATTCTTCCCTCATGTTATTTATCTTTTGCAACTTATTTCCAAGGTGACAGTAATATCACAATGCAAGAGTCTACCACACACCTTGCATTTTTATGATTGCTTTTATTTATGGTTGAGGACTGAAAAAGGAAACGGATAAATAATCTAGAGGTGGCTATGTATTAGTGCAATACTTTGAAGGATGGAGGAAAAGCTATGAGAAAAATGATCAAACTCAAGCATACTATTAATGAGAATGGAGTTCCCATGCAGAATTTTTTTGCTTTATTACTAACTTTATCTGTGTTCTAGGAATACTGGGCAGATTTTTATTTTGCTTTTTAAGTAGAACCTTAGGGTATAATGATGCAATCACCTTGAATATTTGAGAAGGAAGGAATAAGTAGTGAAAGCTGGGACTAATTAGAAAGCTGTCAGATAAACAGATGGTCTCTAACTGGTGGCCCTTACATAAGCCATAAATTGCTGACCTCTTGCTTCTAAGACCCTGGGTTCAAGTTCAAACTGCATTGTACAGATTAGTTTCTACCAGTTTTTGAGTTTTTCCTTGTCAGTAGCTCATATATTTGCATGTTGGCTAGGATTTTGCAAGATTAGTAGCATCAACTGAGTTGGGAAAACTGCTGGAAACCTCATCTTTGATCGTATAAAATATATTGGTACGGTTGAGTCACATTGTCAAGTGAGGTGCCAAGACAGCTTGTGAGAAGCACAGCCTGCATGAAGCACAGTGGAAATGTAGGGGCTTTGGTTCCTACTCCTTAGCTGGGAAACTGAATTGTTCTTTAACATCCGTACAATTACAAAATGAAGCTGGGGAAAGGAACTCTTGGACTGCTTTCAGTGGTGGAGAACCTGCAGACTTGAGGCCACGTGTGGCCCTCTAGGCCCTCAAGTGTGGCCCTTTGACTGAATCCAAACTTCGAAGAACAGATCCCTTTAATAAAAGGATTTGTTCTGTAAAACTTGGACCCGGGCAAAGGGCAATCCCCAAGGACCTCGAGGGCCACACGTGGCCTTGAGGCTGCAGATTTCCCGCCTCTGGCTGATATATTTGTGCAATACACTCTACACAAGAGGGATTTTGTGGGCCTAATAGAATATGCTGTGTTGTTTTCTGTACAAACAGATACTTTAAGAAATCAGGACACGCAGAATTATATGTATATATACTTTTGAACATGGCCAATGTGGGAGTTTTTTTTTAGATTGACTGTGCGTAACTGTTACAAGGGGTTTTTTTTCCTTGCTTTTTTTCTCCTCCAGATTGGGAGCTGGTAAGATTTGGAAGGGTACTGGTAATGAGGTTTCAAAAAAGGACAGTGAAAAGGAGAGAAGAAAATATCATATTGATGATGGAACATGCAATGTACCTACTGACAGAAATGATGATTTCATGATGCAGAATGAAATATATATTTTTGGACACGGCCAATGTGGGAATTTGTTTTGCTTGACTATACATATTCGTCACAAGGGTTTAGTTTTTCTTTCTTTTTTTTTTTTAAATGAGATTCGAGGAACAGAAAATAAATGCTATCTAATTGAAAAAATAAATTTTAATAAAAGAAAAATTCATTGAAGCATTTAAGTATATACAGAAGGGAAGAGAAGGTGTGACAGCTTTGAAAGTTGTAACAGTGGATTTATTAAACTGAAAAGCAAGCTTGTAAGTAATAGAAATTTCCATTTTCATGTATAGTATGTTTTTCTGTTCTATTATATATATGGAAATGCTCATTTTATTTTGTTGTTGTTAAATTCAGAATAAAAAGTAAATCAATTCTTACCTCTTTTACCCCAAAAGAGGGGGTACCTCTGAAAAGTAATATCTTTTGCTAGATTCATTAATATTTGGGGGTCACCAAGGAGAATGATGCTGAATAACAGCCAATCCCCTTGGAATAGTTTGGGAGAACTGTTTTGTACTATAGAAGGCACTCAATATAGCTGTATTCTTCTTTTTCTTATTTTTTTTTTAGATGAAGATAAAGTGCATTAAATTTGGCTGAGGATTTTATCCAAGGCCGATTTACAGCCTTGACTACACTAGGATTTATGAGGCCTGTTGTTAGGTCATATTGCCTATCCTAAATTTTGATTTTAAAAAATGTAGTTCAAAGGTCTTAGAAAAAAATCTTGACAGTTTACAGAATTATAAACTTACTAAAGTAATGCGAAGAGAGAGTTTTCAGCCTTTTAGGGCTATGTGCTACTCTCTGCTCCCATCTGCTGAACTGTTAGTGATTATATAGTGTCTCCTCGGTAAGGGCAAGCTGATGCTCTTTGAGCTTCCACCCCTAGCCAGGGATCTAACAGGGATCTGCAGAAAATCTCCCAGCTAACCTTAATCCTATTTTATTTTTTGGGGGGCTATCTTAGTCTGATTTGAGATCCTTGACCCCAGAGAACTATCCAGCTTGGATTTAGAAAATTCCCTTTCATTCTTGTTAAATCTCTGAATTTGATTCTGTGTCCCCAAAGTCCATTTTGGGAACTCTATTCCCTTGTGTCGCATATAGGCTCTGTGGAGGCTGGTAGGACACTGAACTGAGCTTCATTCCCTCTATCCCTGCCTTTATTATCCAGAGTATTAATGATACTTTGCACCCCCCCCAACACAAAATCTTATTGGTCTTCTTATGTATGAGTATGAATTGGCCCCCTAAGGTACATTTCATCTCTAAACCTATAATCCTTTGAAAAACTTGTCTCTGGAGGCCTGGAAAGTTACCGGGAGGTCTGGCTTGGTTTCAAGTTAGCCCCAGTTTAGAGAATTCAAGCAATAAAAGCTTAGTTTGGAAGCTCTATTGGAGTTTGATCATAGGGTTATTGATTTAGAGCTAAAAGAAGGTTATCCCCATTTTATCCCCCATTTTAAAGATGAGCAAACTGAGGCCCAAAGAAATTAAATAACTTGTCCAATGTTATAAGGTAGTAAATGGCAGGGTTGGAATTTGAATAGAGGTCTTTTGAGTACAAACCCAACACTTTTCCCTATGCCAGGTGGATCCCCTTTAGGTTCGGAAATAAGATGGCCTTAGTCTAGAGTGCTTTTACCCCCAAACTGGTTAGAAAATAGATAAGCTAGTATTCTTTCCTGTATTCTTCTGTTAGGCAGGTAGCTAGGCATTCTATTTTTGTAGGAAGTCAAATAGTTTGGCTTGATTGGCTTGGGAGTACAAACTGGGGCATAATGGGAGATAGTGCTAAAATGCTGTTACCAGCATTGAAGAGATTTCAAGCCCGTTGTCAGCAGTTAACTTTGCTGAAGGGCAGTAGGGAGCTTTCTGGAGGGTTTTGAATGAGGTAATGAAGAAGTTAGTATGATTAACATGAAAATCAATTCAGTCAGCATTATAGAGGTCAGCTTGGAAGAGAAAGAGGCCAGAGGATTTTCTTTTGGGAGAAATGTCACCAGAGTCTAAATGACACTGTATAAGCCTGTGGGTTATTAGATATTTGTGGATATATGGATATTTTGTTCTAAACTAATCAGGGTAAGGTAGGAACCATAACTGTGGTGTGATTCTCATTTCTAGAGCTGTATTTCTTCAAGCTGTTGATGTTGATTGGAATTAAGAGCAAGGTTAATGATATTTTTGGTTATCCATTAAAGGCTGTAATCTTGTTGGCTGAAACCCCCACCCCCTACTTGGCTTTTTGGCATTCATTCTTTTTCTGGATAGTCATTAGGATTTATTGCAAAACAATGCCTTGCACCCAGTAGACACTCAGATTTTTGTTGAATTGAATGTTGTAAGACATAACTGTTGGTAAGCAGAATGACTTTATATGTCATTCACAGTTCAGCTTACCAATCATTTACATATTACATACAATATATTTCTGCTGCATACCAGGCACTGTGATAGGCACTGGGGATGGATACAAAGACAAAAGAGATCTGAGGATAATGCTTGGCCTAAAGGACCATACATTCTTATCAGGTAATTTTGGTACTGGGAGAGAATGCTAGCTGGGGAGATCAGGAAAGGCCTCTTGGAGGATGAGGTGCTTGAGTTGAGTCTTGAAAGGAGGTAAGCCTTCAAAGAGGCAGAGAGGTGAGGAAGCAATGAACTTCCAGGAGTAAAGGGTCGGGTTGGGTACAGGCTAGCCGGCAGTGGGAGAAGTAATGTTGAGCAGTGGAGAAATGTAAGTTTCATGAGAAAGGCTTTCCCGGTATAAAAGATTCAAGTTCATTTTGGTGGAACTCTTACTACTGTATCTTGGAGCACTTCCCCCACCCCCTTCCAACCTTCCCACACTCTGGAAAAATCACCACCTATAATACCCTGCAAGTTAGCAGTGATTCGCTTTGCACTTGTGCATATTTCATGAAAGTAAAGAAGTAAAATTATGTTAAAAATAAAAATCAAGGTAGATTTCCAAAGAGAGGCAGCTAAGGGTAGCAATTGCTTTGGATCTGAAATCAGAGGAACTGACTTAGAAGCTGGCCTCCTCTACTTGCTATGGAAATACTTACTGTGGATAACCTTGGAGAAGTAATATCATTTTCTTGGTCCACAGTTTTCTCATCCAATGACCTTCTAGCTCTAATTTATATGGCCATTTATGAAAAGACTTAGAAAACACAGCCTCCAATGAGCATACTTCTCCCCAAAGTCTATGTAGATTATCAGTCAGCTAGATTCCCAATATGTAAGATTCCTATTCCTTGGTGCTCCCAGCAGATGTTTCTCAGCCTGAAACTCAGGAGCCTCAGCCTGGCTCTTCCTGTGATTGTACTTGGCTCAAAGTGTGTGTGTGTGTGTGTGTGTGTGTGTGTGTGTGTGTACATATGCACTCGAGAGGGTGCAAGGGGTTACTACATAGTACTCTCAGGAAAATGTAAAAATCCTCTGCTGAAGCATTTAATTGGATAGCCTTCAAAGCTGTATGGGAGGAGACGGTTTTCCTTTCAATACTCTGTTTATTTAAAGACTGGGTTTTTACTATCTCTCTCAGTCTGGAAGGACAGGGAAGACTCTCTGCTGAATCTCACTCTGGAAAAGGAACTTTGATATACTCCATGTCTGACCTAGACCAGTTTTTACCCTTCCTTACACAACCTATTCTTTAGGGATTTACCAAATTGATGTCCAATTTAGCATAGCCCGCTGGACTCAGAACTCCTAAACTCAAGACATCCATCATCCTCAGCCTCCTGGGAGCTGGGATTACAGGTGTGTACAACTATATTTGGCTTTTCCTTGCATTGCAAGTATAGTGATGCAATGACAAAACTAGGGGTATCCTCTTGCTGAAGGTATCCTCCTTGGCTACTACTTCTGCCAACCTCTGGCTTCACAAAAGCTTGTCAAGGGAGGAAGAGCTGGCTGCTCTCTAATTTCAGGTGTCTTTGTCACCAAATTCTGAGTTCAGATGTGGTAATTATAAATCTTGAGTACCTTTTCTTCTCCTTAATACCTAGATGGAATATCCCTCACCAAGGGCAGTACTTCTCACTTGTTCAGATGCCAGTAAACTACCTTAGTTTCTCCCCTGTTCTTTTCTACATACTGAAGACTTTTATGCAGCTGGGTAAGCTTTTTAAAGAAAAATTATGGAATAAAACAAGAATTTCCATAATATAGTAAAATTAAAAAAGATTGCACATGAAACTGATTAATCTATTATGTACAACTTGTTATTTCACTTATACATATATAATAAATGTATTATATATATATATATATATATATATATAATTTACACAGAATAAATTTCTTTTTTCTCCTTTTTTTCTCCCCCCTTCCCACCCTAGAGATGGCTACCATTAGACACAAATAAGTATATGTACATAAAATTATTCTATACATATATTTATCAGTTCTTTCTCTGGATACAGATAGCATCTTTCTTTATATGTCCTTTGTAGTTAATTTGTGTATTTATAATAGTCAAAATAACTTATTTGCTCAAGGTCATTCTTTTTTTTATTATTAATTTACTTTTAGTTTTCAACATTCACTTCCTTAAGCTTTTGAGTTTTAAATTTTCTCTCCCACCTCCCTCCCCAAGACGGTCTGCAATCTGATATAGGCTCTACATATGCATTCCTATTAAACATATTTTCACATTAGTCATGTTGTATAGAAGAATTAGAACCAACAGGAGGAGCCACCAGAAAGAAGAAACAAAACAAAACAAAAGAAAAAAAAAGAGCAAATAGTATGCTTCAATCTGCATTCGAACTCCATAACTCAGACTCTGGATGTGGATAGCAGTTTCCAGCATGCAACTTTTGGAGATGTCTTAGATCCTTGCATTTCTGAGTAGAGCTAAGTCTATCAAAGTTAGTCATCGCACAGCATGGATGTTACTATGTACAATGTTGTTCTGGTTCTGCTCACTTCACTCAACATCAGTCCTTTCAAAGTCATTTTTAAAACAACATTATTGTTACTGTATACAATGTTCTGTTGGTTCTTCACATTTTGCTCATTCTTTTATGCAAGCCTTTCCATTTTTGCCTAAGATTTTTGAGCTCATCATTTCATATAGCACAGTAGTATTCCATTACAATCATATACCACAACTTGTCCAGTCATTCCCCAATTGATAGACATCCCTGCAATTCCAGTTCTTTACCACCACAAAGAGAGAACATATAGGTTCTTTTAGAATCTATTAGTTCTTTTCCTTTTTCCCTAGTCATCTTTGGAAATATACCTAGCAGTAGTATTTCTGGGTCTATGGGTAAGCTTATGGGAAAGCTGTTGTTTCTCTAAGTTGTCCAGTAGGCGTCTCCTTTGGAGACGTCGTTAATTTTGAGAGGGGAAGTAGCAGAGTTACTAAGACCTATGTATATACACATATGTACATATTCCTCTGTGTGTATATGTGCATATTCCACTGTGATTTAAAGAATTTGTTTATAAATCAATGGACACATTGAATGGAATCTTGTCTGGCTCCCTAGTAGCATCTGTGCTTATGAGGATGGTTTTTATAGAGCCGTCTCATGAATTCCACAGTGTGGTGAAGGTTTAAATAAATTAACTGAAAATAAACTTGTTGGTGACTTAATCCCATATGTGAATGTCATTGGTCAAAGAGAAGACTATAGAGAGCAAAGGAAGAAATGGATTTAAAAGAAAGATTTTGTTAAAGTATTCTAAGCATAAAATATTTTTCAGTCTTCAAAGAAATATTCTTTTATTTACAAATAGTACAATCTAATGAATATGCATACTCATTTATGTGAAGTCATCCATAGAATATATTGAGAGTGTAAATTTGGGTATAGCCCATCGTTGTCAAGAGTTTAAATAAAACTTTAGTCTGTGATACTCTTTCATGTATAACTTGTGTCCATGTGCTACAGTGGAAAGAATCCTAGCTTTAGAATTGAGTTCAAAATTTACCTTTGTCATTTGTTGTCTGTGTGTTCTTGGGCAAATCACTTAATGTATCTGAGAGTTGAACGGGATATAAATAATGTCTACAACAATGTACAGGGCAGCTAGGTAGATACAGGTACAGGTTGCAGTGGATAGAGCATCAGGTCTGGAGTCAGGAAGATCTGAGTTCAAATCTGGATTTAGACACTTACTAGCTGTGTGACCCTAGGCAAGTCACTTAACCTCTGTTTGCCTTAATCCACTGGAGAAGGAAATGGCAAACCACTTAAGTATCTTTGCTAAGAAAACTCCATGGACTGTGTGCTCTATGGGATCACAAAAAGTCAGACACAACTGAATGACTGAACAACAGCAGTATGTTCTTGGCTGCCAGCATATATGACAAGACACAGGTCTATTTATTGTATCTTTCTAACACCATGATAGAACCTCTGAAAGCTTGTGGCCTTAATATTCTAGTACTCTATTGAAGTCAGTATAATTCTTTGAACAATAATTATTAATTCAATGAAATTTTTAAAAAATACACCAAAAAATGCCCAATATGCTTATGACATTATGATAGGCACTGGGGAGACAATGGAATGGAATGAACTTACATTCTACTGGAAGCAAGGATGGTGATACAACTTAGACCCAGTTACTATATATGATGCACTGTGGTACTTGGAGTCTATTTAGAGAGTGTGGCTTCCTTTTAATGTCTTTAAGATGTATTTTGGATTGGAACAAATTTTTCCTCTTAAGATTTCATCATTATGAAATGATAATTTTTTTAAAGTTATAGTAGAAAAGAAATTGTAAATCTAATAAACTTGCTAAAATATATATTCTTACCATTTGGCATAGAAGGTCTAGGCCTAATCCTTAGGGAATCTCTGAATTGATTTTATTTTTCATAGAATAGTGAATGGTTTTTTGTTTCGTTTTGTTTTGTTTTTAACAATAAAAGGTCATTATGGTGCGGAAAAGATACAACAGAAATCACCAGGGGACACAATCATCTATTGTTTTTCAACCTATATCAGGGGTCAGCTAAGTAGGACCCACAGGCCAAATCTGGCCCACCACCTGTTTTTATATGGTCAATGAGACCCCATTCTTAGCTTTTGCTATATACAGAAACAGGTGGTGGGCTAGATTTGGCCTGCAGGCTGTAGTTTGACTATCCCTGACCTAGCTCCTGAATTTTCCAAGTAAGTTTGTGCATGTGTGTGCACGTGTGTGCATAATATATGTTTTTGGCTAATTGTGTGTACATAGAAGGCAAAAATACCAACTTTACAGGCTATTCTTGTAACTAAGAGTAGGAGTGTAAAATTGGGCTTAGTTTGAATTGCATCTAAAATTATGACTTGGCTTTTAGGTAGGATAAAAATAATACCCAACTGAAGGGGTCATGGAAGCCAAGTTAAAAATGGTGGTGTTCTACCTAATTTTAGAGTTAGAAAATGGATTTAAGTATTCAAAGGATCTTTACTTAAAATATGTAATGCCAAACAACAGTCTTGCCATATGCTTCTAGCAATTTAAATAGGCCAGAGCACAGGGACACATTTTTACAGAAGGCTTTAATTAAGAATGTAAAATCTCCTTGAATCTTATTAATATAAACCCTAGACTGGATAAGGAATACAAATGATTTGGTTAAGCGATCAATCAACAAGCATTATTAGCCATTTACTATGTGGCCAGGCATTATGTTTAATGCTGGGGATACAAAGGAAAAGCAATATGTTCCCTGCCCTCAAGCAGCTGACTAGAATGTCAGCTGAGAAAGCTGAGACGTGTATATAAATGCACATACATATATCTGTATACATAAACATATATGTGTGTATATACGTATATGTGTATGTATAGAAATATACAAACACACATATATAGTCATTATATTTACATAAAATAGCATAATCAAATCCAATGCCAAATTCAGTCATATAGACTCTGATTATTTTGGAAATTCATAAAAAGGAAATACCTTGTAGGTTAATAATAGATAGAGGACAGGTGATAGAGGAGGAGCTGACTTCATATGATTTGAGTTTTGCCTTTTTTTTGGCCACTGACTGCCTTTATCTCTTGAGGGTCACTGTTTGCAGCAGACATTGTGGGGAATACATCAAGTTCTGGAATATTACAGAGCCTTCTAGATGAAATTCATAACCACTGGTGTTTTAGCAAAATGCATAGGAAAAGTTAAATGGATGAAAAATGTCTTTTGTCTAGATTTTTGTTGTTGTTAAGTTGTTCAGCCACATTCAACTCTTTGTGACCCCTGGACCATAGTGAACCAAGTCCTTTTTATCCTACACTATCTGTGAAAGTCTGTTCAAGTTCATGTTGGTTGTTTCTATGTTACTATCTACTCATCTCATCCTCTTCCATCCTTTTCCTTTTGCCTTCAATTTTTCCCAACATCGGGGTCTTTTCCAATAAGTCACATCTTCTCATTGTGTGGCCAAAGTATTTAAGCTTCAGCTTCAGCATTTGACTTTCCTGTGAATAGCCTGAATTAATTTTTTAAGCATTGACTGATTTAACTTCCTTGCTGTCCAAAGTACTCTCAGAAGTCTTCTCTAGCACCGTCATTGGAATGTGTCAGTTCTGTAGGGCTCAGCTTTCCTTAACAGTCAAACTCTCACGGCTATACAGTGCTACTGGAAAAAAACCCATAACTTTGACTGTATGGATCTTTATTGGCAAGGTGATGTATCTGCTTTTTAGTATGCTGTCCAGATTTGCCATAGCTTTCCTTCAAAGGAGCAAGTGTCTTTTAATTTCATGCCTGCAGTCACCATCTGCAATGATCTTTGAACACAAGAATATAAAATCTGACACTGCTTCTGTTTCTTCTCCCTCTATTTGCCAGTAAGTTATGAGACCAATTGCTAGGATCTTTATTTTTTTTGGTGTTAAGCTTCAAGCCAGCTTTTACACTTTCCTCTTTCACCTTCATCAAAAGGCTTCTTCATTCCTTTTCACTTTCTGCCATCAGAGTGGTATCATCTACATATTTGAGATTGTTGATATTTATCTCCCAGCAACCTTAATTCTAGCTTTTGATTTGTCCAACCTGGCATTTCACGTGATGTACTCTGCATATAAGTTAAATAAATTAAGTGACAATATACAGCCTTGTCATACTCCTTTTTGAATCTTAAACCAATCAATTGTTCCATGTTTGGTTCTGTTACTTCTTGGCCCATATACAGGTTCCTCAGGAGATGAGTAAGATGATCTGGTATTCCTGTCTCTTTGAGGACTTGCCACATTTTGTCGTGATCCACACAGTCAGAGGCTTTAGTGTAATCTATGAAGCAGAAGTACATGTTTTTTCTGGAACTCTCTTGCTTTCTCCACAATCCAGTGAATGTTGGCAATTTGGTCTCTAGTTCCTCTGCCTCTTTGAAAACCAACCTGTTCTTCTGGTAATCCTCGGGTTCACATATTGCTGAAGCCTAGCTTACAAAATCTTAAGCATAAACTTGCTGACATAGGAAATGAGCACAATTGTTTGGGAATTTGAACATTCCTTGGCATTACACTTCTGTAGGATTGTGATGTAAACTGACCTTTTCCAATCCAGCAGCCATCGTGTTTTCCAAAATTGCTGGCATATTGAGTGCAGCACTTCAACAACTTTTAGGGTTTTACATAGCTGAGCTGGAATTCCATCACTTCCACTTGCCTTATTGTTAGCAATGCTTCCTAAGGCCCATTTGACTTCATTTTCCTGGATGTCTGATCAGTAATCACACCATGGTGGTTATCAGTGATGTTGAGATCTTTCTTGTATAGTTCTTTTGTGTATTCTTGCCAAATCTTCTTAATCTCTTCTGCTTCTATTAAATTCCTACCATTTTTTTCTTTTGTCATGCCCATTTTTTGCATGACACTTTCCCTTGACATCTCTGATTTTCTTGAAGAGACATCTTGTCTTTCCCATTCCATTGTTATCTTTTATTTCTTCCCATTGCTCATTTAAGAAAACTTTATCATTCCTTGTTATTTTCTGGAATTCTTCATTCAGTTGGGCATATCTTTCCCTTTCTCCTTTCCTTTTTTCCTCAACTGTTTTTAAAGCCCTATCAGACAGCTGTTTTGTTTTCTTGTTCTTTTTTTTCTTTGGAATTTTTTTTGTTGCTGTCTCCTGAACAATATTGTGAACCTCTGTTCATGGTTCTTCAAGCACTCTATCTACCAAATCTAATCCCTTAAATCTATTCATCACCTCTACTTCATATTCATAAGGGATGTTATTTAGGTTGTACTTATATGGCCTGATGGTTTTCCCTTTTTTCTTTAATTTAAATCTGAATTTTGCAATAAGAAGCTCATGGTCTGGTCCACACTCAGCTCCAGATCTTGTTGTAACTGACTATACAGAATTTTTCCACCTTTGGTTGCAAAGTATATAATCAGTTTGATTTTGATATTGACTACCTGGTGATGTCCATGTATAAAGTTGACTTTTGGTTTGTTGAAAAAGAAAGAATGTTTGTATGACCAGCGAATTATCTTGACAAAACTCTAGTAGTGTCTGCCCTCCTTCGTTTTGTACCTCAAGGCTGAACTTGCCTGTCATTCCAATTATCTTTTGATTTTCTACTTTAGCATTCCAATCCCCTATGATGAATGTGACATCTTTTTTTTTTCTGGTGTTACTTCTTCATAGAAATAATTAAATGTGGCCTCTTCAGTATCAGTGGTTGAAGCATGGACTTGTATTACTGTGGCTTGCCTTGGACTATGTTAGGTAACTGATTAAAATAAGATAGCTTGCTGGTTTGCCTTTTATCAAGTTTATCTTGGACAGCTGAATCATGATTTGCGAAATTACTCCCTGAAACATTAATATTCTTCTGAGACTGTATGACTGTGAATCATAAAACACCATAAATAGTTACTATTTTCAACCCTGAAGTTCATGTGTGGGATAAAAGTTATACCCTTATCACTTACATCTCTGTGTTCTACTTTTGGGGCAAAGATGACCATTTGTGGAGGGTCAGTTTGTATCAGAAATTGTTGTAGCATAATGATGGTAGGTGCCTCACTGAGTATTCTCTGCTCTTATTTCCAAGTGGGAAAAAGTTCTTCCTTACCCATAAAAATGGTCACCAGCATTTCAGCCATTGATTCATCCATTCCAGTAATGGCTCCAAGTATCACAGGACTCAAAATATTCTACCTGGCTCCCACAACTCTCTCACCTTTTATTGAAATTATATAGATGGATAATAGTAATATATGATGTAATTCAACATAACACAATAAGACAATATTATTGCACATGTTGCTCTTCTCAGTCTTCTTCACATCAATAATCTGGCCTTCTGTTGCAAATGATGGTCACTCAATACCTCCTCGGGTGAACATCTTCTGCTGTCCCAATGAGAATTATAGTTTAGCATTTTCTTTTTCCTGAGATCCGCTATTAAGAAATTTTTTTTAATCAATGATCCTAATTTGACTCCCCAATTTATTACAGTTTTGGGAATTGTTTTTGCATGTGCTTTTGGCTAACACTTGTTCTTAAATATGATATGAATAATTTTATCTTTAAATGGACTCTTAATGTAAAATTCCCATGAATGGAAGAAGGGATGCAGGTATTTTTTTCAGTGCTATCTAGCCTTCCTTTTGAAAAGCACAGTGCAGTACTGCTTTCTTCTGCTATTCTCCTGATGTAAGTTATTCTCATTTATGTCCTGGGGCACTCTTAATTGTCCCTATTTCTTGATCATGCTATCCTTTGTCAGATTGTCTGAAGGGATTATGTCAAAATCAGCTGTTAAGAGGAGGCCAAGTAAAAATAAATCCATTTTATTTCCTGCATATCTTCTCTATTTGTCTCTACTCAGGTCATTTGTATGCAGGCAGCAGGAGTGGAGTCATTACTCTGATGAAAAGTGAAGTCAAATGGTTGTTACTTCAGAGCTGTGGCAGATTGAATGGCTGACTCTTCTATTACTGAAAATACCACTTTCCATAACACTTAATGTACCAGAATCCTCCAAGAATTTACTCCGCTGAAGTGTCATTGTGGCATAGGGGAGACCCCAGGTTCTCAAAGACTATGCCAATGGGACAAAGCTCTGGCTATTGCCATCAGACTTGGAAAGGCTTTGGATATGTTGCTGAGTATGTTGCTTTTGTCACAGGGCCAGCCAATCTAAGTCTGGAGATGCTTGTTACCAGAAAGTTTGGCATCTCATGAAAAACTTTTTTTGGCCACAGCTATGCATTCGTTAAGAGGGGTTATAGTATGCACAGGTAGAGGGCCTATCCAAAGAAATGACATCACAAATATTTGAAGAATTGAAATATGCCAGCACAATCTTTGCATATATGTTCACTGGTCACAGTCCTCCGCCAGCTCCCTCAATTGAATGTCACTCCAAGCTTTCTCCTTATCTCTTCTCTCTCTAGTTTCTTCTTCAGTGAGCTCGTCTGCTCTCATGGGTGCAATTGTCATCTCTGTGAAAATAACTAAATTCTCTCCTTTGGATGACATTCCTCCAGCTCTAATCACCTGCTAGACATTTATCTTTACCTGAATAACGTGCAAACTTCTTATCCCTGGCACCTTAAATTTAACATGTTCAAAATTAAACTCATTGTCCCATATCCTCATCTTTAAATGAGGTGGTTGTACCAGAAGATCTCTAAAGTCCTTTCCCATTTCCAAATCTGTGATGTTATCATCTTAATCCTTAAACCTGTCCATCCTTCCAACATCCTTCTTTCTATTACGCCACTGTCTTTCTTTCCATTCTGTCCATCCGGGCTGTGTGACCCTAAGCTCATCACTTGACCTATGAGTGACATTTCTAATACTATAAATTTCAGGGAAGGCACCCAAATTTATTGGTAATAATACAAGTAGCTAATATAAATATATACAATGTATAATATGTATCTGTCTTATCTTTATAGTTTACAAAGTACTTTACGTATATTTTCTCATTTGATCCTCACAAAAACTGTGCTATTATTATTATTATTATTATTATTATTATTATTCCCATTTCAACAATGAGGAAACTGAGACTGAGGGAGTTTAATTGCCTTACATAGCTTCTGTTTATGGCAGGATTTGAACTCAGGTCTTTCTGATGCCATGTCCAGACCTCTATACAATATACAACTGATTGCTTGATTATCACCTTTCATCAGCATGTGGCTCTGGCCTGGCTGCACCTCTTAGCTTCCTGATGATGATCGTGGCCCATGGCTATGTTGATGGGCACAAGGGATGGCCCATCTGTCACTGTTTTGAGCAGGGGGCAGTATTACTTGATGATGCTGATTGATGTCCCTGGATGTCTATTTTGTAAGATAGGCCTATTTATGTGCATGAGTGTTGGCATCTTTTCAAACAAGTCTCCTTACTTTAGAGTTAACATTTATATAGTGCTTTAATATTTGCAAAATATTTAACATACATTATCTTAATTGACTCTCACAACCCATGTGAGGTAGCTGCTATTATTATCCCCATTTTACAGAAGAGGAAACTGAGGCTGAGAGAGATTAAGCAACTTGCTAGTACTCAGGGTCAGTCAGCTAGTAAGTATCTAAGTCAGGATTTGAAACTTAGATCTCCCAAACATTAAGTTAGGTGCTTTATCCACTGTGCCACTTAGCTCTTCATCACTGAGAGTTCTTTACACTGATATATTCACAGGTGATATAAAAATACTTCCCATCACCCTGTCTCAAAGCCTTCAAGCCATTTTTGACTCTTCCCTTTTCCTCCTTTTACTGGACATCAAATCATTGGTAAAGTCCTGTTTATTCTACCTCTACTACATCTCCAGATCTGTTCTTTCCTTACTCCTTATACTGCTAGCACTCCCCTCATCACCCAGGTTATTGTCATGTTTCTCAATTTTTTTTTTCCTTGACCCGGGGCTTTCTCCTCTCATCTTCAGTAGGTCTGGGATACCATCAAGGTAAGTATTCCTTCCATCTGCGTAGATTTGAATCCACCAACCTTTGATCCTATGTGATTTTTTCCCCATGTTCTTTAGATCCCCATGAGAGGATCTAATGACATTACTGGAGAGTTCTCCTGTAGGTCTTTCCACAATGCATGTGTATAAGTTCAGCGCTCAGGCTGACCAGCTATCATTCCTCACTCTTGCTACATGACTGGCCTGCCTCTTCTGATCAAAAATTTCTTTAGGAGCATCCATTATGCCACTTTTTAAGCCTAAGTCATTTTTGGAAATATTTTGCAGCATTATTATTTGTAACATATGTCTCTTAGTTATCCTTTGGATCATTTGCAACTTTGATTTTTCAGAGATTGTGGTATTCTAGCATTTGCTACATAGAGTTTCTCCACACCATTTGAATTAATGCAATTATTGTTAATTGCTTTCTTACTCCTATTCAATTCCAGATCTAACTCATTGTTCATCTCCAGTGCCTCTATGAACTTATGGATTCATTCAGTAGACTCTCTATCCAACTACTCGCCATTTGGACAGCAAGAGTTTTTCATCCATTTACTTTTTCCTATACTGATTATCATGATGGCTAATTGCTCTTGAATAATTATAAATCTCTTCTAGAAAGCCACATCAAGTCTGTGATTTGATATAATTGGCAAAATATTGTCCATAAGCAAGAGCATCTGAAGGACTTCAGTATATATAGGCAATCTTTCTACCATCTGGGATGTGTGTAGAACACTCCCCATGATTGTGGCAAATACCTTTTTATCCCCATTTTATAACCTGTATGCTCTATTTTATCCCTTACTGGATGTTTGTGATCAGAGAGTATTGAACAGTTGTCTCTGTGATTACATGTAGCAATGAATTTTAGGTGTATGGTAGGACTACGCAAGATTATATAAGATTCTTTGTTGAAGACTGACTCAAGTGGCTTTTGCTCTCTTCAAATACATAGCAGAATTTTGTATTTTTTGCACACTTCAGTCAAGTTTTTGTGTGCTATCAAAATCAATTTGAAAAGCCAGACTTTTTCATATTTTCATTGAGCTTATCCTTGGAGGTGATAAGACACTGTGAAAATGATGGTATATATGGAGTCAAAGGACTCATGTTCAAATCTTGACTCTGGTATTTGCTGTGACATTGGGCAACTCATTTAAACTTTCTGGACCTCAGTTTCCTCACTAGTTAGTAAACAAGCATTTATTAAGTCATTTCTATGAGCCAGGCTCTGTGCTAAGTGCTGAGGTTAAAAAGGCAAAAAACAGTTTCTGCCCTTCAAAGTACTTACATTCTAATGAAGGAAAAAACATGCAAATAACTAGTTCCATACAAAATGTTCATCCTTCATTTTCGAAGAGGACCAACGTAGGTGTCCCTGATACCAAAGTGGTTCTCTATCTACCACACTAGTGGTGTCAAACTCCAATAGAAATGGAATCCTGTGGGATGCATATTGACTTAGAAAACCACAAGTTAACATTTTATGTGTTGCATTTTTATTTCAGTAAATATTTCCCAATTACATTTTAATCTGGTTCAGCTACACTTGGGAGTTTTGCTGGCTGGGAGTCTGACGCCTCTGTGTTACACTATCCTGCTTCCAATAGGGATGTTTTTATCTTATTTTATCCTCACCCGAATGATCTTGGCCTTTATAGCCTTTCTATTGTCTATCCATCCCCAGAGCCCATGTCAATCCACATTTCTTCCATGAAACTTTCTGTGACTACTTCACCTCTCATTTCTAAGGCAGCTAGATGAGGTACTGGACAGAGTGTCAAGCCTGGAGTCAGGAAGACCTGAGTTCAAATTTTACCTCAGACACTTACTATTTGTGTGAGCCTGGAAAAGTTGTTTAACCTATTTGCCTCAGTTTCTTCAGCAGCAAAATAATAGTACCTATCTTCCAGGATTATTGTGAGAATAAATTGAGATAATAATTGTAAAGAACTTAGTGCCTGGTACGTGGTTGGCACCATGTAAATGCTTATTCTCTCCCCACCTTCCCTTACTTCATTTGTCATTCTCTTCTCTTGAGTTCTTGATCTGTACCATACAGTGATTACTTAATTATATGCTGTGCAATATTTAGTCACTATTTGTCAATAATAAGTCACTTAGTACCTCAAACATGGTCTTATATATAGTACTATTCATCAGTAGTGAATAGCATAATTGTTAAATTGTGTGATACCAAATTCTGTGATACCAGTGATGGCTGGAGTAGTCGTAGAATGAATGACATGTGAATTAATCTTGGCTTTCCAACTAGATTGTAAGTTCCTAGAATATGTGATATGTCTCTTACTATCATTCATATTTAAGTGGAAAGAGTGTTGCATATGGAGTGAGAAGAACCTGGAACCTGAGTTTGAAGACTACCTCTGATTGAGCCTCTTCCTTCATCTGTAAAACAGGGATAGAGGTTAGGGACTGGACCTGTGATTTCATTAGAAGAGGGAAATGCCTAGGTGAGGAAATAGCTTCTACCAATGCAGACCAGTACTTTCTCTGTAATTTGGTCTCAGAGAGTTGCTGAGATCATTGAGGATTAATTGGCTTGCCCAGGGTCACATTTCCAGTATGGGTAAGAGTCAGGACTTGAACTCAGGTTGGCTTTGAAGTTAGCTCTTTATCCACTAAGCCATGCTGTCTCTGTAAAATTGGGATAGTAATAACTTGCAGGACCTATTTTACAGGGTCTTAGCAAAAATAAAATTAAATAATGTACATATAGTATATACAATATATGTGTCTATGTATATATGTGTATGTATATGTGTATATGCATATATATGTGTCTGTATCTCTCTCTCTCTCTCTGTATATCTTTATAAACCATAAGATTCCATGCAAATGTCAGTTATTTTTGTTGTTATGATGTGTAACACTTGGGATATCCTCTCACACAAGTGAGCCTGAGAACAGCAATCCCAGGTTCCCAGTACTATATGGTTTCAGCACTCACTCAAAGCCATAGTTCATAAATTCCCATTAGTAGGCTTATTTTTTACCACCAATCAAAGGACATAGTTCAAATCAAAAGGCATTTAATAAAATCATATAGCAAATAAAGAGATAAGAAAAGATCTTTCCATACATGTGTGGGATACACAGCATTCTCACACCTTCAGTAGGGGAGGTTATACATGTAAAGAACACATATGATGAAAAATAGATTATCTCAATCTTTTCAACCAAACCCTCTTGTCTCCTGAGCTTGCCTGTTACTGTGGAAGGTCCCGTCATCCTCCTAGTTACCCAGGCCTGCAATCTCAGTGTCATCCTTAGCTCCTCACTTTCATACCACATAGTCAGTTCTCTGCTAAATCTTACTGATTCTCCCCCTATATCAAGTCTGGTATAAATCCCCTTCTCTCCACTCACATAGCTGTCATTCATGTTCAGGTCCTCATTACCACTTACCTGGACTACCTCAATGGCCTTCTAACTAACTTCCCCACTCTACTTCTCTACCACAAACCACCACTCAGCTGCTAAGTGAAAACTGCTACCCCTTTTCTAAAGGATAGGTAAGTCTGACCACTTCACTTTCCGGCCACCAATTCAGTGAGCTGCAAAGACTTCTATTACCTCTAGTACCAAATATAAACTCCTCCATTTGTCATTTAAAATTCTTCATAAACTGGCCTCTAGAGATTATCTTCCATGTGCTTGGTATATATGTTGTCCACCTTTCTTGAGAGCAAAGACTGTTTTTACCTTTGTATCCTCAGCTGTTAACACAGTGCCTGGAATATAGCACTTAACAAATGCTTGTTGACCGACTAATATGCACATAGGGCACATATTAATCCATCAATCAATCAATAAACATTTATTAAATACCTACTATGTGCCAGGCACTGTGCTAAGTGCTGGGAATAGGTGTGGGAACAAGAGTTGCCCTGGGCCCTTGCTGTCCTGATTGATGAATGCCTTACCCTGCCCCTGATTTCATGGTTTATTCATGCTTCACCTTACCCTACCTACTTGCTGGGCATCTTCTGGCACTAACCCCTCCACTCCCACCCCTTATTACTCTCTAGTTCTAGAACCATGTTCTGTACCATACAGTTCCCTGTATCAATGAAATCACAGATCCCATCCTATATTGAGCTATTATGTGAGGAAACTCTCTCTAACATTGCAGGTTGGTATCTTTTCTGTAATTAAAAGTCTTAGATTGTTGCTTATAGTTAAGTGACATGCCCAGGGTCCCACAGCCAATTTGTCATCAGTGGGACTTAAATCAGATCCTCCTGGTTTCAAGGCTGTCTCTTTATCCGCTAAGCTGAGCTGTCCGTGGTCTATCACTTCTTACCTCCCTTCCCTTTTCCCTCCCTCCCTCTGTTTCTGTCACCCCAGCCCCCTCTCCCTGTCTCTCTGTCTGCCTGCTTCTTAGTAATAATGAGGGTTTTCCTGCAGCTCTTAAATGTGTCCCTGTGTTGTCACACTGTAACATTGTTAAATAGGTCATTGTTAAGTCAATAAATGACAGGAATAGGTGTATTACCTGGTTATCACAACTCTGCTTAGGTATATGCTTAAATACTGTACATTTATCTTTCAACAAAGAAAATATTTAATTTCCATTATTGTAAGTAGAATAAACATATTTAGAAGTCTATAGTCTACCCAACCATTAAGGTTTTTAGTTTCTTAGAGTGGTCTATTTTTAGTTAGCTAAAGTTTTGGCATTTTTTGTGGCTCCTTTTATAGAGGGAATATAACTTCTAAAATCTTTGTGAAATATAATTTTTCTTAAAATCCCAAACATAGCCCTAGAGTACCTGTCCTTGCATTTTATTAAGCTAAATACCCACAATTCCATGTATTCTGAAGATGGGCCAATCTCTAAATATGTTCCCCATTCTACTTCCAAAATGAATATCAATAATTGGAATCAATTGGAGAATGTTATTTTAGCACTTGTCAAGTCAAGTTAACAAGCACTTATTAAGGGCTTATTATGTGCCAGGAACTATACTAAGTACTGGAGATATGAATAAAGGCAAAACAATATAAATACTTGCAGTTAGAAGGTGGGGTGTACTGTGTGAGGACAGTTTGTAGGACAGTGTAGTTTGATTGTATAGTTCGTGGAGGGGAGTAAATAAAGAAGACTGGGAAGGTAGCAATGGGCCCAGGTTGTGAAAGGCTTTAAAAGAAAGGAAGAAAGGAAGGAAGGAAGGAAGGAAGGAAATAAGAATTTATTAATCTCCTATTATGCACTATGCTAAATGGTTTTATAAATATTATTTTATCTGATCTTTATAATGAGGTGGTATTATTATCCACATTTTACAGTTGAAGAAACTGAGGCAAAGATTAAGTGTCTGAGGCTGGATCTGAAAGATCTTCTTGACGCCAGTCCCAGTGCAACCTAGCTGCCTCTACAGCTAAAACAAAAAGGAAATAAAAGAAAACAAATATATTTTAAAATAGATCTTTGAGGTAATAGGGAGCCCCTGGAGTTCCTTGAGTAGTGTGTGTGGGGTGACATGGTCAGACCTGTGCTTTAGGCAGTTCATTTTGGCAGCTGAGTCAAAATTGAGTAGAATGGGAAGGGATTTGAAGTGAGGTAACCAAACAAAAAGCTATTGAAATAGTCCAGGTGTGAGGTGATGAGGGACTGTGTTGGGGTGGTGGCCTTGTCAGAGGAGAGAAGGGGCATAAACAAGTGATGTTGTGAAGGTGGAAAGACTTCAAAACATATTGGATATGGGGGGGTGGAGGTGAGAGAGAGAGAGAGAGAGAGAGAGAGAGAGAGAGAGAGAGAGAGAGAGAGAGAGAGAGAGAGAGAGAGAGAGGAGGTGAGATACTTAGATTTTGATCTTGTGTGATTGGGAGAATGGTGGAGCCCTTGATAGTAACAGGAACACTGGGGAAAAGGGAGGGTTTTGAGGGAAAGGTGATGAGCTTCATTTTGTACATTTTGACTCTGAGATATCTATGGGATGTTACATTTGAGATGTCCAAAAGGTAATTGGTAATACGGCACTAGAACTCAGGAAAGAGATTAGGGCTGGACATATACATACACACATGTGTATATATAGACATATACATCTATGTGTATATACATATATACTGAATAAAAATAATTTGCATATGATGAGCCCATATGATGAGATTACCCAGTGAGACAGAACATAGAGAAAAGAGAAGTGGGCCCATGACAAATCGTTGTGGGACAATTACAGTTAGCAGGCATGATGCAGATGAAGATCCATTAAAGGAGTCTGAGGAGTGGTCAGATCATTCACAAGTGAGCTAAGACAGCAGCATTATATAAACCTAGGTGAGAAGGAGACGGAGGGTAATTAACTGTGTTAGTAACCACAGAGGAAAGAAGGAAGCAAATATTTATTAAATGCTTGCTATGTGCCAAGCACTGTGCTAAGCTCTGGGGACGCAAATACAAGCAAAAATAAAGACAGTTCGTAACCTTGAAGAGATTACATCCTAGTGGGGGGAAACAACACGCTAAAAGGGGCTGAAAAGCAGGGCGCAAGAGGTCAGGGGGAGGAAGGTGCTCAGCCTGGTGGTCAGTGGTTTTGAAATCCAGAAAGTGAGGAACTGGGGTGGGAGGAGAATGAAGACAGGCCATCCTGGGCTCTTCCACAAAATCAAGGCTCCAGGAGGAACTCACCAATGGGAGAAGTATGGTCAGACCTTGTGAAAGAATATTGCAGCATGAACAGGCCACAGGTGTAAGAAGGCTGTTCAGGGCAAACAGATCTCCAGTCCTTGGGGAATGAGTTGACAGTAGAGAAAGCATCCAGAAAGTCAGGGACAGGGCTGGGAGGAGATTGCATAAAAATCAGGAAGGATGAGGATTGAAAAAAAGCCATTAGATTTGTCAAACAAGAGATTATGGGCAACTTTGGAGAGAACATTTTCAGATGAATGATGAACAAGGGGGTCAGCTTGCAGGAGGCCTAATGCAGATGAGAGAAGTGGAAGCTCCCACTGTGAACAGTTTTCCCAAAACACTTAGCAGAGAAACAGAAGAGAGTTATATGGGCATGATTCTGTGGCTCTCACTTCTTTTTTGCATATTTCCAATGTTAACTTTAAAAATTAATTTTAAATACAACATTGAAAGCGAATACTTTTATAACCCTTATTTGACTATCTGCCTCCAAACCTGAGGCAAGGTTTGACCACTAGAAAATAATTTCAGGTTATTCTCAGGCTATGTTTTTGTTGGTCTGGAGTAAATGATATACTGAACACTCATTTCACTAATGAATACCAGTATCAGCTCATCTTTGGAACTTGTTTTGAGACTTTCTGGTCTTTTAATGAGGATGAGAATGCTAGGTTTTCCATGAAGTCAGTTGTGATGGTCTAGGAAGCAAAGGATTAATTCAAGGAGCTCATAAAACTAACTCCTCCTCTAAGCAGATGCAATAATTAAGTGTTGGAGTTTTATTTGTTTATACTGTGGTTTTTAGTGGAATATGTAACTGAAATAAATTGAGCATGGCTTCTGGACAAAATAAATTGCCTCATATCTTATAAGAGTCACTTTGTATCTTGGCTCAATGGGCACAGAGTCATTGCTGGTGGGGAATTAAAAGGAAAATGAAGGGAGGCATTGAAGGGACTTGAAAATGTCAGCTAAATTCAGACAGTTTTTTGGTTTTTACATTTACTAGAGGTAAAGAGATTGTCAATACGGAAAAGCAAACATCAAAACATGTTATTTCTTTGGAAGAGTGGTTGACTCTTATTCAGACTGAGTTGAAAATTGGATTTTTTATTAAAACCCATTCTTTACTGATGACAGAAATGTTGCATTATATCTTAGCCGCTACAGTTGAGAGCAGGATTTCTTCAGAACAAAAATCAAGCATCCTTAGTCAGTCAACAAGCATTTATTAAGCTTTTATTATGTGTCAGGCACTGTGCTAAACACTGGGAATATAAATACAAGCAAAAAAAGAAATACAACCCCTTCCCTCAAGGAGCTTACTTTTCTAATGGGGAAGACAACTGATAAAAGGAGGTGGAAGAGAAGATATCCGGTGGAGCATGACAGAACAGCCTTGTTGGGACATGAAGAGATAGCTGGCCTGGATGATCTTCTTAAATGGAGGTTCTGGGAGGAACCGATCAGAGGGAAGGGGACTTCCAAGGTGTGAGTTCTACAATGATCTTCTGGGATGTAGATAGATTTCTGATCCATGAAAGAAAAGTTCAGAGGATACAGCCTTATGAGAATTAGCCAGTCACTTATTGTCCTTGCCGTTACCTGGGCCCCCATCACATAGTCTGGTTCCTTATGAAAAGCTATTATAGGTTAAAGACATATTTTAGATCAGCTTTTACTAAAAAAAAAAAAACACCCTATATTTCATCAGCTACTAACACTGTTTCTTTCACCAGGCCAACCAAAACACAAGATGTAAGTTTAAAATAAAAGGAATTTAATTAACATAGCAAAATAAGTTTCAGAGAAGATCCCTCCATATACACAGGGGTACACTGCCCTGTAGCTTGAGTCACCACTGTCTTACTTGCTGTTCTTTACACAGTTCAAGCATCACCTTTTGTATGAAGCCCTTTTTCTCCGCCCCCCCGCCCAGTTACCAGTGCCACCTCCTGCCAATTAACTTGTATTTATATGTTTGTTTAGTAGATACTTAAGTGATGTGGCTGATCCCTAGAGTCATGTCCAGCTCTGAATCTATGATCCTATGAAGTTAAAGTCCAAAGTATATTTTAGTTCTGTAATTCAAGGCTACACGTAAGTTCTAACCCTAACCTACCTTTCCACCTTTGTAGTACTGTTTTCCGAATGAACCCCCTGGTCTATTGAAAGTGATCTTACTTGATATTCCCTTGGAATACACTCTGTGGTCTGGTGCCTTTGTGTTTTAGCTAATGCCCAGTCCATAATGGCCCTCAGTCCTGAAATGCTGCCTCTCTCTTTTATGCTTATGAAAATGACCCCCATCTTTCAAAGCCTAGACCAAATGCCACTTTCTCCGTAAAACCTTCTCTGAATAGCATAGTTCAAAGTCATGTCGTGGAATTCAATTTAATAACAAATTAAATTAAAATTTTAAGTTATTTATTAAGCGTTACCATTTCCAAGGGTGGGGATAGAAAGACAAAAATGAAACAGTCTTTGCCCTCTAGTTTATATTCAGAATGTGTGTGGGAAAGATGCACCTGGAAAATAAAAGTATTTATATAACATTTTGATGTTCATACAGTTCTTTACAAATATTACCTCACTTGATCCTCACAACGGCTCTGGGAGTTAGGCCTTATTATTGTACCCATTTTACAGATGAGGGAATTGAGACAGAGGTTATATGACTTTCTTAGGGTCATACAGCTAGTAACTACCTGAGAAAGGAGGAGGAAGGTCTACCTAACTCCAAGTCTAGTGTTCCATCCATTCTTCTACCTAGGTATATCTATGTAAGCAAATACATGATAATTTGAGAAGGAAGAGAATGCTAACAATTAGGGGAATCAGGAAAGACTTCTAGGACAAACCAGGGACACAATCATGGGCATAATAAACTTTTTCATTTTTCCCCTTTGATGTAACAGACTTGGTTTGGGATAGTTAATGATTTGGATTTACACTCTCAATGGTTACAAAGCTAAATATTTTATAAATTAATCAAGATTAGGCAGTTCAGCAGGGTTTATTGCCTCTAGTAAAAGAGCTTGATAAATATTGATTTGGTTTGTGTGTGATGGAATTAAAAATAGAAGCTAGCACAGTCAATTTGAATTCTAGTTTGATGAAGGAAGTACGGTGTAGTGGAAAGAGCCTTGGACTTGGGCCTGTGATGGATCTGACACATTCTAGCTGTGTTACCTTGGGCAAGTCACATAATCTCTGAGCCTCATTTTCCAAATGTATAAAATGATAATAAAAATACTTTTACCTCCTGTTGTGATGGGCACCCTGGAGGATCAAATGTATTATATATACACATGAGATGTGCATGCATATGTATGTGCTAAATTTGGATTGCCTTGATTAGCCTAGAAATTTATTTTATAGATTTAAGATTCCCCCTACCCCAAACTACCCAACGTAAGAGGGAATCCACACCATTAAACCAAATCCTTACAGTTTCTTGTAATGATTAAACCCATCTGCTTAAAGTTTTGCTTCCAATTATAATGAGAAAATATCCAGTTGGATACATGAAACGTGTGTGTGTGTGTGTGTGTGTGTGTCTGTATAAAGTCACATCACAAATTAGAGGAGCATTTAAGAAATTACCTTTTAGATTATTGATAGGGAAAGAATTCATGACTAAATAAGTGATAGGGGGGTTCCACAAGATTAAATGGACAGTTTTGCTTATATAAGGCTTAAAAATTTTTGTATAAACACATATAATGTAGTAAGAATTAGAAGGGAAGCAGGTAACTGGGAACAAACCTTTGCAACAAGTTTCTCTGATCAAAGTCTCATTTCCAAGATACACAAGGGACTGAATCAAATTTCTGAGACTAAAAGCCATTCTCCAATAATTAATTGTCAAATGATATGAACAGGTAGTTTTCAAAGGAAGAATTCCAGACTATCAATAATGATATGGAGAATGCTCTGAATCCCCAATGTAGAAATGCAAAGTTAAGCAACTTTGAGCTTACACTTATCTGACAGGCAAAGACGACAAAAGAGAAAAATAACAAATGTTGGAGAGGCTGTAGAAAAACAGGTACATTAGTGCATCGTTCGTGGAGCTGTGAATTGGCCTGTCCATTTTGGAAAGCAATTTGGAACTAGGTGCAGAAAGTTACTAAACTGCATACCCTTTGACCCCGGTACCATCAGGAAGCCCATACTCAAAAGAAACTAAAGAAAGATGGAAAGTCTCTGTATGTATAAAAATATTTACAGCAGCTCTTGTTGTGGTGGTCAGATGGGAACAGGAGCTGCCCTTCTATTAGAGAATGGCTGAACAAATTATGGTATGTGGATGTAATGAAATATTATTGTGCCATAAGAAATGATGAAATAGTCCATTTCAAAGGAAACTGGGAAAAAACTGATACAAAGATAATGGAGCAGAACTTTCAGAACAATTTATACAATGGTAACATTATAAGAAAAAACAACTTGGAAAGACCTCAGAGCTGTGATCAGTGTAACGTTAAACCATAAGTGCATAAGAATGAAGAGGAAAGATGCCACTCACCTCCTGAATAATAGGTGATTATCTTAAAGTGCAGTAAGAGACACATTTTTGGACACTACTGACATGGGAATTTGTTTTGCCCCTGACTATATCTTTTATGGGTGTTGAGAGATTTAAAATTTTAAATGACATTTAAAATGGTCAGTGAGAGGGAGGAGAGTAGTGGGAGGAACAGATTAGTGAAAAAGCAAAACAACAAACCAAAACCTTGGCACTTGAAAAATAAACAACAGTTAAAAAACATTGTTGCCACAAATACTTGCATATCCAAACGAAGCAAGCTGATTCTGAACTCTACAATTACATATAAGTGCCTTGAATTATTAATATTGTAGTATCAGATAAAAAGAGCCATGTCTTGATTTCCAGGTGTAGTGATGTGAACTAGGCAAGGAAACTTTTAGGAATCCAGATTATCAAATTTCATGAAAAACCCAGCAAGTATGACTAGTACTTATCTTGTTATGAATTGTGTCCTTACCTTAAAGGTGCCCTATCGTCTCCTTTTTTTATCTTTCTGAGCCCAGTCTAGCTTAAGCCATGGACCCCAGAATCACGGAGCAGAGAATGAGAGCTGGACAATGACAGGATGAGGTTTGGCTTTTTGTTTTTCCAGAGCTTGGAGTCATACTTTGAGGTTTTGCCTTGTTAGAAGCTTTCACCCATTCCAGATTTTTTGGTGGTTTTTGTAATGGAAGCTGGCGTTTAATGTTTGAGCTGAGTCACTCAACTCCTGTCATTTGAGATCTTGAAAGGAAACAGGCTTGGCTTTAGCTTTGATGGAGCCATCCCAGTTTATAAACCTAAACAGAACAAAAACTGCTAATGGTACTTGGGTTACAGTTGTAAGCAGGGAAATGTTTATTTATTGTACGTTGGAAGATTTGCCAAAGTAAAGGAAGCGTGTGTGTGTGTGTGTGTGTGTGTGTGTGTATGTGTTTATTTGTGTGTGTATGTTTTCTCTTTTATGAAATGTGTCACAGTGTAGCAAATGCTACAATTTGCTTAATGACCTAAAACAGTATCTGAATCAAGGAGACAGCAGATACATGAATGTTTCCTCCAGAGAAAGAAGAATTGTGCTCTCTCCTAGGGGCTGTATTTCTTTCTTTTTTTTTTAAAGCTTCATGTGGAGAAATGAAAGAATAGAAATTAGACTGGGAGCAAAGGATACTATGGGCCAAAACAAAAGTGATGATATCAATGTAACTATTTTTGCTAGATAACAAAGTTCTTATTTTGTGTGAGTCACTTTAAAAATAAGCAAACAAACTTATCAGTTCCTTAATACAGAAGGAAAACTTTGAGCATCATGAACTTTTTATAAGGTCACTCGCAGACCTTGATTTTATTCTCTGGACCAAATAACCCAGCTAATTTTATTTGCCTGGCATTAATGCATTACAAAAAGCAGATGCTTAATGCAAGCTTGTTGAATGTTGAATGCTGCCAGACTGGTCTGTCATTTTCTGTCAACCAGAGAGGAGGAAATCATTGATTTGTTTTCACGATGGATTTGAACACAGTTTTTTTTTTAAATGGCTATGGTAGATTCAATTCAACAAAAATTAATTCATAGTGCTTACATGGAAGGTATTGTGTTGGGGGATTGCTTTTTGTTTTCATTTGATTCTGTGATTTCACTGGGGTAGCAAATGCCTGGTGGTCACCTGCCCTGAACCTTATGGTCTTAGAGAGTTGCCTAGAGTCCTGAGAAGTATAGAGGCAGCCAGTATGTATCTGAGTCAAAACCTGAACCCAGGTCTTCTTGACCCAGAGGTGACTCTTTATCCATTATGTCAGGCTGCCTCTGATGTTAACAAGCCATAAAATGAAAAAAACAGATATGATCCTTGCCCTCAAGGGCCTTATAATCTCTTATTAATTTTTTCAATTTATGAGAATTATTTTTGCATCAAGCAAAAACTAATTGTTTACTTTCCCATGTTTCAAAAATATGTCTTAGTCTATACCCTGAGTCCCTCACCTCTCTGTTAAGAATTGAGTAGAATGATTAATGATCAGAAGTACCTTACTTTCTACCTCTCTCATGACCCAAGGAGTTAGAGAGCCTTTAGAAGGAGCTGCCTTTAAGCCTTGCTTTTTGGGAGGCTCTGGAAATGGGCTAAAACAAAACAAACAAAAATATTTTGCTTGTGTTTTGCAGGGTGAAATTTGAGCTAAGGGACAGCTCAGTAGAGATCCCCAGGTCCTTGCGATAAAGAGCCAAGTTGTCTGAGGGTATCCAGACAACTTGAAGCAAAAGTTAAGTAACTCAGCCAAAGGATCCTCAGATTTGTATGCTTTCTTGCAGTGTGGAATTGCAACCAGTGTGCATTCCATATGTAAGCAGGATCACAATATTAGCATAACTTTACCTTGACAAATCGTTATTGAATGCCAATTGTAGAGACAGCAGGCAGGATTACAAAGATGAAGTATAGCTACTGATTAAAGGAACTTCATCTAATTGTGGACAGAGCATATAAACACCTAATGTTTTCAAGCTATGATGCAGGTGCTAACAGTGCCAATCAGCATCCTGGACATGTACAGGCAGTACTGTGTTTTGTATTTAACATTTTTATTTAAATCTTTACTTAGTAGTCACTGCACTTATTTTGTTACCAGCCTAATTTGCATGGCTGCAGTATAAATCCATCTCTGTCTCTAGCTGGGACTGAACCAAAAACATTCCAGATACATGAGCAGCTCTGCTGTTTTTGAGGGATCCATTCATTAATTCCATAAATATCTGAATGACTACTATAAGCACGGACTATTCTACTCTAGTAGGAAGACAAGACATGTATATAAATAATTACAAAACAAGCTAGAATGCATTAAGAAAGTGCTTTTGAGTTCAAAGGGGGAAGAGAGTACTTCTAACAGGAGCACTGTGGAAAGATATAGCTTTTGAGCTAGTCCTTGAAAAATGAGTAAGAATTATATAAGCTAAGATGGAGGGGAGTGGTAGAAGGCATATCAGATGGAGTCAACTACATAAATCAAATCCAAGGAAAAAAAGTATACAGGGCTTAGCTGGGCAAGTCATTCAGTTTGATGTGGAACATTCAGCCTACAAAGGAGATAAGGCTAGAAAAATAAAGTGAGGACCCATCCTTGAGGGAGCTCATTCATCTCTCAATAACCAGTCTGTCCCTTATAATTGATAAATGGAACAAAGCCATTTGACTAAAATTTAAGCCACTATTCTTTTATTCTGCTGTTATAATATATGCATATATTATATATTTGTTTACCATATGTATACATATTAAATATGTGTGCACTTTTATACATATATATGTATATATGTATATATTTGGAGAGAGACACAGAGAGATGCAGTATGGCATAACAGTTAAAGATCTGATCTCAAAGCCAGGAAGACCTGGGTTCAAATGTTGCCTCTGATAAATCCTGGCTTTGTGACCCCAGACAAGTCACAATCTGTCAGTGCTCTATGCAATTCTCTAAAATTCTTAAATTTCAGAGAAGGTGCTGACCTACATTGGTAGAAAGAGTTTCCTCTCCTGGCAGTTCCCTATACCAATGAAATCATGTTCCAGTTCCAGTCCCTATCCCTATCTCTATTGGATGTAGAGTTAGTGCTGAGTCCCACTTTCTGGATTTAACCACTCAGGCATAATTAGGTATTCTTAGTGACTAGGGAGAGAATTGGGTCATTTTATAGCCCTTTGTGGGTTCTCCAGCTCTCTTAATGCCCACCCTGGCCTAGAGCTTTGGCATGGGTATAGAAAAGAGAATGTATAACGTTACTTCCATGGATTTATGATCTCATCAATATGGGTACTCTCTCCCACAGTTCAGATCACAATGCACCCATGACTTCTCATTCTGTGCTACTTCTGTCCACATTTTCCCATGCATCTTCCACAAAGGGAGGTCCACCCAAAATTCTGGGAGCCATCATCTAGATCTCTTTATATTATGAGGTTACAAAAGCAGCATGTAGGCTTTCTATCTGCTGTCCTTCACTCTTGCTCTGTGATTCATCTTCTCCTTTTCTGGCCATGCATCTCTTCTATACTACTTTTCATGTGTAGTTTGCCCTTGGTTGCTTGATATAGTGTATTAATGCTCACCAACACGTCTTCCATTTTCTTTCGGGTGGCATGATTTTGATTCTTAGTAGACTGTGGTATTCCTTGATTCACAGCAACATAAAATCACTGGAAGAATATTATTGTTAGTAAACTGTGGTTGTGTTTCATGGAGAAGCTTGGGGTCATTGAAAACACTACACGAATTCTCAAATGCAATTTAGGCCACCTCTTGCTTCAGTTCTGAGTCAAGTTCAATGTCCTTTTGCAGTGTTTAAGTTCTATGTACTTTTAGATGAGTTTAGTGGACTGTTTGCCAACTGCCTATTTTTTCATCTCTTCAAAATCTTTATGAGAATGTTTACTTGTTGCAGGAATACTTGATGAAGGTATGAGAATGGAAGAGGCAGGCTTTTGCCAAATGACATCCTATAGCAGAAAATATCTGAAGTCACATAACTGATTGAAAGGTACAAAAGATTTCAAGATCCTATTGTGCTTATTGCTTGATTATAAAAAGGCATTTGATTCAATAGAACAAAGTGCTGCCTTAAATGCCTTACTACAACAAGGCATTTCCCATTTGTAGGTTAAAATCATACAAGATTTCTTGAATGACACAATAATTACAAATAGCAATAATAATAGCTAGCATTTATATAGTGTTTTAGGAGCTGCTTTATAAATATTTTTCTCTGCACAACAGCCCTTTGAGGTAGGTTTTACAGATAAAGTAAGTGAGGCAGGCAGAAATGAAGTGCTTTGCCAAGGTAACACAACTAATAAGTGTCTAAGGCTGGATTTGAACGCAGGTCTTCCTGACTCTAAGTCCAGTGCTCTGTGCAGTGTGCCATCTAGTTGTACCAATGGAGAAGATTTATCTAATGACCCTCTGATAATTAGTATCAAGTGAGGCATAAAACAAAAAGTAGGTTCACCAAAGATATTTGCTTGCCACTGTAATGGTGACTCTTTGGAGTCCAAATGAAAGAGATTCTCTATAGATAGGGGGTCCTCCAGATGCTCCTGTCTGCAGATGGCATTGTATTGATTGTATAGAATCCTGGAACACTACAGAGCCTCCTGAACAAGATATATAATCTTTCAAAAGAATTTAGCCTAACAGTCCACATAAATTAGGGTTTCCAACCTTTTTTAACCCCTATACCTTCATCGGCTTTCAATAAATCTTCCTGTGCCCCTATTCAATATGAAAGGAGCTTTAGTCTAGATTTTACTATGCATATAAAAATATGAAATGGAATAGATTAATTTTTCACAAAGAAAACTTTAATATAACATTTTTAGTTTCATAAAGTTTTTAAAATGTTCAGTAGAACACAGTCAAATAAATGAAGGTGGATCCTTCATTCTGTTTCTTGTCAACCAATGGTTTTATCCTTGGTTTTGATTTTTGGAAGAGATACCAGCATATCATGGTCAGCCTCATGGATTTTATTGAGAATCCTAATTCACAGAGATAAGTTGTCATAAACAAAGTCAAAGCCTTGTGAGCACATTTAAGAAGCATGACATATACTCTTCCAAGGATACATAAACATTTAGTAACTTCATTGATTAGAAGTCAGTCAGGAGCTTTTGGTTATTGCAGAAATTAGTTAGCTCTTTTTTCCTGAGGTTCTTGTCAATAATCTTTTCTAGCTCAGTATGAAAAAGATTTCTTATCCAAACCTCATTCATTTGGTTTTAGCCAGAAATTTAGCCAGAAATTGTTCTTCCCACTACTCAACATTTTCAAATTTACCAAAGTGATAATGCCCCCACCCTTTCCTGCTTAGCCTTTTCCTCCTCCTCATCTTCATCCTCATCCTCTTCTTCCTTCCCCTCCTCCTCCTCCTCTTCACACTCTCTTTCACTATTCTCTCTTCAGTGTGTATTTTTTTTTCAGTGCCACTATTACTTTGGGCATATTCCAGTAAGATAACACTATTATTTACCAAATATTTTCTGTGCCCCCTTGACAAATTTCTCATATTCTGCTACGGGTTTGCATATCCTAGATTAGGAACCTTTGAAATCGATGAAGAATGCAATGTTACAACTAGCAGAAATTAGTAGCATTTGCTGAGACACAACATTGGGTCTCTAGTGTGGAATACTATCCAAAATATAAGACAAAAAGGAAGTTACAGAGTATAATTGGTTCCTTTTTCAGATAGTACCTCAGATTTATTTTCCCCAGTTTTAAATCCAATTCCTGAGCCTTCCCTATATACATCAGTAGTTTGACGATCTATGACTTCATTTCAATTGGTCCCTCCTTCCACCAGTGAAGCTCACAAACTCTATAGTCCTCAGGAGAAGGTATTCATGAATTGATGTTGGTGAAAATACTTATCATCTACTTGACAATTTTCTGGAGAAGAACCTCTCCAAATTTAGCTAGGTTGGTTTTAGGATGAATGACACATAGACTGTCTCCAGGCTTAAAGCTTGTTTAGCTTGTTAGAACCTGTCAGATGATCTGAATGGTAAACCCTTGGAAGATCCCCAGAGTCACCTCTACTCCATGAGAAATCATCAGGGTAGGCTTTTATTGGAAAGAGACTTTCCCTAAAAGGTTTTGTTTTTATTCTCCCCTGAACCCTTCTAGTGAGTCAATCAGTTAATAAACATTTATTAAGCACCTCCTATGTGCCACGCATTGTGCTAAGTATTGGGGATACAAAGAAGGGCAAAAGGAAGTTCCTGCTCTAGAAGTTAACAATCTGATGGGAAAAATAACATGTAAACCACTATGTACAGATTACATACACATATGGTGTATAAATACACATAGATACATACATTTATATATATGTGTGTATGTATGTGTGTATGTATGTGTGTGTGTGTGTGTGTGTGTGTGTATGTCTGTGTGTATTGGAGATAATTAACAGACAGAAGGCACTAGAATGAGAGGAGGTTGGGAAAAGCTTCTCATAGAAGGTAAGATTTTGCTGAGGCTTGAAGGAAGCCAGAGAAACTAGGAGGTGGAGATAAGGAGGGAGAGAGTTGCAGGCATGGAAAACAGCCAGTGAAAATGCCCTAATCTGCAAATGGAGTGTCTTGTATGAAGAACAGAAAGATTTTTTATCTCTCTGAAATAGTGGAGTTCAAAGAGTACTCATCCTTCTTGAGTTGACAGACTGATAATGGACAAGAATAATCAGACATGAAGTTGGTGCCTTTGGTATTGTTCTGCATCATTTTCATTTGCCTCAGAGATCTCAAAGCTCACCACTTCCTTGACTATTTAACTTCATCTAATTTAGGAATTTCTCTTTGAGGAGAAATCCTCATTATTTGTTGTTACTGATGTCATTGTATAGTTGTGTCTGACTCTTCATGACCCCATTCGGGATTTTCTGGAGTGGTTTTGCCATTACCTTCTCTAGCTCATTTTACAGATAAGGAACTGAGGCAAATAGGGTTAAGTACCTCTCTGTGTCTCTGTTTCCTCATCATTAAAATGAAGAAGTTGGCCTCTAAGATCTCTTTCAGCTCTAGCTCTATGATCCTGTGATCTTAATAAAAGTGAAACCTGTCTATGCAATTATATTTCTGGGAAGTACTGAGTGCATTGGGTTCTTTAATCAGTATGCTTGGTAGCCAGACCTGATGGAAGCCTATACCAGTAATTGCCAGTCTCAAAAATATTAATGTTACCAGAATTGTCCTGGCAGTTCGAGTGATCTGTTAAGAACATTTGTCTTGGGGAACAAGAAGGTAAGTCAAACAGAGAAGGCTGTGTGGTATATACCTTTAGCTGGTCTCTCTGAATATATCTATATATAGATATAAGGTTATTGTACATATAACCTTACTTGAACACTGTTTTTAATCATGTTATCCCCCAACCCAGAAATGTTCAGTGACCCTCTGTTCCCTGCTATGTCATGTCAAAACTTTATTGTCTGGTTTTCAAGTTTGCCTTAAGCTGACGACATGCTATGGATCCCACTGTTTCTCTCATCTTTCCACCTTATTACTTCCCCTTCTTCCTCCTCCCCCAACCCCTACCATAGATCCTTTGCACTATTATCCAGATGATATCCAGGCTGGATTGTACAAGTCATTCTCATTTCTGCTTCCATATCACCGTTTGTATCGTCAACTAGTATGGAATATCTTCTTCTCTGTCACCCAAGCAAAACCTCCGCAGGCCCAATTCAAACGCTGTCTGCTCATTTTGAATACTTTAGTCCTCTTGGATGCCTTACTTTTGAATCTCATCACATTTATTATGTAGACCAGCCAAGTGAGCATTTCATATATATTATTTTGCATTTTTACTCCTGTTTCATATGGCAAATCGAGTTTCAGATTTGCTCCAGGTCTTAGATTCTGTGCCTAGCAATATGAAAACTGACTAGTTGATTATATGCCTTGCTATGCTGTTTCTTAGGAAAATGAATAAATATCTCATCATCTTTGAATAATTCTACAATCTTTGCCAAATAGTTGTTGTGGAGTTTCCCCCAATTACAGCACACCATGATACATGGCTTTCTCAGGCTTTGTGATTGTAATTGGGGCTTATCGGAAAAGTCAGTTATATTGATGATAGATGATAGACCCTACCAACTGGGGTAGCAAGTAGTACAAACACTGGGTTTGTAATTGGGTTTTAATTCCAATGTTGCCCCTAATTAGCTGTGTGATCATGACTAAGTCATAATCCCTCTGGACCTTAGGCTCTTTAACTATATCTTAGGACTAGAATTTTAGATCCATAAGGGACTTCAGAGGTCATCTAGCATTACCCTCTCAGTTTACAGTTTTCAGGCCTAGAAAAAGTTAATGACTGCTCCAAGATCACACAGATAACAAGTGGCAGACCTGAAAATTGAATTCAGGTCCTAAGACTTCAAATTCATTGCTTTTTCCACTGTACCAAGATGATGCTAAGGGATGAGATGATCTCTCTTTCCTTCTGATCAAAAGTTGTATGGCATCTGTGTGGATAAAGAAAGAATGATGTTAATTTGGTGAATTGCCATCCATAATGTTTTTTGTTTTGTTTCTCCCCTCCTTCCCTCCCTTGGAGAGACTCCTGTTTTTAGTGTCCTACAGCTATGTCATCATTTCACAAGATTTAGAACTTTACATTTTTATCTCTTTTCCTCACCTACTCATTAGCTATTTGACTCTTTTTAAAACAGATTTCCTGGCCTAAGAAATATAAATTGATTAATTTGGGCTTGTGTTTATTGAGAATTTTCTAGGGAAAGACGAACTATCTCCAAGTGAACCGTGAAAGTGAATAGGTAGAACTTGGCCTTTCTAAAAGAGCCATTTCATAAGAATGATTGTAGTTCTAGAGGAGGAACCCCAGAGACCTTTTACTATAGTAAATGTTACAATTTCATCATTTTACAGATGAGGAAACTGAGCCTAGGGAGGGTAAGTGACTTGTCCAAGGTCATTTGAGTAATGAGTGGCAGAAGCAGGATATTAATTGTAGGCGTTTAGTTTTAAGCTCCTTGAGGGTAAGGACTGTTCTTTATTTATAGCCCCCTCAATGACTAGTACAGTAAATACACGTAGTAATTTCTCAGTCAATATTTGTTAAATAAATACAAAAATGTTAAAGGAAAAATGAGAGTTGTTACGGAGGCTATCACCTTTAAAATGCCAACAGCTTCTTGGAGGGATGGCAATTTCCATGTCAGATAATTGGAATGATGTGTTTGGCCCTGTTAACTTTCCTTAGCTTGACTTTTATTGTGTTTTCAAGCATGAAGTGAGCTCAGTTTCTGTAGCTATTTCTCCCAAGTCTAATAAGAAATTGTCTTGGGAGAATGGGAAGTAGTCCACCATCTGGTCATAATTGAGCACCATTTTTGCCTCTTCTCCCATTGCTACATTCAGGGATAATATTATTCTGATGTGCATGGCTTTAGAATAACCTATATTTCAGCAGCCAGGACATAGACTACATTTATAGAGGTTTAGGCACTTTTTCTCTGTTCTGTTACTTTAGATGAGAGAGTCAGGATGGTAAAAAGAGTAAAGTGTTAGGCTTGGAGTCAGGAAGACCTGGGTTCAAATTTCACCTCACGTTGTTTCTAGCTATGAAATCTTGGGCAAGTACCTTAACCTCTATGTTCATCATACAGTTTCCCTAAGATGCATCTATTAAGTCAGTAGATGGGTTGCCTTCTATATTGGTGGAGGCCATACTTATACTAGGGGTTCTCTCCATGAGAAAATTACAGCTTTTTTGAATACTTATGGGCTACAATGAATAGTCAACCTTACGTTTGGGCTGATCTTTTAACAATGTATTTAGGAAAATGTAGAAATGTGTGATCTAGTAGTCTGTGTGAGGTAAATTCAGTAGCATGTAAGCTTTAATTCTACTTTTTTTCCTTCAACTTCATTTCTGCCTTAGAATAAGAATCTATTCTCATTTGTCATGTGAAGAAAAGGGTTGAATCACTCGATATTTGGCTTCATCTGGTATATTGGTGCACTGGCCTCTTTTTAAATAAAACAATAGGAATCGTTAAATGTTATGTGACCTCCATATTCATCCCTTTTGGGATGAGTAATTAGGGCTTAGTTTGTGTCCTGGATGCTTTTGGTGTCTAGAAATAACCCTGGATACTTCCCCAGTGGAGTTGGTGAGAAATTCAATCTTGTTTCTTTCCAGAGCAGTTTTGAAGTTTTAGAAGACAATATAGCCAGTCAGAAATACTGGACCCAGGATTCACTTCTGAATTAAAGTGGTTCAATACTTAAGCTATGATCTGAAAAATTAATTAAAATATTGATGCTATTTCTACCATCCCTTCTCTTTGTTTATGTCACATATCATACTAGATTACATGCAGCATACAAATAGTCTTACTGTTTCTTGAATTTCTTTTCTCTACTTGGTGGCTTAAATAATGGAATAATTGGTAGAGTTGTATGTTTTCAAATGCTTAATGTCCCACAGTTGTTCATAATAAGATTTTTTTCTCCCACGAAATGTTACATTTTTCTATTTCTGTGGTCTTTGGGGTGTTTATGTAGTAGCATTGGGTTAATTTAAATTGTTTCAATTGAACTAAATTGGAGACATATTTTGCCAAAAGAGAGAAAATGACTGTGTGTTGAAATATACACATACAGAGAAGATATTCAAATGGAAATGTCCAAGAAAAATAAACTTTAAAATATTTCTGAACCCATGATGCCAAAAAGAAAAATTCTGATGACCAAGATTGAAGTAATTTTTAGAATATTTACTTTTTATCCTCCTATATTTTGCTTAGCTGAGGTAGCTCACTAGATTGGTTGGTTGAATAAACACATGAAGAAAAAAGTATTTATTAAGTGCTTACTGTGTGCCAAGCACTGTGCTAAGCCCTATACAAATAGAAATAAAGCTTTCATTTAAGGTTGTTACAAAGCTCCAAATAATCTTAAATTCTGATAGTACTTTTACCTTTTTAGTAGTAAAAATGTGAGGAGAGGGAGGGGTACTATAGAGGGCAGTGCTCACTTCTCAAAAAGCTGCACTAGTAATTTGAGTCTGTTGCCACCAGGGGGGGCATCATGCCATGGTTATGTGGTCCAGTGTGTTCTGCCTGACTCAAGCTCGCCGTTAAATTTAACACTGCCTTTTCCCCTACCTTCTTTACCTAAAAATTGATATCTTTAACAAAACAGTTAAACAAATAGTAGCTACCAAAGCAATAAATACTTTTCAAATAGCCTTTAAAGTCAAGAAAATCCAAGATAATCTTGTCACTTAAAAAACAATTTTTCATTCCACCTTGTAATTTAACTTTCATTATATACTGGGACCATGATTAGAAAGGTAGCCATTTTAAGTCAAGGCTTGTGTTTTGCTCTTGAGATTTTAGCCTCACTTAGCATTGAAGCCCCCTTCAGGGAGTTTATCATCAGCCAGTTCAATGCTATCATTACACAAATGAAAAAAACTGAGACCCACAGAACTCAAGTCACTTACGGTGGCTTTTTATACTCCTTTTTTGCCTTCTCTATTCCCATCTGCATTTTTCTATCTTCTTTATTGTGGTAGCATGCCATGAGTGATTTGGTACAACTCATGCAACATAGATATGTGTGACTCCACTAGTACACTATAGAAATTTGAAACTAGTTCTGAGAGATTCTTCTATTTTTAGATAGATTCATCTAAAGTATTTATTAATATGCACGTAGTACAAATTAATAGTGTAGAATTAGCATGTGAATGCAGGATAGAGGCTTGAGCCTGGAATCGGGAATATCTAGGTCCAAAGCCTACCACAGACACTTACTAGTTGGCAAGTCACTTGAGCCTTAATTTTTATGAGAAGTTGGAGTTAATGACCTCTAATGTCCTGTGCAATTCTAAGTCTGTGCTTCCTGTGTTCTTACACATAGAAATAATCACTGATTATATTCTATTTCTCATTGATTGGTCCACTTGTATGTCACCTCAAACTCTATTTGTCCCAAACTAAAGCCTTTAGTTTCTTAGGCAGGTAGGTAGTACAGTAGTTAAAGTCGGACTTGGAATGAGAAAGACCGTAGTTCAAATCCTAGCAGCTTGCCATGTGACCCTAAACAAGTTACTTGACCTCTCTTAGTCCCCATTTTCTGATCCATAAAAACCTTACTCTCAAATGCTGTTTGCTGCTTCTGAACCTTGATCATGCTGTTTGTCTGACCTGCAGTGACTGGACGTCTATCTGAAATAGCTCAAAGTCTACTTCCTTTACCTACTCTTACCCACATTGATCTCTTCTTTCTGTGAACTCCCATCTCATTTAAAGTTTCTACCAAATAGTACTTTTATTGACCATCATTCCTAAAACTTCCCATTCAAGAGGATATGAAGGTCAACTGAAACTCCATATAGTGGTGGTTTATTAGGGACAAAAGTGCAAAGGGCTGAATGACCATTTGTCAGTGAGGTTATTATAGAGGGGCTTTCTGTTCAGGTGTCAGTTGTACAAGATGATCTTTGAGTTCATTCTAACTGAAAGATTGTGAATTTGTATATAAAACCATATGCTACACACTATGGGTCTGGTCCCTGCCCTCTAGAGGTTTACCATCACTAGATGTAAAAGATGGTGAGTGCATATAACTACCATAGAAGGCTAAGTGAAGGTGATAGGAATAATATAAAACAGAATGTCATAGGAATTCAGAATAGGAAGTGCTCTCTTCTGAGATCATCTTTCATCTCTTCTGTGTATATCTTGTAGGTGCCTAGTTATTTTCATGTTGTCTCCTCCATTAAAATGTGAGCTTCTGGAATACAAGGTCTGTTTTTGCCTTACTTGGTACCCCCAGTACTTGTCACTAAATACTCACAGACTGATTGACTAGGGTGATGAGGAAAGTCTTTGCAAACTTGATCAAGCCCCGAAGAACAGGTAAAATTTCTACAAGTGGAAGTGGTTGGGAAAACATTTAAAGAAGATTAAGGTGGAGTCAGGAATGTATTGATAAATGTTCAACAATGGGCTCCTCCCAAAATGTGTGACACTTTGAAATTTAATGTTTTCTCCATTCTCCATCCAAATTTTCTCCATCACTTTCTTAAGTCTAGACAATCAACAAAGCAAATCAAGCCCTGATTTGTAACTTTTGATGATTTCAGAGGTATAAGTATTCACACTGAAAATTTCATATACAAACTGTCATGAGCTGGTGTGAGCTGGCTTCAGCACATCTGTGGTCAGGGTAATGGCATGTGCATAGGTAAGGAGGTATAATATATGTCTGAGAAACCACTGAGTAGGTTCCTTTTCTGAGTGTAGGATAAAAGGGAGCACCAGGAGAAACCTAGGATTATAGATTGGAGCTTAATTATGGGGCATTCTGGAATGTTAGGCTAGGAATGGAATGTGCTGATGGTTTTTGAAGAGGTGAGTGACATTCAAAATAGTACTCTAGAAAGATTAATCTGGTAGTAGCATACAGTATGGATTTTAGGGGAGGAGTAAGACCAGTTAGGAACTATGGTAATAGTACAGGGATGAGATAATGTTATCTTGTACTTCAGTGTGAATTGAAAGGAGGTGGTAAATTCTTCGGGAGGCACTTAAAGTACATTTTCCTAAATGCTGTTGTTGTACTTCACCTAGTCCAAGTGGAAATCTGGGTTGTAAGGTATGAATTGTTTTTCTGTTTTTCCAGAAAATCATAAATCCTTAGTGCTTTTGTTTATGAAAAGATATATTCATAAACTACTGAGCTATTAATATTTATACTCTTTCCTGAATATGATTACCAGTATCTTACATCTTGAAGAGTCTACAACAGTATGTGAATTCCTTTCAGTGGTGTCCTTGTTATGGTTCAGAGGTACTTCCAAAATCAGCTAGACTTTAGGAGCATCCATGTTCCACATAACTGTTCATTCCTGGTACTTTAATTAACTCCCCCGCCCCCATACAACCACCAAACAATAATACAACATGTCTGTATTCTCACTTCTACATTGAAACTTGTAAGGGCATGTTGAAAATCAGCTGCTCATAATAGTTATCATAAAATAATGTAAAGTTTTAAAGGCTCTGTCTTCCTCTCTCCAATTCTGCCCTGTGGTTGGATCAAAGGACGTTGAATTGAAGAAGTCTTGCATGTCAGCAAGGGGAAAACCTTTGTTTTGGGGTGTGTGTGTGTGTGTGTGTGTGTGTGTGTGTGTGTAGAGGAAGCAAGAGCTTCATATTTGTTACTCAAAAAAAAATTGAGTAAAAAATGATGGCTCTTTAGGTTTGTTCCCCAAAGAGATAAAAGATACAGGAAAAAGACTTCATTATAAATATGGATATATACACATGTATGTGTGTGTGTGTGTGTGTGTGTGTGTGTGTGTGTGTGTGTGTGTGTGTATGCTCTTTTTGGAGTGTCAAAGAAACTGATGGGGTTCAAATAAATTGAGGAATGGCTGAACAAATTATGATATATGAATGTAATGTAATAGTATTGTGCTATAAAAAACAAAGTAAGAAACAGTTTCAGAGAAACTTGCAGAGCCTTATATGAGCTGATGCAGGCAGGGTGAGGTGAGCAGAACCAGGAAAACTATTTATACTAATAACATCAGTATTTTAAAAATGAACTTTGCTGAAAGACTTAAAAACTCTGATCAATGAAATAATCAACCTTGATTCCAGAGTACTGTTGAAGAAGGACACTGCCTACCTTATGACAGAGAGATGGACTAATATGCAGAATGAGAAAAGCATTTTTGGACATGGATGACATGGATAATGAGATGCATATTTCTTCTATTCTTCATCCATTTTTCCCTTCCTTCCCTTCCCTTCCCTTCCCTTCCCTTCCCTTCCCTTCCCTTCCCTTCCCTTCCCTTCCCTTCCCTTCCCTTCCCTTCCCTTCCCTTCCCTTCCCTTCCCTTCCCTTCCCTTCCCTTCCCTTCCCTTCCCTTCCCTTCCCTTCTTCCTCCCTCCCTTTCTTCTTCCCTTTTTCCCTCCCTCCCTTCTTTGCTTCTTCCTTCCCTACCTTCCTTTTCCCCTTCCTTCCTTCTTCTTTTCCTCTATTTCTTCCTCTCTCCATCCTTCTTTCTCTCTCTGTCTCTCTCCTCTCTCTCTCCTTTTCCCTCTTTGTCTCCCTCTCCCTTTCCTTCCTTGTCTCTCTCTCTCTACTCTTCCCTTCCACCGTCCTGCCCAGCTTCACTCCCCATCCCTCCTTTCCTTCCTGGGATGGAAGGTAGATTGGAGAAAAAAAGGTTAATAATTTAAAATTTTTAATAGAGCTTTCAAAATTAACCATCAGTATCCATTTTCATTCCCACCTTACACTTCCTGACTATGTGCCTCTGGCCTAGTATAAATTCTTAATGCTCTGGGTCGGTGATGTTAAACTCAAATAGTGGGTAACTAAACCATTCATAAAGATCTCTGTAGGCTGCATATTGACTTAGTTTTAAAATGAAATATTATCTATGTTTTAAAATTTATTTTAAAAATATTTCCCAAATACATTTTAATCTGGATTGGCCTGCACTCTGAAGTACCATGGGCTGTACACACTTGTCTGGTGATTTGCTCAGACTAAAGTTGCAGAAGAAATTGTTGACCTGCATCAGTAGCCGAGATTTCCTCACCTGAAAGTTCTCTATATCAGTGAAAGTACAGATAAAATGCTCGGCCTTTTGCCCTATCTCGCTTTTAATAGAAGCAGCAGGAAAGTCTCTGACTGTGCAGCCCTTGACAAGTCAAAACTTCTCAATGACCCAGGCAATACCCAGATTACAAACTGCTGAAGTTTCAGGATTTGCACTGGGGGAGTGAGCTTCCCTATACAGAGTTCCCCAGTTTCCCTGTGAAGCTTCTTACACTGATGATGTCATAGGTTTGGTATCCCCCCTCCCTCTCCCCAATCCCTCCAAAAGGTTAAAAACTAAAAGCTTGTTTCCTATTCTTAGATGGAACAGTACTTTTTTTTTTTGTAAAAGTGTGTCTTTCAAAAAAAAATCTCCTATTCAAAAACTTATTGAATATATGTCAACTGCCTAGCTTGTCTTTTTCCTAGGCTTGCATGACATTTAAAGATAGTACTTGTAGTTAAGTAATATACTCTTAATTTAATAACGTTTTAATGGCATAGATCAATGTTTAAAAGAAAATAGATACTTGTGTCAATGAATATGGTTCTGTTGACGGAACGGCCTTAATTAGTACAAAACAATAGAAATGAAGAATGAAATAAAGAGGAAGGGTGAAATAATTTAAAGAGTCAATCTATTTTTATTATATGTTACTGGAAGCTGAAAGCCAGCACAGCTAAATGGTTTCAAGAACTTTGGGAGCTTGGGGCTGGAGACCCACAGGAATATATTACTCTTCTAAGGGGCTGGAATCAAAGGAAGCATTTCTAGTTCTATCCTAAAAGTCCGAAATACAAAGAACTGAGTTGGAATGCCTTTTTTTTTTAAACTGTGTGACCGTGAACAAATCTCTGGAGCTCAGTTTTTTTGTTTGTAAAATGAGGCGTGTTGGAGTAGGTGATGTCTAAGATTTCTTCTAGCTGAGTCTTGTGATCCTATTCTCTTCCTTTATTCTATCTATACAGGCTCTCTTGACACTTTGTATCTGATAGGTTCCATACGCAGAAATTAGCTTATTTGCAAATAACCAAATGGATTTACTTACCTAAGTAAAGAAAATAATGTTAGAGAAATTAAAAACCAGTTAAATTAATTTAGTAAAACTTACTGGTTTGGATAAAGGAGAAGGAAGGGGACAAGAGTAATAAATCTTTTTTGTAACTTGGTGAGAATATTTTATCAATTATTGCTCATAAGCCAATTTTAAATGAGGTAAATTTAAAAATTAATCTTGACATTGTATTTGAAATAACTTAAAAAAAGTTTTATGGATATGGATAGATATTTCCCAGTGTTCTCCCCTTGACCACAGAAATTTTTCTTGTAACAAAGAAACATTAAAGTAAAAAACACTAACCCAATCACTACCAGCGTGTACAACATTTAGCAACTATAGTCTAGTCTTCCTTTCCTCTTTACCAGCCAAAAAGAGTGCTTTTAATCATCTTTTCTCTGGAATCAGTGATGATAATTTCATTTAATCTGAAGAACTCAGTTTTCAAAATAATTAACAACGATAAAAAATGATTAACAATCCTGCATTTGGATTTTGCTTGCGTTTTTGCAGGTCTGAATTGCCTTTTGGTTTTTATGTATTTCTTTTTAATGTGGTTTGGCCTTGTCACATAATATGATACTTGATATGAGGATGGTACTTCCCCAAAGGGTAATCAAGCATTTTCCTGCCGGCTTACATTTCTTATTTTTTTTTTTATTATGAAGAAGGGTAGAGGGGTCATTTATTCCCTGTCCACCTTGGAAACCAAACCCAGTGAACTAAAGTCAATTTTTCTGGCTTATTTCATAGAAATAATTTTTTCTGTATTTATACTTACCTTGAGCATAAATATAGCACTATCTATGAATAGGAAGATACAAATAGGATTAGGATTATCTATACTAAAATGAATGTTTCTGTAAACTCATTCTTTTAGCAGTAAATATATATTTGGGGTGTTTTCTAGCAAGTACTACTCTGTGTTAGATTTTGCCCATTGAGAATCAATTGGAGTACATAAAACAAAAGTTGATGAAAGTACTTTACAAGTTATGGTAAAGGCAACAATTTTGGTTTGGCAAATATGAATTTGACTATGCAGTTTCTCTTACCATCAACATGTTTTAATAAGTTTTTCTGAAGGACAAAGTTACTTCTATGAAAATGTTTTATGGTGGCAAATGTGCTAATGGTCTCCATAGAACACCTCATAAGTAGAACCTATCATAAAAGGATATAATCTAGTTCATATTATGATCTAGTTTTGCCTGTCTTGCATATTATCTGATTTATCAGCATCACTTCTGTGCTTCATGATTGTCAGTTCCTTGCTTTTTTATTTATTGTCTAAAATTTTCGAATTTGGGTCAGCTTACCTTACTCAATTCTTCTAAAAAATGAATTTTGTTCTTTCCTTTGTGAATATTATTTGGTCAATCTACTTTTGTTATATACTACAGGAAGCTGAAAGCCATCATAGCTAAATGGTTTCAAGAACTTTAGGGGCTTTGGAGCTGGAGACCCACCTGAATATATTACTCTTCTAAGAGGCTGCAATCACAGAAAGCATTTCTTGTTGTATCCTAATTTCTGTCATTTAGTAGTGGTCTTAGGGATCACTCTACTATAAAAACAAAATGTTTTCTCTATTTGCCATTCAGGCAAAATGATATGAAATGCAATGAGATGACATCCATTTTGTGACTTTAGAGCAAGGCACTAAAATAATATATTTGTAATCTGATAGTTTTCTCTCTCTTTTAGGCTTTAGCTTTGAACTTGTATACTATGGTGCTTTGTAGTTGGTTAGTAATTAAAACCTTTGGAAGTAAAGTAGTAAATTTTGTTGTTTCCAAGGAACGTGTCTGATAGGTGAAAAAAGCCATTTATTGCAGACCTAATTCTAATTTTCTTCTTCTATTAATGGCTACTTTTGGCAAAAAAAAAATTAATTAACTAAGCAAATGGCAAATAGAGGAAACATTAGAAGAATAATATATCAACTTAGATGACATATGTAAATTATTTTGCAAAAGCATTTTAAAGAACTATGTAAATATTAGCTATTATTATAAGTTGTAGACTACAGGTATTCTATAGGGGATATTAGCATCATCTGTTACCACAAAATAAATATTTATGTTTCTGTGAAAAAAAAAGAAAAAAGTAGGTAATGTGATATAGTGGAAAGAGTGCTGCTGGTCTCAGAGGCAAGAGGACTTGAGTTCAGAGAAAATCTGTTACATAATATGGTGTGTGACTTTAAACAAGGTGCTTCATGTTTCTCCTGTAAAATGAAGGAATTTGAGCTAGATGATCTTCAAGTTCTCTTTACTCTTGATCGGGTAATCTTATAATCTTCTGTGTATCACAATATTGAATAACATGCTCCCATCATCTATGCTCCATTGTAGCTCCCAGATTTCCTTCCAGCCTCTTTCAAGTTATATGTGAAGCCAGCTGATTGGCTAGACTGCTCAACTAGAAGTCAACAGCTTTGCCACTAACTAGCTGTGGATATTTGGCATGTCACTGGGCATTGTCCTCTCTAGTCTCCAGCGTCCCATCTGCAAAATGAAAGGGTCAGATTAGAAGATCTCTAAGTATCCTACTAGCTTGAATGAATGAATGAATGAAAAAAGAAAGAAAAAATTATCAAGTGACTACCATGTGCAAAAGACTAAGTGCTGGGGATACTAATAGAAAACAGAGTCCTTTCTCTGGAGGAGCTCACATTCTGATGAGGGAGACAACTCTCATGGAAGGTTTCAGCTGCAAATCAGATGGTTCCACTTGGGGTTCAATGGAAAAGCAGATGGTAGGTCATTTCCATTGATAAAATACCATCATTTTTTTTTAATGATGAACCATTTGACAGTGCTAAGGATTTTAGTGGAAAAAGCTTTCTTTTCTGGGTCTTCAGTAGCTGTTGTTGGAGCCACCACAGAAGCATTTGCCCACAGGGGTTAATTCCCAGGAAAATGTGTGAATAATATGCTAGTAGACTATTAGCTGGAGCTATGCTAGGCACAGTGTTAAACTTCACAGAATAGTTACATTTCTGTTTTGGGCTGTTTTACATTAGCTCTAAATTACAGGCTTTAGAATGGTTTGAATGTTTGCAATTTTAGTCAAATGCACAATTGGTTTCATTTTGTTATCTTGTGTTTCTTTTCTTTGAAGTATATCTCAGATTGCTAAGAACTACTCAGCCTTTTTATTATAATAACAAAATGAATTTTTACAGGAACAAATATGCTAATAGCTTCTCCAGAGACTTTTAAGCTATGGTTTCAGATTTTACACTCACTTCTGTGAACAGGTTACCTTAAGCCATTTTTAGTGAGGTTTTAATGGAGTCTGTGTTAACCTTGTGTCTAGTGCAATTTTAATTAATATTCAACATTAACTTCAACAATTTTAATTGAGTTTTTGCTATGTGCCTACCTACCTGTGACCAAGTGATTGTATGATGGGGCCACAGTGGGAGGGAGGAAAGAAGCTACAAAGATTTAATTTAGTACAATTCAATTCAGTTCTTTAGCAGTCTGAAGATCTTATCGCTTTGGATGACTTAGAACTAAGTGGTGGAAGTAAGGTGGATCAATGAGAGGGACTGCTCTAAGAGTCAGTACCCACGGGATCAAAAAGGCAAGTGATAATAGGAAGTGTCCGGGGAAGAATATTAAATTTTTGCCAAGAAAATACAGTAACATGAGGCTCTGTACTTGTGATATACCTCAATCCCTTCATTTCTCCCATGTTATAGAATAAAGGCAGTGTGGCATAATGGATAAAGTGCTGGACTTGGAGTTAGGAAAACTCTTACCTGGATCCTATCTCCTATCAGAATCATGAGTATTTCTTGCACTTGGGTCAAAAATGATTGTGGGAGAGGAGTAGTGCTGAGTCTTCTCTCACAGGAGTTGGTTTGTGTGGGAGGAAGCAGTCTTGGGAAAGGGGCACCATGGTAGTTACACTGAGGGAGTGCCATAGTCTGGCAAAATAAGAAATCAGAAATAGCCATAGGGAAGAAGAGCCATACTTTCCTTGTTGGGGCCCAGGGACAAAACCCCAGTTGCCCCATGCTAGTTACAGTACCCTTAGACATTTACTAGTTCATGTGACCATTTAACTTTTATGAGCCTCAGTTTCCTTTTCTGTAAATTGGGAATGGTGATACCTGTAGTACTTAGCTCACAGCATTTTTTCTGAGACTTAAATGAGATCATCAGTATGTATGGCACTTTGCAAATCTTTAAGTGTATCAATGTCAGCTTTTATTATCATTATTTAGTTATACACTTGCTAGACTGTAGTAGGAATAGACCATGACAGTGAAGGGAGGGAAAGTGGGGCAGATAGCAGGAGATAAGCACACTGGTCTTAAATGGAGAAATATACCTGCCTCTAACCTTTTGAAGTTACCAGCAAAATCACAACCTAACATTTATCTTGTCAGGAGTGGGATCGGGCAGGAAGAAGGGAGAAGGGAGAAAGGGGCGAAGTGCAGCCCTAATGTAGGGAAAAGCCAAGTCTGGTAGTTATTTGCTGCATGACCCTGGGAAAATCACTCTACTCTCTGGTTTTTACCATTCGTAAAGTGAAGAGGTTGGAAGAGGTGAAGTCTTAGGTCCTTTCCAACTCTAAGATCTAATGGCTGCATCATCTCCTGTGCTTCATTGAACTTATGCAGTAGCAACTGCGAGCTAGAGATGCTATTTTCAGACCACACGCGTTCATAACACAGCATTGGGCTTTATTTTGTCAGCAGATTACTCCAGGGTCACAGTTGTAAGAAACATTTCTGCAAAGCTTTATCTTTGGGAGGCTTAAATCTGATTGCTTGCATCACAGCATTAATGCCTCCTGTTTGTCTATTTCTTGCAGATCCTTAGGAAGCTGACTTCAGAGAGGTAGACAGGATGGCTAGCTCAGCCCGGGAGCACCTGCTTTTTGTGAGGAGGCGCAACCCCCAGATGCGCTACACATTGAGTCCAGAGAACCTCCAGAGTCTTGCCTCTCAGGGGTCCATGCCTGAGAACATGAACCTGCAGAGGGCTAATAGTGACACTGACCTGGTGACTTCGGAAAGCCGCTCTAGCCTGACTGCGAGCATGTATGAATATACACTGGGCCAAGCCCAGAACCTCATTATCTTCTGGGACATTAAAGAGGAAGTGGACCCTACTGACTGGATTGGACTTTATCATATAGGTGAGTCAAGTAGAATGGAACTGTGAGGTATGTGTATGTTGTGGATGAATAGATGGGTGAAGTGTTATTTGTATTTTTTTCTTTTACTTTGACATTTTATTGATCCATTTTTTTAGCAGTCAACTTCTGAAAAATATGAAATATGCATATTCTTTCTACATTTATATTTTTAAGCAAATTGCAAGGTATGACAAAGAAAAGTTTTGAAGATTTCACACGAGTCTTCTTTAGGGCCATACTATTTTAAAACTAATTATTTGTTAATTGTGGTGTTAAATTGCAACCTGAAACAACCCCCAAAGAAGGCATTTCATAGGCAGAAGATGAATATTCTATATACCTTGTTCTATGCCCTTGAGATTATATCACCTTGTTAGATTATGTGGGGATTGATTTAGATGATGATACATATTTAACCTGTGCAAAAACGATATCTTATTTTAGATCAGTTCTGAAGAACAAATGAATGAATGGATGAAGACATAGTTATTAAATATAGTGTTCTAAGCACTGTAGTTAATACTAAAAATGTTCTATGGTATGAGTATGTAGTATTTTCTAAGGCTTACTCTTCCAAAAACCATGACCACCACAAAAAGCTCAAGGTTTGTTATTCTTATCCAGAATCCTTAGATTATGTTCTAGGAGAAGAAAACCATTTTCATGGCAAATGAATTATAAGTAGTTAGGGAAATTAGTGTTCATGAAAATGTACTAGTATGTCAGTTCATCTTCATCTGATTATTTATAGGTGGAGGATAGGGGATGTGACTGCCATGAGATTTGCTTAAAAACTGACTCAGTTGCTTTCTTGGAAACCAAAAAATCTTAAAGCAAAACCAACCAATATCCATAAAATCTGGGGAGTATCTGTAGTGAATGAAGGGAACAAACTTTAAAATTTGATATTGGAGGCCACAATAGAATAGATTTTCTATTTAGGTTTCTCAGTCTAAACCTTAAACTTTACTCCCTTTTCCAAAGGAAAGTAGAATTCAGTTGAAAATAGGGAACACACACACACACACACACACACACACACACACACACACACACATACAGGACCCACTGTCAGTTTATGAAATTTTGTTTACTTGATTCTTATAGGGGACATGAATTTTGATTTTAATTGGATTAAAATTAGTTTTTTTCCCAATCACTACTGATAATACTGTAAAACTCTAAAGTGCCAAAGAGTGGCTTAACATTTATCTTTGTTTTCTGAGAGATTAAAAAAAAATTATAAAGTTTAGAGTTCTGTCCATGTCTCCACCCCCACCCAACTGCACCCAATTTATATTAGTAGGGTATGTATGAACTTAGAGAGGAAAACATCTCATTTGCAAATTGTATTATATTTTTATTTGAGCTTTATTTTGTCACTCAGCTATTCTAAAATTTGCCCTTTGGTTTTGAAATAACTTGCTTATTTTCACTGTTACACTTCCCCCTTTTTAAGTTTTTTCCCCCATTATTTCATGCATGATGACAGGTGATACTTTCCTTGCTTTAGGTTCTGCATGTGATAATTCTAGAAAAAGAAATCAGTTTCACTTTCTTGCACAGGGTACTTTTTGTGATTAATTTGATTACAGATATATTGTGGTCACCTGAAAAAATTCCACAATGACTTTTAAGCCTTATACAAAATACTAGTTCCTTCCTTTCCCCTCCCCCAATTATTTTGCCCAGTCTAAATTTAATCAGGAAGGAACTAGAGTCTAAAGTACAGTACATCTTATCTCTGATTGAACAGAATCATAAAAATCCTGGCATTGGTTATTTTACTCCATAGAGGAAGAGTCCCAATTCAGAGAGCCAATCCCTTAAATTCTGGAATGCCTCCTATAGTGTATCTAGAAAAGTAGGAATTGAAGAATATAGTCTTTGAAAAATGCTAACTTGACTTCCGAATTGCTTTCAAATATTAAGCAGAATATGTGGTTTGTGTTTCTGGTGCTTTGTGGTTCTTTGAAACAGTTAGTTTTCCTTTGCTATCATTGGTACTCTGCTCTTCGTGATTTTTCCCAAAGCAAGAAATCTTATACTGTAAATGGTTTTTAATGGTTTACATGTTTAATCATGCTTACTGTGGTGTTATGCTCCCAAGCATTTAATGTTTATTGAACGAACAAATGGGTGAACAAATACTGAACATTTATATACACTTGAGGAAATTAGCTTAAGATCACACGAGTCCTGAAAATACAGAAATTTTGTAGAGTTCAGCAGGACAGATGATGTGTTTGGAATAATTTTTCAGACTAATAATAAAGGTCTTGAAAACACTCAAGGCAGTATTATTGGACACAATTAAGTGGAAGACAGATGTGGTAATAAATATATTAGGGAAGGAAATTAAAGGGAAGAAAGTAATAACAAAGAAAAAAAATCACATGCCCTGAAAGACTCAATTCCCCAAAGGCCCTTATGCCATTAATTGAAAGATGCTATGACTCAATAGGAATTTGAGTAACAGACAGAATTCTCCAATGGGTCCTGTGATAAACATGGGCTGAGAATAATTCACGTTTCATAACAATATAGTATATCTGTCCAAAACACTCTCCAGGTTTCTTTCTTCCTTGGTAGGAAGCTACTAAATGACCCCCCATACCACCCCCCTGCCCAAATTCAGCCATGATCTGAGAAGCCAGACTGTTTCCTAGCAACTTTAATTTTATTTATGGAACAGATAAAAGGTCCTTAAAGAAATCATTCCCAGAGGGAAAGGGTTTTGGTAGAACACAGGCCTGATGAGGTGTGGTTTGTTGGCATGGCCTGTATTTTGATTGTGTTTCTATCTTGGTGTGCTTTTCCCTTCAGAGTATATGTTTTGTTTTTGTTTTGTTAATTAACAGTGTTTTGAATTGTATCACTCATTCCAAATGACTTTCCTGGAACATGCTGGCACACTAATCTGGAAAGGGGGTAGAAAAAAAAATACAACTCATTCTGGCTAGAGAAAAATAAATCTTGCCATAGATAATTGAAATTTTTGGCCTAAAAAGAAGCTCCTGCTATCAAATACAAATGTAGCCCATGGAGTAGCTCGCATGTCCCCAAAATAGACATATCTTATTCTCATTTCTGTCTGACATTTTTTTTTCTCCCAACACTGGTAACTTTTACCCAGTTTTGGAGTCCTATATATTTACTGTGATTTCTACAGAGATGACAACAGTTTATCTGTAAGCCTGATGGATGAGAATATTAACTTTTGTGTGGTTGTGGTTATCTTTAGTTCCTGAATCCCAAGACCAGTGTGTGTGTGTGTGCGTGTGTGTGTGTGTGCACGTGCACATGTGTATAGGTATACAGACACATATACATATATGAAATTTGCTGATATTTGAAGCGTATTTTTGATTCCATTAGTGTAAGAAACTCCCAAGGAGGAACTTCTATCAATGCAAATCAGTATCTGTTTTGCAACTTCTAGTCAGTATGTGTTATATATAGGCCTTGAATTCAGGTCTTTTTGACTCTGAGGCCAATACTCAACCCACTCTGCTAAGTTATGTTTCATGGTACCAATTCTTTGTCAGTATTCACCAGCTCTATATTTTAGTTTTCCATGTTAGAATCGAGTCTAACCATACTTAACAGTTCTAACTGTAATACTTCTTATATTACCAACCATAAAGAACTTAAAATTCATCTTTAGCAAGTACATTTAAAAAAAAAACCTCTGCAGATTGTTTCCTTTAGGGGAAAAATAAAAATATAATTGAAAAGAAAGCCAAAGTGTATTAAATTAGTTTTAGCCTCAATGTTTGATTTCCTATTACTTTTTATGCTTTTTTTTGAAGTTGAACTAATTTTATGTAAGTTTTAATCTTGTCATTTTTCTATTGACAGGCAGGGTTAGAATCCCGAATAGTCCTAGAAAAGCACAAATGTTAAAAAAAAACAACTCCTTTCAATTCTCAAAATATTACACCTAAGTAGTATTGTATTGTGCAACTCTTAAAACTGGTGCTTTAAGATATATCACAAAATATCACCCACAACCCCTTTTCTTTTTACTTTTCCTCAGAAAAGTCACACATGCACTTTCTCATAGCTTTCCTCAAATTTCGTTGAGCTCACTCTGTAAAGTAGAGTTAGGTTGTAACAACGGGTAGAGTTCTGATCCTTTTTGCTTCTTATAATCTAGTTCATGCCCTACTGAAGTCAAACAATTCAAAACTGCAACAAAAGCACCAACATGTTGAATAGAAGCCTTAAGTACGGATGCTTTTCTAAGTCCTAGCACTGGTTCTGTCCCATAATATCTTTGCTCAAAAAAAAAAAAAAAAGGAAGCCGTTCCTCTGAGACAAAACTGTAGCAATTACATAGAGCACTTAAAGCATGAATGCTAAGTAATGAGACATTTTAATTTGAGTATTATGTAGGATCTAAAGTAATGTGCTGTCTAGGGTCATGGGAAAAGCTGCTATTTAATCTGACAGTCAAATGGAACATAGAATTCTTGCTGTTAGTGTCTCACCATGAATATCCATTGAATATGGCATTTGCTCTTGCACAAATCTCCAGATGTTCTAAAGCTTTTGTATTGGTTTTATATGAGGATTTTTAGGTATAAAGGTTTTAGGTAGGGCATAACTAAGTATTTTGAAAACCCATAGAAAAGAGGAGTTTGGGCAGTAAGTGCCCCTGCCCCCTCTTAGAAAAACTCCTTTTGCTATTAGGGTAGATTTTATCAACTTGGCATGTCTGTCTGGTTTGTTAATAGAACTGAATGTTATTTCACTATCACTGAGGATACATTTGTTGGGGGTGGGAAAGGTAGAGACTTGGAAAGCACCAATGCCTTGCTATGAGGAACAGTCCTGAGATGACAATATGAAAAAAAATTGCTTTTTACAAATATTATCTCATTTGATCCCCATAATAGCTCTGTGAGGTGGGTGCTGTTTTAATCTCCATTTTAGAGTTGAAGAAACTGTGCCAAACAGAGATTTTTGTAGAATTTTATTGTTGTCAATAATAAGAACCACTGTGCCACTGGTTCCCAACCTTTTAGAGTAAGTATCCCTTTCTAATATGAAAAAAAATATATTGTATTCCCCACTGCCACCCATATAAGAGTGAATTTTTGTGTTGTATGATTCTTCAGTTTTTGCTGCTTAAGCTCTAGGCACATATTGAAGCAATGAGATATAGTGACTATTAAGTGATTTTGTGACTATACAAATATGTCTTGCTATAGACATAAAAAGAGCTGCTGTTCCATGGTGACTGTCTCTACCAGAAACTTTCATAGCACCATAGAAGTTGATATTGACCACAGAGAACTGCATAAGGGTTTCCAAATACTATATAGAAAAGGTTGAAAGTTAATAGTAGTGGTATCAATAGCAAGCATTTATATGGCCCTTAAGGCTGGCAAAGTGCTTTACAAATATTGTCTCATTAGAGACTCATAACAACCCTGGGAGTTGGTGCTATTATTATCCCTGTTTTATAGATCAGGAAACTGCAATAAACAGAGGTTGTGTGCCTTGCTCAAAGCCCCATTGCGGGTAAATGTCTGAAGCTGGATTTGAACTTGGATCTTCTAACTCCAGGTCCAGCACTTTATGCACAAGGCCACCTAGCTGCCTCTCAGTGTTTGAGAGACCCAGAGAATTATAAAAACCACAAAGTCTTTAGAAACTATTTAGCTACACTCCCTCATTATATAGAAGAAGACACTGAGAGCCATGCAGATCAAATAAATTGTGCTGAGTTACATAGATGACTGGTCAATGACAGTCCTAAGACTTGACCGGAGGTCTCTTCCCTATAAGTCTAGGCTCATGATGGCCAACCTTCTCTGTACTTGGCTAAGCTGATTTTCAGACCGCAAGCCAGGTCTATCAACTAAGGAAGGGAAGCAAATAAGCATTTATATAGTGCCTACTGGGCATCTAGGTGGCACAGTGAATAGAGTGCTGGGCTTAAAGTCAGGAAGACTCAATTTTGTGAGTTCAAATCTTGCCTCAGACACTTACTAGCTGTGTGACCCTGGGCAAGTCACTTAACCCTATTTGTTCATCTTTAAAATGAGCTGAAGAAGGAAATGGCAGACCACTGTAATATCTCTGCCAAGAAAACCCTCAAATGGGGTCACAGGGAGTAGGACAAGACTGAAAAATGAAACAACATAGAGCCTACTATGTACCAGGCATTGTGTTTTTTTTTTTTAACAAATATTACCTCATTTGATCCTCATAACAATCTTGTGAAGGTAGGTGCTATTATTATCCCCATTTTACAGATATGGAGATGGAGCCAGAGGTGTTTGTGGAGAGAACTACATCACTGTCAATAACAAGAACCACTATGCTACTAGCTTCCAATCTCTGGGAATATGAGTATCCATTTTAATAGGAAAAAATTTGTTGGCTTCCCCTCACCATCCATACAAAATGGTAGTTGTGCTATTTGCATCCCCTGAGAATCTGTACTATGACAAAAAGCTACTATGATTTTAGTAATGTTTTAAAATAAATCTATGCTTTATTATTATAACAACAACACATTTTTAAAAATGGTAAAACCATATATGTATAAGATATTCTCACTTTATGAAAGGTATATTTGTTATTACTGAATCCTTTAATGAGTAGCTGGTGATGGGCTGCAGTTTTCAGAAATGGAAAGTGCAGTTGAAGTTTCTCCTTTCATTCTGGTTCCACATGAAATGTGACTTGGTGTTTAGATTTCAAGCAAATATAGTGCATATGGGCTTGTTCTCCTTTTGTGTAAATTCCTGTCTCTAGATCTGGAAGGGACCCCAGAAACCATTTAGTCCAATCCTTTTATTGTATAGATGAGGAAACTGAGGCCCTTAGAAGAGAAGTGATTCCATGGCCCATAGCTTGGGAACCATTATCTTACTACATATCCTATTGCTTTCCTAGCTGATTAAGATTAGATTATAGTTAAAGTCATATCTAGCTCTAAAGCCTGTAATACTACATCTAAATTGGAGACAGGCCTTTTCTATCTAAATGTCAAAAATGACAGCCCAGGGGTGTAAATGTGGAGCTTTATTTCAAAGGAATTGCTCTTCTGTCTATATGTGGAATGTGCCAATGTGCACCTAGATCCTGATTAGTGTTTGGTATTGTTAGTATTGATAATAACTACAATTTCAAGTTCACAAACAATAACAACAACAACAACAATATGTGTCCTGCTGGATCTTACTGCAACCTTCTGCAGCTCAGTCAGTCTCCCAAACTTCAGAAGCTTGAAATTCAAAGATTCTGAGTGTCCAGGTGCCAGCATCACCTCAGGGTTTAACCAGAAGCCAGTCCATTGTGGGTTTCACACTCCCACTCTCTTTTTTCTTAAGACAGGAACCCAGAGGGAAGGAATTTTCCAATTTGGTTACACTTGGCAGGTTGGACCAATCACAAATCAAACAATAAAAATGAGTGGGTGTGGGAATGGAACTGAAGAAATACTAGTCTGTAATGATGTGGGCCTTAATTTCAGGGTTGTTGGGTTTTTTTTTTATGGTGAAAGTACTTACTTTTCCTGAGTATTTCTCCCTTTCTACGCCCTAAGCCTGTGAGCTTGCTATTGTCTTACCCTGAGGGCAGAGACTTAGAACCACCTGCTTTTGTAGTTAGCATATTTAGCTGTGAATAGCCTCTTAAGTGGAGAAAGTACATTTTGAATATTTGGAATGGACAGATTTTTTTCCAGTAAATCTCTTAACTGCTGAGAAATTCTTTTTTGTAGTGAGCCAAAATCTTCCTCATTGTGATTTCCATCTATAGATTCTACTTCCACTTTCCAAAGGCATGAAGTAAGCTCTCATCCACATGACAAGGCTTCAGATATTTAGGGACAAGCCATTATTTCCCTGCATTTCTTCTCTTGGTTCTTCACCCCCAGTTCCCTTAACGAGTCTTCATATGCCAATGTTTAATCTCCCTTGCCATTCTGGCTGCTTGGATAGGGATATATGCCTTAACTTGTCAGTGTTTCTTCTGAAATATAGTCCTGGGAGCTGAACAGACTGTATTAGCTATCATAGATCATAGAACCTATAGTGAGAAGGGGCCTTAGAGGTAGCTTAGCCTGGCACCAGCATTTTGTAGATGAATAGGATGAGGTCTAGAGGGATGAAAAGGCTTGCTTAATGTCACCAGATAATTCAGAGCAGGATGGAATCCTAGTCTTCTGACTTCAAATCCAGAGTCCAGTCCCTAACCCACAGACACAATCTGACTAATAATAGCTAGCATTTATCTAGTACTTTAAGGTTTACCAAGTGTTTTACATATATTTTCTCATGTTATCCTTACAACAACTCTGTGAGGTAGATCAGTAAGTCGGTCAATTAATAAACATTTATTAAAGTGCCTAGTATGTGCCAAGCCCTGTGCTGAGTGCTGAGGATACAGAGAAAGACAAAAGACAGTAATCCCTACTCTCAAAGAGTTCACAGTCTGTTGAGGGAGATTACAGGCACAGAGTGATTTGTCCTGGATGACACAGCTAGTAAACGTCAAAAGCAGTATTGGAGCACAGGTTTTCCCGACTCCAAGTCCAGCATTCCAATCCTTGTGCCACCTACTGACCTAGTTTAGCACCTTCCTTTATTAAACTGATAGAAGTCAGTGAGACAGGTTTGCCTTATCTTCAGATACTTGGAACGCATTTACTGCTCTGCTACACGTCAAAGAAGAAAGTATGTCTTGCTAGAATGTGGATTATATTTTAAGTTATATGACAAACAAACAAATTTTAGGCAAATTTTATTCCCTCTCCAATATTTTAGCTATATTGTTGTTCATGCTTTACATAGTCCAATTATCCAGATTATTTGAATATTTTTTCACTAATTATGAAAGTGAAGGTCATAAACATTTCTTATGGTGGATATGAAGTACAGTTTTGTTAACTATCAATGGGCATCATATTTATTTTCATCCATTTTTTTCTTATGATCTGGATGATATTATTGTTGAATGATACAGAATGGTGTACATTTCAAATGGACTGGCAGCTGTAGAATTGAAAGGCCATTTAGGTTATCAATTTGCTTTTCCTTCTGGGATATCAGTTTAGGATTAGTCAAAATTAAAATAAAGAAAAGCACTTACGTGATTTCCCTATGATACATTAATACACTTAATGGGCAATTTGGGTCAGACAGAGAGATGAAAGGAATCTTTTCTAAGTCCTAATTCAGGCACGTCTTTGTGGTTATTTTAATTAAGAATTGATCAAACTTAAGTTGATGGAAAAATTTGATTTTTTTTTTCCTCCCTGTATCAAAACTTCTGGAATAGTAACCAAAAATTTAATGGATGATAACATGGATTATGTAAAGGCACTAACAGCTAGGGAGCATTTATATAGCTTTACAGCGTATGTGAAGTACTTTATATATGCTGTCCCATTTGAGCTTCACAACAATCCTGTGTGGTAGGTTCTGTTATTATTCTCATTTCATAGATGAAGAAACTGAGGATGAGAGAGGTTAAATGACTTCCCCAAGGTCATACAGTTACTAAGTGTCTGAGGCAGGATGCAAACTCAGGATTTCCTGATTCCATGTCCAGCACTTTATCCACTGTCCCACCTACCTGACATACTCCATGATGATGGTGAAGATTGTGATTCCTCTACTACTTGTCCTGTAGTCCTTGCTTCTTGTAAATCTTCTACAGGGGATTTAAAGTGCCTTCCACTATAACTTTGAAATTTCATGGATAATAATGGAGTGTATGGCTTCCCATTTGTTATATCTTGCTCTTCCCTTGTGACCAACCACTTTATTTTGTGGTCATGCAACTCTCTGTGTAACTTTTTATATATCTTTTCCTGCATATGCCTTTTCTGCATTAGCAACATTGCATTGTCTACTCATGTAGACTATATGCACCTCCATTCACTCACAACTTTAATTCTTCAGAGACCGTGATTCATAGTAGTATAGCATCATTGGAAAAACATAGATTTTTAAGAAGATAGGCATTTGCTTTGGGGGAGGGGGAAGATGGTATCATTCAAAGTTCTGTGTGATTTCCTAAAGGCAATCCATTCTTTTCCTGTTGTATCATCATCCAAGGAGTCTTGTGTAATTTTGACAAATACATGAGAGATTGTGGAAAACCTTTAAAGTAGTGTTTTACAGCATTAAATTAAATGTGTTACCATAATAAGAGTCATAATTATTGGGTAGTAAGATTTTGTTGTGGATAAAGGTTATAATAAAATTTCTATTTCCACTTTACTTGATTTTTTTCCTCTCCTGCCAAGTCGTTGACTGTGCTTTGGATTTAATATGAACAAAGTAAAGGAAGGAGGAATAGGTATTGATTGAATTATATTTGATTAAATAATACCACTTCTTAAGGAGTCATTCATTCCAGGTTATGTGGTCCTTCTAAGTCGATATTGAACCCTTCATTATTACTCTTTGGGTCCCATTATCCAGCCACTTACTCGAAAAAATCCCCATACTATCTCCAAACCCACCTCTATCCACATTGTGTGCAAGAATAACGTGGGAGACTTAGCTAAACGCTCTGCTAAAATCCATGTAAACTGTAGCTAAAGCATTGATCTAATCATACGAGCTTGACATAATGGAGTCAGCAACACAAACATGACTTGACCAAGTGTTTTACATATATTTTCTCATGTTATCCTTACAACAACTCTGTGAGGTAGATCAGTAAGTTGGTCAATTAATAAACATTTATTAAAGTGCCTAGTATGTGCCAAGCCCTGTGCTGAATGCTGAGGATACAAAGAAAAAGAAAGTAATCCCTACTCTCAAAGAGTTCAGTCATTATCAGAGAAACAAAAAGAAAAAACACATGTATTTAACTGCGTTATCCAAAGCTCCTTCCAAACCTAGGTAGCCCCAAACCAATTCTATAGGCATACCCCAAACTCAGGAATTCCCAAAATATACAATTTAGATTCTTGGATTAAGCCTCTCTGTCAGTTACTTCTACTGGGAACAGACATTCCCCATGTGCTTTCTCACTCATGGCCTAAATGTCCCCCATTAGCTTTTTCACTCAGATTTCCAAAGGATCAAAGTCTGTTGAACTGCTGTTCAAATCTAAGGGTGCACCCATGACATCCCAAGAACTTGGAACCAGGGACCAGCTTCCTGTCCCTATACTGCTATTTTTCTTGACACTGTTCAGACACTGTCTGAGGCCTCTGATCATTCTTTCTCGGTGCTTCTTGACATGGCTGAGTGGGGAGAACCATCAGTAGGCATACCCTTTTCCCATTTCCTTCCCTTCACCCATTACCTAAACTCAGGATACTTTGAGATAGCTTCGCACACCACTTGGATAAGGTGGAGTCACTAACTATAATCCTGGTTAATATGGAAGCGTACCAGGCCTTACCACCTTTACTGACTGACACAATCCTAAAATCCTCTAGGCCATATCATTTGCTCTGCTGCTATATCTTCCATACCACCAAGCACTTGCTTATCTGCCCTTAAGATCCCTGGAGCCTTGCCATCTACCCCACACAGGCACCCTCAGGAATTTCAGGCCTTTCTGTGCACCCTGCAGATGAAATCATGTGTGTGTGTGTATGTGTGTGTGTGTGTGTGTGTGTGTATTGTCTCCCTTGAGAGCCAGTACTGTTCCACTTCTGTTTGTATCCCCAGTGCACACAGCTCAGTAGTTGGCCAAAATAATATCCTCTTAATTAATGGTTTTTCATTCATCCATTGACTGGGCTGTATAGGACTAGCTGCCTATTCCTCAATTGCAGAGGAATGAATCAGAGTCAAGGGCAGGCCTAGGCACAGAATTTTCAGCTGCCATTTTTTTTCTCTTCTTGAACCACCATTCTTCCATTGTGTACCTGGCTGTACATTAGATAATTTCCACTCTCTTTGGCACCTTGTCTCTTGTCCAACTTGAGATATGAGGCCATATGTCCTTAGCTTTGGAATAAACATAAGCTCCACTATATCCTGCTTTTCTGCCTTTGTACAAGTGGCTCGCCCACATCTGGAGCTCGTTTTCTCTGCTCTGATATATAGAATCTCTTGCTTACTCCAAAATATAGGTCAGATACTGCTTCCTACATGAAGTCTTTCCTGATGCCTCCAGTTCTCGTGGAATGATTTTATACATGCTCTGTAGCTACTTACTTGTGTATGTACCCATACATAAGCTCCTTGAGGGCAGGAGTTATTTTGATTTTGACTATGTATTCCAACCTATAGAAAAGCACCTTGTACCTTTTAGGCACTTACATGTTTGTTGAATTGAAGTCAATAAATTATTAATTTATCTGCTTTTGCCAAAATGTGCCAGTAGATGTCTAGATCATTTGAAGGCAGATTGCAGGAATTACTTGGGGTTGGGGTTTAGTAGCAGAACAGTATCAGAAAAAGTTTAAAGGGATAAGGGCCAGTTTTTGAAATGGTGGATAATAAGAGTCAATGAAAGAAAGCAGATCTGTATGGAGTTGATAGACTGATAAGAACTTGAGAAATGGAAGGGCCAGAAATCAAGATGAGGGTATTGAACAGGTTTATGAGGAATGATACTGCAAAAAAGATGTTAAGGATGAGAGATTGTGATCATAGAGTTTATAATCTGGTAAGTATGAATAGTTTCAAATAATATTCTAGGTGAACAAGATTATTATAAGTCCTTAAGGACTGTGGCAGGGGACGTGATAGAGAGCAGTATTATAAAACAAGGATTTGATAATTGTGATATTATCAGAAAATAGGAACTTCAAGAAAAAGTTGTTTATTGATAGTACCTAAGAGATAGCCTCTCACAGTGGAAAGAGTCCTAGATTTGGAGTCACAAGTTCTGGGCATGAATCCTGGATCTGGCATTGACTTTGCAAACATGGGCAATTCACCTGATCTTTCTGAGCCTCGGTTTTCTCATCTGTAACCAGAGAGAGTTCTATTAGGTGACCTTTATGGTTCCCATCAGCTTTCACTCTGTGCTACTACATGGTAGCAACACATAAGGTGTATGCCAAGTCCTCCTCCCAGTCCTATGCTGGCATTGAAATGAAAATAATCTGAAAATAGCATTTGTTTTTGCCACCTTCTGTCTTATCACAATCCAGAACCCTTCTAATTTTAATTTTACACTTGACTCTGAAATTCTCAATTCCCTCTTCTGTCTGTGGGAAGAAATCTATGGGAAACACACCAATAATCAGAGTATGGCTTGAAGGAATAACAAAAAATGCCCTGGTTTGCCACCATCTGATCAGAAATTTCAAAGGTATTTGACTGGGAGACCTATTCCCAACTTCCAGCCTCTGTTCCCCCTAATTCTATTGCTTGTTTTTAGATGCCAAGCCTCAGTGGGCATGTGTTCAGGAGAGTGAGAGAGGTCACAGTGTGAGAAGCTGGACAACACTGACTTCTTTGGCTGTTCTCTTGATGTTGTGATGCCCTCATATAATGCCACACACTCAAATATTTGTTTATGCTCAGAAGAAAAAAAATACCCTTTTTCTAAGACCTTGTTTTTGCTGAATTGGGGTTAATGAGATGATTGTTTCTTGCCTACATGTTCATATAATTCAGAGTCTAAAAGGTGATCAAATGGTCATGTGAGAGAGTGGTTTAGGAGTAGCAGGGTCAGCATAGTTAATAGACATGTTTGTTTTTTGCAACTTGAAATCATTATACCAAGAGTCTTTTAGATAGGTAGGGAGGAGAGGTGACTATAGTCAGAAAATCTGAAAGGGAAACAAGTTTGTTAGATACATAATGATTATAATAGCTAGCATTTATATAGCACTTTAAGATTTGCTATGTACTTTATAAGAATCTTGAAAGGCATATGCTATTATTATCCCCATTTCTTTTTTTACAGATGAGGAAACCAAGGCAGGCAGAGGTTAAGTGACTTGTCCAGGGTAGTGTCTGAAGATGGATTTGAAATTAGATCTTCCTGAGTCTAGGTCCAGGGCTCTATCTGATGTGCCACCTAGCTAGCTGCCTCTTATTAAATGCTAGTTGTTAACACTCTACTAAATATTTTGTATTTACTTTGTATATATTTTGCATTTGCTTATATGTGTACATGTTGTTTCCTTCATCTTCTCTACTCCTTCCTCCCCTCCTCCCAGAATTTGAGAACTTTGAAGACAAGGCTTTTCCAATAATTGCTCACACAATGCCTGACATCATATAGTAGTTACTTAATACATACTTACTGAGTCGAAGATCTCAGTTTACACACTTTTCTCTTAATATTTTTATTGCACAGACTCTTTTTAATATTTGCAAGAATCTGAGAAATGGAGCTGATGCCTCATGGACCACTTACCTCTTTATTTCTCAACCAAATTCAACAAACGTTTATGAAGCACTACTGTGCATGGAAACTTCAGTGTTAATGACTAAAATGAGACAGTCTCTGCCTTTAAGGAGCTTACATTCCCTACCATAAAAATATATGCCTATTTTCATCTATAGCCTTACTGTTTCTATACCTCAGTAGTCTTGTTGAATTATGTGTGTGTGTGTGTGTGTGTGTGTGTGTGTAAAAATAATTAAGTCATCAGAATTCAATTCACTCATTGCCTTAGGCTCTTCTACTTTTTCAAACGGTCATTCTTATTCTGTGGTTTCCAGTAATCTGCTGCTATAGGCACTCATAGATCTGAATTCCTCTTGTTTAGCTTAGAGAATATGTTTGACATTTTGATCATTCTGAAGTAGGTCTGATACATTCTCAATACTGATATCACTGTTAGTTGCATGTGATTGTTATCTTCTATCATGGAATTAGTGCTGGAGTCATGAATCACTGTCTCATCAGAAATCAGTATCTGCTTCTGGTGATTTACTTATTATAACTGGCATTAAATATTAAACGTGAAGGATCCTAAGTGAAGCCCGAGCAAGAAAACAAATTTCTCCAATTTTAAATATATATATTGAGTAACCTAAAGGATTCTGAATGGTTTTTAAATGGCTTTAAAGATTACCAAAAGAACATTTTTAAAGCCAGAATTTGCAGCTTTTTTTTTTTGGATGAAATATCCTTTGACACATTCAAGTTGGAGCATAGTGTTCACTGCAAATTGTTGTATGTTAATAACCATAATGATTGTGACTTTATGTGGTATTTTTAAAGTTTTCAAACCATTTTACATAATCTCATTTGAATCTCAGAACAACCCTAAGGCAGGCACTGCAGGTATTATCTACATTTTACAGATGAAGAAACTAAGGCTCAAAAAAGCTAAGTGTTTTGATGATGGACATATCACTAGTAAGTGGCTGTGGTGAGATTTGAACCTAGGAAAAAGATATGATTAAGGTAAACCTGTAGAAGTGATAAAGCAGAGAGGTATGAGTTTTAGTCTTGGACTCCTTGCCAACCATCTTTATGTATTTACTTTTATTGTCAAATCTTGTCACTCTTCAGGAATACAAAGAATGTCTACAAGGAGATAGAAAAGGTAAGCTTTGCTGAGCACCCGGTTCTGAGGTGCTGGTGATTTAGACAGAGTCACCACTTACCACGTCTGGTTCATCACATGGGGCAGTTATCTGCTTTAAATGCCTTGAGTTTAATCAAATTGGTCTATAGTGCTTATAACAGTCTTTCTTATCACAACAGCATTACTAGGATAAGTTTCTTGTATATAATGCTTCTTTCAGATGTCTGGCAATGCTAATGTAATACATGGCATGAATTTAATTTCAGAGAGTTATTTTATCCTGCTGAAAGAACTGGATGATTCCTCCTAAAAAGGGGGTGGGATCTGGAGGAATGTATATCTGAAATGTTTTGTGATTTTCTTTGAGGCCTTTAAATTCCTTTAGAAGAATGAGTGATTTTTTTAAACCTTATTTTTAATATAAATTTGCACTTTCATTATGTTCCAAAAATGATTTCAATATAAAGCTCAGAGTGAGAGAAAACTAATTTAGTTTTCAACCTGTCAAATGCATATCCATCAAAATTCAATGTAAAACTGTAAGATGTTGGAAGAATCTCTTCTTGCATTGCTAGTCAGTTTTTCAGTGACTACTGCATTAACACTGTTGCACATTTTACAATAATTCACATTTTCACAGAATCATAGAATTTTAAAGTTGGAAAGTAGCTCAGTGGTGTTCTACTCCAACCCATATCTGCAAAAGAATCCCCAATATAGCAAATTTGACAATAACTTGCCCAGCCCCCACTTGAAGACCTCCAACAAGGAGGAACCCACTACTACATCTCAGGGTAATACATTTCTTTTATCGATAGCTCAGATTGTTAGGAAGTTTTTGTCCTTGTTTTTTTTTTTTACATCAAGCCTAATATTGCCTCTTTGCACCTTCAGCCAACTGATCTTGGTGATTCCCCTGGGACCAAGTAGAGTAATTTGAACACTTCTTCCATGTGGTAACCCTTCAACTGTTTGAAGGCACCCATCATATTCTGCCTCAGTCTTTTCGTCTCCTTGTTGAGTATCTCTTTCCATCCTCAACCCCTGCCCCACAATTTTCTTCAACTTAATGTTGTGTCTGACTCTTCATGATCCCATCTGAGGTTTTCTTGGCAAGATACTGAAGTGGTTTGCCATTTCCTTCTCTGGCTCATTTTACAGATGAGGAACTGAAGCAAACAGGGTTAAGTGACTTACTTAACCAGGGTCAAACAGCTAGTAAATGTCGGAGGCTGGATTTGAATTCAGGAAGATGGGTCTTTCTGACTGCAGGCCTAGCGCTTTATCAACTGCGCCACCTAGCTGCCGTGTTGCTTATTTCTGCTACCATTTCTATGATTAACTGGAATTTATACTGTGCTTTAAGGGTTGTAAAGCACTTTACAAATATTATCTTATTTGATTCTCACAATAACTTGTAATCCCCATTTTACATTTGAAGAAACTGAGACAGGTTAAAGGACTTGCTCAGAGTCACACAGCTGGTAAATGTCTGAGGCTGGATTTGAACTCAGAACTTCCTAACTTCAGGTCTGTGAAGTGGGGGTTGGGGTGGGGGTGGAACCTGTGGCCTCAAGGCCGCATGTGGCCTTCTAGGTCCTTGGGTGCGGCCTTTTGACTGAGTCTAAGTTTTATAGCACAAATCCTTTTATTAAGGGTATTTGTTCTGTGAAGTTTGGATTCAATCAAAGGACAGCACTTGAGGACCCAGAGGGCCACATGTGGCCTTGAGGCTACAGGTTTCCCACCCCTGCATCCCTTGTGCTGCCTCATTGCTATCCTATTCTAGGAGATTTTACAAACTACAGTTATCTCTTCCACATCATGGCTTTTTCCATCGAGATTTTGTTATATCATGAGTTGGCATAAGAAATTAAATAGGATGGATTTTCCCCTTTTGTTCTGATTCTTCTTTCACAATATGACTAATGTGGAAATATGTTTGCTATGATTGTGCACATATAGCCCATATCAGATTGCATGCTGTCTTGGGGAGGGGAGGAGGGAAAGGAGGGGGAAAATTTAGAACTCAAAATCTTATAAAAGTGAATGTTGAAAACTAAAAATAAGTAAATTTAAAAAAAAGAAATTAAATGAGATTTTGTGGGGAGTTTTGTGGAAGCCACAGATGACACGTGAAGGCCAATAGACAACACAGAAAAAGTTTAGAAACTCAGAAATGCCTAAAATATATGTATAATATTATATAATGTCAATGCATTTTATCTTTTAATACCATAATAATTCAGACTTCTTCTCTGGTGTGAAGGGAGGGCCAAAAAAAATGTTATGTGAATTTTTCAAGGTGCCATACCTCTAACCCCTGTGATGTGGAAGGGATAACTATAATTAATATTCTAGTGTTTATCATATCTGCCATATCTCTCTAATTGGCAAGGAGATCAAATGTTTGTTAGCATATAAGTTAAACACAGGAAACATTGGCAATCTCTGTTAATGTGTGTTCTTTTTCTGTCTTCCAATGAGACAGAAAATGGGAAAGGTATGTTGAGATTCCTAAAACAACCTATTTTCTCCCTCATCTGTTTGGGTTCTAATCTCACAGTGCTTAATGAGAAAGGAGAAACAGTCCTAAAAAAACAAAGATGGGAAGAGCAGCCTGACTACACTAAAGATCTAGAGAGGAGGTCTTTGTTGGAGGCAAAACCATTTTAAAAGTATTTAGGGATCAATTCTCCCGATACCTGAAATAGAGGAGCATAATAAATACATGAGAGAAAATTCCCCACAGCCTTCACCTTATTATTTTCAACAAAAGGTCATCCATACCATATCAAAACCCGCCAACTTTCCCATTCTACAAAACCTTCATGAAAATAATCTACAAAAATATCAAGGGCCTTTCATATCTCTGTCTCTTGGTTTCTCTGACTCCCTTCAAGGATCAGCTAAAATTCCACCTTCTGCAAGAAGTTTTTCTTGGTCCCCCTTTAATTTTAGTGCCTTCCTTCTGAGATTATCTTTATTTCATCTTGTATATGTCTTGTTTGTACATAGGTATTTGCTAGTTATCTTTCTTATTAGATTGTGAGTCCCTTCAGGGCAGGGATTGTTTTTGGTTTTCTTTGAATCCTCTGCACTTAGCACAGTGCCTGGCAAATAAGAGGAGCTTAATAAATGCTTGTTGATGAGTGTGGGACAGTGAAAAGAGTGCTGGATTTTGACTTAAAGGGCCTAGGTTTGAAATCTGGCTTGGCTTTTAAACTCCCATTGTGACTGTGGCAAATTATTTAATCTCTCTAGTTCTGTTTCCTTACCTGGAAAATTATAGATGGGTTGGGTTGGACTAAATGGTCTCTAAGCTCATTTTCAGCCCTAAAACTATGATCCTATGATGATATTTTTCTAGTAACACAAATGATTGAAAGGGATGGGGATTGCAGGATCCCATCATACTTATTATTCAGTGCTTATTTAAAAGTATTTGATTCAGTAGAACAAAATGCTGCCCTAAAGGATTTCTTCCAGTGAGGTATTACACATGCATGCTAAAAATTTCTGATTCCTTGAATGATAAAATAGCAGATAGAGTTGTTTGATGATACTATGATATTGACATTCAGGGGATATAGAAAACAAGATGTATGCTCACCAGAAATGTTTGCCATTGTAATGGAGAAAGTCTAGTATAGAGTCTAGTGAGATTCCCCAAAGATGATAAGCTCATCTAGCTTCTCCTGTTGGTGGATGACATAGGAACAATTACATCAGTCCCTGGGACATTGCAGAGACTTCAGATGAGATCCGTAGTCACTCAGGAGTTCAGCCTCACTATCTACTTAGTTAAAAAAACTCAAAAATAAAACAAATAAAAACAACAGCTGAAGAATGACGGTTGTTCAGACTATGATATTCAGTTGTATGGACAGTTCATAGAGTTGATTCATTAAGACAGTGATTCTGAATAGACACTATAGAACAATTCTTAACCTTTTCTGTGTAATGGAACCCTTTGATAGTCTTGTGAAATCTCTGAACACCTTCTCAGAAAAGTAAAAGAAATGCACAAACAGAAAAGGAGGTGGATTGGTTATGTAACAGCAGAGAAGTTAACTAACCACTGGACAGCACACATACTCCATTGGTATTCAAGCACTGCCAAGAGTTCTAGAAGAAAGCCTCCAGCATGTTATTTGGACCTTCTGTCAGGGGACAGTTTATAGGAAGATAGGCAAAGATGGCAGAGAAAGAAAAGGTGTGGATAGGTGGTGATCTGTTACTGGAGGACATGACGAGACCACACAGGTTCATATGAACAGAACTCTTAATGGGTTATAGGAAGTGGCATATCATTTTAAATTAAGAATTAAGAAAATGAATTTAGAATGTGAATCAGGAGCCTCATTATTTTCTAACCACTTTCTTAACTAAACATCTCATATCCTCCCAGAATTAAAATGCAAACTCACACCAAACATTTCTTCTTTGTTTAGATTCTGTTTAGAACCATCTCCTTTGGATCCCAGAATTTTTGTAGCATCTCCTCTGGTCCCTGCAACTCTTATTCTTCTTCATCTGTAGGGTGTCAAGGCTTGCTGAGAAGCAAGCTTTTTTAATTAACTAAACTGCTGTATTTAATTTTCTCTCCATAGATGTGGACTCTTCACACTGAATCAATTGTGAAACCTTTCCCATGTTTGCTCCCGACCTGATTCAAATAGAAAAGGAACCTGTCTGAGCATGGGAGGTTTGGCACTTCCCTGTTCCCCAGATTATATCCAACCCAGGCTAAAAGGAGATGACATGTACATACTGCGTTTCAGAAGTGGAAGTCCCCTTCCCTTTTACTTCCTGTCTTTCATGTGCCTTTTTGGCATCTCATCCCTGCTCTACAGTTTAGATCTTTATACACAGAGCCAAAGCATTTGATGCTCTAAGCAAGTTTTGTTATTTATCTCAACCTACCCTTGTTCTTTTTCTGACAGATCTTTTTTTAAAGGAATCAAATCTCTTTTGAACAATTTTGAACTTAACTTTAATGTAATGTACTACATTTGAAATCGTTGAACCAACTATAAATCCATAATCCTATGAGCCTTAATACAAAGATGTTTTATACCTTACTTCTGCTTCCTAGTCATAATTTTTAACTTTCTAGAAGTTTATCAGCACTTCAGTCCCTTACTGACATATTTGTGTAAATGTTGTATCCTTCATCTCCTGGTAAATAGCACAGAAACTCCTTGCAGACAGATATGATGTTATTTTTGCCATGATTTCCCCAGGACCTAGAAGAGTGATTTGCAGTTAGTGCTTAATATGCACTTTTTGGAAATGAAGCAGTCTTCCAAGATGCTTTGACATCTTAACTGGATGGACTAAGAAAACAAGAAAAATAATCTTTGGCCTTCTCAGAGAATTTATTGTCCATATGAAAACATTTGCTGGCTTTTTACATTATTTTTTACTTCAAATAACCTTGATCAAACTTGACATCAGCTCATTCTATTACTAACCTTTCTTCTCTATACTATTCTATTAAGAAAATTTAATTTAACATGAGAACTTTAATTAAACAGATTTTTTTCCCCTGTACTCACTTTTTTAGGTAAAACAATATCAAAGTACAGGAAGAACTGATTTGAGGATTTAATTTAAAAAAAGTAGCATCTGATATAAAGGGTCAGTGTACGATTTAGCTTAGTCTTAGTTCAATATTATACGGTGATTTGATACCTAGAATTATGGTCTCAGGCACAATATATAAATCATCAAAATTAAATTATATTAATTGCAGAGTGCTTACTGTGGCTGGGTAGTTTACTACTAACATTAGGAAGATTCTCACTAGCCATAGTTAAAACAAGGTGATTTTAAAAATTAACACCTAATTGATCAGAAAAACAATTATCCAAAGCACCCTGTTCTCTGAGCATTTTCATTTCATAATTTCATTTCATTGGGGAATTTGTGCTCTCAGGCTTTAACTCAAACTTTTTATTTCACTGATGGTGAGCTCAAGGTTAATGGCTGTCATGGGGTCAAATGCATTTCTTAGTGAGGGCTTGGCCCCTTTGTGAAGAGGTCAGAGTCTAATGGGAATACTGAGTCAGCATGAAGCTAGTGCTTAATGGTGACTGAGAGCAGACTTGGAATAGTCTAGCATAGGGAATGAGACTGTGGAAACTTTGTATAAAGCATGCCAGAAGTGGTTTTCCCTAACCCTGATGGAAAGTATATTTATGGTACAAATGCCTCCCCCACCCCCAATCTAGTAGTTCTCATGTAATCTACATCTTATTACTCCCCCAAACCCTAATGTTTCAAGAGCCCACTATAGTTTTCTATAGGTACTGTTTAGATTCCTAACACCTCTATCTGGCATTTAATCTTATAATCTGGCTTTAGCCTCCCTATCCAACTTAATTTCTTTCACATCATTTCCCAAATAAACCTTCAATAACTACCAGGCTAGTTTCTTGGCTGGCCCCTGAACTATCCTCTCTCATTCTGGCTGTTGTACTTCCTATTATCCCTCCTGACTGGATTATCTTCCTTTTCTTTCCTCTGTCTATCCAGACACTACCTATAGTTCAAGGTCCTGGTAAAATCCATTTCACTCTCTAGATATCCATTTCTTTATCTGTACAAGAAAGGATTTGGACCCAATATGATCCTAAAGTCTCTTCTAGTTCTAAACATCTATGAGTTTATCTTATCTCTCCATTGTGTAAGCAATTACATATATGGTTAGTTCCCCATGACTCCTCTACCATACCTTTACTTTGATGCTTTATTGTGGTGTAGAGATATTACTGGGTTCTAGAAATCTATGAATGAATGAAAAGTATTTTATTAAATGCTTACTATATGCAAAGCACATATTATATTTTCCATTAATAGGACCATATGAGTCTCCGATAGTCAACCATTAGACAATGTCAATGAATGTATGAAATTTGGCACATCTCACCAATATGGAAGCCTCTGATTATGGTCTAGCAATGGATATCGTGGTCTAGTTCAAGACCATTTCAGTGAGGCTTATCACTAGATTGGAATAAAAAGTTTTGGCCACAAGATCTCTTGAAGATTAATAAGTTTTAGAGGGGTTATGATCCACATCGCTGGAAGCAGTACCTACACAGAGGGTGTTCTATAGGAACACATTATTTAGCATTTAACTGTAACCTAATTCAGGTATATTAGTTTTATTCCCCACAGCTAGGTTCCTTGAACCCCTGGCTACCAATGTACACATCATAGTGATGGTGAGACTTTTTTCTATGTGCATTTCTCTCTTTAATGATGGCTGTGGGGGCCAGTTGGAAGCAGAACTGTGGGTCTTAGGTGCAGTGTAAATCCTGGGGTTCTTGGTCTCAGGGTCCTGAACTATTTTCACCTTCCTGATAAGAAGTGGTGATAGAGGTGAGGGTAGTAGTTTGACTTATCTGGCACATGTTACCTCTTACTTTACCCCCAAGGTGCTGCTGCTTCATTTAGATGGACTTGAGCTGTCAGTGGGAGTCAGCATCGTTACTGGGAATCAACATTGTTACTCGTGGGGATGATCAGCCTCTTCTCTGTAGAATTTATTAGGATAATGGTCTCAATCTTTCCACTTTTTTTCATTCTGTGTAATGTCGTTCCGTCTTCCATAAATTTTCTATGACATCAAATAACTTGCTTGGAAGTTCTCCAATTCTTTTATTTTGTGGACACATACTTGTGCATATCTTATGTTGTCTATTTCTTATTCACAATTTTTACTACATGACCTATATATCCACAATTTTTACTATATCTCCTTTTGTAATCCTTTGTATCCTCGATTATGGTGTTATGCAACTTTCCACATGCTTGTAATTGTTGGCAATGTGTTGAAGCCTATTTACTCTCACCATGTAACTTTCCTTTGCCCTTTTCATGACTCAATATTTTTCTTCTTTTGAGATTACGGTGTTCTGTGATTCACATAGAGTACAACAAGGAGATTATTTGTGTTGAGAAATGGACTTTTGTTTAAATAAACGGCTTGAATGATTGAAAATGTTCTGCAGCTTCCTAAATAGTATCCAATCTTCCCTCCTCTCATGCGCTGGTTGGTTACAACACCTTTTGAAGATTTCTGTTTATTGTTTGGCACAGTCGAATGCCCATCCTACTTATGTTGTAATCTGGAAAATATTCATATTTGTTTCACTTTGTTTTCCCCCTATGGCTAGTTAGACTGATATCTTTAAAATGTCTATAGATTTCATTGAGGAGAGGCTTGTTATTATTAGTTATAATTTCACCTGCGAATGTATTTGGAGAACATCCTAATTAATGATCCTCTTTGTGTTTTGAACTCTGTATATAGTGCCTTAAATGACACTGGTGAATACACTAGATTATAGCATATGTCAGCCAGATAGAGATAGACTATTGGATTTGCAGTTAGGAAGATCTGAATGACCCTGGAGAAATCACTTACCTTCTCAACCTCAGTTTCCTGAAGCATAAAATGATGAAGTTGGGCTATGTGATCTCCAAAGTCTCTTCTAGCTCTAAATCTATCCCCAATGATCCTATTATATACTGTTAACCTGCTTCCTTCCTCCCCCGCATCTGCAACAATATAATAAGTTTCTTCCTTTTAAAAAATGTTGCTAAGTATTCAACAAGTTTACCACCTTTCAATTTCCTTATTGTAGAACTTATTATAGGTGTGAGTCATCTGAAGAGGCTGCAAGCCTCTGACTTATTTTTTATTTCTTGATCTCCTGATTTTTTTTTTCAAAAGCAGTTTAAACCGTCCTGCTCTGTGCTCACATTTACATCAAAGTCATCAAGTATCAAATTATATTGACTTAAAATGTTTTTGGAGGCTCTTGTCAGGTTCTTCTTCATCCTATGTAACAGATGTACAACAGCTGAAATCAGGAAGTCATGAGTTCAAATCTAGCCTCATGCACTTATTAGCTGTGTGATCCTGGGCAAATCATATAACCTCTATCTGCCTCAGTTTCCTCATCTGTAAAATTGGGATAATAGCATCTACCCTTTTAGGGTTATTGTGAGGGTAAAATGAGTTAATAGTTTTAAAAGTATATTTCACACCTTAAAATGCTATCTAAATGCTAGCTATTATTATTTATAGATTATATATATATGTATATATATATATATATATATATATTTGGAGCTAGGTTTCAAGTTGTAACCTTATATGTTTAAGGAAATAGTTGGTTCAAACCTGTGATTTCATTGATGTTGGGAACTCTTGATGAGAAAATTCCCTTTACCAATGAAGGTCAGCCCCTTTTCTGCAACTTATAGTTGCCTAGAGCAGTGAGAAGTAAAGTAACTTTCCTATGGTCACAAAACCGGTTTGTGTCAGAGGTAGGACTTGAAATGAGGTCTTTGTCCTTTTAAGACCACCCCACAATCCCTGAATCCATGCTGCCTAAGGAAATGGTGCCAGAAGAGAAACAGAAGCCTTCATTCCATCTTTGATTCAGTGGTCAGTCGGATGAAAAGAAAGTTCTGATTAGGACTTGGTAAAAGGGGAATGCAAATAGGAAATAATGTAGCTAAAACACTTGGATGTTTGGCGTGGATGTAAGGATAATTGAAAGCTCTACTTAAAGTTTTTGGAGAGGGTTATTTTTGAGGAAAGAGTGGAGTACACGTGGTATGACATTGAACTCTTTATGGAAAAAGAATAGCATCTCAGTCAGAAATATAAAAATGAACATCAAACAGGAAAATTATCTAACTGTGTCTTTTGATAACTGGGGGTGGAAATACCCAGAAGCTGGACAGAAATGGAATGGAATGATCATTAACTACTAATTTTAAAGACTGCCTGTGTTTAGGTTTTATGGCATAATCTCTTGATGACGTGTGCAAATTTTCTCTCTTTTATTTCCCAAGAACTAATGAGATGACCTATGACTTGAAATGTGGAAGCCTGGAACTAGAACAGCTGAAGAACTTATAGAAACACCTGCCCAGATTCAAAGTACTTTAGAAGTGATTATGGGGGAGGAGTGGCCACCAGACTGTGTGCAAACCTTGCTGTGCACCTAGAAAGGCTGAACTTCAGAGGATATAAGGAGAAATGGAGAGAAATGTTTGTTGTTGTTGTTTTTTAAAGCAGATTCTGGCAATTTCAGATTTTCTGGTCATATGATTCTTTTCATTTTATTATCTAAGAAATAGAACTTCCCATTGAATGTAGTGCTATTATTCTATTGTACACTCCTTTCTTAAAATATGTAGCATCTATGTGACTTGAATACTAAGAACTGGTGAACTTTTAAAGATGCAGTGTGGTTCTCAATATTAGAAAGAACAAAGAAGACAGTGTTGTGTGGTGGTTAGAGTGGGAAAACATGATTTAGCACACCGCACATTCTAGTTTACTGGTTACTTCATGTTTTGGGGCCTTAGTTTTCTAACCTATAAAATTGGGATTGTTTTTTACCTACTTCATATCAGAGGCCTTTTGTTGAAGATAAAATGCAATGATTTATTTTAAAGAGTTTCGAAAAGCATAAATGTAAGGCATTGAGAGTTTTTTTAAACTTCCATTCAGATCTACCCCCTTTTCTTCTTTTTTTCATTTTTTTCTGTGAGATCTCTTATTTATTTTTAATTGATTTTTGTTTTATTTTCTGTTTCAAATTCTCTCCCTCCCCTCTCTTTTATTTAGAAAGCAAGAAAATTAAAATCCATTACAAATATACCTAGATATGCAAAACAAATTTCTATATTAGCTATGTTCTAAGAAATAAAATTTTAAAAAAGAAAGAAGTAGAAGAAAATATGTTTCAGTCTTCACTCTGAGTCCATTAGTTCTCTTTCTGGAGGTGGATAGCATATTTCATCCTGTGGAATTGTGGTTGGTCACCAAATCAAATCAGTTACTAAGTCTTTCAGAGTTTATCATCTTTAAATTATTGCAGTTACCGTATCATTTGTTCTCCTGGTTCTGCTCACTTTACTTTGCATCAGTTCTTACAAATCTTCCCAAGATTCTTTGAAACTATCTTCTTCATTCTTTCTTACAGCACAGATGTATTCTATCTTATTCATATACCGTAACTCATTTAGTCATTCCCCACTTGAGGGTATCCCCTTGGTTTCCAGTTCTTTGCTACCACAAAAGAAGAGCTGCTATAAATATCTTTGTATATGTATGCCCTTTTCCTCTTTCTTTGATCTCTTTGGGGCATAGACCTAGTAGTGGTGTTGTTGGGTAAATGGTTATTGTTTGTCCATTGTTCTCTAAGAGGAGCAATGACATCAGGAGGGTGAAGTCTTGACTTGCAAGTCACTTGGATTTAAGTGAGGCAAGGCTGTACATAGCCTCACTCTCTTCTCCAGGGTCATCTCAGTGGCAAGATAGACCAGAATGACTAGAGATGACCCCAAATACAGTGGGAGACCTTGGCTTTTTAAAGCTAAGGTCTTTCCCAGGTCTCAGTTTCTCTGAGGCATCCCATTCATTGATTTAGGGCTAGATAAGAAATAAGGAAAAAGATGGCTTGGTTTGCCTACTTAAAAAAAAATCAAACTGGGAGGAGACCCTTAGGGTTTCTGGCCAGAGCAGAAACAATTGCTATTTACTCTCTCCCTGAGCTGCCAAAACCCAAAAAAATGATCAAGTGAAGCTTGGGCTGGGACCTATTGTTGGTCAATCAGTAAGCGCCAGAGTGATTTTGGTTTAAGGCATGGTCAAGTGGCTCCATTTGAATCCCAATGGACTTTATCAAAGACTGTTTTCCAGTGCTATATTTCAAGAAATCATACTTTCTGGAGGAAAACTAATAGATATTGTGGACATTTATTTTTCATGTCTAAACATATATGTAATGGGTTTTGTTTTTCTTGCCTTCTCAACAGGCGTGGTAAGAAGAGGGAGAGGGACAGAATTTGGAACTGAAAACAAAACAAAATTGAATTAAAAAAATAACTGTCCCAAATTGCTTTCCAGAGTGGTTGAACAATAGTTCACAGTCCCTTCAATGGTGCATTAATGTACCTATTTCTGCACATCTCCTCCAGCTTTTGTCATTTTCCTTTTTTGTCATCTTACTTAATATGATAGGCATGAGGTGGTACCTCAGAGTTGATTTAATGTACATTTCTGTGATTATTAGTTTTTTAGAGCACTCTTTCATATGACTATTAATAACTTTGATTTCTTCCCTTGAAAACTATACTTTGATTGTCAATTGGAGAATAATTCATTTTCTTGTAAATTTGAGTCAGTTCCCTATATATTTTGGAAATGAGATGTTTATATGAAAAACTTGCTACAAAGATTTTCCCCTCTCCCCACTTTCTTGCTTTTCTCATAATTTTAGATTCAGTGTTTGTGAAAAAACCTTTTTAAGTTTATGTAATCAAAATTATCCATTTTACTTTCTATGAACCTCTCTATCCCTTTCTTTCCATGCAGAAGCCACTTTAATTGTCCTTCCTTTTATTTCTGGACTAATGAAACAATTCTTTATCAATAGTTTTGCCTCTGGATTCTCATCACCATATCCTATTCTCTGCATAACAAGAACCTTAGACATTTAGAATCAAAAGGAACCTTAAGAATCATTTTATAGATAGATAAGAGAGTTCTCCTGACTCAATTTGATGTAATAAATATGAAGTGTCCTACATGTGAGGCATGATCCTAGATTCTAGGGATAAAGTGATGAAGAAAAACAACATACTCCTTGCCCACGTGAAAGAATTTTTATTCTGCGAGGGGGAAGAGGGACAACATAACATGCATAAAGATAAATACAAGTTAAAGTGTATTAGAGACTTTGGGAAAATTTGAGGAGAGAACATTTTAAGATGAACAGAGATAAAGAAAAGCTTTGTATAGAGATTAGCCATTGAGCTGGAAGTTGAAATTAGAAGTAGGTGGTGCAATAGGTTAGAGCAGTGGACTTGCAATCAGGAAGACTCATCTTCATGAGTTCAAATCTGGCCTTAGACACTCACTAGTTGTGTGACTCTGAGCAAGTCACTTAACCCTGTTTGCCTCAGTTCCTTATCTGTAAAATGAGCTGGAGAAAGAAATGACAAACCACTTTGGTATCTTTGCCAAGAAAACTCCAAATGGGGTCATGAAGAGCTGGACACAACTGAAATGATTGAACAACAAAAAACAAAAATTTTCAAAGGAGAAGATGAGGAGAAATGACATCCTAGGCATGGAGAAAGGACTATGCAAATTCATGAAAACAAAACAAAACAAAAAAATTCATGGAGGTGGGAAGCAGGTTAAGTTCAGGGAGGAGCTAGCAGTTTAGCTTGTCTAGAACATAGAGCATATGATAAGGAGTAATGTAAAATCAAATTGGCATGAGAAGATGGAGCCAGATTGGAAGGCCTTAAATACTGGGATATGGAATTTGTATTTTATTCTATGGGGATTAGGGACCTTGAAGAGTGCTGACCAAATGAATAACATGGTTAGACTTTCGCAGCCCTATGAAGAATGGATTAGACAGGGAAGAATCTGGAGGCAGGTAGACCAATGAGGAGATAATAATCTTTTAATTGTATTGTTTTATTGTATTGTATTATATTACAATAGTCCAGGAAAGTGGTACAAAAGCATGTACTAAATTGGTGGTTGTGCCCAGATATGGGAGATATTTGGAAAGTGGAACTGACAAAACTGAGAAACTGATTGGTTATGAGAGATAACGAACACAGAAGAGTCAAAAATAAATCCCAAAGTTTTAGACATAGGAGACCAGGAAAATGGGGGGTTCCACATAAAATCTTGATTCTGGGTAAGGAATTAATGACCCATTTTGGAGATGGGCTCTTAAAAATCTTTGTCTCTGATTCAACCTTGCTGTTCCATATGGCAGTTTTCTAGATTTTGTTCTAAGTTTAGACCTCTGGCTATTTTTAATTTCTGATCTGTATAACTACACTTTTTTGGGGGAAGTCTGGCTGTCAGCATATTAACAATTTGGCTCTTCTGGGAAAAAATATACTTATAACTTTCAGGATTAAGTCCAAATATACTGTTGCCATTTACTAAACACTTTCCTCTGAATATGCATTATGCATTTCTTCTGAATTTACATTCTGCCTTTGAAATGTAGAGATTGAATTGCAAAAGTATCATGATGATAACATTTGTTCATCTTTGCCACTACCACTAATAGCACGTTTGAATGCATCAGCATTATTTTTTCCTTGGGCTCGTGACCAGTCTGTTCAGAATGACATTGCAGTCCTCCTTTATGGTACTACATTTGTGCTGGGTAATTGGGAAGTCACTGTTATCCTTTTGTTGTGCTGGGCAAACCAGCTGCCTGGGCAAAGGAAGCTTGTTGGTCAGGAGGCTTCTTAGAAAGTTGGACACTCTGGTCCACATTCCAAATCTGGCCATGAGTGTTAAGGTCTCTGGGACAGGTTGCCTTGAGGAATTAGGAGAGAGTTGGGGCTGATCAAGTCCATATATGTCTTGGAATGTCCTATCTAAACTCAAAATCTTGAAAACCCGTGGCACTTGCATGAAATATTATTTCTGAGACCCCCCCAGGAATTCTTAGGAGATAAAAATTGAAGTGTGCACGTAGCCAAAAGGCTATCTATGAATTTCTTACTTTCCTAGTTCCCCAAACTCTGCAGGCTTTAGAACTGCAGTGAGTCTTAGGCTGGAGTTAGGTGACCCAAATGTAGCAAACTTGCCAAACCATGCATCAGTGAGAAGTAGAATGGTGAAGGGTCTGTGCCACTCAGCTCTGCTTTATGAATGAGTGGTCATTGGTATTATTGATAGTAGCTGACATCAATATAACACAGCATATTGACAAATCACCTTGGCAACCCTCACAGCAATCTTGTGAAGAAAGCAGTGAAGGTATTCTTTCCATTTTCCATTCTAAGGCCAAGAACAACTGTGACTTCAAGGGTATGCCAAGAACTTTAAGTATTATAAGCTTGTAACTTTACAGCTAGAAGGTTTAGCTTCATCTGGTCCAACCCTTCCATTAAAGGAGTCAGTACTTGGACTTAGGTTTGTTTCACCTCCCAAGTTCAGTGCTTATTTAATTAGACCACCCTGCTTCTGTGATTCAGAAGAATAAATGCCTCACCATGGCATGGTGACCCTGAGTGAGCCAGGAATGCAAGCTCTGGCAGATCCTACCAGGCCAGAAAATCTTCCAGCACAAACTTGGAGATGGATTATTTGCCTGTCTCCTGGCAAGACCTGCCCAACTTAGTTTGGAAAGGCTTATCACCAGAGAAGTTGGCTACTGGAGGCTGATTTTTTTGGCTTTAGCAGCCTATGGAAGTGTTAAGTAAGGTGTGAATCACCCACATAGATTAAATCATAGATTCTTACAGAATTAAAGAATCACTACTACCAACCTATACCAAGTTGTGAATTATTTTGTAAACCTTAAAAAGCTAAAAATAACAGTGAAATCATCAGTATTCGTTTTCTTAAAGTTATTCTTGTGTGTTGTCTAGTTGCCTATTTCTCAGTAGTTAAGGTGGGAAACTGACAAAGATATAGTATCATGAAATTAAGAAGACACAGCAGAGGACCTTAGACAATAAGTCCAACTCCATTGTTTTGCAGATGAAGCTTGGAGAGATTAATTGACTTGAACAAATCCAGGCTAGAGTATGCAGTTCGACAGCCCATTAAGTTGGTCCATCAGCATATAGGCTCTGGACAGCTACTGTGCATGAATAATGACCTGGGCTCAAAATCGAACAGGAAGAGAGCAAAGTGGGCAGGGTTGCCTTTGGAAAATTGCACAGGGCTTTTCATGTTTGCAAGTTTCTCCCAGAAACAAAAAGCCATCTTTTTAATACCAGTATTCATCTGGGCATTCTGTATGGCTATGAGTATCATGGAATATCATAATCTGAATTGAAGTTGTGAGTCACCCAGCGGGCAATAAAGAGGTGCATAGACTGTATGGATAGACTGCAAGCAAAAACTTTACAAGGGAAGTGGCATAAGAAACATCATCCAAGAGATGTATGACCATAAAAGAAGATGGACTGATCATGTGACAGATCATACGAGAGAAGTGAGGGATAAGTTGATAACTTAAGTAGTTCACTACCATTCACATAGTCAATCATTAAGTATTTATTAGGTATCAGTATGCCAGGCACTATGCTAGATGCTGGGCATACAAAGAAATAGATGAAATAATCCTTACTTTCAAAGAACTTAGATATGATTAGTTTAAGAAAACATCTACACAATAAATACATACAAAAATACATATAAAGTAATTTTTGAGAGGGTAGGGAGCTAGGTGAAGCAGTAAAGGACTCATTTAGGAGATGATGTTTGAGCTGAACTTTGAAGGAAACTAGGGATTCTAGCAGGAGAAGGTGAGGAAGGAGTATATTCTAGGCATGGGAGATAGCCTGTAATAGTACAGACAGGGGAGTCTATTTCTTGTGTCTCTTAATGATAATGCTAAGAGAAAGTCTTCCAGAAATTTAGATGAATCCCTGTGGAGGATTTGTGGGAGGATTTACAAGTAAGAGTCACCAAAGATAAAAAGGCAGAGATGGGTTATGATCTGTACCTTGGGAGGGGAAGTAATAATGAGATCACAGATCAATCAAAGGACAGATAGGTCTGAATTAATGCAAATAATGAATCCCTTAAAGTGGTTGCATGTATCTGAATCCACACTATTTGAAGTTATAATTATGTAAAATACGGTCGTGGGTTCCAGCCCAACAGAAATATGCAGTGTGAATTCAAATAATGCAACTATTTCACAGGTCTCCTTATTCCCTCTAATCAACACCTGGCTCAATTCAAGTTGATTCAACAAGTTAATGGAACTCAACCAGTAGTGTGTTTAAATGTTTAACAACTAACATTCTGAAAAAAAATGTATGTGTGACAAATTTTTAAGTTTAATCTACATTATTAATATTTTTCTGTCATTTTCTTAAGTGTAGACATTCAACAAAACAATAAATCAATTTGTTGTTGTTTGGTTGTTTTCAGTCGTGTCCGACTCTTCACGACTCTATTTGGGATTTTCTTGGCAGAAATACTGGAGTGGTTTGCCATTTCCTTCTATAGCTCGTTTGCATTTACCAGTTTCTTAGGGGTAAATGTTCTCACTGAAAATTTAACAATTGGCTCTTGTAAGCTAGGACAAGCTGGCTCCAGCACACCCCTAAATTCAACACCAGTGTCTTAACATAAGGTCCGGTTCTATTCTCATTCTTTCTTTTCCTATGTGAGGGAATGTGACATATGTTGTTAGCCTGTAATTTTAGATTGAATCTGTTTCAGGATTTCCAAACTCTCTTTTGATATTGTCAAGGAGTCTAAAAATAGCTGAAGAAGTTGGAGGAAAGCCCTGTGTTCTTTCAGTACTTCCAATCAATTTTTTAAAGTGTCACTGGAGGAAACTTAGTGGATATCATATGAATATAAACCCACATAAAATTCTCATGCTCCATAAAAACCCATTGTTAAAGTAAATTAATCAGTAAAGAAGTATTTATTAAGCACCTACCATGTGCCAGGCACTGGGGATTCAAGTACAAAGAATAAAACAATCTCTGCAAGAAATGACCTTGCATTCTAATGGAGACACAAGTTTATGTGTGTGTGTGTACATATATAAATAAATATATGTATGTATGTATATACATAAGTATACATATGTACAATATACATGTAGGATAAATACAAAGATATACAAAACATATACAAATATGTGTATGTATACTTAAGTATATGTTTATATATACTATGGTTTGTTTCAATTCACAGTAAATTTAATTTTGTCTATCTCACTAGTCTTTCCCTTATGAGATGAGCTCTTCCTCCTCCTCCTGTACTTCTAGGAGCTATCTTTCTAGAAGAGTTGATACTAAATGGTTTACTTAGAGCCTAAGGATTCCAAAGTGGTTTAATGTAGTCAAGTAGAAAATGGTAGAGGACTCTTTTCCTAACTAGGACTCCAGAAATCTTGGTTCAGATCCAGTTCTACTCTTTACTACTTGTGTACTCTTGGGCAAATCAGTTAGCATCTCTAGTTCTCAGTTTCTTCATCTGTAAAATAAAGGAGTTGGACAGGACACACTATAAGATCTCTTTTAGTTCTAAATACTATGATCTATCTAGGGATGGGGAACTTGTGGCCTTGAGGCCATGCATGGCTTTCTAGGTCTTTGGGTGCTGCCTTTTGACTGAGTCCAAGTTTTACAAAACAAATCCTTTTATTAAGGGGATTTGTTCTGTGAAGTTTGGATTCAGTCAAAGGGCTGCACTTGAGGACCTAGAGGGGCCACATGTGGCCTTGAAGCTGCAGGTTACCCACCCTTGATCCTAGATTCTAATCCCAATGCCATCACTCACTGTGTGACCTTGAACAATTTGCTTATCCTCTTTTTTCTAATTTATGTGGAAAAGGGAAAAGGATATTAATGGATGCCCTACCAGTAATTGGAAGATTCGAATGTGTTAATGTATATGAAAGTGCTTTGCAAAGTACAAAATGATACACAGACACCGGTGGTTATTACTATGATTCTAAAAGCTGACAGCTTCTTTTTTTCTTGTTGGAGGGCTTTGTAACTTTGATTAAGCTTCATATTCTTGTGTAGCATCCCCTCTCAGTTCATCTCCAAACCTGAGCACTGGCAGGCTGGGTCCCCAGAGGACAGCTGATCACTTTTCCTCTTGAATTCAAGGGGGTAACACTGAGGGGCTGGGCATGGTTATCTGTAACTGTTGCTTAGAAGCTCCCATAACGTACATTCCTCAATATTGATTAACTGATTGTTATCAGTTATTTGCTAAGGTTTTATAGTAAGAAAAATTGGATCTAAACATTTTCTCCAAAGGAACATGCTCCTATACATAAGGGGGAAATGAATAAGTATGTATATAGCCCCAAGTGTGTACCAGACACTGTGCTAAGTATTTTACAAATATTATGTTATATATTATATATTTATATATTTTATAGATATTATAATTTATATATAATAATTATATTATATATTATATTGTTGTATTGCATTATATTATATCATATATCATGTCATGTCATATCATATATCATATCATATCATATCATATCATATCACAACAGGTTACTGGGAAGAGTGGGCTTAGAGGACACATGTGGCCAAATTCCCAGTTCCTGATTATTGGCAGTCCTTTGCCCCTTTAGTGGAGTCCTCATGAAGTTCCCTTTCACCAGATGTAGGTCTCTGCTGGACTCTGAGGCTCAGTACCTTTATAGAGTCCTAAAGCTACCTTTCCTCAGTGTGTCCAATTTGTTCTTGGCGTATCTCTCAGCTTCTGATTTAGACACTTCTATAAGTGACTGCTGTCATACTGAATTGCTACCAATGCAGATGGAAAATCCAAATCTTCCAACCTCTTGAAGTTCACAATTTTGTTGTCTGGACAAAATGGAGGAGGGAAGAGAGAGAGACAGAGAGAGCTCAATTCTCTTCTCCCTTTTGATGCCATCAGCTCATAGATATGAGGGTCTGCCTCTTCCACACACTTTTGGAACTTCATCCCCAGGTTACATCCCTTTTCTATATACAGAAGCCCACATTCCTTCTACTAATCTCAACACTCTTCCTTATGTGTCCACCTTGGATCTTCACTCTTTCCCATTGATTAAGTACTTGTTCACACATAGTTTATACCTTTGATTGATTTGATTAATTGATTGACTGGGGTGTCTAGGACTTGTTTACACCCAATTTTTACTTTTGATGGAATGATTCTGTGGCTCAATCTAAGAGGTGTTCTCACCTGATTAAGATTTTCAGGGTGTAGAGTAGTGGTATCAAATTGGAATAGAATAAGGGGGACACTAATCTGCACATAAGGATCCCTGCAGGCTGCGTATTGACCTAGTTTAACATGTAATATTTTCTAGGTTTTAAAATGCTTCTCAATCACATTTTAATGTTTTTGGCCATGAATGGGATTGTTGTGGGCTCTGTGTTTGATACCTCTGGTGTAGAATATCTTGATAGTTACGTGCATTAATTGGGATTGAGAGGCATAGAACACTCTTATTATGCTCTAGGATTATAAAATTTACTCAGGCACAATTACATTCCAAGCTGGAAATGAGGTTTCCCTTGGGTTCACATATGATATTTTTGGATTTATTCCATGATCAATATCTACCCATTCTTAGTCTTTCAGTTAGAGTCTTCTACTTAGTAACAAACATTCTATAAAATGTGTTTTTACTACTCTAGTGGGTAGGAACGAATCGGTGCGATAAGGACATGGGGATCCAGCACAACCCTTACCTCCACCGCAAAGGCTGCCTTCACCGTAACCCTGGCACTACTGTGCTACCTCTTTAATGACGTGGTTACAGGGAAATAGCCACTAAATTTGGAATTAAATGGGGTCATGAAGAGTCAGCTGTTACTGAAATGATTGAACATCAAAGCATAGCATGATCAGCTCATGGCAGTGATGTTAACCTTGTCTCCTCTCTTCCTCCATCTCCCCCTACCTTCCCGTGTCATAATATCAAAAGACCTGGATTTGAATCCTGGTTCTGTGACTTGCTAACTGCACATCCTTGGGCAAATCACTTAAGATTTTTGGGACCCGGTTTGTTCACCTGTAAAATGGTCAGACTAGATGGTCTCTAAGGTTCCTTCCAACTCTAAATCAGATTGTTCTCTAAAGTGCTTTATAAATATGATTTGTGATAATTACCCACACATGTTAAACTGAGAGAATGATTTATTTATTTTTTTACACTGAGAGTCTGAGACTCTGACACTTTGCTATTCTCTCTCCCTATACACTTCCTTAGTCTTGCTAGTTTCACAGTGGCAGCTAGCTATCTTATCAGGCCTGCAGAGAAGGAATGTTTTTCTTCCAGGATGTTTTGGCTCATTTCCTCGAATACTTTTTAAGCTTTTTGAAATTTTTCTCTCACAAGAGATAGCTGAAAAACCTTTAAGGAAGTGACTCAACCCCTTGAAATAAATCACTTACTGAGCCAAAGATATTGTAATTAAGTCACATTGTGCACAGTGAGCTGCATAATATAAAATGTCTTTTAAAAGAGCATTTTTGAAATGATGGTTCTTTAAATTCTGCACTTATCTATTTTCTGAATTCTGTTCTTTAATAGATTATAACTCCAGGTGGCCAAATGATGAGATAAACAGTTTGATTCCAGAGTCAAACTTTCCTTGAAATATTTAAAGGTTTATAATGTATGGGCGAATATAGGCTTGTTTTCATATGCCTGACTTCTGCACCTGTATTACTGTGATCAGAACCTGTAGGAATTTCCCTTTGTTCTTGGAATTTCCCTTCCTAGCTGCAAATTGTTGCCTGGGACAACCCCTAGAACTTACTTCTTACCTCACCTTGGAACCCCTTGTCTTCGGGGCAGGGCTAGTGTTATCCCAAGGCAAAGAAGCCACAACTGCCCCCTTCCTTCTGACACTGGCTGCTCCTTCTTACCCTTCCCCATCTCTGATTGTCACTGCTTGCTCCACCTTCAACTCATGCAAAGTAATTACTGCTCAGTGCATTTGATAGGGTTTTTTTTGTGAAGTGAAAGCTCCAAAGTACTATACAACTATCATTGAGACTAGAGTCGATTCTTCAACACTTATAATTAATGGATTTATGATCCCATTAATCTGGATATTCTCTTCAGCACTGCATATCACAACCTATCCATGACTGTCAATCCTGGGTGACTCTTGTTTACTTCCTCCTATAATTCACTTTGATTTCATTCCTTCAAAGATTATAGAATTAATCCTGTGTCTGGCAACTATAAAACATCAATAAGAGATTATTAGTGTTTGGGGAAAAAAAAGAGAGATGGGCCTTTACTTCAGGGAGAAGCTTAGAGTCATTCAAGCATCAAGCAATAGGTGTTTATTAAGCACTTACTGTATGCCACTGTGCTAAGTGCTGGGGATACAAGAAAAATAAAAAATAGTCCCTGGCCTCAAGCAGCTTGCATTCTAATAGGTGAGACAACATATACATAAATGGGTATATGTGAGATATACACAGAGGAGATGGAAGGATTGGAGCTTCTCAAAGTCAATCTAGTAAGCTTTCCTTATTTATATTCAATTCTAGTCTTGCCTTCTTGTTCTCTGTAGTGACAGTCCCATGTATGTACTGACAGGTAATCTATATAGTTTGCCTGGTCCATTGTATATCATAGCCTGAATAATAGGCATTCTTCTTTTTTTAAAATTTTATTTATTTTATTCTGAACTTAAGAAATAAAACAAGCATTTCCATGACATAGTAAAATAGGAAAAAAAAGATGATTGTTCATGAAACTGCAAATCTGTTATGTATAACATGCTATTTATTCCTTTTAAATATATAATAAAGTTATCATGTAATTTTCTTCCCCCACTTTTTTCTTTCTCTTTCTCCCCTCCCCTCCATTCTTCTTGCACTTCTGATTTTTCCTGTGTGAATGGTCCAGGGGTGAGGAAACTACTGTCTTGAGGCCACATGTGGCCCTCTAGGTCCTCTAGTGTGGCTCTTTAATGGAATCCAAACTTTCTAGAACAAATCCTTTTGGTTCAACTTGAGGACCTAGAGGGCCACATATGGCCTCAAGGCCACAGGTTCCCCACCCCTGGTCTAAGGGAACAATAAAGTGAGTGTGTGTGAGTGTGTGTGTGTATTTGTTGCAGGGAGGGAGATGAGGAGAGGTGACAGTAGCTGGAGAGGATTAAGAAGGTCTTCATCTAGAAAGTGGCATTTAACCTGAGCTTTGAAGGAAATTCTGGGTATTCCAATAAGCTGAGAGGTTCAGAAGGAGTTCATTCCAGGCACAGGAGACAGCTAGTACAAAGGAGACAGGAGATAGAATGTCATGGGGGAGGAATAGCCAGGAGACCATTTTAGCTAGATTTGTTGTTCGGTCACTTTTCAGTCGTGTCTGACTTTTCATGATCCCAGTTGAGGTTTTCTTGGCAAAGATTCTGGAGTGATTTGCCATTTCCTTCTCTAGCTCATTTTACTCAGATGAGGAAACTGAGGCCCAGTGACTTGTCTAGGGTTACACAGAGAAGCAGCATCATAGGCAGTGGTCTTCTGACTCTGGAGCTTGTGCTTTTTCACTGTGCCAGGCTGCTTGAGCTGCCCTAGCTGCTGTTCCATCTTTATTTTCATGAGCGTCCTTTCTTCTTCCTTGAGCAGTATACCTAGGACTGTAACATCATTGTCCAAATGTGGGTAGACTCTGTTGAAGTCATTCTAACAGACTTTACCAGTCTTTTCCATCTTTTATCTCTTTCCTGCCTTCCTTCTGGTTTCATTTTAAATGCCCACGCGAGGATTTTGTTTAGTTGCTTCTCTTGTTAACCTTTCTTTAAACCTGTTCCCCGCCCCCATCATTGCTTCTTGATATTTTATGAGGCAGTACTGCCCATACTCTTCCACCATCTTTCTCTGAAGTAAAAAGTTACTTTGGCAAAAATAACTCCCAGTTCCAGCCCATTCACTTTTATAGGCTCACAGGATTTAGATCAAGAAAGAACATTATAAATCACATAATCTAGCCCCCTAATTTTGTAGATGAAGTTTAGATGAAGGTCATGGAAAGTATCAGAGTCAGTGTCAGAATCCAAGTCCTCTGATTACAAATTCAGTGTTCTGTCTTCTAATTATGTCACAGATTTTAGTGGACCTCACCCAAGTGGACTTTGTTGTTGTTGTTCAATCATTTTCAGGAAAGAGATGAGGCCTTCCCTTATGTCTTTCTCCCCATCCCTGCAAATCATGAGCCTGAGTCCTCTCCAAACCTGTCTTCCCTAAGTTGCCTCATCCCTCCATTTCCTCCTCACCCCTAAATGGATAGAACATAAGCTTTTGTCTTCTAGTGGATTCTCTTCCCTTGCCTGCATTTTAGAGGCTGAGTCCTGCCCTTAGTGACAATGACAGGTAAGAGAACCACCACCATCCTTCACCTCTCTGGGCCTTTGTTTCCGTAAAAGGGAGTGGGTTAGACCAGATCATCTCTAAGCTCCAGGAAAGTTCGTGATCAAGCTCTGAGGTGTTGCTTCACCCACAGCTTCATGATTTGTATTTTGTTTAGTGACCTAAGCTTTTTCCACATACTGCTTCTAGCTCCTGACTTACACATGGCAACATTCTGCTGCCCCAATTGGGAAGGCTTCAATCAGGGCCATCACTTGGCCATGAGGAATGGAGAGAGATGAAATAGTATGGTTTCAGAATCTGTCCTTGATTTCTATTTTTTAAAAATACTTACTGGTACTTTTCATCATGTAATTCAACTTTTAAGTGCAGAATTCATATAATAACTTTAGATTTTGAGCTGGAAAGGCTCTTAGAGGTCATCTAGTCTAGCACTTCTTAAACTGTGGGTCTTGACCCCATATGGAGTTGAGACCCACAGCGTAAGAAGTGCTGAAGGGGTCACGAACAGGAAAAGTTTGAGAAGCCCTGATCTAGTCCACCCCCTTCATTTTGCAGGTGAGTAAACTGAGGCCAAGAGAAGGTGCTCCCATTACCCAGTTTATAAATAACTCAGGCAGCCATGTTTTGTTCCTTTCTAAAATTCTTATTTTTAATGTAAGGAAATAGAAGCTATTTTAAAGTTCCATTGTAGGTGGGGGGATGACAATTTTATCAAAATAAGAAAATGTTGAGACAGATTTTCCTGGATTTTTCAAAATTTGAAGCAAGTAAAGTCTTTAGAGTAGCATTCTTAATTACTGCCTAAATACATGAGAACAGACTTCCGTTTCTGCAATTCTGCTAACACAGTGCCTTTTGTGATCTTAGACGATGGAATATGGCATTGTAAATATTAAAGTACTCCTTGAATTTCCTGACCTTTTCATAGATATTACTGTGTCTGTTTTATGATTGGGACCTAAAAAGGACAGAACCTGAGAAAGTTTGACTGTGGAGCTCTTGGACTTCAAGAAACTATTTCAGATAAGAGTCCTCCTGTTGTACCAAGAGCAAAAGTCAAGGCTAGAGGCCACTTTAGTTGTTTTCCTTTGTGAAATTGAAAAACACAGACTCTTAAGAGAAGTTTGAGTATTCAAAAAGAGGAGAGCTAATGGGCTAGTGTTAATAAAGTAATTGTGACTCCATGAAAATTGCTAGAGGTAGACAAAGGGACTGAGAAGGAAGATTTCCTTTATAAAATTAGAAAAAGGAAGGCCCTGATGTTAGAAAAGATTAATGACTGTGCCTCCTTACCAGGATGTGCCATTTCTTTTGTGGGTGAGGGGACAGGATAGGAAAATTCTACATGCCTATTGCTTGGAGGAGCCCACAGAGCAAACCATTTGTCATCAGCAACATGAAGATGAAAAATAAACAAAAATATAGGAGTCAAAGAGAAAAGCAGAGCAGCCAATCTCTCTGATATAAAGGAGGACACAGAAAATATAGAAGCATTCGATGAAAATGCCAAAGTTAGAAAGGTTAGAAGAAAAATGAATACATATTTTGAGAACCTGAGATAAAATAGATCAGTTAAAGCACATAGAACATGGAAAGAACGCTGGACCTATAACCAATATATTTGGGTTTGAATCCTGCCACCATTCTGTGTGGCCTTGGTCATGTCACTTAAACCTCTTCTCTAGGCCTCAGTTTCCTCATCTGTAAAATGAAGAGGTTAGACTTGATGGCCTTTACAAATGAGTGTCAAATATTGATCCTTTGATCCACATTACAAGACTTTCATTTTTAATTATTTAGGCAATATCAATAATGAAGGAAAAATTCAAAGGAAAATAGAGACTATGGAAAATTTGAGACCTGCTGTGTCATTTAAGAATAAAACAAGGACGATGAAAAACACCTCTCATCTCACTTCCCTTGTTCGGTATTGAATATCTTAGCTATTTTTGTAAGGTCTTTCTGGACAACATTTTAAAAGAACTTGTTGACAGCAATTCAGAATTAATTAGAAAGAAACTAATTAGAACTAAATTGTTTCTATTGCCAATTATTAGAGACAAGTTACTGAATGATTGCATTTGAGGAAATGACATCATAGTAAAGATTTATCTTCATGGTTTTCCTCTGTCTAAAAAAAGGAAGTTTTTATCCATAAGTGATAAAGTGACTGTTTTCCAATTTTCTTCATGTTGGTAGTGTTAGAGACATATATTACATCTCTACAGACGAAGTTATGTTTCACATTGATAGTAAAACCTTCTTAGACTATTTTCTTATTTGGCTCAGAGAAAGAAATGAAGTGCAAAATACTTCAAGCGTAAGATATAACAGTCATTAGTGGGAAACTAATTTTAATTCCTTTTAGTCTACCTTCTGGCCTCTTCATTTATTTGCCTGAAACTACTTTCTCCAAAAATACTAATGATCCCTTAACTGCGATGTCTAATGGCCTTTCCTCAATGGTCATCCTTTATGACCTCTGTGTGACATTTGACACAGTGGCTAGCCTCTCATTTTGTGCACTCTCTTCTCTCTGAGTTTTCATGACATTATTCTCTCTTGTCCCTCTTCCTACCTGTGTGTTACTGCTCCTTCTCAATCTTCTTTGGTAGGTCTGTATCCATGTCATACCCACAAGGCATCCCCAAAGCTCTGTCCCTGACTTTCTTATTTTTCTACATTCTCTCACCTCAGCTCCCATGGCCTCATTTATCATTTCTTTGTATATAACTCCCAAATCTATATATCTAGCCCTAGTATCTCTTATGAGCTGGAGCCCCATATCACCAGCTGTCTATTAGATATTTTGAGCTGGATATCCTGTGTTCATCTCAAATTCAACATATCCAAAACAGAACTCATTTTCTTTCCCCTTCCAAAACTACTGCTTTTCTAAATTTCTATTTAGCACCACAATTCTTCTAGCTTTTCACCCTCAACATCATCCTCTACTCTTCCCTCTTACCTATCCCCACGTTTCGAATCATTTGCCATATTTTGTTATTTCTTTCTCCACAGTCTCTTGTATAGTACATCCCCTTTTTACTCACAGAATCACCCCCATCCTAGTTTAGAGGATGTAATCCTCATCATCTCTCACCCAAATTAATGTGATAGCCTTCTATTTGGTCTCCTTTCTGCTAATCTTTTCCTATTTTGTTTTTCCATCATACAGTTACCACTGGGTTTTCTAAGTAACCTCACCCCCCTCATTCAACTCCAGTGACTATTACCCCTAGGTAACAGCTCTTAGTAACCTGGCCTCAAGCTACTTTTCTAGTCTTATTTAAATTCCTCCCCTCTATACTCTAGCTTTTCAGTCTTCTTGCTATTCCTCACCGAAGACAATTCATTTCTCATTACTGTTTCTTTACACTGGCTGTACCTCATGCCTGAAATGTATTTTCTCCTTGCCTCCGCTTCTTGCAAACTTTCGTTTTCTTCAAAACTCAGGTCAAGTACCACCTTCTTCATAAGACCATTACTGATCCCCCAGCTGCTAAGACTTTCTTTTTCAAGGTTTCCTTGTGTATACTTTATATGTATTTTCTATTTACCTGTATTGATTCTTATTATCTTTGCTGTTAGTTCTTGTCCTAAAGGACAATTTTTAAAATTTATTTTTATTTTTCAACATTCACTTCTATAAGACTTTGAGTTCCAAATTTTCTCCCCATCTCACACCTCCCCCACCCCAAGATGACATGCATTCTGAATACCTCTCCCCTAATCTGCCCTCCCTTCTGTCACCCCCCCTCCCCCATCCCCTTTCCCTACTATTTTCATGTAGGGCAGGATAGATTTCTATACTCCATTGCCCGTATATCTTATTTCCCAGTTGCATGTGAAAACAATTTTTAACATTTGTTTTTAAAACTTTGGGTTCCAAATTTTCTCCCTTCCTCCCTCCCCCCCACCATTGAGAAGGCAAGCAACTCAATACAGGTTATACATGTGTAGTCATGCAAAACACTTCCATAGTAGTCATGTTGTGAAAAAATAACTGTATTTTCTTTCATCCTACCCCACCCCCCCATTTATTCTATTCTCTCTTTTGACCCTGTCCCTCCTCAAAAGCATTTGCTACCCCCTCCCACAATCTGCCCTCCCTTCTATCATTCCCCTGCTCTTTTATCCCCTTCCCCTTATTTCCTGTAGAGTAAGATAGATTTCCATACCCAACTGAGTGTGTATGTTACTCCCTCCTGAAGCCACATCTGATGAGAGTAAGATTCACTCATTCCCTCTCAGTTTCCCCACTTTCCCTCCACCATCAAAGCTTTTTCTTGTCTGTTTTATGTGAGATAATTTACGCCACTCTACCTCCCCCTTTCTCCTTCTCCCAGTATAATTCTCTCTCACCCCTTAATTTTATTTTCCAGATGTCACCCCTTCATCTTTAACTCACCCTGTGCCATCTCTCTCTCTCTCTCTCTCTCTCTCTCTCTCTCTCTCTCTCTCTCTCTCTCTCTCTATTTATCTATCTATCCATATAACTTTTCCCCCTTCAACTACCCTAATACTGACAAAGTTTTTTTTCTATCCATATGAATATTTATTTAATATTGAGAATATACAGTTAAAAAGAAAAAATACATTCTGACCTAAGGAACAATTTTGTTTTGCTTTGTTTTGTTTTGTTTTTAAATAACAGCATTAGAAATGTAATAAAAGCATTAGTGTCTAAAATAAAATAAAGTATACATCCATACAAGGAAAATCATCAAGTACATTTCTATGTCTTGCCTGAATCCTGAATATACTAGCAACCCCCTAAATAGTAACCCATAAAAAAACCCCAACATAACCAATATAAGATCTGTACAAGTCAACATAAAATAAAGTTATCAACATTATTTGAAATAATGCACACTACAAAGAATTCAAAGACAATAGGTTGGCTAAGATTTCATGCTTTACAAGGTAAAGGAAGGCACCTTGGCACATAAGGCACTTTTTATCAAAAACACTGAGACTTTAGCAGTCTGCAGGAAAAGAGGCCCCAGGGGCCTGAGTTACAAATATCATCTTTCCATGTAGGAATGTAAACAGTTCAACTTTAATAAGTCCCTTATGATTTCTTTTTCCTGTTTACCTTTTCATGCTTCTCTTGAGTCTTATATTTGAAAGTCAAATTTTCTATTCAGCTCTGGTCTTTTCATCAAGATTGCTTGAAAATCCTCTATTTCACTGAATGTCCATTTTTCCTCCTGAAGGATTATACTCACTTTTGCCAGGTAGGTGATTCTTGGTTGTAATCTTATTTCCTTTGACCTCTGGAATATTATATTCCAAGTCCTCTGTTCCCTTAATGTAGAAGCTGCTAAATCTTGTGTTATCCTGATTGTGTTTCCACAATACTTGAATTGTTTCTTTATGGCTACTTGTAATATTTTCTCCTTGACCTGGGAACTCTGGAATTTGGCTACAATATTCCTAGGAGTTTTCCTTTGGGAATCTCTTTCAGGAAGTGATTGGTGGATTCTTTCCATTTCTGTTTTGTCCTCTGGTTCTAGAATATCCGGGTAGTTGTCCTTGATAATTTCTTGAAAGATGATGTCTAGGCTCTTTTTTGATCATGGCTTTCAAGTAGTCCAATAATTTTTAAATGATCCCTCCTAAATCTGTTTTCCAGGTCAAGTTGTTTTTCCAATGAAAAATTTCACATTTTCTTCAATTTTTTAATTCTTTTGGTTTTATTTTACAGTGTCCTGATTTCTCACATTCCATTTGCTCCATTTGAATTTTTAAGGAAGTATTTTATTTAGTGAGCTTTTGGACTTCCTTTTCCATCTGGCCAATTCTCCTCGTTGACTTTTTGCCATTTGGGTTACTCTATTTTTTAAAGGTATTATTTTCTTCAGTATTTTTTTGGATCTCCTTTAGCAAACTGTTGACTTGTTTTTCATGATTTTCTTGCATCACTCTAATTTCTCTTCCCAATTTTTCCTCTACTTCTCAAAATCCTTTTTGAGCTCTTCCATGGCCTGGGGCCAATTCAGATTTTTCTTGGAGGCTTTGGATATAGGAGCTTTGACTTTGTTGTCTTCTTCTGGTTGTATATTTTGATCCTCTTTGTCACCAAAGTAAGATTCTGTGGCCTAACTCTTTTTGCGCTGCTTGTTCATGATCCCAGCCAATCACTTGAGTTATGAGCTCTTTGTTAAGGTAGGGGTCTGCTTCCAGTGTGGAGAATGTATTGTCCCAAGCTTCAGGGGTTTTGTACAGCTGTTTTCAGAGATACTTCTAGGGACCTGTACATTTTCAGTTCTTCCAAGGTGATATGATGAAGGGCGAGGTGCTTACTCCTTTCCTGGCCTGTGTTCTGGTCTATGAGTGACCATAAGTACTCTTTTCTGCCTTGAACTGTGAGGATGATTTCTTCTGTGCCGCCACCACAAGCTCCACCACACCAAAGCTCCTCCTTGCCCCAGGATCGCCACCCAGAACTGTGAACCAGATCCAAGCATGGGCAAAGCAAGAGAATCCTGCCTCAGTGCCAGCAAAGTGATCCCTGCAGTCCCCCTCTGATGAACCACTTGATCCCCCTTCCAGAGCTCTAGAAGCAGCTGCAGCCCTGCTGTGCTGGGACGGGCTGAGACTGAGCTCTCACCTTGGTCAGGCAGATCTTTCCAACTGACCTTCTAAGTTGACTTTGGTGTTTGTGGGTTGAGAAGTCTAGAACCCGCCACAGCTCCCCTTGGTTCAATCCCCTGAGGACTGTTCCAGGTTTGCTGAGGCCTGGTGTTTGCCTGTGTAGCCTGCATGGCCCATGCTGAACTGTGCTCCTCACCCAACCCAGCAACAAATCTTTCCAATCAACCATCCAGGTTGTCTTGGGCTGCAAATTTGTTTCACTCTGTCTTTTTGTGGGTTCTGTTGGTCTAGAATTTGTTTAGAGCCATTTTTTGCGGGTATTTGGATGGGTTTGGGTGAGAGCTCAAGCAGGTCACTGCTTTTACTCTGCCACCTTGGCTCTGCCGCCAACCAATAATGTTGTTTTTAAAACGTAGTAAACATTTTCTCCTTGAAGTTATGTGAACTTGATCTTATTCTTTGAAATGAGCAATTATAGCGCAATTCCCTCATAAAAATGAGAGGTAGAAGATACTAATATTTGGTTTCATAAACTTTTTCAGTTTGTTCTGTGTTGAAGCAGTCATGCATAGCCTGGATTTGAGGTACAATGTTGCCTGATACTTGGAAATTTGTTATACCATATAACTTGAGGTTCATTATTAAGAGTGAAATAAAATTAGAAATCAGAAACAATTGCATGGTTAGGATCATGCAGTAAGGCACATATGAAAAAGTATGATATAGGTGGAAAGAATTAGAGATTTAGAGTCAAAGCACCTGGATTTGAATGCTGCCTCTGCAACTTACTTTATGTGTCCTTGGCAAGTCATCTGTAAAATGAGAAAGCCAAATTAGATGCCCTTTAAAATCTCTTCTAGTTCAAAATCTATAAGCTTATGACCTAAATTGTAAAATGTAAAAGGTATCTTTAACCTGGAATGACTTATAGGAACTGAAGCAAAGTTAAATGAGCAGAACTAAGAGATTGTTGTGCACAGTAACAGCAATATTATACAATGATCAACTGTGAACAATTTAACTAATCTCAGCAATACAATGATCAAGACAACTCTGAAGGACTTAGGATGAAAAATGCTATCCATCCCTAGAGAAAGAACTGATGGAGTCTGAATACAGAATGGAGTTACTTTTTTTAACTTACTTTATTTTTCTTGGGGGTTTTTTTGGTCTATGTTTTCTTTTACAACATAATTAATATAGGAATATGTTTTACATGACTACACATGTATAGCCTATATCAGATTGCTTGCCTTCTCAATGAGGGGTGAGGAAGGGAGAGGATTTGGAACTCATGATTTTAGAAATGAATGTTAGAAATTGTTTTCACATGTAATTGGGGAAAGATAAAATACTGAATGAAAAAAGTTATTTTAAAAATCTTCATTTAAAACTCTTTTGATGGAAGTGAAAAGTGAGGATCATCACTTTAAATAGTGTTTGGGAAAACACTACCAAACAGTATTTGGCAGGAAAGGAAATTAATCTTTCAGAGCAAGGGCAAAACACTATGCTTTTGCCTATGAGGCAGGAGGTCAGTGGAGGGTGATGATTCCCCCAATCCAGAGGATATCTCTTGTAAATTGGTTCCTAATTACATTTGATTATGGTTGATGCAAATAAGAACTCTGCTTAAGATTTGATCCAAGAAGGTCATTTTGGCCTGGGGCAATGCAGATTTGTAGATGTCAGGATAGAAATGGAGTAACAACACTTCCTGTGCGTACTTAGTTTATAAAAATAACCTCTTTGAAAACACATTTTCAAGCCTAGAAAAGGCAGAGCTTCTGAACTATTTCTAGGCTTTCTTCACTGAGCCAAAGAACTTGGTTTTAACACAATACACAAGCTTATCTTTTCACTCAAAAACAAACAAACAAAAAAGTTATATCTTTCCTGAGGAATGCAGGCATGAGTCATAGGCCCTACCCTTCCCTCCCCCCCTAGAAAAGTCTTCCTATGTCTGTAGTGCTTCCTCAGTGATGTATGGAACGGAAGTGATGCAGCATCTCTGCAATGTTGGCAGTTATAATTAGGTGATCCTTTTTAGAAAGCACTCAGGAATCCCACAGTGCTGCCTGCTTACAAAGGTGCCACTATGCTATCGACCAGAGCTTTGTTGTCAAATTGTAAGCTACTTATTTGGGAATGTGATAAAAGCTTGAAATTTGGCTCTGAGATTTCTGAAGCAACCCTTGAGATTCTTTTTAATGCCTTCTTCATTCTGACCATTTAGAAAACCAAGAATACTGGCATTCTGTTTATAGACACGAGATGAGTTGACCCTTTTTGTTAGGAGCTCTTAATTTCTCTGAAACAATTCATTCAGTGAGTTCTCTGTGAATCGAATTCCATGAAGTTCCTCAGTTGCTAGGCTGATCACGTTAGCCCTCACTAAATAAACTCAGTAGCTTCTGATAGCCCCTAGATCAGACAGCATACATTTATTAAGTGCTCACTGTGACACACACTGTACTGAGTGCTGGGGACACAAAGATCTAATATAAAGTCCTCTGTTTGGCATTTAAAGACTTTTACAATGAAGCCCCAACCTCTCTTTCCAGCCTCATATATTACTCCCCTCCCCACACTGTATAGTGCAGACAAACTGACCTCCTTTGGTTTCTCACGCACAACATTCCATCTGCCATCTGTGCACTGGCTTTCACTTGTACCTGGAATGACCAACCTCTTCTCCACCTCTTAAAATCCTGTGTTTCCTTCAAAATTCTGTTTAAGCACCATCTTCTACATGAAACCTTTTCTGATCCTAACACCTGCTAGTGCCCTCCCCCCTAAAAAACCCTGCCTTGTATTTATTTTGTATATGTCACATATGTAAAATATAAATGTATATAGACCTACATGTATATTTATATATATATGCATGTATACGCATATATGTATGTGATTACATATGTACATAGTTATATGTATATACCTATACACACTTATACATGTGAATATACTTATATGTATGTATACTTATGCATATAGCTGTATACTTATATATACTTACACATGTGCAGGTACACTCATATATGCACATACTTATACATGCATGTATATCCATATATGCACAAATTTACACCTGTGCATATATACATATATGCATATACTTATAGATGTACACATGTATTTTTAATGTGTACTTACATTGAGTACATGCATAAACACTCATACATATATGTTCATATATGCATATACTAATGTGTATATTTGCACATATATACTTATGTGTATTAATATACTTATATATGTCTATACTTATATGCATTCATCTATACTTATATGTATATACTTGTATATATATATATGTAATTGCATGTGTACCTGTATAGTTATTGTACTTATATGTGTGCTTATATACACATACATATATGTACATACATACTTATGTGCATATTTATAAACACATATATACTTATACATGTACATATGTATATTTAGTTATATGTGCACATCTATAAGTATATACAAGTATATCTATATGTTGTTGTTCAGTTGTTTTTTCAGTTGTATCTGACTCTTTGTGACCCCAATTGGGGTTTTCTTGGCAAAGATACTGGAGTGGTTTGCCATTTCCTTCTCCAGACCATTTTACAGATGAGGAAACTGAGGCAAATGGCATTAAGTGACCTGCCCAGGGTCATGCAGCTAGCAAATGTCTGAGGCTAGATTTGAACTCAGAAAGATGAGACATCCTGACTCCTGGCCCTGCACTCAATCCATTAATCCACTGCACCACCTAGCCACCCATACACATACATACATATATGTGTGTGTGTACACACACACACACACACACACACACACACACACACACACACACACACACACACTTGTATGTACTTATTGATGTACATATCTACTTATATCGGTGTATACTTACATATATATAGGTGTGTTCTCCCCCAATAAAATGTAATACCTTGAGGGCATATTCTTCATATTCTCGTGCCTAGAATTCAGTAGGTGCTTGGTTTATGCTTGTAAACTGATTGATCTAAAGAATACAACTTTTCCTGTTGCATATAGTTACTGTTACATATAAATTGATGTCATATTCCACATTCAGTATTCAGAATATATAAATGTACATAGATAATAATAGAAGAGCATTTGTATATGTGAAAAAGAATCTGTAATCAGCATGGTGAACTCCTGGTGTGGGAAATCCCTCTGTCAATAGGTATTTCATCCTTGCTATGATTTAGCAGATTAAGTCCTAAGAAGCTGCTTTGAGTATCTAGAGATTAAGTATCTTGCCTAAGGTCACCAGCTAAGAAGTATTAGAGCCAAGACTTGAATCCAGATTTTTTTTCCTGACTAAGCCCTTTATCCACTGTGCCATGAAAAACTCTGCAGGTATATTGCTTTCAACATTTTACTTTTTTTCCTCCTCAATTTTTACATTATAAATTGCCCCCAAACTTCCCTCTACAGCTCCCATCTTAAAGCTTTTCTTGAAATTGCTAGAAAGTATTCAGAAAATTGAGGCTTTGCCCTCAGTAGGCTTGTAGTGAGGAGCAGAGAGGCGGTGAGAGCCAGGAGGGCATTGTTGGTGGGGAAGCGGCAGGAACATTTCCATTCTCTGTTGTGCTAGTGGCTGCCAGTGTTGGGGACACCTATGAACTTGTTGGTCGGTAGTTTACACCACTCTGGGCTCCTGTGGAGAGCCAACTATGCACATTCATTTGTTCAACAAACATACTAGTTCCTATTATGTTCAAGACGTTGTCCTAGGTAAGGGAGAGGGGGATACAAAAATGACATTGAGGAGTTTGCAATCCAGTAATCCAGGGGATGTAAAACTTGGACTGATAGAAGACAGCAGGATAAGTATATAACAGAAAGACAAAGTGTTAGGAGAGAGAAAAAGAAAGAGCAGTTACTTCCTCCTGGGATAAATTAAAGACCTTGTGGATAGAAAGGCAGTATTTGAACTGCGTTGTAAGCTGGATAGAGTTTCAATAAACAGAGATGGAAGGGAGAAGGGCATTTCTGTGCCATTCGCCTCAGACTCACACTTGTAGAATGGGTATGGTTTTGGCAAAACATGCTTGTTGAATATTTTATGGTGCTGACCAAACCCTTCTTACTTTGGTTATTTTGGAGGAGGAAAGTTGTATATGCGGTGTTTCTGGGTGGGCAGGGATCAGGAACGTTGTATGAACATATCCAAATCAAGAAATCAAGAACCCAGATGATGAATATAGCTGAAAAGGTCAGAATTAGGTGGCAGAGGAGGTGGGGAGGGAGAGAAGTGTCCAAAGCAGAGTTGAAACCATGAGCTACCACAAAGTTCTGAGTGGGGTTTTGGAGTTCAGCCTGTCAGTGCCAAGCAGGTAGTAGAGTGTAGAGCCGGACAAAAAGTGGCCTCGACTTGCCATATTCATTTATTTTCTGTGGTCTTATGCATATTTTATAGCCAGTCATATGCACTTGGCTTAGCTCTCCATTTCCTTCTGAGCCTGGAGAATGTCCACTGCCATCACCATTATTTTTCATAGAAATAGATGAGCCCCTGTGGACAATGTGGGTCATGGAGCACAGCATGAATAAAAGAGCAAAGGTGAGAAAGCAATGGCTATGCTTGGTTATGATGAGTCTTCTTAGCGCAGTCCTCTGATTTTACAAATGAAGAATCTGATTCTCAGAGAAGTGATTAACATGTCCATGGCAACACAGCAAGCAACAGTGCTGGGATTAGAATCCAGGTCGTTTGACTCCAAACCCAGTGTTCTGTCCACTGCATGGCTATAGAATTAATGAGCTTCAAGGGGATAATTATGATTTCATGGATTCTTCATTTGCTTTATAACTTAAGGCAGAGGTAGGATGTGAATACTGTTGACATTCAAAATTGTTTTAGAAGCACAAATTGATAAGAGGTTATTATTTTGCAGATTAGATATTATCTTTGTATTCTATGTCATAGAGATGTAAATGCTTTCACTATTCTGAGGCATTTACTGTATTTATCATAGGAAATATATAAAGACATTTAGAAATCATTGTTGTAAGGATAGAAGAAGCATGTGATAGAAACAACAGTAATATTACAGAGTTGGTGTATTGCACAGAGATGTAAGATTTTAGTTGATATATGGGCTTTGAAGTTTGCAAAGCACTATATATGGGGGGGGGAGGAACCAAGTATTTATCAAGCACCTATGTGCCAGCCCCTGTGCTAAGCACTTTATAAATATTATCTCTTTTGATCCTGTAATAAAAAAGAATATACTTATCTCATTATGTGCTAACCACCATCCTGTTGAGAAGATGCCATAAGAATTTACTGCCTCCTTTTTACGGAAGAGGAAGCTGAGATTCTAGAATCGCAGGGGGGGGGAACCTGCAGCCTCAAGGCTACATATGGCCTTCTAGGTCCTTGGGTGCGGCCTTTTGACTGAGTCCAAATTTTATAGAACAAATCCTTTTATTAACAGGATCTGTTCTGTGAAGTTTAGATTCAGTCAAAGGGCCACACTTGAGGACCTAGAGGACCACATGTGGCCTCAAGGTCATAGGTTCCCTATCCCTGCTCTAGATGAAGTGATTCACCCAAGGATACAAAGCTGGAGGTAGAGCTGCAAGATTAAAACCCATTGCCTTTAGCTCTATCATAATACTATAAAGGGGCATACAGTCTCTACCCTCAAGGGATTTACCACATTGTTAGAAGAAAATGAGTTTAATCCTTTTATCCCCTAAAATGATGGAGCTTGGATTAGCTAACTCACATTTATAAGGAACTTTAGAGAGGCAGCATGGTACATGTCCTTAGAATGCCAGATCTGGAGTCAGAAACACCTGGGCTTAAGCCTGCCTCTGACATGTACAATTTTGTAACAATGGACAAGTCACTCTTCTCAACGGCCCCAGGATATTCTCTAAGATTCTAAGTTATAGAGAAGTTACTGATTTGCATTGGAGGAGGGATCTTTCATACTGGGAGCTCCTACACTGGTGAAGTCACAATGGTGAAATATGGACTACAACCTCCCTTCAAAACAAAAAATAGTAACAAAGGTTTAAAAAGCACTTTGCTCATAACAACCTTGTAGTAATATGAATACCCCTAATTTAGGAAATTAAGGTTCAATAGAGATAAAGTGACTTTGTTATGATCACACAGCAACTTTTGGGCCTGAGATTTAAAAACAAGTCTCTTGGTTCCAAGTTTAGCACTCTTTCCGCTATACCCCCTGCTTCTATTAAATAACATCTAAGGTCTCTTCCTGCTCTAAGTTGTATACTTCTAACTCAAAGTACTTGTGTATCAAACAATTAAACAATACGAGAAAGATAACAGTTCATTGTAACAATATGAGGGATTTTATAAGACAATGCAGCATTAATGGCTAAATATAAGAAACCATGTCAATAAACAAATCATATTGGCAGCTTAGGAGATTTTTTAGGCCTTAGCCATGTGTAAGCACATTGTGTTAGTCTGATGAACCAGCCAGTTTTTGTTTGGGCTTAAATTACTAGGTACCAGAACTGACCACATTGAAGAGATTTACAAGTTATTTATTTAAGGTTATATAGGACTATTATTGAAGGTTATATAGGACTATGTGGAATGGAGAGGTACATTATGGGGTTCCACTACGTGGAAAGTTCACGGCACATTAATGCTATCTCTGAAGTGGCGAGCCCCATTCAGCATAGCTAAGAAAGCTCCAGCTTTCTGGCTTTTTGAGGGCATCTTAGTTTTAATTAATGTGTGGCAACATGGAGGACCTTGCCCAAAACCCTGAGCCTGCCCACTCCTCTTTGTTGCCACCTTTCAGCATCACCAGAGGAAGAAGCATCGGCTAATCAAGAATATGTGTTGTACTGAGGTTGGAGCAATCTCCAAGGTGCCCGTATGCTGACTTCATATTAAGCCTGTGTCCAACATGTGCAACTGTCCCTAGGCCAGTGAGGAGAGGTGTGTTCCTTCCCTTGTTTGTTTTGGGAAATGAGAAGAGTACATAAATCAATGAACTTTCCTCTCACTAATTAACAGGATATGTGTTCTGTCTAAGAAAAAGTTCTGTATCTCACACCATCCATCACTCCAAACAGGAATAGGCCAGATACAGATACCAATAAACCTAATCCCAGCCTGAGTGTGTAATTTGTCTTTCCTGAGATATCCTTCTATAGAACATCCTTTTCAAATTTTTTGTTCATATTTTATTTGTTGAAGATGTTTTATGAATGCTTTAAAAATCACTGTTACTTCCTTGAGATCTCTCCCCCACTCTTCCACAGAATCTTCTCTTGTAATAAAGAAATATAGTTAAAACAAATGAACTTATTGGCCATGTCTGAAAATTCGTTTGTGCAGAATATCTTTAGATTGGAGGCAGCAGCCTAGGGCGGGTGATATAGGAGCTTTATCAGGAAGTAGCGCTAAACAAATTTTACGGCAGAAATCTGTAATTACTCTACAGGAAGTCAGTGGAGTTAGTAACTACGTGTGTCCTCACACTTTTCCTTAAGCACTTTATCAGCACTTTGGAGAAATAGAAGCAAAACTCATGTCTGGTTTGATTCCACTCTAATTATTCCCAAACACTTTGTTTCTAGCAACGTGTTTGTGCATTTACGGATGGTTTCTCTTCAGTTAAAGTAATTGTGATCCTATGGTATAAGTAAAGTTATAAATATTTAACCAATGAATTCAGTGCTTTGTAAATATTGCATAACTAATTAGTAGTTACTAAATAGTAGGTAAGATGATGACAAAATTTATCCAATTTAGACAAGATATGAGAAATTTTGATCATAAAATACTTGCTATTTTTAACAAAATGGTCTATGCGTACTGTATCTTGGATTTATTTATAGTTGTATTTATTCATGACATGTCTTGAGAACATGAAGGTTTTGTCCTAACAAAATATTGCTGTAACCTTACCAACATCTTTGTAGGTTAATGTAGATGATATTCCCTTTTTATAGAAGGAAAAATCAAGGCACAAACCAGTTCTGACCTCCTAAGGGCCAGACTTTGTGTGAGTTGACAGCTAGATTGTGCCGTCTAGTTTATTCACAGCTATTAGTATTCGTTGCAGAGAAGAAGCTGACCTGCATTGGTGGAGGATGCTTCCTTATTTGGGAGTTCAATATGTAAATGAAATCCCAATTCTAGGCCCCATCCCTGTTAAGGTTCTTGCTGTGAGGTGATAATAGTAAGATTAGTTTTTATTCATTGAGCTTATTAGCTAATTATGTTAAAATGAAAGCGCTTGAAAGCAGGGGCTGTCTTGCTTGCTTATATTTGTATCTTCAGTGCTTAGCATAATGCCTGGGGAATATAGGAAGTGCTTAATAAATGCCCTATGATAAAGCATGTGCCTAGGCTACTTCACAAAACTAATTTTGCTTTAATTGCTATTGTTCATTTGATAATAACACCCCCCAAATTGTAGAGATTTTATAGATTTCATTGTTTATCAAGGCTTTTTCCTTTATTAATTCCTTTTTAGGAAGGTTAGGGATAAACATGTTCCATCATGGAAAAGTTTGTATCACTATTAATAGCTTATCACAGAAAACAATGTTCTTCAATTTTTTCTTATCCCCTTTCTAACGCATTTTTAAAAAGCTCAACCCAGATGCCACCTTCAATGTGAAATCCTTCTCTGGAACGTGTATTGATAATCGTCTTCCTCCTTGGACTTCTTGTACTACTTTGTCCACCTCTATAAATGACATTAATATTTTCAATGATATTTATCTGTTTACATCATCCTTCTACAAAACTAAGTTCCAAGAAGATGGGAACTTGGCATCTCACCTAGCCTACTTTTTAGCATAGGTCTTTGAATGGATGGATGAATCCCAGTCAATAAGACATCTTAGGCTTGTAGCTTCCTTGAAATGACTCTAACTCTTAAGTGTTAAAACCGTAGCCCAACTAACAAAGGTTAATAGATGCAATGATTAAAATTCAACTTTATGAGTCAATAGCCATTGGGTCTGTGAACAATTGTACAGATCCTTGAGTGACTAGGATGTTTTGTCTTTTCTGCAACCATTCAATTGTTTCTCTCTTGAAACATAACCTTTAGTCATTTTCACTAAGTGTAGTGACTAAACTTGATCTCCTGAAACAGATAATGAAACTACAGAAGGAGAACTTTACTGACACAGTCAGATATGGTCACTCTACGGACTGGTTTTGCTTTGTTATAGAGTAGACTTCAAAGCTGGGTGCAGGGGGATTATATACAAAATGACTGATGTAAAAAAAAAGAGACATTAATAAAAACCTTTAAATAAAAGAAATATTACCTTTTAGTGCCAAAGTTCATACTTGATTCTTTTTCTTCTAGACCCTTTTCTCTTTGTATACTGTAAAAATACATGAAAATTAATTTATTGTGGGTCACCTCTGAGGAAAAGGAATACACTAAACATTCCTACGCATATAAATAAAATTTTCCGAGTGAAAAAAGGAGTGGCAATTGAGGCTTAGAAAAATCATGATTCTCTGCTAAGATTGAGTAATAATATCCTAGATTAGAAATACAATTATGAGTGTTTCTTCAAGGAACTCAGTGTTTGTAAATGTTATCTAATTAAGCCTAGATGAATGGTGGCTTTGCTTTGGATAGAGTATTATCTCTTGCTTACAGAGGGGAATAGGGAGGATGAGCAAAATCTCACTCCCATAAAATAATGAAGAGGGACTTGTTAATGAAATGATATGTCCAAGGTAATGGTAGAGAAGAACTCAGATCTCTTGCCTTCTGATATGTCAATGCAGTATACACAGAATGTACTGTCCCACCATGTATTGAGAAATACTAGTATGGCACCCAGATTTCAGTGGTATGCTATGACCCTCTGTTGGCTGAAGCTTGGAAGAGTGAGGCCAGGGACCCGTTCATTAAAAATAATGAGCTCCTTAGGTAAAAGATATCTCAATCCATAAGACTTTATTTTTGTTTCAAAAGGGGCATGGTACCTCCTGAGTGCAGGACACCCCTGCACTCTTTCTTGTTGCTGTGCTAAGCTTGATGGCAGGGGTGAGTGGAAGAGGAAAGGATAGGTCCCTTTTGTTACATGTTGTGAAATTGAGCCTAAGGTGGTGATTTATCTTTTCTGCCTTCTTTCCTTTTGCCATTTTCTTTCCACTGCTCTTTTCCTTTTTTTCCTCTTTAAATCTTTTCTTTTTCATGCTTTTTAGGGACAGCTGTTTGGAGGGGGTGATGGAATAAACATTTGAGAAATAGTTCTGCTCTGTATCATCTTTTGCTCACTTTTGAGCAGTGGATTTAGGTTTAATTAAAATGCATTTCTTAAGAATTTGTTTTTGTAAGATTACATTAGCAGTAAGTTTTTAAAAAATCAACCTAAGCTCCTACTATGTGGAAGGCACTGTGTTAGGTGCTGGGGGGAAAATAATATGAAACAGTTTCCGTCTTCAAGGATTTTGCATTCCACTGGGGAAAACGACATCATGACTTACTATACATGGGATATAAGAAGAAAAACTACTGAACAGAATATACTTTAAACCAGTGGTTTTCAAGTGTGGTCCAGGGACACCTAGGGATTCCTGTGTTCCTTTCAGTAAGGTATGGGAGGTCAAAGCTATTTTAATAATAATACTAAGATATTTCCATTTCTAATACAGTAAATAGCAATAGATACCCATGGATGTGCTGGTAAACATTTAACAACCAGTTCTTGGTGGGGGGAATGTATGCATGACACACTTAATTTAATCTGCATTATTAACATTTTCTCTATCACTTTCTTGAGTCCAGACAGTCAACAAGACAATAAATCAAGCTCTGATTTGTGATTTCTAAGATATAAATGCTCACCATCAAAATTTTTTAACAATTGGTTGCTTCTGTGCATCCCTGGATATCGATCCACATGAATAAAAGCTCTTTGGGGGTTCTGATTAATTGTTAACAGTTTAATGGGGTCCTGAAGCCCAGAAGTTTGAGAACTGCTTCTTTAGAATATGGCTTTTTATCTAAATCCAGAAACCTACTATAATGACCACTAGTAATAGCATCCTCTTTGAATACAAAGGACAAAGATTTATCATAAGATATAAGGGATCAGAGGATCTAGTGCTTGGAGGGAGCTCAGTGTGCACCAGTGGTTCCTGTGATTGGTGAATGGAATAGATAATCTCTAAGCAATCCAGGGATAGAGTGCTGGACCTGGAATCAAGAAGACTCATCTTCCTGAGTTGAAATCCAGCCTCAGACCCTTACTAGTTGTGTGACCCTGGACAAGTCATTTAACCCTGTTTGCCTCAGTTTCCTCATCTATAAAATTAGCTGGAGAAGGAAATGGCAAACCACTCCAGCATCTTTGCCAAGACAACCCCAGATGGGGGTCACAGAGTCAGAGTCAGACACGACTGAACAAGGAGCAATCCAGGTGTTATTTATTAGCAATCATTGTAAAGAACTGCTCTTTCTGCCAACTGAGGAAAGCGGTATAATAGAAAGAATACCAACCTATGAGATGAGATTAAGTCCTGATTCTGAAACTCACTAGCTGTATTGACCTAGGGAAAGTAATTTATTTTCTGTATGCCTAATTTTTCTTTTGTCTATAAAGTATGTGTAAAGACAGTATTCATACTGCTTACCTCACAAGGTTGTTGTTTTTTTGGGGGTGGGGTGGGGGGATGCTTTGTAAACCTTAAGGCATTCTTTAATATGAATTGCTAGTATTATTAATAATGAGATAATGATAATTGTTACCATTTTTATTACCTCCTAGTTTCATAAAGACAATCTAACTGCATCCCTTCCAATTTTAAATACCATGTCATTCAAAAATATTCATTGAACAATGCTGTCTGTGAGGTTCTTGGGCTAGATGAAAAGGTGGTTAAACATCATCCTTACCCTCCAAAAGTTTACAGTTGTAATTTGAAGGCTACAAAAAGTATAAATTGTGAGTTTTGCTGTCTTCTAGAATTCTAGAAATTTTGCTTTTGTTTTTACACTAGCTACAGTAAGTTGCAAATTTTAGAGCCACCTTCCAACTTTTAAGGGTTATATTGGAGCAATATTGTTATAAGGCTTATTTTATGATATTTTAATAGCTGCATGATTAAAAATCTCAATTTAATTTTCCACTTTGTATTTATTTAAGATATCATTAAAAAAAGTTTAATAAAAAACTTTGCAGTAGAGTCTACCTTTCCTGGAAGTGGTACAAAGAGTAATTTAATGTTCCATTTATCCAGTTTCCATACACAGAATTTCTGTCATGCCCTGTCCTATCAATGGGAGAGCTTTATTTGGAAGACATACATGGATATCCAATGAGATTAGGATCAAACCAAGAGGGAACATGAAATCACAGGAATAAAGCTTCATCTTAAAATTGCCTCAGGGGTTATAAAGCAAAACTCTGCTTTCAACTGTACTTGGTTCCTATGGTCACTTGTCTCATTCATTTATTTTTCACTTGTTATTCTTGACTTCATGAGAATTTTACAATATTTTTCTCTGGAGTCCTCTGTCATTATAGAAACTAGTCAAAAAAGCATTTTCATTTGCATTATTTGATGTAGATTTTTCCTGGCAGTTTCCAGAAATTAGCATTCTTATATCACATAAGGCTTCCAGGTCACAAACCATCTAGAATGCCTTAGCATTAAGTCCCCTGGCTTGTTAATGACTCCTCCGTTTTCAGCTGTGCCTGATTTCTGGGAAACTGCTGGCCTCCTGGTAGGAGGTAAGTGTCAGTTTCCTGCCTTCCCAGCACTCTTCGGTCTTTATTTATTGTAGCCTGAGATCCATTTCCAGGCTATTAATAAACTAAAATCCACTTTTTCTTGATCGCTGACACTTTAACAAATTAGGGACTATGAATTAGAATCACTGTTGATTCTTTTAGATGGAGAAATTATTAGGGTGCAAATTATATGCACTTTTGAATGATTTGTGTGTAACTGATAAAACTCAAAGAATTATAGAAACAGACTAGTTTAGTCCTTCATTGAAGCCATGATTTCTTTGGTATGATTACTCCTTCCACCTGTGTAAATGACAAACAACACCCACACTTTTTATGGGCAATCCCCATCCATGTCTCTGAAAATTCTCCAGAATGAACTCATCTAATATGGTGGGGACTTTCCCCCAGGGTTCTTTGAATATTTTTGAAATGCTTCAGTATTCAGATGGTAAGTCATTCCTTGTTCCCATCATTGACCCTCTTCCTTTTCAGGCCACACATGTGCATGACATCATTGATAATAGTCTACATCATTGTTATTGTCTCCTTAGACAAGCCATATGTTTTTCAGTTGCATACTGGGTCACTTATAATTATAGTTAAGAGATGGTGATATTCTGTGATTTGCAGTCATCTCATATTCTCATCAGGATAAAGTGGGTGTTAAAAAAGCAGGTATGGAGGTCAGTGAGCAGCTTGGAATCAATGTAGGGGCTATAAAGTTGTCCAAAATCAAACTACCTTCATTCCCTCCTCCCATTGTATTCTGGTCTAAGCTTCATGTCCTATCTTCTTCAGTGCCAGGGTGGGAGGGGAAGAATGAAAGGGAAATGGGGAAGGAGAGGGAGGAGGAGGAGGAGGAGGAGGAGAGAGAGAGAGAGAGAGAGAGAGAGAGAGAGAGAGAGAGAGAGAGAGAGAGAGAGAGAGAGAGAGAGAGAGAGAGAGAGAGATGGAAGGGGTAAAGAAGAAGAAGAAGAGACACATATACTAATGAACTGAGAGATATTATACACTAATGGACTAACATTTATGTTGGGTGACAGAGTTAGAATTCAAACAGACCTTGACAATCTCAAAGGCTGGGCTCAGTCAATGAGAAATTTAATAACAGTGGATGCAAAGTCTTGCTGTTGGTCAGTCATTTCAGTCATGTCTGGCTCTTCATGATCCGATTTGGGGTTTTCTTGGCAAAGATACTGGAATGGTTTGCTATTTCCTTCTCCAGTTCATTTTACAGATGAGAAACTGAGGCAAATAGGGTTAAGTGACTTGCCCAGGATCACACAGCTAGTAAGTATCTCAGGACAGATTTGAACTCAGGTCTTCCTGACTATTCTATCCACTATACCACCTGACCTGAAGTGATGACTTCTTATCTGGCATGTAGTAGAAGGGATTCTTATTCAGGTATATCTTGGGCTATGTTGCTTATGATGCCCTTTCCAACACTGACAGTCTGTGATTCTGTAAATTGTAAATAGATTAATCATCAATCCATTTGTTACAAGCTGAGAAATATTTGTTCTTTACTACCTTTTTTTTTTCTGCTGTAGTTGGCTAGGCCATTCTCTTTTGAGTGATCATGGATCCCATCAAGGAACTATTTTAGTATTCCTGGAGAATTATCATGATGCCAATCATAAATAAAGCCCTATAAAGGTTGGGGGGTGGGAAGGGGAAAATAATAAGCATTTATATTTCACCTACTATGTCAGTGCTAAGCACTTAATAAATATTATCTCATTTGATCTTCACAATAACCCTGTGAGGAAGGTATTATTAATATCCTCATTTTACTGTTGAGGAAACTGAGACAAAGGTTAAGTGATTTCACCATCTCATTTCTCTTTAGATTTTGTAAAGGATATCCTCTGTGACAAACACCTGAATAGTCCTTGCTATGTGCCAGATACTAAAAAGAGCTAAATCTAAAAAAGATGAATATGAAAAAGCCCCGTCCCTTAAGGTGCTTACATGTAGTAGTAGGAAACAACATACACACCTATAATAATATATAAAATAAATACAAGGCAATTTTGTGGGGAGGAAACACCTGGTGGCTGCCTGGATTCCACCTGGGTAGAATAACCTCAAGTAGTAGGTGATGTCAGAGTTAAGCTTTGAAGAAAACTTGGAATTCTAAAAACCTATGATAAGGAGGAAATGCCTTCAAGGCATTGGAGGGAGCCTGTGAAGTAACATGGAGACAGAAAATGGGATGTCATGTATGTGGAACAGCAAGACTGCCAGTCTTGTCTGGTCTGCAGAATGTGTGAATGGTGAGGGTATGTAGGTTGAAGCCAGCTTGTAAAGGGCTTTAAATGCCAAACAGAAAAGTTTGCATTTGGTTCTAGAAGTAATAGGGAGCCACTAGAGATTGTTGAGCAGGTGAGTGTGGTGTTCAGACTTGTGCATTGGGAACTAATTCTGGCAAGGGAGAAATTTGAGGCAGGAAGACCAATTAGGAGCTCTGTAATCATCTGGGTCAGAGGTGAGAAGGGTCATTGCTAGGGTGGTCACTACCTGAGTGGAGCCTCAAGAGACAATATAGAGAGAGATTTGATGAGACTTGATAACTGATTGAGGGAGAATGGGAAGTCAAAGATGACTTCTATGTTTGAATTAGAGCTAGATGATAATTAGAGATCATCTAGCCAACTCTTTCAATTTATAGATGGAGAAACTGAGATATAAAAAGGCTAGGAAGAGGGTGAGGACCCAAACCTATGTTCTTGGACTTTGAATCCAAAATTCTTTCCACTCCAAAAGCCCACTATCTAAGTCTTCACTTTTCTTTACTCAATCAAAAAGGGCTTTCTTTGGGTAATTAATAAACAAGAGATGCATTAGAATCTCATGTTTTCTAGGCCTCTCAGTAAATTGTGTTTACATGAAAAGGTGACCTACTGTAGAAAGCTGACCATAAAACATTACCTCTTCCCTTTTCATATATTCAAGAAATGAGAAAGCGAAAATATGGATTGGGAGTTACTTATGCCTTTTTGTTTATCTTATTTTTGTGATCACCATTTGTGATTTTTTTTGGGAGGGGAAGGAGTTTTTCTGTTCTGAGATATATCGTGAAGATAGATCTATGAGTGCATTTATAACACATATTTCTTTTGTCTGTAAATATTTGGTCAGTTACCCTTCCCAAATGCAAATTAAATACCATTGTCAATTCCTCATGTGGTACATCTGGTCCTGAGGTTGTAGGTATAGACCAAATATGATAGTCACACTATCATCTCTGATGAAAATGGATCCCAATAAAAATCATGGAATATGATTTTATCTTATTTCTATTTGTTGTTGTCCTTTGGAGTCATTTACAGATATCACATTATGACATGACTGGATCTCGTGCCAAACTCTCAGAAGGCTTGTTTTCCTCTCAGTTGCTTTTTGCTAATTTTGAAGGTATACTTCTCATAATATTCCCTCTTTTACCTAGATAATATTTCGCACATGAGCTTTTAATCTAAATTGATGATTCTTTTACTGCCGTCTCTCTCCTCTCATTGAGGGTGTGTTTGCTTGCTGATATTGTATCTATGTTCTTTTGGTCTCCTTTTGGTGATTATATTAAATCAGTTAAAATTCTAAAAATAATAGTGTCAGTGTCCTGATTTTTGCCTATTTCTCATTTTAAAAAATTAGCATCTTATTTATATAGGCTGGTTTGGGACTTCTGTAATCACAGAAGTGTCTTTTTCATTTTAATCCTCTTAATTTGATCTACTAAGTAAAATTTTTTTTGCTTTTAAAATGATTGTATTGATTAGTAGGCATTTCCTATATGTTAAAAATGGTCAATTTCAATTTTTAAAAATGCTATTTAGTTCTTACCATGTCAAATATCTTCTTGAAGAGAAGGCATATGGGCATGTGGCTTGAGTAGTCCATAAGCATTTAGCCTCTCACTTTTCTTGATCCTGAACCAAAGCCATCAAAATCAAGGTTTATGTTTTTGCAACAGATGTTAGAATATATAACTATAATTATCTTAAGGGTGGTATGCTTCTTTATGATCATTTTGAGCCAGGCAGATCTGATTTTAAGGGATGCCTTTGATATATACTGACTCTGTAACCCTGGACAAGTCACTTTTAATCTCTCAGTGCCCTCGGCAATTCTCTAAGACTTTAAGTTAGGGAGCATGTGTCAGTTTGTGTTTTGGGGGAATTCCCTATCAAAATAAAATCATAGATCTAATCCAAAAACAATAACAACAAAAGCAAAGGATGACCAGTTGTCTCATGAAGTGATTTTTTGTTTGTTTGTTTCATTGAGCTTAGCTCTGCCAACTACTTTGTTTTTCAGAGAAAAACCTGAGAACCATCCTTCCTTTTAGCTCTAATTTCTTAATGTCTTCTGTTTTAATTTGTAGGGAGAATGTCAATAAGATTGTGGTTGAATTTCTCTGTTTTAGTATCAACTGGGTAATCATTGGACAACTATTGTAGATGGAGTACCAGCAATTTAATTAATATTTGCAGATAATCTAAGATCTCTGTAATTCTTTGCATATACTGTCTCCTTTCTACTCTTCTGTTGTTTGTCCTTTGTTTTGAAGAGGGCAAATGATATCATGGGGTGATGCCTTCACTAGTGGGTGAATTGGATTTAAGTAAAGAAGAGCTGCACAAAGTCATCAGCCTCCCTCTTTCTTCCAGAGTCATAGAAGTCCAGTAACAAAACATGTCAGGACAACTGGTGATGGCCAGGGATGCAGTGGATGACCTTGGCATCTTCAGTGCCTGCCCAAGCTCTAATTACCCCAGAGCACCTGCTTCAGCTGCAGTCGTGACTTTGGAACAAATTGTTCTCATTGGCTCATTCCTTAGGGGAGTTCTTCACATGCTTTGAGTAGACATCTCCCTAGAGTTTGAGACCTGTCAGCTACCCTCAACATGGTTTAGCCAGCCTACTGAAATGGTTTTACTGAAGTGTGACTGCTGCCCATGCTACAGCTTCTTGGAGCCACAGTTTGGGAATTGGGTAAAGGTGAACACCACAGGTGGAAAAGCAGCCCTGGAAAGGGTTCAGCAAGCCCTCCCACCAGAGGTGCTGGTCATCCTGAACCTACTACTCTTCTGGCATCATTGTTAAAGCAGAAGGAAGCCTGAATGTTTTGATCACTTTGATGAATTCTTATGGTTAAAGGTTTACCAAGGGGTAGGAAGAGCCTCTCAGTACTTAACTGTGCTGATACTAGGAAGGCTGTCCCAGCCTAGCCCTGGGACAAGACTCAGATCCTTTCCAGCTTGGCAGAAATTACTAGAACTTGTGCTCTGGTGGTATAGCCCTTTGACAACCCAGAGTCATCTCCAGACACAGTGAGGCATTTTACTAGTACTTTTTAGATAGTGTCATGTACAGAGATGGGATGCTCACACATAATCAGTAGGGCATTTCTGTTATTTTTCAGGTAGTGGGATGTGAGTTTGTGCTGAGCTAGCTTTTCCTATGGTCAGTGTTACCACTGATGACTGTGTAAGTCACAAATGCAGTCTGTAAGGGGATGAGATCTGTGACCTTGGCCTCTTTAGTTATTTTTGGTCTAGATTTGTGATTGAATTGGTATAAAGACTTCCTGGTTAAGGAAACGCCTTCCATCAGTGCAGATTAGCAACTGCTCTTCAACTGAGTCTTGGAGAGTTGTCTGGGGCATTCAGAGGTTAAATGACTTGTTCTGGGTCACTGGGCTAATAATATGTGTCAGAGGTGGGACCCTGAGTCCAGCTTCTCCTGAATCTGAGGCCAACCCTTCCATTATCCACACTGCTTCTCTTAATACTGTTTTTGAAATGTAGAAAAGAGGAGTTCTGAGAAATTGCCTGTATTTAGCATTCTGTAAGTGCTGATTATGGAGAAAAATGTTTATTTATCCTCATTAATGGTTAATTTTTGCGTAGATCACATAATTCTTATGTGAAAAAAATGTCTTGCCCTTCAAACATTCACCTTGCATTGTTATTAATCCAGTCTTGACTTGAGGGACTTAATTGAAATCAGCTGAGGTAGAGTGACATCACCATAGGTCTTAGTATAAAAAAGGGCATTTAAAAAAAAAAAAGGAAATCAGGTCCTGTGATCAGGTCAGCAAGAAAGGTTTCCTTTACTAGAGAGAACCATAGAAGTAAAATTTTACTTCAAGAAGGAAGGTTGTTTGAAGAAAGGATAGGATGCCGTCATTCTAAAAGCCAACAAAGAAATATATTTGGCACTTAAAAAAAACTCTGTACATAAAAGAGAAGACTAGAAGAGCAATATGAAGATATACTTGGCAATAAGACTGCTTAAAAATAGCTGTGAATAAAAAGAGCTCAGAGTAAAATTATTATGAATCAGATAGGCTGTTTTCTTGTTTCCACATTTTGTGTTGTTGTTTATTGTTGATTAAATGACATCTGCTGAGTTCCCCTTCGCTACTTTATAGCACAGAGGTAATTCTGGATTCGTGAAGGCTCTGTCATTAGAGTCATCTAGACAGAAAGATTTGACTACAGGCCCAGTGACAGGCTCTCTGCCTGTCATCTGAGGACCAGCGTAGCTAGTTTTGGAGAGGCTCATCACCAAATAGAGGATAGGGGGATGCTTTTTTTGGGGGGGGGCCACAGCAACTCTCAAAGACCATCTACCAGGTTGCTCCATCAATTCCCTTACCAAGAAAATCATAGATCTTTGACACATAAGTTAATTAACTACATTTTGGTTTTTTCTTCAGCTGATATTTATTGAGCATTTACTTTGAATAAGGTAATTTATTAGGTGCTCTGAGAGTTGTAAAGATAAGCAATACATGATCCTCACCCTAAAATGTTTCACAATCTAATAACGCAAACTATAATATGAAATAGAATGTAGCAAATTCTGTAATAGAAATATAAAGTGCTATAGTATTTGAAAGGAAGAAGAGAACACTTCTAGTGAGAAAGGTGCAGGGATCATAGAAGGCTTCATAAAGGAGGTGGAAATTAAGCTAGATTTTCTCAGATACCATAGAATTTAATGGGATGAAAATTGGAGTTGGAAAAAGAATGTTTCAGTTAGAGGGACCTGCATGAAGAAAAGCACAGAAGTGGGAAGACTTGGGTCATATTTAGGTAATAATAGTAATTATCCTTATAATAGTTCACATTGATATAGTGCTTAAACTTTACCGATTACTATTGGAACATATGGGAATGACATGTCAGCTGCAGCATGGAGGCTGGGAAGATAGATGTGGGCCAAATTATGGAGGGTATTTAATGCCAGCCTAAAGATTTGGTTAGGTTATGGGGAGTTACTGAAGACATTTGACCCTAGAGGGTGACAAGATCACAGCTGTGTTTTATGAAGAGTGATAACAGGTTACAGCAGGAATTCTCGTAATTTTTTGTGTGTGTCATGGACCCTTTTAGCAGTCTGATAAAGCCTCAGGACCCGTTCTCAAAATTATATTTTAAAATATGTAAAATAAAATACATATGATTACAAAACAACTAATTATATTGAAATATAGTTATCAAAATGTTTTAAAAAAACAAATTGATGGACTCTGGGATGGTGGAGGATGCATTGGAAAGTGGGGAAAGTCAAAGACTAATGTAATCATTTGGGAAAGAAATAAGGAACACCTGAACTCCAATGTGTAGCGGGCGTAATCCTAGGATCATAGGTAGTTTAAAGGATTTTAGAGGTCACCTCGTTCATTCTCCTCTTTTTACAGATGAGGAAACTGAGTCCCAGGGAGGTTAAGTCAGTTAGTTGACAAACATTTATTAAGCACTTACTATGTGCCAGGCACTTTGCTCAGCAGAAAGAATACAAAGTATGGCAAAAACACGGTCCCTGTCTTTAAGGAGTTAACAGTCTAATGGAGGAAGCCACATGGAAATAACAACATACACACAAGATATATACATACACATAGTATGCATATGCATAGACACATGTATTGTGCACACACATATGCACATGTGTAGCCATAGAAGCACATGTGTGTGTGTGTGTGTGTGTATACACACACACACACACACACACACACACACACACATACACCCCTATATCTTATGTGTACATAGTTATTTACATGTGGCCTCTCCCATTAGACTGTGAAAGCACTAGAATTAAGAGGATTGGGAGATTCTTCCTGTAAAAGAAGGGATTTTAGTTGAGAAGTCAGGGAAATCAGTAAGCCCAGTTGAGGGAATAGAGCCTTTCAGGAATGGAAGGCCCCTATAGGGGACAGCCAGAGAAAATACTCAGAGTATTTGAAAGATTTAAGAGTAGGTCTTCAGGGCAAAGTAAGCACAGGTCTTTTTTTTTTTTCTTTCTAACATTAGTTTACCTGTAAATTGTAAAGTAGTATCCCTAAACCAAGGGATTTTACTGCATCTATGATTTAGGAGAAAAAAAAAACACAACATCAATCAACTTTGTTCCCAATTCTGAGACTAACTTTATTTAAACAGAAATTGGAAATGAGATTTTCATAAATTATTGTATTGACATTCTTCAGATTTGTTTTTATTTGGAGTTAGTTTCACCAAGGGAGCCTGGTATTTTGAATACTCTTTTACACAGTAATTGATGTAAAGTATATGTTAGAATTCCATGTGGGGCCAGGTCATTTAGGGATTTGGGATCACAGTAATTTAATACCTGAAGATTTGACTGAAAATTTTTAGTCTAAAAGTAACCACTTTTAACGTGACTCTTCTGTCCTGTGGTTATTTACTGTTTCCGCTTCCAGATGTATCCTGAGATTTATATTCTATCCCTTAGAGGTGTCCTGATGAGAGATGACGCTTGCCTTTTCCTATATCCTGTGACACGGAATTGAATATGTATAGTTGACTACAAGGTCATTCTTTTGGGCACCATCATCTGATAGATGGAAACTTCCTTTTAACAAGTACCTCATAAATCTCCACTACAAATGATTTGAGGAGAGCATGGAATAGGACAAAGAGCCAGCCTAGGAGGAAGGAAGACCCAGGTGTAAATCTCCCCTCTCTTTCTCCCTTTCTTTCTCTCATCCTCTTTCCCCCACTCTCTCCCTCCTCTCCCTTCCTTCCCCTATTTCCTTCTTTCTCTTCCTCTTCCTATATTCTTCTCTCCCTTCCTTTTTGCCTCTCTCACTTTCCATCTTCCTCTTACCTCCCCCCACACTACCCCCCTTTCCCATAGGAGCTGTATGACCCTGGGCAAGTCACTTAATAGTTAACACCTCAGTGCCCCATGCAACTCTCTAAAACTATAAGTTGCTAAATAGTTACAGATCTACGTTGGTAGAGGGAGTTTCCCTATTGGGATTTAAGCCAATGAAATCACAGGTCCAGATTACCAATCCCTCCCCCACCTTCCAAAAAAAGATATGGACCAATGTGGCATTCTTACAGGTGAATTTGAATTTGTTTGGGGGATGTAATACATTAGTAGAGAGATGCCACCTATGGCTTTTGATTATCTCTTTGAGAGTTTTCAGTTGTACAAGATGCTAATTTCTTGAGCATAAGTTGAATGTCTTATTTTATTTTGCTTATTTCACAGCTGAGTTCTTAATGCATTAAATAACCACTGACATTTTCTATTTCACGCAGCTGCTTTTTTTTGCATTTTTTTTCATGGAGAATTGCAATTTTAAAAACAAAGGCTTTTATGTATTAGATTCAAGAACTGGTGCTTAATTATGGAGCAGGTTTATAAGGCAGAATCCCAAATTCTGAAAATAGGAGTTTACAATAGAAATTCAGATTCTTAAATATAGCTTGGTAGGGGAGGGCTAAGAGTGAATGGCGCCGTTACGGTTTGTTCCAGGAAAGGCGTTTTGGATGCGAGCCATCTCCTCTTATAAAGATGTCCTCTGGTTAGTTTTATCTGTTCCACTTAACCTTTTCCAGGATGATTGCTAACATACAAATGCACAGTTAAATAAAATGAATTTACATAATTATGCAACTTTTAAATTAATTGGAGACAAGTCAATTCTGTGCTGTCTGTGGTTTTTATTTGTATTCTAATAAAATACTGTACTGAAATTAGACCTTCCAGTTTGAATTAGGCATTTGGGGAATTCTTGTTTGCTCATCATTTAGCTCAGGCAGCTGCCTATAAGATACTCTGCACTGAATTTAAATCTGCCCCATCCTCTCAGATATCAAAAAGGGATGAAAACACTTGTAGAACAGGACTGTTATGACATCAAATGAGATTGTATATATGAAAGCATTTTGTAGACAGCAGGTACTATATAAATTGAAGCATTATTGGGTTTTTTAAAATTACCTCTCCAATAGCCACTGTGGCATAGTGGATAGAGAGAGAACTAGGTTACAGTTCTGCTTGTGACATGTTGGCTGTGTGACCCTGGGTAAATCACTTAACCTGTCAGTGTTTTAGGCAGCTTTCTAAGCTTAGAGTGGTAGAGAAGATACTGGCACACATTGAAACAGGGAGTTTTTTTTCCCACTGGGGATTTCTCTACACCAATAAAATATTTCTCCCCTATTCTATCCAAAAGCCAAGTAGCTTTCAGTTATAAGTAATCTCATCCCCTTCACTCCTGAAATTACTTTGTGAATTTATTTATTTGTGTACACATTATTTCCAGTGGAATGTAAACTACCTGAGGGCAAAGGATATTTTTGTTTTTATTTGTATTCCAGAATCTCTCACAGTGCCTTGGTATCTGGTGAATGCATAAGAAATGCTTATTGCCTTTATGCTGATTATCCTCCTGCCTGGAGTGCTCGATTTGCTGACTTCTACCTCTCAGAATCCCTGGCTTCTTTTAGTACTCAGCTCAAATGCTGCTTCCTCCAGACTATTTCCCCCTGCCACCTCCCCAGCTACTAGTGCCTTCCCTTCTAGGGTTACCTTCCATTTTTTCTTCCACTGAGACACACACACACGTGCACACACACACACACACACACGTACATATATACACACATATGTACATATATACATATATAAGTAAAATATGTTGTCAGCTCCATTAAAATGTAAGTTCCTTGCTCTCTGTAAAATAAGTAGTTATCTATCTTGCTCTCTGTAAAATGATAAGTAGTTAACCATCAACAAGCATTACCTATAATGGGGATAAACTAGAAGCCTTTCTGATAAGATCAGGAGTGAAGCAAGGATGCCCGTTGTCACTGCCATTATTCAATATTCTTCTGGAAAAGCTAGCTGTAGCAATGAGACAAGAAAAAGAAATTGAAGGAATTAGAATAAGCAATGAGGAAATAAAACTATCACTCTGCAGACAATATGATGGTATAAGTAAAGAATCCTAGAGAATCAACTAAAAAACTCATTGAAATAACAATTTCAGCAAAGTTTCAGGATATAAGATAAATCCACATAAATCATCAGCATTTCTATATATTACCAACAAAATCCAGTAAGAAGAGATAGAAAGAGAAATTCCATTTAAAATAACTGCAGGCAATATAAAATACTTGGGAGTCATCCTGCCAAGATAAACCCAGGAACTATATGAACACAATTACGACATATTTTTTACACAAATAAAGTCAGATATAAACAACTGGAGAAATATTAATTGCTCATGGGTAAGCTGAGGCAACATAATAAAAATGATAATTCTAACTAGATTAATTTTCTTATTCAGTGTCATACCAATCAAATTACCAAAAAAAAATTTTAGAGCTAGAAAAAAAAATAATAAAATTTATCTGGAAGAACAAAGGGTAAAAAATAACAAGGGAATCAGCAAAAAAAAAAAGTGAAGGAAAGTGGCTTAGCAGTACCAGATCTAAAACTATTTTGTTGTTCAGTTGTTTTTCAGTGTGTCTGATTCTTTGTGACCCCATTTGGGGTTTTCTTGGCAGCGACATTGTAGTGGTCTGCCATTCCCTTCAAACTGTATTACAAAGCAGTAATCAGCAAAACAATCTGGTACTGGCTAAGAATTAGAGTGGTAGATCAGTGGAATAGATTAGGTACACAATACACAGGAGTAAATGCTTATAGTAATCTAGTGTTTGAAAAACCCAAAGATCCAAGATATTGTGATAAGAAATCACTATTTGACAAAAATTGCTAGGAAAAGTAGAAAACAGTTTGGCAGAAAATAGGGATAGGCCAACATCTCACCATAAACCAAGATAAAGTCAAAATGGGTACATGATTTATACATAAATAGTGATATCATAAGCAAATCAGGGGACCATAGAATGTTTTACCTCTCAGATTTATGGATAAGGGAAGAATCTATGACTTTATGGGATATGAAATGGATAATTTTGATTACATCAAATTGAAAAGGTTTTGTACAAACAAAATGAGTGCAGCCAAGATTAGAAGGAAAGAAGGAAACTGGGGAAAATTTTTACAGCAAGTTTTTCTGATAAAAGCTTAATTTCTCATATAGAGAACTGAGTCAATTTTATAAGAAGATGAGTCATTTCCCAATTGATAAGGTCCGAGGATATGAATAGGCAGTTTTCAGAAGAAATCAAAGCTATCCATAGTCATGAAAAATGCTCTAAATCACTATTGATTCAAGAAATGGAAATTTAAACTACTCTGAGATACTGCCTCACACCTATCTGAATGGCTTATATGACAGAAAAGGAAAATGACAAATGTTGAAAGGGACATGGGAAAATAGGGACACCTATGCACTATTGGTGGAGTTGTGAACTGATCCAACCATTCTGGAGAGCAATTTGGAACTATGCACAAATGGCTATAAAACTGTGCATACCCTTTGACCCAGCAATGCCACTACTAGGTCTGTATCCCAAAGAGATTTTAAAGAAAAGGAAAAGGACCTATATGTGTAAAAATATTTATAGCAGCTCTTTTTGTGGTGGCAAAGAATTGAAAATTGAGCAAATGCCCATCAATTTGGAAATGTCTGAACAAGTTGCAGTATATTATTGAGATGGAAATCTACTGTGCTATAAGAAATGATGAACAGAATGCTTTAAGAAAAACCTGGGAATGCTTATGGCAACTGATATAGACTGAAATGAGGAGAACCAGATGAACATTGTATGTGATAATAATGATATCATACAATGATCAACTGTGCATGACTCAGTTATTCTCAGCAATACAAAGATCTGAGACAATTCTGAAGGATTTATAATGAAAAATGCTATCTACATCCAGAGAAAGAACTGACGGAGTTTGAATGCAGACTGAAACATACTCTTTTTTTCGCTTTTTCTTTTTATGCAATTGGGGTTAAGTGATTTGCCCAGGGTCACACAGCTAGTAAGTGTCAAGTGTTTGGTCTGAGGTCATTTTTGAACTCAGGTCCTCCTGACTTCAGGGCCAGTGCTTTAGCCACTGTACCACCTAGCTGTCCCCTGAAACATATTCTTAAAACTTTCTTTATTATTCTTGTTGGGTTTTTTTGGTTGTTGTTCTGCATTTTCTTTTGCAATATGACTAATATGGAAATGTTTTGCCTGATTGCACATATATAATCTATAACCAAATGCTTGCCTTCTCAAGGAGGAAGGAGAGGGATTTATGAAACTCAAAAATTTTTAAAAATGAATAACAATTTTGTGTTTACATGTAATTGAGAAAAAAAATGAAACTGTAAGCTCTTTGAGGGCAGAGACTATTGCTTTTCTTTATATTCCTTGCACTTAGTGCTTAGCATAGTATGTGATACATAGCTAGTGCTTAATAGTTACTTCTTGTTATTGAATTAAAGTGTCAATCAATCAATGATCACTTGTTATTCTATTCTTAAAGAAGACCTAGGGGCTTAGATTCTTACAATCTAGCCACTGCTCATTCATGTTTAGATTCCTTAAGAGTCTGCCTAATATGATGGATGTTCTAATAAACTTTGTCTTTGGCTGAAAATAAAAAAAAGATGACCTAGGGGAGGATATGCCACAACCTTCCCTAATAGTTTACTTTAGTATTATTTAGAATGATAGAATTTTGTCTCCAGAAGGGAATGCTAAAAGTCATCTAGTGTAACCCCTTTTTTCCTATGGATGTAGAAACCAAGATTAAATTATTTACACAAGGTCATACAACTTGGTTAGTGCCAGAACTGTAACAGGACCCCTAAATCTAGCAACTTTCAGTCCATGGTGAATACTTTGTCATGTACATGATTAGATGAGAAAAAGTATTCAAAATTAGGTTACCTTTTTAAAAAATCCTAAAAATAGGATTATTACACAATAGAAACGAGCAAATAAAAGAGGTGGTTATTTTCTCTTGGAGACTGATCCTTGAACATCTTAATTTATTGAAGTAATAACATGTCAGCTTTCACCTGAGTCTTTGTCTTTAGCCCAGGTCCTAAAGGCTAGCTGCTCTTCATTCATCTATGGAGCATAAAATTAACTCAGAGGTTTTACTGACTTTTGGCTGGTTATCTCTACAGGTGAAGGGAGGGGTGCAATGATATTGCTGATTAGTATGTGTTTAGATTTGTATTCCCAGGCTCTCTATCTAGAACCTTTTTATAAACATTTTGTTTAACTTAGAGAGGAAAACAAATAGTTATTCTTGGCAGTGTTCATAAAGCAAAAGTCAGACGCAGCGGGGGATGACTCAGAGGTTATACTGACCTGAAACAGGAACTGTATTGAGGGTATCCAGCATTGAACTTTAACACTGTTCAAAATCCAGGTCTTCCTTGCTTGTTATTCAAAGCAAACATTGCAGACTTTAGCTAGAGTTCAGGAAAACAGTAAAATGAGATATCCCTTATGTCTGTGGACCTGAAGTACTTGCTTTTACTTTTAGATTGATATTCAGTTTGCCCTTGCTTTTTGATTTCAAGATAGAGGCAGCTAGATGGTAAAATTGTGCTGGACCAGAAGTGAAGAAGACCTGAGTCAAAACAGGCCTCAGACACTTAATAGCTGTATGTCCCTGGGCAAGTCACTGGGTGTTTGTCTGCCTCACCCTGTTCATCTGTAAAATGGACATAATCATAGCACCTACCTCCCAAGGTTATTATGAGGATAAAATGAGATATTTGAAAAGCACTTTTTATTCCTTAAGGTGCTATATAAGTGCAAGCCAATAAGAAGAATGGGGTAGTTAGGTGGAACAGTGGATAGAGCGTCATGCTTGGAGTCAGATGTGGCCTCAGATGTTTATTAGTTGCATGACCCTGGGCAAATCACTTAACCCAGTATGCCTCACTTTTCTCATCTGTAAAATGAGCTGGAGAAAGAAATGGCAAACCACTTAACATTTTTGCCAAGAACATTTCAAATGGGGTCTCGAAGAGTTGGACACCACTGAATGACAACAACAACAATAAGAGGAGGAAGAGGAGGAGAAGGAGGAAGAGGAGGAGTAATATGTTTATTCTTCTAGTTGCTAAACTTCAAAAAAGAGCTAACATTGCTAACAGGGGAGGGAAAGGGGAGCCTAAAAAAAGTGGTTTTAAGAACATATTCTTAACTTTTGAGGTTGATGTTAGAGTAACCATCTTTTTTTGTCCACTGACAGAGGCAGAAGGCTAGGCAAGATGGTCCACAAGTTAGAGAGAGGGCAGTAGATTAATTCTAATAGAGACCACAAGTAGAAATTTGTTCTCTATTTTCTCTACATGACTGTGCCATATTGTTTTTTTTTCTTCCCTTAATAAATTAGCATAATCATAACTCGTAGAAATTGTGATTATTGAGAACTGAAAAGGCCAATTATATGGTGGTCTAACTTTTTAACACAACTTGGAGCTGGAATACATATGACCTCCTAAGCTAAACAGGTGTAGACTTTTGTCAAATCAGCATTCATTTTACCATTAATCCTTTAGCAATTTTCCCCTTTTCTATGAATTCTTAGGGTTTTTCTTTTCTTTTCTCTCTTTTTTTTGGAAGTTCACATGAAGTTTACAATATAATACAAATTTGGAATACAAATTCCTCAATGAGGCAGACAGGTTATCCAGTATATGCACAATAAATTATTCTGTCTGCTATGCAATGTCACTGAAAAATCTCTAGCAGAAACTGCAACAGAGTTGGACTTGTGTGGTCTGCAGCTTGCATAATGCATAAAAATGATATGTGTAAAGTGTATAAATTCAAGGAAAAGTAACAAGCTTTTCAGGGAAGGATAGAATCCTTTATGCATTCTTCTCATTCTAAATCTGAGTTCATTTTTATAGTGCACATCCTTCACTAATATCCTGAAAAGTCAGTTTTAATTTCAACCTAAAATTCTGTCCTTTATTCTTCATTGTTCTGCTTATGAAATTTTCCAAGAAAGAAGAAACCACTCTAGTAAAATGGTATTTTTCAGCAAATGAGATAAATATACATAAAGCTGTCTGTAAATCTTAAAGCACTATCTGAATATTGTCTATTAGTAGTTTATATTCATTTTGACTCATTCCATTAGACATCCACTAATCAGATCACCAAAATAAACTCTAGTCTGTTCATTCAGCAAGCATTTATTAAATACAGTTATTTCTACCATGACACTTGTTTTAAAGACATGAATTTGTGCCAATATGATTGATATATTGGGGAACAATTTGAGTATACCAAGAATTTCCAGTTTGCTTACATGTGATTTCCTCATCAAGAAACAGTGAGAATGCAGAAAACACTACCTCTCTGCAATAACTCACAAGCTATGCTGCCTGCCCTAGATGCCTTCTCATCTCTAGATATCAACTTTGCCAGTCTAGAGCCCCCTGGGCATTAGATCCAGGCCTGCAGGCTGTACAGCAGCCCAAGGCAGTGGACCTGCCACCATGTATGTAGTATTTATGTATTTCTTAAGCATTTAATATATACGTATATATATGTATATACATATATATATACACGTATATACATATATATACATAAAACTGTACTACTATTTTTATTAGGTTCTGATCTTTTTTTTTTAATATGTCACTGATGAGGTTGTCAAGTCTTGTTCACCTAACACCATTTCCCCAATAAGCCCGGGGGCCTTTATTGTGCAATTTTGTGTAGCACAGGAATTTGGGGGAATACGTGTGTCACATTTTAGTAGAACTAACTGGACTATGCTAGACACTGGACATACTAAGACAAAAATAAAACAGTCCCTGCCCTTAAGGGGCTTCCATTCTATTACAATGGGAACCCAGATAAGTAATTATGAAATATGTCTAAGGTATATAAAATTATTGGTATGTAGTGATTGCAAGGTCCTTGATAGCAAGGAGTATCTTTTGTCTCTTTTTGTATTCCCAGTGCCTGGCATGCACACCTATGTATTATGTCCTTAATAGATATGTATTGTTTGATTGATAGTGAAGATAGTAGCAGCTGGAAGGATGAGGATAGGCCTTATGTATGTACACTTGAGTTTAGCCTTGAAGGAAGCTAGGGATTCTGCATGGTGGAAGTGAGAAAGGAAAGCAATCCAGGCCTGTTTAATGAGGCAACCTGTGCCAAGGCTCAAGATGTCATTTTGGAAGTTAGTAAATGTGGCAAGTTTGACTGAGATGTAGAGTGTACGAAGGACAGTAATATTACAAGAAGCCTGAAGATAAAGATTGGAATCAGATTGTGAAGGTTTTTAAATGGCAAAGGGAGGAGTTTGTATGTTATCCTAAATAAGCTTTTTCACTGATACTCTCCCCCCTCCCCAGCTACCCAGGAAAGCAGAAGACCATGTTTTCATTAGTAAAATTCTACTAGTGTTGCTGTATTGCAAAGGTATGGAATTCCAGTCTCTGAAAAACTAAAGATGAGTGTCACACAAAGAACAAAGTAGAGGTGCATGGTGGGAATGAGCAGGCTATGACATATAACCAACAGGGGACTCTGAAGAGGAAACAGAATAAAAGATAACATCAAGAAATTGTATGGCAGGAAGGGTCATGTGGCAAGAATGAAGGATGGTAGGTGAACAGCCAAGGTATCTCCCAGGACTCTTGAGATATTGCAAGAAAGTGAGAAAGGATTCTGGTACATTCTGGACCTCCCTTCTGAACTTCTGGGTGAACATGGACAGGAGATGCACAAGATGGGCAATCAGAGATTGGTTGCAATGTGCATAATTAATTAGAAAGAACACCTGAAAAATAAGACACAGATTCATTTGAATATTTTATAAAACAAAAGGACTGTGGGATTTTTTTCCCCCCTTATGTTTTAGGTCGTGGAGGTGGTATGGAATGATAGAATCAGGAAGACCTGGGTTCAAATTCTGTCTCTAATAATACTAGCTAGCTTTGTAACATTGAACAAGTTACCCTACTGACAACTCTAGTGATTAAGTGGGCTGTCATATATATTGCAAAACATCTCCATGCTGATAAAATTGCAGAGCTTCCTTCACTTCATATTTCTGACAGCTACTTTCATGTTCTTTGGGTTGTAATCATTCAGTAGTATATGAAGGTGCAAAGTGTCCTGTGTTCTTTTCTCCCTTAGTTTTGAAGAGCTTTGGATGGAATATATAAGGCTGTGAGCTGGAGAAAATAATAAATGTCATATTAGAGCTATGAAGACTGAAGAGGTAGATAAGCATAATGTTACTTTATCTAAATAAAATGGGCTGCTGGGGCGGAGCCAAGATGGCGGAGTGAAAGCAGTGACTTGCTTGAGCTCTCCCTCAAACCCCTCCAAATACTCATAAAAAATGGCTCTAAACAAATTCTGAAGCAGCAGAACCCACAAAAATACAGAGTGAAACAAATTTCCAGCCCAAGACAACCTGGATGATTGATCAGAAAGGTGTATCGCGTCAGGCTGGGAGTGCAGCGCAGCGCAGCGTGGGCGTGCAGGCCACAGCAAACCTGGAGCAGGCCTCAGAGGACTGAATCATGGGCAGCTGTGGAGGTTTCCAGACTCCTCAATCCACCAATGCCAAAGACAATTTAGAAGGTCAGTGGGAAAAGTCTGTTTCTGTCGGTGGTCAGAGAGGAAGGCGGGGTCTCAGCTCCATTCCCCAAGAGCATGGCCCTGGGCGGGGCAGCTGCTTCCCGAGCTTCTGGCCCACAGACTGAGGGGGAATCCAGTGGCTATGCAGAGAGGGACTGCAGGGATCTCTTTGCCAGTGCTGAGGCAGGAATCTCTTGCTTTGCCTGTGTGTGGATCTGGGTCACAGTTCTGGGCGGCAGTGCTGGGGTGAGGAGGAGCGCTGGTGTGGTGGAGCTTGTAGTGGCTGTGGAGAGGAACCCGTCCTCACAGTTACGGGACAGAAAGGAATACTTGTGGTCACAGGCCAGGAAAGGAGTAAACACCTCGCCCCTTATCATACCACCTTGGAAGAACTGAAAATCTACAGGTCCTTACAAGTATCTCTGAAAATAGCTACACAAACCCCTGAAGCTTGGGACAGTACACTGGAAGCAGACTCTTACTTTAACAAGGAGTTTAAAACTCAAGTAATTGGCTGGGATCATGAGCAAGCAGCGCAAAAAGAGTCAGACTATATTATCTTACTTTGGTGAAAAACAAGATCAAAATATACAACCAGAAGAAGACAACAAAATCAAAGCTCCTACATCCAAAGCCTCCAAGAAAAATATGAGGCCTTGGAAGAGCTCAAAAGGGATTTTGAGAAGCAAGTAAGGGAAGTAGAGGAAAAACTGAAAAGAGAAATGAGAGTGATGCAAGAAAATCATGGAAAACAAGTCAACAGCTTGCTAAAGGAGACCCAAAAAAATACTGAAGAAAATAACACCTTAAAATAACCCAAATGGCAAAAGAGGTCCAAAAAGCCAATGAGGAGAAAAATGCCCTAAAAAGAAAAATTGGCCAAATGGAAAAGGAAGTCCAAAAGATTACTGAAGAAAATACTTCCTTAAAAATTAGAATAGAACAATTGGAAGACAGTGACTTTATGAGAAATCAAGACACTGTAAAACAAATCCAAAAGAATGAAAAATTAGAAAACAATGTGAAATATCTCATTGGAAAAACAACTGACCTGGAAAATAGATCCAGGAGAGAGAATTTAAAAATTATTGGACTATCTGAAAGCCATGATCAAAAAAAAGCCTAGACATCATCTTTCAAGAAATTATCAAGGAAAACTGCCCTGATATTTTAGAACCAGAGGGCAAAATAGAAATTGAAAGAATCCACAATCTCCTCCTGAAAGAGATCCCCAAAGGAAAACTCCTAGGAATATTGTAGCCAAATTCCAGAGTTCCCAGGTCAAGGAGAAAATATTACAAGCTGCCAGAAGGAAACAATTCAAGTACTGTGGAAACACAATCAGGATAACACAAGATTTAGCAGCTTCTACATTAAAGGACCACAGGGCATGGAATATAATATTCCAGAGGGCAAAGGAGATAGGATTACAACCAAGAATCACCTACCCAGCAAAACTGAGTATAATCCTTCAGGGGAAAAAATGGTCATTCAGTGAAATAGAGGACTTTCAAGCATTCCTGATGAAAAGACCAGAGCTAAACAGAAAATTTGACTTTCAAATACAGGACTCAGTGGAACATGAAGAGGTAAACAGGAAAGAGAAATCATAAGAGACTTATTAAGATTGAACTGTTTACATTCCTGCATGGAAAGATGATATTTGTAACTCATGAGAACTTTGTCAGTATTAGGGTAGTTGAAGGAAAAAATTATATGTATGGATAGATAGATAGATAGATAGATAGATAGATAGATAGATAGATAGAGGGCACAGGGTGAGTTGAAGATTAAGGGGTCATATCTGGAGAATAAAATTAAGGGATGAGAGAGGATGATACTCGGAGAAGAAAGGGAGAGGTAGAATGGGGTAAATTATCTCACAAAAAAAAAAAAGAAAAGTCTCTCACAGTGGAGGGGAAACAGGGGAAGGTGAGAGGAATGAGGGAATCTTATTCTCATAGGATTTGGCTTAAGGAGAGAATAACATACACATTCAATTGGGTATGGAAATCTGTCTTACCCTACAGGAAAATAGGGGGAGAAGGGGACAAGAGAGCAGGGGGGTGATAGAGAGGAGGGCAGATTGGGAAAGAGGGTAATCAGAAGCAAATACTTCTGAGGAGGGACAGGGTCAAAAGAAAGAATAGAATAAATGGGAGGGCAGGATAGGATTAAGGGAAATAGAGTTAGTTTTTCACAACATGTCTACTAAGGAAGTGTTTTGCATAACTGCACATGTACAACCTATATTGAGTTGCTTGCCTTTTCAATGAGGGTGGGTGGGGAGGGAGGAAGGGAGAAAATTTGGAACTCAAAGTTTTAAAAACACATGTTTTTATAAAAAAAATGTTTTCACATGCAACTGGGAAATAAGAAATACAGGAAATGGGGTACAGAAGTCTATCCTGCTCTACAGGAAAATAGAAGGGGAAGGGGATAAGAGAAGGGAGGGGGGAGAGATAGAAGAGAACGTAGACCAGGGGAAGGGGTATTCGGGAATGCATGCCATCTTGGGTAGGGGGAGGGGTGAGAAATTTGGAACTCAAAAACTTGTGGAAGTGAATATTGAAAACTAAAAATAAATAAATTTATATTAAAAAAATAATAAAATGGGCTGCTGTGTTTGAAGTGTTTCTCAGAGCTCCACCTGAAGCCCCAAAATGGCCACCTGTATGTTTTATTTAATACATTTTAGATAAAGTATATCCTTAGTCTAGGCTCATATGTGAATATAGTTTATATTCAGCATTTTTTGACTGAAATTAATAAGGAATTTAAGGAGCATGCTAAGTAAACATAATGATGATGGTTGATTTCTTTTGGTGGATAAAGGGTTCTGATTTCCTTCAAAAATCTATTCTTTAGGTTTTGAAATGAACTAGACTATATACAAGAAAATGGCTTTTGGTTCTGGTTTCATGTTGTTGTTTAGTAATTTTTCAGTCATGCCCAACTCCTTGTGACCACGTATGGGGTTTTCTTGGCAAAGATACGGGAGCGGTTTGATATTTCCTTCTCCAGCTCATTTTACAGATGAGGAAACTGAGACAAATAAGGTTAAGTGACTTACCCAGGGTCACACAGCTAGTAAGTGTCAGGTCACATTTGAACTCACGAAGATGAACCTTCCTTACTCCAAGCCCGGTGCTGTATCCACTTCTCCACCTGGTAACAATAAGCCAGAAGGAAATAGGACAGTGAGTCCACGTAACAGAGGAAATGTGATAAAGTAAGAAGACAACTGACTGGATTTGGAGTCGGAGGACCTAGCTCCTTTAATATATGTACAAATCTCAGCCTCCTTATCTATAAAGCAAGGGGACTTGACCTAAATGATGGTAGGCACAATGCTTGTTTTAAGTAGACAGAGTTTCCCTTTAAGAGGCCATGGAAACTGTCCTTGGGATTTGTTTGGCCTGGGGAACTAGGGATTCAAAGATTGGTTTGGTTGTTTCTTTTTCCCCTCCCTCCACACGTACTCCTACCCCAATTCAAAAGGCTCAACCTCTTGGGAATTGGTACTCTGGAGGTTTTAGGGGAATTCCTACTGCCTTTCAGAAACTCTTTCCTGACCCAGTGGTTCTGATCCTTGTGGTAAACTTAGAGCTGGAGGGGAGAAGCATTCGTATTTAAATTCAATTAATAGTTATAGCCTTCTTAATCTAATGCAAAAAGTTGCTTTATTGTATTTTGTGGTGCACCAGTGCCTCATTAAGTGCTAACCATTAGCCTGTATCACTGGACTATATTGAGTTAGGCCTAATCCAGACCAGTTTCAAAGGTCCCTTCAAGGTCTATGTAGGATAGAGTCTGGAAGATACCATTGTTTTAGACAGGCAACTAGTCAAGACCAGGGAGGTCAGCTAAAGTGGAGAGAAACAAGCATATAATCTAGGTCTTAGAAAGCAGGGTACTGAGTCTCATAAGCCAGAGGGTTAGCAAGAGTTACACATTTGAGCACGACTGGTAGACATGCTATCAGATGCCCTCTAGCCTTTTTATGTTATGTACTATACCTAGGCAACCTTAGGTTCATAAATGATAATTATAGCTATAAAGAAGACCATGGATAAACCTTGCTCCTGATTGGAAGAGGGTAAGGATGCTTCTGAATTTTTGAGTGGCCACTAGTTTGAATGATGGTGGTTTACTAATTTGTAGAATGTAGTTATTCTGGGAGGCCATTGGGGTCAAACAAAAGCAATTTATCTCTTGAAAGATGTGCTGTTGTCCTACAGTTTTTATTTTCTTTTGCTCTTATCAATAAGGGCAGGGGAGGCGAGGCTATGGACCAGTTGGCTATCTCTTTGTGGCAGTGAGTTCATTGGCCAGCTTTAAGTCCCCCACTCTTCAAGCCTAAGACTGACTTTTTTTTTTTTTAATAAAATCATGCAGTGTTAGACCTAGAAAGGACTATAGAGGCATTTAGGGGCACTATGTCAGAGTTGCCAGTTAGAGATAGGATAAATCCAGAATATCTGCTGTAACAATGGGAATTTCTTTTCAAGTCCCAGATCACCTTAAATGACTGGAGGATCCCCTCAGTACATAGCCTGTAGCCTGAAAGCTGTGGTCCTTACACCTATTTAGTTTCTAACCTGAAGCATTTGAAGCCCCTTAAAGTTTCAGGACCACTTTGATTTCTGGTTAAAAAGTAGTTGGAGAATAATGTAGCCTAATAGTAAAGGGTTTAAACCTCTTTCTTCATGAGGTCCACTTGTTATAGAATTTTTCTTCTTTTGTCAGTGGAGTTGGGTGCTTTGTGGAGAGATGAGAAATGCAATATAAAGAGGGCATTCATTCATATAACAAGTGTTTATTGAGTGTTTTCAGCTGCCCCAGGTGGGGCCTATAAGCTACAGGGCCATCAATCTTTTCACTAAATGTTGGTGACCCTAAGCTTTCTCCCCTCCCCCTGCCCCCAGCTTTCTAGGAAAGGGAAAATAAAGTAGCTGGAATCATGCCCTTTCTGCAATTCATTATTTTTTAAAAGTTTTATTGATGCCATTTTTTAGACATTTCTCCCAGTACACTCCTCCACTGTAGAGCCTTCCCTTGTAAAATGAAAAGTTGTCAAGCAATACAGAGTGATACGCTGACCATGTCTGATAGTGCTACACACATGTAGTACTCTCACCTCTCTGTGCAGCAAACCCATTGTAGTATTAAAGACAAATCTTTGATAGGAGTTTGCCATCAAATCTGTTAGACTTGGAAGACTTTCTAGAGGCTACTCCCTTAACCATTAATTTATATGTTATCATCTCCTACCATGTGTTGGCTAGGATACCATAATTCACTAAATAATCATGTTGGTAAGCTGAAAGATGGTACACTGGATAGAGTGCTAGGCCTGGAGTCAGGAAGACCTGAATTCAAATCCATCCTAAGACACCTAGTAGGTGCATGACCATGGGCAAGTCACTTAACCTCTGTTTGCTTCAGTTTCCTCATCTATGAAATGGGAATAATAATAATAGGCCCTACCTCCCAGAACTGAGGATAAAATGAGATAATAATTGTAAAGGGCAAGTGCTTAGCATAGTCCTTGGTATATATTAGATGCCATATACATGCTTATTCCCTCCTTTCCCTCTTCCCTCTAATTAATGAAATTAGCTCCACTCCAGTTAATTATCAAAGTCCACTGAGTTCTGTTTCATTGTGTAACTAACTCATGGTTATACTTTAAAAATAAAAGAGCTAGTTTGATATCAATCCACTTTGTGTGTGTGTGTGTGTGTGTGTGTGTGTATTCACATAGCTCGTTCTTTGGAATTCTCCCATGGAAAAGTAAAGGAAGGAAGCTGAGGGAGGATGGGCCGATTGCATCCTGTACCCTTTGCAGGGGAGTGGCCACAGCTGGCTGAGCTGAAGGGACATAACACAATTCTCTTTTTTTTTACTGAGGATGCCTAAACACAGATAAGCTTTCATTTAAACAGGGAAAGGTTGTCAGGGCTTTCTCCCAACTGGGCAGAACTCTCCTGATGAGTTAGTATTTCGCTAGCACCCTGTTTAAATGCTACATTACTGGACACTTTTCATAAGTGGAAGAGAAGCAGCATGAGCATCTGAGAAGCATATAGAGGAAAAGATCAGCTTTGAATTACTTCTCCCCCTCTGCATAGAACTATCTCTCCTGGGACATAACTCTTCTGATCACTCCCTTGAATGTTGTGAAGATAGGCCCATTGTTTAGCAAAAGAGAATGAACGCTCAGAGAATGGCTTATTTTTCTTATTTGCCGCTTCATGAATCTGGTCTGAAGTGATGGATGCACTTAGATCTGGAAAAGGCAGAACCCCTCTGGGATAACACGAGGTAAGCTTTCTCTGTGCAGTGACACATGCTCCATTCTTGCCAGGTTTGCTTTGTGATAAGCCAGGTATTAGTGGTTATTTACAGTTCTTTCTGTCATCCTTTTTGCAGTGTGCTTACAAATGTTCTGTTCTCCCACAGCATGGCTAGGGAAAGTGAATAATACTGTGCCTCAACCTCTCAATGGACTAGATTCTGGCTAGACTTTCAGCAAGTCAAAGTTTTTCAACTATGTGTCCCAGCCTATCATTGCAAATCTCTGCAGCAGCTGTGCTGTGTAAAGGGGATCATCTGAATAAGAATGTAAGAGGATGCTGTCTTTCTTCCTGACTGCTGTAGTAAATGGTATTGGATTCAGAATCTGAATAGACTTCATGACCACATACACTTGGAATCATCAGTGATGTTTTTGATGAATTGAGAAGCTTCATTCTCAGAACATTTTACCAATGATGTAAAAATACAAAGCGTTTCTACCTAAAGCTCATGTAGACAGATATGCATAGTGAAACATTCTAGGCACTGATTTGAGAGAAAAATCAATTCATAAAATTTTAGTTTAAGAACAGCAACCTAAATACTGAAAGAGTTGGAATAATGTGTAGACCATAAACTTTAATGGTTTAGGGAATGGGCCTGTGTGGCAAAGTGGATAGAGCACTGGACTTGAAGTCAGCAAGGTCTGAGATGAAGAACAACTTCAGACACTCACTAGCGGTGTGAACCTGGGCAAGTCACTTGATCACTTTCTGCCTCAGCTTCCTCATCTGTAAAATGGGAGTAGTAACAGCATCTATCTCCTAAAGTTGTGAGGATCAAATGAGATATTTGTGAAAGACTTTGCAAACCTAGAAACAACACACAAATGCTACTGCTGCTGCTGATAATGATAATGATAGTGATGTCATTAGTATAGGTGAGGAAACTGCTTCTACCAAACTTGTGCCTCCTCTGCAACTTTATAGCTTTGTCTAATCTCCTAGAAAGAGCACTGACAGGATTAGTAACTTGCCCAGGGACACAAGCTGTTAGTGAGTGTGTCAGAGGTGGGCCTTGAGCTCTGGTCCACTTCTGCAGGGGCTCACTAGTCCTTAGTTCCTACAAAAATACAGTTTCTGCCTAATGTAGACAGACATAGTGAAACACATTCTAAGTGCTATTATTTTGACTTGATATGAGAATTGATTTCTTTCATGTTAAACTTAAGAACAGAATCCTGAACTTAGTGGAGTGGAATGACTTGTAGACCATACAGACTTTAGGAGAGGACATTTAAATCAGTGATAGATTTTATTATTTTCCTCTCCAGGTATTTGATGGCTTAGTATCAAATTAGGTTTATTAAAAATATAAATGAAATGTTTGTCCTTATAATACTTCTGGATGCCCAGTCCTTTTGACAATTTAAGGACATTGTTTTAATGATGGTTTTAAAGTTTCTGAGGTACAAGACCCAGGAGTAATTTGGAAGTAAGGATGGTCCTAGGGCAGGCCCTAGCCTTTAGCTTCTGGGGAAAAAAGCATTGTTTTCTCATTAAAATTCTTAACTATCTTCTGGCAATGTCCATATTACAATATCTAGGAACAAAACAAATTTTAAAGGTTTGATTTAATAACAAATAAATAATAATCAATTTGTTTCAGATGAACTGTCAAATAAGTCAGCCTAAGAAATATTGAAATTGGCTCCAAAGAGCACTTGAACAGTGATTGTAGATTCATGCCAAATGTGTTGGAGTGACTGACTATTGGGTCATCAGGGAAGTGAGTGAAGTCTAAATAGGGTATGGACAGGAATAAGGGATTCTTCACAGAACAAAAGGGCATGGAGTCAAGGGAGTAGTAGTTATTATAAATCATAAAAATAAGTTTAGGAAAAGTAAGGAAATACAGAAGATAATTTTAGTATCCAGGATTTTGGAGCGAATGTATTTCTGGGTGAGTTCTTAACTGTACTAGTTCCTGGTAGGTGGATGGAATGGAAGCAGAGGTCAAGAAACTATTTAGGGTATTAGGTCACTAAAATGTGTGTTTAAGGTGAACAGAATGATGGCAGGGGTGGAAAAGAAAGGAAAAAGAATAAGCCAGGTACTAAAGGAATCCAGGCAATAGAGCCAGAAGGTGGAGAAATGTTCTGAAGGACACTATACACAATTAGGTAGGTAGGAATAGGGTGGTAATTTCAGAGAAGAGGATGGGATTTTTCAGTACTATGTAAAATCATTAAGGATAGAGACCGTTTTCTCTTTTGTAGTTTAAGCCTGATGCCTTGCATATAGTAGATACTTAATAGATATTTATTAGATTTAATTACCAATTCAAAAGTTTTGCCTTTATCTCCAAATAAAGCAAGCCTTTAATAGATCCCAATCCTAACTCCCAGGGATAACTTAATGAAAGGAACTAACAAAATACACATTCCTATATTGTATATTATATGTCATAATTATATAATTAAATAAAGCTTATTACCCATTCAAGCACATGGAAGCCCTCCTTAAGAAGTGCTATGTAAGGGTAACATTAACCTTCCCCCCAAATTGGAAAATAATCTAGGAACTTCACCCAATATTGAAAACTGAGCCTGTTTACAGAGCATATTTGGCAGTGTTTACTTGTTGGTAACTATTAAAAGGGAAGTAATGGAAGGTATTTAATTAAAATCTCATTGTAGGTCTTTGGCACTTTTCATAATGCTAGTTATTAAGGAATCTTCCGTTAATCATATGTCCCTAGGGTCTTGGTTTTGTAACTTAGGGGAATGGGTAGTACCTTTCTAAGTAAGCCATGCCCCTTATAGGGGCCCTGGTTAAATGCTGACTCGGATAAGGATGACCTCTATTGAATTATTATGTCATATGAATACGTTTAGTGACTTATTCAAAAATTCTGCTGCATTAACCTTATCTACCCTGTGAGATCCCAGCTGGCTATAGCATAACAGGTTATCATATGTGTTACATGTCTAAAAACTTAATACATGATACTGCGTCATTTGGTGAAAGAAAGCAGAGTGTTAAAAAAATCTAATTAAAATTTAAAAAAATTCAGATTAAGAGCAAAATTGAGGAAAATAACATATACATTATATACATATGTATGTACATGTGTATTTAAAGGGATAACAAAGAAATGAAATTAGGAAATCAAGGTATTTGGACATTTAAAGAAAAACAAAGCAATGGTCCCAGTGGGAAACGAGTGTATTAGTTGTTGTGGTTATGATTGTCATCATTAAGGTTTTAAATGACTCTGTACTAAGAGTTATGCAGAGAAGAATCATGCAGATTTATGTTTCAAGTAAGACAATGCATATTTAGAACAATACATATGAAGGTATACTAGAAGCAGCCTTAGAGTCTAGAAGTCCTAAGCAAGTCACCTAACCTTTCAATGCCCAAAGCAGTGCCCTACAACAATCAAATCATAGGCCCAATATTCAAAATAATAATAATTTTAAAAAACCTCATATAGATGGTTAAAGAGGTTAAGGTACCAATTGCATATAAAATAAGTGTTATATTTAAGATGAGTAAAAGGTTCTTAGACTTGACAAATTTTTATTTAAATTCAGGAAAAAAACAGCTTTGAGGAAAATCATTTTTCTTTGTATTACTTCAGGAAAATTTCATGAAGAAGACAGAATTCTTGGAGTTAGAGGAAGGGAGAGTGGAGGAGGGACAGATGGACAGGTGGAAAGAAGAAAAGTTTATGGTAACTTACAGTGAGAATTCCAGGAGTATGGTATAACTTGGAAGAAGGTTTAAAGGAGGATAGTCAGACAAAGAGGGTGTTGAAATTGTTTCATGGCCTTCTCCATGTCTTCAAAGTAATTTCCCTTAAACGCTAATCACCCATGGGACTCCCCTACTCAACCAGTTTGAGGATTTCCTGTTGTGTCTAGGACAAAATATAAACTCTTCTGTTTAGCTTTGAAGGCCTGGCCCCAACCTGTCTTTTAGCCTCATTGGAGCTTCTGATGACGGTACGGCTTGTTGGGTAGCCCCAGAGCTAGAAGGCTTGTTTTGAGCCTGGAATATCTTGACTTGTAGAACATTTTGCTTCGTAAATCACTTCCATGACTGAAATTTTGGTCTTCCTAACATATTGGACCTGTATTTCTTCAAATTTCTCCTTAGCCCAAGTTACTGACATCTCCTTCGTCCTCCCTTTTCCCTCTTTTTTGGTCTTCAAATGAAAGTTTCCTTTACCCTTTGGCCACAGAGAGAAGTGTGTTCTGTCAAGTCAGAACTAATGGGTGGAAGAGGTTTGAAGAATCATAGAATTTTAGAGCATTTCTTCCTAAAGGCATCATTTTGGATCTCGAGTAATGCTTCTTGGTAAACTACAACCTCTGGCAATATTTGACCCTTTAAATACACTTTGGATGCATATTTTTCTGGAAATATATGCCTCATTATGAATGCTACTTTAAAATTTCTGTTTGCCTGAAGAGAAAACATAGAAGGGAGAAAACAACCAAAGCAAGAGAAAAAAAACTATGAGATAGTACTAGTGTGTGTGTGTCCAAAGGATCCTGGAAATTTTTAAGCTAAAATTGTGTAAAAGGAATGTAGTCAATGCCAGCTCCTTTATTGCTGATCTAGAATTAGGCCCAGTGCAGGTGCTCTGTTTTGCTTTTCCAGTATATTCTATTATATATTTTTAGCTTTTAAGTAAAATGTGGGCTCCTGGTTTTTGTAATTCTGTGCAAGTAATATTTTTTTTTTCAAATGGAAGAATTTATCAATAGATTTCTTCTGAGACATTATTCTATACCAGGGAAAAAATGTCTATTTAGCAAGCAAAAAAAAATGTCCTGAAAAAGACTCTTTTCTGGCTATGACTATCTGTGATTATGATTTTTAACCGGTGGTTATCTCGTCTGGGAAAGACTGGAACACCGTGTTCTCTGTTTTTATTATGAAATTCTTTTGTTAGCTGAGATAGGACTTGTTTAAGAAAAATGTGCTTAAATTTTGCCTGATATATGTCATATGATAGTAGGCAACGTTTCACATAGTTTGCCTAATCCTGGCTTCAGTACCTTCTCTATTCTAAGTCAAGCCGGCGGTGTATTTTCTAGAAATGGGGGAAAAAAGATGTCCAAATACCCAGGTCCTCTACAGGTAGCCTTTACTGCTGTGTGTCCGATGCTGAAGGTAAAATGGTACCCAAAGAGTGGAACTTGCAAAGAGGCAAAGTCAGGCTTGAAATAAGGAAAAACTAGGATGAAGTGGGTTTCTCCATTTTTGGAGGTCTTCAAACAAAAGTATGTTGTGGAGAAGATTTTTTTTTTAGATCTGGGTTCAAGTAGATGGCTATTTATGAAATCATACTCTCGTGTGTGGTGTGTGTGTGTGTGTGTGTGTGTGTGTGAAGTACTGAGAGGAGACAGAGTTTGGGAAAACTTTTGAAAATCATTACGCTTCAGTTACGTAATTTTAACATCCTGACTACTTTTATACTTTTTTTTTAATCAAAAGAATCCAGTTGTCCTAACTCTTTATCGTAACAATCCTTTAGAATTTTTAGTCCTTTTTTGCTGCTGAAGAAGTGCCAACTCAGGTAAAGAAATGAGTTTCAGCTAACACTGGGCACACACTTTATGACTTTTAACATCAGAACCCAGTACTCTGCACATCTCCCCAGATATTCATTTGTTTACCATGCCTTGCACTCATCTATTGAAACTAGAAGATGAAGGAAGGGAGACATTGAGTAGACACAAGGGAGAATATACACCGAGATGTTCAGGGGCACAGCAGTCCTGTGGAAGTCTAGCTCCTTTTAGGGGTACCATGAGGTTGGGGGAAAAAAGGGGAGCAAGAGCAGGTAGAGGAAATGCCATGTGTGGCTGTGAGTACACAGGTGCAGTTGGCAATCTTGCTTCTAGGGTTGTGCTTAAGTTACCGAGCCAGGTGGCTTTTAAGTCATGTGCTTTGTAATAGGAAGGCACCTATTTCTCAGCTGTTCTTGAGGCCCTGAGGAGCTTATCTGAAAAATAATATCTTTGCTACTCCCCTATCACCATATTATTGAAAAAGAGCTTTGTATGCTGTGGAATGTAACCAAAAACTATTTCTACACACCCGAAGTGAGTCTGAGTTTTGTTTAATTATTCAATAGGTAGGAACCATTTTTTAAAACCAACTTACTCATAAGAAGAAAGGTTTAAATTCACAAAATAACTGTACTCTTTACCTTTTTCCTCCGGATAACCAAGGGAGAGCTCAACAGAAGGAGAAAAATCTCAGAGTGAAGTTTTGGATACAACATAGCCAGACATAGACAGTATATTAAAATGGGTCAGTTATCTTTTAAGGTTTAGCCTTCCTTGCCACCTTTCTGTTTTCCACTACACTCATTTTCTCTCTCATCCCGCCCATATTTTTTTTAAAAGATATGGTCTGTAAAATATTTTAGTTATTCCAACACTTCAAGGAGCTATAATTTTATCAGTGTTGAGTGTTTCCTCTATGTCTGATATGGATTGTAACCTTGACTGTGAGCTTTTTCAGAGTAGGGACTAGTTTTTGTCTTTCTTTGTATCACTAGAGCTTATTATGGCATCTGCAGCATAGCAATTACTTAATGAATGCATCTTGACTATTGGGATTGGGATAAGATTGGGACTGTTAGGTTTGGGATAAGAATTAGACCTGTAATTTCATTGATGAAGGGAATTTCCAAATGGGGAGACTTCTACCAGGACAGGTCAACACTTCTTTTTTTTCCTCTGTAGCCTATACTATAATCTCAGAATGCTACTTAGAGCATTGAGGTTAAATGACTTGCCAAGATCCACATGGCCAATAGTTCAGTTCAGTAGATTCAGTAAAGTTTTTTGAGTTTTTCTTGTTGCATCACATACATTTGTTACTTATATCCTACCCATCTCAGAGAGTCATCCCTTACAGCAAAGGATAAAAAAAAATGGGGAAAAATAGTGCAGCAAAATTAAATAACATGTTAACTAAGTCTGGCATTATATGCATTTCATATAAAACAGAAACAGAAACAAACATAAAAGTCTTCATCCTTAAGTAACTTACACCTTACTGGAGAAGCTTACATTTTTTTAACTTGATAGCTGTTTTACCGAGGGGTCTTGGCACTTCCAAAGACTTTGTCATGTATAGCTAGGTTGCTATCTCTCTGTCTATCTCTCTGTCTCTTGGTCTCTCTTTTTCCATTTATATCTAGATATAGACAGAGATCTGTGTCTATAGATATATACACTTGTATATATAGAAACATGTATGCATTTATGTATATACCTGTATGTACATATATGCACACATGTGTTTATGTGAATGCATTTTCATATGTCAATCTGTGTGTATCCATGTGCATGTGTATTCCATTGATGAGCTTATTAGCAAAGACTTCCAATGTGGTAGGCCATACTAGAGCATGGGTTTTTTTCTGGCCCTGCCTTGCCAAAGTTATGGCCAGGTTCATACCATAATAAGACATTGGAGTAGGATTTTAGTGGAAATGAATGTGGGAACAGTTTTTTAAAGTTTGAGATTAGAACTAGACCTGTGATTTCACTGATACAGGGAATTTCCAAATGAAGAGACTTTTACCAGGTCAGGTCAACACTTTTTTTTTCTCTGTAGCCTATACTATAATCTCAGAGAGCTGCTTAGAGCATGGAGGTTAAATGACTTGCCCAGATACACGTGGCCAGTAAAGATCAGAGGCAGGATTTGAACCTAGGTCTTCTTGGCTGTGAGGCCAGCTTTCCACAAATACCAAGGCAGCCTCAGTTTTATTTTTTATTTACAAGAGAAAAATTGTGTTGCACCGCTGGTGGTTGTTTAGCCCTTATGTTCTTTGCCTTCTTCCCTCTTCTGCTTCTTTTACTACCTGTGGCTGTCCTCCATATTTCACAATATAATGTAAAGAGCACTAGATTTGAAGTAAGAAGGTGTGATTTTACTCCCAACTCTGTTACTTGTGGGAGCTTGAACAAGTAGGCTTTCTGGATTTCCTCATTGGTAAAATGGGATTAGATGAGGTGATTTGTGAGGTCCTTTCCAGCTTTCCAGCCTGTAATCTTTCTTGAGGTGAGAGTTGGGTTTTACGGAAATGCGGAGAGAAGCATAGATGCTAGAAGACTTGAGTTGGGATGAACCTGGGATCCTATGCAAGAGAAGACCTGGGTTCAGATATTGTCTCTGATGCTCACAAGGCACAAAACCTCCTGAATCTGTTTCCTCATCTGTTGAAATTAGAAGCTGGAGGGAGACACCAGGCGTGCTCAGGAGTTGAATTTGATGTCTTTTAAGGCCTCTCACTCTAAATCTGTGATCATGTGTAACCTAATTAAGCCCTTCAATTTACAGATGGGAAAACTGAGGACACTGGATTGCCACAAATCAGAACACAGGATTTTTTTCCCTAGAAGTTAAAAGAAAAAGAAAAATCTCAACCCCCAAACCATCTTGGGTTACCAATTTCTACCCAACTGTCAGGTTTTTATAAAGCTTTTCCACCTCTCTGCCTCCTACCCAGCAGCCAAAATATAAAAAGTGAGAAAAATAGCAAAAGGAGAGCGTTTGAGGGAAAAAAAACTCTTTTGTTATATTTATTTCCATATTTCTTATGTCTTTTTAGATAGCAATGACTTGTAATGTAGTGACCTTGTGTTTTATTCTGTACATACTTTCATTTCATTAGGTATTTTTATACGATTTAAAAAATCATACTCCTTGGATGACTTTCACCAGAATTTGGGAGACTGACCAGAAATCAATCACATTTTATAAAACTTTTTATACGTGTTCTTCCAGAGCTGCTGTAGGAACCCTTTTTTTATCCTAAAAAATATAATATGTGAGGAGTTGATAGAAGAGACTAAAAAAGTTAAAGGCAGAAAAATTGGAGGAAGCAAAAAGCTTCTGCTCAAAGCCGTATTTCCTGGGGCACAGCCATGTTCTTTATCAAAAACTTGGACCTACCCTGCCTGGGTGTTCTTCTGCTGCTATCAAATGCATTAGGTCCAAACAGCTAAATGTCCTGGGGATCAGAAAAGAGCAGCCAGTTTTGAGTCAGAGGACCTGTATTCAAATTTTACATCTGCCACTATCTGTGTAAGATTGGACAAGTTATTTAATCTCTCTGGGCCTCAGTTTCACCATTTGTGAAATAAAGAGGGCTTCAGAGGCAATTAGGTAGGGCAGTAAATAGTACCAGGAGTCAAGAAGACGTGAGTTCATGTCCACCCTCAGCATTTATTAGCTATGTGACCTTATGCAAGTCACTTCACCTGTGCTAACTCATTTTCTTGATCTGTAAAATGGAAATAATTATAGCATCTACCCCCTCAAAATTGTTATTAGAATCAAATGAGTTAATATTGGAAAGTCCTTTGAGAACTCAAAGGGTTATATAAATGTTAATGATTCTAAGATCCCTTCCCTCTGAAGCTATGATCCTATTATTATAAGGGCTCTGCTGCTTCTGACGTGGCACAATGTTACAAGTAAAACATATCTCACAGGGTTGCTCTGAAGATATATACACACAAATACACACATATGTGTATATATAAATGTATGTACATACAAACATATATGTAAACACATGTGTCTATATAGATGCACAAAACATATAGACACTTTTTTCCATGAGAAAATTCCTTCTACCAGTGCAGATCAACAATTGTTCAGTGACTTAGAGTCTGGGAAGTAAGAGGATACGTGACTTACCTGGACTCAAACAGCCATGATGTGTCACATCACAGGCAGGATTTGAATCTAACTAACTACGCTTTCCTGCCTGTGAGGCTGACTGTCTCTCCACTGTGTTCCACTGCCTCTCAGAATATTCCTGGTAAAACTATAAAATCCTATATAAATGCCAGTTCTGAAATTGTCTATTCTTTACCCCCCCCAGCTCTCTTATCAACTCTTTTATCAGCTGTAATCAGTATTCCTTAACTTACTTGCATACCTTATCATAAAGGTGCAATTGCAACTTGTTTTGGTTAAACATTTACAAAACCAGCAGCGTTCCCCACCCCTGCTAGAGCTAATAAGGAGCCACTGGAATTTTTTTTTAACAAGGAGGTGATACATTTTGGAATCTCACTTTGATAGCTAAGTGGAAGTTGGATTGGAATGGGGAGAGCCTTAAGGCAGGGAGACCAACCAGCAGGCAGCAATAACTCAGGCATGAGGTGAAGAGGGTCTGCACCAAGATGGTAACAGTGTCAGAGAAGAGAAGGGGACATATCTGAGAGATGTTATGAATGTAAAATGGACAAGATTTGGCAACAAATTGGATATGGGGAGAGTGAGAGAGAAGGAGGTGTCAGGGATGACATGTAGGTTGTGAACCTGAGGGACTGGGAGAATGGTGATAACCCCAACAGTAATAGGGGAATTAGGAAAGGGGAGGGATTTGGGGGGGAAAGATGAGTTCAGTTTTTGACATGTTGAGTTTCCAAAGAATTCTATGCCACATCCAATTTGAGATGTCCAATAGGTTGTTGAAGATGTTTTACTAGAGGTGAGGAGAGAGATTAGGGCTAGATAAATAGATCTGAGAATCATCAGCATACAGAAAATAATTGAATACATGAGAGCCCAATTGAAAGAGTATAGAGAGAAAAAAAGAGGGCTTAGAACAGAGCTTTAGGGGACACCTATGGTTAACAACCATGACCTGGATGAAGAACCAATAAAGGAGACTGAGAAGGAGCAGTCAGATGGTGGGAGACAGTAGCATCTCAAAAATTTAGAAAGAAAAGAGTATCGAGGAAAAGAAAGTGATTGATAGTATCAAAAGCTGCATAGAGGTCAAGAAGGATGAATAACAAGAAAAGGTTTGGCCTTTCAGAGTTAATTGGTAACTTTGGAGAGAGCAATTTCAGTTGAATGATGATGTCTGAAGCCAGACGGTAGAGAGTTAAGGAGAGGAAAAGAAGTAAAGAAACTAATTGTAGATGACCTTCTCAAGGGTGTTAGCCACGAAAGGGAGGAGAAATATAGGACAATGCTGTGGGAATTGATGGATCAAGTGAACTTTTGTTTTTCAGGATGAGTAAGATATATGAGCAGGGAAACAGCCAGTAAAATGCGGGCAAGGAGAGATTGAAGAATTGTAAAAGAGAGCTATAATAGCTTAAAGCTGCACTAAGGTTTGGGGGCCACTCTGTACGAAGAGGATAATCTGTTGGAGAAGTCTTCGATGGAAAGGGATCAGTTATGCATGGACAGGGGTTTGCCTTGGCAGGTAAAAGGGCCACTTTTACATGTGAAACAAGGGTAAAGGAAGAGGAAGAAATGGTGGTGGAAGACAACTGAGTGCTGTGAGATGAACATGAAGGGAGAAGGACCACTTGGCAAATGACTTCAGTTTTTTTTTTCCAGCAAAATATGAAGCAAGGTTCTCAGATGAGAGGTAGGTGAGAGTCTGAGTTATGGGACTTTTGAGAAAGAAAGAAAGGGTATGGAAAAGCCACTGTGGTGAATAGGATAGTGAATTGATTAGGGAGACATAAAAGGATTGCCTTGCTGCTGTGAGAGCCCATTTGAAAAAATGTAGTATAAATTTCTCGTGGATCCAATTAGCAGTTTCATTATCAATAATAGTATTCTTTCCTCTGTTGTTTTTTCTTCCTTTCTTCTTTTCTCTCTCCTACACCCCCGAAACAGCATCAGACTTTAAGATATGAAAAGAAGGGTCAATCATAATTCTAGCTGAAAAGATGTTTTTGTATTTGGTTTTCCTAGATGAGAATTCTCCAGCCAACTTTTGGGATTCCAAGAACAGAGGTGTGACTGGGACACAAAAAGGACAAATTGTATGGAGAATTGAACCTGGGCCCTATTTTATGGAACGTAAGTAAATGCAGGGTGACTGCTAAGTGTTATGTGAAGATGCAGAAATCTATGGCTGATTGGGATGATTTTTTTTTGCTGTATTTTCTAATGAATGCTCTTTAGTGCCATTTAAATATGCTTAATATTTTTATGACAGTTATCTAAATAGTATATTAGCTGTTAAATAATATAGACTTTTAAGAAACATATATGCAATTATCTCTTAATTTTGTGTGCTAACTTAAAGTCATAGAAATTTTAATGTCATAAGGAAAACATCTAGACCAACTCTTTTTTAAATGAGCAACCTAAAGCCCAAGAGAGATACAGTAATATATTTACTACAATATAATTAGTATAAGGGGCAGGACTAGAATAAAATCTTCATGACTTCTGTCCCAATGCTCTAGCTTCCCTGCCTAGCATTCCTATCACTACACCCAATTCCTTTGACTACAGGAAATTCACAGAGTAAATAACTAAAAATTGTCTGTATAGTAGTTATATTATGTTACCTGCAATATGGTATACTTAAGCTTTATTAGTATTTTCTGTACCTGCTATTTTTAATATTTAACAAATCAGAGAATCACATAGTTGAAAGATGGATCCTCTTCATAATATCCATGATGAGTGGTCATCCAGCTTTTGTCCATCCGTAGAAAGTCCTATCATATTTCTAAGTTTGACATTTTTTTAAAATAGGAAAGACATTACAAAAACAGTTAGAATATTTAATTTTCCAGCTTTTCTTAAGTTATCAAAATTCCTGTATTCTAGGAATACTAGGGAATTCCAGGAGTAAGAATGTATGTAGAGAAAGAAGTAGCTGTGATGATATAATTGGTACTTAAGAGATACTAAAGGAGCAAAAATTTTGTAATGAATAAATAAATAAGTCAAGCATTTATTAAGAGCTTACTACATACCAGACACTGTTCTTAGTACTGGAAATATGACCAGAATACTTCTTAAGTCCCTACTCCAGTGCCTTATCATGGTGTAGAGATGATCCTTTAAGGCTATACCAATGGAGCATGAGATGCATCAGGTTCCATCCTAGAAAAGTCTTGAACTCTGGTCCTAGCAACATAGCTAAATATGCTATGTTTCCAGGGATCATTCTAGCTAAGTATGGAGAGGCCTATCCCTTGTAGTCCAGCTACTTGTTGATGAATTTCTTGGCTTTGGCAACATATGAAACAAAAAAAAAATGCAAAATGGTACTCCATCTTGTGTAGCTCCCTTTATCATGCAATGATGGTGGCAGAAAAGGGGAAAAGGCAGGTGAGTTAGAGAAATCAGTGTTTGGACTGTCAATAAATGTGAACTTAAATGTTGGTACTCTAAATGTGAGCTATAGGTCCAGTGGACATAAATATTACTAGCGTTAATGAATCATGTTAGTCTTGACATGTTTTCCCTATAAATGAAACCAGATGACAAAAAGAAGTTGCAACTAAATAGAAGGATAATTTGCAGGTTCCCCTGGGACAGGCAGAATTGGTTTTATTGTGCACTCAAAACCAAAAAGAAATATCATTTCATGAGACCCATAGTCATTTCCCATTGCAATGCTCATGCTAGTAATTTTCAGTACAACCAGGAAGATAGTTAAAGTCTACACATCAATATCTCTTGAAGAGGTTAAAAAGTTAGAGAAATTTTTACACGGAACCAAATTATATCAACATATGCATTAATACTAAGTGACTTCAATGTCAGGAAAAATTTCTGTAAAACATGATTCAAGAGTAGTAAATCAAAGTGGACAAAAGTTTATAGACTCCACAAATTTTTCATTGAAGTATATCATAAATACTTTCTTCATGAAGAGTATTAGGAGAAGAGTGTCTGAACATACCAGACATCCAATAACATAACAAAAACCAAATCTGCTATCTTTTAACAGGCAGGATATGACTAATTACTGATGTGACAGTCATTTTTTGCATCAGCTGTCTGTAAGGATTAAGACTAAAGATCCATTAAAGAGTAATGGCAATATCAAATTAGAAAAGAAAGAATGAGAACATATGCAAGCCATAGGATTTCAGAATCTGTGAGTTGGAAGGAACCTCAGTGATCAACTGGTCCAAACTTTACGCAAGAGGAATCCCCACTTTAGCATATTTGACAAGTGATCATCCAACCATCCAGGCAAATCTAATCTGACTTATTTAAACAAGCTGTCTGACCTCCCAAGATTGGTTAATGGATAAAAGAACAGACTTCAACACAAATAACATTATTTGCTAAAGATGTTTGACTAACGAATATAAACAAATCACTAGAATGACAAATAAAAAGAATCTAAAAACCATCATAGCCAATACGTCGAGAAGAATATGAATGAATGAGTGATAAAGCATTTATTGAGTACTTATTTTCTTCTAATCACTGTGCTAAATGCTAGTAACAGAAATAGGAAAAGTGAGACAATCCCTGTGTTTGATGATCCCACACTCTAATTGAGGGAGACAGCACTAAAAGACTATTTAGCTGTGGGACTGATGGAAAAGCCCAGCAGTTCTTGGATTGCATTAGTAGGTCAGATAAAAAGGTTGGGTCTCTAAAGCATTGGAGCAGATGGAAAGGCTTGTTGCTTTTCTGTCTTGCCAGAGGAAATAGAGTTGGTGCTTATCTAAGCAGTGTGAGCAGTCAAGCAACCCATATGGGTTCTGACCACCTTGGGCTGTGGGAAGAGGTGAAGGCCCACTCTGGTCAAAGGCAATAACAATTTCAAATATAAAACACATTGGTAAACTTGAACAGAGCAGCATGGTGAAAGATAACAAACACGCTCACCTTAGGAAACAGTGAGAACCAATACAGGGAAAAAACAAGTTTAAAGAAAGCTTAGAGAATGAACAGAGGGAGCCATCATGAATACATGTAAGGGTAACACTGAAAGACTGACAGTTGTCAGATAAAAATGGAGAAGGGCTGTTAAGATGTCTACTGTAAACAAATGAAACTTCTACATTTGGATTCAAATAGCGCAGTCCTCAATGTGCTAAATAAGGATTTGGCCAAGCATATACAAAAGACATCCATGCTGGATGGGAGAAGGACAATTTTGAGGACATTAACAGATTAGTTCACAAGATTTTGGAAAGAGTAGAGGATTAAAATGTTTAGAAAAATGTATATGTCTTGCTATTTCAAAAAAAAGTGACAGAAAATAACGATTATTACCCCATATGCCTACTTATCTTTTAAAAATCTTTATGAGAACAACTATAGGCATCCTTTACAAAGGAAACAGGTAGACTTTCCCAAATGATGTTCCACAACAGACTACATCTTTATAGTCCCAATTGAATAAAGGATGTAGAAGATTTCTTTTGCTTATTGTTTGTTGATGAAAAAGCATTTGATCCAGAACAAAAGTTCTTCTCTAACCAGATCTCTCCCATACCTATGTAAAAATCATGTAAGATTCCTTGAAAGATGTGACAACTGAGATAATTGTGTCTGACAAGCCTGGGATTATTAGTGTCAAATGAGGAATGAAATGAAGAGAATTGAAGTGTAGTAAATAGAGAACTAGCTTTGATGTTAGGAAGACCTATGTTGAAGTCCTACCCCTGACATAAATTGACTACGTAATTGCACAAGTCACTCACATATCCCTGTCAACTATCTATACCTGTAAGTTGTAGAATAGGTGCTGACCTAAATTCATAGGAAGAGTCTCCTCTTTGGAGTTCCCTATACCAATGACAACAAAAGTCTGGTTCCAGTGGGGAAAAAAATAACCCCGAAGACTTTGGCTTATCTATGTAAGACAAAAAGAAATGATGAAGGCCTCTTGTCCAGACTATGATACACAGTTAAATGGAGAGACCATGAAGCTGGTCTAGCAGTAGACAGACAGGCAATGATCCAAGTTCATTACTGAACATGAAAATGAGTAAATGATTGCTTTTGAGAAATGGTAGTATTTACAATGTCCTAAGCTTCTCCCTGAAACAAAAGCTTATTTTTAAAATATCACCGATCTTCTAGTAATGCTTTATGATTGCAAATCAGAGAATGCTGCCATCTCCAGAGAATTAAAATTTTGGGGTTACCCAAAGGAGAATGAAGTGAAACATGGTAGGTTTGTAAGCTGCCACATGGCACCAATGGAGAGTAAAGCAGGAAAAGTGGCATAGTGTACTTTATGAGAAAGACATATGACCAGAAAAGGAAGTAGTAGGCCAGTTGTGATCAAATCAAGAGATACTGGATAGATATCCTATGTACAAAATCAAGAGATCTAAAGGAAATCCCCATTAAAATGTAAGCTCCTTGACGGCAGGACCATATTTTTGCTTTTCTTTGTGTCCCAGCACTTATCACAGTGCCTGGCACATAGTAAGAACTTAATAAATGCTCCTTCACTGACTGATACATAATTTATCATATTTATTCAAGTCCTCCTTAATCTGAGAACCTTCCTTCTGAGACTCCTTCCAATTTATCCTGTATTCATTTATTTTCTATTTGTATCCCTAGCACTCATCCCCAGTGCTTTGCATATAGTGTGCTAACAGTCGAGAAGTCACAAAGCACTTTACATGTGTTATCTCATTTGATCCTTGAGGTAGCTGCTATTATCATCCCCATTTTACAGATGAGGAAGCTAAGGTTGAGAGAGGTTCAGTGACTTGCTCAGGGTCAGTCAGCTAGTATTTTTTCAGCAGAGTTCTGGAACTCAGGTCTTCCTGATTCTAAATCCCCCATACTATCTGTCCCACCACACCTAAGCACTGAATGAATAGTTTTTAATTTAATCATTCATGCCACTACTTCTTCAGATTTTCTGCCATGGGCTCTTACTTTCCCACTCTGAAGGACTACATCACATAGAATACCTACAATGATACTGATTGTCATTTCTCTCATGTTTTTCTGCCCTGAGATAGTTAAAGAATAGTGGTTAGCCCATTTCAAAGACACAGCTGTTCACCAAAGAAAATGGAATGTATTCAGGCTTATGAAACACATACAAAAGTGTATTTTTAAAAGCGTGCAAATCGCTTGTAGTACCTGACCACATTTCTGCAAAGGGTGAGATTAAAAATGTGACTCATACTCAGCATGGAGCTCTGACTCTGAGATGCTTTAAATAGGAGTCATAAAGATGAAAAATGTAATGAGGACACTTGGAGGGATTATTCATGTTTTAGAATAATTTATAGCTAGTTATTTAGATTTTGTGGCTCTTTCCCTCTTTTAAATGAATTGAGAAATGATGTATGGTCCATAGGGAGAAGAGCCTCATTTGAATTTCATGTGTAAGATATTTTGAAATTCAAAATTTAGTGCCTGAGTCCTAGGAGCACTGAGTTAAATTCAAAGGAAAGATCTGAGGATCTTTATGGCAAGACCTTTTGGGGGAAGGGTAGTATGGAAGAGAAGACATTTCTAACTTAAATTTTAATACGTAAGGCTTTGTTTTAAAAAATAATCATAATTATGTTGATAATCTGCCCTTGACACGTACTGGCTGTACAAATCTCAATCCCTTAATGTCCTGGTCAACTCTCTCAGACTGTAAATTGTAGAGAAAGTGTTGACCTCCAAGTGTTTTCACTGGCTGAACCCCATACCTGAAACACATTCCCTCATGGAACACTCTCTGCTCATCTCTACTTCCTGGCTTCCTTGGCCTCCTTCAAATCTGAGCCCAAGTTCCTTGGGCTTCTTCAAGAAGGAGAACGCTTGAGCTTTTACTTCTTTTCATCCCATTTTGACTTGTTTATGCCTATTATATTATAGCAGGAGTTCTTAATTTGGGATCTGCAAGCTTGTTTTTTTAAAAATACTTTTATTTTTAATATTTATTATATATTTCCTTTTAATTTATTTTACATTAAATTAAATTTATATTTAAGTATTTCTTTCCTTTATAATTATTTGTATTTTATCTTATGCATTTAAAAGCATTCCGAGGAGTCCAAGGACTTCACAAGTCTGCCAAAAAGTTCTGCCATAAATAAGTTTAAGACCCGCCCCCCCCAGAGTGTATAGTTATTGTTTTATCTATATGAAATGATTTGCCCCACTTTGACAGCCTTTTGCAGACACTTGCTACCATAACCAATATAAGTAGGGTCCCATGCCTATTACTTATATGGATAAATACTCAATTTCACTTAGTTCAATTTGAGTAAACATTTAGCAATCAATATGCCTTGCATTGTGGATACCATGGCAAAGATATAACAGTTTATATTTGTACACATTTTTACAGTTTACAAATTTAAACAAGAAGATTATAATTTTTTCCTCCCTAGAATGAATTTCCTTATCTTGCTCAGGCTAGAAATGTTGTGGCCTCTCAGGAGCTCATTCTACTACCTGATTGATTAGTCCCACAGCGAATTTGGATAGGAACTTTAACCTGTGTCTTTTCTCTTCTCTTCTCTTCTCTTCTCTTCTCTTCTCTTCTCTTCTCTTCTCTTCTCTTCTCTTCTCTTCTCTTCTCTTCTCTTCTCTTCTCTTCTCTTCTCTTCTCTTCTCTTCTCTTCTCTTCTCTTCTCTTCTCTTCTCTTTTCTGCTTTTTGGTGAGGCAATTGGGGTTAAGTGACTTGCCCAGGGTCACACAGCTAGTGTCAAGTGTGTGAGGCTGAATTTGAACTCAGGTCCTCCTGACTCCAAGGCCAGAGCTCTAGCCACCGTGCTACTTAGCTGCCCAACCTGTCCCTTTTCTGACCTGGGCCAGTTCCACCCGCCTTAGGCACCATATATGTCCCTGGACTTACTCAGGACACCTGATAGGTTCTGTCAGGACTCCCAAATTCAATCAATCCTCCAGCCTTAGCATTCCCCTAAAGCAGGGATCACAGGTGTGGACCACTACCCTCTGGTAAGACCTTACATATTATTGGGAGGTTCAGTGACAGATAAGTTAAATATATATGCAAACTAAATCTAAGTACTTTCAAGAAAGAATGCTAATAACTGGGTGTTCAGGAAAGATCTCCAGTAGGAGCTATTGATTTACATTGATTGAAATAATGTATAGCTATAATAATAGCCATGTTTATTGTGCTTTTGTCTTGTGACCCTGCTTATCTCTTTTGATTCCCTGATCCCCCAACCAGCTTCAAGGCTAACTTTGGTTCACCAAGGATTATGATCCATTATTAAGATAAGGGCTTTACTGTTTTGTGTAAGGATAGAAATCCTCAGTAGTATCCAGCAGGAGGTCTTATATAAGAGAGAAGGTATAAGATGGTCTTATACCAAATGTTAATTCCTGCTTTGGCTTCTTCCCTCTCTGCTTTCTTCCCCCTTCCCCTCCCTCCCTCAGCAGTTTAGCTTTGAACCACTTCTTCCCATTTAGGATTAAAGCACATCTGAGACTCAAAGGACTGACAGCTATTATTCTCAGAAAGTTGTGCTCATGTTTGTGCCAGAGGATAAACTCCTTCTCTCATTCTACTAAAATTCAGAAAAAGATTCCTTTGAAGTCTGAAAGAATCTAGTAGACAGGGAGAGATGTCACTCTAGGGAAGAAAACTTGAACACTGAAAAAAGATATCTTTTAGAAAATTATCAAAGAATCAAGGTTCTGTTATACAGCTAACTATAGCATCAGGTTTCTTAGGGAGGGGGAAGAAAAGACTTTTGAGATGGCTTTTCAGAAAAATATGTTTTATTGATGTGTTTTGTCTTTATATCACAGTCCTTTGTAGGGGAAGAACTCAGCCTTGTGACAAAAATAATAGCAATTAAGTAAAAACATTCAGTACAGTGACCACATTTGCCTATATTCTACTCTAGTAGTCCTAGTAGACCTTCCTGCCATGAGGAGGGAGGCTTGTTTCATTATTTGTCCACTATTTTATTATTAACAAATAATTATTAATAATAATTGTTAATAATTAACTTTTAAAGTAATCTTTTCTTTCATGTCATAGTCACTATATACAATGTTTTTCTGGTTCGTTTATCTAGGTTTCCCTCAGTTGATCTTCCTCAGTATTGAAGGAATGATTGATCTCAGAGAGAAAATGTGTAGGGATTGTGGGATGTCATGTTGTTAAACCTCTCATTTTCTAGATGAGGCAACTGTGGTTAAATGACTTGTCCAAGGTCACATAGGTAGTAAGTGGCAGAAACAGCATTTGAATTCAGGTGGTGAAACTCCAATTCCAGCACTCCTTCTATATAATACTGCCTTCATTACAGTCATATACCATGTTTATTCAGCAGTTTCCTATTGGAGGGCACCCATTTTCTTTCCAATTCTTTACTGCCATGAAGAGGGATACTATCACAATTTTATTTTGCCTTACATTGGATCTTTTTTCTTTTTTTTAAATCTCCTTCAAGTTTTTTTTAACCTCATTTAACCTCACTCCTAGTAGTGAGATCATTGGATCAAAGGGTGGGGACATTTTAGTCAGTTTCCTTGCATAATGCTAAGTGGTTATCCAGACTCCACCAACAGCATATTAATGTGCCTATCTTCTCATAAATATCTGCTTTTGTTGAATATTGAAGTAACCTGCATTGAATTTGGAATCCTACTTTAGGGACATCTGTTAACCTCTTTGGGCCACCTTTATAAAATGGGGGCAGGGTAGTGTATTACATTTCTTTTATTAATTTTTTTTTGGTGAGGCAGTGGGGTTAAGTGACTTGCCCAGAGTCACACAGCTAGTAAGTGTCAAGTATCTGAGGCCGGATTTGAACTCAGGTCCTTCTGACTCCAAGGTCAGTGCTCTATCCACTGTATCACCTAGCACCCCCAAGTAAATTACATTTCTCCTGCTGAACAGTGCTAGAGAAAGCCATATATCTATGCTGACTAGGTCTTCTATGACTTTATGTTATCTGATCTCAACTGGGCCATTCCTATAGCAAGGCAATCCTTTTACTCTGCCCAGCTGACTATCTATTGTAGGCTGATTCTTGTAATCTTATGTTCTCCCATATTCTATATCTCAAAAGTTCTTTAATGTTATCCTTCATTGGACAGTTGTGTGGTACAATGGGGAAAAAAACAACAACACTGGACTTGGAATTAGAAGATTTGGGTTCAAATCCGAGCCTGGCAACCCTGAGTAAGTCACCATCTCCAGGCCTCAGATTCCTCATTTGTAAAATGGAGAGTTGGAATAGATGGCTAGGATCCTATAATCTATGTTCCTCTACTCTTTGCTTTAGTCTCAGAGAGAGAGGTGGCCCTTCTTGCCAAGACCAATCCTTTCATCCCCTTGTGACTTTGATCCTAGTAGGGGTGAGGAGCTGGTGGCCTCAAGGCTGCAAGTTCTCCACTCCTGTATCCCCTCCTAACTTCTCTGGCAGTCAGCTTGCCTTACCAATCATCCCCACTCTCTTTTGTAATTTTCAGTTTCTTCCTATGCACTTGTTTCTTTTCTGCCTTCAAAAATGCCAGTCCCCTTTATTCTTAAAAAATAGGCACTTGACCTAACTACCCCCTCAAGCTATCATTCTTTCCCCTTTTACTGCCAAACTCTTAGAAGAAGCTGTTCATAGTCATTGTGTCTTCTCGCATTCATTTTTTAACCCTTGCAATTTGGCTTCAGATGCCATCATTCAACTGAAATTGCCCTCTACAAGTTAATGAGTGATAACTTAATTACCAAATCTAATGGCATTTTCTGTCTTCATCCTTCCTGACCTTCTCTGCAGCATCTAACACTACATTATCTCTTAAAGGATACTCTCTCTTGGTTTTCATGACAGTTCTTTCTTTATTCTTCTTCCTGTTCTATTTCCTCCCAGTCTCCTTTGTTGGATAATAGGATTAGAGATAGGAGAGCCTTAGAGCCATCTGGTTTAATCCCCCTACTTAATAGTCAACATCATCCAAGCCTCATCCCTGATGTATATAGTATACTGCAGCAGTGTCAAACTCAATGGAAATAGGGCCACCAAACTGTACACAGTGATCCCTAGGGGCCGCATATTGACCTGGTTTTAAAATGTTTTATTGCATTTTTATTTACTTTGTTAAATATTTCCCAATTTTACTCTAGTTTGAGCTGCACTTGGGAAAGTTGTAGGCCACATGTAGCCCCCGAGCCACATGATTGACACCTCTGTACTACAGAGATGTATCCTTGACTCTATTCTTCTCTATAAACATTCTCTCTCTTGGCAATCTCATCAGAACCTAAGGATTCAGATATCATTCTTTGTGAAGATGACTAAGATTATATATCCAGCCTTAGTCTCTCTCCCAAGCCTTGATCTCATATCATCAATTGACTATTGGACATTTCCAACTGGGCATGACATAAGCATCTTAAACTAAACATGTCCAAAATAACTCATTCTCTCCCCACCCCAACTCCCTCAAGTTCAATCCTCTTCTGCACTTAGCTATTTCTTTTGAAGAAATGAGGGAGCCACCCTCCTAATCACCCAGGTTTAGTCAGTCAGTCAACATGCATTTATTAAAAACCTACTATGTATCAGACATCCTGACAAATTCTAGGGATACAAAAAAAGGGGCAAGAGATAGTCTTTGTTCTCAAGGAGCTCATAGTCTACAGGGTCATGTTTGACTTCTTCCTTTCCCTCACCCCTACCCCCATCCCTATATCCCATATTGTATGAGACTTCTTTTTTCTACTCACGCAACCTTCCCCTAGTTTTCTTGCCCATACTAAAATGACCTCCTAATTCATCTGCCTATATCCAGTCTCTCCCCTCTCTAGTTCATTCCTCACATAGCTACCACATTGATGTTCCTAAGGCACGTATCTGATAATGTTGCATCCCTGTTCAGCAAGTTCTAGTGACTCCCAATTGCCTCTCAGATAAAATCTGGACACCTTCCAGATCTTCACAGTCTGTCCCCAGCTGGCCTCTCTAGGCTCACTGCACATGGCTCTTTCATGAACTCTCCATTACAGCCAAATTGTCCCGCTTGCTTGCTTTTTTCTCTGTATAACATTTCGCCTATTACATCTGGACTGCCTAAGGTTCATTGACTCCAGCTAGTTATCTCTGCTAGGTGCTGATGAGGCCAGAACTGTAACCTTCAGTGCTCCCTTTCTCATAGGATAGGCAGTTTGCTCTGTTCCATCACCAAAGACTATACTTCTAAATCTGGCCAACCCAAATGTAAATGTAAAGTGCATACTTTTGGTCAAAAGGGGTAGATAGGTGAGGATGCAGACAAGTAAGTGTGAAATCATCTCTGCTTTTCATAAATAATTTTTTAAAAATGCTGTCCCATTGATAAAAGTTCAATAATGTCATCTTCATATATAGAGAACAGAGTTAGACATACCTCGTTGAATATGGAGAACAGGATTATGACCAGTGTATATATACTCTTCTTATTTCTTGGGTATCCCCTGTACCTGGGGCCTGTGGATGAATGTGGCTGCTTGATATTTTCAGCAAACAAATATCATACCTAATTAGCTATCACATAGGAACTAGTGAGTTTATAGGGCACAAATCCTTGTCCATATGTTAATATTGTCTGATTCCTGCCAGGTGTCATGCTAAATGACATTGCTAAAATGCTAAAATGAATTTATATCAACCTAGAATCATAGAATCTAAGAACAGAATGGAAGAGAGGTCTTTTTGTCCACCTACACCTAATATGAATCTCTTCTACAGTATACCCAATAGGTGATCATCCAGGCATTGCTTTTAAGATCATGAGGGAAGGGAGGAGCTCACTGCCTCCTGAGTTTTTCTTTACATTAATCCTAAATTTGCTTTTACCTTTTAGCTCTCTCCTTTCTAGTTCTAGACTCTATATTTGTCTTAATACAACAAAAGATTGCACTGGTTTTATTAGCTGCCATATCACACTGTTGATTCATGATTCCCATTTTCTCCAATAATTTCTACATAATTCTCCAATTTTTTTCCAATTTTTCTAATTATCCTGTGACTTGAATTAATAACAGAGAGCTAAACACACATCCTTGGGGTACTCTACCAGAGCCCTTCTTCCAAGCTGGTATTAATGATGTCTCTTTAGACTTCATAATACTACCAGTTCTCAGTTCACCCTATGATGTTTTTATCTATCCATTTTTAACATAAGAATAGCATGAAATATATGGTAAAATATTTTGCTAAAATCTCCTTAAAAAAAGAAATAATAACATAACTTATTCTTTTTTAAATTTTTATTTATTTTTAATTTATGGGACAAAATAAGCATTTCCATAACTTAATATAATTTAAAAAAAGTTTTGTAGATGAAACTGCAAATCTATTATGTACAACTTGCTATTCCTTTTAATATATATAATAAAGATATCATATCAATTTTTTCTTTTTTTCTTCCCTCCCCCTCCCCATCCTAGAGATGGCTACCATTAGACATAAATATGTGTGTGTATATGTGTGTGTGTGTGTGTGTGTGTGTGTGTGTGAATATTTGTAAAATCATTCTTTACATACTACTGTTCATTGGTTCTTTCTCTGGATTCAGATAGTGTCTTTCTTCTTCTTGATGAAACCATGCTAGCTCTTTATAGCTCATCTCTTTTTCATGTATTTAGCATCCATCCCTTCAACAGTATGCTTTAGAATTTTACTGGTAATTAAAGAGTAACAGAGAGAAGTTTCCATTTCATTTTCTTACTTCTGACAACTTTGCCCATCTTTTCCATTCTGTAGGGAATATGGTCTGTGGAGAAGGGGGCTTTTTAAGCAGAGGGCAGTATATTGGCCCCTCCCAGAAGGCCATATCTTCCTGCGGTTACATCTCTCTCCCTATTTGGGAAAATCTTGTCTTTAAGGTTTCTCAAATTTCTCATTAACCCAGAGTCCAGTGGTTGAAAAGGAGGGGCAGATAAAAGTATGATGGGTCATTTTGAAAAGGGAAAGGGGGACCCCTCAGGGATATTGGGCCCTTGAAGAATTCGATGCCCAGGGACAGGGAGATACTGCCTCATGCTTAGGAATTCTCTGCTACTTCTCAACATGACTTGCTCTAGGAGGGGGGTTGGTGGAAACATTTTAGGCATAGCGAGGCAGGGGATGCAGTTGGCACCTAAGCCCTATCTAGTAGGCTGTGCCTTACTGGGGATGCTTCTGTGTTTGCCCTTCCAGTGACTTTAATTTCCCTTGAAGCTTTAAACTTTTCCCATGAGAAGAATGCAATGGCGGTGAACTTGGAGGTCAGGGTATGTCTGGAAGAATTAAAGAACCCTCATCCTTGCCTAAGCTGATGGTCCTGAGTCATGAGACCAAGGACAGCTACCCTGGACATTCATTCCCCTGAAGTAAGCTAAATTTCAACTGCTTGGCTGAAAGAATGCTGAACTGATAGGGAGAACTGAGTTCTAGTCTCTGCTCTTACACTAACTCTAGATCTGTTTCCTCTGCTGTAAAACGAGCGGGTTGGATTAGCCGGGTGCTAAGGTCCCTTCCAGCACTAACAGTCCATGAGTATGTAATATCTGGGCTCCACCTGACTCCACTTCAATTTCAGTCATAGCTGAACATGGTAAAATCACTTAGCCTCTCTGGGACCTCCGTTAGCTCCTACATAGAGTCAAGGAGTTAGATTAAATCTTTAAGAAGTTTGTGGTGGTGTTGGTGGTAGTGGTGGTTAGGAGGGCATAACAGCTGGTTTTAAGCTTTCTTTTAAGTTTTCTGTGCTATATCATCTTTCTGTTTGCTTCAAGGGTTACCAGTCACTATTCTCTCCAATAATCAAGTTTCTTAAATGCTGAAGGAAACAACCTAGTTATTAAGATCAATTTAAATAGGGAGTACTATATGTCATTGTCCTTATAAAGGACTTAATAACTTAATAACCATATTTCAAAATAATTGGTTTCCTTTGTAATCCTAAGTGTTTGGTTTTATACTTTAAAAATGTTATACTGAGAAGGGGTCCATAGACTTCACCACACTGTCCCAAGAATCCATGACACACCAAATAGTTAAGAACCCCTGCTCTAGGGGGTAGGCAGCCTCATCTTCATCACCAACCTCATGGTCTCCTGGGTTCTCTCTCTCCCTAAGTGCTGGTGTCAGCCCACATCCTTCACATGAGGATGCCTATTGTGGTGTTTACTCCAGGAGGGTTTGCGATCCTTTTCCTTGGTACAAAAATTCCTAGTTATGATTTGTCTGAAGCCCTTGCTGTCTATTGGCAGGAGAGATGAAAATTTCAATTTTTTTTGCTCTAGAATTCATAATCTTAATCAATGCTTTCTATATTTTCTATAGTAGTAGTACCAGCAACAACAGCAGCAGAAATAACAACTGCAGTAACAATCACAACAATAGGGATGTTGTTGTTCCATTGTGTCTTATTTTTCACAACCCTTTGGGCCATACTGTTCATGAGGTTTTCTTGGCAAGGATACTGGAGTGGTTTGCCATTTCCTTCTCCAATGGATTGAGGCAAATAGAGATTAAGTCACTTGCCCAGGGTCATATAGCTAGTAGTGTCTGAGGCCAGATTTGAACTCAGGTCTTCCTGACCCCAAGTGGCATACTGCATCCATTGCACCACCTAGCTACCTAGTAATCAATTTGACAGATATTGGGAGGTTCTCCATCTGATCCTGGATACATGCCTGTGGAAAATGGCAAGTCTCTCTTTTTTAATGTTCATTGACAAACATTGCTTCTGAATCCCTTAGCAGGGAAGTTCCTATCTTTACTCTTCATTTTTTCTAATTTCCCTTTACTGGATGACCACTTACATGACAACCTATGTGTATTCATGCCATAGAACCACAGAATTGAGAACTGAAAAGGACCTCTGCTACCATCCTGACTTTTCCATACCTGTAAGACATCCCCACTATAACAGACCCTCCTCAGGCAGTCTCTCCTCCCTACTCCAGGTCCAACCCTTGCAAAAGAGCCTCATATCTGTGCCTTAGTTCCAAATGTTCTGTGGTCCTTTCTCCTTTCTCCCCTGTCACTTTCTTCAGCCCTCAACCTTCTTAACATAGGTCAAGTTTACCCTCTCCTTCAGATCGTTTTTATTACTATCACACTGAATCTTTTCTTCTGTCCTTTTTTCTTAAAGAAACATTTTATTCTCTCTGATAGCTTAGAGAGCAAAGAGATGTTAGTACAATCCCTTTATCTTCTTTTATAAGAGGGAAACTGGACTTTTAAAGTGCATAACATTCACTTTAGTGTAGCAGGATTTTTGTATTGAAGAAACAAAAACCAAAACCATGTAGCCTGAATACACATAAATTTCTTATTGTGTGGTCTTCTCATTAAAAAATGTTTGTGCCCTTGTTCTTGAGTATTTATTATTGCAAATTTGGTAAAATGTCCTTTCAGGCCAAATTATGGGCATCTAGGTTGTGCAATGGAGAGAGTGTGGGGCCTGGAGTCAAGAAAACTCATCTTCCTGAGGTCAAATCTGGCCTTAGACACTTAATAGCTGTGTGACTCTGGGCAAGTCACTTAACCTTGTTTGCCTAAGTTTCCTCTTCTGTAAAATGAGATGGAGAAGGCAATGGCAAACCACTCCAATATCTTTGCTAAGAAAATCCCAAAAGGAGTTATGAATAGTTAGACATGACTGAAACAACTGAACAATGACCAAAAGGCCACATTATATGAGAAAAGCTTATCCTGTGTTGATGAACCAGAATAAAGCTGTTCTACATCGATACCATCTATTGATTCATTAAGACCTTTAAGAACTATTCATTGTTTTCAAAGCCATTTAAAATGATTAGTTAATAATTTATCATTCACACAGACTTACTAGAGCACTTAATGGCTGCTTTTCCAGTATAAGTTTCAGGTTTAAACTGTTATTTCAGCATCATGCAATGGAAAGAGCATTGGTCTTCAAGTCAGAGGACCTACCTAGATTTAAATCTTGGCTCTGCCATTTATTACCTGTGGTATTTTGAGCAAAATATATAAATGATCTCCCTGAAGTTTGGTTCAGAGAGCATGTCACTAGTGACAATAAATTCTTGCCTTCCTTCCCTACAGCTTCTCTTTTTTTTTCCTTTAAAAGTTTCCCTATAGAAGATGACATCTTGGTAAAAACGCAACATTTAGCAGTTATACATAGGTTGTTCTGAAGCAATTGTCCCAAGAGAAATACTTATGACAGAAGTAATTGCCTTTGATCACATTCTATTCATGCCCTTTGATCTTGTTCAGATAATAGACACTTTCCCAGAAAAGGAATTAGCATTTGTATTTATTTAATCCTTTTTTATTTATTGAAGATAGTTAGAGAATGCCTTAATTTTTAGAGGTTAATAGGCATCCAAAACAATATTGATCCATTAAAATCTCCTGATGAAAGGTTAAAGTTCATGGTATCAGACACAATATTTTAAATGAAGTAGTTGCTTGGAAACCTATTTTGGAAGCACTGACCCACTGAAAGCTTATTTATTTGTTTAAGCTATAATGAAGAGAATTTGTTAAATACTAAATCCTTTTAAAAGACAGCTTAATTCTTAAAGTATCAAATTTCTTTTTAAGGCAGCTTTAGATGATGCTACATGGTAATAAAAATGTAACATAGTTGTAATCCTGTCGTAAATATCCTAAAATAAAAGATTATAAGAATTTTTTGAAAGTTTTAAGTTAAAGTCATAATCTAGCATAGTAGAATCCAATTTTTAAGGAAAGGGCATGAAAAATAGAAATTGACATCTATCTTAAGAAATTTATTGAAATAAACATCCTACTTCACAATGAGAGAGAAATCACTAAATGTAGTTTTGCTTCAAAACAATTTTAAAATCACACAAAAATCTCAATAAGCATAATTAAACCTATTTCACTATTAGCTTTCATTTAATATAAATGGCATTTCCATAAAGTATGCCTTTATTAACTAGCTGGGAAGTGCACCTTGGAAAAAACAAATATGTATGTATGTATATATGCACATATGCATTATTATATATGTATAATTGCATGGACTATTAGAATATCCTATATATTTTTTAAAGCCTAGTGGCTTAGGACAACACATATTATAAAAGTTATTTAGCTTTTCAAGCTTTGTTATTTAGCCTATTTTTACTGGTATTCTTAATAACTCACTATTACAAGCACCTGCAAGAAAAAGTGAGTTCTGCCTCAGGTGATTTCAGGAATACTACCATATTTTCAAGTGTGACATTTAGAAAATCATATCAAGAATTTGAAAAAGATCAAAGATATGTCAATACATACACTAATAACTAAAAGGGAGAGCTGGCTTGTTTTCATCAGTTTTCTTTCTTGTTCAAATAATCAGTGGTTTTCTGATTGGTTGATCATATTGTTTCTCTATTCCATTTTATAGATTATCTCTACAACACACATCTATATGTTTAGCCATGTAATCATAGATCCTGGATTTTGAATAGGATTATAGTTCCTAACTAGAAAGAACCTTAGAGGCCTTTTAAATCAACCCCATCATTTTAGAAGATAAGATAATGGAGGCCTGGGAATGTAAAATAACTTGCCTAAGGTCACATACTTTCAAGGCAAAATTTAAAACCAGGGGTCTGACTGTAGAGCTAGTGCTCTTTCCACAAAGCCGTTCAGTTTACAGATTAGGAAACTCAGGTGCATGAACTGACTAGTGATTTGTCTAACTAGATTATAAACTCCTTAAAGGAAGAGAGGTAGTCACCATTTTTAAAAAATCCCTAGCAGCTGCTACAGTGAACTGCACACAATAAGTTTCAGTAAGGGTTGTCTGAATTTGATTAAATTGAGTGCATCTCCTTCTACACAACATGGGTGTGAAGCATTCTTATCAGACTTTCAGAGGAGCTGTCAAGATATAAAAGGAAACAGGAAGCAGAACAATTTGTTGCTATCTGATTTGGCTTTTGGAAATGAAATAGTAATTCAAACTGAGCAGGCCTATAGGAGTCCCAGTTTGGCTTCATAATCCATATTTAATTCAAAAGTGATTTGATGCTACTATTTATTTAGGTGATTGATTGTGTTCTTGTTTTGTTTTACAGCGGAAATAAAAATATGCTTTAAATACTACCACGGCATTAGTGGAGCCCTGAGAGCTACTACCCCATGTATTACTGTGAAAAATCCTTCTGTGATGGTAAGTCCAGTTTGCATATCCCATGATATAGGCATGGCCAGGCATCATGACCATTGCTGTTAAAGGAACATTGCCATAGTTGTGGTGGACAACAGAACAGGTAATGTGCTTATGACATGGAGAGCCTCCATCTTGAAAACACAACAAACCATAGCCATTGCCCCAGTTTAAATAAAGAAACAAATTCTTGAATGTGTAAAAAGGAGGAATGAGAGTGATTCTTCTCATTACAAAAGAGTTCTTAGTTTTATAAACTGATTAACTGTAGGATGCCTTTAAATGGAAGCCCACTAGTGAATTTCAGTGTCATATTACACACTACTAAGTGCTTTCTCAGTCAAGGAAATCAGAGTGGTTTGTGCCACTGCTAATTAAGATGGGAGAACAAAGATAAGATATCTCTAACATTATAACATAAGCTAATGGCAAAATGCCATTACAAAACATGGTATTTACACACAACTTTTCAGTACACTTATTTTTTATTTTTAAAAATTTTATTTATTTTATTCTGAACTTAAGAAATAAAACAATCAATTCCATAACATAGTAGAATAGGAAAAAAAGATGATTGTATGTGAAGCTGCAAATCTATTATGTTCAGTTTGCTATTCTTTTTAAAACATAATAAAGTTATCATGTAATTTTCTTTTCTTAACTTTTTTCTTCCTTTCTCCCCCCCTACCCTAGAGATGGCTACCATTAGACACAAATATGTATGGATATGCAAAACTGTTCTATACACACTTCTGTTCATTAGTTCTTTCCCTGAATATAGATAGCATCTTCCTTCATATGTCCTTTTTAGCTAATTTGCTTATTTATGAAAGTCGAAATGACTTAGTCACTCAAAATTGTTCTTAAAACAATATTGCTGTTACCATATACAACATTCTCTTGTTTCTGCTCATTTTACTTTTCATTATTTTGTGCAAGTCTATCCAATGCTTTTCTAAGATCATTGAGTAGTATTTCATAACAATCATATACCACAATTTGTTCAGCCATTCCCCAATTGATGAGCATCAAATCAATATACTTATTGAATGAAATGAAGTTCAACTTTTGTTGTGCAAAATTTTAGAAAATCTAGTCATTACAAAAGAGTGAAAAATATTGACTCTCCTAGACTAAGATCTTGACAGTCCTGTGTGATTTTTTTAGGCTCTTTGTGGAGAAGTATCTATGTACTAATTGGTGTATCTTCAGAGGATCAGACTGTCCCAGCCTAGGTTCAAAAAGAAATCTTTCCCTATTTGAAGGTGTCTCTTGAAAATCATTTTGAGGGACTAGCCCTAATACAAGCTATCTCCTGCCTCTCACCTCAGCAGTATTATTATGCACTAAGGATCATAGATTTAGAGCTGGAAGAGAACTTGCGCCATCGAGTACAGCCTCCTTATTTTATAGATCGAGAAACTGAGTGACAGAGAAGATAAGTGACTTGCCCAAGGTCACACATCTAATTACATATCTGAATCAGGATGTGAATCCAGGTCTTTCTGACACCAAATCCAATCTTCATCTCTGCTATGTTGCCTCACCATGTAAGATGAAATTGATTTAAAAGGAGGGAAAGTATACTTGCTTCTATAAAGTTTTGGTGAAATGTTCCATATTTCTTTTTTAATAAAAACAAAATATTTTAGTTTTTGGTATTTTGTCTCCTCTTTTTAAATTCAGAAGTTCACAAGAAAGAAATGGGGAAAGGGCATCTTCTTCTTATATACTATCTAGTATAGAAGGGAAATTAATTTTTTTTTCAGATTTATGAATTGTAGAAACCATCATGAAACATTTCTGTCACCTGACTGACAAGGATTAAAGATGTTGGTACACAGATGCCCTCTGGTGATGGTTCTGAAGAGGTCACCCTCAATTTCTTCCTCACTTTAAGAACTTTAGGATCTGGGCAAAGAGAAAAAAAAAATTCAGATCAACATGAAAGAAGTTGAGAGTTGCATTTTCTTTGACGTTCCTGGCTTGATGTCACCTGGGCTCTTTTCTAGGCTCTAGTGTGGCCAAGCAGTCTCTTTCTTCTACCTTAATATTTTATCTAGCTCTTTGAGGAAATGGTTATCCAGTCCTGAAGACAAAGCATCTAGACGGTAAATTACCAAAAATTGATAGTCAATCCAAACCTTCAGCTAAACAGTCATACAAGTTGGGCAGCAGCCAGGAGAAATAAGAGGGGAGAGAATTCAGTTAGATGCAAATAACAGCTCAGGAGACCTGGAATTCCATTTCTCTTTCTCCTCATGATGAGCTGAGTGACTGTGAAAGTCTTTTGACCTCTCTGAGGGTCAGAGAATGGACTGGATGACTTCTGAGGTCCTTTCCAGTTCTAATATTCTATGGCTACAAGAATAGGACTTGATAATCATTGTCAATTCCTGAATGAACAGTTAGTTATAGCTTAACATCCCTTGTACTTGCTATTTTCTTAGATATTTTTAGGTATTTGCTACTTTTCATTATTCATGTCTACATTTTTATGGAGCTTTGGAAACTATTTGGAAAATATCCAGATATCATTAATCTAGTCATTTAGTTTCAGATAGACACTGTGCCAATCTTGAGTATTTAACATGTAACAACTATCAGTAAGGACTGACATAATTTGACTTTGGAATGTTAAAAAGTGAGTGTAATTGAGAACTTTGAGCTAACCAGGATGCCTTCAGCAACAATCATCTCTGAAGAATGAATTAATTGAAATCATTTATTAAGTGCTATGTGTTAAGCACTATACTTGGCATTGGGGATATAAATGGAAAAGGGAGGACAATCCCTGACCTCAAGGAACTTATATTCTAATAGAGGGAGATGAAGTAATAGCTAGAATTTATGTATTACTTGGTGACAGCTAGGTGATGCAGTGGATAGAGTGGGGGGCCTGACATCAGAAGACTCAACTTCCCGAGTACAAATGTGGTTTCAAACACTTACTTATAGTGTGACCCTTGGCAAGTCACTTACCCCTGTTTGCCTCAATTTCCCCATCTGTAAAATGAGCTAGAAAAGGAAATGGCAAACCAATGCAGTATCTTTTCCAAGAAAACCCCAAATTGGGTCAGTCAGACATGATTGAAACAACTGAACACATATATCACTTGAACACTTCCAAAGTGCTTTTACATGTGATCTCATTTGATCCTCACAATGACCCTGTAAAGGGAGGAGCTTTTATTCCCATTTTACAGATTAGGAATCTGAGGCTGAGAGAAATTAAGTGACTTGTCCAGAGTCACACAGCTAGTAAGTCTCTGGAGTAGGATTTGCACTCAGCTCTTCTTGACTATGAGTCCATTATTCTCAATTATACCTCTTAGCTACCTTTTTATGTAAGGTAGTAGTGGCTAGAGAGGGGTTTTTTGGTTTAGAAAATTATAGGAATGGGGAGGAGGAAGTACCATAAAGGAAGCATATTGACATAAACTTTCTAGTAGCAATGGCAGTATTGATTTGATTAAGATTCTAAAACTTTGAGAATTGAGAACTTTGAGCTAATCAGGATGGTTAAAGTTATGAGAGAATGACAGAAGATATGAATGTGGTGGCAAGGCAGTTCACAGGAAGATGGTGGGAGTAAAATGAAACATGGCTGGAGCCAGCCTAGGAATAGTAGACCACATGGAACATTCACCAGTAGAGGCAGCCGTGCCCCTGAAATAAGAAAAAAAATGCAACTCTCTGTGGAAAATATAAATTTACTTTTCTAGAATGAATAATCATTGAGAAGCTTGAGTTGAAAAACTCTCCACCACTACATTTGAGCACTTACTTATGCATGATAGACATGGTTTAAAACACCCTTGTTTTGTTTGTTTTTAGTTAGCTCTGGTAAATGGTAGAAAGAATTTAAGATATTGCTAGCTACAAAATAAAGTATCACATTAGTAAACGTTTTGAAATAACCTTTATTCTAGTTAATACTAAAAATAAATGCAGTAAAAAATTAGGGCAACCTCTTTAAATTACCTGATAGCTTCCAAACCTAATTAGAATATTTCCAGCTTCTCTTTTCTTGATCTGGAGTAATTGAAGTCTCCAAATGTCACTAAAGGAATCAGATTTTCCCAATCTAAAGAAAAGCATTGCATTGGTTCTATTGATTTTGCATTGAGTTCACTCTGTCACAATCTGTGGATAACTTTGAGGTAATTAATCTGCTTCAAGCATGCTATGAAGACCATCACTACATTTCTGTATTTAGAAGTCCTCCAGTACTATAGTACTTAGAATCAAAATATAGAACATTTCAGATCATAAATCAGATAACGAATTTGGGTGATTAATGTGTTCTGATGAAGGTTATATACACTCTCTCTCTCTCTCTCTCTCTCTCTCTCTCTCTCTCTCTCTCTCTCTCTCTTTGTCTCTCTCTCTGTCTCTCCATCTCTTTCTCTCCCTCACTCCCTTACCCTTCCTCTCTCTCCCCTCTTTCTCCCTCTTTTCTTTCTCCCTTCTCTTCTCCCCCCTCCCCTTTTTTCTCCTCCTTCCCTCTTCCTCCCTTTCTCCCCTCTTCCCTTTTCCTCTCCCTCTTCTTCCCTCCCTCTGTCCTTTTCTGTCTAGTTCATAGGATCATAGAACTGGAAATGTCTTTAAAAGCCATAGATTCCATCATCTCACAAAGGAGAAAATTGAGGCCGATAATATCTCCTAAAAGATTTGAAACCTGGGCACCCATTCCTCTCTTTAGCCCTCAAATCTCAAAGGCCCAAGAGAATTTTAGTAAAGGGGGAAGAGAGAAGGTAGGAAACATTTAGGAGCTACTTCTTTCCTCCTAAAACCCCTATATAGGTGTCTAGGTACCTCCAGAAGGGAAGAGTATGAGTAGCAGAATTGTGAGGAGTCTGTAGTATGCTACATGGAATATGTGGTCATAGGAATAATTTATTTTTAACATCTTGATCGGCTACCTCTAAAAATTTAAGGTTCCCACATATATAAGCAAGCTTCATCCTTACACAGCCTATGTGGTACAACTGTTGTTTCACAATCAGATCTCAACCAAGTTCTTGGAAGAGGTGTTTGAGAAAGCTGTTGAGCAATCAGCAGAGAAATACGACAGGGAAGGAAGTGAGTCCCAGTGTTAACAGTATCAATTTCCTCTCTCTCATATCCCTTTTGTGGTGTGTCAAGGCCAAGAGAAACCTCCCACATCTCTGTCATTGATGTCTTTACATCACTGTCATTCATCAGAGCACTCAATGATGAAAACATTTCAGATATGCAGAGCAGTATCTGACCTTGGGAGCTGATGAATCCTACCATCATTGTGACTTATTGTTTCTCTCCTTCGTTGACGTGTTCTACTGGAATTAATCTATAGACTAAATTTATTCAAACAAAAGGCAAATTCCCCTAAGTGTTGTGTACAGATGTTGGTTCCCACTGATATCCATCTCTTCAATTTTGGAGAGGTCTTTCACAACTTTTGCTGTTGGAGAGTAAAGCTGAGCCATGAATTTTGCAAGTATTGCTTCCATTGAGCACTGGATAGGATAATTGGTCCAGTCTGGAGATTTTCATTAGGGGATATTTCATAGAATCACAGAATTTGAAGGTACCACAAAGGTCATCTAATCCAACCTGTACCTGAACAGGAATCCTCTTAAAAATGTTAGCCATCACTTGAAGACCTCCAGTGAAGGGTAACCCACTACTTTCTGAGGAAGCCTTCCTTTTCTCTTTTGGATAGCTCTCACTGTTTTTCCTTACCTCAAGCTTAAACCTACTCCTATTGGTGCTTTCTTTGTAGTGTGCCAGAAAATGGAAGCAAATTAAGGGCAAAAAGGAGAATGTCTATGGGATGGACACCCAAGTAGAGAAGGGCCTATGAGAATATGGCATATGAGAGACTATTGATGTTTAAACTAGAGAAGAGAAGCTTGGAGAGAGGATATAATAGATGTCTTAATGTATTCAAAGGGCTATTACACCGAAGGCGATATTAGACTTGTTCCATCTGACCCCAGAGGAACAAGGGGTCAACTAGACAGAACTAGAATCAATAGGAAAAATTTGAAGAGAGGAAATTTTAAGGGAAAAAGGCACACTAACAATCAGAGCTATCAAGAAGCAGAAAAGGCTACTTGTGGAAGTGTATTTCTCTTCCAACAAAAGCTGGACAACCACCCTGCCTGGTAAGTTAAAGAGAAGATTCATGTTAGGTGAAGGTTATACCTCTGAGATCTCTTGCACTCCAAGATTACTTGGTTTTGTCTGATCTGTGTGCTATCAATCAATCAATCAATCAGTAAACATTTATTAAGTGCAACTGTGCTAAGTGCAGGGGATACAAAAAGAAGCAAAAGACAATCCCTGACTTCAAAGACCTTATGATCTAATGGCTAGACAGGCAGTGTGGTAGAATGGATAGAGTCTGGCTTTGCAGTCAGGAAGACCTGGATTTGCATCAGACCTCTACCATGGAGCAGATTTTAGCACAACCTTTGTGAGTTCCAGATTCCTCATCTGTAAAATGGAGATAATAATAGTATGTACCACACAGGCTTTTTCTGAAGCTCAAATGAGATATGTGTAAACACCATGCACACCTGAAAAGCACTATATAAATGTGAGATATTATTATTATTATTATTAGAATCCCATTGCACCAAATGAAATCATATATTTAAAATGCTTTGCAAACCACAAGGCACTATATAAAAGTCAGCTACTGGTATTGTTTTTAATATGAAAATACTTCTTAAGAAGTAAAGAGCAGATGGCCAAATGTAAGTTAATATTAAGTGTAGGAACAGCCTGCTGCAGCTACTATTTTTAAGGGAATTGTGACCAGGAGTGTACTGGTAGATGTTTAACAACCAGTTCGGGGGGGGAGTAGGGTGGGGAGGAAGGAATTATACACAAAACAGTTTTAGGTTTAATCTGCATTCTTAACATTTTTTCCATCACTTTCTTAAGTTTAGACAATCAGCAAAACAATAAATCAAACCCTGCACTATATAAATGTTAACTGTTATTATTATTATCATTATTATTGAGGTTTAGGAGCCTATCTTTGTCCAATCCTAATAAAGCTTGCAAAGTTTGCTCTCTATTCCCTAATGCTGCCTTTGTGAAACTACCCATGCTTGGGAAAGACACGAATTGTTGATTTATTCAATGTTTGTAAATCAGTGTTGATCATGCTGCCCATATAACTGATCTTCCAAAGCGGGTTGGGAGATAGAATCACTGCTGCTTCTGTGACATCATCTCTGATGCATTCAATGGTTTTCTCTTTAGATGGGGGCAGAAGGCATGGAAGGAGGTGCTTCAGGAAGTCAACATTGTCGGAAATTAGTCAGTTTTACCTTGTCAGGTAAGTGATTTTTACAGCCTTATAAATTATTTATATGTTGTAAAGATACAGATACATGCTGCCCGCTCCACCTACACACACACACTATCAGATTTCTTATATCTTTAGGTTTTCTAGTAGTATTTCTCATTGAGTTATAAGTTGATTATTTATAAAGCTCAATAGTAATTTGACTACCAGGCAAGTTAGCTAATGCTTGCTATTGTAGAAGAAGTTACTTCTTTAAGCTTCTCATTTAAAAACTCAGACATACAAAAAGAATAAGCTAGAATGCAGCATGTGACAATCTAATTAGAATTCTGTTACATGTTGAAAACAACCTATACTTATCTATTTGTATTCAGGGAAGGAAAATACATTGTACAGGCACAAGAAAAAGAAATATTCTCTGACGGCAATGGGAGAATATCCATAATAGGTTGGAAAATAGCTGAAATGTGCTGTTATTAAGAAAGGTGTAATGATTTGTGTATTTGCCATAGAACTAAGAGAAATGTCCCGAATGACAAAATCAAGCAAACTCTCAGAAAAGCCAGCTTTCTTTCTTTTTGATGAGCTTTTTTTGGCCAACATCTGTGAAATAAGGAATTTGTGTAACATAAAGCCCAACAGCTGTCTGTCACTATAAAATTCTGTTTTTATACTCATGGAGGTATTGTGTTTCTGAGGCTTAAATGATATCCATTTGCTTTTCTTTCCAAATGACAGTCACAGAATTTTTCAGCTTTTCAGGTAAAAAAAGAACAGATTAAATTAGCCAAACAGGGAAAAATTATGCTAGTTCTTAAAATACCAGACACAATTCACATATACGTGTACATATATATGCATGTGCATGTATATGTATGTATGTGTAAACATTTTTTTGAGACTGGATTTCCCTATCAGACACAGGCTGGAAATGTAGACACTCAAGGCTCTGGTCTTTCTGTTGATTGACAAACCCTGTTTTTCTGCCCTGGGCTAGTTCACCTCCTTAGGCAGTCTGGGGACCTTCTGCTCCCAGGGGCCTACTGTATTGGTGCCAGACTTAATGCAGATACCTTATCCATTTTAATCTCACTGAAGCTCAGAATTCCTGAGCTCAGGAAATCCACTAGCTTCAGACATCCTCATTTGGACCATTAATATGGGTCAATACTCTGCCAATAGAGTTATTAACATGTAGAACAATGTTAGAGTTTTCAGTGATAAGGAGACAAAAATGAAAGCATTTAAAAGCAACATCTTTTAATAATGAGGACAGTAGATGTGAAGTCAGAGGACTTGAGTTTGAATCATCACCTCTGCTGCTACCTCTAAGACTTTGGGAAAATCCCGTTCCTTCTGTAGGCTTCAATTTCTTCTATGCTATTAGGGAGCTGCATTAATGATCTTTAAGGTACTTTCAAGGTCTAAATCCTATTATATTTCTATTACTAATATGTCTCCATTACTTAGGCACATATACATAAGATATATATATATATAAATTCATTGGTGGTGTATAATCTTCTGAGTTTGTTTTCTCCTCCTTTAACTTCCCTTAATGTGAAACTGTTTAACAGGAAAACCAGTGTGTAACTTGGTTTCTCTCATGATTCCAGAGTTTCTTGATCTTATTCTGGGAAGCCCAGATTTGCTGGCTGAGAACAAGGAAATTGGTTGATCATTCTGATTTCAGAGGTCCTTAAGTTCTAAAAGTATTGCTGGGGAAACACAAGATCTGTGCCTTTCTCCTCTCCTTATGACCCAGAAAACAAGCAAAGTAGTAGTTATGAACAGAGCTTGAGGTTTCTCCCACAATATATTACTATGAAGCAGTTATTATTTTCCCTCTCTTTGACCTACTCCCCTCACCCCACTAGCCTTGAGGAAGTTTTGAGAAATGAATGGCCTTCACATGTATAAACTTCTAGTATAACTTGGACTAGGGATGTTTTGAACAGATTAGGTTAGCCTGATCCTGCATTACATAGATCAAAATAATTGTAGCTTCCTTATCTTTTTTTTTTCCTGGTCCTCTTAATCTTTCTACAAGATGTTTATTGGCAAACAGAGAAATTTGAGACCTGGTGCCCATAAGTCTATGTTACCCAATACTGAAAACCCAACAAAGTACAAACTTTGAGCACATCATATTATTTGGGGGGGGGGGGAAGTTGAGGCAAGTGGTGTTAAGTAACTTGCCCAGAGTCACACAACTAGTGAGTTTTATGTGTCTGAGGCTTGAACTCACGTCCTCCTGACTCCAGGGCCAGTGCTCTATCCACTGCACCACCTAGCTGCCCCTCACATTATATGTTTTTTTGTTTTAAATTGTTGTTGGGTATTGCTGGCAGACAATAAAAAATGCTACTTTGCCCAGGTCACTATACTAACTCACATATTGGTTTCATGGATCATAAAAGTGTGGATACAAATGTAGAATTTTTATGTTGAGTCATTATTAACTCACCCCTGGGGAATGGCCATCTGGAACCAGAGGATTCTAGGCCATTTTACTAAAAATAGGAAATAATCTCTGAAACAGAGGTCAGTGTTTTTTTCTCTAATTAAGTTGCTTATAATGTCCAGCATGACTTGAAAAACAACACTTTCCAAAGTACTGACAATGACTAGTACATGGAGAATATGATGGAGAAACAACATGTAACCAGAAACAAAGTTATGAAAAAGCAGCAAGGCATAGTGGACTGTGTTGGACTTGGTGTCAAAAACACCTGAGTTTGATTCCTGCCTCAGCCACCAAGGAGCTGTGTGACCCACGGCAAATCACTTCACCTCTCTCAATCTCAGTTTCTTCATCTCTGAAATGGGGGTAACTAATAGCACCCACCTCCCAGGTTTGTTGTGATGACTAAATGCAATACCACTTAGGACACTTTGCAAACCTTAAGGTGCTATATAAAAGGGAGATATTATTATCATTATCAGTAATAAATTTTAAAGAGGAATAAAATTTCATCCAAGAAACATATGAAAGGAAGAGAAGATGGATTGCTCATGTGGTGAGGGCAACTGATGATAGTAAGATGGCCAGAGTTCTCCACTGATACCCTCATAATGTTACAAGAAAGATAGGGAGGTCTCTAGCATGTCGAGTTTACCCTCTTCACAAACTTATGGTAGGTGTGACATGGATAGGAGTATCACAGGATAATCGGGTATTAACGGTTATGACTTCTGTCATTGGAGAGGGCATCTAAACCATTGAGCATGTAATATGATTTGAGTATAAGATCCAAAAGAATATTGCCAAGCTGGAGCATTAGGTTGATTCTAATAAGATGAAATTCAATAGAGTTACATGTGAAGTCTTACATTTGGGTAAAAATCTAAGATGGGGAAGTCATGGATATTCAACAGTTCTGAAAAAGATCTAGATGTTTAAAAAGACTGCAAACTCAATATGAATCAGCAGTAAAATGCTAATAGGGTCTTGGGCTACATTGAAAAGAGTTAACTTGTTAAAAAAAAAAACCATGACAAAGGGATAGTTTTAGAAAAATCTGTGAAAACTTATTTGAACTGACACAAAATAGATTGAGCAGAACCAGGAGAACATTGTATATAGTAACAGGTCTGTGAGCCTGGGCAAGTCGCTTAATCCTTGTCTGCCTCAGTTCCTCGTCTGTAAAATAGGGATAATAGTAGCACCTAACTCTCAGGGTTGTTGTGAGGATAAAATGAGATGTTTGTAAAACATTAACACAGCACTTACCAGTAGGCACTTCATAAATGCTTGTTTTAAATGCTTGTTTCTTGTCTTTCTTTTCATATATTCTACAGTCTAGCCAAACTGGTCTCCTTATTCTTCGTACAGCACTTGACATCTACCATGTCCATTTCTTTTCACATGCTTGTCCCCTTCTTCCTCCTCACTTCTGTCTCTTAGAAACTCTAAAGCTTGCTGCATGAGGCCTTTCTTGATACCCCTCCAGTTATTATTGCACCCTATCCATTATGTTATCTTGACATTATATACATTTAACTTGTACTTAAATGTGGATAAGTTGTTTCTCTCGGGGTAAGGTAAACTCCTCGATGGCAAGGACTGTTTCTTTTTTTCATTTTGCTATCCTTAGTGCCTAGCATAGTGTTTAGCACATAGCAGCTATTTGTTAACATGAGAAAATACTTGTAAAGTGCTTAGCAAGCACATAGTAGGCTATATATAAATGTTAGCTATTATTATTAAAAATAATTTGTTATTGCCTTAAAACAAATAATTAAAATTAAATTACAGTATATTTTTGCCTTGTCTTGCCTTCAAACTTACTCTAACTACCTGGTAGTTAAACATTTGGAGATAATAAGCAAATATGTGAGAATCATAGTAGGTGAAAATTGTAACAACTACTGTGTTTTATTGCATAAAGTTAATATGGCTCTAACATTTATTTGTCGGGAATAAATACTTTTATCCTGGAAAACATGTGAGTAACTATAGAAGTAAGCCTGCAATCATTAATGTTCCATTGTTAAGTTTCTGTGGTTGAATGCTGGGCATGAAGAAATGAAAATTCACAATGGATATCAAAACCATTCTTTGGTTAAAAGTTTTATACTATAGTCAAGAGAGCATTGAAATTGGAATCAGAAGATCTGGCTTCAAATTCTGGTGCTCTTAACTGATTATCTTATCTTGAGGAAATCATTTTACTTCTCTAGCCTTTAATTTTTTCATCTATAAAATGAACTGGAAGTACTAGATAATTTTTAAAATTTCTTTTCCAAGATTTTATTGTTCTGAAAATAATAGTGTTGATTTGAAAGTACCCTCTGGCCAATCTGTGTTGCTTATTTGAATGATAAAGGAGAAGTCATATCAAAGACGGGGTGAACAAAGGGCCCGGGGCAGCAATTAGGTATGGGAGTGGGAGTGGGGCACCACGGCATAGGATAGTGTACAGAGAGCTGGCCTTGGAGACAGGAAGAAGTTCAATTCTGACACATACTGACTGTGTGATCCTGGGAAAGTCACTTAATTTCTCAGTGCCCTTGGAAACTATAAGTCATGGAGCAGGTGCTGATCTGCATAGGGAGAAGGAACACCCTTCACTATGGAATCCCAGGTGTGGACCAAAAAGAAACACAATTAACCACACGGTTTGGTGGTTTGTACTGCCATTTATACCCATATCACTCCTCATTTGATTTGCTGCAGATAAATCTGGTTGTTTGGATTCACTGTATAGAGAAATGGATTCTGCCACTTGGAAAGAGTACAAGGCCTGAGTTTGAATTCCAGCCTTGCCACTGCATTTATGACCTTGGGCAAATAACTTCATTGGGCCTCAGTTTTCTCATCTGTAAAATTAGGATGTTAGACTAGCCAAGCTCTAAGATCTCTTCCAACTCTGGATCTACAATCCTATGAATTAAATGAACATAATAATTAAGAAAGGCATATATAAAATGTGGTAAAAACACATTTTTCTCTCAAAGGTATATTATGTTAAATAAAGTCAACTGAAATACTATGGAATCATGACACAGACAGTAAAATGCTAATGTGACGTTTGTAATGAGCACACTGTTCAGGAAATGCCAGGAATGGGGAATATGATACTAATGAGATATTATAACAGCTCCTTTGAAGCATCTGGCTGGTTCTTTATCTCCCTTTTACCACTTTGGATATCTTTTCAGATCAAAGATCCTTCCTGTCTTTAGTGTTTTCCATCCTTGGCTTAGGGGCATTTCAGATAATTTTTTTAAACATTTTGTGACATACCTTAATCCTTCCCTGCAATGGGGGAATGGCACTAGCCTTTCTTGCTGTATGCCAATTTTAAGTGTATACTTGTGCATCTCTGGGCCATGGGAGCACTGCATGTTTTTGAGTTGTGTAAAGCAAGTGTACGAGCCCAATTCCAGGGCTAGCAGAAAGTTAACTAGCTTTGAAGTCAGTAAGAAGTGAGTTCAGGCTTCATTTCTTCCACATACTGACTCTGTGTCCCTGGAAAAATCACATCCCCTCCCATCACTCCGGATGCCTCTGTAAAACCTGAAAGTATCCATCTTTATTAGCAGAGAGAGCGTCTCACCAGGACTTCCCTATACTGACCAAATCACAGATGCATTTTTTTTAAAAGCTGCATTTGCTGCAGTGTGACCTTGGTGACCTTATAGAACTCAGAATCTGCTCACTACCTGACTTGGACTTACTTAGAAAAACTCTAGTCTGTAGGCTCTTAACCTTTTTGCATCATGGACCCTTTAGGTAGTCTAATGAAACCAATACCTCTTCTCAAAGCAATCTGGTATGATGTTATGAAGATACATAGGATCACATAGGAAACCAATTTTATTGAAATGTAGTAATCAAAATATTTTTTAAGTTCAAAGATTCCAGATTAAATTCTCTGTTATAGACTGTCCAACCCCTCAGATCAGGTCAGGATTAGTAAGTCACTAAGGTCACCCCACTGCAAGTCTACATGTATATGCTTTTGGGACCATCCTAGGAAATCTGATCTGGATTATGTTTCCTAAAAATTCCTTAAACTGATCAAAACCATAGGAGAATTCCAGAGTGAATATCAATTTTTGGAAGCCCTAGAGTTCACAGAGTCATAGGATCACAGATTTTGAGCTAGAAGAGACCTTAGTGATCATCTGGTCCAAAGTCTTCATTTTATCAATGACGTACCCACAGTTTACTGACTTGCCCAAGGTCACGTGCCAGTATGCAACAGAGCCAGGATTTGAACCTGAGGGCCTATGACGCCACGTCTGGCACTTGTTCCGTTATATCAATCACTCTGCCAGCCTGGGACCATGGCACACATTTTGGGATAGTGTCAGAACAGGTGCCTGTGACTCACGTTGCTGTTGTTCAGTCATTTTTTTCAGTTGTGTCCAACTCTTTGTTTTGAAGAAAAACCACTTAATATCAATGTTGCTGCTGTTGTTCAGTCAAGCCCAACTCTCCATGACATCATCTGAGGTTTTTTTTTTTTTGGCAAAGATACTGAAGTGATTTGCCATTTCCTTCTCTAACTCATTTTACAGATGAGGAAACTGAGGCATACAAGGTCAAGTGACTTCTCCAGTGTCACACAGCTAGTAAGTGTCTGAGGCCAGATTAGAATTCAGGAAGATGAGTCTTCCTGACTCCAGGTCCAAAACTCTATGCAACCTAGCTGCCCCTTTGACTCATATGATCTGACCTTAAATTCCCAGAGTGTGTCTTGGGAATGAGCATTTTTAGCATAGAGTGATCTTGTGAATGTGTTCACACTATTAAGCCACTATATTTTTACCAGCCACAGTGGATGAAGGAAGGATCAGGAAATCTAAAGTGACATATAGAAAAAAGTCTCAATTAATAAAGTGTAAAATTAATGGTATGTACTAGATTCTATACTTTATGGGGCATTTAACACATGACCTCTCAGTTACTTAGGATATTAGATATTTTATTTGAATAATTTGGAAACATAACTCACCACTCCATGCTCTAAATTCCTTTTCATTTGGGAGGTGATATGTAATTTAATATGTCTTGCAAATGAATGTATGTTCATTCTAAGGCATTGATGAAAGTTTCCAAAGTTTCAGGATAATATTATCGCTCTACTGCTTTGACAATACTACTCATTCATCCCAAACAGAACCCAATTTATACCTGCTCTACGTACATGAATGATTCTTTTTTTCTCTTTGGTGTTGCAACAGAATGAGATGATTGTCTTTTTTGTAATAGTTCATTTATTAAGAATTTCTCCCAAAGTAATCTATTAAATATCTGAGATCAAAATAAGGTTGTCCTGGAAAGTAATGATGCAGACATACATTTGGGAATCAAAAGCATTCCTAGCCTATGATGTAGGAAGTTTCAACTAAAGGCCAGACATGCTAGATCTTCCCCCAACCTGCCATTCATTTCTTCCTCTGTGTATCCTGTTAGGAGAACTCTCTGAATGAATTGATGCCTTAAACGACTCCTATACCAACCATCTTATCCATCTTAGTGTAATGAATTTTACGTAAGTTCACTAAGCACCTTCAAGGAAGGGATCTTGAGTGATAGCTTGAATACAAATCATTGAGTTGCTTGTTCTAATGACAATATATTAATGTATATTTTCTTTTATTTTTTAAGATCTTAGGGCAGTTGGGCTAAAGAAAGGAATGTTCTTTAATCCTGATCCTTACCTTAAGATGTCAATTCAGCCAGGAAAGAAGAGCAGTTTTCCTACGTTTGCCCATCATGGGCAAGAACGAAGGTCTACCATCATCAGTAACACAACTAATCCAATTTGGCACAGAGAGGTAATAATGTATGCTTTTTAAGTCTCTCACACTTGATAGCTCAAGTTTGCCAAGTTGGCATCATATTCCTTCCTTCCTTTGAATGCTTCACACTGTGGTTTACTTCTGGGAGCTAGTTTAGATTGTCAAGGATGTGTGGTTTCCAGGGGCTATGTAAGATAGGACATGAGGGAGCACTGAATTCTAGTACATAGATGATACTAAGCTAAAGAGATTTCTCTTCCCCTTGGGTTTTGGCTAATGGATTTGTGGATTCCTGTAAGCTGTAAATTTCAATTAATTAGAGAAATACAATTGACTTGATGAAGGATCATTAAGTGAGTGTTCAACTTCAGGGTAGACATATTGACATGGACAGTATTACTAATTCTTTGGACTGCAACTTCTGCAGTATGGTCTTATTTGAGCTGACTGGATGAAAATAAAGATCAGGTTTTTCCCATCACTGCTCCCTATAATGATGATAAGAAGAACATACAAGTGACTGGTTTAGAGGGCAGAAATGAGACAATATTAGAAATGTCCCTGAGTTTTGTTACCCTCCTTCAAAGTGATCCTGGGCAAGTTATATATTATTTCTTTTTATATGAATCCTATCTTTAGTTTATCAGTTCAATTATACCCAATATAGTGCATGTTTAAATAGTAATAACAACATTTATACCCTGGAAGGAACAAAACAGAAACACTGACAGTCAGGAGAAAACATTAATTGAGGAGTCAGCTTTGTGTAATATTTCCTTTGAGTATTCTCCTATGGTTATGGAAATCAAAAGAATCCCATGCATTTCTATATGGAAAATGATGCTGGTTGAAAATAATCTATGGAACTACTTACACAGATCAAATGATCTTCAACTGCATTGAATTTTGTTCAGGGTGCTAGAGACTCTCTCCCCAATTTGTTCAGTTTAAATATAGAGTTTCAATGAAGTGTAGTTTTAATGACAACCATAGTATTTCATTCATGCAATGTTTCCATTTTGCTATTAATTTAAAATATTTTTAATCACTAAAAGTCAGTGTGGTTCAATTGTACAGTGGAAAGGCCACTTACTTTCTTTAGAATCAGAAGACCTGGATTCAAATATCTGCTCTGTCACTTAAAACCCATGAGACCTTGGACAACTCACTGAACTTCTGGGCCTCAGTTTGCTCATTTGTAAAACGAGGGAGGTAGACTAGAGAGGAGTGAATATTGATATTGTTATCAACCTGCTTGATGGAAAAGGTGATGATACTCTTAACAGAAGGAAGATTAGAGGAGAGATGGTAGTACACATAGTAATGAGTTCCATTTAGATACATTGTGTTTGAGATACTGATGAGATATCCGGATGGAAAAATTCAGGAAGCCAATGATAATATAGGACTAGACTTGAGGAGAGAGATTTGGGCTGTATATATAAATCTGGGAATCATTTGCTTAGAGACACTAATTTAACCCACGAGATCTAATGAGATCACTAAAGGAAAGAGTATATCCATAGAAGAAAAAAGGAGATAGGATAAAACCTTAGAAGAATAGTATTTTCTATCAAAATCCAATGTATTTGAGATTTATTTTAGAGATAAATTAATGTTATCCCTTTTTCCTTTATAGAAATATTCTTTTTTTGCACTTCTTACTGATGTCTTAGAAATTGAAATTAAAGACAAATTTGCCAAGAGTCGTCCTATCATCAAGCGTTTTCTTGGGAAACTAACCATACCAGTCCAGAGGTTGCTGGAACGTCAAGCCATTGGGTAAGCACAGTTATTTTGTGGTTCTTAATAAGATCAGGAGCTATGCTGCCAGTGAAAAATAGCACTTTTCTGACTAGCCAATAAAGATTTCCTCAGTGATCAGATTTCTTTTCTATCCACAGTCCTTTAAACATCATATAATTTCCTTACACTTATAAAATTCTGACCGCTTAAAAAAAACTTTTCACTGTTACGTTTTATACGTAAACTATCGTTTCCTCTGTAGCTCAGACTTGGCAACTCAGTCCTGTCCTGAGATATACTTGCCAAGATGCTACGTATTTAAGCAGCATTTCAGAATAGAATCTTTTAACGTCAAATAGCAGTACACTAGGACATCTTGTGATACCACCTTTTATAGGGCAATATCCTAAATAAAATAAGGGTCTACCTTATACTGACCAATTCCACACAATAGAATTTTGTTTTTTAATGACAAGATCTAAAGCGTTTTCCTATATTAAAGTGATCTCATACACAGGATGAATCCTAAATGTAGTCTTGTAGTAAATTAAAGTATATTTATTCAAGTACTAAACTTTCAGAACCTATTGCAGTTATGCTTCCCCCACCTCAGACTTTCACCTCCCTTTTATGTGTTATCATCCCTGTTAGAATGTAAGGTCCTTGAGGGCAGGGATTATTATCTTTGTATTTGTATTCCAGCACATAGCGCAGTGCCCATTGCATAGCAAGGATTTAATTAAAGCTTTACTCTCTCTTTCTCTCTCTCTCTCTCTCTCTCTCTCTCTCTCTCTCTCTCTCTCTGTCTCTTTCTCTCTCTCTCTCTCTATATGTATATGTATACATACATATATAAACACATAAATATATATATATATACATACACACATATATACATATATATGCATTTATTTATTCACAAACATATATTTCCTGATCAGTCTAAAAATATTTTGATTATAATTTAACAAAAATATAACAGATCTACATTTTATTGCTTAGTTTATATGTGTGTGACAGCAAATTTAGATGAACTCCATAATAGGTTGCTGTCAACCTATTTTTTGTTATTTTTATATCATTGTAATATTATAGTATCACAATATAAGTAAATATTATATGATGTTATTAATCATAATATATCAATGTAATGCAATAACAATATAACAATAATGTAACAATATGATAATAACATAAAATAATAAAATAAAAATAACAACAATAATAACAATAGCAAACATTTATATAGCACCTACCATAAGCCAGGTACTAATGCTCAGTGCTTTACAAATATTATCTGATTTGATCCTTACAAAAACCCTGGGAGATAAATGCTATTATTCTCCCCACTTTGCAGTTGAGGAAACTGAGACAAACACAAGTTAAGTGACTTGTCCAAGATCATACAGCTAGTACATGACTAAGACTGTATTTGAACTCAGGTCTTCCTGATTCCAGGAGCGCTCTATCCATTGCACCGTGTAACTACCTACCATGTGCTAGGCACTGTGCTAAGAACTGTGGACACATAAGAAAGGCAAAAAACAGTACCTGATCCCCAGGACCTCACATTATAATAGGAGAGACAACATCCAAGCAATTATATATTAATAAGATACACACAGGATAAATTGTAAATAATCTCAGAAGATAAAAAGGGATCAGGAAAGGCTTGCAAAATGTGGGATTTTTTTCCCCTTGTTCCCCTGAAAGATGTTTTCAGCTGAATAGAGGGTAATGCAAGTCTTCTGAATCCAAGAACCACTTTACCTTAAAAAGGCGCTAACATAGGGTATGCAGATGCATAAATAGTGCCCATATTCAAATACAAGTTCTATATCAGCCTGAATAATGCAATGCCCTAGAACTCTATGTCCAAAGTAAAGAAACCCCATTGATGCCATGACAAAATCAGTAACTGACTGTCAACATTCATCACAACTCACTGACAATACATGTCTAATAGAAGTTTAGCTGTATTACAATAAACAGTTAATAAATTAATAAAGCATTTATTAAGTGTTTACTATGAGCCGGGTTCTATACTAAACAAGACAGTTCCTTTCTTCAAGGAGCTCATATTCTAATGTGAAAAGACAGCACATAAGGGGGAGCTAAAAAGGGTCAGGGGCTACAGGAGCTGCAGCCTAACAGGGAGCAAAGTTGTGTGCCTCACAGTACTGGGCCTCATTGAGTTAAGGAAAAAACTGACACACCTGGGGTCTAGTTCAGGTTACAGAGAGGGAGGGAGGGGAAAGTGATGGTTCAAATACAGGAGACATGGTAGAGAAGCTGGGAAAGTAATACGGGGGTGTGGGCTCTGGCAAGATAAAGCAAAATCTGGACTACCAGATCCAAGGGACCCAGATCATAGCACAGAAAAATCCCTTCACAAATTCTCGCAAATGAGTACAGATGAGATCTAGATTGATGTTAGGGAATACAAACAACAGTTGGTGTAACTTAGTTACTATCAACAGATTCAAGCAGAAGGAAGCTCCTGTCACTGCTCCCTATGTACTTCACTTGACATCAAAGAGAAAGAAGAAATCATTAACAGAATGGTTGATCCATATGGTCAGGGGCCATGATGACTATTACATTAATCAGCAAACATTTATTGGATCCCTACTTGTGAAACGCAAATACAAGAGGCTTAGGAGGTGATCCCTATTTTCAAAGAGCTTTTAGCATCACTATGGAGACAAGAGATACACAGAAAAAGAGAATACCACAAAGAAGCATGTGATAAGCCGTGGGAGTGGTACCCACAATAAGTGACAAAAGAGTTTTAGAGCAGAGAAAAAGTATAGGGCCTAGCAAACTGTTTTGTAAATAGCTGACACTGAATAAATATTGAGTAAATGAAACTGTCACTGTGGAACAAGGTAATGGTAAAGGCTTCATGGAGGGAAAGAGGTCTTGAGCTCATCCTTGGAGAATCACTATGATTTGTACAAATGGAGAAGAGAGGGGAAATAGCAGGACCATAGGCACGGAAGGGGAAATGCTCAATACGTTCTGGGGGATGATGAGTAGATCAGATTGGCTTAGAGCACAGGCTCTTGACCTGAGGTTTGTGAACTTGTTTTTAATTTTTTTAAAATATTTTGGTATCTATATTTAAATATAATCATTTTCCTTTATAACCCTATGTTCTTTTCGTATTGTTCGATTATTTCAGTTGTATCTGTCTTTGTGACCCCATTTGAGGTTTTCATGGCAAAGATACTGGAATGGTTTGCCATTTCCTTCTCCAGCTCATTTGACAGATGAGGAAGCTAAGACAAATAGGGTTAGCTGACTTGCCCAGGGTCATACAAACAGGAAGTATCTGAGAACAGATTGAAACTCAGGAACTTGAGTCTTCCTGACTTCAGGCCCAGCACTCTGTCTAACTGTACCACCTAGCTGCCCTCATGTTCTTTTATTTTGTTTATTTGAAAATATTATTCTGGGGGCAACTAGGTGGCACAGTGGATAGAGCTCTGGCTTTGGAGTCACTAGGACCTGAGTTCAAATCCAGCCTCAGATACTTGACACTTACTAGCTGTGTGACCCTGGGCAAGTCACTTAACCCTAATTGCCTCACCAAAAAGCAAAAAAAAAAATTATTCTAAGAAGTGTCCATAAGCTTCATCACAATGTCCAATGGGTCCATCACACAAAAAAGAGTTGAGAACCTCTGGAATAGAGAAAAGGAAATAGCTGGTCATATATGTAGAGGTATAGTCTGAGCTTAAGTTACACCTTTAATATTAGTGGAATTTGGATTGTATTTTGTATAGTTGATGGGGAGCCATTGAAGGATTTTGAAGAGTTAAAGTAGATATCAATCTGGCCACAAGCTTACAGAATGAATTTGAGGAAGCAGAAAAAAAGAGGAATGGAGATCAAGAAAGAAATTTTTGTAGTAGGTCAGGTAACGTGATGACTCAGACTAGGGCATAACCAGTGGAAATTAAAAGGGAAGAGATAGATAAAAGGCAGCAAGAGATAAATTTACAGGAGTTGGTGACTAGATGTGGGGCAAGAGAGGAATTGAAAGTGATCCTGAGATTTTAAGCCTGGGTGACCCAGAAAATGATGGTGGTGTTAAGAGAGATGGAGAGGTGTGGAAGGGGAACTGGTTTTAGAAGAAGATGATGAGTTCAGTTTTAGAAATATTGATTTTGAAAGGATGATCTCAACTTCTCAGTCTTATTCTGAGGGGAAGGTAGGAATGGGTGCTTTAGGGGGCTCAAGGACAGAAATGAAGGTTTGGAACAGCCTTGCCAGAGAGTGTTCATTAGGGAAGAATGAAAGGATTGTTGGGCATTTGTAAGAGCAGATAATATATATTAATAGTGGACCCATTTAGTACATTTGTGTGACTTCCTCAAATGATCATCAGCAGTGTGGGATTAGGAAAAGAGAAGCATCTGGTATTGGTGACTCAGGGTTGGGGTTTGGTAAGTACTTATCAACACTAAAACAAGGGGGCTAGAGTCACAAAGTAAAAGACAAGTAGTTGAGCTGGTAAACTGTGATACTGACGTGGTGAAAGGAAGAATATGAGGTCAGAGGAGGTTCGATGGATTGTAAGTGTAGGGAGAGTAGAGAAAATCAAGATCACAATGAGGATAAAACACAAATTTGTGAGGATCTAGTTAAAGGGAAAAATAGAAAAGGAAATTATGATCACTTAGGGGAACTTCAGTCTTTAAGATAAAGAGCAATCACTCAGCAATGAGCTATTATGGGATATAAGGAATGACTTGTGTGTAGCTGAGACTGAATGAAGTTATAGGTCATGAGAATTGAGGGTGTCATGCACTGTGGGAGACTGAGTTGTTTGAGAGGGCATCAGTGTTTAAACTGAAGTCCCATTATATTGTAGGATCATCAGTTCATGAGGGACCACAAGAGCCATTTAGACCAATTTCCATATTTTACAGCTTAGGAAACAAGTCCAGGGAAAGTTGTGACTTGCCCACACATGTAGTAAGGTTTGAATCTCTGTCTCCAGAACCAATGCTGTTTCCACTATACTGTGTTGTATGAGGTCAGGGCTTGGTTTGGAGAAGACACAAGAGCCAGAAATTTAATTCTTTGAGAAATAAGGGAGAATGACTGGGAGACTGATTGATGACTACACCAAATTCTAGAAAGTTAGTATAGACATATGGAATGAACCTCAAAAGAGGAGAGGTTACTGAGTGATGGTTCTGGAAGTGGCCATCAGGAGCAAAGAATATGCCAACTCCTCCTCCCGATTCAGTGAGCTAGGGACCTAAGAAGAGGGAGTACCCAGACTGGAGAGGATGGACAAGGATACAATTGGAATACAAAGTATGAGGCTCAGTAGTAGCTTTTTCCCATATCCATGGCAGCAAGTTGAGAAAGGTTCATCCAAGTCTTCTCAGTGTTCTGAATGATCCCCTATTTCTACTACACATTATCCTTGGTTAATCACTCCATTGCCTGGGCTATGAGTTATCTCCCTTCACAGTCTTCTTGGGTTTGATAAAGCTATAGGTATGCTAACTCTCAACTCTATGTTTAGAGGTGTGGTCTAAGGCCAGATTGTACCTTTAACATCAGTCATTGCATTTGGATTGTATTTTGCAGTCAATGGGGAGCCACTGAAGGCTTTTGAAGGAAATTGATAATTAAAGTAGACATCAGTCTGGCTGAAAGCTTACAGGATGAATTTGAGGAAGCAGAAAAAAGAGAAAAGGAGATAAAGAAAGGAACTATTGCAATAGTTCAAACAAGGTCCAACCTTCCTGGACCTTAGTTTTCTCAGCTGTAAAATGAGGAGATTGGTCTAGATGGGTTCTTTGGTTCCCTCATAAGTCTAAATTAATGATCCTACAATATAATGGGACTTCAGTATAAACATTGATGTCCTCTCAAACAACTCACTTTCCCAGTTCACTGACATCCTCAACCCTCATACTCTATAACTTCATTTGATCTCTTGAGTGTTGAAACCTCTAACTAAGACAGATGTCATAAATTTTTAAAGTAATGAAATTTTAATGTCCAGGATAACCTCTCAAATTCACATATTTCCCAAATGGAGAAATTTATTTTGTTTCGCTAAACAAAGTGATTCAGGCTGCCACCTAATTTTTCCCTGAAGCTTTCCCCATTTCATTGCATTGAATTCTTCCGATTACATCAAAAGAGAGACTCAATTAAGTGCCAGTATGTTTTATAATACCTCTCTTTGAAACCAGATAATCTTCCTTTTAGCAAAAATGAATGTGCCTCAACCATTTCAGGCAGTGGACAAGTTTGGGTGGAGGCTGATGGAAAGGAGTGTATACAGAAAGAAATTAAAACTATAAATCATGAGTCTATGAACCCAGCAGGTTCTCTCTATAGAGGTTTTTCTTTACTTAATGAAAAATCTAATCATTTTGAGGCTCCCTGTTACCAGAGCTTCTTCTCTAGTTCTAAGATGGCATGAGTCTATGACTTCATGTGACAGTGGTGGTTCTGGAGTCAAGAAAAGCTGGGTTCAGATGTGGCCTCAGATAGTTACTGGCTGTGTGACCCTAGGAAAATCACAACCTTTATCTGCCTCAATTTCTTCATCTGTAAAATGGGAGAAATATAAGTACTCACCTCCCAGGGTTGTTGTGAGGATCAAATGAGCTAATATTTGTAAAGCAATTTGCAAACCTTAAAGTGTTATATAAATGCTATTGTTATCATGATGATGATGATGATGATGATGATGATGATGATGATGATGATTATGCATTTGGTAGCTAGGCCTGCCATGAGTAATAAGGAGGTCAAATTAGAAGTCAGAGGTAGGAAGATTCTTTACCATCTTGACCCAGACACTAACTTCACAGAATTCTCTACTGTAGCACTCCCCACATTCCTGCCTCCCTTTCCAACTCTGCACCCTGTAATCAATATGTTAGATAAATGTCCATTATCATTATTATTAACTAAAGTTCTATGTAGGGGAAAAGACTTTAAGGAACAGTTTAAAATGCCATTAATTAGTTAGTTTTAGGTAAGTTCTTTAATGTAGCCCAAATGCTATATAACTGTACTTGTTCACTTTTTTCCTCTTTAGCACTATCCATTAGAGGGCAGTATGAGAACAGAAATGATTATGATTTGTTAGGATGAGAGTTTATTGACCATTTTCTTTACTTGAGAATCAGCTATCTGAGTCTAAAATAAAAGTTATCTAATTGTAGCAAAGACCTGGCATGAATCTCTTGGACTTGAGTGTTTAAGAATCACAGAAGTGGACAATAATATTGAGTCCATCCGACTTCTTTTACAGATGATAAATCAAAACTATGAATGCCTTTCCTCCTAAAATACTTTGTAGTTAACTGTTGTGTATTTATTCAAATTATATTTATCAGTGTATACTTATACAGGATTTCCCAAAAATCTTTGTGCAGTTTTAAGCTTTAAAATGGAAGAGAAAAAAAAAGCTATTAAAGCTTAAAACTGCATTAAGACTTTTGGGACACAGCGCATCTGTACTTCTTGTCTTCCCCATTAGAATTTCAGCCCCTTGAGAGTAGGGATTTTTTTATGCTATGTAGTTCTATCCCTAATGCCTAGCACAGTACTTGGCACATAGTAAAAGTGCTCGATTGGTAGGTTGATTGGTGGATTTATTGGTTAAGTAAGGGATTTTTCCTATGGTTCCAGAATTTATTGACAAATTTTCTGGTTCTTAGTCCAATGATCTTTCCACTCTGCCACCCAGACTGTGCAGCATGAGATATAATCATTTTTAGCTTTTTCCTTATTGAATATACGGAGTGTTAAAGTGATATTAGGTAGGCCCATTCTCATTCTATAATATACCAAAAAGCTAAACCCTTCGCAGTTTTGCAGCTAATGACTTTCAAAAGACCCTACCAATACTTCCTAGCAATAGAGAAATAATCTATTATCTTTCTAAGGAAATACCATATTCATGCTGTGTTCTATTTTCTATTTTTATTAACAATTTCTCTTATCCACAGCATGATTTCTTTTAGCTTTTCAGTTTGAAACCCAGTGATAACAATTAAAAAAAAAAACAACCTGATAGTACTGTTGTCATATATACCAGTCTTTGAGTCTTTAATTTATGAACACATGACTTGAAAAATCACGGGGGAACTTGGTTTAAATCTTATAGAATTTGAGATGTGACTTGTAGGAGGAGGATAAAAGATCCTGGAAAACACCATTTGTTTCTTTTGTTTGTTTGTTTGTTTGTTTGTTTGTTTTGCAGTGATCAAATGCTCAGCTACAACCTTGGCAGGAGGCTCCCAGCTGACCATGTGAGTGGGTATCTCCAGTTCAAAGTTGAGATTACATCTTCTATTCATGAAGGTGAGGTATCTGTGTGAGTAGATGCTACTAGAGGAATTAAAGAAACTTGAGTTTCTTTAAAGTATCCTTTTGTATTTGTGCAGTTCCATCAAAGAAAGGGAGCTGTCAGAAGAAATTAATTTACCAAGGCAAATGTTAAAATCCATTTCACAGAAGCGTCTGGGTCATGCCTGTCTTCTGAAATCAGGATGTAGTTTTTTCAAGGATATTCCAAATATCAAATATCAGCTGTCATATCAACCTGGCTTGACATGTAATAAGTGAGTTTAGTATGTAGGAAAACCTTTACAACTCATTAATGATGAGAAGAGTCCCCAGTGGGTTGGTCAAATGTTCCCATCAACATATATGGCTAACGTACACGGTAATAAAAATTAAATTTTTATGACTATTCAATCTTCTTCTATCGGGTAAGATTTAATTTAGGAGTCCCCTACAATGTGCTGTGTCCTCCCTCACAGTCAGCCTCATTTTTTTAATGCCATCATGATGTACGTTGCGTCCACTTTTCATAGACTCCCAAGGGGCTGCTTTTTTCTTCTCTCGTCTTCCTTTTGTACTAAAGGGCCGACTAGGAAGTCTTACCCGTTGTATTCAGTTAAGTACAAAAGCCATATAACCCAAGATGTCATTAAGTCTTTTACTACTGATCTAGAGTGGATTTTTGTTTGTTTGTTCGTTTGTGCCAATTAAGGGGAAAACAAGCTGGTCCTAAGAGTTTAATGAACATCAGTGGGAACAGAATTTGTGGGCATATACATAAACCTTTCCTCCTCCATTGTTTCTTTAATTAAATTGAATGCAATAAAGGTTACTTGAGTTCTGCTAACATGCCCTGTGATTAAGGCAAACTAATTGCATATATTTACTTGCCAAATGTTGTGTTTCTATTTAGATGCTTCACCAGAAGCAGTTGGCACCATCCTTGGAGTGAATTCTGTGAACGGAGACCTGGGGAGTCCCTCTGATGATGAGGACATGCCAGGGGGACATCATGACTCCCCTCCAGTCTGTTCTAATGGTCCAGTATCTGAGGAAAGTGCTCCAGATGGCACTCCAAAGCATTCCTTTAGGACTAGCTCTACTATGGAAATAGACCCGGAGGAACTAACCTCTAGTTCTTCCAGGACCTCCCCTCCCAGAGGACGGCAGGATTCACTGAATGATTATCTAGATGCCATTGAACACAATGGTCATTCCAGGCCTGGGACATCAGCCTGTGCTGAGAGGTCCCTTGGAGCTTCTCCCAAACTAAGGAGTAGTTTCCCCACTGATACCAGACTCAATGCCATGCTTCACATTGACTCTGATGAAGAGGATCATGAGTTTCAGCAAGATCTAGGTTATCCTTCTTCCTTGGAAGAGGAAGGGGGGGTTAGTAATGTTTAGTAGTGCTTCAAGAACTGACAAAGGCCACTCAATGAGTCAGGCAAAGCCAGACACCAACACTGCTGAGGGGGAGGAAGCCCCAGCAGTTGAAGCTGTTTCACTGGAGGATAAGCAGGAGGAGGAACTTCCAGAGGTTCCTGACAGTTCCTCGGTTTCAGATGCAGCTGTAGAAGAAGGAGAAAATGGCCAGGAACCTCAGCCAAGTGCAGAGCAACGCAGTGGTGAATTATGTGACTCTCAAGAGGGTGACCAGCCTACCAGTGATGCACCCCGGAAATTCAGATATGCTGGGAGAAAGCAGAAGGGCCATCAGCGAAACTGAGTCTATTGACCAAGGCTCTGAACCTTCCCAGGTATCATCTGAAACAGAGCCTAGCGACCCTGCGCGGACTGAGAGCGTCAGTGAGGCGAGCACCAGGCCCGAGGGAGAGAGCGATGTGGAAGGGGCTGATAGTTCCTGCAATGAGAGTGTTACCACACAACTCTCTTCTGTGGATACCCGGTGCTCTTCTCTGGAGAGTGCCCGGTTTCCTGAAACTCCAGCCTTTTCATCTCAGGAAGAAGAAGAGGGAGCCTGTGCTTCATCACCTGCCAACAGTGGCCCTGCTGCAGGGTCACAGGATTCTGTATGCACCCCTGGGTCTTTGCCTGTGGTAAGGGTACCCAGTGGTCAGGAGGAAGGGCAGGCAGCAGAAATGACTGCCATGCCTGATGGAGAGGAGATGGGGGAAATCTGGCAGAGGAGGAGTAGTCTTCAGGCTGCTGCGGAGAACGAGTCACATGAAGAAGACCCCGGAGATGCCCAAGAAGCTTGTGAAGGCGCCACTGCTCAGGCTGAAGGAGCTACTGGAGGTAACAAGAATGGGTAAAACCAGGGGCAAATGATTTTCAAATGGTGTTAGTGAAACTGCTGAGTAATTAGTAAAGTTTTCACTGAAATACGTCCATTCATAGACAATCCTTTCCTCTTAAGTTTAATTTTTGCAAGTAGCTTGCCTATTATTGCTAATGGTTAAAAGGGTAATTAATGGCTGTCCATCAGACATATAATATAGTACTAAGGCAGCAGAGTATTTATTTCAATACAATACTTCATATTTATGATGTTTGGGTGAAAAAGATTTGCCATCATCGCTTCCCCTCTCCTCTCCCACACACCTTAATAAATAATCCCCATAAGTTGTCTTGGACACAATTTATCATCCCATGACCGACTCAATGATAAACCTCTCTGAACTGAACTGGCAGGTATACAGTCTCTTGTTAGATTCACATTCAAAAGCCCTTTCAACTTGGTAGAACTGGAAGGAGCTCATGGGCCACTAGTGTAGCCCTTAAGAATCCAGGGTAGATTATCTGTTCCAGAATGAGGCTTTGTAATATACAGTGGCCGTGTGCAGTGAAATTTCCCTAACGTGATTAGGAATTTCTCAGTCTGCCAAAGGAAATTCTCAAGTCATATGTAACAGACCTCAGCCAGGATCTGTGATATGCAATCGCTTTAATTAGGAAGAAGAAAGTGTATTATGGGGGTGGGGGGAGGAGGAGAGTTTAATCTGAAACAAACAGCCTGGTTACAATAGCAGTGTAATTAGTCCTCAGAGCCTTACAAGAACCATGAAGTTATATCTTTGTAAAAATATGGCCTTGGAAATGAAAGCCTAAGCATGTGCTTTGCATAAAACATTTCTCTGTTTCTTGCCACCTGCAGCATGAGAAATGTCAGCCAGATTGCTGAGCATGATTACACTTGAAGAATAAATAATGCTAGTTTGTTGGCCAAAAGGCAATTTAAGACCTCAGTTTGCAAATAAAATTTTGGCTTTCCCAAAGTGAACATGCTATACAGGAGACTGACTATATAGTAGCACAAAGTAAAATAGGACATTTCTAAATGTTTTATTTTTGATAGATTAACAAAATCAAAGGAAAACTTTCATCAGGTGTCTAAAATAGCAAAGGTCTACTCCACCTAGGCTTTTTTCCTAGGAAAAGGTAGCTTATATTGAAGTTTATTTGATTCCTATCTAAATTATTCACCTCATTCCTTCTTCCGTTTCTATTCACTCTATGTTAGGAATTGTGATTTTAAAGCTTCTCAAAGTGTTGGGATAGAGGCCTGTCTTGGGGTGACGGGAGGTGGAGCATGTGCATGTCTGTGTAGGGTCACTTGTACTTTATAAGCATGCAGTTCTGTTACCCAAGTCTTTACCTAGGAGATAAAGCTAGAGGGAGGAAAAAAAATTCAGATACATTTTACAGGGTATTTCAGCACTGAAAGGAAAAGATAATACCCAGATAACTTTTTACCTTTAATCCTAGGTTCTCAAGCCAACGGCCACCAGCCATTGCGATCGCTACCTTCAGTACGTCAGGATGTTAGCCGATACCAGAGGGTGGACGAGGCTCTGCCACCAAGTGAGGACCTGTTAACTAAAGGGCTCACCTTTTAATCAAAGGGTTCAAGGTAGAAGCAGCTGCAAGGATAACAGGGTAGACCTGTACATGTGATCTAAGACACTGATGCAGGGGACCCTAAGGAGAAAGAATCAGGGTATTTACTCTTGAGATAGAGGTTAGGACTCCTTCCTTGTACTGCTACTTGCTAAAGTCGAGAAGCGAAACTTTTCTTGCAAATTGAGTTCCAAGTGAATAATAATGTAGTGATGCTGAGCTGAGCAGATGCAGGCAGTCTGGACATTTGGAAGAGAATGGAAATCTATTCTTTTTCTTGGATGTTTAATGCCCAAATGAAGTTTGTTAGCCTCCAAATAATGTTGTGTCATTTTTCCCAGGGAGGTGTAGACTCATTCCAGCTTTTAATCTCTGACCCATTCTGGGCCACAGTAATGAACTTTAATAAGTAGCCACCGAAACTAGAGCTTTGAAATGTGACTTTTTGTCGTTATTGTTGTTTTCTTTATGGAGAGGAATACAAATACTTATAGCGTAAAGGAAAGATGATTGAGATGCGTGGATGTGGGAAGTGGTAACACAAACTGCATTCACCAGTGAATGGGTGAATGAGGCCCATGGCTAACCATTATCCAGGCATAATTAAATACACTATTAAAACTCCTGGGGCTCCTTTGGCAAATCAAATTATGTAAGGACAAAACATTATCACCAAACATTTAGGAAGGAATTTTAAAAGTACCACGAGCAAAGTTCTAGTTCAGTAAACATCGCTTCTCTTTATCCTCACTGCTTTTTCTTCTGATGATTCAACCTCTCTACTTACCCTGCTTTACATGTGTTTTTGGAAGGAGGGTGATGATCTCAAAACTCTGCTATTTGAAAACAAAAAGAAAAAAATAGATTAAAATGTAAAAAAAGAGAGAGAGGGTAACAGGCTAGCACCACACCATGTGACACATATTTAAACAGACACTTGGATGGATGCTATGTGTGTACTGTCTAGACAAAGATGAATAGTGCCATATGAACTCTATCAAGGCATGAAAAAATTGACTATGCTTGCATTTGAAGTAGTGAACAAAGCTTGTATGTTATCATTACTTTAGGTTATTTATTATTCAGAGTAATGGAAATTTCCTTGATAATCAGCTTTGAAGTGTTTTGTATTCTTTTTAAATAGCTTTTCTCTTATCTCCCTTCCCCTTCCTTCTTTCCCCTCCTCTTTTCTCCTTTTTCTTCTCTTCTCTCGTCTCCTGTCCTCTCCTCTCCACAAAAGACTAGTTTAATATCTTAAACTATTGTTATTAGTGGCAAAAAGAAAAATTATTTCCTTATTGTTTACATTGAGAAAGAATATATTCCTGAGTGATTTATGGATGCAATTTCAGGGCAAGATGAATTAGAATACCAGGAAACAGCCTTTTAGCTATTTCTTGTTTTGTTTTGTGTATGTGGATTTATAAGCAAGATTAATAAGTAAGTAATAAGTTACCATAACCTAGACACAATAAGGATAGGGTACAGTGGATGGAGTGCTAGACCTGGAGTTAGGAAGACCTGAATTCAAATTCCACCTTAGTTACTAGTTCTGTGACCCTAAATAAGTGGGTAAGTCACTTAGCTTCTGTCTGCCTCAGCTTCCTTATCTATAAAATGGGCATAATAATGTCACCCACCTCCCAGGGTTGTTGTGAGGGTCAGATCAGATATTTGTAAAGTGTTTTGTAAACTTTAAAGCACTATGTAAATATTAGCTATTCTTCTAATTGTTATTAAGTATGTAGGTAACTGATATCCTCTTAGCCACATTTATAATTTTTATTGTGGTTTCTAAAGCCTGCCAAACTGTAAAGAGATGGGGGGAAAGGGGCAGAAAACCTTAGAAATCATCTAGTCCGACCTCTTCATTTCAGAAATGAGGAAATTTTGGCCTAAAGAGATAAAAATTATTTGCCCTAGATCATATTGGTAGTGTTAAAATGGGGATTCTAAGGTGAGTCAGCTGACTGCAGATCTCATGTTCTTTCCTCTGAAACATACTGCAAAGGAAAAGATTCTATTACCTGACTTATTTGAAGGGATTCTTTTCTAACAAAGTACCAATTACCTTTATTAGCTTTAAATGAAGTTAAAAAAGAAGAAGAAAGTAGCTTATTAGACCACAGAGGGGAACAATTTTGGCTAATTATAAGAATTTTTAAAAATCCATGTTGTTAAAGCCTAAGCAGCGTGTGAATTTTTGAAATTTTGTGCATTTCAGGTCTAGGCAGATCTAGCATAGGGGCATGATATAGGTAGTTGCCTTAAGGTTCCACATGCCCAGATATTTCATATTTCATAATTCAAAATACTTTTTTGAATGACTTTTTATAAATGTACCCATTTTTAATGCTGGTGGCATAATAAATAAAGTGCCGGTCAGGAAGACCCTTTTTCTTGAATTCAATTCTGGCCTCAGACACTTACTAGCTATGTGACCCTGGGCAAGTCACTTAACCCTGTTTGCCTCAGTTTCCTCATCTGTAAAATAAGCTGAAAAACCCCAAATGGTGTCAAAAAGAGGTAGACATGACTGAAAAATGACTGAACAACAACAAATTTTTTATGCTAGTAAATTCTCTACAGACTTGTTGGTGGTTTTTCATTTTGTGAGGTAATGTGTTAGAGAAAACCCTCAAAGACTTTTGTGAATAGTCAGTTAAAAAAAAAAGTATTAAGCACTTACTGTGTGCCACTACTGTGCTAAGTACCAGGAATACAACCACGTAGGAGGTGCAATGTTTAAATCAATGCTTTATCTCAGTTTTAAGCATGTTGCATATTGTAGTTTGAGTATGTCTATTTCCACTAAACTCTCTCCTCTTTTTACCCACATGGTTTCCAGTGCCCCCGCAAAGTTCTTTTCTGTTTGCTTTCACCACATGCCTATCCTTGCTAACTCTCTGTTCTGTCCCCCAGTGAATTCTCTGCCTTTTCCTAACTGGCCAGTCCCACTAGCATGACTAACTATTTCTTCAAAGTCCAGCCCAACCATTCTGAGTCCCATGATGCTTTACTTCTCCGTGTACCACCTTAAGGCGATCCTGAGAGGCTCAAACTGATGTCAGCGATTGTGTTTGTTCACCAACACTGCATGTCAGTTTATTAGTATTACCTGATCTGAAATTCAAAGGTGAAGTACCAGGGTTGATGGATGAAGACAAATGAAGATAAGCTTTTAAAAGGTTATCTAGAAGCAGAGTGTTAACTTATACTATTTTTTTTACAAAAAAAAATTTTATAGTCTTGTGAGCTTCTCTGATTGTAGGCAAACTTCAACTTAACAAGCATTTATTAAGGCATTCAAGGTTCCATAGCATGGCCCTTGAAGTCCGTGCCCCCAGATTCCATTACAACTGAAAGTATGTTTAATATGTTATTTGTGCTTTATTCTGGAAGAGGTCCAATGACATCAGTAGAGTGATGTCTTGACTTGCAAGTGACTTGGATTTAAGTGAAGCAGAGCTGTGTAAAGTTATCAGCCTCACTCTCTCCTCCATGGTCATCTGAGTCTAGTGGCAAGATATAGATCGGGACAACTGGAGATGACCCCAGATACAGTGGGAGACCTTGGTCTTTTGAAAAACCTAAGGTCTTTCCCAGGTCTCAGTTTGTCTGAAGCAATACCCTTTCAGTGATTTAGGGCTAGGTAAGAAATGGAGCAAAAGATAGCCTAGTCTGCCTACTTTAAGGAAAAAAAAAAAAAGTCAAACTGGGAGGGCAAGACCCAAGGTTTCTGGCCAGAACAGAAACAATTGCCATTTACACTCACTCTGAGCCATCAAAACCCAAACAATGACCAAGTGAGGCTTGGATTGGGGCCTGTTGTTGGCCAATCAATGAGAGCCAGAGTGATTTGAGTTTAAGGCATGGTCAAGTAGTTCCATTTGAATCCCAATACTGAATCAAACATACACAGCAAGACTGTTCATATTAGGAAGATGTGAGTTCAAATCCTTTCTCAGACACTTGCTAACTGTGTGGTCTCAGGCAAGTCACAACCTCTTCTTGCCTCCGTTTTCTCAACTTTAAATGAGGGTAATAATAACATCTACCTCCCAGGGTTGCTGTGAGGATCAAAGGAGCTTTACAAATGGATTTGCCAAGCACTTGGCATAGTGCATGACATATAGTAGGCCCTTAATAAATGCTTATTTCCTTCTTTCCTTCCTTCACTACCTCCTGTGACAATCTTTGCTTCCTGATATCTCAGAACTTCTGTGGGAAGGCCCTGATCACCATGATCACTAACTTACCCACACCTTGCTTTTTTTTTCTTTTAACTTACATGAAAATCATTTCCTTGTCCTTTTGTCTAAAGTTTACATGCTAGCATATAGTTGGGCAAGACCCTGGAGAGATCACAACAGTTACTGAAAGATTTTTTAACTCATGCTTTCAAGAGTTCGTTTTCTAATTGAACATGCTACTGTGAGTTTCCATTTCATGGTTTGTCTTTGTAGTTGCTTGGCTTCTTGTTACTTAAAGCAGCTTTTTCAGTTCTGCTCTCCACTCCCTCATATCAGGCTATGAGATACTAAACTTTGACCCATAGCAAGCTGAGAAGATGACCTACCATTTTGTTCTCAAAAATCTTGTCCTACTTCTGACCTTGAAGAGCTATAATGGTGCCTATGAGCCTATGGGCCACTTCAATTCAACAAACATTTATTTACTTCAAACTGCTGCTTGAAAGAAATCCTTATGGTTCCTAGAAAATGAGGAAGCTTCTGGCTTACATGCTATAACACCATCTAGTACTTCACAGTGAAATTGCTGGAGGGTGATTCTCTAGTGTGAATGTAGTGAGAATAAGAATTCCCTTCTCATTCTGAAGGCTGGTGGCTAGAGACAGTGCAGGTCCAGCGAAGCCACTAAAATGTTATTATAGAGACAAATATTTAGTTTTAGGGTATCACAAAGACAAGGGTAGAAAAAAATGGGCAAGCTCATTTCCTTCTGGAATTTGTTTTGGCTTTGAATGGATCTGTCCTGAACTTATTTTAAACAGTTTTGCTTTTCTTGGGTTGGCCATATGTACTGCTGTATTTCTGTAGATGACTTCTGTTACTTGCAACATAAATATTCATTCTTATCTGAGTTGGTAGGATTCAGATAACTTTCAAATCTGGTGCCCTCTTGAAAGAATTGATGTGTTAGGGAATGGATGTGAATTACATCTGAAGAATATGCATTTAGTTACCTGTGGGCTATGACCCCTGCAAAGCAATAGGGGGGAGGTGTTTTCTCATATTTCTTCTTTGGGGCCAAATTCCACAAGTCTAATTTCAGTTGTTAAAAATCAGATGGTACTGAATCTCTCCATATCGTGATTTGGGGGGAGGGCAGAGTGGGAAATCATTCCTTAAATTATTGTGATTATTTTGACCCTGGAATCATAGAATTATATGTTAAGAACTGGAAAGACTTCTATTACTGAGGCTTAGAAAAAGTGAAGTGATTTGCCCAAATTTAAATAGCAAGTTCATGACAGAGTTAAGTCTAGAACTGTAGTCTTCTGCCTCAAGTCTGGGCCTGTTCCACTTTGCCATGCCGTAGCTGCCACCAGGATAAGCTTGAGCATATTGACCTACTTCCTCCCTCCATTAAGGAAGAGTTTAAAAACATTGTTTTACTGATTTCCTGCTTCTAACAAATATTGACTTTGTAACCTCAGGCAAGTCTCTTAAGTTCCTGGTGTTCTAGGCAACTGTGAGACTTTAAGTTGCAGAAAAAGTACGGACTGACCTACATTGATGAGGGCATTTCCTCATGGGGCAGTTTTCTGTGTCAGTGAAACCACAAATGCAGACCCTAATCCCTGTTTTACTCATTGATACTTCCCAGTTCCCCTTTCTCATTCTGTAAAAATAAGAAATTTCCTAGTGTAAGTCTCATTCCCAAATCTATCTTCAGAATGAGTCTAGTATTAACCCTTTAGGGAATCCCTCTCTGTAATTAGCAGAGTACAAACCTACTATAATAATGACTAAAGAACCATTGGCATTGCAGATCCCCTCTATAAGACCCAAAGGAACAAAAAATTTAGGTGATGACCTGGAATGGGCTGGTGCCTGACTCACACTGATGCCGTGGTAGTTTAGTTCAGTAGTGGAACAAAATAAAATGTCCATAGGTCATGTGACAAGAAGGAAGGAAATAGCATTTGTTAAGCGCCTACTATGTACCAAGTACTATGCTAAGAACTTATAAACATTATCTCATTTGATCGTCACAACAAACACGGGAGGTAGGTGCTGTTATTACCTCCATTTTACAGGTGAGGAAATGGAAGCAGACAATAATTAAGTGACGTAACTAGGGTGGCCCAGCTAGTATATGTCTCAGGAGGGATTTGAGCTCATCATCCTGACTCCAGGCCCAACACTCTATCCATTGTGCCGCCTAGGTATCTCAGTTGATGAATGGTGGTTTACTTAGCCATAGTAGAAGAAAAATATTCTACAGGAATATTCAACAGGGACACTGCATTGATTCAGCAGAGTTGGTTGTGCTGATGGTTCATGGTCAGAAGCCTCAGAGAGCTATTTGGAGTGGCTTGTGTAATGAACACTGGTCTGAGAGTCAAGGAAAACTTAAAATCATACATACGTGAGGTAGGAGAACTCTTAGAGATCATTCATTAATCCAACTACCTCATTTTACAGATGAGGAAATTGATGCCCAGAGATGTAAAGTGACCTGCCCAGAGTCATACCTGCATTTGAGTTTTGGCCCTGTCATCAATTTCCTATGTAACCCTGGCCAAACGACTCAAGTCTCTCCAAGACTCAGTTTCATCACCTGTAGAATGCAGGGATTAGACTAAATTAGTTCTAAAGTCCCTTTCCATTCTAACATTCCATGGTATTTCAGAGAAATTTGACCAGGAAACATTGTAAGCTTACCAGTAATTATGTTCAAACAAAACCATATATAATGACATTCCACTCCAAATTCCCAATCAAACTGTCTCTTTGCCAAATTTTCCCCTAAGTTCAAATCCAGTTAGGAATCATCTATGGAACCTGAACTGATAATGTTCTTGCCATCCAACAATAATTAACCTATCCTGTGTCATGTTCCCTCCAAATTCTTTCCCAAATGGGGAATTTCATTTCTCAAACTTATTTGATTTTACTCCTCTGAACAATAAAACTACCTATTCCTCTAGCTAATTCACATCTTCTCTTCAGCTGGAATAGAGAGTCCCCAAATTCTTTCATTACAAGGAGATGAAGCCCTGTGCTGATTGTTAGATTCAATGAGATTAAAAGCATGTGAAAGCACTTCCTAAGTGTAATGTGCCTTGTGAATGTCAGTTGTTAATAATTCAAAAGAGCTAAATTAAGCAGTGTTAATAAAATGGTCATTGTGGCATTCCTAAGTCCAAAAAGACGAATGTATCCTGGCTAACTTTGAAAATATTATTAAGCACATTTTTTCCAAAAGGCTAAATATCCAATCCCAAAATATGGCAGAATGAAGAAATAAATGTAAGGATCTGAATTTCAAACCTTCTTGTTTAATTTTAACATCATATGTCTATGAGAGAGCTGGTTATTAGAAAATGAATTTCCTGATTACCAAGGTTTCAGGCATTTTTTCTATTCAGTGCTTATCAAGATAATTTTAGTAGAAGATGGGCAAGGAACTCTAAATTTTGTCAAAATTAGAGTAGCTCTGAGCTATTCAGGCTATATAGCAGCATAATTCTCCCAGTCTTCGTCCATATCCCAAGTAACACCAACTTTACCTGCCTTAATATATACATCCACTTAGTAATTTGAACACTACTCTCTCAGATAATTCATAGTCTTCTGAGCATTACATCTTCAAAGTACCCGTCATCTGCCGTCCTAATTTTAGAAAACCCTGATTGGCAATTATTATGGTAAGGTTTTATCTATGAGGAATCTTCATTGGGAAGACTGCTTCCCCTAGGCTGTCTCTCTAGGCATAAGTGTTTGAACCAAAAAAAGGAAAACATCTCTGCAAATATTTTTATTACCACCATCTTAAAATGTAAAATGACAGCCAATAAGATGAGGTAGTATGTTGTAGATTTGTCTACTTATCATCTGTGTAATATTAGGTAAGTCACAATCTCTCTAAGAATCATTGGAATATGGGAGCAATAAATTCTCATAGAGTTATGTGTTAAAAGGACCAAATGAGAAAGTGTATATGAAAGTGCATGTAAATGGTAAAGGATCATATATACATAGAGGATAGTATTATCAACATTAGTAATAGTAACAAATCTAAAGGGAAATTGCAAACATTTCTAAGCATTACTTGATATTTAGTAAGAGGTTCTGTGTTAGGTATCTGATCCCTAATAATGCACATCCTAGTCTGTGTTAATAATTATTATTTCCCATTAATTTTATTTTGAGAGTGACCTCATAGACTCTTAGTCTGACCATATACACATGATTAAAATGGTGAAATCTGAAAGATACAATGGTTAAAGTAGAGTGAGAATACTTCCAATTGTTTGATTCAAAGCCTGGTGTGTAAGGATATGTTAGTTTTCTATTAATACTCTCTTTAGGAGAAGGCCTTCCCCCTTAGCTTTGGCCAGTACATAGGCTGCAGTCAGTCTTGAGGGGTCCTTTTCTGGGGGGAGAGAGAGAGAGAGAGAGAGAGAGAGAGAGAGAGAGAGAGAGAGAGAGAGAGAGAGAGAGTGAGTATGTGTGTCAGTGTCATTCTGTGTTTTGGTTTGATAAAAAATGGCCCCAGAAATTTAGGGGCGGGGAGAAGCAAATCTCAGGAAGTTATAAATATATCATACATTGGCTTTATTTTGTGTGTATATTTTAGTAAGCAAATTTTTCAGATAAATTTTCAGAGCAGGGGGATATCTGACAGAATATTAATTTACTTTGAGTCTTAAAGAAAGCATAATTGCTTAGCCAAATTTTTATCATTTTTTAAAGACAGAGAGGGAGAATATATGGAAACTTTATAGGTAGATACAGAAATTGCCTCATTCTAGAAAATTACTGCTGTTTGGAATGGAGCAGTGACTAGATTATGAATGAATACGCACTGGATGATCATTGGGCTGCAGAGATCACAGTCCTCTTGGTGATGAAATTCTATGATGAACTACTCAACATATGTAGAGAAGTTGGTCCTACCTAGAATGGCTAGCTATTGGTCTTTCCTCAGGGCTAGAAAATTTATAGATTTACAGACTCTTTGAATAAAATAATTGTAAATACAAATAAAGGAAACCAATACTCAATTTATGTACTATAATATATATGTGCACATACTGATTGTGCTATTTAAATGTAGACATTATTATAAACTATATATGGAGTATAATTGGTATCATATTGCTTGCCTTCTCAGTGAATGAAGGGGTGGGAGGGAGTGGGAGGGAAGGAGAGAATTTGGAACTCAAAATTTAAAAAGAATAGAATGTCAAAAATAAATGAATAATAATGAAAACTATATGTAGGATATATATCTACATACTATTGAATTTTCAAGTCTTTTATTCTAAGGAAAGACATGTAAATTTGGAGACACTTCAAAAAGTTTGTGTCCTGACTAGGATATACTTAATAAGCTGTCACCAAAAAAAGGTTCTGGAATCTCAAAGGGGAAGTTATACAAAGAGGTGTATGATTATAAACACAAAATTACAGTATGTAAGTCTTAGGAAACAGTGCTGAACTCAGTAAACACAATTATAGTCTTACCACCTAAAAATTCTTGTTACATTGCTGCTCTTTAGATTGGGAGGCTCGGATCGACAGCCATGGAAGAATATTCTATGTGGATCATGTAAACAGAACAACAACCTGGCAGAGGCCCACTGCTCCCCCCGCCCCACAGATACTTCAGAGATCCAATTCCATACAACAAATGGAGCAGCTAAACCGTAGGTGAGAATGACCACCATGGTGTCACTCTTTGGGTGGTGGTAACTGGGGAGGTGGTTGTCTCATTGTCCTCGGATGTCAATATTAAGCCACTGCCATAACTCTTTTAATTTGATGGACCTCATTCTGGTGTGTGTGTGTGTGTGTGTGTGTGTGTGTGTGTGTGTGTGTGTAGTAGATATTTATGAAGGGAGGTAAGTAGCTAACGTTCATTTGGAAAATGGAGGGAAACAGTAAAAACAATGATTTTAACAAATAAAAAGTTTTGAAGTCTGATAAAAACATGCTTACCCTTTCTAAATTCAAGTAATTATTTTCTAATCCATGGGGCATTCATTCACAATGCAGTTTTATGCAGAGGTTTTTTTTTGGGGGGGTGATTTTTTTTTCTTTTTGGTTTTTCTTTTTGATTGCAAAATTTTCAAAAAACTGGAGCAAAAAAGAGAGCTGAAGTTTCACATTAAACATTTAATAATTTAGTTTTCCTTAAATGATACCAAGCTTTCTCAGATTTAGTTAATGTACCAAGAAATTTTCTAAGAAGTAATGGACAAATAAACCTAATTTAATTAGGGATCTGATGTCAAAGAGAAAAAAAAAAGAGTAGATGGTTGTGTAGACAGTGTATATATCTCCTTGCTTTTGTGAAATAACTCGACTGGATCTTTGTTTTTTTATGGTCTGCATTATGTAACTCTAGGGTTTTGATGGCAGGTATCAAAGTATCCGCAGAACAATGACTAATGAAAGGCCTGAAGAACACACTAATGCCATTGATGGAGCTGGAGAGGACACAGACTTCCATCAGTCCAATGCAGGTTAGAGTCAATTGCAATGTTGAATCTTGGCAAGGTGAGGAATCATCTGGGCATAATGATTCCCGAGAGAGTATAATTTATTTATTGGGCAAATAAATTCTCCTTTTTAGTGTATGACATGGGTCATAAGAACAACAACAACAAAATGGTAAAGCTATAGTAGATGAACTTTCTGTTGGGATTATAAAAAGTAAAGTTTAGGAAATAGGCCACATAATCCCAAATGACATGCTTATCTTTGTCTTTCATCTGGATGGTTGGGAAACAAAAATTTACTCATTTAAAAAACTTACTAGTTGCAAAAGATGAAACTGTTCTATTCTAATATTATCAAGTACACTTAGGATTTAGCATATTAATTTAGATCAAAGGCTAGCCTTTTTGATGGCATAAAAGTTTCTGTTTAAGTCCAAGTGTACTTAATGAAATGCCATATATTCTTTGCTTTTTACTTCATGCTTCAGATCAAAGGGGGCAGAACTAGTCCAACTGCTGAAGAGGGTTCTCTTGAAAGGTTTTATTTGTTCCTAATAGATTTTCGACGGGAGAATGTGCTGCCCCACTCTACCTCCAGGTCCAGGCTGACATTACTGTTACAGTCTCCGCCTGTGAAATTTCTCATAAGCCCAGAGTTCTTCACCGTGCTGCATTCTAACCCTGTGAGTATTCCCTTTTGCCTGGGGTTCAAATCTGCATGGATATGATAAATAGGAATTAGAGGCCTAGAGTGTGGGGGGAGAGAGAAGGGATGGTTATGTATCTGCATTCAGCTTTTTTTTTTCCCCTGAGCCTTGCTAAGTGACTGTATTGAGCTTTGGAAGGAAAGAGATAAGCTTTGTTTTATATTGAAGAAAATTGTAACCCACTGATGAAAGACAAAATTAAAGCATTTAAGGTCAGGTTTGGAAAGGATGTAGGGGGAACGTATGAGAAGGGGTTGAACCATTTCATATTGTAGAAGTACTGAATCTGAGGTCTGATTGTGAAGCCTCACTCATGCTTATGAGCTGGGTGGTCTCAGGCAGGTCATTTCACTTTTTCATTTGTAAAATGAGGGCATTGAATCAGAGCAGAGGTTCCTAACCCTGAATTTGGTTTTTAAAAAATATATATTTTAATAACTATTTCAATATAATTGGTTTCTTTTGTGCTCTTATGTATTTAATTTTATGCATTTAAAAATATGATTTTTGAGGAGGGACTCATGGGCTTCCCTATAGTGCCAAAGGGGCCATGACACATAGGAAATGGTCATGAACTCCTAGAATAGGTGACTTCTTAGACTCCTTCCAGCTCTGACTCCAATTATGATCCCAGTCTTGATGTTGTCTAAGGTGTGTGTGATGGATAGAGAGGCCTTGAAACCAAGAACTGGATTCAAGTTCAGCCGCTGCCATATAGTGTTTGTGCGATACTGGGCAAGTCACTTGATCTCTCTTGAACAATTCTCTAAGGCTATGAGGTGCACAGAAGGTACTGACGTGCATCAGAAGAGGGCATTTCTTAACCTGAGAGTTTTCTATTCCCATGAAACTTCAGGTCCATGCACTATCCCTAAGACCAAGAGAGTTTGCCTAGAGCCCAGAGGTAGCTACAAACTTCTCTCCCCTTTGGGAAGTTTGCCTTCTTATTTATCCACATTCTTCCCATGAGTTCTCAAGTATAGAAATCCTGGTGTTGGTAATTAGGGCTTTACCACTACACAGGTGATTGTAGTTTTAGCCTACATCCCAGTGCTGCCCCACTGTTATCAATAAAATACCAAAGGATTTTTTAACAACTCCCTTTTCTCTCTCCACATCTCTCTAAATCTTCTTCAAAACCCAAATTCTGTAGCTAGCCATTGAAATGTCCTCACTTTTAGTTTTCCTGACTTTCCATTTTCACCTTCTTATCTATATTCATGGATGATACCTGGGATAGAAAATCTCCTTACTTACTTACAAGAAGTATTTATTGAATGCTCTTTGTTACCCTGTGTCATAGGAATTAACCCAGGGAATAAAATAGAAGACTCAATTTTGTTGCTGAGTAGTTGGGGAGATGAGACATACTGTAAAGTGATCATGTAATCTCTGTGGCCTTCCCTCTCTTTCGCATTTAATCTCATTCTCCTTCATATTCTAATTATTTTTATATTTGTTCTTTCCCTCACTCCCTTATAAGCACTCTAAGAGTGGGGCCTAGGTAATTTCTATCTTTGTTTCTCCAGTGCTTAGCATAGTTCTGTTAACCCCTTGATCCTGTGACCTCTCCCTCTAATGGAATGCTTCCTCCTAAAACCTCCATTTTAAGGAGGAGGCCAGGCTAACCATGCCTTCATTCCTCTCCAAGCTGCACTGCTGACTCACCATACTTTTTCCTACTGTGCCCTTAGGCCCAGTACCTGCATCCGCTCCCTACTTTTTCAGCTTTCATTTATGTTATGTTCCCTCATTCAAATATCAGTACCTTGTGGTCAGGGACTGTCTTTCTTTTTGCTTGTCTTTGTATTCCCAAAGCTTAGCAGAGTGCCCAGTACAATCTAAGGGCTTCATAAATACTCATTGACTTGACTTGTTTGTTTTGTTTGGAAACAAAAGCAAGTATCTGTCACATAAAATGAATCAGAAGGACAGAGAGGGAAAAAGAATGGAGTGAAGGTCAGTTGGCTAGACTGGTAGGGTTCTTGGAAAAGGTTTTGTGTAAGGAAGTAAAGGACAGCATTTGGCAGAGAAGGAGATATGAGGACATTTTAGATGAAAGAACAGGATGAGCAAAGAAATGCACAAAAATCAATAAGCATTTATTAAACTTCTGCTAACATCAGACACTATACTGGTTGCTGGGGAGACAACAACAGAATTGAAATACTCCTTGCCTTCAAGGTGCTTACATTTATTTGAGAAGGCAACATAACCTCCCCCCACAAATATATGTATGTGTGTGTATATATACATACACATACATAAATATATATGTGTGTGTGTAACATATACCTATATATGTGTATGTGTAACATATACACATATATGTGTATGTATGTATGTGTGTGTGTATGTATCCCTATGTATGTCAAGCAACCCATCATAGAATTTCATCACCAGGAGGATGGGATTATTGCTGGTGAATGATCACCAGTGAACATTAATTCATAGCTAGTCACTTTGTTTGTACCATCCCAAACACCAACAATTTTCTAGAATGGGTTCAGTTTCTCTGTCTCCCTATAAAAGCTTCCATATACTCTTTATCTCCACCTTTTAAAAAAATTCATAAGTTTTGGGCTAAGTAATTATACTTTATTGATTGAAAGTAGATTAATATTCTGTCTGATATGCACACATAGTGCACACATATACACATACACATAAATATCAGAGAGGCCACATGGAATAGTAGATAGAAAGTTGGTTTCAGAGTAAGGAAGACCTAGGTTAAAATCCTGTCTCTGACATATTTAGGCTATGTGACCCTAGACAAGTTGCGTGACTTTTCAGTGCCCCCAGTGAGTTTCTAAGACTATAATTTGCAGACTAGGTACCAGCAGATGTTGGTAAAGAGACTTACCTTACCAGAAGTTCCCTATAGCAAGAAATCACAAATCTACCCTCCCCCTCAAAAAAAATGTAATTGGGGGTTTTACTATCACATAGGAGGTGGTGCTTGAGATGAGTCTTGAAGAAAGCTCAGGATTCTAAGAGGCAGATGAGGAAGGAGTGAGTTCCAGGCATGGGGATCAGCTTGTGCAAAAGTATAGATAGTGATAGAAAGCCATATATGAGCAATGAATGGACAGGCAACGATTAATACAATTAGACCTTCTGGTGGGCTGAATTCAAGAGTAAGGAGCCATTGAGTGGCATCAGTTGATAAAGTGCTTTAAATGCTCAGTTAAAGTATTTAGATAATATCTAATAGGCTATAGGGAAACAGTATAGGTTCTTGAGAAAATAATATTTCATGCTCCTTGAAGTGTGAGAAAGACTAGACATATGGGAGTCCAGCTTGAAAGTTACATAGGCAATCTAATGTCAATATGAGTTCCCTCAATATGAGGGAAGTCCTGGGCTAGAAGTAGTGGATGTGGAAAGAGAAGGGGCCAATGGGACAAAGCTTGTGGAGGAAGAGTTGGTATGACTTGTTGACTAGATGGACATGGGAGCGAGTTGCAGCAAAATGTTTCTCCTTGGTGCTTGGGATAATGATGGTCTCTTTAACAATAATAGGGCAGGTTGGGAAGGAGAGGCAGTTTTGTAGAGGGAGGGAGAGATAATCTAATATGTTTGAACTAAGACGCAAGCACATTGGAACCGTATTAGGGCTGCCCTGGACCGGAACAGCAGAGCGTCTCACTTAGGGAGATTATGGGATCATTCCCATAGGGATAAAGTCAGAGTGGAGCATAGGGAATTTAAAAGTGAAAGACCTAGTGTTATTCAAATCACATGACTTTCCCTCACTCTTATGGATGCTAGAATGGTCTGGAATCTTTTACCGATATTTGGCAGATTGTAAGGACAAAGGAAAGTGTAAGGGAAGGTCCAGATCCTAAGTGACTGGTGTGAACAGCAAAGCTCTCAGGAACCATGGCAAGAAGGAGGCACTAAGTCAGAACCAAATCAGAGTCAGGACCTGTGGTACCGAACTGAAGGCTGTAGTAAGCCCAATTCTGGTGAGAAGGTAAAATGATTCCTGGACTAGAAATATCCTGGATTTTCTATAGTAAGGGGACAAGTGAGTTTCTCAGGCTGTGGCATATTTAGGGGGTTTGGGGGATTCAATATTTTGGTTAAGTAAACAGTTGAACCAAATTTATTATTGGACCTTATTGATTTTTAGAAGTTTGGCTATGGTTGTGCCACTTTGGTGAAATATTTATTCTATCTGTAAGTAGAGATTTAACTAGTTAGAGAACATAATGAAGAAGAGTGGTTTTTCTAAAGTAAAATGAAGCTAGGGCTGGTAACTAATCCATGCACAAAGCCATTGTTGTTCAGTCATTTCAGTTGTGTCTGACTCTTCCTGACCCCAGTTGGGCTTTTCTTAACAAAGATACTGGTGTGGTTTGCCTTTTCCTTCTGCAGTTCATTTTACAGATGAGGAAACTAAGGCAGACAAGATCAAGTGAACTGCTCAGGTCACAAAGCTAATAAGTGTCTGAGGCCAGATTTGAACTCAGAAAGATGAGTCTTCCTGATTTCAGGCCCAGCACTCTTTCTATGTCACCTCACTGCCCCATAAAAGTCTTAGACCACTGAAAAAAGGTATTATCACACCCAACGGGTGGGACCAGGGGGAAGGGGAATGAGGTGGCTAGCTCTCTGATAGCTAGAAGCAGCTGGGTGGTACAGGGGATAGAGTACTACAGCCGGAGTCAGGAAGACCTGGGTCTAAATATGACTTCAGACACTTAAAAGTTATGTAATGCTAGACAAGTCACTTCACCCCTGTTTGCCTCAGTTTTCTCAACTATGAAACAGGGATAATAACACCACCTGGGTTGCTATGAGGACCACATGAGATGGCATTTGTAAAGCACTTAACGTAGTACCTGGTACACAGTCAGGTGGCAGTAGTAGTGCCCACAACATCTGGGGGCTCATCCAGAACACCATATCCAGGCCCACTAGGCTGGATGTGGCCTGATCACACTGCTTACTCAGGATCTGAAGTCCTGATCAAATTCAGTCTGTCCCTATAACCTTCACATGCAAATAAAATGCTGTGGGCCACACCAGACACACATCTAGTTTCCAGAGGCCCAGGGAATAACCACAGCTTATCTGCAACTGGGCCCATCTCTTTCACCTTCAAAGCACTCTGCTCTGGACTCATACACTTTGTATCCCATAGATGACCTTCTGCAGGGATGTTCCAAGACCAGATTATATCTGTTACAGAAAGGCTAAAGATAGGTATCAACATGATTCTGAGCTCAGGAGGAGTCAGTATTGTACTTCATTGTGTAAACATTTATTAAGCTCAGGAAGAAGTGATCTTATTTTCAGCATAAATTGCAGCATAAATATTGACCTTACTTTTTTGATCATATCATGTAGTGAAATGGATTAAGAGGACCTGGATTTAAATTTCATCACTGCTGCTTAGTGCCCAGTGACCTCTGCTGAGCGAGTTAACCTCGTTAAACCTCTCTTTCCTCATCTAGAAAATGAAGGGCTTAGATTGGATGACCTCTGAGGCCCCATTCAGCTTTACACCTATCATCCTGTGATTATGAGCGTGTAATATAATTTCAGCTTTCCAACAGTTTATATACTTGTCATCTCCTCATAGAATTTGTAAAAGCAAGCCACTTGCCAAGGATTTTATTTGCAGCTCCTCTGGCTTAGTTGTCTTTTCTTGATTTCATAAGGTCTCTTTTCAAAGGAAGCTTTTTACTTGTTACTTATTCTCCATCTGAGATCACAAGTTTTCTCTGCTACTAAGTCCTGCGTGATTAAAATTTTGTCTGGTTTAGGAAGGTTTCCCACCATCTGTGTGTAGCTGGCAGTGGAAATTACCTTGAGTGTTTTTGCTGATGGTCTCTGGATTTTTCACAGGGGAAAATCCCCTCCTTTTCTTGGATTAACAGAAGATGGTGTAGAACAAAGCGATAGGATTTAACCTGGTGGTTTTTGAATCCTCTTTTTCCTGTATTATTGGTGCTTTGCTTATGTTTTTTCACAGGCTTTGATGGTTTCATAAAGAGTAATTCGGTCCCATTTTAATGTATTAATTCTAAAGCATCCTTAAATTATGTTTCTCTGATTGAAAAATTGCCTCTGTTTGTATGTAGTTGTGCATGCCATGGCCTTCGGCTGGTTATAATCAAACTTCCTCCAAAATGTGTGGAGGGTGGAGTTATTACATTCTTATATTTTGAAATCTGCTTGTTGATGATGACATGTATATACATTTGATTATAGTTATTCATGAGAAATATTTTCAGTGTTTAAGAGAGAATGGTGCAAGTCAAAATAATGATTATTTTGGCTTTTAGTGAGCTTTAGAAATATATTGATTACAACATCAAGGCTGCCCTTAGGACTTTATGGAGGAGGAAAAATATTTACTTTCCTAAAATCCCATGTATACTCTTCTAAATATATGTCAATCATAATTTGCAACTTAGATGAATAAACAATCAATAGTCAGGTATGTGAAGAAGTGAATTTTTTCTTCCATGATACTAGTGAACTGGGTAAAATGTCAATGTAAAATACTGGTTTTATGCCATTATTATTTATTATTCTTATGGCAAAAATGCCATTATTAAAAGAAGGTCTGTATAGCAAACCTGTTTCTAGGTTCTGGCACATGACAATATTTTATTGACTTAGTTACCTGTTTAAGTTTGTAAAGTATAGCACTAGGCACTGAGATACAGAGTTTCGATCAGACAGTTCTGCCCTCTTGGTGCTTACAATTTAGGAAAGGGATAGGACAAGAAATAAAAATAATACAACAAGTTGTGAGTATGCAATCTACTTATTCATTAGATTAAAAGTCAGGCTCTAACTCCTCTGTGTCCCTTTCTGCAAAGGAATTATCTAGGAAAAAGTATTATCTAGAACCCTAGAAAAGTATGATTTGGACCCCAACCTAAGGTTCTATTATATTAATGCAGCAGTTCTTAACCTGGGGATTATAAACTTTTTTTAAAAAAATAATTTGATCACTTTATTTCAATATAATTGTTTCCTTTGTAAACCTATATATTATATTTTATGCATTTAATTAACCTTATTCTGGAAAGGGGTACCTGGGCTTTACCAGATTACCAAAGGTACTAAAAAGAGTTATGAATTCCTGTACTAGAGAAAGCATTCTTTTTTCACCCTTATAATTTCAGTAATGTTTTCTCTTGCCTTCAATGACTTCTCGTTACATGCTACATGGAGACTAAACTCCTGGGTTTTAGCTTCAAAGTCCTCAGTCTGGTTGAACTTTTTACTTTCCCTCCATTCTTAGTTAACCTTCCCATTCTTTTAGTTCTACCCAGGGAAACTCTGTTTCTCACTCTGCTTTAGCACTCTACTGCTAATTTAGTCTCTATGTACAAAATCTAAGAGTTAGAAAGAACCTCAGAAACCATTAAGTCTAACTTGTACCGAACTGAGAATCCTCTCTCCCGCATCCCCAGCAAGTATGATCCAGTCTCTGCTTCAAGACCCCTGATGAGAGGTAATGTAGTACTTCCCCGCTTAGCCCAGAAGGCAAAACTGGAACAAGTAAAAATCGTAAAGTATATTTATGTTCTGGGGCACTAGGTGGTGCAGCGAATAGCCTGCTGGGCCTGAAGTCAGGAAGACTCTTCTCCCTGAGTTCAAATCTGGCCTCCGACATTTACTAGCAGTGTGACTTAACCCTGTTTGCCTCAGTTTCTTCATCTTTAAAATAAGCTGCAGAAGGAAATGGCAAACCGGTCCAGTATCTTTGCCAAGAAAACCCCAAATGAGGTTATGAAGAGCCAGACACAACCAAAACAACTCAACAACAATATTTATGTTCAACCTAAGGAAAGACTTTCAAACAATTAGAGAAGATAGTAGGTTTCCCCTGATTAGAAGTCTTCAAGCGAAGACTGGATGACCACTTGTTAGGGATGTTTTAGAGGGGATTTTCGGTCAGGGCTTCCAACAATGGACCCTCCTTGCATCTACCTTATATCCTTCATTCAATGATTTGAATACTGTGGACCCCTTCCCGAGAGTAGTGGTATTGATACTGATGCTAACTACCTACCATCCCATCCTCACCTCTCCAGAAGTCATGGGAAGTACAGCTTAAGTATTCCATCAAGATTTTCTTTTTTTAAACAACCAGTAGTCATTACATCTTTGTAACATGTACATGTTGTTGTTCAGTTGTTCAGTTGTGTCCAACTCTTTGTGATTCTCTATGGGGTTATCTTGGCAAAAATACTAAAGTGGGTGGCCATTTCCTTCTCTAGTGGATTAAGATAAACAGAGGTTAAGTGATTTGCCCAGGGTCGCCTGGGCCTGATTTTAACTCCAGTCTTCCTGACTCCAGGCCCAGTGCTCTCCACTGAGCCACCTAGTTGCCTTATACATACATTGCTTCAAATGTCCAATAAAATCCAATGAAAATTTACTAAACATCTACCATGTATGGGACACTTTGCTGGGCTTTGAGGAGACAAGGACAAAATGAAAAACAGTCCTTGCACAAGGAGCTTACATTCTACTGAGGAATCTAATACTACCTGATACTTTAATAGTATAAACGTTTTAAATACTTTGACATGGAATTAGCAAATTTTTGGAGTTAGAAAGGTTATTTAGAGATCAATTAGTTAAACTCTCTCATTCTAGGTTATCTTGCTTGATCTTTCTGCTCATGGGAAGGAGGTAGGAGATTTATACTCATTTGGCAAATGAAGAAATGAAAATTTGAGCAAGGTATCACCTCAGGTCACACATCAGTTAGTAGCAGAATAAGGACTGGAACTCAAGTGTCTGACTCTCACATTTCCTCTGTTTTTACTAGACTATATTACTTCTAAATATAAAGTAACATGTTGAATCATTTTACTTTGAAGATTGAAGCCATCCAGCATGAGCTTCCACTACTCCCTTCCTCCCTATCTTTAAACATCTCAGTGTTCCTACCTATTTTATCTTCCTTTCCTCTGGTCTTAGAGAATAAGTTGGCTGGCTTTTGTCTTTGCCAATGCTAACCCACCTACCAACGACTTTGATCTTTTCCGTCTCCAATATGATCCTGATCCATCAGTCATACCCTCTATCTTATGCATTTTTTCAACCTTTCCATCTGTACCAATTCCTTCTCCTAAGCCTACAAACATACTGGAAGTCTCTAGTGTCCTGAAAATAATAAACTTTCCCTTTACCCTGCCACCCCACTCAAGCTATGATTCTTTTTCTCTCCTCCTCTTTGCTGCCAAACTTTTAAAATGATTCAATTGCATTTGTTCTGTGATTCCCCACTACTTATGTGTTGTTATCGTTCAATCGTTCAGTCATGTCTGACTCTTTGTGACTTGATGGACTTGTCCATGGAGTCTTCTTGGCAAATATACTGAAGTGGTTTGCTATTTACTTTTCCAGTGTGTACTCATTTTGTAGATGAGGAACTGAGGCAGATAGGGGTTAAGTGACTTGCCCGGGGTCACATAGCTAGTAAGTGTCTGAAGTCAGATTTGAACTCACATCTTCCTGACTCCAGGTCCTGTGCTCCACCTCACTGCCCCTCCACTACTCATGTTCTAGCTTATTAACCCCTTGAAATTGGGTTTCTATTCTCATACTTGATTTTTTTTAAACCACTCTCTCTAAGGTCATTAATGACCTCCTTTTGGTCCAAGTCCAATGTCCTATTTTTAGTCCTTATCTTTCTTTACCTCTCAGTAGAATTTGAGGCTAAATATAAATACAGTATAGTTGCTGTTGCATATTACTTGTAGTAATAGCAGACGTTTATATATCACTTTAAGATGGACAAAGCATGTCACATGCATTACCTCACTGATGCTTACAACAATCCTGTGAGGTGGGTGCTATCATTATCCCCATTTTATAGATAAAACAATTAGGGCTATGAAAGGTAGAGTGACTGGCCCACCGGGTACAGAGAGCTAGTAATTTTCTCAGGCAGGATTTGAAGTCTTCCTTCAGTGCCCTATCCATTATGTGATAATAGAAAGAGAGCTGAGTTTTAAGTACATCAATCTTCAAACATTGGTCAAGTGCCTACTGTGTGCTACACACTGTTCTTATTTTTTGTATAATACTTTATATTGCCATGCAAAGACAGAAGTGAAATAATTCCTCTCTTCAAGGAGCTCACATTTTATCATTTTATCAAGGGAGGCAAACATTCATATAAAGGCACATATGAAATAGAATCAAATCCACTTTCTGAGGGGCAATATAGTAGTACCTGAAGAGATCAGGAATGGCCCCATAGAAAACGTGGCACTTGAGTTGAATCTTGAAGGAAACCAGGGCTTCAAAGAGGCAGAGATGAGGAGGGAGTATATTTTAGGAATGGTGGACAAACTAGTGTAAAGGCACAGAGATGGGGGATGGGATCATGTATAAGTCTAGCCAGTATAGCTAGACTGTGATGAAGAAGAATGTATAATAAGGTTGGAAAGGTAAGTAGGGTCCAGGTGGTGAAGAACTTGAATGTCAGAGGTCTTTGTATTTGCTCAAAGAACATAGGGAGCCCTTGGAATTTATTGAGTAGGAGAGTGACTTGATCAGACCTGTACTTTAGGAAAATCACTTCAGCAGCTTTGTGGAATATGAACTGGAGTGGAAAAGACTTCTCGGAATCAGGGTCACCAATTAGGGGCCTTTTTTACAGTTGTCTGAGTGGAGGGAAAGGGATATATGAAAGAGATGATGTGGTGGTACAAATGGCAAGATTTGGTAACTGATTAGATCTGTGAGATGAGAGTAAGGAGTCAAGGGTGACATAGAAATGGCAAACTTTGGTGACTGGAAGGATGGTTGTGCCCTCAAAGAGGAATGGATTTGTGGGAAAAGACAAACAAGTTCTATTTTGAACATGTTGAGTTTGAGGGGCATATAGGACATCTGTTTGAAATGTCTAATCAGAGTAATAGTACTGTCACTCAGGAGGGAGTCTAGGCTGGATATGTGGATCTAAGAGATATTTTCCTAGAGATGACCTTTAAACCCATCTGTGATGATGAGGTGATCAAGTCACAGATTGTAGAGAGCAAAGATAAGAGAGCCAAGGATAGAGCTTTGGGGAATCGATCTATAGTTAAGAATTGTGATATGGAAGATGTGAGACTAAAAAGGAATCATCAGGCAGGGAGGATAAGAACCAAGAAAGTAGTATCATGAAAACCTAAAGAGGAGAGTGTGGTCTTGTGTCAAATGCTACAGAAATTACGGGGTCAGGAAATTTGGGTTTTCTTACACCAAATAGCCAGTGTGAGTCTGGCTCTGAGTCATTTTGACTCTTCCTGCTCTTTAACCCTCTATCACCAATCAAATCCCTCATCCTATCTGTTATATTTCTATAACTCATATCTATCTACTCCCTTCCACTTTTACTGTCACTATCCTACCTCAGGCTCTTATCATCTCTCATCTGGACTGCTCTGATAGTCTCCTGCCCTAACATGTACAGTAGAAAAAGGCATACAATCTGGAATCACAGTATACACATTCAAATCCTGACTCTCTTTGTGACCCCATTTGGGATTTTCTTGACAAGGAATGGTTTGCCATTTCCTTTTCTAGCTCAATTTACAGATGAGAAAACTAAGGCAAACAGGGTTAAGTGATTTGCCCAGGGTCACATGGCTAATAAGTGTCTGAGGCAGAATTTGAAAGCAGGTGCACCTCACTTTAGGGCTGGCACTCTATTCATTTCTCTACCTAGCTGCCCAAACCTTTCCCAATCCCTTTTAATTTTATGTCTTCCCTCTCTTATTTGCTTCTTATTTATTCCGAATATAGTTTGTACATATTTGTTTGCTTCTTGTCTCCCCCAATAGATTGTAAGCTCCATGAGGTTAGGGACCATCTTTTTCCTCTTTTCGTATTCCCAGCATTTCACACAGTGCCTGGAACATAGTAGGTGCTTAATAAATGTTTATTGATTGACAGAGTTAGGATGAGGATGGGGATAGTAAACACATTATGGCAGATGGCAAGACAGTATAGGATGTGAAACATGTTATGAAACATGGTGTGATCCTACTGGATTATATGAGGTTATGTGAGTTGGTACTTACCAACCCAGCTCTCTTGGTCTCAGGAAGGAGTTATAAAGCTGAGTGTATTAAATCTACCAAGACATGGTGGTCCAGGAAGTGTATCAACAGGGCAGATGGCAAGAGGGCCAGAGTGGGTGGCATCTCCTAATACTTAATTTGCTGAATTGAATTTTTTCTCTTCCCATTTTACTTTATTCTTTCTTTGTTTTCTGTTGAATGTACCTGTCGATGTTGACTAACTCTTGGTTCTTCATACTTTTTTTCCAGAGTGCCTATCGCATGTTTACAAACAACACGTGTTTGAAGCACATGATCACCAAAGTCCGGCGGGACACTCACCACTTTGAACGCTACCAGCATAATCGAGACCTAGTGGGATTCCTCAACATGTTTGCTAACAAACAGCTGGAGCTGCCAAGGGGCTGGGAAATGAAGCATGATCACCAGGGCAAGGTAACTGAAGGAAGTGGGGTGTTTGGGGGGGGACTGGATGGATATGAGCTATTTGCCTCTTTTTGTGCCCTGTACAGCTCAGTCCTTCACAGCCCTGCCTACCTCTGTTCCAGTGTTAATAGGGTAAGGCAAGTCTCAGGGAGTGTCCTACTCTGAAACAGTATATGGGATGTGAAGAAGAGAGGTATGAGTTGGCTTCCAGCAGAATGACTCCCTATTTCATCCGTTCTATTTTTTTTTCTTCCTACCGTCTATCAGCACAGAAGACTGTATGTACTATATCCTTCCTATGACTTTTGTCAAGAGTTATGACTTTCATTTTCATAAAATAAGTGCTCTGTTTATGTCACAATTATCTATCATATATCTGTTGTTTTAAGAAAGAATATATGGTGTGATCTCAATAGGAAAGAATTTCCTTTCTAGTCTAGTAGCACCTTCTCTGTCCTTTACCCTCCGAAGAAGAGAAAAAGGGAAGATAAAAGGGTAAAGAATATTACATGTGTGCCCCCAAAACAGGGTTGGATTGTCAAGTTGTTCTGCTCTAAAGTTTGAATATAATCTAACTTTCACACTATCATTGCCCATGCTCCCAACCTTCCTGAAAAACTAGATTACAAGCCATTTTCTGTTATCATCCTTCCCTTTTCTGTCTCTGTGTACTCATTTACTAGAGCTAAGCCTATTGTCTGAAATACACTGTGTACTAAGGTCCACCTGTGGAAATCTTCCTGTTCTTTGAAGGCCTAGTTCAGGTGTTACTTTCTATATGAAGTCTTCCCTGATCAAGTAGACTCTTGCTTTTTGGACATGGAGGACGGATCCAAGAACAGAAGGTTGAAGTCAAACAGAAGTACATTTAGGCTGGATGCCAGCAGAAACTTTTATACAATTAGAGCTGTCCAAAAGTGGGCTAGGCTACTTCAAGAGGTGATAGGAATCCTCCTTTACATATTCATGTGGAGGCTGGATGGTCACTTGTTGGGTTAAATTAGCAGGGATTTTATTTTGGGTGTGGATTGGGGTAGATGTCTGCTGAGATCCATTATAGCTCTAAATCCTCTGTTGGCTCTCCAGCTTAAAAATTCTTCTCCCTCCTCGGATTTTCCTTGAACATTGTCTGGGTTTCTTTTACATTCTACACATAACCTCCTATTAGATTATAAACTCTCCAAGGGCAGGGACTTTGTTGTTTCTTCATTGTGCATCTTCAGCACCTAGCATAGTGGCTTTGCACTTAGTAGGTATGTAATAAATATGTATTGAATTAAATCCCGTATTCAAGGATTTTATACCAGTAATTTAAGTATCTACTACTAGATGGTGAGGAATCTCTACAAGGTTCTCTGGATGAATAATAAAGGTATCTATATGGGGCAGCTAGGTGGCACAATAGATAGAGCTCTGGGCTTGGAATCAGGAAGACTAATTTTCATGAGTTTAAATAAGCCTCAGACACTTGCTAGCTATGTGACCCTGGGCAAGTCACTTAAGTCATTTGCCTTAGTTTTCTCATCTGTAAAATGAGCTGGAGAAGGAAATGTCAACAACTCTAGTACCTTTGCCAAGAAAAAAAAAAAAACCAAAACAGGGTATATATGTGTGCATGTGTGTGTGTGTGTATGTATACACACACATATGTATGAGATCATATATACACAAATATTTATATGTGTGTATATAGATGCATATATATATATATATATACACAAATATATGTGTGTATCAGTACTTTCTTTATAAATTACCAATCTATCAACAAGCATATATTAAAGACCTACTATATTCCAAATACTCTGTGTGTGTGCATGCAATATTCTTTATCTTATATCTTCCCCTTTTCTCTTCTTATGAGGTTAAAGGACAGAGAAGGTACTACTAGACTAGAGAGTTCTTTCTAGTCCAGCATGCATGCGTACATAAACACAAATACACATACCTGTGGAGAATTCACACTGACTCTTCCAGTCATTCCTTGCAAAACAGCTCTGAGTGTTGGCTTGTGAATATTTGGCCCTACAAGTTGCTAGCATTTCTGGCTTGAGAGGGCCTCAAGCTATTTTGCCTCTTAGAGGTTTGGAAGAGTTTGCTACATCTCTGCTAATCCTGTACCCAGAACCAGAAAGACCTAAGAGCTTAGCACCTCAACCTACAGATGGTGCCCCCTCAGGTACCACACCTTTAAGCACTTAAGCTAATACTTTAGATAAAATCTCTATCTGGATTTCTTTCTGTTGGTGTCAGCAAGCATCTGGGAGTTATTTCACTGGATGATATCTTTCTATAATCTCCTGGGACCTGCTCCATCTGGTAACGGCCATCTTCCAAGATAAACCTTTAAAAAGAAAGATGGGAGTAATAGTAACAATTTCAGTCTCCTCAGTGATGATCTATTCACTAGTCAGAAAAGACCCAACATTCATCCACCTCAATACCCCAGTCTGCTTCTACCTTGTCTATGTTTTGACTTTTAGCTCTAGAATCTTAGTGCTTTTCCAGCTTGGGTGTTTCTGTTCATAGAACTTCTGAAGATACCAAACTTCTTTTTGTCTATGAATATTTTGAAAGTAACTTAAATTTTAAATATAATTTGCAGAGACAGCATTATATGGTGGAATAAATACTGGTTTTGGAGGTAGAGACCTGGATTCAAATCCTGACTCCTTTTGGCATCTGTGTTACTTTAGTCATGTTACTTAATTTCTCTCTGGGGCTCAGTTTTCTAACTCATAAAGTCGAAGGGAGAGAATTAAACGTGTTGTTTGCTGGTACCCCTTCCAACTCTAAACCTGTGATTATCTGACACTCTATAGACTATAGCAAGCAATTATTAAATGTTAAAAAAAAACAGTAGCTTTCTTAGAGACAAGTGATCCCTGATGTTGAGTCTGAAGGAACCAACTTTTTTTTCTACTACTACTTGAATTACTATTTTCTAGTACTTGAACCTCAGTGTTCTACTACTTGAACCTTAAATTAGCATCCTGACATTCAGAATCAAGACATCTGTGAATGAGAGAGAGACAGAGAGAGAGAGAGAGAGAGAGAGAGAGAGAGAGAGAGAGAGAGAGAGAGAGAGAGAGAGAGAGAGGAGAGAGAGAGAGAGAGAGAGAGAGAGAGAGAGAGAGAGAGAGAGAGAGAGAGAGAGAGAGAGGGAGGGAGGGAGAGGGAGAGAGAGAGAGAGAGAGAGAGAGAGAGAGAGAGAGAGAGAGAGAGAGAGAGAGAGAGAGAGGAGGGAGGGAGAGAGAGAGGGAGGAGAGAGGAGAGAGAGAGAGAGAGGGAGGCAGGCAGACAGACAGAGAGACAGAGAGACGGGGAGGGAGAGGGGTACCAGGCAGGAATGGTGTTAGTTTTTGCCTAGGCTGAGCTTATGATACATACTACATGTGTGTGCCTGTCATATCTAAGGTGCATTGTTTGATGTATATGATACAATTTGATATGCCCCAAATGGAAAACTACATTATGAGAAGGAGAGCCACTTATTGGAAAGGGAAATAATATCCACTTGTGCATCATTCTAAAGGTTCAGTGATTTTTGCCTTTCCCAGGAAGGGGAGAATCAAGGACATTTGGACTCTGCATCATGGTGGCAATATGCAGGTTTTAGGTTCAAGTAAGAAATAAGTATTTGTTGGCACTAAATTGTTGGTGATTTAATGATTCTTGATACTTGTAGCTCTTGGTTGAGTCTGACCATTAGTGTGTTAGTTTTTGCTCAAGGGAATAATATATCTAAAACGCAAAAATTAGCTCCAATTGGGGGGATATAAAGTATATGTATATATGTACATATATACAGTTGTGCATGTTTATATTTATATATGTATATGTAGATATTCATTCAACATGATAATTTTCACTTTGCTAATCTCATGACTTTAAGGAAATTATGTGGTAAATGATGTAGTAAGAATTAAGACCTAGGCTTAGGAAGCAAGAGACCTATATCCCAGTCCTGGCTATGCCACTTAGCCATGGGACTTTGGGAAAGTGATTCAATCTCTCTGGATGTTATTTGCCTCATCTATAAAATGGAAACGAAACCTGTCCAACCTTCCTTAGAGGTCTGTGAGAAGCAGAAGCAGGAGAGTGTCATGGCAGGCAGGTAGGTAGTTAACAAGCACTTAAATGCTTGCCATGTTCAAGGCACTATCCTAAGCACTCAAGGATCTTACATTCTGATTGGAGTGTGGGACATTGTGACAAAGTCCTCACAGCCAGGAAGGAAGTGGAGCACGACTGGCCTGAGATCATCCCCAAAAGATCATCATGGAGTGGGCCAGAATGGAAGAGGGATAGTGAGAGTGAGAACCCCCAAGGCCCTCTATCTCAAAATCAAATGAACATTTATTAAGCACCTACCCTGCTCCAGGCATAGGAATAAAAATAAACAAAAATTTAAAAAAACAGTCTTTGCCCTCAAAGAGCTTACAATCTAATGGGGAAGACAGAATATAAAAGAAAGCTGAAAATCTCAGGGTAGGTGCAAGTACCCAACATCAGGGCATGGCGGAGAAGTCAGTTAGCGAAGCCCCAAAGTAGTGAAGCTACATGAGAAATTCAGAGGCACTGAGGGAAGTTCCAGGGCAAGGGGGCAGCTGAGTAAAGTGCTTAGAGACAGAAGCACATCTGGGAGGAGGAAGAGCCAAGGTCCTGGAGTCAGAGGTCCTAGTTCTGATACTTTCTCACTATGTGAGCAAATATAAAATGCTCTCTTTGGCTCTTAAAGCTCTTGACAACCTTGCCCCTTTCTGCCCTTCCGGTCTGCTTACGCCTTACCACCCACCACGTGCACTGCACTCCAGTGACGCTGGTCTTGTTGCTCCTCACACATTACATTCTATCTCTTAACTCCGCATGTTTTCATTGGTGGTGCCCCTCATGCCTCTCCCTCGGCATCTCCACCTCCTAGCTTCCCTGAAGTCTTAACCACAGTCCCACCTTCTGCAAGAAGTCTTTCCCAGTCCTCCTAAATCTTAGTGCCTTCCCACTGAGACCATCTTATTCATTCTATGTATATACCTTGTTTGTACAGTTTAGGGTTTTTTTTTGTTTGTTTGTTGTCTCCCCCATTAGACTATGAGCACCTTTTTTTTTGCCTTTCTTTGTATTACTTAGCCCTTAGTATACTGCTTGGCATGTAGTAGGAACTTAATAAATGCTAGTTGATTGGTTGCTGTGACGCTGGGCAAGTGACTGAACTTTCTGTGTTTTAAGTTTTCTTATATGTAAAATGGTAATAATAACACTTTCATTTCTTACCTCACAAGATTATTGTGAGGAGAATGCTTTGTAAATATTAACAATAAAAAAGAATTATAGAATCATAGATTTAGAATTTGAAGGAGCCTTAGAGGTAATCTGATTCAGCCCCCTCATTTGATAGATAAGTAAGGTGATCCTCAGAGAAGTTAAATGATTTGTCCAAGATCGCAGAGGTATCAAAACCAGGTCTTCTGTCAATCAATCAATCAATAAACAATAATTAAGTGCCTACTATGTACCAGACACAGTGCTAAGCATTCAGGATGCAAAAAGAAACAAAAGACAGTCCCTGCCTCCAAGGAGTTTACAATCTAATTCAAGTCATGGATGAGAATAAGAGTCTGGAGAGGACCTGCTAGGGGTCAGAGCCTCCTGACAGGAGCCCTAGGAGTATGGCTCTGGCTATACCACACTCCTTTTGGAAATATATGAAAATATTTTGGAAATTATAAATGTTTGTATAAGTATGAACCACAAGAATGGGGACTGAGAATAGGCTATGAGATTTAGCACTCAGGAGACTGTTAACCACTGTGAAGAATGTAGTTTCAATAGCGTGGTAGAGGGCAGAAATTAGATTGCAAATAGTTAATGATAGTGAAGTGGAAGTTGTGGGGGCAGCCAGCATCAAATTCATTCAAGAAATTTAGCTTTGGAAAGAAGAAAGTACAGGGCCCTCAATTACTTTATTTGGCCTATTTTTTTTCCCTAAAAAGCCTAGTTTGAAAAGGGAGATAGTTTTAAAAAAAAGTCTAAGAAATTACTTTGGAAATTAGTAAAGTAAAACTTTGGAGTTAATTTTAACACTTTCAGAATTCGTGCCATAGGGCAAATGTTGATTTTATTTTACAAAAATGGTTTGCCTCCCTTATTAGTGCTATTTTTTTCTTTTTCCTGAAGTGACTGAAATGATAGTTCATAATTTCTTTTCCCTGACCTCTTCCTTGTCCTTTCCACCTCATCTAGCTTAGGAGATATTTCTCAGTCCCTTCTTCCTTGGTAAAGATTGGAGATACTTGGAGATCCTACCCAATTCAAGCCTAATAAGTCCTGTGTAGGAGAATTCCATCTCATTTAAATTATTCATCAAGAAAACAATCGGCAAGCATTTATTTAAGCACTTATTCTGTTCTTGGCACTGTGCTAAGCACTGGGAATCTAAAGACAAAAGCGGAGCCAGTCATTGTCATCAAGGAACTTACAAGTGTCTTATGTTCTTACCTCTAAACAGAATTGTACTTTTCCAGTCTAGGAATATATTCTTATCCTTAACTTTTATAGCTGAAGCTGGGCCCTGGGTTTCATGCATATGAGGCAATGTTTGGCCCAAACTGTATCCTAAAGATGATAATTGAGGTGGCAGCAGCAGGAAAGTGATGGCAGAGTTGGAGTTTTCATTGGAGGAAGACTATCATAGTCAGTGCCCACTTCTAGTTTCTGGTTTCACCAGAATCTGATGTTCTATTTGGCTTAATAAGTTAGACTAGTTATGGCATGGGCCCGAATTTGGATTCAGTGATCCCCAGTTGATAAACAAGTTCTTTTCCAGAAGTTCATTTGCAAGTCTCTTGTTTGAAAATCAGAATTCATTTTCCCATAGAAAGAATGTTATAAATGGTGGTTAATACTTCAGGCCAATCCACAAAAGCATCTAACCCATAATGTACCTTCAGTGTGAATAGAAGCTAATCTGACCTAGTCCATGCAGCAATTTGTGTAGGAAAATTCATTCAGAGTTCCAGTTTGAAACTTTTCATGCTACACACATGCACACACACACACACACACACTACATATATATGCATATGTGTGTATATTTATGTGTGTGTATGTGTGTGTGTGTGTGTGTGTATACATATGGACGGGAAACACTCCCCTCCCTCCTGCTCCAAGTGACTAGGTGCCTCTTAGGCCCTAATACAAGAAGTGAGGTACTAGAGTAAGGGGTTGGAATATAGGAAGCAATTGTGAAGGACAAGAGCTTCTTAACAGGGAAAATACACAGGGACACTTCTCTAAGCTGGTTGGTATTCTTGCCACCCCTTTTCTTTTCTTCTTCTTACTCCAGGAATTAGTCACCTGGTTTTCTTTCTAGTGCTACTACTTGTTGCTTCTGCCCTAGATCTCTCTCCTCCCTGACCCACTGTGGAAGACAAACAGAATCACAACTTTTCCTATACAGTTCTTTGTTGTCATTCAGTCGTTTTTCGGTCCTGTCCGACTCTTTGTGACCCCATTTGGGGTTTTATTGGCAAAGAAGCTGGAGTGGTTTGCCATTTCCTTCTCCAGCTCATTTTACAGATAAGGCAAACGGAGTTAAGTGACTTGCCTCGGGTCATACAGCTAGTAAGTGTCTAAGGCCAGATTTGAACTCAGGAAGAGGAGCCTTCCTGACTTCAGGCCCTGCAGTTTATCCTGCACTGTGCCACCTAACTGTTCTATGTGTAGAATAAAGCTAGGGGTCCTTTTGAAGTGTTCTAAAGGTTTTTTGCATTAAAAGAATAGGGATTTAAAAAGTCGTCTTCTTCTTGAGTTCCTTTCTATTCATTCCTTCTCTCTCTTTTAAAAAAAATTAAGCTTTGTAAGTAAAGATGTACTTGGAAAGGGCTAATAAAATGACTGTGTACTCAGACAATTCAAGTAAGATATCATATAGTTCTTGAGTATCTCCTGCAGCAAGAAAAACACAGGACAGTGATGCTCAGGGGACTTGTATTCTAGACCTGGCCTAACATCTCTTGGCTTCATTTTTCTCCCCGGAAAAGTAAGGGAGTTGTACTCATGTTTTTTTAGCTAACTTTCTATGATTCTTCCATTTTTCAGAGGAACAGCTGTCTCAGGCTATCCTGAGTGCTTTGGTTTCAGGAGCTGCCAAGGAGCAGGGGCTCTGGGGCAAGTGGGGAGAAGGAGAAAAGAGAAAGGACCAATCTGGGGCCTGTGTTGTACTAGGGAGGCAGGAAGAGGGAGAGAAGAATGTTATGGCAACAGGGAGGGAAAGCTACATCCTCTGTACGTGGATACTGATTGAGAATAGGCAAATAAATGCTAAGAGAGGTGGTGTGACATAGTACATAGAAACCTGACCTTGAAGTGAAGAGGACGTGAGTTTCAGGCTTGCCTGTGACACACTGACTGTCTGAACATTGGGCAGTGATCTAGGCAACTTTCTTAGACTGTGAAGTTGCAGAGAAGATGCTAGCCTGCATAGGTAAAGCGAGTTAACTCACCTAAGAGTACTTTGTACCAATGAATCACAGATCCTGCCCCTGCTCCTAAATAAATGATAGAATGCTTGTACAAGGTCTGATATTTGTCATTTATCATGTCACATTCCACTAATTGTGGAATTATGAGGGAAAAGTAATCTAATATCTTAGCAACTCCTGAATAAATAAAAACATACCTGTAATGGTGTCACTTCTGTACATAAACTTTCTAGCCCTATTAGGCTGCTAGGTGGCATTGTAGATAGTGTTGAGCCTTGAGTCAGGAAGATTTGAGTTTGAATTTGGCCTAGGCAAGTAGCTTAGCCTTTGACTGCCTTTTTCCTCATCTGTGAAATGGGGATAATAATAGCACCTACCTCACAGGGTTGTTGTGAGAATTAAATGAGATAATGTTTATAAAGTGTTTAGTATAGTGCCTTGCTATTGTAAGTACTTGGTATATCCTTCCCACCTTTCTGCTGGCTCTCCTTCCCAACCTTCCTCCCTCTCTCCTTTACATTTTCCTTCCTTCCTTCCTATAAATTACTTCCCTTTATAAAACTTATCCAGCAAAAAAAAAAGGGCTTAGAAGCATAGACAAAAGTTAATTGAAAACTAAGTAATCTAATCCTAGAGAATGAGTGGGTCAAAGAACAAATCATAGAAGCAATCAATAATTTCATTAAAGATAATGACAACAAATGAGACAACATACCAAAATTTGTGGGATACAGAAAAAGCAGTAGTTAGGGGGAAATTTATATCACTAAATGCCTATATCAATAAAAGAGAGAAAGAACAGATCAGTGAACTGGGCGTGCACCTAAAAAAACTAGAAAGAGAACAAATTAAAAATCCCCAATTAAATGCTGAAATAGAAATCCTGAAAGTCAAAGGAAAAAAATCATAAAAATGAAATTAAAAGAGCCATTAAACTAATAAATAAAATTGGGAGCTGGTTTTATGGGAAAAAAACAATAAAATAGATAAAACATTGGCTAATTTGATTTTTAAAAAAGAAAGAAGAAAACCAAATTATCAACATCAAAAATAAAAAGTGTGACTGCACCAGAAATGAAGATGAAATTAAGTCAATTATTGGGAGTTATTTTGCACCCTTACATGCCAGTAAAACTGACAATCTAAGTGAAATGGATGAATGTTGACAAAAAAATATAAATTGCACAAATTAACAGAAGAGTGAATGGAATATTTAAATAACCCTATCTTAGAGAAAGAAATTGAACAAGCCATCAATGAGCTCTCTAAGAAAAAAGCTTTAGGCCCAGACAAATTTATAAGTGAATTCTACTTAACATTTAAAGAACAATTCATTCCAAAGCTATATAAACTACTTGAAAAAAATAGGTAAAGAAAGAACCTTCCAAATTCCTTCTATGACACAAGTATGGTTTCAATACCTATACCAGGGACAGCAAAACCAGAGGGGGGAAAACAACTATAGACCAATTTCCCTAATGAATATCAATGCAGAAATTTTAAATAAAATACTAGCAAGGAGATTACAGCAATATATCACAAAAATCAAAAACTATGACCAGATGGGATGTATAACAGGAATCCAGGGCTGGTTCAGTATTAGGAAAACGATCAACATAATTGACCATATCAATAATGAAAACAACAAAAATCATATGATTATCTCAATAGATGCAGGAAAAGCTTTTGAAAAAATGCAATATCCATTCCTATTAAAAACACTAGCAAACAACAGGAATAAACGGAGCTTTTCTTAAAACTATAAGTAGTACCTATCTAAAACCAAGAGCAAGCATTATATGTAAAGGGGATAAACCAGAAGCCTTCCCAATAAGATCAAGGGAAAACAAAGATGTCCACTATCACTACAATTATTCAATACTGTACTAGAAATGCTACCTATAACAATTAGAAAAGAAAAAGCAATAAGAAAAGGCAACAAGGAAACAAAACTATCACTCTTTGCAGATGATTTGACAGTACAATTAGAGAATCAACTAAAATCTAGTTGAAACAATTAACTACTTTAGCAAAGTTTCAGGATATAAAATAAACCTGCATAAATCATCAGCATTTCTATATTTTACCAACAAAACCTAGCAAGAAGAATGAAAAAAGAAATTCCATTTAAAATAACTGTAGACAACACATTTTTCACACAAATAAAAACAAATGGTGCCATACCAATCAAACTACCAAAGAATTATTTTGTAGAGCTAGAAAAAATAATAACAAAATTCATCTGGAACAACAAAATGTCAATAATATTAAGGGAATCCATGAAAAACATGTGAAGGAAGGCAGCCTAGCAGTACCAGATTTCAAGCTATAGTATAAAGCAATAATCACCAATCTGGTACTGGCTAAGAAACACAGTGGTGGATCAGTGGAATAGATTAGGTACACAATCTACAAGAGTAAAAGGTCGTAGTAATTTAGTGTTTGACAAACCCAGAGATCCAAGCTTTGAGGGCAAGAACTCACTATTTGACAAAAATTACTGGGAAGACTAGAAAGCAGTCTGGTGTTAACTAAGCATAGACCGACATATCACGCCACATATTAAGATAAGCTCAAAATGGGTACATGATTTAGACATAAAAGGTGATCTTATAAACAAATTAGGAGAGCTTGGGAAAATATACCTGTCAGATTTGTGGATAAGGGAAGAGTTTATGACCAAACCAGAAAAAGAGAGGATTGCTGGAAGTAAAATAGATAATTAATATAGAATTAAATAGATATATGTAGAATTAAATAGATATATATAGAATTAAATATATATATATATAGAATTGTATATATTAAATTAAAAATATTAAATATAGAATTAAATGGATAATTAATAATAGAATTAAAAAGGTTTTGCACAAACAAAACCAATGCAGCCAAAATTAGAAGGAAAGTAAGAAACCGGGGGAAATTTTACAGTAAATTTCTCTCAAAAAAGGCTCATTTCTCAAATACATAGGGAACTGAACCAAATTTATAAAAATAAGAGCCATTTCCTGACTGGTAAATAGTCAAAGGATATGATCAGGCAGTTTTCAGAAGAAGAAATCAAAGCTATCGATAGTCATATGGAAAAATGCTCTAAATCACTAATAATGAAAGAAATGCAAAGTAAAACAACTCTGATGTATTACCTCACACCTATCCGATTGGCTAAAAACAAAAAAGGAAAATTACATGCTGTAGGGGATGTGGAAAAATAGAAACAGTGATGCATTATTATTAGAGATGTGAACTGGTCCAACCATTCTGGAGAACAATTTGGAACTATGCCCGAATAGCTATAAAACTGTGTATACCCTTTGACCCAGCAATACCACTTCTAGGTCTATATCTCAAAAAGATCAAAGGAAAAGGAAAAGGACCTTTATGTATAAAAATATAGCAGCTCTTTTTGTGGTGACAAAAAATTGGAAATTGAGGGGATGCCCATTAATTGAAGAATAGCTGAACAAGTTGTGGTATATGATTGTGATAGAATATTATTGTGCTATAAGAAATGACAAGAGAGATGGTTCAGAAAAACTTGGGAAGACCTACACAACTGATGCAGAGTAAATAAAGTGGGTAGAACTAGGAGAACATTGTATACAGTAAAGCAATATTGTAATGATTATCAATTGTAAACGACTTAGCTGGTCTGATCAATAAAATAATCCAAGATGAATCTAAAGAGCTCATGATGAAAAATGTTATCCACTTCCAGAGGGAAAACTGATGAACTCTGAATGTAGATTGAAGCATATTTTTTTCACTTTATTTTTCTTACTTTTGGGGGGGTAACACAGCTAACATAGAAATATTTTGCATAACTTCACATGTGTAATTGATATTATATTACTTGCTTTCTCAGTGGGTTGGAGGGAGAGAATTTGTAACTGATTTTTTAAAAAAATGAATGTTAAAAATAAATTTTTTTTAAAAAGTGATCATTGGTAACTTTGGATTGGGTAGTTTCAGTTGTATGATGAGATCAGAAGCCAGATTGGACAGAATTTAGAAGTGAGAGTAAAGAGAAGTGGATGTAAATTTATTTTACCTAATGTAAACAGATCTCTTAAGTTGTTTAGCTAAGAAGGGAAGGAGAGCTGTAGGATGATAGTAGAGAGGGTAGGATTAAGTAAGAGTTGAATTTTTGTTAAAAGATAAGGGTGACATGGGTGTGTTTGTAGGCATTGGGGAAGGAGGCTATAGACAGGGTAAGATTGAAGATTAGAGGGAGTGAGGGTGATAATAGATGAAGAAATCTTTTGGAGATGATGTGATAAAGAGTGCATTTAGACAGTGTGTCTTTGACAAGGAGAAGGGCAATCTCTTTACGTGAGACTGGAGTAAAGGAGAAGATGTGGGGGAAGATGTCTGAGTGATATGAACTAAGGAAAGAAGAGGGAGCTCTCAGTTAATAACCTAAATTTTTAAAATTAAGTGATATTTGAGGTTCCCTAGCTAAAAGAGAAGGGAGAAGGAATGCTATGGATGATTTGAGAAAAGATGAGAAGGCGTAGAACTGCAGATGTGGAGAGTTCAATAGCAAATTGATGCCGAAGGAGTAGAATGACTGCCTTTGCTGCAGTGAGGGCCAGAGACTGGATAACATAAGTTTGAAGTAGCCCCTGTTAACATGTTTCATGATTTTTCTTGAGCTCTTTTGTTCTAGGAGGTAGAAAGTGGGAATATTTCATAGTTGTACTTTGGCCATATGTAGCCAGTGATAGACAATAGAGAAAAGGATCTAAGAGTAAAGGACAGTGTAGAGTTGAAATAGTTCATCCAGGGGTCATATTAGAAAAGGGAGGAGAGTGTGGCCAGTACAGGGGTGATGGACTGAGAAATAACTGAACAGTATAGAGAACAGAAGTAATGAAGGGTTCAAAGACTAGGCTTCAGGGTTCTAATGCATTAGGGAAAGATATAATGATAAAAGATTGTGATCAGATAAAGGAATTTAAGAGTGCATGAAGGTGAAACGCTCGGAGAGTAATGGTGAAGTTTAGATAATTTAGTAATGGTTTAGGTGAAGTGGAGTTGAGGACCATAAGTTGTGAGAATTTAGTCTACTGAGGAATTGGGAAAGTTAGGTTATTTGAGGATGTATATATATATGTGTGTGTGTGTATATACACACACACACACACACACACACACATATACATATACACATACATATATATATATGTATGTATGTATGTGTGTTACAGTCCCCTTGTATAAGGGTAGGGGTTCTGGGGAGAGAGACTTTGAGCCAAACTTTGAATCCACTGAGGAAGAAAAGAGAATGTCCTGAGAGTTCAACAGATTCAAAAGCATGCGCTCAAGTATATAAAGATAGATAGATAGATAGATAGATAGATAGATAGATAGATAGATAGATATTTTTCAACTTTTTCCCCTTACTAGTAACAACCATTCTTTAACCAAAGAGATCTTTGCAGTGTTTTACTGAGAAAAATGAAACATTCCCTTTGTCTTCAGCAAATGGTATCATTCATGCCTCTTCTACACTTCTATGATGGTTGAAAGATTGTGTGGGAAGACAGGGAACAATGTAGAGAAAACAGTTATATGTCTTCCCTCACAACATTGGGCAAAGAAGTAAGAAACTCCAAGAAGGGAAAGAATATATGAGTAATGTTTTACTTTTAATTGAAGTAAATTAAAATAAATTGTTTTCCACCCTCATAGTATGTTACAAAACTAAGATCTGGGCTCACCAGTCTAGATTTATTGTAGTGCTTCATTCTTAAATTATGGTTCTTTCTATTGTGATCAAAGCCCTATTGCTCAGGGTATATGTATGAACAGGGTAAGTGTGTGTACTTTTATGGATCCCCAGGTTATTTGGCAAAGATTTCCATGTAGAAAATATAATTTCCTTTAAAGCTACATTCTAGTTTTGTTGAGGCTGTAGTTGTTATGTCTTAAGAAATACTGATGTCCTTTTCTATTCCTAAAATAACTTTTTTTTTTTTAGTATTGTGTGAGGAAAAAGTGTACTTTTTTTTGGCCTTGCTGAAACACTACTTGGCTCCAACTGTCTTAAATTTCCTGGCTTTGACTGTGCCCTGGAGCAGTGAAAGGGTAGAAGTTTTAAAAATGAGACTAAATTCTGGTGTGTTTGCATTCCTTTTATTTCTAACCATGGTTCTTGTGTTCATTAGTGCAGAGCTAGGAAGCTTGAATTAATTTTTTTAATGAAACCACATCAATGGTTGTATGCCACCCTATTGTTCCACAATTTTACTTTATTAGGAGCTAGCCTATATGTTCTTTGATATAATCATCTGTTCACACAATCAGAGTAACATGTTTTTTCAAACAGAACACATAAGCAAATGTTAGGTGCTTTTAATAGATAGTTATATGATGTTAGGGAATTATGAAATACAGTGTACCCTAAATGAAAGAATATTAGGTCAATTTCTGTGCCAGCTTGAACTAGTTAAGCTGTCCTATGGGATATATTCCTTTCCCCCAAATTAATTAGAAAGTAGTTGATGGTGGTAAGCATTGGAAAGATTTCTTGTGGTAATTAATACCTGTGTTACATAGAGAAATGACAGTCCTTCTACTTAATATTGTGCCTATCACATGCTTTCCTTCTCCTTTGAATAAGTGTGTAGATTTTCACAGCTCTCCTGTAAACTAAGTAATTCTTTATATGCAGGCAGAGCAAGTTAGGAACTAAAGATTCTTGTCCAAGGTCGTGCATTAAGCTAGCAATGGAATGCCTGGGTCTTGATTCCTCATCCTGCATTCTATTAGTGCTGTAGGTATGTGGTTTTGAGGGAGTTCTTACCCAAGATCTTGCTCCCAAAGTACTTGGCAGACTTAAGGAGTGTGTGTAAACAATACACATAGCATTCCATCTGCCTCTGAAACAGAACCCTTTGTGAGTTAGAAAAATGTCACCTTTCTACCACCCACAGCAGACTCACAAATGGGTTAGGGAAGGGTATTTGAAGTAGTGAGTGCTTGAAGCATGCTATCTATAGCAGGCTCCCAGGGGCCTTTTAAATCCTGAGAAGACCATGGTAGTCATCCAGTATCAGTGAAGCAGCAGAAAAGCAGAAATGGGGAAATAAAAGAAAGAAAGAAGTAGATCATAGGAAGAGAAATAAAAAGCAAAATAAGAGAGAAAGAAAGGGTATTCCATGTTATAGGGAGTGGACAAGCAGCCTCCCTATCGTTTTATTTTGTTTAGTCTAGATTCATTATTTCATCAGAATAGGAAACTGCCTCTGTGTATGCAGATCTGCAGCTCTTTGTAACAGATTTTGAGAGTCACCTGGGGCACTGAGAGGTTGAGACTTGCCCATAGTCACACAGCTCGTATGTATCAGAGGCGAGATTTGAACCTAGATCTTCCTGATCTCATAGTTGGCCTTTAAATTAGGTATGGCACTATTTGTTATAAGAAAATGAATAAAACAAGGTCTTTGCTCTCCTGGAACTTATAGGGGTTTTTTTTGTTGTTGTTGTTGTCGTCGTTCAGTCGTTTCTCCAGTTCATTTGAGGAAATTGAGGCAGAGTTAACTGACTTGCCCAGAGCCGTACAGCTAAGAAAGAGTCTGAGGCCAGATTTAAACTCAGGAAGATGAGTCTTCCTGACTCCAGGCCCAGCACTTTATTCACTGTACCACCTAACTTCCCTAGACCTTATAGTTTAGTAAGGAAATAAGACTTACACAAATCATTATCCCACATAGGACTTAAAATTGCAAGAAAAGAGATTCATAATGCTATGGGACTTTGGAAGAAGGTTTGGGGGGATTTGGGACAGCTACATTGAATAATTACATTTGAACTTAGAAGGCATTAATATTAAGATTAAGATTAAGTGAGCTGAACAGTAAGAGAAGGGCATTCTAGGGAGGGGGATAATTTTGAAGCAAACGCACAAAGGCAGGAAAGCCTGGCTACAGTTAAGGAATTGTCCAGTTTGGTTTGAGGTTGTTGTGCATGATGGAGAATAATGATAGATAAGCCTTGATAACTAGCTTGGGGCCAAATCATGGGGAGGGCCATGGTGACCTATAATAAAGATATTATACTCCAGTACTCCAATGCATTTGTTATCCTATCAAGGTGGGTATTGCCTTCAACGATGCAGATCACAATTCTCCCATTCCTGCCCATCTTACATGGACTTTGTCCATGTCTTTCTGTAAGTTTACCACAGGGAGTCCACTTCATGTGCAAATGGCATCTTGCTACCTTTGGAGCAGAAGAGCTGTCTGTATGAGAGAGTTGCATTCTCACTACAAGACCCCCTGATCTTTTTTGATCATACAGTTTTTTTTGAGAATGATATAAATTTGTATCTTTGATGAAAGTAATTCCATGAGGACAGGTAAGCTTTTACAAATGGCTTACTGTAGCAGACTACATATTCTCAGTCACACAATTGGCTGAAAGATGCAAAGAAGGCAAGATTTCTAAGTGTTTATTGTTTTGGCCTATTTCAAAAAAAGCATTTGATTCAGAAGAAAGCACAGTCTTAAAGGCTCTCTCCTAATAAGGATTCTTTTGTGTATATATTAACATATTACAAGATTTCTTGGTAAAACAACCATATAGATAATTCACTTTAATGATCCTCAGATTATTAGCATTAAATAAGGCACGAAACAAAGAGACATATGTTTGCCAAATGGATTCCCCATTGTCATGGAACTGGTCCTTTGCTGAGTCCAAATGGAAGAAGAATTCCCTGCCCATGTTGAAATAGTCTAGTCGTCTCAGTTTGGGAGTGATGCTACATTGACTACATCAAAACCAGAGCATTACAGGGCCACCTCAGTGAAACCCATGATTACTCAAAAAAGAGTGGTTAATAATCCATAAAAGGAAAAACTATGTGATTGAAAAAGGCCCTTTTCAAACTATGAGATAGTTTGCATGGCCATTTGGAGGGCCAGTCCATTGTCTGTGCATGCATGTGTATAACTGGATTGGCACTACAAATAGACGCTAAATTGGACCCTAAATTACATAGGAGAGAGTAAGCTTAATTCTGTTTGATTTTAACAATCCAGACTGCTCTTCTGTTTTTAAAAAACAAAAATGCTCTCCTCTATGGTTGCAAATCGTGGACCACCATAATTCCAAAGAATAAAAGTTGTAGGGGACCCAAAGATCAGTGGAGGGGACAAGTAGGCTGCAGCCTACTTCCAGGGATGACATAAGTTAGAACAGCCATTTAAAAGATATACCAAAACTCCAGAAGATCTGTCATCTCATCAATGTGTGTATTTCCTCCAGAGACACAGGTCACAATGCATGCCAGTTCAACCAGAGTGATTCCTGTTTATGGCCTTCCAGAGTTTACCACAGTGGGTCAACTCAATAGACTAGAGGCCCTCCTCATGTTCTCTTGAAATCTTGAGGCTACTAGGGAGCACATAAGCTGTCCATCAGACTATTCCTCACTCTTGCAATGAGATCGGCCCATCTTTTTTTTTTTTATCAGACATTTCTTCGAGGGCATCCTTCATATCATGTATTCTTTGTAACTCCTTGTTTGTAATATTTTACAGTCCTCTTCACACCAGTTGGGTGACTTTCTTTTGCCCTTTAAATGATCTACAAATGTAGTTCATGGAAGGAAGAAAGCAAGGAAAGAAAGGAAAGGAAAGGAAGGAGAGTGATGGAAGGAGGAAGGGGAAAGAAAGGAGGAAAGAAAGAAAGGGGAAGGAAGGAATGAAGGGAGGGAGAAAAGAAAGAAGGAAGTGAAGAAAGAAAGAAGGAAGGAAAGGAGAGAGGGAAGGAGAAAAAGAGGATTCTGTATCATATAAGAAAAGTCAAGTAAAGCAAATTCCCATGTGGGCCACATCCAAAAGTGCATTTCTTAGTCTGCATATTAGTTGCCATCATTTTTCTTCTTCAGGTCTGTAAAGATTATAGTCTTTGGTGATTCACGACCACACAACATCACTAATATTTGTGATCTTATGTTTCATAGAGAAATCTGTGATCATTGAAAGAACTTTTCAATTTTCCAAAGGCCATAGAGTTGGCTGTGTTTCTCCTTTTCACTCCTAGACCCAAGTTTGCAGGATCTATTCAAGACGTAAATCACGTATACATACATACATACGTACATACATACATACATACATACATTCACATACATATACATACACGTATGTATGCGTATATATGTATGTGTGTGTATATATATATATATATATATACACACACACACACAATGTGTGTATATATGTACATATACATACTTGTGTATTTTGTCCATTAAGCTGCATATTATAATCTAGGCAATGGGTATTCTTTATCCATTTAGTTTTTCTGGTGTGGCTAATTGGAGCAAATTCATCTTGATGATGATATAGCTTATCTAGCAGACTGAGCACTGTTTTGGGTCTTGATGCATTACAATGCATCAAATATATCTTGAAGAAATCTAACATCCTATAGGATAAGAATTCTTTCATAAACTTTCTAAAAATAGTTTGATAATGCTATTTCAGTATAATTAATGTGCTTTTTGATCCTATATATTTTATTTTATGCACTTAAAAACCTTATTTGAGATGGGGTCCATAAGTTTCACCTCATTGACAAAGGTGTCTGTGTCACAGAAAAGGCTAAGAACTCCTACAATAAGGAACCTCTCTCCAACTTAGACTCTATTGAATCGGCTCCTTGACACTGGCAAACACCCTTGCCAGGCATTGTTGTTGTTCAGTCATTCATTTATATCTGACTCTGTGTGACCCCATGGACATTGTACATGGAATTTTCTTGATAAGATACTGGAGTAGTTTGCCGCTTCCTTCTCTAGTGTGACTGCATTTTACAGATGAGGAACTGAGTCCAATAGAGGTTAAGTGACTAACCTAGGGTCCGACAGCTACTAAGTATCTGAGGCCAAATTTGAACTCAGATCTTCCTGATTCCAGGCCCAGTGCTCCACCCACTGTGCCACCTAGCTGCCCCAATCATACATCTTCTGACTTTTGCTTTCCTTGATGCAAATAATCATTGAACAAAAGGTCATTGAATAAGGATCAGTCTCCTCATTATGGAGAGCAATTGACTTGCATTGGTTGAAATTTTTTATGAAACTTTAATAACAGGTGTCTTTGTCTTTCCTTCCACCTATTTTCCAGTTTTAAGGTAGTACTATTTTGTTTACATAATCTAGATTGGAGATGTATAATTTTAATGAAGCTCGTCCAGGAATGTATGATTGAAAAAGGAAGTAGGCCAGTCACATAGTGGGAATAAGGGATGGAAACCTCAAATGTTGCACTACTTCCCACAAAATATAAAAAGACCTAAAGGAAGGTCTTTAGCATGTTGGGTAGGTCCTTTGTAGATGATCAGTGAAAAGGAATGGATAAGAATTACACAGGATTAGAAGATATGGATGTGTTACAATTTGCACTCATAGAGGGAATCCATCCATCTAGTGAGCTTGGGAAGAAACAAATTAAAGAATCTAATTAGAAAGCTTTTGCAATAGTTTAGGAAAGAAATAATGAAAGCCTGAACTAGATGAATAGCAGTAAAGACAACAAGCAGAAGATAGATCCTAGAGAAAGACTTAGTAACTGGTTGAATATAAAGGGCAAGGAAGATAAAGAAGAAAAACATGATTCTTGAATAATAATATAATTATAATGATAGTATTTATATAACTTTAAAGTTTATAATGCTTTTTATAAATATTATTTTATCTTCACAACAACCCTAAAAGGTAGGTATTATTATTATTATCCCTATTTTATAGTTGAGGAAACTGAGGCAGATAAAGTGTAAGCAATTTGCCCAGATTCCCACAACCAGCAAGTATTTGATTCTGTGTTCCTGGTTCTGATTTAAGTTTTCTATGTACTGTACCCCCTGGCTACTTCCTTGAAATGAATGGGAGGCTGGTGATAGCTTAAATATATAAAAACATCAAGAAGAGGGCATAGATTTAGTGGCAAGAAGCAACTGAGTTAAGCTTTGAATGTGTCAAAACACCTGTGTGGAGAGTTCTAGCAGACTTGGAAGTCAAGGTCTGAATCTAGAGACAAGTTGGAATTGGAGGGAAAATTTTAGTTATCTTCATTATAGAGATGTCAGTTGAAGCCATAGATAACAATTGCCAAGTGAGAGAAGGCTCATGGTAGAACTCTGTTGTTGTATTAGAACCCTCAGAAGCACATTAAAGGGAGAAGATGCAGAAAATGAGCCAATGAAAGAGAAGGAAAGGAGTCATTTGGTAAGAAAGAACCGGGAGCAAGCTGTATCACAGAAACCACAGAAACAGAGAGTTTCCATGAAAATAAGAGGAAATAGTGTCAAAAGTAGCATGCAACTTTATATATGAGGAATTGAGTCAAATAGGGTCAAGTGACTAACCTAGAGTCACCCAGCTACTAAGTATCTGAGTAGTGCATGAAGTGCATGAAGACTGAGAAAAAGACACTAGGTATAGCGATCTTTAAAAGAGAAAATTTTTTAAAGTGTTGAGGGTGAAAGCCAGAGTGCATAGTTTTTTATGGTTAAAATGGTAAGTAAAAGCAGTAAATGTGGACTACTCTTTACAACAGTGTTGTAGAAAGGAGAATGGCCTGGGTGGGAAAGGCAGCTGAGGCTACATGGGGGAGAAGGAAATGCAGTAGCTCCAGGTATCTAGACAGGGTTTCTTTGCCTGTTTGTTTTATTTAAAGACAGCAGAAACTTGGGCATGGTTGTATTTAGAGGGGTAGGAATTAGTGTAGGGGAGAGTGTGAAGAGTAAATATTGACGATAAGAGGGAGGGAGAAGAAAGATAAGATATCTAGCTTCATAACTTTCTCACTTTATCATCTGAAATAATCAAGCATTTCTGTGTTTCTGCAGTGCTACAAGATTTTCAAAAATTATTTTCTTGGTAAATTAATTTATTATTTTCTTGGCTCTAGGTCTGTTCTCAGATAATTTCTTGTAGCAAAGCTTTATTGAGAGAATGAACACTAGACAATCTTCTTAACACTCAATTATACTGTGACACTGATTGTAAATCATGTTTGACCTATATACATAGCCCCAGTAATTACATAGGTGGTTGTTTTTCAAAATACATTGCTAATGCTATTAAATGACCATTCTACAAAAAGCATTTCAAAGAAATTAAATTGAGTAAATACACAATCCTATTTTAGTACTAGTACTTCATCTTCTTTCTTAATCACTGTGGCTTACAATATAATTAAACAACATACCCTTTGGTCAAGAGATGTTATTAATTTTTTAAGTGCATGAGAACTGACCATGACTCTAGGAGGTAAAATTTTGAGGTTGGGATGCCCATTCCCTTAAAATAGGTGTAACTAATATCCATGTGTGAGAACCAGTTAGTTCCCATTGAAGAAGTCTTTAAAGACTGAAAGGAACTGTTTAAGTGTACTTGCCTACCTTCTAAATGAAATAGTGTCTTGTGTTGGTAAGGGTTAGAATGTAGGTCTAGTCTTAGAAGATCTAAGATGACAAATTGTGGCTATCCTATGTTTCCTTTTAATGAGGGCAGAAGATTTGACAGCAGAGGGGAAGAGGTTTAGGAATGCTTTCTCATCTAAGTGAGACTTGCTATATTCTTTATATCCTGGAATCCAATGCTTGGTGGCACAAAAGGGATAAGTGTGTGTGTGTGTGTGTGTGTGTGTGTGTGTGTGTGTGTGTGTGTGTAAAGGTTGGGTTTTTTTTCCATTTCTGGTGTAGAAAGACACCTTGTTATAGTGGAAAGTGTACAGAAATTGGAGTTAGGAAGACCTGAGTTTGAATCCTACTTCTAACATTCAGTTACTTAACTTCTCTCACCCTCAGTGTCCTAATCTGTAAAATGGGAATAATAATATATATAGTTTCCTTATGGAAGTTTTATGAAAATCAAATGAGAAAATGTACTTAAAGCCCTTTGTGAACATGCTACATAATGTAATGAGTTACTTAAATGTCAATTATCATCATCATTATGATGATTATTACTCTTTCCTAATGCTTCAATTTATCATAGTTTAAATTGGCCTATTTCTCAGCAGTGAGAATCATGCGATTGCTCTCAGAAATCTTTTTAAAAAATCATTTTTGTCTAGTTTGCAGATGTTTTATCACAAATCAAAATGAGCTTCATTCTATGAACAAAGTATTTCAATATCTAGAATGGTTAGACTCTTTTTCTTAGGCAGCATTTTTCCAGTAGCACAATGGAATTCACCTAGTCACACTCTTCTCTTTGTGGTCACAGTATCCTGTGACATCATTTTCCCCAGTGTGAATAGCCATTGCTTTTATATTTGGCTGGTGCAGTAAGTAATCCCCTCTGCTTAAAGCCTGAGATCATCTGCCCTGACACATTCTGTCATATTTATAGATTGTGGTTTGCTAGTTTACTAGCGTTATCCTGATAAGCCCTTTTATCTGGGGTGGCTTAATTAATTTTTTCCCAATAATGGCAAACTTACTTAAACTAATTTTTCTTTAAGTGAGGAGTACTAATGCTGGATCCTGGCTCAAATCTTATTATCTACGATGGTATCCTGCCTTTTAAATATATGTAATTAGTCCCTCCACAGAAAAGACCTAGGGCTTAATTCTGTTAAGAGCCTTGATGTCAAGAGTTTAGGACACAACCTATAGACTTTTGTTCTGTGGGTCAGAGGACGCCAATAAAGGGTTTTGGAGGGGATGGGAGGATTGACCTGATCAAAGCACAAGTTTCAGAAAATTAACCTAGCAGCAGTGTGCCAGATGGATTGTGAAGGGTCCTTAAGAGATTAGAGACAAGGTTACCACTTAAAAGGCTGTTGCAATAGTCTAGGGCCTAGACTCTAGGCCCAAAGTAGGGTGTTAGCAGTAGGAACAGAACAAAAAGGAAAAAAGCCAGAAATACAGCAAAGGGATGCTCCTGAGAATTTGTGGAGTTTCACTAAAAACAGCTATTTGACCATAGGCAAATCACATAACCTCTCTGGGTCTTGGTTTCTTCATCTGTGAAAGGAAAGGGTGGAAGTAAATGACCTTTAAGTTCCATTCCAAATTAAAAATTCTACAATTGATATAATTAATGATAATATTAATATAGTTAATAATATAAGCCCTGTTGTAAAAAGATGTTAACAATAAGACAAAGATTTGAAGGATATTATAAAAGAGGTCTAAGGAAGTGAATCCTAAGTATATTCACAAAATCCCAGGATATGTGAGAGCTAGCTACTTGCAGGAATGTTAGATCCATAGATGTAGCAAGCATTGACTCTGAGTTTGTCTGTCTTCTAGGCTTTTTTTGTTGACCACAATTCCCGTACCACCACCTTCATTGACCCCCGGCTCCCTCTGCAGAGCAGCAGACCCACGAGCGCTTTGGTGCATCGGCAACACCTGACCAGGCAGCGCAGCCACAGTGCTGGTGAAGTGAGTCACAGAGTTTTCTTGGGGGCTTTCCTGATGGCTGATGAAAACTGATAGGGATATGGCTGAGCTTAAGCTGAGATGGCCTAAAAATGTTTTCCTTTTTTTTTTTTTTTTGTAATTTAATGTGAGGTGTTTTGATAAAAATCGAGGTTAAAATATCAGCAGTTTTCTGAAAACAGAAACATGGTGAAAGTTGTTTTTTGGGTTTTTTTTTTAAGGAATGATCTTGCCAGAGGAATGGGGAGGGAGAAGGTCACAATCTTTGTTTATATACCCTTATGCATAGATGGCTTCATAATCATTTGTTGTATATATCTACTGAAGGTAGCAAGGAAGTATACATTCAAGTCATCAACACAAATTTCTTCTTGAGCACCTACTGTGTGCCAGACATTGTGCTAAGTTCTGGGGCTATAAAGAAAGGCAAAAACTGTCCCTGCCCTCCAGGAGCTCAGAATCCAGTGAAGAAGAGAACGTGCAAACAACTTTGTACAAACAAACTACGTACGAGATAAATTGGAGATAATTTCTCCAATCTCTACCATTGAGGAGAACCAAAAAGACTTCTTGCAAAAGTTTCAAATTTCAGTCATTTGGAAGTTAAGTTAAACATAAGAAGTAATTCCTTGGGAAAGGGTTGCTAGAACAAAAGTTGTGGAATTTCCTTCACTGATGGTCTTTAAAATTGGAACGTATATCTATCTGTGGAGGGTTCTCTGTTGTCCCATGCTTGCTGGACCTAAGAAGATGGGTTCATAGTATCATAGATTTAGCTAGAAGAGACCTCAGGAGTCAGTTAAGGGGTTGGGCTGGCTAGACCTTAAGATTTCTTCCAGCCCTAGGTCTTTGATAACTCTATTGATTCCATTGGATTTGACCTGTTTTCTGTGGATTCTTAATGCAGTGCCATATTGTAACCACTTGAGGGCACTCAGATTTCCTAATTACACGTCACAGACTATTACTCCGACAGTTTACGTGAGCAAAGGGAGTGTTCAGGTATGTGTGTGTGTGTGTGTGTGTGTGTGTGTGTGTGTGTGTGTGTGTGTATATGTGTGTGTGTGTATGTGTATGTGTGTGTGTGTGTGTGTGTGTGTGTGTGTGTGTGTGTGTGTGTGTATATATATATATATATTATATATATATATATATATATTTATATATAAATATGTCATCTGTCCTTCCCCAACAGCTTAAATGCCTTTATTGTTTGGGTTTTGTATACATTATATGAGATGTGCTTGGCATTTAGTAAGCACTTAACAAATGTTTTTACATTTATTATGCATAATTCAAAAAATTTCCCTAAAGCATTAGTAGATGACAGCCAAATTCGCATTCTGAGTATCTTTTTAACACCAGCATGATATCCTTTAGATTCTGGATTGATGATGGAGTATTTCCTTGATAAAGAGAAAACACAATAGAGTGAAACTCCATGACTATATTTGATTCATTTGAGTTTAACTCTTTTGTAATTCTCCTTCTCATCACATAGTCCAGTTCTGTTTCATTGGCTTTGTGTCTTTGCTAATTGCGTGCATGCATGAGTACGTGTGTGTGTGTGTGTGTGTGTGTGTGTGTGTGTGTGTGTATCTGGAAAGATATTTATGTGAAGCTCATATAAAATTTGTAGATGCTTGATATGCTCGGTATTTATAGCTCAAGAGTAACTTATAAATCTTTACTCTGTCTATCCTGTAAATTAGTAATGCTACATTGCAGGATACCGGCATAATCCATTCTACAAACACAAATCTCTTACCTTTGGACCTGGTACTTGATAAACGGGTAGAATCTACTATGCCTGACCTCACGTTGTCCTTCAGCAAACTCACCTTATTTTTCAGTTCTCATTAAGCAAATGGTTCTCAGGACTATTCAAAACGACCCATTTTCAGGGAAGCCACAAATAAAAGTGAGAACTGTCCCTAAAATCCCTTTTATAATTATTTTCGCAGAATCTAAAGTATTATGATAGCCCAGTGAACCCAATTTCAGGAAGAGATGCTGAAACAATCATTAACATTGTCTGAAGATTTCTTGTGAAAGAAAGATATATGGGTGTAGCAGAGCTCACCCCTCCTAAAGTTCACCCTTTATCTACAATATTGTTAAACCTTCATAGGAAATGCCTACTGTCTAATTGGTGGTAGGAGGTACATCCTGTGTTATGTCTGATGCCAATTTGTCTGTTGACTGGGTCTGATTTCAAGAAATGAGGAATTGGGGACAGGTCTTATTTCTAGTTCTAAGAATGATGACACATAGCTCCCTACTTGCAAAAGAAAAACCTAATGTCTGTCATTGGTGTCTTTAAATAGTACCTTCATCCTGGTTAATAAAAACCATGGGTAGTGATTGATCTCACAAAGGCAGTGACTGACCTCATTATACAAACCCTAGAATTTACAGTAAGTCACTGTGAAAAAAGACATATGAGCCTTTCCAGCTAGACACACTACCTTTGACCTTTAGAATATTCCAAAAAGTTAAATGATATAATACATTAAAATTTATAAGAGTCTTTGAATGAATGGGAGTAGGGATATATTACTGAGTATTAATATACAAATATGATATAAGCAATCATCTTCTGATAGCTTCCCTTTATAATTTGGTATTCTGTGAAATTTTGGTGGAAGAATGTATGTATTTATAAAGATGAAAAAAAATTACAAGATATAAACTCTCCCTAAAATAATCAGATCCTCAAAATATAATTGTTTTACATGTTTGCGTATCTAGTTCAAGAACCTGTTTCTATATTATAAAATAATTAATTCAAATTGGTACAATTAAACTAAGTCCATTTGCTTGCTGCTGCTACCAATTATCCTGTGTGATAGCTTCCAAATAGAAATGGCGGAAAAAATAGGCATTAGGAACCTAGCTAAAGGTAACTGGTCAGTTCATCTGCTGAAATTTTATAAAAGGGGGAGGGAGCTTGGTTTAAAAATTGAACATTAGGATATTGCCCTAATTCAGCTCCCAGACTGATCTTTTTCTTGTTCATTTGCAGGACTCAGTTCTGTGAATGTACAAGCTATTTCCAATTGACACACCATACACTCCCAAGGCGTGCTTTAGAGGAGGACGCCAGTTATTTGGCAGGACGTGACTATGTTTCTGTTTACAGGTAGGAGAGGACTCTCGACATTCAGGGCCACCAGTTCTTCCTAGGCCATCTAGCACCTTCAATACCGTCAGTAGGTCACAGTACCAGGACATGGTTCCAGTGGGTATGTCATCAGCTGCTATATTGTTCTTCAAATAAGGAAATTCTAATATAATTTTGCATGTCAATGTGTAGCATACGTGTGTGTATATGCTGTTTATTGCTGTGGGTTTGGAGTTTGGACAGTTCTATTCATTTGACATTCCTTGCTGGGGAATTTTGACCTTTGGGCACATAAGATTGAAGTGATTTGAAAACTGCCAGCATGTAACAAGTGCGTCATGTTAAAAAGCATTGGCAGAGATGCTTTTGTACTTTGTTTGAAATTCTATTGCATTTTCCTTAAGAAACCATTCACAGATTTAATTCATATTTGAATTTTAAAAGCATTGCATTGTTTAAAAAAACAAAAATTAAGGTGAATTTTTATATTTCTTAGCCTTTTCTACATATGAGTATTTGATTATTGAAAGTGATAGAAAATATGACTTATTATGGAATACATGAAATATGGATAAATTAATTGACTACTGTTTTGAAATAAACATGCTCCAAACTGTCTGGTCTAGGACTGAAGGCACGTGACTTTGCATTGGCATAATAAATAAATGGGGAAAACAATGATACTCTATTTTGAAAGACTTGAGAAAAGTGGCACCTCAGTGTTACTGCTTACTTAAGCAAAGTAGAAATAGTCCCCCCAATACTGGAAAAAAAGTGGTATAATGGAAAGAATGCTAGTCAGGAGACTGCATTTTGTCTTTCCGCTGTCATTAAGTTGGGTTATGTCACTTAATCTCTGTCACCACAGTTTCCTCATCTATAAAATGTTGGTTAAACTAGATAATCTCTAAGGTTCCTTCTAATTTTAAAATTCTATGATCTCATGATTCTATTGCCAAATGATAATGGGAATTTTCCCTTATGTGAAATATTAACAGATTTATAATATCTTTGTAGATATTAAAATTTTGTTTAATTAAAAGACATTCTCTTATTAATCATGTTGTCTGATATAAAAAATCTAAGCAGAGAAAAACTTAAAATTTTTTCAATTCTTGTTTTTATTGTTTTCTATTGTATTCTTGATTCCTTTAAGCTTTGCTAGATTTTAAATGCAGTATTCTTTTTCTTTTTAGTTTATCTTTTATCTGCTTTATAGCACTGTCAGGAATAGAGTTGATTCTTTAAAATTTTTTGTCTTATGAATGCAAGTGAGGAAAAAGATAAATAAAGCAATGGTATCCTAGATGAGATAATTCCTCTTGCATAAGTCAGCCTTTTCTGTTCCTGGTTCTCATGCAATCAGACCAACTATCATTCTTTAAGATTTATTACTGTCCTTACTTGTGTGCTGAAGTCCTATACTAGGCATATAAAATATATAATATTTATTTCTCCAGAAACAATATGCTAAGATAAAATAAATAGACATTTCCTTGGGGCAAAATATCAAACCATGTATCATTAAAATTGCCAGACCACTCAGATTAAATATAATCTGTATGGACAAAGCTATTGAATTTTTTTAAACTGGATTCATTCTTAGGAAATAATGTAAAAATCATGGATTTAAGAAACTCCATATTGAAAATGGGATTATATATTAGCAGTTTAAGAATACTTTTCATTTTATATACAATGATTTACTCAATAATATTGGCCATTTTGAATATTTTATATAATTATTTATGTGCTTGTTTTCAATGTACGTGTACTGAGTAACAGACTATAAAGACAGAATGGTAAAGTCAATAGGGAGCCAGCTTCAGAGTCAAGAAGACCTTGGTCCAAGTCCTGCTCTTGTCAGGTACTGGCTGTGTGATGCTGGGAAAGTCACTTGACTTCTTAGAATCCCAGGCAGCTCTCTAAGGCATTTTAATTGATAAACATTGACCGATCTCCACAAGTAGAAGGAGTTTCCACACCAGAATTTTCCTAAACAATGAAACCACAGAGGATAATGATGATGATGAAAGAGGAGGAGAAGGAAGAAAAGAAGAAGATAGAAAGAGAAGGAGGAAGAGAAGAGTAAGAAGGAGGAGAAAGAGAAAAATAATGTGTTATGTTAAAGTCTAGCAAATGTCTTCAGCAGGGTTTTGTGTATACTTCTATTGTAATAGATAGTTATTATTTGGTTTAAGATCTTATGTATCATTTATAGAACATGAAAATATTGGCTGAACCTGAATCCCTGATGAGAAAACCATGACTTAACATTTAAAAATGCTTAGAACCATTTAAATATACTTTTACGATATCATGGAATATCAGAGATGGAAAGAGCCTCAGAGATCACCTGCTCTAACCCATACATGGAAAAGAATCTCTGCCCCAACATACCTGATAATTGGTCATTTGTTCAGTTTTTGCTTGAATACCTCCAGTGGAGGATGGATGTGGAGAGGAGAGAGGAATATAATATGCAACCTCTTAAGTCAATGAATTCCATTTTTTATATCTCTAATTGTTAAGTTCTTTCTTAGTTCCAGGCTACATTTACTTCTTTGGAACTTCAACTCATTGGTCCTATTTCTGTACTCTGGGGCTAGATGAAACAAATCTATTTTTAATGATTTTTTTCTTTAAACCGGGCACATTTTGGCCTCCATATAAGCCTTTTTTATAATTTGTCCTTGTTTAATATTTTAAAATTTTGCTTATTGTTTATAAGTGTACTTCTTTAAATTTTACATGTTTTAGAATGTAGTTTCTCCTCTATGTTCATGGCTAGGTCAAGGCAATATAATGAAATTCTCAATATTATCCGAACAGTTTTATAGCTTTAATGTGGTGCCACTCACAGTGCTTCATAAGTGGAGAACTTCATAAAATTAAATAAATCCAAATTGCCAAGAATATCAAGATAAGTTATAAGGAGAAAAATTAAGAAGTACTGGGCTGCCAGATATCTAATTATATTGTTAACTAGCAATAAATAAAACTGTCTGGTACTAAGGAAGAAACAATAGAAAAAAGATCCCTGGAGTTGAGTCCACAATCCTAAAGCAGACACCGAGGAATGCGAATTGGTAGATTTAATATAACAAAACACTGGAGGAAAAATTAATTATTAATTAACAATTTGGGAAAATCAAATTATGGTATAGTGAAAAAAATAAGATTATGTCTGAATCCCACACAATATATTACAATAAATTTTCAGTGACTCAATGATCCATTTATATTATCTCACAGTCACTAATAGCTTTGATCACAACAGAATGTTTTACACAAAACAAACAAAAGAGGAAGAATAAAAAGGATTCTGATTCATGGATTTTCTAATTCTTGCTGCACATATTGTTAGCCAAAATCAACCAACATGTATATCTATATGTGTTCTAAAATCTGCAGCTACTGCTGCTAATTGTGGGGTGGTTTTTGTAGCTTTCTTTGCAGATGTATTGGAAAAGACCCATCTGTGGCCTACTGCCATTTGTATATTTGTTATAGGAATGATTTGTCCCCTTCCTTGTGTCCATCATTCTTACTTATAGAACTTACTCTTGAGTCTGCCTCTAGCACTTGTCCCATAAGCCACCTAACATTTCAAACCCCAAAAGAACCTCTCTGTTTTCTGAATGCTGAGTGCTAGTTTGGGATTTCTATTCTTAGCTTCTAAAAAGTTAATAACTATAGCTTATTTTCTTTATGTTCCTTGTGTCATAGTCTTCTTAACATTTTATGCAAAATTTTTTGTAATTGCCACTATTTGGCTGTCACTCATCTTCTGTGTATCTATTGTCTGTTGGGAATTGTCTGATGGAGTGTGCAAAGTGTCTTAGCGTCATTCTTAACTTGCCACTTGATGATAGCTGTGATTCCATTAGATTAGTCTAGTAAAAATGCTTAATGAGGCCAGATGTGACATATGGTAATAGGTTAACCACAAAGTAATTTTTGCTGTTGTCGTTCAGTCGTTTTAGTTGTGTGAATCTTCATGACCTCATTTGGGCTTTCCTTGGCAAAGGTACTGAAATGGTTTGCCATTTCCTTCTCCACCTCATTTTACAACTGAGAAACTGAGGCAAACAGGGTTAAATAACTTGCCTAGGGTCATACAACTAGTAAGTGTCTGAGGCTGAACTCATGAAGAAAAGTCTTCCTGATTTCTAGCCCACTGCTCTGTCCACTGCGCCACCTAGCTGCCCAGCCATAAAGTAAGTGCTAATTAAAGTCATAATAATAACATTAACTAAAAGTATAACCAAAATATCCAAGTGTCTTAAAATTTTTTTTGTGTGTGGGTCTTTGTTATCATTGTTAGTACAGCAGAAATTGCAGATTGTTCTTAAAAATATTCTCCTTTTCCATTAACACAGCCTACAATGACAAGATTGTTGCATTTCTGCGTCAGCCCAATATCTTTGAAATTCTACAGGAGCGTCAACCTGACCTTACCAGGAATCACTCACTCAGGTAAGTAACCATGATACTATTGGTTTCATTGTTCTATTTCTGGGAAGCAACAACCTCAGTTTTTAGAAACACTGATGAATACTAACATTGCTACCCATTCTTTCTTTTTGGTACATTAGGATAAGAGATGTCTTAGAGAGGGAGAGATACTTCAGAGCAAGGGCTGTCAATATTTATTATGGAACTTCAGTTTATTTTGTGTGATAGCTAGTTCAAAGAACATCCCAATAATCAGGAACTCTCACAGACAGAAGAGTTCTTAAAATGAGAAGAGAGTAAGTTATATCTGCAGCCCAGAGGTCATTCCAGAAATGGGGAGAAATGAGACAACAATCCTTCTGTTTTGAGAATAACTGCATGCCGAAAAGTAGTATAGAGCTGATTAAAATCAGATTTTCCAAAATCCTATGGTTGACATTCTCATTTTATTATAACAATAACACATTATAAACCCATTAAAGTATGACACATTGCACAAATTCAGATAGAAATCACAAATTTCAAGAGAAGGACTAAATCGTGTTTCTAGAAATATGTTAAATACAATGAAAGCCTCATAAAACATCATTATTATTCTTGTCCCATGACATTAGCATTTTATGTTGTAAAAGCACATTACCTATAGTTCTATTCCAAATCTTCATTGTCACACCTGCCATAGCCCAGAATTCAGTACACTGTGGTTCCATATAATGCAAGGGGATTTTGTAACCAGAAGTGTAGAATGTAATAACTCATTGTCATAACTAGAAATTTGAGGCTCCAGAGCAGAAATTTATAGTTTTCATCTTTTTTTGTAAAACCTTCTAGCATGTATTGCTTGGGCAATAAAGATACCTCTAGAGAACTGAACAGGGCTTGTAATTTCCTCTACATTTTTAATAATTAGCCCTCCACAATATAAGCAACTCATCTTCAGCAAGTGGGGATACCCACCCACAAATTTGGAGGGTTTATTTGGAGAAAGTGTATACAGTTGTTGAACGGAGTATTTTATATAGAGTCTTCCAGGCCTTTGATAGTATTGTTGGAATCCCTTGTTGAATTAGAAGATCTTCAAATTAATAAAAGGGAACTACTTTGTTCTCAATAACATAGCTTGTGAGGTAGGTCTTTTTAGTCTCCTATTGCCTCAAATGTTTCAGGGCCTGTTTGTGTAATAGTTATGGAGGAGGAGGAGGAAAAGGAGTCTAGCATTTTGGTTTGGTATTGTTTCATCTATAACATGGTCTGTAGTTGAGACTCAGACGATGGTATTCTCATGAGGCTCCAATGTATTTGTTACTGAATGAAAGCAATGAGTTGCCAGGTTTTGAACTGTTATTGTGTACATTTATAACTTGGATACATTATAAAATGGAAAAATTGCATGCTGTCATGAGAAATGGAAGGAAATGAGACCAACAAATCAGTTAGATGGTATTGTTCCTCTTAGCCAGGGTGTATGTCATAGTTTTCTCTTTTATAAAAAGGGCAGTTTTGGGTAGTCAAACAGTTAGCTTATCATAACAAAGTGAAGGGGAAGTTTATATATCTGAAAGAACATTCTGTCCCATGTAGTTCTGAATCGCATTGCAAAAAACATTTTCCAGATGGACAGATGGACCTGTAGGTCTTGTCTGTCACTAATCTTTGTCACTTTTTATAATGGATTAAGACCATTTTTTTAAAAACAGTTTGGAGATGAAAGTCATCTATGGTTCCATTCTGATACATCCAAGGCAGTGCTTCCCAACTTCATGGTATGCCATTTATAATCTCTGTATTTTCCATCCTATGGAATTTTCCCCACTTGTTTCCATGGTTTCCATCTCAGAAATCTGTTAATTAGGAAAGGTAACTTTTTTTCGCCTTAAACCATTGTGTCTTGCTTGTGGTTGTCACAATGATAGAAAATAATTCCACTCATTAGCTTAATTTATTTGATTTGACATAGATGTTTTCCTTTTCCCCTAGAATACACATTATGTTTGCAGATGTACACATACATGTATCTATATACATAATCATATATACACATACAGACATATAAACATATGTTCACGTTACTGATACACACATCATAAAACACTGATGGACTTTTGATTTCGCTGACATGTCTACTCCTTTCGTCAGTAGACCTGGCAACCCATCCATTCCTTCTCATCCTGTGAGAAATTTTTCTGTGTCGTTGCATAAATCTTTGCTAGAAGACCTCATGCTATCGTGCTGTTGACCTGCCTAGATTTCTTTAGATTATTTTGTGACTGCCAATGCAGTGCATAGATTGTCTATCAAGCTATTCCTCTTTCTTGTTAGGTGACTGACCCATCTTCCATTCTAGTTATGAAAGTCCTTAATGATTTTTTTTATGCCACTTATTGCACACAAGTCATTGTCGATCATATGCTACAACCTGTTTGTGTCCACTGTACATCTTTCTGTGTTCTTCTGGATCACCTATGATTTTGAAGCTGAGATGATGTTATGTTTCACAACCACACATGCACATGGTAAGAGTATTTCTTACAGACATTTTGCAGGATTATTCCAATTGAAGTAGCTAATTCAATTAGCCAACAACCTAAGAGTTATTAGGCTAAATTCAAATGCTATAATATTTCAGCCAGTCTAAAGCCAACATATTTCTGAAAATGCAACAGTTTTTTTAAGTTTTTATTTTTATTCTTTTTATTGGTATGCCTAATCTATATAAATCCAATACAACTTTTAGTGTCTAGATATTTCCATCTGGCCAAAGACGTAAATATATTGATATTTGTAGCAAACTTGATATCAAAGGGAGATATAGTTACTAAAGTACAGGACTAGGAATCAAAAAAATGAAGTTCTATTTCTAATTCAACCATTGGTTTATATCAGCATCATTTTAGATAAATAACATCTCCTTTGGGCCTTAGTGTTTCCAGTGGCAAAAATGGAAATAGCCAGTTTATAAATCATACTCACTGCTATACTTCTAAGGTGTGTGTAAGTGTTGGTGTGTGCCTATGGTTACCTATTATTGTCCCTTGGAAAGATCTGGTAAAGTGCGTCTGATATTAATTACCAATTAATTACCTGATGGCTGTCAAAAATTGTGCATCACCATTTAAACATTTGGAAGCACATTTTATAAGGTTAGTTTTGTAGTTTACCAAATGAAAATGAAAAAGGTATTCAGCCAAGTTTTTCTCCTTAAACTTGTCAGGAACCTCAACTGAACAATGCATTAACTTTAATACTATGGGTGTGTGGACCTGAGTACCTTTTTTTTCCTCTTACTCCTAATCTGGTATCAGCCTGTTTTTGTTTGTTTGATTTGTATGTTTTTTAAAATAACATATACTTAGGAAGGTAAATAGGGTTCAGATAGCTTCCTTGTATGCATCTCGCAGTAACAGTGGGTAAATTTGCTGCCTTTGTGACAGGTTGCTTTTATAAAAATAACAGTAATTCCAACAAAATTACTAACCTGTGTTGGAAAGATGGATCAGAACTATACCTCTGATTTCATTGATAATGAGATCTCCAGGATAAATAAACTCACTTGACCACTGCAGGTTGGTATAGTTGCTCTACAATTTATAGTCTTAGAGAGTTGTCTATAGCACTGAGAGGGTAAGGGACTTACCCAGGATCATGCAGCCAGTATTTGTCAGAGCTGATACTTGAACCCAGATCTTCCTGGCTTTGAGACTGTGGCCTTAGGATACGATGTGCCCTTTGAGCTTAACTTCCAGTTGTAGTGATGGATTTGAAGTTTGTCAGTGATGTCTTTTATTTCATACAAGTTAATGGTGATCATGTGCTACAGTCCATTTATGCCTGCTATGCATCTTTCCATTGTCCACTGGATCTCCTGCAATGTTGTGTTTTTCCTTTGTATCACTACCACTTTGCACAGTGCCCGGGCACATACTGAATGCTTAATATATATTTGTGGTTGTTGCTGCTGCTGCTGAAAATGGGGGGGTGGTGGTGGTGGTGGTGTTGTATCAGTTTATAGCTAAGAAATAAAGTACTGTGGAAGGACATATTTATAATGGTAGGACTTGTAATTAGACAGTGGCCTATAGAATTGGTTATTGTATGCTTATAGTAATAGTTCAAGGAAATAGAGTCTAATCATCCACTTCATAAGCTAACTGTATTATAAGAATCTAAATATAGGAGATGTGATTTCATCAATGAGCTATCCAAATCTGTGTCATAATGAATAATCAGACATAATAATGATGATGATAGTAATAATAATAAATGACTTTCTGAAGCCATGGTACTAGTTTGGATAGATACTCAATGACCTCTTTTCAACTCGTTTGTTCAGCTAGACTAGTTGTCACATGTTGTGGTTTGGGACAGCGTTCATATTTAACAATGTGATATTAAGGGAGATATTTTTAATTCAGGATTTCATTCATTCTTGGAATAACTTCTAAGAAAGCCAGTGACTTGCCCAGGGTCACACAGCTAGTAAATGTCAAGTGTCTGAGGCTGGATTTGAACTTAGGTCCTCCTGACTCCAAGGCTGGAGCTTTACCCACTGCACCATCTAGCTGCCCCAATAAAATATACTTTTGATGATTTTTTTCCCAAACTGATCAACCTGATTCATGAAATTCCAATAGTTTCTGTTTTTTCTTCTATTCTCCTTTTTTCTCTTTCTCTACTTCTCTCTTCCTCTGTTTCTCTCTGAAATACTCAAATGGTTCTGCGTTCTCATTGATTCAGAAGTCTTCTCCAATGATGCAAATCACAACTCATGCTTTCTGCTCATCCTAGATGACACCTGTCCGTGCCCTCCCATAAGTTCACCACAGGAGAGCCATCCAACATGCAGAGGCATTTCTTCTGACATCATGAGGGTCCTAGTGGAACACTTGGGCTATCTACCTGTCATCCTCCCCCCTGTACCATGTAGTCAACCCGTCTTCTCTTCCTGGCACATATTTTCTTGATGTCATCTTTTACTCCTGTTCCTTCAAATCTTTTTATTGAATGTATGTTGCTGCCTGCTCCCAACCACCATGTTCCTCTCCATTACCCTCTATGTGATTTTGTTATTCTTGCTGTTGTTGTTCAGTCATTTCAGTTATGTCCAATTCTTCATGATCCTATTTAGAATTTTCTTGGCAAAGATACCAGAGTGGTTTGCCATTTCCTTCTCCAACTCATTTTTTACTGATGAAGAAACTGAGGCAAACAGGGTTAAGTGACTTGCCCAAGGTCACAGAGCTAGTAAGTGTCTGAGGTCAGATTTGAACTAAGGTCTTCCTGACCCTAGGCTTGGCACTGTTGGATATCACTTGTTCTCCTCTAATACCAAATTGGACAGAATCAAAATTTCTTTATCCTGGGAGTATAGCATTGTCAAATTAAAGACTAGAATGCCATCAAGCTATGCACACAGCTCTTAATGCACCCCATGTGGTGCTGTATTTCTAAAGTTGACACTAAATGCTACTTTTTATCTCATACATTTGCATTTTCCATCGCTCCTTATAAACCTTCTTTGCTTACTCCTCTCTATTTCTGGATATGCTGTTTGACTAGTGTACCCTTGCTAGCAGGCCATTCATTTTTGTTGTATGTATTTTTGACAGTGCTATAAGCAAATACATTTGCCAAAGAGTTTGATTTCAAAATAAGGTAACAAAGAAAGCCTTGATTGCTAAAGTACATAATAAAATGTTTTGATAGTTGTGGGTTTCTGTGTTAACTATATAAACACTTTGTTAACCTCTACAAAAAATTGTTTTATTATTACTGCTGCCTCACTATAATTGCCACTTCAGGGTCTAACACTTGAGATGCCTTTTGGGTGGGACTACCTTATCATTAGATTATATAGTATTTACTATTAAAATTTTTAGGTCCCTGAGGAAAATGACTGTTGTCTTTCACCTTTGTAACCCCAGTGCCTTGCACATAGAAAGGGTTTAATAATTGTTTGTTGAATTAAGGTGAATCATAAGATTGTCATTAACTAAAATTCTTTAGCTAGGCTTGCAAGACACACATGCTGCACAGTGGTGTTAGTGATGTCTTATCATATGTTGAATTAGAAGGAATTTAAGCACTTCACATATTCTCCTTCCATAGTCTTCCCATCACTATACATCACTTCTGGAGGAAGGGAAACTGAGGTGCAGAATGATAGACATAGACAAAATAAGAAATAAGGCCCATCCACTTAGTCCAACTCTCAATCACATTGTACACTGAATAATATACAATAAAGAGCTTTACTTTCTCCCCCTCTAAACAAAAGCCTTTTAGGCAAGATACCTGAAAAGTACAACAGTTTCTACACTCTATCCTAGGTGCCATTTCATATTTCCCTTGTCCCAGCCTGTGTATCTTCAGGTAAGAAACAGGATGTGTAGCACAGCTCTGAATAGCTATAGTTCCCCATGCCCCCTTCCCCACCTTAACACTGTAGGTTTTGTGTCAACCCCAGAGGCTACTAGACACTGTCACTACCATATTTGGAACCTTGCTTTACGGTGTTAAATTAATTAGGTAGTAGTTGAAGTAGGGGGAGGAAGGGATGTGGAGAGAAAGAGATCTCTATATGCTAGGACTCCACTGGACATCTCAAGCAAATACAGGAACCCCAAATTTATAAGTTATAGGAGAGACCTTAAGAGCCTTGTAGTCCAACTCATGCCTGAAAGGAATCTCCACTCTTCACATATCCAAGTGATCCCCCAACATCTATTTGAAGACCTCCAGAAGGGAGAGCCCATCACTTCTCAAAGAAACTCAATCCATTCTTGGACAGTTCTAACTGAAAGGAAATAATTCTCGAGATAGAACCTAGATTTCTTCCTCACAGCTTCCACCTACCGTTCCTGGTTCTGTCCTCTGAAGCCAGAGTGCTACAAAGCTTTCTGCCACTTGCCAACCCTTCAAGAACTTGAAGACAATCAAGTCCACCCAAGTCTTTAGCTTTCCAAGCCAAACATCCCCAGTTCTTCAACTGATCCTCACATGCCTCAAAGGTCCTTCACCAACCTAGTTGCCATCTTCTTGTCACTCTTTAGCTTATTAACGCCCTTCTTCAACTGTGATGTCCAGATCTGAACACAATAAACATTTATTAAGTGCCTACCATGTGCCAGGCATTGTGCTAAACACTGTAGATTCAAGTGTGGAAAAAAGAAAGATAGTCCTTGCCCTCGAGGAGCTTCTGATCTAATAGGAGAAGATGACACACAAAAGGAAGTTGAAGAGGTGGGGGTCTGAGGGTGTGGTTAGAAGGAGAGGTTGTCCATTGAGGGGGCATGGTGGAGAAGTCAGAGAAGTCCCAGAGTAGTGCAGCCTGGTGAAAAATGAGGAGAAATATTCACCTACTTTGTGACTATGGTACTGAGGCTATTTCTGGAAAAGGGCCTGTCCCATTCCCCCTAGTATACAGCCACCATGGCTTCTGTGGTCCTATAACATGAAAGGCAACATTGGATGGGAAAATAGGCTAAAAGCAAGCTTTAACTAGGCCTTACAAAAAATGACGATAAGAGTAGATGCATGCGACTTTCCCCTCCCTGCTTCAGCCCCTTCCAATTCTCAGGTCCTACCTATCTTTCAAAGTTGGGTGAAAACAGCTGTGATCTTTGTTCCCCTACATCTTATTTCAGACTTGTGGTCAGGCTGGAGGTTGTGAAGAGCTGTCTGTTCACCTTGTATGAAGTCCCCTTCCTGCCCAAGTATACGCAAGTGGAGGAAGTGGAGACTGCCTGCTTGCCTGACTGCACATAATCTGGTTCTATGAACAATTTTATTTCACTGTCTCTTCCTGTGAGGCTTTTTTTTTTTTGCTCTTTAACTTCCTCTCTGATTTCAGGACTAGAAAATCAATTTGTGACTACTTTGCCTTTTTGCCACTAAGCCCCAATGCAATTTCTTGTTATGAGCAGGGGACTGCACAAGGTAAACGGTTCCTGGTTTGTTTGCTTTGTGGTGGGGGGAGTAATAGATATAATGAAGTGTGTGGCACCATTTTATGTCCCTCTCTACAGGAGGATAGTTAATGGGACAGGGATAGGGACTGGACCCACGCCTTTATTGGTGTAGGGAAAGGAATTTCCTCTACCAACAACCAAAAAGAAAAAAAATCTACTACATAACCTAAAAATCTTAGAGAATTGCATAGAGCAAAGAGGAATCAATGTCTGGGATCATATGGGTAGACTGTAGCAAAGATGGGACTTGAAACCAGGCCTCTCAGGCTCCAGTGCCAGCTTAATACAACAATAGATCCATACCCCTGAGTCTGAGACAACCTGAGATGGAAGGGGAAAACAGATTTCATTGGGTTTAGTTCATTCTTCAAGTCAGATATTAACATCTGATGATAATGATGAGAAGGAGCTTGATGAAATGAGCCACATTTTTTTTGATCTTTGAAATTTCTGCTTTGGAATGGGTAAAGACACTTTCCTACAACTAAATCAGAATTTGCATACCGTTGCCCTACAAACAAAAGTCATGATAGCTAATTTTTTTCTTTGCTTCTCCCTTTCCTCCCCACTTCCATAGTTTTATGCATATCTGTTAGATTATTGCCAAATTGAAGGAATCAGTCAAAAAGCTAACCGATTTGTAGGCAGATTTTGCAATCCAGAGCATTTTGTGGTTTAGAAGTATTGTTACTTCTGATTATTTCAGAACCCATACTATATTTTGACTTCACCAAAATGGGTACTTGGCTTCAACAGAGCATTTTCTGTGGGAATTTTTGTCTTAAGACCGATTGTCCTGAGATGACCTGCTGGAGCTGATTTTCTAGGGCGTATCTGTGTTCCGGAGGAAGTGGTGAGAGTGCTTAAGTATTTGAGACACTGCCAGATGGCTAGCACAGGTAATCTTTTCCTGGAGTCAACTCCTATTCTACTTAGCATCTTGTTTTAGCCTTTTGGGTTAACTTAGAGCTATTATTATTTTAAAGATGCAATTTTAAAATGTTTTATTAAAAATAACATTGAGCATCAATGCAACAAAGTAAACTTGCTTACCTTCTATTTACAATGAAATTGCTTGTCATAACAGTTTTTCAGTCATTCCCTTTAAACTCTCATTGGATTTCTTTGTCCATTAATTATCATTCACATTTTCTCTTAGATATTCACAGTTAGTATGTACTCTGCCCTTCTAGCTGTACTTTATTTTTTTCACTTTGCTTTATTTTATAAGTACTTTTCCAGAAAAGGAGGTACAACCTTTCTATGTCTCTATGTTTTTTTCTTAGTTATAACTGTTTTGTTAAGCTTTACAAAGCTCCTCTTATCTTCTTCTATAACAGAGAAATGGTATCAAGGCAGTTTGTTTGTTGCTGCTGTTGTTTTTTGTCCACAATACTGAAAATACTTTTATGTAAATATGTTAGGAATGAATTCTGTATTTTTTCAGTGCTAACTTATCAATTGTATGTGTCAGGATTCTAGCTTTATTGTGTTGCCAATAAAATTAAGTTAATTTATGTAATTGGTTCACTTAAGAGAAAAGGAAAAATGTGGCTTGATCCTGGCAATAAAATGAGGGCTTTTTAAAAGTTCATTGAGCAGGATCTAATCAGCCTTATTTCCTATGGTCGCTAAAAATACATGGCTTGGTCATGAGAAAAAAATCGCAAATACAAGGACTGTCAGATGATGAAACAGGTTGCTGAAGACTTTGAGCATAACTTTTGAAAAATAAATCAATATGAATAAGATAGACTTTCTTTACTTGGAAAAAAAAAAGGAGGTAGGAAAGGGTAGATGACCCTGGGTAAGGAGTATTATAATTCTATGATTTTATGAAATAAGCCCTTTTATGACTATGAAAAGTAAGCATACCTCCAGAACTGAGAAAGGTCAGATTAGTGAGATGAGTTCTTTAGAAATCGAAGCAAATGCTTGATGGCCTAGTTCACTTAGGAACTAGGAAGTGGTTCACTTTTGTTTTAAGTCAGGGCAGTAGGGTAGAACATTTGTGAGTCACTATTGAGTTTTAGTTCTACCACATCCTTAACAGCAGTCAGTAATTGTCTGCTGTTGGACCTAGCACAAAAGATGCAAACTACTGATACAAAAAGAGAAAAGAACTTTTAGTTGTGTCAGGGAGATGTTATACATGCATGAAATCATGAGTGAACAAGACAGTGACACGTATGTATGTGTACATGTACATAAGTGTGTATGTGTATACGTGTATGTGCATTGTGTATATACATAAGTGAATGTGTGTGTATATGTGTGTATACATGTGTGTGTATGTCAGGAAGTCAGGTTTCATCTGGTTTGGTTCATTCTGCAAGGAAAATGTTCATCTCTAACTATAATGACGAGAAGGAACTTGATATGTGTGTACATAGGCCCACATCATCTACCAACAAAAGGAAGTGCTAGTTGTGTGATGGAAAGGCAGATGATCTATTACTGTCCTTCCTCATGCCCAGGTCCTGAAGGACATGGCCTGTGGCTTAGCCATTGTGATAAATGGCTTGCCCTTCTGGCTATGAACCTGTCTCAAAACAGTCTCCCTTGCAGGATTACGCCAAGGGTGTGGAACCTGCGGCCTCAAGGCCACAGGCGGACCCCTGGGTCCTCAAGAGTGGCCCTTTGACTGAATCCAAACTTCACAGAACAAATCCTTTTGAGAATCTAGAGGCCTGGAGGACCACGTGTGGCCTCGAGGTCACAGGTTCCCCACCCCTGGATTAGACCTATTTACTTTTTTTAAATCTTTTTCTATTTTAGACTTAAATACTAAAATTTAAATACACACCACAAAAAGAAACATTATAAACTTAAATACAAAATAAGAAAAGAAAAAAAAAGCCATGTACATAGCAGAACATAAGAGAGGATTCAAAATATATAGCAAATAAATTTCCATTTCAAGAAAGCCTATATAATAAATACTACGCATTGTTTTGAGAGCTATCCATCTCTTTTCTTCCTTGTAGGTTTTCTTTTGTTCTCTGCTGTACACTTTTTACTTTGTTCTTTTTACCCCCTTCCACCCCCCTCCAGGCTACCATTAAGTGTGGATATATTTATATATAGATATATACATACACATGTACATATATATATATATACATATATGCACACATACATATGTATACATGTACTTTCCCTAACAGATTATACTCCTAATCTTTATTTTTATGTTTGTGTGTATCTCTTATTTCCTATCCCTCCTAACTCCTCTACTTTACTTCTACCTGCTACCTTGTCCTCCTTACTTAACCTAATCTCTCTTTATCCTCCCATTCCCAGACCCATTTACTTTGTAGGAACATCTGTCTAGCAGATAATTTTGAGGGAGTGCTACAAAATTCATGAATGATTAAATTTTTCTCTGCTTTCTTCCCTTTTCCTTTTCCATAGCATGTGATTCATACAACCAAAAAAGCTATGTTTCCTTACTCAAGACACAGGAAGCATGTAATCCACAGTGGTTCAGTGAGTTGTCACTGGCCCTTCATAATTTAGCTAGTTATTTGTAATCCTTTGCTTGAGGAAACTGGAAAGAATGGTTAGCCTATTTGTTTTTAGATTTATTTTTTATTTTATCTGTACTTCAGAGTTCATGGATATTTTAGTGATAGCCTATGTATAAAAAATACATATGTTATAGAGAGAAACTTTATTCTTCTAGTATGAGCTTTTGGCCAGGAAGTTGGTATTGATCCACTGAGAACATTTCCTAGGTTAATGTATTGTTCAATTCTGACTAATACAAGATTTCTCCAAATTAATTTTATTTTAAAAGATAATTTTTTAAAATGTCTTATCAAAATAAGAGTTGCTAAGATGTAAGATTTTATTTCCCTGTTATATACACTAAATCCAGTTTTATCAAACATCTGTGAGAAAAGTTTTTGCCTGGTTCAAATTTTGAAACAACCTCAAACAGATTCTTTCAGAATAATTGTTCTGTATCTGTACCTGTGAACTTCATATTTCTTAGGAATTTTTTTGTTTGTCTTTGAGCCTCTGAACAGAGCTGAAGGAATTCCCACAACGGTGATGCTTATGTACATTATAGATTCATATTATCTAAATACAAGAAACCCCAGTGTTTTCCTATTGCTTTTAGGGTAAAATGTTAAATTCCTCTATTTAGTTTTTAAAGTCCTACACAAGCATCATTGGACATTACTCCCCCTCTTGCACTCTGGGATCCAGTTAGCCAGGTCTCCTTCCTGTTCTTCATCCTCCATACTTCATCTCTCATCTACATGCTTTTGCACTGACCATCCTACATGCCTGGAATTCACTTCCTTCATCCTTCTGCCTCACAGAATCTCTCTCTTCCTTTAAGATAAAACTCAGACACTATCTTCTACATGAAACCTTTTCTGATTTCTCCAAATGCTATAAAAACTATTTAACTACATAGTGTATATTTGTATTTATTAACCTTATTATATATATATGTATGTATATTATTTTTATATGTACTTATTTTCTGCCCCCAATAGAATCTAAGCTCCTTGTTGGCAGGGATCTTTTTTTTTTTTGCATTTCTATCCCCATTGTCAAGCATATATTATGTACTTAATACATATTTGATTAATAAATTAATAAACATTATTTTATATCTCTAGATAAATTAAACTGAACATATAATTGATAAAAAAAATCATATATTGGGGCAACTAAGTGATGCAATGAATGGAGCACTGGCCCCGGGTGGAGGACCTAAGTTCAAATCCAGCTTCAGATACTTAACTAGCTATGTGACCCTGGGCAAGTCACTTAACCCCAATAGCCTCCAAAAAAAAAAAAAAAGAAGGAATAATTTTTCACTAAATACTTTACTCAATAAAAACACTTAATGATCACTGTGGTCAAGGCCCTATGCCAGGCATTGGGGAAGATACAGTGGTAAATAAGACAGTGTTCCTGCATCAAAGGCCTTAAATTCTATAACACAGATCTAGATGCAAAGATACAAGAACTAGGAGATTAGACTCCATAGGTTTTGAAGGGTATTTTTGTTTTGTTTTATTTTGGTTTTTTGTGGAGGCAACATAGTAGTGTGAAAAGTATGCTAGACTTGTCAGGAAAACCAAGCGTGAATTCTGCCTCCAGCACTTGCTAGCTGTGGACAAATCTCTTAATTTCTCTGAGCTTTGATTTCTTCTGTATGTGTAAAAGTGACTATAATAAGGACTGTGGTGCCTGTATCATGGAGTTGTTGTGAGAATAAAATGAATTAATGCATAGAGAACACTCTACAAAACTTAAAATACCGTTGAAATGTCAAAAAAAAAAGAAAAGAAAATTTTATTTATAGTCTCCTAGCATACTTGTTGACTACAGATTAGTTGTTAACTACAGATTAGTCAAATGGTCCCTCTGTGCAGCAGCTGCTGATTCCATATTCTAGGCCTTGCAGTGAGTAAAATGTCATCCAGAAACAGAAGCATCTTTAGGGAATCCCTTTCTCATCTGGACGATGCACAGGGCATCTTCAATGACAATCACTATTGCTAGCATTTGTTCTCTGTTTTGTGTCTTGCTTAATTCAGTTCAATTCAGCAAACTTTTATTGAACAATCACAATGTGTAAAGCATTAGGATAGGTATGGATACCTCTCTGGCTCTGTGGTCAGAGGAACTGGGTTCAAATCCTGCCCAGATACCTGTAGCATCTTAGACAACTCACTTAACCTACCTAGGCCTTAATTTCCTCAACTACAAAATGAAGAGACTAGCCCAAATAGCCTATGAGGTCTTATGAAATAGCCCCTGTTCTCCAGGAGTTTATATTCTGCATTGTTAGTCAGAGGATTATAGAACTAAAGTATTTCTGTGATTGAATGGATCAAGAATCTTGTATTATCTTAACAAAAGTCTTCTTGTTGGAATTTTTAAGACTGCATTTTGTTATACTAAAGCAAATGTTTTTTGGTAATCAACAAGTAATTAATACAATAACATTTGTATCCACTATGTTGTCCAGTCATTTTTCAGTCACATCCAACTCTTCATGAACCCACTTGGGGTTTTCTTGGCAAAGCTACTGGAGTGGTTTGCCATTTCCTTCTCCAGCTTATTTTACAAATGAGGAAACTGAGGCAAACAAGGTTAAGTTACTTGCCCAGGGTCACACAGCCAGTAAGTGTCTGAGGTCGCATTTGAACTCAGGAGGAAGAAACTTCTTGACTCCAGGCCCAGCACTCTATCCACTGCCCCACCTCGCTGTCCCTGAATATTTCTCCATCAATTTGGGAGTGTGAAAATGTGATCCACTCTAAAGGTTCATCTGCGAAAGCCAACATTCCTCCTCCCTTTTCTTGTTTTCATCAATATATGTAAAGGCCAGTACCGTAAAGGAGAATTGTGTGTGGGCATTTGGCTTCATCTTCTTGGCTACCTTTTAAGAAAGTAATATCACTGGAAATCTTTTCCATACTTTAAGCATTTTCCCATCTTTGTTATGTCTTGAAAATTGATATTCTAAGTACCTGTAAAATAGTTTCGCCTCAAGCCTGGGTTCCTTCTTTGCATATTTGGTCAGGCCCTGCCCACTTTCTTTTTTCTTGAGCACTATTTCTGCTTCTTCATATAACATGAGAATGTTCAGATTCAAAGTGTGGTTGTTTCACTGTCATAAATAATCAGAAGTTACAGTTGGAGTGCCGGTAACTTCCATTTCAAATCTACTTCTTGGGTTCCTTCCAGTCTCAACTGTCCGCATTATTTCCTTCTTTTTTTTGAAAATCAGAACAAAATGTGCTCTTTTCTAGTCCTGTGTACTTTCCCTGATCTCTATACTCTCTCAAAGATTGGATCAACAATCACATCTACAGGTTATATCAATACCCTTAGATGTAACTCTTCTAGGCCTCACTGAAGGCAACTATTTGCTCTCTCACCATCTTCACATTTATCTTGCTTTTTTGGTTTCAATTTTTTTTCTTGATCTGGCTTATTTAGGTTTCACACACCAGTCTTCCTACAGGCTCTTTTCTCTTCCCTCTCTTCTCTTTTCCCCCCCACTGTTTTATTAGGAAGTCCCACTCACAATCTTTTGTCATTTCCTTCTATATTGTTTTACAAATGAATTTATATTCTAAACTATTCATCCTTGGCTATTTTGTCTTACCCTTGGCAAGGAGTTTAAATGCTTGCTCACTGATGCAGTTTCTTTTGCCCTCCTTGTGGTGACATTTCATGATGAGACATGATAGAAATTGTCTCAGAAATGGTAATAATGAGATTCAGTGCTTTTGGGCTTATCCATTTCTTGTTTCTAAAGATTGACAGCTTATTTAAATAGATAACATAGAATTGTTATAATTGCATGCTGTGTCTTACCTTGATGAGATATTCTTCTCCACTTCTAGTTTGGTGTCCATTTTGGCCTTTGCTCTAACCTGTCAGTGTTTTGGCTTTATCATCTGTAACCAGTTGTTGTGTGTCTATGAAGATATTGTCCATTTTATTTTGGGGCATATTGTTCACTGCTTTCTATGTCCACTACCTTCTGACACCTCTTGAAGAAAGTGTTCATGACATATAGGTGTGAGGGTCCTGAGTAATTTACAGACCGTGGTCACTTTCATTTCTTAATCCTAAATTATATTTTCCAATTTATATGTGTGGGTTTGTTTGTATTTTTTGACATTTTTCCTTATGCCCATCTCTTTTGTTGTAGTCACCACATACTTAGAAGTATGCTGACTTGGCTTAGAGAATCTTGTCAAGTTTTTCATAGGATTTTCATTCTCCTTTACCCTCTACGAGACATTTTAGTGCATAAGCTACAACACTCTTGTTTGTGGTCCTCTTACACAGAAGCTAATTAGGAGCACTGAAAGAAGAGCTGATGAAATGTCACATGACATAATGCTTCCTGTTGCCATTAGGTACATGAAAAAACCAACTTTGACTTCTTTATTTGTCACTCTGATGAGCTCTTGGGCTTCCATTTTGCTCCAACTTCTTTATGTCTTCTGGTTTCAATTATAGTGAGAATGTCAATGTGGATATGATTCATTTGCTTTAGTAATGTTTTGACTCATTGATTGTTAAATGCCGATTTTACATTTAGAACAGCAAGATCAAATTAGTGTTTGTAGATTATCTAAAACTCTCTGTCCTCTTTTATTCAATTGTCATTATAGAAGTGGAAATGGGCCACATAATGTTATGTGGATTATTTGTTATTTCTTTCTACTGGCTCTTCACAGCCAAATAATTTACTTCATAACCAACCTAATAGTGTCATATTCTTTGGACTTAATGAGGCCACTTCTTGGACAGCTAGCACAATCTGTCATTCTGATCATACTAGAAGCCATTCCAGTGTGGGATAACTCTCCAGCCCTAGCTGTCTATTGATATAGCCTTCAAGAACTCTACTCTTCCACAGTGACTCAGAGTAAGATTTGGTCCTCAAACATATAATGGATCTAAATCAATATGTATTTAGACAACTGGGAATTTATTTCATTGTTACTAAAAGTGCAGTAGAATGAATGTATCATAAGTAGGATGAGGGTTTGCATCAACTTTTGGTCCTATATTCCAATCACATTAATATTTTTTCAGTACTTTTGAGAGGTTTATAATCTTTTTTCCCTCTATGACCAAAGCCAGATTAGTAATTTAGTACTCTGAAGGAGTACTAAATAAAATGGGAAAAACAATCATAAGAGTTTCTCATTAAAACTATATAGATATAGGTAAGATGATTAACTCAAAGCTAAGGAAGGAAAATATTGCCCTTGTAACATCAGATAGATAATGCCAACGAAAGCTAAAGAAATATATGATAGATCTTTGAGTGGGGAAAGCCATGAAATATCTGAAAAGCATGTATGTTATAGTAGTTAATGAACATTATACCTGAGTTGAGATAATATGAATAGAATGTGAGGTAGTTAGTGCAGCATAGTAGAAAGAGCATTGGACTTGGAGTCAGGAAGACCTGAATTCAGACTTTGCCTCAGACATTTACTAGCTGTGTGACAAGATCCTTGACCTCTTTCAGCCTCAGTTTCCTCATCTGTAAAAATGGGCATAATAATAGCACCAGGTTATTCAGTCACTCAAGCATTTAAGTGCCTACTGTGTGCCAGGCACTGTACTACTGTCCTACAAAAGACAACCCCTGCTCACAAGGAGCTCATAGTCTAATGGTATGGAGCAAAGATGGCAGACACATGGCTTGCATGCAGCCCCCCAACACTCCCAAATACAGTCCAAACAAGATTAAAATGTTGTTCCTACTTGATTTCAGTGTGTTAATGTGTTAATAAAAAAGAAATATATAAAATGTGTAGTTTTCTGGGTCAATATGCAGCCTACAAGGATCCTTATCTATGGTTTAGTGGCCCTGTTTCTATTTGAGTTTGATACCACTGGTGTAGACAACATGAAAACAGCTAGATACCATTAAGATATTTATTTACAGGATGATTTGGAGATAATCAACAGAGAGAAGGCTGTTATTGTGAGGATCAAATAAGAAAATACATGTAAAGTACATGGCATACCTTAAACCCCTATTTAAATGTGAACCAAATAATAATTACTATAAGATCTATGATGTTGACCACAGGGCCTGGAGAGTGTATGAAATAGACAATCAGAACAGGGTGTTACAAGCAGAAGAAAGATGTGTAAGGATGCCTACTTTATTGTATGAGGTGCATATTATGTGTAGCTTAAATTTATATCTTCAAAAAAAAGGAGCGTATCCTTTTAAAAGATCCCTTTTATAAGTAATAACCTTCTCCTGAACACTGCTGAGAAGTTAGTGACACAAATACTATTGACATGAAAAATTTATTTCCATTAGTTGAATGGTTCTACTACCTAAAGCAGCTCCAGCATTAGAGATGACAGCAACAGAAAACCCTGTCATTTCAGGTCTTAGATTATAAGTTTCTCTTGCTTTCATGGAATTGGCATGATGCAATTCAAAAGTGGTGTCTGGAAAATGAGAGATGGGGAGATGGGAAGAAGAGAGGGGTCATCTTTTCACACTATGCTTTTTCCTTATTACTCTGCTTTATTTTGCCTTGTATTCACAAAAGATGTTTTGGAACTGTCTCTTTACTTGATTAGGGAGAAGATTCAGTTTATCCGGACAGAGGGGACACCTGGATTGGTCCGTCTTTCCAGCGATGCTGATCTTGTAATGTTGCTAAGGTAGGTAACCTATTTGACCCTTAGCTGTTGATATAGATGCTTTTGGGGTTGTTTGTTGCAAAGCAGTTCAAGTATGTAATATGATATGAATTGGTGACAGATGGCTTCATGAGGAATAGCTGTGAGAGTGATTTGGTTAATTTAGTCCTACTTTGTCAGCATAGCATAGAGGAAAGAGATTTACAGAATTACACCTAGAGGGGACCTCAGAAGTCCTCTAGTCTAACCTTTTCATTCTGAAGATGACAAAACTAAGGCCCAAAGGCAAGCAGGTAGCAAGTATTAGGGCCAAGAGTCAACCATAGATCTTTTGGTTCCAATTAGTTTTGTTCCACTGTATCAAACAGATCTGAAATCAGAGTCCTGTGTCTAAACACTGCCATTGCCATTATCATTTATTTGTGTTGCCTTGGGGCAATCACTTTACCTATCTTGGTTTACTCATTTCTAAAATGAAGGGGCTAGACTAGAAGCAATTCCAAGATCATTTCCTGGATTTAAATTTATGATCATTTTGAAGTGACAGTCTTATTATTATTTTTATTTTATTATTTATTATTATCATTATACATTATTGGGAGAAGAGGTAGAAAGGAATGGAAAGGTAAAAGAGGTAAAATTCTATGAAGGGATATAGTCCATCAACAATCCAGACTAACTCTTATTCAGAGGAAGAACTAGAAGAATGGATAGTTATAGCCTTTCAGAGCAAACTAAGATCATTGTCACCTTTTACTGTCATATAGATCCACAAAATGTGCTTTGCTCCCCTTTGCTATTTCAACTTACCCACTTTTTTGTGTAGTTTGGAGAGTTTATATGTGGAAATTTGGGACCTGAGTTATTATTTTGCCAATAACGCTAAATACCAACTTGAAAGTTCTTAAACATGCTGTGACCAATTTTGTCTCTATTGTTGTTGATAAGACTTGTTGTGGTTGGAGAGAAGTGGAAAGAAGTCATCAATAATCATTGTCATTTATAATCTATCTAGAAAAGGGTAATGGCTATGTTCAGTGTTTAGGAGGCCCAACACTAATAATAGAACAATATAGAAAATTCTTACTAAGCCATTCAAGAAATGTAAAATTTATTCCAGAAGTAAATAAGAGCTGGAGGGACACTTTAGTATTGTTCTTGTGGCCAAGTGTGTCCCATCTGAGTCTGGCAATTGATTGCCTGATGCTTCACAGAATCACAGAATATGAGAGTTAGAAGGGAGTTCAGTGATCAGAGGAATCCCCACTATGGCAAATGGTCATCCAGCTTCTGCTTGAAGGAGGAATCCAGCCTTTCTTCCAAGAAAGAAGTCTCTAGGCAATCCATGCCACATTGGACTAGCTCTAATTGTTGGGAAGTTTTTTTGGTTTTTTAATTTTTTTTCCCTTAACATCAAATTTAAGTTGGACTCTTTGCAATTCTCATCCCTTTCTCCTAGCTCTGCCTCAAACTACCTTTCTCTAAAACTAAAATAAAATTATGTTGTTCTTCCTTATAGAGTAGTTAAAATCTGTTTAATTAAGAGTTTACAGATCCTTTTCCCAATGTGGTATGCTACTTGATAATATCTCAAGGAGTGAAACCCATGAAAAAATGCCAGCAAAAGCAATGATTAAATGTATTTTTAAATCTTCACACAGGTGCCATGACATCTAATTTAAGATTACAGCAAGTAGTTTAGAGGAGAAAATAAGGTAGCTTCTTGTAACTGTTAGAGCTGAAGTTAATTTATGAGGCAGATCCTGAAAGATAGAATTTCACTGATACTCAGATTTGAAATTAGTGTCTACTAACAGAAGACTATACTCTTGCCTTGGGGGACAGTAAAGTTGGAATTCTTGGCAAAATGAGGCTTATTATACTAGCAAAATAGCTGCCTGGCAAATACCATTTTTAAGCATATTAAAGAGTTGAAAAGCATTCTTATGTAATGGATATAGCCTTGGAGTCAAGAGAACTTAAGTTCAAATACTGTCTCTAATACATATAAGCTATGTGACCATGGGCTCAGTGGCCCAGGAAACTTTCTAAGATTATAAATTGAACATGAGTTGCTGATTTGCATTAGTGGAGAGAATTTTCATCCAGAAATTTCCTACACTAATGAAATCATCAGTCTACCAAAATAAATAAATTCTTATTGCTTCTCTCTGCAGTCAACCTGTGGTCCTTTAAAAACATGTTCAACAACTTCAGTAGTGGAAGTTTTTTCAATCCAAATTTTAAAGGAGTTATAATAGAAGACAAATGGTTTCTGCAACAGAGCTCCTGTGGCTTTAAAATGTCACATATTTTCATCATTTCTTAAGAGGTTTACTAATGAGTCTCCAAATAGTCACTATTTCTGATAGATTGTATTTTAGGGAGAATGACAGACTGAGGTGGTTCTTAACATAGGATGTGGTATGTTAGGTATTTAGGGGAAAAGTTGTGTGCATTCATATCTATTCTATACATTCTATCACATTTTGGTCATCCCCCAAATCATTTATGTAACAACAATCAAGTGAGAACACAACTGCTCAATTTCATTCAACACACCCTGGTTTGCAGCAACCAAATCTAAATGGAACATTTTTATTCTTGGAGACAGGAAAAAATGTGTCATAGCCAAACTGATGAAAATACCAATCACCATCTACACTTTAATGAGCTTCAGAGTAGGATGCTAAATATTTTAAGCCATGTCATTGTTTAGATTATTTGCACTTTAGAGGAGTAGAAAAGTTGATAAACGTCTTCCCCATTATTTACTTCAGCCAAACAAGTGATTTTGAAGTTCATTCATACTGAAAGAACAAGTTAATATTTTTTCCCTGTGGAAAAACTCAAGGGTATTTTAGAAAAAGGGAGGACAAGTTACCTATACACACTATTCTCTAACTGAAAAGGGGGAAAAAAAGACTTTAGATAAGAATGGCAATTTGTTTTAACCTATAGGATTTTTATTGGGTGATTAATTTCTAATAAGCAACTCAGCACACCTGGATGTTTAATCACTGTGTCAACTGGAGAGTGGAAAGTTGCCTTCATAACTTTATGCTTCAGTTCTTCAGCATTTATTTTTATTATATTTTGAAGTTTCAGTGATTTGATTGATGCTCAAATAATTTGCCCACAAATGAAAGGGTAAGAGAGAGTGTGTGTTTCCATGTAGTTATATTTCTTAAAAGGAAAATCATTTATGGTAAAGGGGAAAAGATTATGCTAAAGCTGCAATTTCAAGATTATTGCTCTAGGAAATCATTCCAATTTAAAATAAATCTTTTTCTCCTCACTGTATGTTTTACACGAACAGAGGATTCTAAATGTACTAACTTGGACTTATTATAGCTCATTCAGTTTCATTAGTCCTTTAAGAAATTCATCTCATATAAAATATGCTCTGACCCTGTAGATAACTCCTTTATTAAAAAGCAATTTCAGTATTCATCTTTAGAAATGATTAGTTATTGGATTTTCTCACTAAGCAGGAAAGAATGCACATCATAATTTCCCAAGCTTAAAAGAATAAAAATAACATGTAGATACATATTTCTGCATTCATATATAAATAAATTGCAAATGAAATCTATTGTGAAATCTTTGTGCATGTCCATATCTATCTTGAGATAAGTAATGAGTTTTAAAAATCCACTCAATTCTCCATCATTATAATTTTTGGGGAAAAAAAGTCTATGATTCCTATACTCCAAGCTTCTCTTTAGGTATTAATTAATATCCTTGGGAGAATAATATAAGCAAAACCATTCTGAAGGGAAAAGAATATTATTGACTGTACTAGTGTTATGTGTTCCCACACATTTGTAAAAGTAAGATGAAATTTAAAAAAATAGAGATGTAAATTATTTGTAGGGAGAAGAGAAGGTCAAGAAGAACATTGTTATATTTCTTATCTATAATAATAATAAACAATAACAGTAATTAGCACTGAAATCACTTTAATATTTACAAATCAGTTTACAAATATTATGTCATTTTATCCTTACTACAACCGTTGGAGGTAGGCACTATTATTATTCCCATTTTACAGATGAGGAAACTGAAGCTGACAGAAGTTTAGTGATTTGCCCAGGAACACACAGCTAATAAGTTTTTGGGGCTGAATTTGAACTCGGGTCTTCCTGACTCCAAGTCCAGTGTTTTATCCACTTCTTCACATACCTACAGCGTAAATATTTTGAAGGCAGGGATTATGTCATAGATTTCTTTGTGGGCTCAACAATATCTGGCATACAGAAAGGCACTCAAAATTTTCTATTCCTTTGATTTCCTTTTGATTTCCCCCCAAAATCTTGAAGTCCTGATGTGGTAAGTCTTAAAATGTAACACTTAAAATCCAGGAATACATAGTTGAAGCAAAAATAGTTTAATTTCAGACGGATGAATGTTGCATATAATTGGTTTAAAAAAAACACAAAACTCCTAAACAAATTCCCACCTCTTTTAAAGAAGAGTCAAGAAGACTTTTATTTTCCTTCACAAAAATAACATGAAAGATCCCTCCTCTGGGAAGCTGAATATAACCTAAGTCCTCTGGATTGGAAGGAGAGTGATAGTAGTCACAGTATGATAGAGTGAGAATAACTGTCATATTCAGAATTTTACAAATAAGGAATTTTGGCCTCTGGTGGTAGTCAATTTCTCCTCTCTGGTCTTTCCCAGTTTATTCGAAGAAGAGATAATGTCATATGTGCCTCCACATGCCTTACTCCATCCCAGCTATTGCCAGTCCCCGCGCAGTTCCCCTGTGTCCTCACCTCAGAACTCTCCAGGTAAGCTGAAGTGATACTTGGGAAGTGAGCACTGATATTGGAAGTCCTGTCTTTACCAAGGACAAGTGAGGGAGTAATTTGGGAAGACATTGTAATGGTTATCACCTGAGTAACTTTTTGGTTATGCTGGTATTTCTTAGATCTTTAAGACTAACTTATTTCTAAAATTATTTATGATGGACAAAGAGATAGCAAGATTCTAGAGCATGAAATAAATTGCCAATAATGACATGCTCATTGGTCATTTTGTTTGGATAAACCACGTTTAGTATTTTGCTACAATTAAAATTACCTATGTAAATTTAAATTTGCTCATGTGCCATGTAAATTACCCATTATCATTTTGGGGAATCTCAAATAATCTTTTCTCATTAAGGGGGTCACGTTGATGCAAAAAAAGAAATAATTCTACTGCCAGGAAATGACCTCTAAATATTTTGACATATCCATGACTTCAATGATACAGGCACTACCTCCATTTGTACAGATTACAACCTATCTGTCCCTTCTCACGCGATGATCTTCTTGTTCATGTCCTTCTATAGATCCCTCATAGAATATCTACCTAGTCTGCTAGAGCACTTTAACGTTCTTTTGGTACCAGTACCGTACTAGTATTAGTTGTCTACTAAGGTTGTCTGTCTGTATCCTTTTCTCCTTTTACTACATGACAAGTTGACCTGTGATCACAGATTTCCTGGATGTGTTTGATACCACTTCTTATGCACAGATCGTTGTTGGTAATAAACCATAGTCATATACATGTATATGAGTACATATACCAAAAACCTGATTCTGAGATGGCTTATTTGCAAAAACTATTGATAAATAGAATATGAAAATCCATTCCCCTATCCTTCTACATTGCCATCGTTTCTAATGGTCTTTACCTTAATAACAACTTCTACTAAATCTAAATATTTGTACTTCTCCTGATGCTAAAAGTCCCAAGTTATTGAAGTGATACTAGGATGTGTTTCCCATCCCTGTTTTCCAAGACCCATTTAGAGCTGATAAGGACCTCAGGGATCATGTAAGGAGCCCCTCTTCCCCTCATTTATAGATGAAGCAAATGAAGCTGAGAAAGCATTCATTTGAATCCTGTGAATTCTTTGTCTAATGCTAGCTCAGGTTTCTCTATAATAAGTTCTTCAAAGATTGTCACATATTCAGTTTTTCATTTAGGACGACAAGTTAATTATGAGATGAGGGAGAACCTTAAGTTAACATAATTCATCTCCACAAAACAATCACAAGATCATCAGTGTTTACTCTGGATGAATTGAGGAGTAGAAATGGAAGGTCATCAAAAGTAAAGATTAAGAGGAAATAATAATGAAGAGAAACATAAGAAATCACCAAAATGCCTAGTCTTCTTATTTGCGTTTTAGAAGTTAGTTGCTTCTCATGTAGAATACTTTCATTTTAAAGTACCTAAAATCCATCAAGCATCAGTCTTGGATAAATTGTAGAAAGATCACATATGAAAAACATATTTGCATAGTTGAATTTTATGTTGGGATGAAATGTATTCAGGACTCTCAGGTTTAGGATAATATATTTTCTGAGAATATATATAACCCAGATATCATGACATTAATAGGAATATTTGGGTGTTTTTTAATTTTTAGAAAGAATGATCTCCATATTTTGGCCAAGTCTCTTTTTAGTGGGACTTCTTTGTTCTTGAAGTTGATATGTCTTGCTTGATACCGATGGAAATCATTATAACTGATTTCACATGCTAAAGGATTAGGATCAGCTAACACTGTCTGATGGCGATTCTTTTGAGACTTTTTAATAGATTAAAGTTTCCTTTTGAAATTATCCCTCATGTTTTTGAGAAAGCAATATTTTCAGCAGACCCAAAGGAGTTTGAACTCCTTTCCCTTGACTAGAATTTCACCACTTCAGGCTGCAATGAAAATAATATTGTTAAAAGTTACTACTATATAATAAAATTTAATGATCATTTAAAAAATCCCTCTAGAGGCTTAGTAATCTTTTCAAAATGCTTCTCGTCTCAAGTACATTTGCATTTCTGCAAGCAAAAATGGTGATAGGAGCTATGGAAAATTTGATTCATTCTCTTTGCAGCTGTCAGACTACTCACTTAAAATTTATCAAAATCTTGGAATGGGAGCATTTGTTTTTGTGGTATAATTCTAATGCCAGCCTCAACTACACTTATGCCAACAGGAAAAGAACTTTTAAAACTTCATATGATTTATTATTCCAAATATGAGACTCAGCAGTTTAAGAAACATTTGTAACAGCATGTTATTTTTATTACCATTTAAATAATGAGATAAGTATTCTCTTATGTGAACACCTTTCAGATAAATGAAGTTCACCCATTTAAATGTCAAAACCTTTTAATTTTTAATAATTTTTTATAAAAATCCCAGTCAGGCACAGTTCCCTGCCTTCTCAGAGTAAGATAAATATGATTTCTTGGTGACTCAGTCATTATTATAATTATTAATAACTGTACTGTGCTGAGCTTTTGTAGCTTTAACGTCTTTTACCCCTCTCTGTCAGTGGCTACTTATGTTGTTTCTCTGTGGTTTTTATTTAAAAAAATGTATAAATAGTATTCTGTAGCATAAGAAATCAAAAACCCATTTTTGTTGGAAGGGTGTTCAAAATAAATGTTGATGAGTTCTGAGCATCTCTTCTACCAAAGCAAGTCATAGATTCTGAGTTCAAAGAGACCATGATAGAGGTCATTCCTATAGTATCCCTAGCAAATGATCATCCAGCTTTTGTCAGACCACCAAAATTTACAAATCCAGCCCTCATCTCTCTCCTGAATTTCAGTCCATTATCTCCATCTGGATATCCCATAAACATCTCAAATTCTGTATGTCCAAACACAACTCACTGTCTTCCCCTCTAAATCTCCTCTTCCAAAATTTCTATTTCCTTTGAGGACACCATCATCCTCAATCACCATTCCCATCACCCAGGTTTATTACCTCAGAGTTAACCTTGACTCCTTTCTTTCCCTCACCCACCATATATAACTAGTCGCCAAGTCCTGTCAATTCAAACTTTGCAACATCTTTTTAATCTGTCCTATTTCTCCACTCACACAACCATCACCCTGAAGAGATTCTTATCACCCCTCACCTGGCCCATTAAATGGCTTCCCTGCTTAAAATCTTTTTTCTCTCCATTCCATCCTGTATACAGTTGCTACAATAATCTTCTTAAAGTACAAGTCTGACCATATCAGCCCCCAACTCAAGATACTTCTGTGGCTTCCATCAAATTGCCCTGGGATAAAATGGAAAATATTTGGTTTAGTATTTGAAGGCATTTACAGTTGGTATGCAGTCTCCCTTTCCAGAATTTCACATTATATCCCTTATACATCCATTCACCCCAAACTGGCCTGAACTCAGATTTCTATTTGTCACTTCAAGTGCCTTTTTCCAGGCTGTCTTGAATGCCTGGAATATACTCTCTCTTTATTTTTACCCCTTAGCTTCCTTAAAGGCTCATCTTAAGAAGCCTTTCTTGACCCTCTAATTATTAGTGCTTTCCTCCTCTTATATTATATTTCCTTTTTTTGTGTAAATGTTGCTTCTCCCCTGAGGGTAGGGGCTGTTTTTTGTTTTATTTTGTTTTGTCTTCCTTTCCCCAGCATCTGGCACAATGTCTTACACAAAGTAGGAATTTGAGAAATTCTTGTTCATTGGACTAAATTGAACTCTAATGCCAGAACCTTTGTGCATAGGCATTCTGATGCCAATTTCCATAGTTCAGAGATTTCTTTTGCTTATTTCCTGATTCTCACCTGTATTTTGAATGGTTGAGATTGCCCAGAGCCTAAACTCCACACAATCAGGATGTGGCCATCTTTACTGTTTTGTTCCATTATTATGTTGGCCTTCAGCTAGATTTGGTGCCAACAGGAGATGTTTAAATTGGTGAGGAGATTTCCATTTTTTAAATAAAATTATTTGGAAACAAGTGGCACCATGTGCCTTCCAAGGACTTGACCATGGAGTGACCCAGAGGAAAGAGAGTTTCCAGCAAAGCCTAGGGCAAATATCTAGTCTCAGAATCAATCCAGATAGATGCATGGAAAGTCCCAAGATGGAACAGTGCCACACACTAGGAGCCAAGTGGAGTCCTTATTTCCCTGGCATTCAAAGGTGTCTATCACATTCTTCAAATATTCCTAGGTAGATGGTCCATTGTTGGTAGCTATTGACATGAGAAAAAAGACTCTAGAGATGACTCCTAAATCTTTTTATCTGTCTCCTAAGGTCCAGCCTTGGATTACCACCTTGGATTACCAGTTGCTGGATGTCACCATCTGGTTGTCCCATTGGCATTTCAAACTGGAAAATATCTGAAATCATCTCAATTCATTATTTTCCTCCCCCCAAACCTGTCCTCCTTCCTAAACTATTTATTTCTGCGAAGTGCACTTATCATTGTTCAAGTCACAAAGATTTACAACCTCTTGACTCTTCTTTCTTCTTCACTCCGCCTATCAAATTGGTTGCCAAGTCTTATCATTTCTCCTGCCACAACATATCCCGCATCTGTTCCATCTCTCCATTCACAGAGTCACCATCCTTGTTTAGGTCCCTATCATCCATTGCTATTACAATTGCAGCTAAATGGCAGAGTGGATACAGTGTGGGACTTGGCATCAGAAATACTCAAGTTCAAATAATCTATCGGCTGTGTGACCATGGACAAGTCATTTAATCTGTCTGAGCTTCAGTTACTTAATCTGTAAAATTGGTGTAATAGTAGCACCTATAGGGGCACTGATAGGTGGTGCAGTGAATAGAGCACCCACCCTGGAGTCAGGAGGACCTGAGTTCAAATCTGGCCTCAAACACTTACTAGCTGTGTGACCTTGCGCAAGTCACTTAACCCAAGTTGCCACCAAAAAAAAATAATGATGACACCTACATCATGGCAAAGTTGTGAGGATCAAATGAGATAACACGTGTAAAATGTTTTGCAAACCTTAAAGTGCTATAGAAATTTTAACAATTATCATAAATTGGTTTCCCTGCTTCTGGTCTCTCTCCAATCCAATCCACCAAAATGCTGAATTTATATACTTACATCACAGGTCTACCAATTTGCTCCTCTGTTGCTCTGTTTGGCTTCTAGACAAGAAAATGAATCCTCAGTTGGCACTGAAGGCCCTTCACAATCTAGCTTCAGCTTATCTTTCCAGATGTATTTCTCCTTACTCTTCCTCATACACTCTACATTCCAGCTTCCATTCAAAGCTCAGCTGTAGTGCTACCTCCTCCATGATGTCTGTCTTCATTCCTCAATTGTTAGAATTTCTCCTCAAATTTTGTTGTTGTTCAGTAATTTCAGTATCTGATTCTTCGTGACCTTGTTTTGAGTTTTTTTCTAAAATTTTTTGGCAAAGGTACTAGAGTGGTTTGCCATTTCCTTCTCCAGCTCATTTTACAGATAAGGAAACTGAGGCAAACACAGTGAAGTGACTTACCGAGGGTCGCACAGCTAGTAAGTGTCTGAGTCAGGAGTTGAATTCAGGAAGATGAGACTTCTTGACTTTAGGCCTAGCACTATATCCACTGTACCACTTAGCTGCCCCCTCTCCTCAAAGTATTTTGCATATGTGTTACATTCACTTGTGTTCTGCTATTACCCCTAACAGAATATAAACTTTTGAAGATAGGGATGGTTTCACTTTTTGTGCTTTTATCTCCAGCACCTACCACAGTGCTTTGGCATATGATATTTGTCAGATGGAATTCTATGTTGAAGGAAATTATTGGATTGACTTGTGAATGTGCAACTGTGTATGGATAAATTAGCATACTGTGAAATATTATCTTGTTGTGCTGTCTAGCACAAAAAAACCGCAGAGAAAATGAATTCTTGAAAGGGATTCCTTCCTACATAAGAGGGACAAAAGAGGAGGAATTCAAACCAATATTTTATCTGGTTATTTCATAAAGGTAGGGTTAGACCTGTGATTTCATTAGTATAGGAAATTACTGAATGAGCATGACACACACACACACACACACACACACACACACACACACACACATTCCAATTCAAGTTGGCACCTTCTCTGAAACTTATAGTCTTAGTCACCTAGAGCAACTTGCCCAAGGTGACCAAGCCAAGGTATGTCAGAGGCAGGTTTTCCCGGATCTGAGGTCAGCTTTCTATGTCTCTATCCACTATGCCACATTTCCTCATATCATATATACAGATATAGATATATAGACAGACACATGTATATATAGACATATACACACATAATTTATACATATTGAGAGAGCACACTTGTTTTCTGTTTTGATTTCTTTCTCAAAATCATAAGCATAAAACGAATCTATTCACGAGGATATTTTGTCTTGGTCCTCTTTTCATGGTCATGTTAATACCACAATTGCAGTAGTTCAATCTTTCAGTAATATAGTTGGTTCCCAAAGTAGAAGTAATTATTGTATTTATCCTGGAGTTTCTTGGCACTTAACGGCTGACTTACAACAAGAACTTGTCATTCCCCAACAGAATTATTTAGGGGTAATTTTTTAACCGTGAAATCATGCATGAGTGATTTTTTATATTTCCACAATAGAACCATTTGCAAAGGTATTTGTGGACTTGAAAAGTTTCCATCCCCAGAGCCTCCAAAATGAGATCTGTTTTGCCTAGCATAAAAGTGGAGCTTAAGTTCATTTTATGAACTCCGTATTGATCACGGCATTTCACACTTCCCTTTAACTGTCTCAGATGATAGGGAAAAGGAGAAGAGTACATTTGTCATGTATTTGATGCTGTTAGCTATTACAAGGGTTCCATTTCATTCTCTTCAATACTGTGAGCTGGCTCCTCTTTTACCTCTAGTCCTATGACTATAACATCCCTATATCTCTATACTCTGCCCTTTGTGGGGTTCCTCCTCTCTATTCCTAGGCATCTATTCCAGTTTCGTATGTCCAAATAGCTATCAGACATTTCCACATGGATGTCCCATCATCACTACATACTCAACAAGCCCAAAGCTGAACTTACCATCTTTCCCCTGAAACTGACTTTTCCCCCCCAGCTACCCTATTATGTCAGGAAGGGATAATCAATAGAGAGACAGACTTGGAGCCTGGAAATCTGGGTTGGAATCCCACCTTATGTTTCTCTGAACAAACCTGAGAGAATGTCTTAAGCTCTCTGGGAGAGTTTGCTGTGTGGGTTTGGGCAACTGATTTAAACTTCCATGTGTAAAACAGAGGTAAAAATGGAAGCACTAGCTTTTCCTCTCTCAGTTCCAGCCATATACATTGTTGCCAGTCCAATTTCTCTGATGGTATGAGCAGCTGGGGACAGTTCAAGGAGGAAGTGAGGGAGTCTCTTTGGGCTCATTCCCCCTCCTCTCAATAGTCTTTGATTATAGGTGCAATGGTCTACTTCCTCAAAATGCTCCCCAAGATGAATTGCCTTCTGTTGATATCACCTTTGGTGATATGCCTAAGCACAGAGGCATGTCTAATTCTTTAAACCAGCTTCAATATATTTTGTTGTCTGATTTCATCCAATGACTTGACTTAACTCCTTCCAAAATGAATAAGGACTTGTTTGCACCTAGATTACACTTTTGATTGGTGTTTCTGATTTATTCCAAAGGTGGTCTCACCAGACAAAGGTATCAGGGTGTAAAGCATCTTGTTGCTTAGATTCTGTTGTTGCTTTTCCCCCTTTGGTGAAGCAGCTAGCCACAAGCAGTGCAAAAACACAAGTTTTCTTTCACTCATAACACTCCCCAAGTGAAGCTCCTCTCTCCCACCCCTCCAATGCCACCACTGTTTGCCTTAGATGAAGTTTTTTTTTTTAATTTTTGTTTTGTTTTGGTTTTGGAAGGAGAGGGGGTGGGGTTTGGTTTTATCTCTGGCTATAAGGGTTCCCTGCTATCTACAATATTAAAACCAAAAGCATCTCCCTGACTTTTAAGGCCTAGAGCCCTTAACAATCTGGCTCATTTCTACCTATTTATCTTATTTTCCTACTATTCCATGCTATGAAATATCTACTTCATTCATGTGAGGCACCTCACTGCTCACAGCACAGGGTGTGTTCATTCCTACCTCCCCACTTCAGCTCTTGTAGTTTCTCCCCAGCACCCCTCTCCACCAGCCTTTCTTTCCTCCATTCCAATTATCTAGATTCTCCTAATTCTTCAAGACCCAAATTTAGGCTCTTTTTCTCTATGTGTACTTCTCAAATGTATGCCATTAGAATGTGAACTCCTTGAGGGCAGGGAGTATGTTTTTGCCTTTCTTTGTATCAGTTGGTGTCTAACGAGTGTCCAGGGAGGCCTAGCACCTCTGGTGTGAGCTCATCCACCTTTGGTGTCCACCTTTACCCATCTCTCACCTATGACTCCAAGATGCTGTAGCATGTGCAGCAGCCATACCCCAGTAATACTGTCTTGGCAGAATAGCTAAACCATGTTGGAGGTAACTGATAGGCCTCAAACCCATCAGTGAGTTAGGGGATATCTACCCCAAGCATGTGAAGACTTCTACTGGTGGAATGAGTAGATGAGAACAATATTCCAAGCGCCATGAAGGTGGCCGAAGCAGGCTCTGTGAAGTGCTTAGAGCTTGGTCATACACAAAACGTGCCAAGGTTGTCCATTGCATCCTGGTACCATCGCCAGTCGTTCTGCTTTTTGCCTTGCCCCTGGATTTTGATGAGTCTGGAAGAGAGAGTGAGGCTGACGATTTTGTGCAGCTCTGCCTCACTTAAATCTCATTCTCACATACAACATTACCCAGTGATGTCTTCTCCGAAAATGAAGCATCAGTAACAATAACAATCCCCTGCACATAGCACAGCACCTGGCAACATAGTAAATAATAAATGTCTGTTGACTGCTGCAGGTTTTTCTAGGTGTGCAGTGAAATGCATGGACCTTAAAGTTACGAACACCTGTGCTTGTGCAGTCTACCACAAGTTGTATGGAACCAGCTTTTGCTGTCACATGGGCATGCTGAAATCTCCAGTCTCTCCCATGATGTGTTGTAATTCTTCACAACAAAGAAGTCATGAGGGGCAACTAGGTGGCACAGTGGATGGAGCACTGGCCTTGAAGTCAGGAGGACCCGAGTTCAAATCCAGCCTCAGACACATTACACTTATTAGCTGTGTGACCTGGGCAAGTCGCTTAACCCTGATTGCCTCACTAAGAGGCAAAAAAAAAAAATACTGGTTAAGCAAAGAAGTCATGAGCCAAAACAAAGTTTACAAACCATTGGTCTTTATGAAACTTTACTCAACTACTCCAGGGCTTATTGATCTCTAATCCCTCTCCCCTCTGTAGCTCCCACTTCCTGTAACACAGAGTTGGAAAGGACTTCAGATGTCATCTGGTCTAACCTGTACTAGAATAAGAATCCCTTCTACAACATACATGACTGGTGGTAATCTACTCACTGTGTGAAGACCACCATTGAGAAATAATTATAATGATAATAGCTAAATAACATTTATGGAGACTTACTATGTGCCAGGCACTGTGCTAAGTACTTTACATTTATTACCTCATTTGGTTCTTACAATATCCCTGGGAGGTTGGTACTATTATTATCCCCATTTTGCAAATGAGGAAACTGAGGCAAACAGAGGTTAAGTGATTTGCCCAGGGTCACGCAGCTAGTAAGTGTCTGAGGTTGTATTTGAAATCAGTTCTCTCTGACTCCAGGCCCAGTGCTCTATCAACTATATCACCTAGCTGTCCCTGTTCCATTTTTGGACAGCTCTAATTATTTGGGAATTTTATTTCTAATATCAAGCCTACGTTTTCTTCTTTGTAGCTTTCCCCTCCCCCCCAACTCTGCTTTTGGGGGCCAAGCAAACATGAGCTCCCTTCATCCACTTGAAGAAAATTCTCCAGGCTGATTATCCATTGCTCATGGCACAATCTCAAGGCCTGGTGTGGTCCTGTTTGCCCCTCATCAGGATACCATCCAGCTTACCACAGGCCTGACACAAAGAAGGCACTGAAGAAATGCTTGTCAGTTAATTGATCAATAGCCTTCCCAAAATGTGGCTCCCCAAACCAAATACGGTGCCCTAGATACTCTTCAAGGCCGAGAACAGCAGGACTATCGATCACTTCCCTAGTTCTGGGCACTATTCATGTATTTATTCTCTGATGTTTTCACGCATATTAGTCACACTTCCCTGGCTACAATGTCAGCTTCTTAAGGAACAATACTGTCCCATACTTTAGCACACTCCATACTGCCCAGCAGAGTGCTAGTCACTCAATAAACACTTGTTAATTGATTTGTTCATTCAATATATATTTGTTGTTGAATTATTAGTAGAGGCAGGTAGGTGGCAAAGTAGATAGAGAGCTGTACCTGAAGTCAAGGAAACTTGAGTTCAGATATAGCCTTAAACACTTACTAGCTGTGTCACCTTGGGCAAGTCACTTGTCCTCTGTCTGCCTCAGTTTCCTCAACTGTCAGATGGGGATATCACCTACCTCCCAGGATTGTTGCGAATACCAAATGAGGTAATACTTGTAAAGTGCTTAGCACGGTGCCTGGCATGGAGCAGGCTTTTAGTAAATATGTTTCCTTCTTTCCTTCCTTCCTATTGTCTATCTGAAAGGTACGTGTCTTTTTTGTTTTATTCATTTTGCGGGAGGTTTCATTTTTTGTAGTGGAAATATCCACGTCTTTTTCAAAACTCAAGGTCTGACATCCACATTCCCTCTCAGTTTTGTGTCCCAGCTTGTCAGTCATCCTTGTGACACTAAACAAGCTTCTCATAAAAAGGATATAGGAAGGGCCCCTTATACTGGTCATCAGCAATGCTTACATACCTTTGGATGATATTTAACACCCCTGTGCTATTTTCCCACCCAGAAGTAGTGTCCTTGGCAGTAATGTCAGTTCCTGGTTTTATGTCAGGATTAAGTTTTACCCTATAAAGTGTTTTGCTTTTTCTTATGTAATTATGTGTCTGAATTCACTTTTTGTAATGGGGCATGTCTGACAGAAGTTGATTTTATGGGGGAGTTAAGGGAGAATTATGAAAAGAAAATCCATTATTCTTGGCCTGTTGTCCCACATTCTTTCACACTGTAATTCCCTGTCAAGTTACCATTATATCATCCCAGCATCAAGCTGAGAGATTCCACATACTGAACAGTGGCCCACTGGAGCTGAGTTACTTGTCTGACTCATGTTGGTTTGGGCTAAAGAAAAGAACATATTTCATTAACAGATTCTTACTGTTTTGTCTATTAAAATTTGGAGTTGATAATTATTGACTAACATTGACATAATGACATATTTTGAAGAGAAAGCATCACTTGAGAGCTCTGTTAAGTTTAATTATGCCTTCAACTTTAAAAGAGATTAAAAGGACCTGTTAAATATGCTATTGGCTTTACTTTATAATTTTGGTCTTAAAACCATAGCAGTCCTTTTAAAAATGATGACTTCTGGGAAGAGTTTTCACTGTGCTGGTTACCAAGACTGTGCAATTCCAGTTCATCCTCTTTATGTCCTTTACTACAGGTACACAGCGTGCCAATGCTCGAGCTCCCGCCCCTTACAAACGAGATTTTGAAGCCAAACTACGGAACTTCTACAGGAAGTTGGAAACTAAAGGATATGGCCAAGGGCCAGGGAAGTTAAAGTAAGTAACTGTGATCTGTGGAATCAGATTTGTAGATGATCAAAGAATGACCTGTTTGGGAAATCACTAAATTGATTCTGAATGAATATGACCAGGCTTTGTCTTACTCTTTATTGGTGTCCTGGCATCATTGAATGAGAACATTATATAATCAACTTAATTCTGAGAATAAGTGCCATTCAATTGTAAGCATTTTTTTTGTTTTGTTTTATTGCTTTGAAATACCACCAGTCACTGTGTTACCAAAAAAAAAAAACCTCAAAAACAAAAACAAAAACCAGCTTACAGTTGGGGAGAGAACCGTAATTTTTTCTCTTCTTAAAACATCTTTTCTCAATAGCTCACACAATGTATGCTCCAGATGCCTTTCAACATGTCATGAATTAAATTTTACTATTATCCAAGTTCGTCCATAAGCATTAATAACTTTCATCTTCATGTCTTCCCACACAATAAAAAATAATAATAGCTCACATTTGTAGAGAACCTTACAATTTACAAAGAGATCTTTAAATATCCTAAGTGATTAAAGAATGTTATTGCTCCCTATCTATATACAACTTCCTTCATATTTGGGACTACCAGCACAACCATATGGTTGTGCCAAGAATGAGTTTCCCCCTCCCCCCTCTATTTTGAGGGTATACGTAGGGGGCAGTTATCATTATATCATTTGAGATTGCCAAAGGAAGGGAATTTTCCTGTTGATGTTGGGCACTTTCAACCATCCAAATGAACCAATGATATTGGAAGTAGCTTCTGGTTAGAGTTCAAGGTCAGAGTTCTGGACCACAGCCCCATTTAAAGACTTCTTGGCCCCAGAAGGAAGTCTCATTTCTCTCCAATCCCAAATTCTTTCCCAGCTGCTTACAAAGTAGCAAGAGATACTCCATAATTCTAATATAATTCATAATTCTCACATTTATATAGCACTTTACAAAGCATTTTCACATCTATAATCTCATTTGATCCTCACCAAAAGCCTGTAAGAATAAGGAAGGTATATATTATCATCCCTATTTTATAGATGAGGCTCAGAGTACTAATTAACTTTCCCAGGGTAACACATCTTACTCAGTGGCAGAACCAGGACACAGGTCCAGGTAATTCTGATTCCAAATTCAGGACTCTCTCCAAATATAATCATCCTGCCTCAGGAACTGACAAAGCAGCAGTACATGCCTTCCATCCCATGACTGCTGCCATAGGCCTTCTTTTGCACTGAATTCTTAGAGAAGAGGAAAGCTAGAAACATCTTTTTTACTTCTCCTATTACTGGATAACTAAGCCATTAGTCAGCATCAGGCAGGCCAGAACATCATTACACTCAATTGAAAGCAAGGACATAAAGGCCAAAAAAACTGTGTCTGACTACAGCTGCCTCTTAGCTACCTGGGGTTGATGAGAGGAGAGAAGAAAAGCTTTGGGAGATGTGCCCCCCCCCCCCGTCTCCATCACTCATCCAGAAGTCAAGTAAAAACTCCATTGTTTATGTGTAAGAATCAGAAGAGATTACTGGTGGTGGGCATAGAGCAGGGAGGTAGAATGTATGGAGCCTAGGACATTCATTGGAGGGGTTAGCAAAGATAAAAGCAAATCTTACACCTATCATGCATATGAGAGATGTCATGATACAGTGGAAAGAACACTGAAATTGTAGTCAGAGGACCTGGATTCGAACCATAGTTCTGCCACTATCTACCTGTGTGAACTTGGGAAACCACAGTACTTCTCTGAAGCTTTTCTCTCCTCTGTGAAGTGAGAGAGTTGGATCAGATGACTTCAAAGGTCTGTTCTAGTTCTATCTCTAGTTATTTCATCATCATCTAACTTGATAGTGATTGATAACTCAAAAAAAATCCTAGTTTTCATGTGCCCCCAAATTCATTCTGGGGCCACACTGGTACACAATTCCTACAGATAGCTCTGCTGTCACTGAATGTAGACACTCCAGCTGCTGGGGGAGCTCCCATCCTTGCATCACTCTCAGTGGCCTCTCCGTGATCCCTGGTGGGGACCTCTTCAAAGGAGAGGAAAGGGAGAACTGTATTGACCTTGGCAGTCATTGGTTGTGCCAGAAGCCACTTCCAGGGCCACCCACAAGGGCTGTTTAGCAAGAATGTCTAGCAAAGCTCCACGGAAGAAGTACATAGTTGACCCCTAACAAATGACTGAATTGAATGTAACTGAATAGAGTCAATGCAAAGAAGTTCAGCATTGTATCACTAGGAAAAAGACGAAGAAAGACTATCATCTTCACCCGTTCCATGCTTCAGGTACTGAGGTTTATAGAATCATAGCCCTAGAGCTGGAAGGGACCTCGGAGACCATCCAGTCCAATCACCTCATTTTACAGATGAGAAAACCTAGGTTCAGGAAAGTCTTGGGTAAGGTCACACAAGAAGTATCTGAGGCAGGATTTGAACCCTTATCCTCTGACTCTAGGTCACATCATTATGACCAAAATTGATGTTTGTGTAGGACTTTAAACTTTGCAGAATGTTTTTACGTGTGTCATTTCATTTGAGCCTTACAACAGCCCTGTAAGGTATGCTATGGGTCCTGCCATCCTGCGTTAGCACTGGCGAAACTGAAACCCAGCTTAAGTGACTTTCCCAGGGCCACACAGTTAGTAAGAGCAAGATGTGGTCTTCCTGTCTCCAGGTCCAACATGCTCTAGCACAGCACAGCACACCACACCACACCATTACTTCCCTTTTGTCATCTTTACAGTCTTCCAAGTGTCGTCATTTGCTTTAAGAGTAATCAGAAAGGTGTTTAGCAATAACTTCGATTGTGCTTCCAGCAGGTGGTCACTTAACCTCTGTCTGCCTCAGTTTCCTCAGTGGGAAGATGGGAATAATAATAACACCTAAATTCCAGGGTTTCTGGGAGGATCAAATGAAATTATATTTGTAAAGCACTTAGCACTGTGCCAGGCATAGTAGTTACTTTATAAATGCTAGTTATTATTATTACTAGATTCTTAATTCAAGACTTTTAAATATCTCAGCTGTGCCTTTCTCTTAGTGAATGCCCGGGATATGGATGTTCGAATTTAGAATAGAAATTAAGAATCATTGTAAACCTCTTTTGGAGGGATATCTTCTCTCCTTGTTGTCTAAGTTATGTCCTCAGGCACTTAGTAACTAGATCCCTTGCCTAAGTACAGTGAGACCTACAACATTACCTAATGGGGTTGTAATTCCTTTATTAAACAAAAGTTTTATGTGCTGTATTTGGTAAGCATTTCATTCTTGGGGGAAAAAATCATTTCACTGTGCACAGTAGACTCCAGATCATAGGCGGGTTGCTCTGCCTACCAGCTTGTATTTTCACATGTACTTTAAAAAAAATTACAGAACACAGCCGTGTTAGAGATGGCTGGTTATTTTTTTATTTTTTATTTTTTTGCAAATAAGCCAAGTGGTGCTTTTAATTATCAAGTTAACCTAAAAAAAAAAAGAATATGGTTTTGTGTAGAGAAACATAGTATATATACAAATGGTATATGTGTATATATTTTACATACATATGTAAATACCTATTATACATGCTTCTGTGTCTCACTCTAGGCTAAGTAATGGAAACCATTTGTGTTTTTAAAATAATTACGTACAGGTTAATCATCAGAAGAGACCATTTGTTGGAAGATGCTTTTAATCAGATTATGGGCTATTCCAGAAAAGACTTGCAGAGGAATAAGCTCTATGTCACCTTTGTTGGAGAGGAAGGGTGAGTAGAACAGAGAAGTGGTCTGAAGAGCACAAGTTGCCTGTTATGCAGCTGTGTCCGGATGTTACACCACCATGTTGTGGTTGCCTGAAACAGGAAAGCATTCTGGCAGGAAATACCATTCATGTAAGCTTAAACCTTTAAACCCAATTTCCTTCTTTCTTTCTCTCTTTCTTCTTTTATTTTTCTTTCTTTTTTCCTTCCTTTCTTTTTCTCTTTTTTCTTTCTTATCTCTTTTTTCCTTACATCCTTCCTTTTCCTCTTTTGTTCCCTCTTTTTTTCTGTTTCTTTTTCTTTTTTTGATTTCTCTTTCCCTTTCTTTTTCTCACTTTATCTTCTCTTTCTTGGCTTCCTCAGGGATTTAAAAATTACTTGACATTGAAATGATTATGGATGTTCAGCTGAAGACAATTTCTGAGGGATTTTTGGCTCCCTCTTCCTTTTATTTTGAGGGGCAAGGTCGGGGCTTGAGGGAAGGAAGAGTTTATATTTGATTGTCCATGTCCTTCAATTATGTGCAGTAGTGTGTTGAATAAAAAACATTACACCATATAGGCAAGGCCAATTTTGCCTTTACTGGTTGAAATCCTATTAATCCTACTAAGAGATCCTTGTGAACAATGCTTCTTGGGCCTTCTTCCTAATTAGTTCCACCCCCAGTTTCTCTGTTTCCTTGGGAGAGGAAGGAAGCCATGCAAAATATCCACCTGACATAAACAAATTTATCAAACCTTTATGACTGTTCAGTGAGTAAGCACCTACAGATAAGGATTAGGCAATAAAGGTGTTCTAGACTCCCACACAGTTGAAGACTCTTGGAGCAAGAGACACAACAGTTGTGAAGTTCTTTGTCATTTCCCATTGCTGTTCTTTCCCAGTCTCCTCAGTCCCATTTGTGCATTTGACTTTTCAGGGGTGAGGATGAGCTTAGAGATCCCAGGCTACCCACTATGTGAGCCTTGAAGGAGGCATGTTGAAAAATCTCCAAGCATCTTGTATCATTCCATGTTCATTTGCATGGTTTTGAAGCCAGGCCTCTCGGTCAGCCAAGTTTAGGGATGTCTGCCTACTCTGCTCCTCAGATGTTGGACAGGGTCATGGTGAGATTAAGTTTCTTCACCTCTGGTTGTGTTGGAGGGCAATGTGCCATGTGGATTTTTGTCTTGCCCTTGGACCTTCTCTGTCATTCCAGTTAATGACTGATTCTTGCTATTTTTTCACACTCTACCATTGTAGGCTCTCGCTTACACAGTTGGACTGAATGTGTCTTTTATAAGGCAGTCAGCAAGGCAGAAATGTGAAAATATTAACACGGAAGCTTAATGGTTTGAGTCTCATAGCTTTAATGACCAGAACTCCCAAAGTGGTGCCTAGTGTTCATTAAGGTGGCTGGGAGGCACAGGCGTGCCAGTCAAAAATGAAGAAATATATTTGGCCTTAACACAGCTATGCATAGGATGTGAAGTATGCTCTGCCCCAACCAGTGAAGGGAGAATGAATTCCCTCACCTGACACCCCAGGTTCCTTCCTACACAACTTCATCTACCATGGGATATTATTGTGCCATAATGAGTTTTAAGCATGAAGCTGTGGGTTGAGGAGTATTAGCAAACCATAAGTGACAGACAGCATGGAACAGTGAAAAGGAGAACTGGATTTGGAGTCAGTGACCCTGGGTTCAAATTCTGCCTCAGACACTTACTAGCTGTGTGACCCTAGGCAAATTACTTCATGTGGGCCTCAGTTTCCTTTTTCGTAAAACATGGATGTGATGACTCTAAGGTCCCTTCCAACTCTAAATCTAGGCTGTTATTGTTCCATTGTGCCCCAGCCTTGAAGAGACCAGATTATTTTAATGCTTGATTATCCTAAACCAGCTTTCCTGTAAATTGAACACATTGCCTCCATCTCCACATGCAATGCCAGAGTGAATGGGTTAGGCACCTTTTTCTTTGATAAACACAGATAATCTCTCCTCTCCCATTTTCCAGTGGCTCTCCTTTTCTAGGAATACAGCTGTGGATGACCCACAGGGAACACAAAAAGCAGGAAGGTTTGCAGAGGCTTTGACTATCCCAGGCACAGTGGGCTGTTCCCAGGGACTGCTTTGGCTTATTCATCCACAATACAAACTTAAATGAACAAGACCAGCTGATTTCATGACCTCACCCCTAAGCAGCTGCATATGGAAGGAGATCCTGTTGACATCACTCTACTATCATGCTGGAGTCTCTTTCTTAGATACATACTTAATCTTGGTCTTAAAGAGAGAAGTTGAATTGAGGAACAAATAAATTTTGAAAAAGCAACAGGTTGCTATTCCTAGGGAGGAAAATAGGAACAACTTAAAATTAAGCATTTATTTCTATTTCACCAAACATATTAAATAAATAATAAAAGATCATCAGTCTTTCGCTCTGGTTTACACTGGGAAATCAAGTTGATTTAAATATTTTGTACTAAAATAATAAAAGCAAATCTGAAATATTTACTACCTGCTATCTTTAGCTGAACTGTTCAGTCCTTTAGAAATATTTCCTTTTAATGCTTTGAAAGCTTTAAATATATGCGTCATTTTGTTCCATATGTAGCTATAATGATGAAAAACTTGAAATTCTGGCAGATCTAGTTTGTGATAAAAATTTAACAGAATTTTGTGAAAGAATCAGAAAAGGTTTTGCACGTCCAATTTTCATACAAGGTGTCCCAAAAGTCTTAATGCAGCTTTAAACTTAAAACTAAGATTCAATCCCTCCACACTATGGTTGCTCTTTGCTACTTCCTCCATTGGCACAGAACAACAATGACTCATCTATATCTTCTCATCCAAGACTTTCTATAAATTTTCTTTGTGCCACAGGGGCATCACTGTACCACTAAGGCTGATTTTGACACTTGTGACATCTTGTACCATATGGCATCACCAAGAAAATATTGGCATAAATATGAGGGGCTTTTGTGGCAGCAAGCTGCTTGGAATCAATCTTTCACATGTACATTTCTCGAATGCACATTACAGGCTAATCTTATCATCCTACTTATTCTACTCTGTAGTCAGCACTTTGTCTATCTGCAAACATCCAGATCTATGTTATATGCATGTGTAAATATGTATGTACATGCACAGCATATGAATTTGCTGATGGGCAAACTCAATACACTGTCAGTCCAGCTGCTTGGTATAATCTAGACCAGAGGAGTCCAACACTAAGTGACAACTCCCCACCCTCACCCCCAACCCCCAGTGCAGCCCAAACCAAATTAAAGTGTAATTGGGAAAAGTTTGAAAAAAATAAATAAAATTACAGTACGGCATACATGATGTGAATTTGTGATTTTCCAGGCAGTTTGGCAGCCAGGGATCCATTTCTATTTGAGTTTGACACCTCTGATCTAGAAAATAGAGACTTTTCATCCACTTTGGTTTTGTTTTGTTTTTTATATAAAAATGGATGCGCTGTTATCCCTGAAAGGACTAATCATGTCACTGAGGCATGTCTGGGGCATTATTTGGCTTACGTGAATGGAGTATTTGGAAAGCAAGTTATTCTTAGGTTTGGGCTTTGTAGGAGATATCTTCCATTGCCTTGGTGAACACCTTAGGGCAATCAAGCAATAAACAAACATTTATTAAAGACCTTGCTGCTCCAGACACTATGGGGGGGAGGGGAGGGTTGTCCTTTGTTCTCAAAGAAGACCAAAATGACATCACTATGTTAGAGTCAAGTTAACAGTGTGTCCAACTGTGCTGATCAGACCAAAATGAACTAGGAATGCTCTACCACAGTTCAGGTACAAATAGTCCATATGAACATTTGGGGTGGATTCTCTAAATTTGCGTATCTTGCCTTTAGTTTGAGCTATTTCAATTCTGCTTTGCTCATGGAGCACAGCACCTTCTCTGATGAGGGCACGCCATGCTGAGCAGTCCTGTGCCATTGCTTCCATGTCATGCAATCAATTCCAAAGTTCTTAAGAGAGACCTTGAGAGTGGCTTTGTATTGCTTTTTCTGACCACCATGTGAGTTCTTGCCCTGTGTGAGTTCTCCATAAAATAGTCTTTTAGGCAGATGATGGTGTACTTAATGCAGCCTTTGAGGGTGAGATGCAACAAAGTATGGATAGATTCTCTGACGCTTGTGCTAATTTTGGCCTAACAATTAACACCAAGAAAATGCAGGTGCTGTATCAGCCAGCACCATGCCATCCATCTATGGAACCATTGGTTACAACAAATGAAGAAATTTTGAATGCTGGGGATAAGTTCATTGACCTTGACTCCAGACACTGTCTACTAAGGAGGTGAGGGTGGGGTAGAACTACAATAGCAGACAGCCACTACTTTAAAGTTCCTTTGATTCTACTGGGAAAATATAGCATAGTCAGATAAGTAAATTCAACAACTTCAATAAATAACTTTAGATAAGATAAGGAAATTCAAGATATATACAAATTAAATACAAAGTTACTGTGGAGAGGACACTAATAACCAGAGCCATCACTCTTAAAGGTGGCACTGTAGCTGAGCTTTGAAGGGCGTTGGGAGTTGGAAGACCCAAAGCCAAAGAGGAAGAACATCCTAGGTGTCCAGGACAGCCTTTGCAAAGGCATGAAGGTGGGAGAAGGATTATCGTGCATAGGGAACAGTAATATAACTAGGCTGGCTTGGCTGGGCCTTTGAGAGTACTACAGACTAAAGCCAGATCAGATCACAAAGGGTTTAAATGGTGAACAGAGGAGTTTTTATGGCCAGTAAAGTTTCTGGAGCAGCAGGGAGTGACATGGTCAGACATATTCTTTGGGAATATTACTTTGGCAGCTGGGGGAAGGATAGATTAGATAGGGGAGAAGCTGAATGAAGGAAGGCCTATTAGGAGGCTATTACAATGTCTAGTTGAGAAGCACTGAGGGCCTAAAGTAGGGCAGTTGCTGTGTGAGGTAAGTATATCTCTTTGTTTTGTGTCTCACTCAGTGTTAATAACAATCAATCCACAAGCATTAATTATGGTTGCATCTGCCATAGGACATTTTTACATACGCGTGGGAAACACCTTGTTTGAGAAAAACATGTTAAGCTTTATATTATTTGAACCTCTTGATCAACTGAATGACTGTGAAAATGTGTCCTACTATAAAAGTCATATACAAAAGTCAGCCTGTTACTTCCTCAAATTTTCATTAAAGAAACCCATGATATTCATAAATAAATCATTCTCATAATCTTTAGAAATGAAAAAGCAGAGAGCATTGGATTAGAGTCTTAGGACTAGAGTTCAAATCTCAGCATTTGTGCTTCTTGTGTGACCTTGGTCAACTCACTGACTCATGTGTAAAATGAAATGGTTGGATAAGAAGACCTCTAGAATCCTTCCCGGTTCTAGATCCATGATCTTATAAGCTCATGATGATTAGTAATTGCTGTTGTCTTCTCAGTTGCCTTTCCTCTCCCTTAAGTAGAAGTACCACTTGCATCCATTCCCATTCTTTCGGAGTCTTCTGCTCTTTGAGGCATCTTGAAAATTATTCCAATGTGCGTTTAAATTATCACCTCCAGGACACATTTGGTATTTGCTTAGGTTTAGCTGTTTTCCCCAACTTTACCTTAAGTATTTTTGCCACTTGGCTCTGGAATGATAAAAAGGACATGTATATTTAAAGTAGACCTCACGTCATAGAAGCCCCAGAATTATGGGCTCATTGGTCTATAAAACAGTTACATTTTCTCTAGGGTTTTTTTTTTTACCTTGCCTTTAACTACCTCCTCACCCTCCTGCCCCCCAATTAATTTTAATATTGTTCAATTTTAGTTAAAATATCGTAGCTGTTGTTGTTCAGTTGTTTCAGCCACATCTGACTCTTCATGACTCCATTTGGGGTTTTCTTGGCAAGGATACTGAAATGGTTTGCCATTTCCTTCTCCAGCTCATTTTATAGATGAGGAAACTGAAGCAAACAGAGTTAAGTGACTTGCCCAGGGTCACATAGCTAGTAAGTGTCTGAGGTCACATTTGAACTCATGTCTTCCTGATACCAGGCCCAGAGCTCTATTCATTGCAGTACCTAACTGCCCCTTAGATAAAATTAGAATTGAGCTCAGTTATCTGTTGGAAACATTCCTTCCAGGTACTTACTGATATCACTTGCCCTGATCAATGAATAAATTTGAGCTATGGTATGCATAAATGATATAGTGAAGATAAAGGGCTGTACATGGAGTCAGGAAGACCTGAGTTCAAATCCTACCTTAGAGACTGCTATATCACTGTGGGCAAGTCACATAACCTTTCTGTGCCTCAGTTTCCTCATTTTAAAATAAGGGGTATAGACTTGATGAGTATGACTACAATGACAATGACTATATTCAGTAGCACCTATGTAGTATTTTAAGGTTTGCGAAGTCCTTTTCAAATATTATATCCTTGGAGAAGCTAGGTGGCATAGTGGATAGAGCTCTGGCCTTGGAGTCAGGAGGACCTGAGTTCAAATTTGGCCTCAGGCACTTGACACTTACTAGCTGTGTGACCCTGGTGAAGTCACTTAACCCCGATTGCCTCACCAAAAAAAAAAAAAAAGCTTAAAAAAAAATATTGAATCCTCTATACTAACCCTGGCAGGTAGGTGCTATTATTATCCCCATTTTGTCCCATCTAAAGTTATGCTCCTATGAACCTGTAGGATCTATACTTCAAGTAGGCCGTCACATATAGAAAGAAAAGATTTTTTAAATAGTTTTTAGTCAGCTTAGGTATGAATCAGAAAGTTTGCTGAGAGAGAGCAAACTCTCCTTGAAGCTAATCTTTGGCATCAGTATAAGGGATACTATAGTTTTTTCTCATGATAGATTGGAATCAAAGAAGGATTGAGGCAAGATAAATGATTGGAAAATGTATAATCTGTCCTTTGCAGGGTACTCCAGGAGGTATTTTAGTTGAGATAATGTGAATTCCCAGAGTATCACAGATGCCTTTGTTAAAAAGAAATCACAAAAATGCTTTCAGAACCAGCAAGAATTTCTCAGTTGTCAGTACCATCATTAATGCAGGTGACTATGTTCTTTAGTGCAAAGAGACACTAGATTAGCATCTGCTGCTTACCTCTTGAGTGGTGTTGGGACTTGAACTTGGAGTCAGTAAGAGCTGAGTTCAAATCCTACTTCAGACACTAGCTGTGTGGTCCTGGGCAAGTCACATGACCTCTCTCTCTGTTTCCTTATCTGTAAAATGAGGTGATGGGATTGGATGATCTCTAAAACCATTTGCAGTTCTATAAAATATAACAGCCAGTTAGCTGAACATTTTTTTAATCCTATTGCCTGGTTTCTTACAAAAAGGGAAAGTGAGTAATCTGACTTGGTCATAGTTGGAAGTTTTGTTCACGCCACTAAATTCCCAACTTAACAGGTTGGGTGTCTTTGCCAGGGAGGAAAGGGGAAGTGGAATTATGCAGTGGCCTGTAACTAAGTCATCTTGACAGAACATGGTGGGAAAATGTGCATTATGCTTGCCTTCTCTCAGGCTCCCACAAGCATACCAGCGATTGCTTTGTACTCATAAACAGTGAAGTGCCACATGTTCTTCCAATTTATTATTTTCTTTGGCACTAAAGGTCACATATCATGCCCTAGAGAGCCAAGGATGTGTTTGTGTGTCAAGGCAGAGAAGGTGGCTTGTGGTCTTCTGCTACACCCTGGATGAGCCCTTACCTTATGAGAACCCCACAGCAACAAAGGTGTAATAGTCTAGAAAAGGAGCGTCTCTTTTCACCTCCCCTTTTTCCCTATTATGGCCAACCCTGTCAAAAGGTGCCTTTCTTTAAGATGAAGAATGAGTTCATTATTACTCATGTGCAATCAAGTGATGTCAGTCACTCAGCTTGCAAACAGGGAGAGGATGTGTGCAAATAATTTTAGTTTGGGGGTTTCAGAGCAGTTAGACTCCAGGCCACATTTCATTCTGTACTGCTTGCCACAAGATGGATAAAAGAGTTCATCTAAAGAGGAAGAGAAACTGGAACTTCTTTCTAACATTTACAAGTGAAATATAATCCTTCACGTTAAGCCCAGACTACCTCCAGTAATCCTGAAATAGTATTTCTAGTTTTTATTGATACTAATAGCTCAATGTAAACTGTATAACTCACTGTACAGTTTATGAAGTACTGTCATGAGAACAACCCTGGGAAATGCAGTGTTAAATGTTATTTGCCCCACTTTAGAGATAAGAAAGCTGATATTCATAAAGACTGACAAAAGTCACGTGTAGTAAAGGGTTAGAGTCAAGGCTCCCGCCTAAGAGTCAGGAAGACCTGAGTTTGAATCTAATCTCGGATGCTTAGTAGCTATGTGACCCCGGTGGGCAAGTCATTCAATTTCTGCCTCATCTGTAAAAAGGGGATAATAATAGCACCCTAGGGTTGTTATGAGGATAAAATAAGTGAATATTTGCAAGATGGAGTACAAATCTTAAAATAATAAATCATAGCTATTATTATGCCATGCTGCATATTCTATATTAATGAATTATTATTAACATTATTCATATTAGCTATCATCTCATGGTAATAGCTGATATTTATATCACATTGTAAAGTTTGTGAAATGCTTCACATGCATTATGAAATTTAATCCTAGCAACATCCCTCAGTTTCTTCATCTGTAAAGTAAGAGGGTAAACGAAGATAACCCCAGGATTTAGCACAGTGTTAGCATATAGTAAGTGCTTAATAAATGCTTGTGGGCTAAATTTGACTTTATGGTCCCTTACCATTCTAGATCTATGATCCTAAGATCTTATCTGTCATAGCTTTCCAAAGAAATAGGCATTGCAGATATTGTTATCCCCATTTTCCAAGTGAGGAAACTGAGGCTCAGAGAAGTTTAGTGAGTAGCCCAGGGTCACAAAAAGATAGTATCATGTTGGAGAGGATGTGGGAAAATTGGGACATTGATGCACTGTTAGTGGAGTTGCAAACTGATCCAACCACTCTGGAGAGCAATTTGGAACTATGCCCAAAGGGCAACCAAACTGTGCATACCCTTTGATCCAGAAATACCACCACTAGGTTTGTATCCCGAAGAGATCATAAAAAAGGGAAAAGGACTTACATGTGCAAAAATATTTACAGCAGCCCTTTTGGTGGTGGCAAAATATTGGAAAATATTGAGGAGATGCCCATCAATTGGGAATGGCTGAACAAGCTGTGGCATATAAATGTAATGGAATACTATTCAGCTATAAGAAATGATGAACAGGCAGGTTTCAGAAAATCTTGAAAAGACGTGTATGAACTGATGCAAAGCGAAAGGAGCAGAACCAGGTGAACATTGTACATAGTATCAACATTGTGTGATGGTCAACTATGAATGACTCAGTTCTTCACAGCAACACAATGATCCAAGACAAACACAAAGGACTCATGAAGGAAAAGGTTACCCACATCCAGATAAAGAACTGATGGACTCTGAATGAAGAATGGAGCATACCTTTTTCACTTACTTTATTCTTTCTAATTTGTTTCTTTTGATCTATTTCTTCTTTCATAACTGTGAGTAATATGGAAATATTTTTACATGATAGCACATGTATAAACTATATCAAACTGTCTACCATTTTCAGAATAGGGGAAGGGAGGAAGGGATGGAGAAAAATTTGAAACTCAAAATATCGTAAAAATGAATACTAAAAGTTTTCTTGACATGTAACTGAGGGAAAAAAATGAAGTACTATTAAACCAGAGAGAGAGAGAGAGAGAGAGAATGAGCATCAGAGAATCATTGTCCTACACAGCCCCTCCTAAACAAAAGGCTATGAAATCCCACTGTAATCCCCTTCAGTACTATCAGTTTTAAACCAAGGAATGGCAGGCTGACTTATTGTTTTCTTCAGCATTTACCTTGGCTAAAGTATCTACCCACCGGATGCCTAAATAATTCAAATCCTGATGAGGAAAGATGAATGTGTGTGTGTTCCCAGCTCTGATTTGGTATAAATGGGTCTAGACCGTTGTTAGCAAGGAAGCTTTCTAACACAAAGACACGGTAATCTGCTAGGCCTTCTTAGATAATTCAATAATTAATAGCTTGCTTTTATAACTGTGACAGGGTAAACTCAGCAACAGTGTATCTCCAAACTGACATACAGGACAGCTGAAGAGCTATCTTTCTATCTTAAAGCCATCATCCAGGAAATGATTTTCAGGGGTTGAGGTTTTGGTTTTTTGTTGTTGTTGTTACATCATTTCCTTTGCATTTGTCACGTGAATGTTCCATTTTCAGTGATTCTTAGTTGAAAAAAAATGCATCAACTCATACCAGAGCCCCCACAGCTTGTGTGGTATGTCAAACAGCATAGTACTACAGTGATGTTAGGCAAATGCCTGAATAACACTTCCCAGAACTTAAACCACACTGCTACCATAGGACATCTGCATTTGGATACTGAAATGCTCTTCATTGCAGCTGTTCTGTGGCTACATGCCTGCTGTAACGAGCTTCTGAATTTCTGTGCCAAGGCTTTAGCCATGGAACCAACCCGACTGGCAGAACAGGAATGCAACAAATGATCCATCTGATATGAGTCATATTAACTCTTTGTATAAAAGATGCTGTTGAGAAATGACAGAAATATCCTGGATGGAGTGCTGCTCTGACATGTTTTGTTCAGTTAAATATGCTGCAGTAAGCATCTTGCTCTTCAGATTGCTCTTAAGTTTTGTGTAGATTTAGGATGTAAAACACAATTAAACACAACTTGCTTACCAACTAAGTATTGACCTTAGTGAGAATCTGTGACTAATTCCAGAATTAAGAAATGGATGGATGAAAAATTGCCCCATGAAGAAGGCTGGTTCATCTTGGTTGAACTGTTAATGGTTAGGTTGGTTTTCTCTAGGGGAGAAAAATCTGTTCCTTTTTATTTTGCCCCATATGAGAGTATTAATCTTATTTATGCCCTGAACTCAGTAAAGAAGCAAAACAGAGAGGCCAGTCTCTATCTAAGAATGACAATATTTTCAACATTTTAAACAGTTTATTTGAATATTACAAAGCACTAGACTTTTAAGGAATATTCTACTTATGAGATTTCTGCAAAATATTGTTTGTTTTCTTTTTCTTGGGTCAGTGGTGAGTAGCATAAACACATCTTACTGCTGAGCTTGTATAGTTCCTCAAGGAAAATTGTAATCCCACTCATTCCTTCACTGATTTGTTCAGCCAACCTTTTTTTGAGCATCTACATACTTACTCTGCGTAATACTCTGTAAGATTCCTAATAAAAATGCAAACGATGTTCATTTTTTTCTTCAGAAAGCAACAAAAACTTCTTTCATGGAGTGAAGATGCTACCAGAATAAAGTCAAAGAGTAATGAGCTTCTGATGTGACAGCTAAATATTAAGCAGGAAATAAATGGCTTCACTTTACAGGTTACCCTCCTGTTGTACAGACAATATTGCATAAATTGTTGTAGCATTTATACGTTTTCTTCATGTTCAGCTATCTATGTCCTATAAGTGATATCTCCAGATCCTTGAAAGCAGGGACCATGTCTGTTAAACTCAACTGTGTGTAGCCTCCAAAGCAACACCACACGCAGAGACTTGATCCAGAAAATACATTAGACATAAGAGTATATATGATTGTACTTTTTTTCTCTTTATCTGATGATTTTCTGAATCCTTTTTCATTTTCTTGAAGTAACCTAATCCAAGAAATGGAGATTTATAATAAATAAAATGAATGAAGTGAATGGCACTCTTCTGCTTATCTTCCTACCACAGGCTTTCCTCTTTCCTAGGAGTGCCACAGTGAATTTCTAAATGAGGCCTCTGACTACTTTTTTAAATGGTGCCATAGCTTACTTCTTGAATGGCATTAATATACTTCAATCCTCATTTTCTCCTCCAGCCCTACAACTTCAGCCATAACAGACTCTGATTGTTTCATTCAGACCATTATGATCTCTTCACTTACCCCTTTGAATTCAGCAATGTCATCCTAAGTCTGCCAAAATCTTCTCCTAAATTCCATGTGACTCTCATAGATGTTCTAATACAATGTTATGGATCAAGTTCAAGATATTCATCCTCCACTTCAAAAACACTTATTAGGCGATAGCCTAAGACTTCCTCATCTTCCTTGTCTCTTTCTAATCCCCAGGCTATCTCTAACCTTATCTCCTCTAATTTACTTTAAACCTTGATCACTTGAATCCAAACATTCCATTTCTGCTTTGAGCATCTTCTCAGGGTAACTTTTGCCTCTGAAATTCCCATTTGGCCATTTGGCAAGCCCTCTCTCTCTTCCTTCAGTCAAGAAAGCAGTGAGCGCATGGCAAAAGAAGCACTTCATTCCATTGTGGGTGGGAAGTTTCTGAAATCTAGCATGGTGTAGTAGAAATCACACTGGAGTTGGAATTAAGAGACCTCAGTTTAAATTTCAATTCTGCCACTCTTACTATCTTTTTGCCCTTAGGCAAGTCACTCCCTCCCAAGCCTCAGTTTTCTCATCTATAAAATGAGAGGTTTGGACTAGGTCATCTCATAGGTCCTTTCCAGCTCTAAGTCTATTGTCCTAGAATCATAAGTGTTCCAGGATGCCCTTCCTGAATAACTGGAGAGAGGCTGAAAATCTCCTCCGCCATTTTTTCTAAACAACCAATTTCCATGACCTCCTTCTCTTCCCCCACTTCTCACAATTCTACATCATGTACTTTATTAACTTCAAGTCTTCACATATTCTAATAAATCCACGCCTTCATTAATGTGTGTTCCCTCTGAACATAAGGATCACAATCCTGTCACACCATCTCATCCTGGGAGGTGCCATCAGTCCTACATAGAAGGTCCTCCCCCAATATGCTTAGAAAGCCTTTTCTAGGAGCAGCTAGGTGGCACAATGGATAGAGCACTGGCCCTGGGGATTCAGGAGGACATGAGTTCAAATCCGGCCTCAGACAAATAACACTTACTAGCTGGGTGACCCTGGGCAAGTCACTTAACCCCATTGCCTACCCCCACAAAAAAAAATCCTTTTCTAATTCTCTTAATTTCATGGGGGCACAAGGGTAGTATCAAGGCCATCTATTGTCTTTAATGCTCATTCTCTACCTGGCCAGTGCCATTTTCCAGCCATACTATCTTCATGAATAATACATTTTATTATTAAAGAGCTTTTGCATATAATGTTAATGAAATCACCAGTGTGTAGTTTCTCTTGTTTAACAGTTCTGTTATTTAACAATTCCTTGTTTTCTATATTTTTTACATCTATCTGCACCATTGTTTCAAGTTCAACATTTGAGAACTAGAAGAACAGCTGTTTCATAAATCTTTTATAATTCTTATTAGAGTGACTTAACTCGCTTTGGGTCACTTAGTAGGTAATTAATCTTGACGTCTTGGTGATGATGAACTATGTAAAATACACTTGCTACATATAGCATTGGGTGGAAAAAAAAACCTAATTTTTTGTTTGTTTTTATAGGCTGGATTACAGTGGACCTTCTAGAGAGTTTTTCTTCCTGGTATCCAGAGAACTCTTTAATCCATATTATGGCTTATTTGAATATTCAGCTAATGATACATACACAGTACAAATAAGTCCCATGTCTGCTTTTGTAGACAATCACCATGAATGGTAAGATGGTGGGGTTTTGGGAATTGTGCTTTCCTCTAATTATTTTTCTCTAACACTAGGTTATGCATATGCTGTGATTTTTTTTCAAATATAGCTATCCACTTTAATTCTTGACTAAAACCACAGTTTTGCTTAGAAAGTTCATTTGATTCTTTTGTGGTTGCTTTTAAATATATAGACAGTCTCCAATATGGTGAATCATTATTTTTTTCATAAGCCAATTTTTAAATAGGTTACATGGAACATAGAACACATTATCTGTGGGAAAAAAAAAACATGTTATAAATTATGACAAATTTCCCAGGCTAGCTCACAAAAGCTTATTTAAGGGGCAGCTAGGTGGTACAGTGGATAGAGATCCAGCTTTAGAGTCAGGAGGACCTGAGTTCAAATTTGGCCTCAGACACTGGACACTTTACTAGTTGTGTGACCCTGGGCAAGTCACTTATCCCCAATTGCTTCACCAAAAAGTAAAAAAAAAAAAGCTTATTTAAGCCATTAGCTACTCAATATAATACAAAAACTGAAAACAGCATGGCTTGGCAGGTAGAGTTAGCCTGGGAGTCAAGAAGACTTGTATTCAAGGTCTTTTTCTGACACCTACTGACTCTGTGACCCTGGAGAAGTCATTGATTGTCTCTGTTCTTCCTGATAATTCCCGAAGACTGTATGTTACAGAGGAGGTGCCAGTCTGCACTGGCAGAGGAAATTTCTCACCAGAAGTTCACCACCCTGATGAAATCTGGTCTGGTTAAAAAAAAAAAAGTACAATTGCTAATGCTGAGTTCTTCTGTATTTCTTCAACCTTGAAGAGGTCAGAAAGAAGTATATTAGGTTACCCTACGCAGAATCTATAGGGCAGCATCTGGGAAAGTCTCAGCCAAGGGATTAGAGCTGGTCCAGCATCTGCAGCTGTGGTTGTCAATAATTAATAAACAGTTATTAAGTGCCTACTGTATCAGGCATATGTTAAGCCCTGGGGATGCAAAAAAAAAAAAAAGCAAAAGATAGTCCCTGCCCTCAGGAAGTTTACTTACTAATGGTCAGGCAAAGTAGGGGAGAAGCAGAGTCATTAGGAATTCTTTATCTGGCTAAGTAAGATACAGGGGGAAAGAGGACTCTAGGCACAGAGGGGAGGGTCCAAGGTTGGTGAGAGGGCACCAGCAAAAAAGGCATTAATGATGGAAAAGAATGCAGTAGGAATAGCTAGTCATATTATTACTCACTTTTAAATCCACAGTTGCTAAATTGAGGACTGCCTACCTACTGATTTTTCATAAAATCTTTAAAATAAAAAGATGAGATCTTTTTATGATAATTCAAGTTAAGCTTATTTTTTATTTAAATTATTTAATTTCAAGTAAATTTTTTCCCAAATCCCTTTACTCATGGACATTAAAAAATTTCAAAGCACCTATTTTTGAGAGTGCCTGTTTGTTTTGCACTGGGTACAAGTGACTAAAATATGATTTAGTCATATACGGAGACATATTCATGCCCCTCTTTTCTTGCCAGTATCTTGAGGAAAAATCTAATTATGACTTAGAGGTTAATATGTTCAACTTTCACCCTAACTTTTTAGCTACCATTTGCAATGGAATCACTGCTATCTAACAGACATTTGGTGGGAGGAATCTGGCATTGGTGGAAGAAACAAGAAGGGACAAACTGTAGCTCTTAGTATGTCTCATATCTGCTGCTGCTCGAGAGACTGACTTAGGGAAGCCATCAGCTTCAACTACTAGAAGCATCATTACTCTCAAAATAAAGAGAAATGTAGGGGTATGCATTTTAATCATCTAGGTGAATAATATGTTATTTTCAAGAAAGTTTCCAAAATGAATCAGAATGAATTGTGCCTTGAGATGTTTAGAAGATAGTACATTGTCTCTGGGAAACCCCAAAAACTTCCAGAGGCAGAGATTTTCATTGCCCTGAGCGTTGAGAGGACAACTATCAGAATTAGGGAGGAGGGAAAGAGAAAAAAGGGGAAGTTCTGCAAAGTAAGATATTTAGTTGTATACCAGAGTGACAGAAAATGAGTTGGTGGTAGATACAAGGGAAATACCACTAGCATCAATCCAAACAAAGTGGAAGCAAAATCAGTAACACTTTGCCCACCGTTGGCTACCAGTGTGCACTGCTTTATACCTCAAGTGGTAGCCCTTAGGGATTTCTCACAAATGACAGTGAGCAGCTCATATTGGCCAAACAGGTGGTGCATGCAGAATATTATTCATACTACAAAATCTTTGGCTGTTAGTAATAGGTAACATTTATACGGCACTTGCTATGAGCCAAACACCGTACTTAGCACTTTAAAATCATTATTTCATTGGGTTCTCGCAACAACCCTGGGATGTAGGTGCTATTATTATCCCCATTTTATAGATGAGGAAGCTGAGGCAAACAGGTTAGTGACTCATCCAGGATCACACAGCTAGTAAGTGTCTGAGGCTGGATTTGAACTTGGGTCTTCCTGACTCCAGGCCTAGCACTCCATCCACTGAACCACCTAGCTACTCAAATTACAAAGATAACGAAGCCCAACAAATTTGACTCAGAGTTTAAGATGTGAATTTTTAGCCTAATGTAGACCTGGTTAGTCTAGGATATACATGAACTCCTTGTGGTCATGTAGAACCATTTAATAATCCACTAACCCAGGTCATGTGATTTGTTTCCTATTTTTCTTGTTCAGGTTCAGGTTTAGTGGTCGAATCCTTGGCCTTGCACTGATACACCAGTATTTGTTAGATGCTTTCTTCACACGACCATTTTATAAGGCCCTTCTCAGAATGTGAGTAAAAGTATTTTTATTCTTCTTTCAATCAACATGGAAAAAATACAGTATTTCCCCTTATTTGAAATGGAAAATTCCTGTTGTCAAAGTCAGTGTTTCCCTATCTGCTAACAATCTTCATTGGGATGTTGTTTTTATAGCTGTACAAATTTTCTGAAACTAAATAAGTTTTGAAGTTTTGTTTATTTGTCCAGCCATATTCTCTTTTTCTCCTTCTTTATTTCTGGATTGCCTACAAAAATCTTAGTTTTGCTATCTTCCGAACCATTTTATCTTTCTCATACTTGGTAACACATGTTTCTTCAAAACAATTGTACTTCAAATACGGCTTTGGAATGCTTATGGCATCAATTCAGATTATTAATAGAATAGCTGTGGGTTAGTCTTTATGACTCACAGAGTCCTCTTCCCTTTGAGATGGATTTTATATTTCACATTGATGCAAACTTTAAATTACTCTTGGCTTACTTCTCATCTTCCATGGCCCTTTCTATGTCTTTAGGATACCCTGCTTGCTCAAAGCCATCACTTCGTGAAAGGAAAATTAGATTTATGGAGGGAGGTACAAATAAAACTTCCATGGGAATTTTCAGTACTATTATAAAAATGAAAGACTGCAGCTAGCAATCTTTCATTGGAGCAAACAGCTGGTTCTGGCCTATAATAAGCAGTACATTGCAAGGCCAAGCATGGGTAGGCAGTATTTTGTTCTGTCTGTGGGACAAGTAGAAACAAAGTGAAGAGATCTTAGCAGAGAGACTACCACTACCCATACTCCTCTCCAACTTTGACCATCAATTCTAAATCTACACCAATCAACTCCTTTTCCATCTTCTTTAAAGTGAATCCCTGACACTCAGAAAGATAATTTCCAATAAAAAAAAAAGAAGAGACCACTGGAAAAATGTTCTAATACCCAATAGGAAAATACAGCCTTGAAAGATAATTGATTGTTGAATTGAAGACATAGCATTTTCTCCTTTCCTTCTAGCTTCTTTTGTGAAGATGGGCTGACATTCCCAGAAGAGATATGAAGCATCGCTTGCTTATTATTCTCCTCAAATATCCTTCACACCAGCCAGACTGGCCCTCCATCTCCCATCTCAGTGCCTGAAGGCCACTGACTTCTTACTTCTACCACTCAGACTCTCTAGTTTCCTTCAGGGCTTGGCCCAGGCTTCACCTCCTACATAAGACCTTTCCTGATCCCCGCAATAGCTCGTACCTCTCCCTCCCCCACAACTGCTTATATTGCCCTTCACCCTTCACCTCATGGGATGTAAACTGCTTGAAGGTGGGGGCTTTCATTAAATGCTTATTAATTAATTGATTTTTATTCTAGCTTCCTATCTGCTCTAATGGCTTTGCTGCTATCAGTCTACTTTCCACATTCCAGATTCATCGCCCTCTAGCTGGATATGGTCCAGCCCTTGGTCCCTCTATAAAGTGAGAGATCAATATTGTCAGGCAGTGTGGCATAATGGCAATAGCCCCGGACTGGACATTAGGGGACCTGGATTTTAGTTGGGACTTTGCTTTTAAGTGTCTCTGGGAGAGAGTACTTCACTGAACCCCTCTGGGCCTCAGTTTCTTCATCCGGAACATAATGGCATTGCAGTGGACTATCTCTACAATTCTGACTATCTTTAAGCTCTAGAACCTTTACAATTTCTTTATTTTTTTTCCTCTAGATTGGTTTTTAGACTCTAAATAACAGAAATCTAGGAACCACTGTTGCTTAGTCCATCTTTTTCCTATGTCCGTCAGTGTCTACTAATAACATTTTTTCAATCTTCGTCTTTCTCTTTGATACATTAGTCTGTGTGATTTGAGTGATCTAGAATACCTTGATGAGGAGTTCCACCAGAGCCTTCAGTGGATGAAAGACAATGACATACATGACATCCTAGACCTCACCTTTACTGTAAATGAAGAAGTTTTTGGACAGGTATGCACATGCTAAAGCAGTGTAGCCAGATTCTTTATTTGCTTCGTTAGAATTTATTGCTAGGTGATCAGCTATGTCAGTGGACAAACATCGGGCATGGCTATTTTTGGTTGAGTTTCACAATTCCTAAATCAGGTGAGTGTATCCATTTACTCTGTGAAGGTACTTCCTCATTGCAGAGTCTATCTCTAATAGCTACAGTGCCATCACAGAGGGAAAGGAGCTAAGTGGCAGCGTATTACACGTGTTGTTGTGTGAGCCTTCTTATTCTTTGCTTTCAAAAGTACAATATCTGCTATGAGCTACTTTCTATGTATCTAATACATTTTTAAGGCCCTCATTTTCATGGAACCCACATACTAAACATATATTTGTACCTGGCTATTATTCAGACAGGAAAATGCAGTCGTGAAATGAATAGAATCAATATTTTAATACAGATGTGCAAAATAGAATCAGTGACATTGGTTTATATTGTTCTGCAGGCATTAGTGTGGGCAGGGTCTCTGATTTTTTTTTTCATTCATATACCTTGCTGTTAGCTTTTTATTAGTTTTCCAGAATTCATAATATCTTTTCAACCTTGGTTCTCATCTGAATATAAATCCTTTACTCTCAAAGTTAAATCCTCATTTAAACATTAGATACCAATACATAATAAATGTTAAGCCATATTGGGGTTTATGAAAAGTCCTAATCAGCCATTCAGATGGCAAACAGCCAGTACCTCAAAGAAAATCAGCCTAATTTGTGAGAATTAGAAATAAGTACTGATACTCTGAGACTCCTTGGTGTCAGATAATCAGTCATGTGGTGCTCGCTATGTGCACAGCATTTGATGAAGGTCTCCTATAGACAAGATATGGAAGACACAATTCTTATACCGCAGAGATATGTTCAGTTATACAGATTATGGAAAAATGCTTTCATGTTCTTGGTAATAGTCTCTTTTGTAAATAAAGTGTAATACTTTGGCTCCATTAAAAATATTTATGTAAACATATATATATATTGTATACATTTATTCCAAGATCACTGAACGAGAATTAAAACCAGGGGGTGCCAATATCCCAGTCACAGAGAAGAACAAGAAAGAATACATCGAGAGAATGGTGAAGTGGAGGATTGAGAGGGGTGTTGTACAACAAACAGAGAGCTTAGTACGGGGTTTTTATGAGGTAAAGAAATTGGGTCTTTGGGTGGCATGCTTTGAATTTTGGTTTGTATAGATGTAAAAATCCATATATGGCTATCCACAGATGTCAAAATCCATCTTTTGTGTCTACAGATGTCACATATTATCTCTACCTGCATGAAGTATTCTTTTTTACATAAAACATTGATTATTCAAATTAATTTATGGGGAATACTCTGCTTATATGATAATTTTTGTGAGAAAATGGGGTGGGGTGGGTGGATTGTTGAATTCATGGAATTCTCTGGTTCAAGAGGTCTTTGAGTTAAATGTTTTGACTAGAGTTTAAATAGGATTTGATGATTTAATGACCACTAATATCATTTTAAGTCATGCGTGCTAAGATATGGGTAATCGAATCTCATGCTTGAGGGTGTGAAATGATCACACGTAATGGTCAGAACAAGCTAGTTATATGTTCGAGGAGGTTTTTTCCTTAGAAGCCACTAAGATCCTTTTCAGAACACAGAATCAAATTGGACCAATCATTATTTTGATGTAGTATGGAAAATTCTGATGCTGAGAAAGAGTATTTTAACTAAAAATCCCTAATACTTCTATGGATATGTGGTCTCATAGATGTGAGTATCCCCTCCAGCAAAACAGTCAGTCAATAAACATTTATTAAATACTTACATTGCACCAGGCACTGTGCTAAACACTAGGGATACAAAGAAAGGTAAAAATATAGTCCTTACCCCCCAGTAGCTCTGCAAGCAACCATGTAGACACAAGACATATACAGTGAAAATGGAGGATAGTGTCAGAGGGAAAGCAGTAGCAGTACATGAGGAGAGATGCTGAGAAAGGCCTGAGAAAGAGAAGGTGGGATTTGAGCTGAGTCTTACTAGCCAAGGAAACCAGGAGGCAAAGATAAGGATGGAGAGCAGTCTAGGCATGGGGGACAATCAATGAAAAAGGAAGAGTTGGGAGATGCTGGGTTGAGTGTCAGAAGCAGAAAGAAAACCAGCATGGCTGGATTATAGAATATGTAAAGTAGACTAAAGTGGGTAAGAAGACTAGAGAGGTAGAAAGAGGCCAAGTTGTAAAGAATTTTATACCAGAGGTAATAGGGAGCCACCGGAGTTTATTGAATGGGGGAGCGGGAGAGTGACATAGTCAGACCTACACTTTAGGAAGATCACTTTGACAGTCGAATAGAAGTTGGACTGGAGTGGGGAGAGATTTGAGGCAGAGGAACCAACCGGAAGACTATTGGGTAGTTTAGTATGAGATAACAAGGGCCTACACCAGGGTGTTGCCTTAGTGACTAGGGAAAAGGGGGATCAATAGGAAAGAAGTTTTGAAAGTAGAAATGACAAGACTTGGAAACTGATTAGACATATAGGTAAATATGAAAGAGTAGTTGAGAATGACACCTAGATTGTGAGACTGTGTGAGTGGGAAGATGGTGGTTCCCTCAATAGTAATGGGGAAGATCAGAAGAGTGGAGAGTATGGGAGGAAAGATGAGTTCTGTTTTGGACCTGTTGAGTTTGAGATGTCTACATGCAGGACAATGAGTCTGAGATAGCAATCCATCCATGCTTGCCCACTCTGTGAGATTCTCATCCATGTTGTCCCATTAGTTCATCACAATGGTAGTGGGGAGTAGGTGAAACCAATGTCCTGGAGAGCCTTCTCCGTGCTCTCTTGACATTTTAGTGAAGGCGGTATGGTACAATAGGGGAAAAATAAACTTGGGGTCTTGAAACTTGAGTTTGAATTCTGGCTTCACCACTTACAAATGTGTGACTTTGGGCAAGTCATTTAACTTCCACCCTCAGGTTCCTCATCTCTAAAATAAGGGTGTGATGACCTCTAAGGTCCCTTCCAACTCTAGAATGATGATCCTAGGATCCTATGACATGTTGATACCTGGGTGTAGCTAAGTGAAGCAGTGGATATAGTGCTGGACCTGGAGTTAGGAAAACCTGAGTTCAAATCCATCCTCAGACACTTACTATCTGTATGACCTAGCCTCTGTTTGCCTCAGATTCCTCATATGTAAAACAGGGATAATAATTGTACCTAGCTCCCAGGATTATTGTGAGATCATTGGCACATAGTAAGTGCTGTATAAATGTTACTTATTATTATTATGTTGTTGTTGTTATAGACACCAATGCTGCAATTAAAATTGTACCTTATATCTTACATTTACATATAAAACTTGCACATAAATTAATCTATAGGGGGCAGGTAGGTGGCGCAGTAGATAGAGCACCGGCCCTGAAGTCAGGAGGAGCTGAGTTCAAATCCGGCCTCAGACCAAACACTTGACACTTACTAGCTGTGTGACCCTGGGCAAGTCACTTAACCCTAATTGCCTAAAAATATAAAAAAAATAAAAAATAAATAAGTTAATCTATAAGTGTATATAAGTGATACATGCTTATTGGTCAATTTATCATAGAAAAGGTATATTCAGCACCACTTACTTAAATTCCTCCTCCCAATGCTATTCTTCTCTGCCAAGTCATTCACAGGAGGGACTTCCTTGACTCATCTCCTTGAACTCTCTTCCTTTCACAGGTGGTGGATGCTAGGCTGGTATCTGTTTTTGATGCAAGGGAACTGGAACTGGTCATTGCTGGAACTGCTGAAATAGACCTAAGTGATTGGAGAAACAACACAGAATATAGAGGAGGTGAAACTGGCTGAGTTTGAAGCCTTTAACCAAAGGAAGGGGTATGGGTTGGCACTTTGGTCTGAATTCTGTGCCGAGAAGAACATCTGGTTTCTACTCAAAGATCTGAAACATCCTTTATGAGACCTTGAGCAAGTCACATTTCCCATCTTTCCCTAGTTTCCTCATCTGGCAGACAAGGGAAATGCCATTTACATACCACCCAAGCATGTCATCATAATTAATTGTTGGTGATTATGTGAACACTAAGTAAATGCTTTGAAGCTAAGGGTTCACTAGCCAGCTACCTCCAGCCCAACCCTCCCTCCACTCCTATGGAACTTTAAGAGCCACACCCTTTGAGCCTCCAGACCAAGAAGTCTTGATTCCTAGAGCCACTTATTCCTTGACTCAATGCTGTGTTATCTAACACTTTTTTTTTCCTTCCTCTCCACCTATAATCTCATCTGTGAAGGGTAACTCCCTGTTTGGAAGCACCTTCTACCCAATGCAGTCAGAGTCTTAGAGAGTTGTCTGGGAACACTGAGAGGTGAACTTGAATTGTGTCAGAGTCAGGACTTGAACCCAGGTCCTCCTGACTTCAAGGCCAGGTCTTTATCCACTATAAAGGGATGTGCTGGAAGCAGCTTATACAGGCTTGCAAGAGCAAATTGTTCAATTTTTACTGTGAGCATTTATATCTTGGAAGTCAGCAAATGCTACAAATCAGGGCTTGCTTTATTGTTTTGTTTTGGTTTTTTGTCCTCATTGTTATCTAGACTTAAGAAAGTAATGGGGAAAATGTTAATGCAGATTAAACTTTTTTTTTCTGAAAGCCAGTTGTTAAACATTTACCAGCACCTCCCTGCCAGGATGCAACATTTCCACTTATCTAATTTGTGGTAGGCAGGCAGACAGACAGACAGATAAATGATGGATAGATAAATAGACAGACAGATAGTTGATTAACTGACAAGTAAATAGATAGACAGATATTTTGGAATTTCTATGCAGATATTCCAAATAGATAATTTAGGTAGATAGATATATCTATAGATATATAGATAGATAATTTGGAAATTGGTATTTCTAACCATCTACTCAAATCTTCAGTCAAATAATTCATACAGATGCCTTAGAATTTCATTTGCAATGAGATAGACCTGTTTTTTTTTAAAAAAAGTAGTTAAAGTTATGAAGCTTGACTTTTGAGCATTAAATACAATCTTGGGAAAGCTAAAATCCTTACCAAAACTTTTACATAGCAAGAAAGCTCTATAAATTCAAAGGAAGAAGACGATCTAAATGAAAAGTAATTACCAGAAAAAGGGCCATTGTAAAATACTTACTAAAGTATTTTGTCTTAGAGATAACCCTAAATATTAGCTGCCTCTGGATCACAGAATCACAAAATTTAAGAGTCAAAAGAAACCTAAGCATCTCTCTAGTACCATTCACACCCCACCAGAAGGGAATCCCCATTGATAACAGAACTAGTGGTCCTCCAGCTTCTACTTGAAGACCATCACATAGGGGGAACTCATCACCTCTAGAGGCAGCCCATTCCACTTTGGGACAGACAGCTCATGTAAAAACTAAATCATTTTAATCCCCTTAGCTAGAAATCTTTAGTCTTCTGTGGTTTAAGGTAAGAAGTAGGTATCTTTAGAAGCAATTGTTGTTGTTTGTCCTTTGTTCTTGAAGAAGGCCATGACACCAGGGAGGTGATGCCATGACATGCAAATGAACTGGATTTAAGTGAGGAAGGGCACTGTGGAGACATCTGGGGCCAGTGGCAAGATGTAGATAGTGAGAGACCTTGGTCTTTTTAAGCTAAGGTCTTTAACAGATCTTGACTGAGGCATTGCCCTTCAGTGATTAAGTCTGGGTAAGAAATGAAGCAGAGAATGGCCTATTTACTTAGAGGAAAGAGAGAGAGAGAAGAGAGAGAGAGAGAGAGAGAGAGAGAGAGAGAGAGAGAGAGAGAGTGAGAGAAAGGAAGGAAGGAAGGAATTCAAACTGAGAGGGGAAGACTCTTAGAGTTTCTAGGCAAAACAGAAACAATTGCTATTTACATTCACTCTGAGCCAATCAGGGCCCAAACAATGACCAAGTGGGGCTTGACCTTGGATCTATTATTGGCCAACCAATAAGAGCCAGAGTGATCTGGGTTTAAAGTGTGGTGCTTAAGAAAGAAATCTAGCCAGTAAACCCCAATCTATCTTTAGAGGTTTTGCTTAGCTTCCATCAGTCCTTTTACCTCATTACCCATTCGTGGCTCTTTCATCCCATCACACCAATCCTAGGCTAAGATCTTTTCTCACTTCCCAGAAGCAATTTCAAGTTTCAGCTCTAAGCTCTAAGCCTTAATACTCTAGCAACTAGGAGAGGCAATGTGGAAGAGTGGAAAGGGCTTTGGATTTGAAGTCAGAGATCCAGTATTTAAATTATCTTTCTGTCTCCTGTGTTACCTTGGGCAAAGTCATTTAACCTTCTGGGTGCCAATTTCCTTATCTATAAGATGAAGGGCTTGTGCCAGATGACCTCCAGGGTCCCTTCCAGCTATAAATCTATGATCCTATGGACTACTTTCCACTTTCCTCATGTGATCTCTACATGGTATTCCATCATTAAAATTAACTCAGTTAACTAAGGTATTTTACTAACTAGAACACTTCCCCAACTTGCTTTTCTCTGCACTAAAAATCAATAAGTCATATCCCCCATTATATGACAGTGATGGAGTTGGAGGTAAAAGCTGGTTCAAATTGATGTTACTGTGTACATTTTATAAATATTTTCACTCTAGAAGGGCAGGTGAGCAGTTTTTCCAAGGATGCTATAAAGTTTATGAACCAAAATAGGTACACTAGCATAGGGAATGACTGAGGGCCACCTTCTTTATTCCCTGGCTCAGTCAGATGATGGTAGAGGAAGAATTTTCCAAGATAGAGATCTGATCATAAATGCAGGTAATAATAGTGGGTAGGAGGACAAACTTGCTCACTCTTCTTTTTTTTTCTGAAGGGATTTTCAGAAGATCTGTCTTGTAGCCAGGTAAGATGAACCTGTAGAGCAGATGAATAAGCAAAGGTCTAAAGAGTTTGTGGTTTACTGAAGGTCATGTGGCTAAACCACTGGCAAGTCCAAGATTTGAAACCAGGTCTTCTGATCCCAAGTCCATTATCCTTTTCGTGGTATCACGCAGCCTACCTGGTTTGAGTTATGAATCACTGTCCTGCTTTTGAAGATGATGATTTGTATTTGAAGGTTTGGGTGTTTGGTTTTTTTTAACATGTTTCTTCATAGCTTAAATTAGAATTAAAATAACATAGATTCTTTCTTGCTCTTGCTTTGATAGGATATCATGACAATCATATTGTAATCCGGTGGTTCTGGGCTGCTGTAGAAAGATTCAACAATGAACAACGACTAAGACTGTTACAGGTGAGATAGATGCCCATCGGGCTCTTCTTCTTATCGATACAGTGTTGTTGACTTTCAAGTCTTAAAACCATCAGGTACATAAATATGTGTCTAAATAGTCCAGGGACCAGATCTGTGGTTTCGTTAATATAGGAAACTCTTTGGAAGAGGAAACTTTCTCTCCTATTGCAGGTTGGTACCTTCTCTGCAACTTGTCATCTTAGGGAGTTGTCTAAAGCACTGAGAAGTAAAATGACTTTGCCCAGGGTCATACAGCCAAATATGGCAGAAGCAGGACATAAACCCAAGTTTTCCTGATTTCAAGGTCACCTCTCCATCTACTATGCAATGTTTCCCTCTTCCTCAGTAAATGCTGGATTCAATTGACTTGTCATCTTTCTCGAGATGTATAGTATCCACCAACTGCTAATTTTCTGTGGTTGAATCAAGGCCAGTCATTTCTCCTTCCTCCCAAAGGAGGGTGAGAGGCTAAAACAGCCTTGGCAGATGGTCCTCCCTCCCAGCAGGTTGTAGTTAACATTAGGCCATTTTTTAAGTCCTATTTACCAATATTCCTTTATTTAATTTTGCCTCCTCCTTTAGTATTACAAATCTTTCATTCTTCTCTGGTTGGATGTTAGAATTTCTGTGCTGTGATTATTCTGTGCCAAAACCCCATTCGATATAATAATTAGAGCCTAAGAACGATGCCAGCAGGAAACAGCATGCCACTCTTGCTCAATACCTTTAAACAGAACTGTTCATTCTTCTTTCCTTTCCACTGAACCATATTTCATTTTCTTATCCTGTTTTACTTTCATTGGCAGTTTGTCACAGGCACATCCAGCATACCCTATGAAGGCTTTGCTTCTCTGCGAGGGAGTAATGGGCCAAGGAGATTCTGTGTGGAGAAATGGGGGAAAATCACTGCCCTTCCCAGGTAAACAAAACAAACCAAAAGAAAATTAAACAAATCCTCTTCACTATTAGAACAATATTTAATAAAGAAAATTGAAGTTACCTCTTGACCTAAACTGGTTAGTTGTCTTCCCATTAAAAAAGTGGGCAGTGTAGGAGAAGTCTTCAGGTCAATGTTGTCTTTCTATCCTGAGCCCTTAGCATTGGTGCTTAATGAATGTTTATTGAATAGAATTACCTCTCTAGTTGAGTCTTCCTAAAGGAATTTAAAATGCTTTCTCACTGATGCTTATACCTGCATTTTAAGATAGAAAATGCAAAATAGCTCATACGTACAGATTGTGTGTATGTTGGTGTGTCAGGATGTTGATATGAAGATGCCTTTTGCAACCATATGTATGATTTCTTAGGATTATCCCAGTTTCTGTAGTACCAGTTATCTTGAAAATATTAGATATATGAATTCCTTTTTATCAAGTAATACTATGCTCATTTGTAAGTAATATTAGGTTATCTGACAGTGTTCTGCATTGTTTTACTTTCCTCTCCAATAATTATTTATAGAAATTCTAATTCTTTCTGAATTGAATCTTCATTTACAATAAACTCAGTTTCTTTATGATGGAAAAATATTTATTTTACTGACATATAAATATTAATTCACTTTTGAGTAAGAGCTATTGTCTGTGACCAGTTTAAGACTTGAGGGGAAAAATGTATCTAAGGCTGAATAGAAAGATTGAGGGCTAGGGGCGTGGCATAATAATAATTAACACATATAGTTCTTTCAGGTTTGAAGAGCACTTTAAGCACAACAAACCTAGGTCAGTTTTATAAGGATTATTATCTCCATTCTACAGACATAGAAACTAGGATTCCATGAAGCTAAGTGACTAAGCCAAGATCACACACCTAGTAAGCATCTGAGTCAAGATCTGAATCCAGTTCTTCCCAAAACCAGGTTTTCTAGACCTTTAAAGATTACAGTGCACTTCCTCTCAGAGAAACTGCTTTAGGCTTGTTTTATTTATTTAACTAGAATGATATTTCCCTTCTTCCCCTCATTCATAGATAAAGAAATTTAGTGTCAGAAAAATTAGATGACTTATCTAAGGCATTTTATTGTGAGACATAATCAAAAGTTTCTTTAAGTGTCAGTGGTGTCAAGTGGATTTTCAAGGCCTTCTTTAAATCCTCTCTGGTTTGAAAAAATGTCAGTGCATTACAGTGAACAATGTGAAAGCATATTTTCATCCTATCTACATCACCATGATACTTCCTTAGCAACCTTGCTCTAAATTGTGAAACTAAGGTACCACATCCTGCAACCTCAGAACCCTACATGGTACTATTAGATCCTCAGTTGAGGTGACTGGTATATCTTGAATCAGCTTTGGGGGATGGTAACTTTTATTACTTGAAGAATGATTTTACTTTACTGTTTTTCCACATGGCAATTACATCATACTTGGAGAATTACTTGTTTGTGTCAGATTTAGAAGGTCTCTCTAAAGTCTGAGGATACATTTTTTTTTCTCCCCTCTCAGAACTTTTAGGGATTAGCCTTCACAGGACAGGGTAGGGTCATTGTATTACCTTCTTTCTACTTAATTCTGGGCATCCTAAGCCCCTTAATATACTTTGACACTAAGCTGCTGATATCAACCACATTTGTTCAGTCACCATATTATTCACTGAACTTGGAAAAGATATGTGAATATTGATGAAAGCTGATAGTTTGCCATTCATCTTAGATAACAGATGTGATACTAATAAGTAGGTGGAAGTATATTAGGAACCTGGTTGGGTCAATATGTTCTCCATATTCAAGAACAGGTGATTCTGTGCTGACTTATTTGTAAATGGTAGAACAATTGCACAGAAACAGATGGGAAATTAGTGTACATCTTGTCTTTCCCTATATTTGTAAGCTAAGGCTACCACCAGATTCTGAGTTGTTCTTCACTCATCAGATCATATCAGAGAGAGGTAGAAAAAGACACAGTAAATCTCTTCCCTTCTTAATTTCAGCACAATTCAAATTAATTGATGTTTATATGATCATGGAAAGGGCTTTTCATTAGCTAATATAATTAAACTTGATCATTGTAATCTTTACCTTTTAACCCGGACTTTCCCCTTAATAACCTAAGCCTGCAGAATAAGTGGATACTCTACTGAATGTGAGATTTGGAGACTACTTTAATCTCCACTGGTACAGGAGGTTGTGGTCTGCTCAGGCATCATTACTGTTATGAGAATTTTATATTTGTTTCATGGACAAAGCTTGCTCCCAGATCTCTCTAATTGAAATATGACATGTTGCATTTAGTCTAAACATATCTCTGGGGTCTAGCTTTAAGATTTTCTTAGAATTTGCCAGATCACATTTCTCATAGCATCAGAGGAAATAAACTAGACCACTTTCCTTAGTGCCATTAGGTACCTTACTTTGTCAGTGAGGAATTAAAATCCCTATGATCTCAGAGAAGGGTCCATAATCCTATATCTTTTTCTTCTTAGTGAGCCACTGTCTAATATCTAATTAGTGTATTTGTGGAGGTTACTTACCCTCTGCCCAGGTATTTGGATATTGTTCCACATGGTTTCCTTCTTACTCTGTCCTCTCCCTCCAAACTGGTGGTATCATGTGATGAATATAAAATAGCAACATGCTAGATTGATGTGGGAAGATGGAAGTGGTTGTTTGCTTGGCCCCATATCGTACTTCCATCTCTGTGGTGGAGAGGCACAATGAAGAGGGGAATCCCAGTATCTATTGGACACAGTAATTTGCATTCTTTATACTTTTCTCTAGCAGTCAAATATAATTGTCATTCATCTGTCTTTCTACTTAGACCTGTTTTGCTCTACCAGTTTGTGAAACAAATCACGCAAATAGGATAGTTGTATAGCAAGATGCATGGCTCTGAAGCCATTAAAAATTTTGTGCATCACTGCCTTTTCTTTCTTTTGTGGAGAGCAAGTAATTTGAGACCAAATGAAAAACAATTCTGCAGACAGACGGTGTCTCTATGGAGCCTTATATGCTGAAGACGTCAACAAGAACTTAACTGCTTGTACTTCTTCTGCTTTGTGGTTGCTGGTTAGTTCTGTATTTTGGGATTTTTTTGTAGAACACTTCCTACCACCCAGTTTTCACACACAGATTATTCACTTGCAGCAATTGCTTTCTGGGCATTCTCATACCCAGGCTTCTAGCATGGGGGTGCAAGGTTGGGGGAGAAGAAGTGTCCCCTGCCAGATTGAAACAAGTCAGAGTTAATCCACTTTCACCACATTGGGGAAGGCTTCTATATACATGACCATGAAGATTTAACCATGTGATCTGATGGGATAAAGGGATTTGAGAGCTATAGTAGGGAAGTTATACTGTTGGGTTAGACTTCCCAACCTACCCCCTACACACATACACCCAAAAAAAATCCTAATATTTTAATTGGATGATGAGTCTAGAGAAGGATATAAAAGATAAGCTGAGGATCTGCTCATTGCAATTAATAAATGAGGGTTTGAAAGTAGACCATCTTTTTTCTTGAGGCATTTAATTTAAAATGGAGGAAAGTTTTTTTTAATACATGTGAAAAACAGCCTTTTAAAGTTTAATTGTAGGTACTAATAAACCAGTATTTTATTCTCAGCTTTAGAAACCAATGGGCATGAGTTAAGTAACATTACCATTGATATTTTTGTTATTCTGTCCTGTGAGATATTGTGACATGTGCACAACTGAATTTCAACATGTTTGTCTTCCCTTTAAGAGCAATATGTTTGGTTAGGTAAACATGAAAACAGATATTTTTATGTAAAGAGATTCTTTCCTTAACAACAAGATAGGAGAGGTTATTTAAGTGCATTGGACTAGACACTGTGGAGAATAGCAAGATCAATAAGACAAGGTCCTTGCCTTCGTGCAGTCTAGTAGCATAGAACACATGTGGAAATTTGTTTGCAACAGAGACCCATAACTAATGCGCAGTAGAATATGAGAACATGGAAAAGGTATGAGCAGAGTACTATGGGATGTCCTAGGAAAAGACTATTCCAAGAGGAAATCTGGTATAGATGAAAGAGCTCTGGATTTGAAGGCAGAATGGTTTGAATCTTAGCTCTGATACTTACTACCCATGTGACCTGGTGGAAGCCACTGAATTCCTTTGGACCTCAGTTTCCTCATTATTAAACTAGGATATTAGAGAAAAATTATATTTAAATTCTATAATCCTTTGAAAGGAAATTTAGTGGTGTAATGGAAAAGAGTGCTAGATCTGGAGTGAGGAGAGAGCTGGATTCAAATCACACACTACTCTCGGGCCTCAGTTTCCCTGTTTAATTTACAAAGCATTTTATACATGTTTTCTCTTTTGATGTCACCTATTCACAGGCCTCCTATGAAAAAACAAATATGATCATGTATGTAGAGCACTTTTCAAATCTTAATTCATTATGTTGTTGTTGTTCAGTCATGTCCAACTTTATGGACTGTCCATGAGGCTTTCTTCACAAAGATACTGGGGTGGTTTGCCATTTCCTTCTCCAATATGTCCCCATTTTATAGGTGAGGAACTGAGGCAAATAGGGGTTAAGTGACTTGTTCAAGGTCACACAGCTAGTCAGTGTCTTTGGCTAGATTTGAACTCAGATCTTCCTGACTCCAAGCCTGGAGCTGTATCCCCTATGCCACATAGCTGCTGTCATTTCGATATTGGTATGAATGCCATCATCACCATCAACGATAGGGGGTGAGAGGAAGAATTTATAGGTGTTTAGTGTCACAGAAGGTAGAAAAGGAGGTGAATAAAACAAAAGGCCTACATGACAACTTTGCCAAAAGCCAACGCTGCTCCTTTGTCTCCCTGTTTCTCTGCTAATAGAGCCACATTTCATTCATCTGATATTTCTTAGATTTCTCCAGAGCAAATTTAAACTACATAGTACAATGGGCAACCACACTGTTAGAAAATGTGTTACACTGAAAAACTGACCTAGAAAAAAGTGACTAAACAATAAATTATAAAAGAAATCTTGACCTTAAAAAATTATTTTTAAGCTGATATTCATTCCAGGTCACCTTTAGGACTTACCCAGAGACTTTTAAATATTTTTCATTGACTCAGATCTGCCCTCACATACAAAAGTATGCAAGCTGAAATCCACTGAACTGCTGAAAAAAAGATCCTATCTCTCTCCGGCAATGTTGGCGTATTTACAAGTTCCTAAAGACTTGACAGGGTAGTCTGCAATGGGGATAGATGGGGCAAGTAAACTTTAGCTTTAAATGTTAAAAGCTGCAGAAAAATTAAAGCTGGAACTGAAATTAAGAAACATTATTTTCAGAATTAAAGTACAAAGAAATAAGACAAATAATTAGGGCAACAAAGATCTTGTTTCCAGTAATAGCCCTAGTGCAGAGAGGTATATATATAATGTATTTCTGGTTCGTTGAAATAATTAGTTGCCCCTTCTGTCTAAGGATATGAAGGAAGCTTTTGATTGGCAAGAATTCTTCATTAAGCACTTGACTGACAGTGCCAGAGATATAATAATGCTTGTTGATTAATTGATGTTCACATAACAAAAAAAATATTAAAATAGACCAGATACCAAAATGGTGTCCAAAGGATAGACCCACATCACCTCCTCTTCCTGGTTCCCCCTCCTCCATTGTTCTGGCTGATTAGGTGAACACAACATGTATTCTTTTCAGCTTCTGATACTTATATCGGTAGCAGTGTCTGGCAATACAGTATTAATTTTAAAAAAATATATTCTTTTACTGAAACCAAAGACCATGCGTTGTTCTTGCCAATATCAACAAAGTCCTAAGGCCCTCCTCTTATTTTTTGGAATAGCTTTCTCTAGGACAAGGAACTGGAGAGTGAAAAGCTTCAAGCATTATGTTGTTTTGTTGTGTGTTTTTTTCCCCTTTTCCTGGCTCATACAGTGAATTGATGGTAAATATTGGGCAAGTGGTTTGACCACTTAGTTCCTCATTTTCCTCATTACCAATACCCTCTTGTTTATAAGGCATTCTGAAACATTAGCACAAAAGATGTGCAAAATGTTCCTATTTTAACATTGACTGAAATGGAATACTTCATAATTGGTTGAATCTGGTAAAATTGTTTTCAGAGGTCATCATTACTTTTCCTGTAATTAGCCTGTGTGTCTCAGGCTCATTCCATGGAAGCAGTGAAACAATTGCTGGAAAGGACTGATGCTGCTCAGTGAGTTAAGTTGACTGGGTGGCTTCACATGCCATTCTATTTCCTATCTCAATGAGCATAAGTGCTATGTTATCTATCAGCAAGAGGCCCTAGAAGCAACACCTGCTTTTAGCTACTAATACTGGTCACTATGCAGGCTTGAGCTTCCATCCCTGGCTAAGCATTCACTGTCCAAGTATTGCTTTCTCTAGTCTAGCCACACACTAGGGAAGGTTCCACAGCATTTTCACCTTGGATTACAGGAAAACTCATAGTATATTTGGCCTAGGAGTGTGGGAAGATGAGTAGGAAAAAATAATCATTCCAACAGCTGTTGGTTCTCCTCCTACTTCAGCATTATTCCGAGTCCAAGCATTATTCCAAGTCCAACACAGACACCCAAGAGAGTTGGTCTAGCCTGGGACAACCCTATGGGGAGAGTTGAAAAGGTTTGAGGGGGCCAAGGTCCTGCTATAGTTGGTCCTAAATTGTCCTTATTCCAGAAGTCCTAATTTAAGGCTGAACTAAAAGTTCAATTACATTCCATGTTAAGTCTCGAATAAAACTAAATTCCTATGACCACTCTCAATCCAAAACCTTTTATTGGCTCCAGAAATCCCCCTGTTGTCCTCATGTGAAGCTGGTCTAGTGATGAGTCACTGGATCAATTTCCCCAGGGCCACTCCAAACCATCAATTCATTAATTGCATAAACATTTAGGATTCTACATGTGATAAGTTCTATGAAAGATATAAATCTATATAAGAGAAGCACCTCTCCCACCAAGTAGTTTACAGTGGAGTAGGTGTTGTGTAACCTAACATTCCACCCTCAGAAGTAGAATCCAACCACCATTTTAGCTTCTGAGAGTAAAAGGATAGTAGAAACGGGCATTCATCTAGCAACTTTAAACTAGTAACTGTTGGACTTCCCCCGAGAATCTGGAAGTATGGGGTCTGTTCTCAGCTGGGCCACTGATTCAGCCTGGGAAAATCATTTAATCTCTTTGTACAGTTTTCTTCTCTAGGATATGTTTTCCCCCAACCTAAAAGATATTTCCCGAAGTTGCTGTTAAAGCTGTTTAGAAGTGCTGTGTGATACAAATGATTTCAATACTATAATGACCAAGATCTAATTCAGGTGGTTATGGTCACCTTATATCATGATTTAGTAACTGCAGTTACATTTTAGCCTGCAAATGACTTAACAAGAGTTATTTAGAAAGACCTCTAAAAAAATCACAAAATACTAGATTTGAAAGGGACCTGAGAAGTCATTTAATCCAATCCTGTCATTTTACAGATAAGGAAATTGAGATTCAGAATGTTATGCTGATTTGACAAAGAATACACAACTAGTAAGCAGGACTTGGACTTGAACCCAGATCTTCTAGTTCCAAGGGCAACATTGCTGCCACTCTACACCAAGCAGTACCCTGGTATCCTTTGATTGCTAAGGCATCTTTAAAGTCTGAAGTTATACAGGGGTGGGGAACCTGCGGCCTCAAGGCCACATGTGGCCCCCTAGGTCCTCAAGTGCGGCCCTTTGACTGAACCCAAACTTCACAGAACAAAAGATAGCCTGATTTAAGCAAACAAATCCTTTTATTAAGAGAGATTTGTTCTGTGGCCACATATGGCCCCCAGGCGCAGGTTCTCCACCCCAGGACCATTCCCTGTCTGTATCTAAGACTATACCTACCCATCAAAGGAAGATGGATAAATCTTTTGGAGACAGAGACAGACACCATATGCTTCCCAAGTTGTTGGATGTGAGGAGGTATGGAAAACTGCACAGAATTCATTTCTTTCCCAGAAATCTCCACAAACAATGGAAAGATTCTTTGTCCCCAAGTGCCCTCCTTAAAAAGTGGCTCTATTAAATCACATTCACCACCATTATCACCTTGCAACAGTTTTTTTTTTCTCTGCCTTGAGAATTCACTCTATTAGGAAATTGAATTATTTTTCAAAATGTTTCTGAGAAGGAAATCGGAAACTTCCTACCATAAGTACAGCAGGTACAATTAATTCTTTATGAATTTATACTCACAACCTTTTGTCTCTCTCGGTTATATGGATATACTATTAACTCTTCTAGAGCTTAATTGCTATGTATGTGTGATCAAGTAGAAAATAATTCCATGTTAAGATTCTGGAAAGAGAGTTGATTTAAAGTGGTACATATAGAGTGCAACAAAAGATAGCCTGATTTAAGCAAACAAAGATTAACTGAGGATGATTGTTCACTTTAACCACAATTCTGTGTTTTACAAAAGGACTCACTTTGCAAATATGAAATATATGTGTAAATGTGAAATAACAATGAATTCACCTGGTAAGACTAAATATACAAAAACTCAATTCACTGGTCATAAAATGGAAGACGGCCCTTTCAAAATACTGCCCAACTATGCAATGAACTAGAACATCTGGAAATAAAGCAACATGTCAAGAAAGGGAGAAAAAAATAACAATGTATGGCCTTATTTTCCTCATCATTAAAACAAGAGATTTGGATAGAATGGTCTGTATGACACCTCATACTTCTAAGATGTGTGATTTTAAAAGATCTACATATTCAGACAAGAAAGCTTTTTCCTTTCTTATGAAGAATGAAATGAAATTTGAATGAAAATTGAAAAGTAATTATTGAATTAGGATAATAAAAATTGAGGTGAAAATTATCATCAAAAAGTCTTTACTGTGAATCAAAATGGATTTTAAGCTTTTCCTGAATATCTCTTTCAGGAATAACAGGGCAAGGAAAACAAAAAGCCAAAATATTAATCAGAAGATCAGTTTTTAGGTTGTGGTAAAAGGTAAGGTACAAAAGAATAGTCATGTAGCATATAATTCAGAAGTCAGCTATATTATGCAAAAAAAATCTAGAAACACTGCTTAATATTAAAACAAAAAGTATTTTCTTATGTAGGCCAACATTTAGGGAAAATATTAAGTGACTCAGGTCAGTATTTGCTCTGTGTGTCCTGAAACTGGAATTCTTAAAATAATGCAGGAATCCCTAGGCATTTATGGGACATGGAGAGGCCCACCCTTAATCCCACCCACAAGAGACCTCTAAGAATGGATTAACTATATTAAAAACAAAGAAGGAAAGGTTGAGGGAGTGGATCCAAGGGATAGAAGTCCAAATGAGCATAGAAGCTTGGTCAATGAAAGTGCATAACTTTTTCTTTCCTTTTTTCATTCTCTTTCTCCCTAATTGCTTTCTGCCCCCCCCAACTCCCTTTAATTAAAAAGAGTGGTAGATTTGATTAAAACAATTAAGAAACTTAGATGTTTGAATGCAATAGGATTTACCTTCCCAATGAGTACTTGCTTTCCTTGAAAGGAGCCTTGTTAATAGAAGAACCTCTCATGGGTAGAAAAATATGGGGAAGATATTTTTGAGGGGATATTCCTGGCCTACATTAGGTTGCTGCCTAGTACTCCTCCACAGATTAATTAGTCCTGCTAGGGAGGGAAATGTATGGAGTCCTCATTGTTTAGTAACTCACAGAGGCACCCCAATAACCCCCCTACTCTCTCTTAGTTGTTCTGTGTCCCAAAGAATTCAATAAAAAGGTCAGTACTGGTGGGGAATGAGGATAAAAGTATAGATTGGTACAGGAATTCGCAGGATCTCCTGCGATATGAAGTAAAGAAGTGGTTTAGTTCTTTTTAGAGCCCTTACTATAAGCTCTTCATGGGTGGCAGCATGATGAATAAGATACTACATGTATATTCATTTCATTTGACATATATGTAAATGATGTATAAGATAAATTTAAATATAAATGCCCAGGGACAATACTTGATTGTAAATATTATGCTTAAACTAAAGTGTTTCACATTCAAAATAGAATGCTGCTTATTTGAAGTCAAAAGTTCAGATCTCTTTCCTGATAAGATTGTACTGGCCTCAGACCATGTTTTTATTGTGATTCAGGTGCAAATAACAGGAAGACATATTTTATTCCTATCTTGGGGGGGAAAGGAAGCATTTGTAAAAGGGAATAGTTTATAAAGGGATTGAATAGCCATTATTGCTCACTGTGTATCAGGGGAAAATGTTAAGGCACAAGATTCATGTTTGGATGACCTCCTTGAGGTAGACTGGGAAATTCCTGATGATTCCAGTCCAAAAGGCAGAGTTCCCTTCCTTGATCCTAGAAAAAATGCAGAGCTGTGAGTTACTGTAATAGACCACAGATGGGTGTCCTGGTCCTAGGTGGAAGATTATAATATTTTTGTCAAAAAGTGATCAACACCAAATAGAGGTCCTTTTAAATTATAGATTTCACATGTTGTTTAGGAAACAAGACAAGCTATATTCTATTACAGGCTTGATACTTTGAAATATAGCAGATATATTTAATTCTGATTAACTTATAGTCATATAGAATCTTTTTTTTCTCAAAAGCAAGGGGATAGTGGAATTGGTCATGAAACCATATATAATTTGAAAAAGGATATGACCAGTCCATGCTTAATTTAATTTGAAGCTTTATAGACTGATACTTACGTGTCTTTTTAAAATTATATTTTTGCAGGGCTCATACTTGTTTTAATCGTCTGGACCTTCCCCCCTATCCATCATTCTCCATGCTTTATGAAAAACTTTTGACAGCTGTTGAAGAAACAAGTACTTTTGGACTTGAATGATCTGGCAACCATAGTGCCCAGCCCTTTGTGGATGGGACTCCGTGGAACTTGCCCTCTTGAAGAATGAGTGAACCTTGGTTTGGGAGTTCTTAGAGAATGGTTACTTTATAGTGTGTCTGGGGACTGAGATTCCAAGAACAAATGCTCAGTAATTTCTGGGGCGTATAGGACAGTGGTGACAGAGTCTTCTTGGAAGGATCTGGATAGGCCTGATGTGCAGGGAAAACCCAACAGTCTTTCAATCAACAGTTCTTCCTGACTGCCAAACTTTTTTTTTTCCATTCATTATGTTCCAAGAACAAGATGAGACTGTACAGGATCAACTACATGGTAATTATAAGGACTTATCAGGATCCTGAAACTAGTCCTTGGACTTATTCAAGCCAAACTGTGGCATCACTTGACCCAAACTCCAAATTAGCTAAAGTTAAAGATATAATAAAGAAAAATGTTTCCTGAAAGTACATTAATTTGTGCCCACTGTTATGATAGAACAACCCTTTCTTGCTGCACCCACGACTGAGCACCTGCATGGTGTGCACCATACATTTCGACTTTTACAGAGTTGCCATGAATGGGAATCTGAATCACAGGGAGGAAACTAAAATGGGCTGTCATAAAGCTGATTGGTGAAAATACATATTCAGGTGGGATGTGTCTAAGTACGGGTGGCTACAGATGAGTAGTTATACCATGGATTACTAATGAATTACAGATTTTATGCTTTATAATGCATGGAAACCATTTTTAAAATAGCAATTTATCACATCTATATTAGGAAAAAATACACAGTGACTTCTGTTTATTTTTGTAGGCTCATTATGTTTGTGTTATTCAAATTGTGAATAAGAACCTTGCATATTGTGTCTCATCTCTTCCATTTCCATGCATTGTTTTAGTGTGTATACTTTTAAGTACTCTCAAGGGGGAAAAAATGCCTTTCATTTTTATAAGAGTAAAAAAATTCCCCCAAATATTTTGCACTGAATGTACCAAAGTCAACGAGATGTTACAGTATGACTGACAGCAGCAACTCATTCACTATTAGGAGTAAATAAGGAAGTTTCTTAGAATTCACCTTTCTTCCCCTGGCAATGTCTACCACTACCAAGGCTGGGCACATAAGGAATGTTTTTTTTTTAGACTCATATTGTGTGATCATATAATAAGCATTTATTTTAAATGCACCAGATTTTTTTCCCATTTACTAATTACTTTGGGATAACATTTAAAAGGGATGTTTTCTATTCCTTCTTGTCCCTCCACAGCTCTATATTCATTGTCCAATACTAAGCTCACTTGGGAAGCCCAGAGCATTGTGCAAGAAATCAACACTCTATAAGAGTAACAACAGCAATTTTCCTCGTTCATGGCCACCTCAGGAATTTAAACTGTCTATAATGTGTTTCTAAGCCTGAGTTGTCACTGATGCATAATTTTCTTAAGAATGTTAATTAATTGGTGGTATTTTCTATGGTATCTCACTAACTACATGACATCTGCAATTTTAAGTATGTTTAATTTTACCAAAGTATGTCCTTCACCTGAAAGTCATTTGAGATGTCTCTGCGTTTCTTTGTACATATTTTTATGGTCATAATCTCTCAGAATTTCAGTTGAATGAAGTACATTTGGGGCTGGGGGTGGATAACATAAACATTAGAATAATTGGTCAGCTTAATGTTATTAGAACCTTGCCTGAAACATTCTTTAAGAATTAGATATAAGAACAACTCAAGGGCTCTTATTGTAAAACATTGGAAATTTGGTATGCACTAGAGGTGATGTATTTGATTTTCAAGACAATAATGTTATAACTGGCTATTGTTCAGTTGGTTGGGTTGCATTTACTGTTGTGACCTCCAAGAAGGATGTCATTTATTCCTTGTGGACTGTGTTACAATCCTGCACTGATGGCATGATCTGTTTGGTGGAGAATATCCTTAGAGAGTAAGATCTATTTGTGTTCTGTAAGCTTCCCTGAAAAAAAAAAAACAAGGAAAAAAACAACCAGATTTGGACTTAGAATATTTGTTTGCACTTAGTGAGCACAGTTATAGAGATCATATCTTTAATTATGCAAATAATTATGGCTTCTTTTGTATTGTTTTCCCATGTTATAAAGACAAAATAGTATAGCATACTTTTATGCACATGTTTTTAATCAATGTGTATGAAAATATATTCACAAACTAGTATTTACAATGTAGTCTTTTAACAAAATATCTGATGATCACACTTCTTCAGGAACTACACTCAGTTTTCACATTTGGTATCATTTCAGTTTGTGATACTTTTACTGCTTGCCATAGTCCATAATCTATCAGGTAAGAGATTCAAGTGGAGAGAGAAACAGCTCTTCAGTTATTTTAAAAGCAGATTGCTGTATTAGGTATGTTAACTTCTCCCAAAGTATAGAATTGCTTAATGCATACAAACATTCTTAGACTATCTATTAGAAGCTTTTTTCAGAACTTGGAATTTCTGATGAGCTCCTTAGCATGTTTGCCTAATTTATTCTTCTTCATTAGAAAAGGACAGAAAACACAGAACTATAGTTAAACAAAAACATTCAAGAACATTTCTTCAGAATAAACTAGAAAATCTTTACAAAAGCAGTCCACCACTGAAAACACCCATAAGCATTTTCCCTTCCACAACATATGTGCTCTGATAACCAGGCTTCAAAAAATTCCAAAGTGATGTTCATTTACTATATCAATGGCAGGATCTATATATGTAGTAATTCTCAGTGCCAAATATCTCAGTAAATATCTCTTGGATGGAAACAGATACAAAGCTGTTTTCTAATTTCTTTTAGGTTCCCATTCCATTTCTTCACTAACAGTCCCCCAGATCCTTTAATTGCTATTCATATTTGGTGACTTTGACATGAAATCATTTGTTAATGCAAGTCAAGTCCTGGACAGACAGTGGGCATTTATATTTGACAGTTTCAGGTGCCCCCAGCAGCAGTACTTGGTCTGTGAAGTGGGGTCTCCAGAGAAGGATGAACCTAGTGCATAGGTCTTCAGATTATCAAAATGAAACACCAAAAGAGTCATGTAGTTTCACATGGCTTTGACTGCAGCTAGAGTAGAACATATCTTAAGTTTGAAACATGAAAAGCTGTGTCCTGCCACTAAATGCAGGTCCATTTGGACAGTATTCATTACCTTCATGGTTGCTCACAACATGGATCTCAAGTTTGGCCAGACTTTTCTGGCTTAAAATGAACTCATATTGTGTTCCTTAAATGGTTTTAATTCAACATTAACCCTTGTATTAAGTACTCACTACACAGAGTACAATGCTAGGGCCAGGTGATAAAAATATGAAATATGGCACATTTCCTGCCCTCAGGGTGTTTACAATTTAGTAAGAGAGATGAGATATATACAAATGACTTCACAGTGGGCCTTCCTTCCACTAGTGTGGAACACAGCTTTTCCATGTCCTAGTCAATAGTCTGTCTTCATGAGTTTCTGTGGCCAAAAAATTCGTCACCTGCTGGCCAAATTTCTGGTGATTAACCTTTATGATTATACCTAGGCTGGTCCTCAAACAGTATACATATTATTGTCAGAGATCTACACTAAATTTTTTAAACATAATATTGCTTTAGCATAAATATTTTTGCTACATATTGAAAATTATTATTGAGCCATTTAAAGGTATGTCTATAGCATAAATCCTATCCATTACCACAGGAAGCTCATATCAATATAATGAATCAAAAATATGTGATTGCATATATTAAATGAGACTATAGAGAAATAAGATCAATTTTTGTCTGTGGTTTGTAGAGATATGTGGTATAGTGGAAAGATTCATAGAGTTCAAGTCAGAGAAGCTGGGTTCAAATTCCTACTCTACCACTTACTTTTGTGACCTTAGACAAATCATTTAATCTATCTGTGCTTCAGTTTCCTCATCTTTAAAATGAAGGGGCAGGCCTAGATGGCCCCTAAGGTTCTTTGGGACTCTAAATTATTATCCAATGTGACTCTAAATGTATTATCTTGAGAATATCTTATTCCTATAAACTCATATATTTTACAATCCCTTCTAGAAAATGACAAAATCATTGTGTTAGCCAATATATTCCAACATCAGTGGATTTTACAAGTTGATTGACTTATGCCTCTTGTCTTTTTAAACTATCTTACTAAAATAAGATAGCCTCCTAAAAATATATGTAAATCTACATCCATGAAGGAAAAAAAAACTCTCCAAATTCAATAGTTGCATTTTAATTTCTTTTGGGAGAAATTCAAACCTCAGCCCAATGTTTTATTTTTAGTTGTCCTGCTAAAACACATTGATTCAGTGTTTATGCTCTGACTTCAAACAACAATAACAAAAACTGACACAACTGTTCTATTACATATATGTATAATATATGTACATAACAATTCTCAATGTCATATATCCCTGTAGATATCTATTGGATGGTACTGGAGGCACACATTTTTATTGTTATCATATGATCGTTTCTTTTTAGTTAGATGGAGATACTTCCACTGAAGTCTCTCCCAATTCCTCATATTGATGTGGAAGTAGTCTTGGATTGTCAGCATAATCAAACTCTGGCAAATCCTACCAAGGTGGAAAAGCTTCAAATATGGGTCTAGTGAGAGAATACATGTCTCTCCTCTAAGATCAGCTTAGTTAAAAATGGAGACAGTAATAGAAGGTTAGCTTCCTCAGTCACAGTAGTTCATGGAGCACCTAAATGGATAGAGTGCTAGACCAGGAATCAGGAAGACCTGAGTTTATTATATGCCCACTAAGAAATGAAGATATTGCAATTTGCACCATGGAAGAGAATATCCAATGAAGATAAGATCATGAATCCTTAAGATATTCCAGTAAAGTAATGTGGATGGAAGCCCATTTAACAGCCAACACTCACTTTCCTACAACCAACTTATGCCAAGAGAGCTTCTAATACCTTTTTTCATTGGTGAGATTAGATAAAGGAAATAGGAGTTTTCAAATGTCCTACTCAAACTGTTCTTACTTCTTCATAATATAATCTATCCTAAAAAGCATCTGTTAAACATACTCTAATTATTTATGCTTCTTATTTTTATCCACACAAATGAAATAACAAAACAAAAGCTATTAATGAACCTGCAGTGGTAAACAGTACTGCAGTAGCCCCCTAGCCTGACAGAGGAAACACTTTTCTTTGAGAGAAAAAATATGAGAAATGAGAAAAAATTTCAAAATTTATCCAAAACCCATACTCCATCTCCCACAGGACAGTCCTCTAGTCATATACAATAGGTTATTTCTTTTAAAGTGTATGAAAAAAAGTGCCATGATAGTTTAATGCATTAGAAGTTACTACTAAAAGAGGAAACAAAATATTTTCTGCACATTTTTTGTCCAAACTAATTCTACCAAGGTAAATAACCTAAGTAACAATCAATTTACAACTATTTTGTTTGTAAAATAGGCACACGATAATTACATTCAAATATTTATTTCACCCTAGTGGTTAAAAAAAAAACAACAGAAAGGATTTGGTATAATTTCCAAAAGAAATGAAAATCTTGAACCCTCTTGCTATGTCTCCATGGTCTAGCTGATTTTTAGCAATATTCTAGCAGCCAGTCAATAAGCATTTATTAAGTACTTGTTATGTGGCAGATACTGTCCTAAGTGGTGGAAACACCAACAAAGGCAAAAAAAAAAAAGCTACCTGCCCTCAAGGAGCTCACATTCTAATGGGGAGACAACATGCAAATGACTACAAGTAAAACAGAGCAGGTTGACATTCAAGCATCTTCATTCTTCACCATAGGGTGACTTGGTTGAAGCTCAATTTTTGCTAAAGCAAAATTCCTTTTTTTTTTAACCTGAGAGTTTAATTTTTTAAGAACTCCTTAAGTTCTTCACGACTGCACCCTTTCCCTGGTACAGAGCTGAACACATGCTAGTGACATTAGAGCTAGCTGTATTTTGGCTTAAGGCCAGTTTCTGCCCATTAGGAGGGCATTCAAAATGAGAAATGGAGACAAGGAGCCTAACATTTGAGCCACCCTGAGAATGTAATAGTCATTACTGACCAGCTGTCAGGCTAAGGGAGTAGCAACAGTATTCTATGAGTCTAGCACAAAGAATGTATCAAGGGTGTGTGCTACTTATATCATAGCATTTTTGGACCAGAAAAAACTCTGAACAGATGAAGTGATGGTAAAGACCAAAAGGAGGGGTGGAGGGACAGTGCTAATTTTGTAGCATCTCTTTTTGGTGGAGCAGGGAGGGTTAGCATAAAGTTGAACTTGATTTCTGATTATGAAAAATATACTGTATTGCCTAGTGAGGCCATTTTTTGAAAATCCATCCGTTGGGCAGGGGTGGGAGGGAGGAACACTCATTTTATAACTATAGTAGGTTGGTTATTATATATACTGTACAGCAGAATTTAGCCAAAAAGTATTAAAGCTAGTCATATATTGACCAGAAGGTTCAAAAGTCTAACATTAATATGTATTGTGGGTTTTTTAATTAATTATAATTATTGAGCCTTGCATAGTAAATAAAATGAAAGGGTGGTGCTTCAATACTTTTATTATATTTAATTTATGCTTAGTGGACATTCAATGAGAAGAGCTTTGGGGAAATCATTCAAATCATGTTTTCTAGTGATATCTTAAATTTACCTATTAAATGATATAAGAAATAAAATCTAAGCAGAGTTTAGTTATGAAATGACAAATCAAGATCTGAGCAGTGTTTGTACTTTAACAAGTTAATTAAGATGAAAGGTCTTTCATCCACAAAAGGTCATTTCTTTGTCTTTCATGACTCAGTGATTGAGAAGGATAGGACATTATTTTAATGGAAAGGCCAAAATACTTGTGAGGGTGGTTTTAGAGTATCTTACAAGAGTAAAAGGCTCATTTATACAAAGTTTTTATGTCTAGTGTCCTTGGGCAGGTCAAGTCAACAAGCATTTTATTAAGCACCCGCTATAGGCCAGGCACTGTGCTAAGGCTGTGGTAATGTCTTCCCATCACATCTTCCTTTTGAAATGTCATGACTTTGAAATATATGCCAGAGATGGTGTATGGGTCAAAGTAAATCAGTGATCACTGAAGCAAGGCAGGGACCACCAATGGAACTCTAACTGACTACCACCCTTTGTAGGAAAAGACACATAGGAACATTCTGGAAAGATTAAAGGGGAAACACATGGTATGAAACCCTAATGCTGCAAAATGCTTAATGGTAATGTAGTTATCCTTTGCAGGATGTTCCAAGCAATTCTGGGGGTTGTCAATATGTAGGAAAGTACATAAGATTACATGTTTTTATAATAGGGATGCAGGCATTCCAAAATGAACTCATAAAATCCATGGATCTCCTTCATCTCTTACTGAAAGTATTACTTAATCTAATTTTATAATAAATCTTTCTTTTTAAAAGATTTAAGACACTGTAAAAAAAATTTATTTCTAAGGTTTAAGTCGAGCACTAGCAGTGCGTTTTTTATGCCTTTTCATGCTTTTCTTGCCTCACGTGTCCACTCTTCTACATATCACATGCAATAGCAATGTTTCTATCTTTCAGGGAGTTTGATTTAAGTTGCACATTCATTCAATGTGACTTTTAATAGAGATTTAAAAAACCAATGGGAGATATTTGATAGAAGCATTAAGATTGCACATCTCTCATTTCATCTTTTATCAGTTAAATTTCATCTTCTTTCTTCAAGGCAAATACAGCAAATTGTAAAACATACAGGAAGTGGTTCATGGGCAATATTATATAAAGCCTGTGACTTTGAAATGTAATATAATGTTTGCTTTCTGGGAAATTTGTATACTGATCCTCATCTGAATATCTGACTCTTGTGTTGTATTTTTTATGATTCTAAAATGCTTTGAGGGAAAGATATTTTAATGTGTACAATTTGTTTTATTTTCATACTGATCTCTATTTTTGTTTAAAACCATGTTGCATCATAAAATCATTTAATCCAAAATAAATCTTCTTTTATGAAAAGGAACTTTAAATTATAGTTCTTCTGTTATACTTCTGAGGAAAAATTACCCTAGAGTTAGTAGCACAATGCAGGGTCACAGGAGGAAGCTGTTTCCCATCCAGGCAATTCTGTGTCTTTACAATGAATTGCTTTCTGCTCCCTTCCTGGTGCCCTTCATCTAAACATTGCAATGTGTTTTGTATCATTGAAAGAAAGCCATAAGACTCAGCATTTTCAATAATATTAATTGCTTCTGTATTCACATGTTGAGTGAGCAAAAACCCAGGTTGGGGCTGCTGGATCCCATAATCTTGCTGGAATTAAATCATCAGTTCAGGGTTTATCTCTTTTAATTTAATCAGTGTGGCCATGTACACATCAAGGCCATCACCAATGAAAACATCAGAAGAAAACAGAAAGGTTTTCACAAGTAATTTTCTGCATACTTCATTATGACCACAGAACTGAAAAGTATAAAGAGGTGTTTGCTGTTTTCTGATTTTAAGAAAGCATTTTATACTGTAGATCAAATTTCAACCTGGAAGGCTCTCCTCAAACAAGATGTTTCTCACCTACATATCAAAGTCATATAAGTTAGTAACAGGATACAACTAGAGAGATAATTTTATTTATCTATGTAAAACATTTTGCCAAATGTGCTTATCAGTACAAGAGATAACATCCTGGGTAATGTCTAAGCAAAAGAATTTCCTATTAATGCTGAGTCTCTTCACATACTATTTGCAGATAATATGGTATTGATAATTAATATGGTACTGTCAATCCCTAAAATATTACAAAGCTTCCCTAGTGAAATCCATAGCAGTATGAAAGAGATCAGACTAACCATCCACAAAGGAAAATGAAGTGGATGAAAAATATGCAGTTTCAAGTCTATGACATGCAGCTATAGAGGCCACCCATTAGTGCTTCAATATGTTTAGTGTAGCCAAGTGCAACAGATGAATAATGGACTAGGTTCAGAAAAGAGTAGTAGTTGGAGATGAGATTGATCACATTTGGAATACTGCAATGTTTTCAATGAATCATAAATCTTACATTTTTATCACCAAATCCTCCAAAGATGCTTCTTTTGTCTTGAAGTTACATAGCACACCTTCAATGACACTGGCAAAATGCCTTTGGCTGTGAATGCAGAAATACCACAGTCTCAGGAGAATTAAATACAATTACAAATAGTCCAAAAGGCAATGGAAATATGCAAGTTGGGCATCAGCAAGCTGAATGCTTTGCCAACAATGACTTGCATACAATAAATGTCATAAAAGACTATCAAGGATATGTATGAGGGAGAAAAGGAAAGTTTCTCATTTTGGGGAATGATAGATGGATAGATAAACAGTCTGAGTGTTAACAACCCTATCCCTGAAATATCAAAGAACTTCAGGAAAGTCTCCAGTATGCTGGGTGATCTATAGGTAAATATGTAGAATTGGCAGAGCATGAGAAGGCATACCAATGAAATCATGGAATCATTAAAGAAGCAAAGTCTTCTGTGACGATCTCCTTACCTGTTCAACACCTTTCTGGATATTAATACTTAGTAACAAATCCATCAGTTTAATTGTTTCACTGAAATTTCTGGTTATTTAACTGAATTGACTAAATTGTGTATTTGATTTGGCAGTCAGAATGTGGGAAAGAGGCTGGGTAAGAGGAAGAAAAGGCTTTAAGGAACATTATTCTTTGAACCCAGGCATAAATGATCTTATTCTCTTGTATGTTTTAATTAAGTTACCAGGTAAGTCCTTAGAGAATATTCTTAGCTTACTGGTCTCATCCTGAAAATTAGCTCTCGCTATGGCTTTATGTGAGTTTAGAGGTTCCCTCATTACAATTCAAGCTTCCTCCTAACAGATGTACAACAGACTCTGCCATTAATCTCTTTATTGTATTTCAGACCAAAATGACACTTAAGGCTTCTTGCAACAGCAATAAAATCTGGAAGACTTGTCAAATGTGAGTCCTAGTTTATGATACTATTACTAGAAGAGATAAACAAAATACTGAATCTACAGAATTTACTGTGTCCACAGAAGTTCTCTGAACCCTTTAACCCCATTATACTTAAGCAGTGATAAATTTGTTTATTTTCATTATGCTCTTTCCATAAGAACTTCAACATGGTCACAGACCTGTGTCTCCCCCAATACTTAGCATGATGCATTCCATGTTACAGGCAATGAATGAATAAATGTTTCCTGAAGGCTGAATGAACAGTGCATATCACCTTCCTATATGTAAGTATTCCTTCTACCACCCTGAAAATTTCCCCAGGCACTTTTTTTTCAGTCACTTTCAGTTTTATTAATGTGTCTTATTTTTACATTATAGATACTATACCACTTCATGAGAAATCTCTTATAACAAAGAAAAATAGTTAACCAAAAACTAACAATAAATAATATGGTAACCTCATCTGAAAATACAAGTAATATTTCAAATCTGTATTATAGCCCACACAAAATCTTTATTTTTTTTAAAATGAAGAAATAGATTTTCTCTCCCTTCTACCCTCCACCACACTGTAGAAAAAGAAAAGAAAAGAAAAACAAATTTCTTGTAACAAATATGCAGTGTCAAGTGAAACAAATTCCTTAATGGCTGTATACAAAAATGTGTGTGTGTATGATTCATCATCTTATTTAACTTACTTCCTACCTTTCAAACCAGTTCTTACTTTCCTGAGATTAGAAATGATTCCTTTTTTTTTTTTTTTGGTACTTCTATGTCTTTTGTTTGAAGTATTTCTTTCTTCTCAATCTGGTATTTCAGTTATGATTTACATTGTAAGCTACAGCTAATATTGGAATCAGAGCAAGGATAAATGTTAATCATGTACATTTGACCAAATAAATATGATAAAAGTGATGTATAGGAGACATAATTCACTAATGTTGATATATTTCTTTTCCAAAAAAAAAAAACAAAAAACCAATTAGATGTCCAGAAGTTGTAAACTGATACTTTACCGATAATAATAATTTAGAAGACCTCAGCTGGAGGTTTCTGTAAACACAAATGATTGGGAGCATATATTTCCTTGGCAGTATATATAATCCACCTATTAAAATCATGACCTCTGATTACTGAGTTCCAAAATGAAGTAGTAAAAAGACTTCCTTCCGGCCCATAAAATACATGGGAGCCATATTTGAACAACTAGCTTCCCAGAATAATAAAAAATATCAGCCTTTCTATTATATATCAAATGATGATGCTAGAAAAATTTTCTCTTCTCTCAATCATCCTTTCTGTAGTATCACTCATGATTATGTCTTGATGGTAGAAGGCTAATGAGAGGCAGAGCAGAACCGCTAAATTTACTCAAAATCCATCTGATGCTATGTGGGCGATTCAGTTACAATTATCTTCAACTTCTACCATATTTCTTATTGGTCTGAATATAGGATACCCCAGGGAAATGTCGCACCCCTAAAATGAGATCTTTCTGAGAGAAATAAAAATACTAGTGTACAACAGAAAAGTAATGGTGATTATAGGTCACCCTCAGGTTTAAAACAAAACAATTCTGGGAGGCAAGTATGGTCTATAGTCAGACCAACATTGAGACATATAATGGTGATTGTAAACTGTTAAAATCATCCAGCTACAATTAATCTGCATCATGCCCACAGGTCCTTATACTTAAACAAAACCAAAACCTTTCATAGCCCTAATCACAACAAACCCATATTTAAATAACATGGAAGGATTGCTTAATCTTCTTGTGCAATTTTTATACATATTTCCCCACAAATCCTCCTTAAAGGGTCAATAAGTTATCAATCAACAAGAACTTATTAAACTCCTGTCATGTGCCATATATTTTACTGGATGCTGGGGGTGTCAATACAATAAATAATCCCTACTTTAAACCCTCCTTCTCCTCATCAGTGTCAACATTAGCTCACCATCAAGTTCAGTGAATGTTAAGGAGTTCCTGGATCTTTGGCCTCAGTTGATGTTAGTCATTGATGGGAGACCAATGGAGATATAAAGAGCCCTGAATGTCACCTTGGCTCCATTGTGGTGTACTTGTCAGTGCCTGCAAAGTACAAATTTATCCAGCCATTCTGTGTGCTGACACAGACTGTGGCCACTCTAAAAGCACTGCTTGGTCTCCTTGGAAGAACCTTGCTCCTGAAAAGGGAGGAAGAGACTGTAAGGATTGAAGCTAAGCATTATGTGTCTGTCAGTTGGAGTGGCCTTGTTTAATGAGGTGACTACAGCCACTTCTACCAACTTTGAGCTTTGGAGATCCCAAGGGCACCTCAAACTGCTTGTCTGATCTCACAGAATGATCTTTTTTACAGGTTTGAAGGAAAAATACACATGACTCCATTCTCGGTTTGTTTTAAAATATCCTGAGGATGGCCTTGTTCTGACATTAGGAAAGCATGACCACCTAGTAATCATCAGTAGATAGAATGGTGGAGCTGGGGTCAGAAAAACCTCAGTTCAAATACACTTACCAGCTGTGTGACCCTGGGCTTAACCTCACTTGGCTTCAGTTTCTTCTCTGTAAAAATGGAGACAGTAATAGCACCTACCCTTCAGGGTTGTTGTTCAGCCCTGGAACTCACACCTTATCAGTACCCTCTGCCCCTGGCGCCCCTCTCTCTTATTGGAGAGTAGAAAGCTCCTCCCAGAACTTCCATTGAAGTACCCCAGGTCAGCCATCATCTCTTCATTTCCCACCTGGAGGCAATCCTCCAGATTTCTCTATCCTGTCCCTGTATATAATAGTTTCTAGGTCCCCTCCCTCCCTTTGCAGCTTCCTTTTATGTCCTATCTTCCCCTATTAGAATGTAAGCTCCTAAGTGCAGGGACTGTCTTTCTTTTTGCTTGTATTTGTACTGCCATTACTAAGCACAGTGCCTGGTACCTAGTAAATATTTCACAAATGCTGGTTGCATTGACTTGAGGACAAAATGTTAAAAAAAAAAAAAAAGTGAAGCACTTTGCAAATTTTAAAGTGCTATATCAATCCTAGCTAGTATTACATCAACTGACAAACAGCTAAATGGTTCCAATGTGAAGTACAGTAACAGATGATTTTCTTATTTATATCAAACAAACCCACCATCTGCCAGATTGGATAGGTTGCATGAATAGCATACAATACATGCAGCACAGCAGCACCTCATCTATTTGTCATTATGGGCAATGGGATCACTCACATAAGTGAGTTTTCCAGATAACTGAGGCCTACTTACTTCATTAAGCACCAAAACTCACTAAATTTTAACCATTTCAATGAAGATTTGGGGGGATGTACATTAAATAATGACATAATATATTAAATAATTCTCTCTTTTCATTTCCATCATGTCTGGCATAAGAGGGTAAGTAACACATCTAGTCTGAAGTAGAATTGAGTTGGCATCTTGTTGAGAACTGGCGGGATTATCTATCCCCCAGAGATCCTGCTTCTTTAATTCAGTTCAAAAACTCATACGCCAAGCATAGATAGGACTCTCTAGGAATTTGGGAGCTGGTGTCTGTGTGGGGGGATACATGAATAATTGTTGCAAGGGAGGGTGAAAAAGACAAAAGCAATTAGTCTGAGCAACCAGCTAAAGAAAATCTGAGGAAGGAGAATATTTTCATATGGGTCTTCTCTCAGTATTCGAACTTCCTTATTAGAAGTCATCCTCTATGACCTAAGACTGTGCTTTATTACCCACCCCGCCCTACCCCCCTTTCTTATCCGGACATAAAGATTCTTTCTCAGGACGTCTGGCCATGAGTCACTTTCCCTTCCCTTTTTCCTGCTTCATTCCAACCTCAGACTTTTATGGCTCTAGGAACCTAAAAACCTTGCCTTAGCTGCTAACCTGTTTCTTTCTAATTTTGTTCTGTACCATGGACTGATAAATGATTATTCAATCACTAGGACTACAGGCTGAAAGCATCGATAATAGTAAACTAAAATTCATTTTAATAAATATATCAATAATTTTGGTATATATTTTCATATTTATAAAATAATCAAGAGGCCACTTTCAGGAGCCAAGATGGTGGAGTAAGAAGTAAGTCACTCTCACCCTCCCTTATTGACCTCTGAAAGCCCAGAAAATATCCCTGCAGGAAAAAACCCTGGAAGTTGAGCCAAAAGAAAGATGAGGTGGAGCAGTCTTGTGCCCCAGGAAGCTTGTAGGATTAACGGGAAAGGCCCTTCTCACTCGGGGAGGGAGAGAAGTACAGGACAGGAAACATACCGGCAAGCCAGCAGCAAGCCCCACCTCAGCAAACCAGGGGGAGATACTGAACACCTGGTGGTGGAGCAGGCAAACACCAACATCAGGACCCCCCCGAGTGCCTCAGCACAGGCGGGGGAACCCATAAACACCAGTTTGGAAAACCACCACATGCGTTGGTATTCCCCAGGAGCCAAATATCCCAGTGCTTCAGCATGACTCCAGACTGGTAGACATCCTCTGGCAGCCAAACATTCAAGTGCTTTAAAGAAGCCTGGGTGAACAGGCATCCTCCAGGGGCCAGACTCCCCACCCTTACCCCAAAAGCTCCAGTGTTGCTGACCCCAGCTCATCACCAGGGAAGCTGCCAGACCCCTACAGCCTCCAGTTGCCAGCACCAGAAGCCCCAGCACACACAGCTAGTGACCCAGTCCCTGGTCCCCAGCACAAGAAGCTTGGGTCAGTGTCCCTTGTGCTCCAGCCGAAGAGCTCCACTTTAAAAGCCAGGAAGTAGGGAAACAGCATGAACAGAAAGCAGAAACAGACAATGACCATACATTCTTATTATGGGGACAGGGAAGATCAAGGCACAAATTCAGAAGAGGACAACATTGTCAATATACCCACATCAAAACCTCAAAGGGGAATATGAACTGGTCTCAAGCCCAAAAAGCCTTCTTGGAAAAGCCGAGGAAGGATTTTAAAAGTCAAATAAGAGAGGTAGAAGAAAAAATTGGGAAAAGAAATGAGAGGTTTGTAAGAGAGAGTCAATAGCTTGGAAAAAGAAGGACAAAAATTGACAAGTCCTCAAAAAATACAATTGGCCAAATAGAAAAAAGCACACTGAAGAAATCAACTCCTTAAAAAGTAGAATTGGCCAAATATAAAAGGAGGCACAAAAACTCACTGAAGAGAACTCCTTAAAAAGTAAAATGGGCTAAATGGAAAAGGAGGCATAAAATCTAATAGAAGGAAATAATTTGTTAAAAATTAGAATTGGACAAGTGGAAGCTAATGACTCTCAGATATCAAGAATCAGTCAAAGAGAAACAAAAGAATGGAAAAAATAGAAGAAAACGTAAAATACCTCATTAGTAAAACAACTGACCTGGAAAAGAGATCCAGGAGAGATAATTTAAAAATTATTGGCCTACCTGAAAACCATGATGAAAAAAAGAGTCTGGAAAGCATTTTTCAGGAAATTATCAAGGAAAACTGCCCTGAGGTCCTAGAACCAGAAGGTAAAATAGTCTCATGGAGTCATTAGCTTCCACTTGCCCAATTTTATTTTTAAAGTATTGTTTTCTTCAATTAGCTTCTGTACCTCCTTTTCCATTTGAATTATTAAAAAACAATCAAGTACTTATAAGGTTAAGTCTGATTTTATGTGATTCAATTCAGTTTTCTCTTTCAAAAAAGAATGATTTTTGGAGTAGGAAGTAGAAAGCAAAGAAATGTGAGTAAATGGTAACGTGAACAGATGGTACTACTGTTTTCAGTAAGATCTAGTAAGTTCCTTGGGAGTAGAGATGGTATTATTCATTGCTATTTGTATCCTCACCACCTAGCACAGTGTCTGGACACATAATAAGCACTTAATTAAACAAATATCTAGACATTTTCACTGGCTGTCTCCTGTGCCTAGAATACTTTTTCTTCTCATCTCTGCTTCCTGATTTCCCTGGCTTCCTTCAAGTCCCAGCTAAAATCCCCCCTTCTATAAAATGCCCTTCTAAAATTCTGCCTTCATTCCAGTACCTGCTCTCTGTCGATTATTTCTAGTTTATTGTGTGTATATCTTGTTTGTACATAGTTGTTTGCATATTTCTCTCCCATTAGACTGTGGGCTCCTTGAGAGCAGGGAGGTCTCCAGTGAAACATCACTGGTGCCTCTCTTTGACCCCAGGCTAGTTAACTTTATTTAATCAATGAATTGGGAACATTGTGATAGTCTTCAAATATGTCAAGGCTTCCTGTGGATGTGGGATTTAACTTCTACAGATTCCTAAAATGCAAGGAGGAACAGTGAGTGGAAGCTGCAGAGAGGCAGCTTAGGGCTTGACATGAGGAAAATCTTTCTTACATCAACATTTATACTTATGCAAGAGCAGAAAGGGTTGCTTCGGGAACACTAGTACATTATCCAGGATGACTACTTGTAAACAATGTTGGAGACGAGATTCTTAGTTGAATTTGATGGACTTTGGGATCTTTTCCAGTTCTGAGATTCTCTGATTGTGTAATTAAGTAGGAATGAGAGCAGAATGACAAACTACAATCAATGGTATGGATATGAATGTATAGAAAACCTGATTTATCACTGTCAGTCTGTGTGAATATATAAAGTTACCCAGATGTAATTAAGATTCATTGAATAATAGCTAATAATAATAGCTAGTATTTATATAGCACTTTGATAAAATCTACCCTGCCTCCTAGACCCAAAAAAGAAACAACACCCCAAACAAGAGAAATAGTATCCCTGGTGCATTCTATTTAGGACATATCACATTTGTAGCATTTTGTTCCGTTCTAGGTACCACATTTTAAAAAGGATATTGACAAAACATAATACATCCAGAAGAGGATGACCGGGATGACAAAGATGACTGAAGACCATGTTGTATGGAGAATGGTTGAAGGAATGAGGGATGCTTTTCTTGGTCCTTGATCCTTCCTCTCCTGAGTTCACTCTCTGGAAGAGCCCTTAGCAGACTGAATTCTTCCTGTTTCAAAGCTCTCTCTCCTGATAACTTCCCTTTAAAGTGTTCTTTTTTTTTTTTTTGGTGAGGCAATTGGAGTTAAGTGACTTGCCTTGAGTCACACAGCTAGTAAGTGTCTGAGGCCAGATTTGAACTCAGGTCCTCCTGACTTCAGGGCTGGTGCTATGTCCACTGTGCCACATAGCTGCCCCATAACGTACTTTTCTAAGGCATCTCTAGATATCAGAATTTTGATAAAGCTGAGGATATGTACTCAGACTTATGAATGACTACAAGTGAAGTTACCAGCTCTATCTGTTTCCCCTCAACCTCTTTTGGATAATTTATCACTCAAATATTGCATTACCACCCCTTCCCCAGAACCCAAGGATTGTTTTTTTTCTAGTATATCCATTATATGTTGCAGAATGAAAAATATTTTACAAGAACTTCTTCCAAAGATATTTCCCTCTAAGTCTAAGTAAATGGTTTCATGCATTACGGCAAAAAAAAAAATCATCACCAGATTTCCAGTTTTCACATACAGCAATATGGCTTAGTTTATTCACTGTAGGACTGTACTCAAAGCCCTTCCAGCTTGGTAGTACCTTCTGAAGCTTGTGCTCCAATAGCTTAGCCTCCTAGAGCCCAGGGTCACTTCCACGCCATGATCAGAGGAAGACTTCAGTTTTCCTCTAATACATACAGCCCAGCCCAGTACATATAGTAAATAATAGACAGTTCTCTCCACAGTGAAGCCAGGCAAGGATAATGGCCTTCTCATCTGGTGAAGAAAACCAGGCACTGACTTGCCTGTCACTACTCCTGTACCAATATTGCAGAGTAGGCTTCAGACAGGATAGAGTATGATAGATGGGGCTAAGATCTGAACTTTGAAACCTTTACTTTGAAGCCTTTTTTTTCTCTGATTCACAAGACTACCACTCTGTGACTAAATAACCAACAAAAAACCATTTTCTTGAAAATGGAAGTAAGGTGGACAGAGAAGGAAATAATTACCTGGATGGTTCCCTTCCCTAGGACAGCCCAGTATAGACAACTACATACTCAGCCACCCTGTAAAGTCTAGGACAGAGGACGCCGAGTCATTCTAATAAATTGTACATTTGTACTAATAAATTTGTCCAGGTGTGTTTGTCCTAATAAAAACCATAAACATATAATGGGTGTTTTCCATCTTATTAAAGTAAATTAGTTCCCCTAAAACAGTCTAATGCTACAGATTAGTATAAAATTCTCCCTTCCCATATGTACCTTTCCAATCTTGGGTGAGGGGAGAGCAAGGAGGAGAGGAAGGAGTTGAATACATCAAATGTTTTTATTCCTGTATTTAGTCAATGTGAAAACATACGTATGGATATATGGATAATTTTTTAAATTTTTATAAATTATGGACAAAGAGTAGCTTTAAAATCAAAGTAATATCTTTCCTATCTCATTTGGTTATTCTGAAGATGAAATGAAATTACATATACAATTTGAAAACTGTAAACCAATCTATAAATGTAAGCTATGAGTATAATTAATAATAATGTGGGAATAATTAGCTTGAGGCTGGGATCTTTTCAGGAGTGCAATCAACTTCATTTACTCGTGCCATTCAATCTGTTTTCAGGCTTCACGTGTCATCTTAACATTTGGATGATTCAAATCTCTATCTCCAACTCCCATATCTCTGAAGAGCTCTAGTCCAATACTTCCAACTTGATTCTGGATTATCTCCCTCTGGATATCTCACTGACTGCTCAAGCTCAACATGCCCAAGACTGAATTCATTATCTTCTCCCCTATTTCTCAGATCTGCCCCCATCCTCCTAACTTTTCCACCTCTGTTGTTGCCACCAGTAAATCCCTAGTCATTTCATGCTCGAAACCTCTCAGGAGGCATCCTTGACTTTCCCCTCTTACTCCCCATATTTAATCAGTTGCCAACTCCTTTTTTATTCTCTCTCTGAAATATCTCTCTCCCCTGCTTACCCGTTGCACTACCCCACTCTATTCAGAATCTCATCACCCTGGCTGGGCTACTGTAATAGGCTCTTAACTGGCCTGGTAGCCAGTCTTCCCAGTTTTTTCCCTCTCTAATACATTGTACTACCTAATTTCCCTAATCACATCACTCCCGTTTTCAAAAAGGGTATTTTTAGTGGTTCCCAAATAAATAAAGTACAAATCCTGTCTCTTATCATTTAACGTCCTCCATAATTGGCCTCAACCCATCTTTATCTCTCACAATTTCACTTTGATTCTGGTTTTCAGTAGATCTAGTGTTGAATACATGTGTGTATATGCATAAACATACGTACATGTATACACATTTACGTACTCATATATGTTTGCATATAGAGGTACAAGTATGTATGAATATATACATTCATATTCAAAATAATGTTTAAGCAGCTTCTCTTAAATTCCTTTAAAATTAAGATGAATGGGGATGGAAGTTGGCCTGTGATTTCTTTAGTATTAGGAACCCCTTCTTTCAATGCAGATCAGGACCTTCTTTGTAATTTATAGTCTTAAATTGTTGCCTAGAGGCACTGAGAGGTTAAGTATTTTGCCCAGGGTCACAACCAATATGGGTCAATAAATGTTAGTGGAATCCAGATCTTCCATAATCTAAGACCTGTGATCTGTCCACTACATTATCTTGTCTCTCAATGTTAAAATATTATCAGTTACCAGAATCCCTGCCTTTGCTTTGTCTTTATAAAGTTTCCAATATCTAGCACATATTTTGATACTTAACCTTCAGACACAACTACCCTTCCCCCCACTACATACATTCATATACATAGACAAATTGACACAACTCCTACCTTGTCCTGTAAGTATCCTGGCCCACTATTAGTAAGGAACACTGTATCTTTATTTCTAGCTATCAAACAAGGGGGTTGGGCTAAAATTTTAATGAATGTTAAAAATTACCTAATCCAAACATCTTATTTTGAAGATGAGGAAACTGAAATCAAACTGAGTTGCACACGGTCACGTAGTGAATTGCTACAGTGAAGAAAATCTGTTCCAGCTCTAAGGATAGAGGTGCTAGGGCCTTGGCAGAAATGCCATAGCCTAATGTTTAAAGCGAAAACAGGAAGAATGGGTGGAAATTACAAAAAGGCTAATTTAGATGTGATGTCAGAAAAAACTTGTCACTAGACACACTCATACTAGAAGGATATAGGAAGACATCCTCATTTTTTGATCTACTTCCCTGTCAGCTTTTTTTTTTGTCCCCATTTTTTTGCCCCCAGGAAATGAGGCTACATACATAACTGCTCATAGAAGGCCAGCTTTGTCTGGTCAATACCAGCCTGACTACCAGATGCTGTGAGGTTTTATACTGAGACAGACAAAAGGAGCCAGAGTTTCTTAGAAATGCTCTCATCTCAAGTAAGTCAGATAAGGGCTGCTAGGAGGCACAGCTGATAGAGCACTGGACCTGAAGTCAGGAAGACTCATTTTCCTGAGTTCAAATCTAGCCTCAGACACTTACTAGCTGCATGACCCTAGGCAAGTCACTTAACTGTGTTTGCCTCAGTTTCCTCATCTATAAAAGGAAATGGCAAATCACTCCAATATCTTTGCCAAGAGAACCCCAAATGAGGTCACAAAGAGTCAAACACAACTGAAAAATGACTGAAAGTCAGGCAAGACTAAACACAAGATGTGGAATTCATTTGGCTTCAGGAACTACACTCAGGAATATTCTTTAGTCACTTAGCTGTCTGAAACTGCATGCCTTCCCTCCTCTTTACAAAATGGAATCAGTCTAGCCAAACTATATCCATATGCTTAAAAAATATTCAAGATTTTGTAATAATAGATTGGACCAGAGAGATAACTTTGTCCAATAGTCCAATAAATACCAACATCAACTGAGACTTAAAACAGGGAGATGTATGCTTCCAGAAAATGAGCATATTCTCGGATAGCATGGAGGATGTCTGATACAGAATTCAAATACAGAAGGTGTTCCTTATTGATGGTAAGGTTCTTTAAACGTTGTTATTTGCAGATGACACTGTGCTAATTGCATTGAGCCCCAGACCAATGTAAAGCCTCTTCAATTAAATCCACAGTCACTTGAATGAGGTTTCCTTAAGTATTCATACTTGAAAACTAAAGAGAATGAAAAATGTAATCTCTAGATTATGACTTGCAATTGTAAACAAGCAACCTATTGCGGCTTTCTAAGTATCTGCACATCTTACACAGGTACTGAAGGTGAACAAGTTAGGCCCAGAACTGAAAAGAAGATGCAGATCCAACTGACTTGCTTTTTGGAAACTTTAACACTTTACATTATTGCAAGCTATTTGCTATCCAAAGAGCCTGTCTTTAAAACCAATAATCTCTTGATAATAAAAGCATGGCAATAATTCATGGGACCCTATAATCTCAGAAGAATCAAAATGATAAATAACCCAAAGACAAGGGTAGTTTGAACTGACTCAGGAAAGTAAGTCTTTCATGAAAATGAAAACTGTTAAATATTCAATGTTAACATTTATACCCAGGAAATCAGTAAAGGCTACAAATCAAGGTTTGATTTACTGTTTTGTTGACTGTCCAAACTTAAGAAAGTAATAGATAAAATATTAATAATGCAGATTAAACCTGAAAATGTGTCATGTGCGTGTGTGTTGTTTTTAAAACATTTACCAGCACACCCCCATCCAAAAGACATGGTGGGAATAAGGCCACAACATATTACTAATACTAATGGTGATCACATATTAAGAGTGAGGGACAATAGATGGACATTGGTACTCAGACAATATTAAACCAACTAACTGGAAAGACAAGAAAGATAGCAGAGCTGTTACACTGAAATACGCATAGCCTGAAAAGTTCTCTCAAAAAGCTGACAAATTACAAGCTTTCCCAACTTGGAGTATTTTTTTTTGGTCCAGTTCAAATGGCAGTAGGATGCATTTTCAAGCCACGATTAGTTAAATCTCCAGTAATTTGAGTTAATATAAAATGAAAAAATATGTATTTGTTTTTTGGTCTTGTCTGTTCCTGACAAACGAGAGGCATTTCCCTGGCTGTCCACCAGGCCTGGAACTCTCTCCCTCTTCATCTCTTCCTCCTAGTTTTCCTGGCTTCCTTCAAATCCTACCATACGCAAGAGCCTTTACAGGTCCTCCTTAATGCTACTGCCTTCCCTCTCAGATATCTTCAGTTTATCTTTTGTATATATATATATCACATGTAAATATAGTTGTTTGCATGTTATTTGCCCCCATTTGACTGTGAGGTCCTTAAGGGCAGATTTGTTTTTTGCTTATTTGTATTCCCAGGACTCAGCAAAATGCCTGTTACATAGTTGGCTCTAGTAATGATAATAATAATAATTATTATTGCTAGAATTTATACAGTTTTTTAAGAGTGCTTCCTATATATTAACTCATCTGATCCTCACAACAACACTGTGAGGTAGGCCCTATTGTTATCCCCATCTTACAAGTGAGGAGCAGGGGTCACAAAGCTAGGGGGTTTCTAGGCAGAACTTGAACTCAGGTCTTCTTCACTAATAATAATAATAGGTAACATTTATATAATGCTTACTATGTGGCAGACACTGGGTTGAGCAGTTTACAAACCCCATTTTATTATCCCCATTTTACAGGTAAGGAAACTGATGCAAATTGAGGTTAAGTGACTTGCCCAGGGTCATGAAACTAGTAAGTGAATTCAGGTCTTGACTCCAGGCCCAGTACCCTATTCACTGCACCAACAAATGCCTGTCGACTTGACTTAAAAGGATGAAAACATCTTTAAACTTTGTGTGCAAAATTATAGACCACATGGCATTTTTAACCACTGGAGTATGAAAAATTAAAGTCACAAGTTTTATCTTTATATATCACATTAAGTACTAATGCAAAGTAGCCCAACTGAAACCAGTTTCAAAATTCTCATTCAGGAGTATTTGTTACATTTGGAATATTGTTTATTTTTCATAGCCTTCTCAGAGCACTCAATAAAACAAGAGACTCCTGAATGCATTAGAAAATTTCTGTTTTAATTGGCTTTAAGGAGCTTTAGTTACATGAAATGTTTATAATGAACTAAGCACATGGCCTGGCGTCGTCAGCCGTTCTGTGCAGCACCTCCTGCCCATTTTATAGGAATTGTGAAACTGGGAAGAAACACAATGAAAACCTGAGCCTGTGCTGGGGATTTGACAATTTAATCACTATTCCAAAGTCTAAGTTGAAGACAGAGGTACAATACAAGTCCAGGCACGTTTTGTATCTTTATAAACAACAACAAACTTGTTAGTTTATGTAATATTTGCGCTACAGCAGGTATAAGGCAAGGCCAAAGGTGCCCATCCCCATCTCACTTGCCCTGATGGATTAAAGGAAATCTAATTTATGAAATTTCTGAAAAGCTGTTGCCAAACAAGGTCAGCACATTTGACTGGAATGCTTAATTTTTTTCTAAGTATTTAAAATTTCTCAAGTGGCAAAATCTAAACTGTGGCTGGATATTCACTTTGTCATTAGAGTCAGATGGTTCTAGTATATGAATTGACGGTGAAATTAAACAGTGCACTCTTTCTGCAGTTCTGTTATATACTTTATTCCAGGTCCTGCAAGTTGTGCTCAAATGAGTTTGACAGGTTTAGGCCTGCTTTGAATTACTAATGCCACAGTATTGTGAAAAAAAAAAAAGATTGCAAAAGTAAAGTCAGGACTTCATTATGATGATTTTATTGTGTTCCGGTTTACTCTAACAACATCTCCCATCTCCTCCTCTACGTTCAGTTCTTTTAAGAGAAGCATAATGAAGAGCCTACTGACTTCACAGAATTCCCAGAATCCAGGCTCAAATCAAACAGGAAGGGATGGTCTACCAGGGGTCCAAGAGTAAATGAAGGTGTATGTGTATATGTATATACATATGTGTATGTATATGCATGCATATATGTTGTGTATCTACATATGTGTACATCTACATATACACACATTTTCTTTACCATATGTGTATATACGCACACACATATATACACAGATATGTGTGTGTGTGTGTGTATATACATATATATATATACACATATACATATATACATACATACATACATACATATATATATATATATATATATATATGTATATACACACACACACACAGACATACACATATGTGTGTGTATGCAATGTAACTTGAGCTGGTCTGGGCATACCCAGTTAGGCAACATGGAGATCTGTGTCCCCTACTGCATGAGTGGGGTAGCCTCCTTTTATTGGCTGCCTGCATTTTTAAAACTGGTGTTACTGAGTAGATGCACCTTTGCCAGCTGTACTCTTTTCTACACCCTCTTTCTGCAGCTCTCTTATTAGCTGCTTCCAGAGGGTGAAGATCATAGTTCACCCACAGTGAAGATGCCATGATGTGAACTGGTGAGAGAGAAAGGACATTCCTTCCCTTGCTCCTTCTCTTTTACTCCAGCTCTGAGGAATAGGCTTGGGAGTTAGTCTGTTTCTGTTCTGGGTTGTTTGTCCTCCTCAGTTTCAGGTGCTGGGCCTGGGCCTTCAAGCCATGGCAACCTTGGAGCCAGGATTGTAGGCAGGATGGTGCAGTCAGCCAGCCCAGGATGGAAGCCCTGAGAAGACAGGGTGCTTGGGACTGGTTTCTGAGGGAGTTTGGAATTGGTATTATGACTGTGCTCTGTGGAAACTGAGCTAGGCTATGAACCTAATCCTCTTCCTCTCCCCAGAGACTGAGGTGGTATAAAGGGGAAAGGGGATGAATTATACCTGCCATGTATTGGGGAAGTAAGTTAGTATATTTGTGATTTGAGCACAAATATTTAAGCCACTATTTCCTTGTAAAAGCAAATCCAACTGTCAATGACTAAATGGGAAGGAACATGATTGGTGGGGGACTGGAACCACCTGAAGAGAGGCTAGACACTTCCCAACACTCTTAAGGGTACCAGACAACCGTGGGGGAAAGGGGAAATCTAAGACACCTGGCTTTCAGGCAGTAAAGATTACAGTAGTCAGTGTTACAGACAGAGAGACAGAAAAGAGGAAGGAAGAGATGAAGGAATGACTAGTGATCAAGACCAAATATTGTGACCTTAATGAACCTTCTCAAAATGCATGTGATCTTAAAGGGGTTTCTAAACTGTTCTCTGTTAATTTCTTTTTCGGTCAGGTGGAGATATGATATCCATAAAGGTGTTTGGACAAATAACTATTACAATGACCCAAGAAGGCTTTGACAATGGGCTATGTTTCATGACAAAGTTTTCTTCTGGAGCAAGTATCATTTAAATTTCCCAGTATTATCAAAAATTTTCATTGTTAAGAGGAGTTAACCAATAAGGTGTTGTATTGCTTCTGCTTTCAAGAAATTTTCCAGAATGTTCCTGAAGGAAGTCACAAAATAGTCTTTACTTTACCCACTTCTAATTAATATTACCTGATGTCAAAAGGCCTCTCTCCAATGAATGGCAATCATTTTAATCCTCTCAGGTTGAATCCACAGTCATATTCCTATCAGCAAGAATTCTTAGCCTCTTAGTATCCCCTTAAATATTCAACTCCACCTCCTCTACCTCTCTCTCCAGCTTGATCTCCTATTGACAACATTGCAGCCATCCTTTGTGAACTCTGACATTTCCCATCCTCCCTTCCCACCTCCAAATATCTCTCTGTCTTTGCCCAATTTCTCTTTCTTCTTTGTAGTCTGAGCTGGTTCCCTCCTCCTTTTCAAGGAGGACATTTATGTCTTGATGCCATCTCCCTCTTGCCTTTTTTGGAGACAGCCCATGATCTTTGCCCCTTTTCTCTCAAAAATCTCCGTCTACTAGTGGTAATTTCTGGCTCTCTACGAATATGTTATGTTTCCTATCTTAAAAAAAACAAAAACAAAAAAACTTCCTTGACTTTGCCACCCCCTCAAACTATTCTATATCCTTCCTCCCCTTCACTGTTAAACTCCCAGAAAAAGTTGTCTGGACTTGCTACCTCCACTTCCTTATGATGCTGTGTTACTGCCTCATCACCTCTCACCTGGACTATTATAGTAGCCTCCTAACAGGCAGCCTAGCACAGTGGAAAAAGCACTACTAACTCTTAAGTGAGAGGACCTGGTGTCATATGCTTACTACCTGTATAACCCTGAGTAAGTCAGTTAACTTCCCTGGGCCTCAGTGTCCTCAAATGTAAAATGAAGGGATATGGGCCGGATGATCTCTGAAGTCTCTTTTGAGTCTAGATCTAGGACTCTCTGATTCTAACTCTAGTTTTCTCTTGTCTTTCACATATATGCCAAAATAATTTTCCTATTGTGCAGGGCTGATTGTGATACTTGTCTGCTAAAAAACATAAATGGATTCCTAATGGCTACAAAATACATTCTCTTAAGTTGGCATTTAACATCCCCCTAACACACACACACACACACACACACATACATGCTACATGATAAAATTTGGTTCTGCCTTTCTAGACTTATTTCATATTAATTCCTTCACCCACTCTGTATTTCGAACAAACTGGACTACTAGTTTCCTGATTTCATCATGTCATCTACTGCACTTATGTATTTTCATTGACCTTCCCCAATCCCCACCAAATGTTGAAAAGCATCTCAAAGCTCAGCTTACGTGCCACCTCCTCCACGAAATCATTCCTGAAGACATTCCCCACTCCTCCTCCCACATATGCACACCCTAATGAAAGTGTTCTTTCCCACCTCAGTGATCCCTAGAGGAATTTTACTGAATCTCTTCTTTGCTCCAAATGCACTATGTTTTACTATATTTATTTGTAGAGCCATAAGTAATGAGGGGGCAGCTAGGTGAAGTGGATAGAGTGCCAGGCCTGGAGCTGGGGAGACTCTACTTACTGAGTTCAAATCTGGCCTCAGACACTTACTAGCTGTGTGACCCTGGGCAAGTCACTTAACCCTGTTTGCCTCAGTTTCCTCATCTGTAAATGAACTGGAGAAGGAAATGGCAAATCACTTCAGTATGTTTGCCAAGAAAATCCAAATAGGGTCTTGAAGAGTCAGACATGACTGAAACAACTGAACAACTGAAGTGCAACCAACCAGGACTTTGCCTTAGGGCACTGACATTTAGAGGATACTAACAGCACTTACACTCCCTCAGTACATAGAAATAAGTGAACCTAATATCTAGTTGGCAAGATTAATTAAAATAGGAAACTACAAAACCCCAGATAAGCTCCTTCCTAACCCGGCCCTTTTCCTTGCAATGGGCTTCACAATATTCTGAGGTCTCTGTCCACCAAGGTCACTCTCCAAGGATCTCTCTCTCTCTCTCTCTCTCTCTCTCTCTCTCTCTCTCTCTCTCTCTCTCTCTCTCTCTCTCTCTCTCTCTCTCTCTCTCTCTCTCTCTCTCCTGTCCTTCAGCTGAAATTTATATTACAAAATTGGCTTGAGGGCCATTTCATGCTTCTTGTCCCAGGTGTGGTTTGTGGAACTTCTCTGAGTGCCAAAGCTGCTGGTGACAGCCCAGCTTATTTATGCATGTCATATTCCTCCTAGTAGATCGTAAACTTCTTGAGGAAAGGGAGAGTGTTCAGTTTTTCGTCTTTGTATTCCTTGCACCTAGGAGTATGGCTTGCACACAAAAATAACTTGATAAATGTATTTGGTGCTTAATTAAGTTCTTATTTTTAAAAAATTCATTGGCTTATTTTCTAATTCTGAAAATGTCAAGTAGTTTTGCTGACTCTTTGCTTCCATTTGACAAATATGTTTCACAAAGAATCTGCACTGAACCCTGGTGAATTCTCCTCTGGTTGGGACCAGACAATTTTTTTAACTGATGTTAAACCGACTCTTTTCTTCTTTTCAGACAAATTATCAAGTTCTGCTCCATTCCTATGGTTAGTTAGTAACCAAATAAAAGTTTTTGATTCAATGTTGTTGTTACTGATTTTCTTAAAATACAAATCCAGACAATAGCCCTTGTATTGTTTTCACAATGATTTAACAATTACTCATATTCTATTATTATTTAAACCAATAAAAATAGGCTGTACATATCTTTAATACAAAACTGTAATAATTAAAATAATTTCCCAATGCTGCAAAAAACAAATGAATACCCGTTGGCTAGTACCTGATTATAAACTGATGCAAGGGCCACAGCCTGTCTGCAGACACAACAAATGCCTCCTACTGAGCTCTGTGCTTGCCAAGATGTGGGCCACCTTTATACAGCACTTTAAGCTGACAAAGTATTTAATTCACTACATCCCCTGGTATTGCAAGTATAATTACCCCCTTTTTGAGGATGAGGAAACTGAGTCTCAGAGACTTAAAGTGAGTTTTGCAATTATTAAATGTCTGAGCCTCAAAAGGAAACCAGTTCTTCTAACTCCTCATCACAGTGCCCTTCCCAAAACAGCAGGAAGCCTCTCCTAGTTCTTTCCTATCAGTTTACAAAACTCTTCCCACACATTATCTAAATTGATCCTCACAACAACCCTATGATAAAAGCAGGATTAATATTCTTACTTCTATTTTACAGATGGGAAAAGTAAGACTCAGAGCAGTTAAGGACTTGCTCAAGATCATTTTCCAATATGGGATAAATCCATATTTGAGGATGGGAAATATGGCTAACAGATACATGACTGGGGACCTTTCTTTGTCCTCTATCTGGGTGTGTAACTTGCATGATAACAAAAGTGGTCAGTGCAACTCCTTTTGGAGTCTTTTATCCTACTCATACAGAATAAATTTGTGTTGATCAAACACAGGATTCTTCCTTTTGAAACAGGCAGCTGCTAGGAGGAGTTTCCTTAGGAGAGCAGATGGAGCAGCTAATTGGTTGGAGAAGCACCTTGGAACTCTTGGTAAATGACAGAGATCCAAGAGACAAATATCTGTAAAAACCCTCAAAACAAACAAACAAAAATGTTATTTTTTACTTTGTCCACTGGACATCTAGTTAGACTGAATACAGCCTGTGAGTCTAAGCTCATAAGCGCAGTAACATTTTATACATGGGATCTCCAACAGATCTATGGCAATCCACAGGTCATTCCTGGAGACTTATGGGGTTTGTCTCCAATCTGCCTCATGTCTTCCAAGTAAAATAGCTGGGCTGAACTATGAGCATTTTGCCCAAGGGCAGGAAATTTGGAGAACAACAAGAGCATCTTCCTATTGGCATTTCCTCTTTCTTCACCCTACTACATGGAAGTGGCAGCACATTTCTTCCTCATGGCAAATGTACTTGCTGTAAGGTAGAAATCTTAGAATGTGCTTTTCCCAACTCAGGCTGTATTTTACCTGAGTTTTTTCCTCTCTGCTTGTCCCAGGTGAAAATATTGATAGCAAGATCCAAATGTGGGCTGTTAGTTTGAGGAAGTTGTTAAGATCACCATCAGTTCTACTAGAGGTCCAGTAGAACAAAGTCATAAATATGGATTTTGTGCATGTGGTTTCTTTTTTTCAAAGTTCCTGTAGATTTGACTCCATGGCCTTCCTCACCCTCAACATCAGTCATTTGTTCCCAGGACCTCCTCACTGTAGTTCAACCTGATTCCCAGCCAAGCAGGGAGTTTGGTCAGCAGACACTCTGCCTCCATTGTCAGCTGCTGTTAATCCCCATTTCCCCTGGTATGGAATATAAGATTTCAGAAGAAGTGAAAAAGTAACTCATCTGGGAAAAGTTGGGCACTCCTTGCTTATACAAAATACCCTTGAGCTTGCTCTCAACCACAAATGCACCACTTCCATGTTCATGAATTCACAAGCTATTGTATTTCCACCTCTCCCTCTGCCTTGCAGTCCCAAACCTTGTTCTTCATCCATACTGAGGCCTCCAATACCTTTACCTTTACCTTCAGTTTTCCCCAGGCCATCACCCTTGCATTAGCTATAATTACCTCCCTTGGTAAGCCTGTTCAACTCTACAGTATCTTCTTCTCTTGAGTCCTTTACACCCTCATCCTATCATGAATCTTGTCCTGCCTAGCCTTAGCCTTGAGTTTCTCCTACCATATACTGCCTTCATTCCTTTACAAGTGCTACTGAATGAAGGTGGAGAAAATAAATCCTACAGAATCCACTACAAATTTATATTTTATAAGCTCAACTGGGCTCTCACTGCTACAAGGCAATCCTTTTATAGCTCCCAAATCAATCCGCTATCCCACTCATCGCAGCAGTGCTTTCAAACCTTTGAATCTCTTTTCAAAACTCCGCCTCCCTCCACCCTCTCAGCTGGCACCTTAACTCATATTTTCCTCAAAAAATTAAGGCTGTTTGCCAAGAGATCTCCCTTTGCCTGTCCTCATTTCCCAACACCCAGCCACTGTCTGTCACTATCTTGTCTTTCATCCCTATATCAAATAAAGTAGTTCTTCTCTTTGCCAAGGCAAAACTCTCTACATGCAAAAGTGATCCCATTCCATCCCATTTCTCTAGCACACTGGCCCCTGGAACATCACCATTCTCTCACTTATATTCAATCTTTCCCTGCTTCCCTACATGCCCATGTCTCCTCATTCTCACTTGATCCATTCATCCCTGCTAGTTATTGTCACACATCTCTGCTCCCTTTTGTGGCTAAACACTCTATCTGAAATACATACTTCCACTTCCTCTCCTCTCAGTCTCTTTTTAACTCTCTAAAGTCTGGTTTCTTATCTCACCGTTCAACCAAAACTGCCCTCTCCACAGTTACTAACAATCTCTTAGTTTGTAAATCTAATGGCCTTTTCTCAATCTTCATTCTTCCTGACTTCTCTGCGGCCTTTGACATGTTCAATCTTCCTCTTCTCCTTGATACTCTCTTCTGTCTAGGTTTTCATGCCACTGTTTTCTCTTGACCATTTTGATAGCTTCTTTTAGCCTCCTGTGCTGCATCTCCATCCAGGATATACCTGCTAACTGAGGATGTCCCATAAGGCTCTGTCCTCAGTAAACTACAGTCTTTCCCTATCACTTTTAGGATAAAATATAAAATCCTATGCTTGGTGATCAATGCCCTTTATAACTTCCCCACCCTCTTTCCTGTCTTCTTACACTTTTCCATATATTCTGTGATCCAGTGACATCGATCTCTTTTATGTGCCACATACAAGATGCTTAATCTCCCAAATTCAGGCATTTTCACTGGCACTCCCAATGTAGGCATTTCCCCATGTCTGGAATATCCTCCCTCCTCATCTTCCCTTGCTGGCTTCCTCCAAATCTCAACTAAAATCCCACTTTTTACAGAAAGCTTTTCCTGATCCCCCTTAATTCTAGTGCCTTCTCTTGGGTGATTATTCCCAATTCATCCTGTATATAGCTTATTTGTACATGTTCTTTCTCTCACTGGACTATGAGCTCCCTGAGAGCAGGGACTGTCTTTTGTCTTTCTTTGTATCCCCAGCAAACAGCACATGCCTGGCACATAGTAGGCACTTAATAAATATTTATTGACTGGCTGACATACATGCACGCATTAATACTTGCAAAGCAGTGTCTTCAATGACTTGAGCCTCTAGTAGTGCAGGTTCACTGATGCTTTGCAACAGCTTCTGCTAATTATTTGGTTTGCAAATATAAAAAACCAGAAATAGATTGCCATAGATAGTTGGAAGAAAACCATTTCAGAGAGAAATTGCTATGCTGCTACGATAAAGAAACTGAAGGTCAATTTTGAGCTGAAGCAATGTGTATAATTGAGCAGATTCCAAGATGGAGACTGAATCACTAAATGTAGAAAGAAGGGTTACTATTGCCATGTTAGGTTTACACACACACACAACACACACACACACACAAACACACACAGAGGTTACCATTCCTATAGCACAGAGAGAATATAGTAGACAAAAGCTGAACTTAGAGCCAGGAAGACTTGGGTTTAAGTTATGTCTCTGCCACATCCTGGCTGTGTGAACAAGTCACTTAAACTTTCAGTATTTTGTGCATCAATCTAAGGCTAGAAGAGTTGGTAAAGAAAATTTTATTACTGGAATATCCCTATATCAATTAAATCACAGCCTCAATCCCTATAGCCACCATCAGTGCTGATAACTGAGAGCCCTGAAATGGCTGATATCCAGCTCTTTAAAAATCAGGGCACATGTGAATGCTCTCGTAGCATATTCATATGTATGATTTCCTCTCCCCCATTAGTGAAATCATGTTTTGAAAAAATCTGAAAAGCAACTCATTCAAGACATATCATGTGCTGGCAAGATCATGGGACTAAGGATCAGGAGATCTGTATTCTAGTCTTAGTTATGCCACTAATTAATTGCATGCCTTGGCCAAATCATTTAATCTCCTTGGGCCTCAGTTTTTTTATGTCAAGTAATAGAGTAAGAGGGCAACTAGGTAATACAGTGGCTAGAGCACTAGGCCTGGAGTCAGGAAGACCTGAGTTCAAATCCAGATACTTACTAGCTATGTGACCCTGGGCATTTAACCCTGTTTACCTCAGTTTCCTCATATGTTAAAATGAGCTGGAGAAGGAAATAGCAAGCCACTCTAGTATCTTTGCCAAGAAAACCCCAAATGCGGTCATGAAGAGTCAGACACAACTGAAAACGACTAAACAACAAATAGAGTAAGACTGGATAACTTTTAAAATCTCTTCCAACTTTCCGTCTATGATTCCATGAATTTTGGTACAGGGAAAAGACCATAAGAGTGACGCTGTAGAACTCTGGGTTCCCATCTTAGTTCTGTTCCTAAGCAGCTGTATGACTTTGGCCAAGTCACTTAAGTTTTTTGTACTTCTCTTTTCTTATTTATATAACAAATGGTTTGGACCAAAATTGTATGATGAGAATTATTATTATATATGAGAACCTACTGGTATATCTAGTACTCTGCTCAGGACTTTTCCTCACAGCAATCCATCCTCCACTCAGCTGCCAAAGTGATTTTCCTAAAATGCAGGTTTGACTATGTCACCCTACTCCCACCCCACATACAAACACCCCCAACACATATACACTCAATACTTCAGTGGCTTCCTATTACTTCTAGTATCACACACAAAATCCTCTGTCTTGTCATTTTACAATCTAACTTCTTCCTATCTTCCCAGTCTTCTCATGCTTTACTCCCATCTATATACTCTATGATCCATCTGACATAGATCTGTTATTTCTCTCACCTAACACCCCATCTCCTCACCCATGCTTATAATGCTCAGCCCCCTCACCTCTACCTTCTTTCTTTGAGGCTTCCTTTAGGACAGCTCAAATCCCCCCTTTCACAGGAGGCCTTTCCAGTTCTCTTCCTCTCCCCATCTTTCCACACTGCCAGTGCAGTGGAAGATAGCCTTCCATCTACTCTGTATATATATGTCCATACTTGTTCAATAGAATGTGAGCTCCTTGAAGGCAGAGACTTATTTTGATTTTCTTTTGTACACCCTCCTCCAACCCCACCCCAAGCCCATTTGTATAGGAGCCTTTACTGGTGGAAAACTATCACTCAGTGATGCATGACTGAATGAAGGGTAGAAATGATGACAGCTTGGGAGAAGAAAGATCCTTGTCTTCAAGCCTTCTAGCTTTGAGAAAGAAGTGTGGCTCCACACTTTCTTCAGGCCCCAGAAAGGAAAGAAAGATTCTGGGAAGAAGTGAAATGTGGAAAAGCCAGCACCTCCATCATGTCTCTATCCCCAGGCTAATACACTAGAGTTTTTGGATAATTTCCTCTTGGGTAAGATCTGGAACTCTCTTAGTTGAGTTGAGATATCTTGATCCCAATAGGAGAGTTCATTCACTCTGTGCATCTTCTGGTATCATCTCATCTATACATCTCTGACTTCTGTTTACTGTTGGCTTGGATAAATTGGTCTATTTACTATTGGCCACTTGCATTCTTTGTGGAACTGGGATTTGATGAGAAAGGAGTCAAATCTTAGACATATAGCTTGGAGAACTCTTCCATTAAGGGATAGCAATCAGGAGCTCCACTTGAACCTAAAAATATTTCCTTTACACTAAACATTTAAAGAAGCAGATAAATTAATTGTAGCCAACCACCCCACCTTTCTAAGGAGAACAGAGTGGCTAGCCCCTGGCCCCAACCTCCTGCTTCCCTTCTTAGACTGAATCAAAGTTTCTGTTGGAAAAGGATGGGTGAAGGAGACTATAGAAATATCTATCTATTTCTCCCTTTGAACCATATCTAGACAGACCCATATGGACACACATAACCTACATGGGTACCACATACACACACACACACACACACACACACACACACACACACACACACACACCCCACCCCTTACCCTTCATATTCCCAACACTTATCAAAGTAAGTGCTTAATAAATGCTTGACTGACTGAATTTGATATCATTAAAATGAAGAGTCTCTTTTACTAGCTTACACTTTATTTGGGGACATGAGACAAACATATGAAATAGCTAAAGAACAATTACAAGATAAGACAGTGCATATTAGTCCAGCATTAATAGTTTATCTGAATTTAGAGCAAAAAAGTGCTTATAGAGGAGGGAAAGATAAGGGAGGGAAAATTTTTGGAGTAGATAGGTGATAACACAGGAAAGGTGAGAAACTATTATGGATAAGGAAAGCCCGTGAGCAAAGACATTAGGTGTGTTTAAAACATGTAAAGGCAACAATAAGAAGATTACCCTTCTTAGAGACAAATGGTGATGGCGGAAGATCTGTGGAGAGAAGTAACAAGATAACTGGGGGGGGTATAAAGTGTGGGTAAGGGGAAGATGGGAATATTAGGAGTAATTACTAAATGAGATTATATGCTAGGTAGATGAATTTAGGTTGGTTCTAAATAGAAATAGTAAAATGCATTGTTGCTGGAGTTGTGAACTGATCCAACCATTTTGGAGAGCAATTTGGAACTATGTCCAAAGGGCTATAAAAATGTGCATACCCTTTGACCCAGCAATAGCACTTCTAGGGCTGTATCCCAAAGAGATTATACAAATGGGAAAAGGACCCACATATACAAAAATATTTATAGCAGCTCTTTCTGTGGTAGCAAAGAATTGGAAATTGAGGGGATGCTCATCAATTGGAGAATGGCTGAACAAGTTGTGGTATATGAATGTAATGGAATACTAATGTGCTATAAGAAATGATGAGCAAGAGAAATTCAGAAAACCCAGAAAGACTTGTATGGACTGATGCGGAGTCAAGTGAGCAGAACCAGAACGTTGTACACAGTAACAGCCATGTTGTGTGATAACTAACTTTGATAGATTTAGCCCTTCTCAGCAATGCAAGGATCTCCAAAAATCTCATGATGGAAAATGCTATCCACATTCAGAGAAAGAACTATGGAGTTTGAATACAGATCAAAGCATACTATTTACTCTTTTTTTTTTCTTCTGTTTTGTTTTGTTTCCTCTTTCTTGTGGTTCCTCCTATTGGTTCTAATTCTTCCTTAACACATGACTAATGTGAAAATGTTTAATAGGAGTGTATATATAGAGCCTATATTATATTGCATGCCATCTTGGGAAGGGAGGTGGAGAGGGAGGAGGAGAAAATTTATAACTCAAAAACCATATGGAAGTGATTGTTGAAAACTAAAAATAAATTAATAAAAAATAAATAGAAATAGTGAGCTATGCTAAGTCCTTAAGCATTTGAGAAGATAAAACTGCAGGATGGGGTGAAGCAGCAAGAGACTGGAGAGACTGTGAAGGAGACATTTAATAATCTAGTTGTGAAATGAAACAATGAACCATTAGAAATGGAAAGAGAAGGTAGAGAATTGCTAAGAACTGATAACTAATTAGATGTTTGATTGGAGATACTTAAAAATAATCACTTCATTGTGATGTTTAATTGCTATCTGTTAAATTTCCTTAGGAAATGATAATAGCCTATGTTGATGGAATCTGAGTTCCATGATTCATTCTTATTTAAGTAGGTTAGATTGGGGTTGGTTTAATCAAAGCCATATCTTCTTTATTCTTTTGTTTTTCCACTTTGGTATGGATTCTGATCTTTCATGTCAATGGTTTGATTAAACATGGACAAATAATTCCTGCATCAGTAACCAGTTGTTTCCTCTCTTTTAAGATTCAATCAATTTCTTGTTTTGGTTTTGTTATTTGGTCCTTGTCATGGGCAGTGCCCCTCGACTCTTTTCTTAAGAAAGTATTTGTAATAAATAAACCCATAGTTTCTCTGTATTCTGTGTATTTTATTCTTGTTGTATTTTATAAGATACTTTCCTTTATCCTTCTCTATGCCCATCTTTGAATTTACCAAATATAAAAGTATAGACTAATTTAATTTGGAAGATCTTACTGGGTTCTGGTAACATATCTCCACATCCTAATTTCTTGATATAGATATTGGCACAAAAGCCTTATTGTCATTGTGACCTTTTTACAAATGTTTCATCAAGGGCACTGCACTGAGATGACTGGGAATATTATGGTGATAGGAGGAAGAGAGAAGAGAGAGATAGAGACACAGAGAAAGAGGTATACACACACACACACACACACACACACAGAGAAAGAGAGAGAGAGAGAGAGAGAGAGAGAGAGAGAGAGAGAGAGAGAGAGAGAGAGAGAGAGAGAATTAAACATGTAAGTCTATGTGCTAGCCATAGTGCTAAGTGCTAGGAATACAGTCCCTATCCTCAAAGAGCTTACATTCTAATGAGAGAAGACAACATATAAATACCTGCTCAGAGTCAAGGCTGGTGAGGTGGAAAAGTCTGGAGAGTGAGGAGACTCAGCAGAAGAGAGGGCTGCAGGGCACGGGCATCTCTGAAGTGAGATGGCCACTGAAATGAAATTATTTCTGTTGCCTTTGAATATACAAAAAACCAATTTCCTTAATTCCCTTATCTGCCTATCCAAGGAAAACTTGTGAAGCTTCCTTCCATTTAGCTGCATTTCCTTTTGTCTTTTGGTTTCCTTTATAGTAAGAATGTCAAGATGGCTATGATTCAGTTCCTCCCTTAATTTTTTCAATTATCAATCACTGAACAAGGATTGCACGCCTAGCACATTAACAACTAAACTGATGTTTACAGGTGGTCTAAAAACTATGTGATTCTTAGAATCACTTTGCCACTATCACTGCTAAAGCAGAAGTGGGAATCTACCCAGGACTGAATTCCCCTTTTTTTTTTTATATGGGTTGCTATGGCCAAAAGAATGCATTGCCAAGTGGCAGTTCATTGGTGATGAGCTGAGAGCTTTGTGGAGGAGATTCTGGGATAGGGAGAGACTGGAGGCAGGGAGACCAATTAAGAGGCCATTGTGATCACTGATATCCGATAACTATTTACCAAATGAGACCTTTTTGAAGGTAGTTGAATAAGACATAGGATCAGATCTGGAACTAGAAGACACTTTAGCAATTATCTAGGACAAATCTTCATTTTGGAGATGTGGTACTTGAGGACCAGGGCAATTTAAGCTCAAGGTAACATAGATAGTAAATAGTAGCACCAAGATTCAAACCCATGTTTTCTGACTGCCTGTACTGTGCTTCCTCTTCTATACTTTATCTCCTCATGAAAAATTCCTATGTGTTATAGAATATGGAATTTTATAGCACTAAATATATATACATGTGAAAATATGTATACAACTGAATTAAACAGTTTACATAATGTTCTACAGCCATCCCAACCCCTGTAAAGACAGGAAAGGGGAAGGAACATACTGATTTAAACACACACACACACACACACACACACACACACACACACACAGAGTATGGGGGCAGCATAATATAGTGAGCAGAAGCAGGATCTTGAAACCAGGATGATGAGGGTTCCAGTCCTACGTGTGACATCATTATGGTTGCTCAACATTGCACAATTCACATCTCCGCATTTCAGGCAACTCTATGAGACTAAAAGATGATGGTGGAGTTTTTCCATGTGAAAGTTCCCTATACTAATAAAACCACAGATCCAATCCTTATCCCCTAAATCTTTAAAAGTCTTTGTTGCAATCTCCGTATGTTATACCCTAACCCAGAGGTGTCAAACTTGGTGTGGGGCCTGAACCATATTAAAATATAATTTAGAAATATCAAACAAAATCAATAAAAACACAATAAGATAACATTACATTTTAAAATTAAATCAACATGTGACCCCCAGGGATCCTTACATAAGGATTAGTGGCCATTATCTGACACCACTGCTGCATGCCTTGCCTATCCTCGGGCTGTTTTTACACGACTTCTCTATATTGAAAGGGCTTTTCTAACAGTGTTCCATAATTCATTATTGATGTAAACAGAACATTAAATACACATATATAATTATATTCTATTCAGAACATCTCTTAAGTAATAAACCATCTTTCTGTACTTACTATCTTAATTTTCATTCATTGAGAGAATCTGAATAATCAGTGATTCCTGGTAATTTCACTCCCCTTAACTGTTAAAAAAAAAAAAAGGATCAAGGACAGGAGGGATCACTGGGCATGGGGATACTGCCACAAATCTCACTGCACAAACTCCCATGCTAGCAAAGAATTTTCATGTCACAGCCCTTGCCTCTCTCCAGTCCCTAGAGAAAGGTTCAGATCATTCCACTGCGGTTGGAATGGCAAAGAAGCCTGTCCCCCAGCCACACAAAGTTCTCACTGCCCCTCCACTATCTCCAGTCCGTTTTGTCGTTTTACTCCATCTCTGGGAGGCCAGCACAACGAAATTAAGCATCCCTGGTCCTGGGTCTGACCTCCTCTCTGCTGCTCACAAGTACCACTGGGCAGCTTTGCATGTCTCTGTGTCTGTCTCTCCCCCTCTCCGTCTCCCTCCTCTCTCTCTTTCTCTCCCTCTCCCCTCTTCCTCCCCTTGCCCCCTCTCCCTGCCCCCCTTATCTCTTCCCCTTTCTCTTCTTTTTCTCTTTCTCTCTCTTCCCCTCTCTCCGCTTCACTCTTTCTCCCCTTTCCCTACTTCTTTCTCTCCCCCATCCCCCATCTCCCATCCCCTCCCTCTCTCCTTGTAATTAGCTCTGCCCCACCCCCACCCGGCCTGTGGTCTCTGCAGACTCCCAAGTCACTGCCCGCCACGAGACACCCCGGGCCAGCCTGGGACGGGCTGCACCCTCAGTATCCACCAGCCAGCCCTCCCTAGACCGTCACGTGTCGGCTCCGCCCCTAAGCTTGACTCTGATTGGTTCTCTGGGATGGAGGGGGCGGAGTCCCCGGGGCTGGGCTGCCGGACGACGAGGCTGCAAGTTTTCAAACCTCAACTGTAAGGGCTAGTTGGTGTAGCCGCCGTGGCCGCCGCTGCTCCTGCTGCCGTCTCCTTCGGAGCCGAATCGTCGCCGCTGGGAGGGAAGGAGGGGACAAGTCCCGCGTCCTGGCCTCGTCCAGAGCTTGGGGACTCGGGGTCTCCCCAACGCCCCCTTTTTTTGGCCCGGTAACTAGAGATTTCCCCCGTCGAGGGGGCAGCGTGTGCGGGGAGCCGCCGGTGAGTGTGGGGGGAGGGTCCCTCGCTCTGCCCCCGCACCCCGTGGTGAGGGGATTCCCCCGGGCTGGGGGGCTTCGCCTCCACCCCCTCTCCAGCCTGGAAGGTTTCGCCTCCATCCCCCCTCCCGGCTGGGCCTGGGCAGGGCGGCCGCTTCTGCGAACAGTCGGGAGGGTCTTGGGGCTGGAGGCAGGTGGTGCGGGCGGAGGCTACCTGGGGTCAAGTTCAAGTCCTTAGCGCTTTGGAGGCTGGAATGCGGTGGGCTGGGTGTTAAATTGTCAGCGTGAGCATTTGCACCTCGGAAAGGGGCAAACACTACAAGTCAGGGCTTGATTTATTGTTTTGTTGATTATCTAGACTTAACAAAGTTAATGAAGATTAAATTTTAAATGTGTGCGGTGAATACTTCCCCACCCCCAACCCAGATGCGGTTACCAGCACACCACTAGAGAAAAGGACTTGACGGGACCCTTCGATTCAGTTTTTGCTTTTTACACCAGACCCTGTCCATTCCCCTGACTTCTTTCCCAAAACGTTTAGCTTCCAGTTTAGCCTCCCATCCTAGTATCCAACCTTGGGTGGTGGGGGGAGAGAAGGGTAGAGTTGTTAAAGTGGGAAAGTGTTTGTCCAGTGTGTCATCCTTCCACTCCTGAAGTTCTCAGATTAGGTTCGAACGAAGTTGGGAGAGGAGCTCACTTCTGCTTGTCATATGTTTATTGGCGTCTGTGTTTTCATGGCTGTTTACTTAGAATGCAGTGTTTTTCTCCACGTTGTGAATGTGCGGATTGGGACTCACAAGGTGAAGGGGGACCTGCTTTTCGTTTACTCCCCCTCTTGCTTACCCTGTAGGGTTCAGCTTCTCAGACCTCACTTGATTGCTTTTTGTTTTCTCTCATTCTTGTTCAGTCAGGATCTCTGCGTTTGCTTTCCTCAAACTTCTCTATAACCGGCCTTTAAAAAAAAAACTTTTACAAGCAGGGATATACAGAAAGGTACTTTTGTAAAGTTTTGACTTGTCCCCATAAAGTTTTTTTCTTTATCACTCATTTTAGGCAGATACTTCATATTTGAGTCATCCCAAGCTAGAAAATAGAAAAAAAAATTAAAGAAATGGCCACATTGGTAGTCTTTAGTTTTTATTATTTTCATAAATGGTGGCAGAGAGTCAGCACTTTGTATATTGGAGTTCAGAAGGAAACCAGCTTCTTCCAGTATACCTAAATGCAAAATGTTTTTAAGTAAATTTCAGTAAAAAATAGCAAAAAAAGAAAAAAGACTCCCAAAACCGAACTCAGAGGACTGTATGACACATTTACTGTTTTGTTTATCTAGTAATGAGATGTACTTAGTGCTAATGAGATTTTAGAGTTTGTAATGAGACTTCCTGGTACTGTAGAAAGAGTCCTGCAGTTGGAATCTGAGGACGTGGGTTGAAAATCAGACTGTCACCTGCTACTTAGGTGACCTTTACGTCTCTGGGCCTTAGTTTCCTATCTGTAAAATGAAGGGCTTGGACCTAGGTGACTTTGATGGTCCCTTTCCAGCTCTGAAACTGTGATCGTTGTATTGCTATTGGTTGACTCTTTTAAATGGTCATATCTTTGTAAATGTCTATTTTCACTGTGACACCATGTTATGTTAAGGGAAATACTGGACAAGATGGAAAATATGTGAATGGACATTTCAGAAATACATTCAAAACTCTCCTGGAATTTGTCATTAAGCTTTTGAGCCCAGGAGCATTATTTTATTAAAGTTAAAGTCAGTAAATTTACTTTCTCATCGAAAACTATGAGAAAGTATTTCTCAATAGTTTTATAGCCTTCTGTCAGGCGCATTTAGGGTTTATTTATTAATTTTTGCAAATTTAAAAATTCTCCTTGCTTATAAGTGTTAAAAACATATATGTGGAATTATCTTTTTCCTTTGGAAATAATCAGTTCCCCCAATTTCCCCTCTGTTGCTGGTAGTTAGTAGTACTCAAAATTTGATGGGCCTTTTGCAAACAAATGATTGAATCTTTTATGTGCTAATATCTCAATTATGGCACACTTATTTTACATGCTTATCTTTTTTTTAATTCCGACCTATATCTCAGATGATATTTTTCCATTTTGTAAAATATGGGCCAAAAAAATTGAAGGCAATTTAAGAAATAATGGGAAAAAGAAACCCTCAGATGTTATATGTAATTTTATTTTAAAAATGCTGGGTTTTTTTTTAAACTTAAATATTAATTTTGGGGGACAGAGATCTGGCTTTTATTTTTGTGTGATGACTAAATAGTGAATTAAAATGGTTCCATTAAGACAGCATCATTTTGAAGAAAACTGTAGACTTGACTCATTGGCGAGTATGCCAGATAGTCTGATATTCTGGGCAACAAAGATTTTACATTCAGAAAGTTTATGGTTGGTCTTCTATCAGCAATGTTTTACCACTGTTACATGAAACTAATAATTGTTAAAAGGTTAAAACTATAGAACTGTATTCTCCCAATACTGAGGATTTCCATACCCAATTCCTTCTATTCCCCCTTCAAACAGTACAAGCAAGAAAATCAGTGTCAGATATTCCCTTAACTTTTAGCTGAGCTGCCAACTACCAAAACTTTGGCATGTATTTCTGGTAGGTTGTGTGCCTTATAACTTGACAGGGTTCTTCACATTCAAGGACATTTAAAAAGTATTTTAGTGCATCAAGGGATATGTCTTAGGTCATCATTGTTGACAGAGTGTTACTGCCTTTTAGGCTGAAATTTTCTCGTTGCTGAGTTTTCAACAAAAATGGTTTATGTTTACCTTGATAAGTTGATAAGTTTAATTTCACCTAGTTTATTATTTAGTAATGTGCTATGGTTGAATGATATTGTCAAGAAGATGATCTTTGCCACCCAGAAATTTTAAAATGTTACTCGAGTAATTATGCATTTAATTTTCATCTGTTAGTTAAAACAGATATTTGTTAACAAGTGAGCAACTGTTAACATAGGGGAGGAATTATCCAGATCTATGATTTTGTCAGGTTTTTTTTTTTAATAAACGCACAGTATGTCAATTCCATCTACTGATACAGATCAGTAATTCATTTTAGTCTTAGGAAGTTGTTGGAGAACTACAAGGTTAAGTGATTTGCCCCAAGCCACACAGTATATGTCAATCAATCAACAAGCATAATAAGTACTAGGGTTACAGAAAGAGACAAAAGACAGTACCTGCCCTCAAGGAGATTACAATCTAATGGGGAGACAACTTTCATACAAATACATACAAAGCAAAATATATATATATATATGTATATATTGATAAATATTGAAGATTTCTTTCCATCTTTGACCAAGTGTCTCTCTCCTAGTGGTTCTCTAATCATGATAGCAATTTAATAAGGAGATTAGGCATTTGTGGTTCTCTAATCATAATAGCAATTTAATAAGGAGATTAGGCATTTTCTCATTTTTAATGTAATATAGATTTTTTAAAATTTCTTTGCTTCCTTCCTTTCACTACCCCCCCATCCATGTATAATAATGTAATAATGGCTTTTTTTCAAACTTAACAGTTATATATTATCTTTAATGCAGAAATTAATGGACTTAAATTTATAATGTGTAGTATTGTGCTTGTAGTTTTTAATAAGAATAATTTATGTTTTACAGTGGAAACATGATTTTTTCATAATACTGTGTATTTCTTGGTCTTTATGCATTCTTCAGCCTCTGTCTATCCTGGTTGACAGTTATGGTGCCAGTTTTCTTGTTTTGAAAGTACAGGAAGAAGAAAGCAGAATGCCTCCCTTTCTTGGCACAGAATTCAAGGCTGGGGCTGGTTCTGGGGACTTCAGCCCTGGGGCAGTTAACTACCAAAATGGTTAAGCTGCTGTCGGTTAACTGGAGTGCTTCTGTATTTGTCAATGGAACCACACCTGTTTATGCTTTTCTCAGTGCAGGCATTTTAAAAACTAGGAAGTTAAAAATGCTTAAGAGGGATTGGGATACAACCTTTCCTTTTTGAGAACCTGGGGGGGGCGGAAATCACCTAAACCTGTATTTTTATCTCTCTCTTCCTAGGTTCATTGCCATTCATTGGCTCTCTTTCCAATAACTCCTTCCTTCTTCACTCCCCACACCTATGGGCATGTTCTCTGATCACCTCTTCCGTTTGTGATTGGGTAGAGATTTCAGAAAGAGGTCCCTTACTCTTTGTCACATGCCAGCAGCTTTCCAGTCTACACTGTCCCCCAAAACTAGATCTTTCAGGGGATCCTTCATTCCTGTTTATGTTTATTTAAAAAAAAAAGGCAGCAGTATTCAAAGGCTATTCCTGTGTGGTGCTGTGACTCTAGATATTGGTCTCTCTTGCTTTTAATACTCTTCACACTGAGACTCGCAAAATAAAAATACACAGCAGCCCCTCAATAGGATGAATAATCCTAGTATTTCATAAAGAGCATTGGACTTTAGAGTCAGAAGTTTGGGGGTTTAGTTATAGCACTGGTGGTGGTATGACCACGGATGCTTTAGCTCTGAGCTTCAGTTTCTTCAGCTGTAAAAGGAGGATAATAATACTTAAAACTGCTTTCCTCACAGGGTAGGGGAAACACTTGGTCGACCTTAAAGGGCTTTTGATAAATAGTAAACTGTAATTATTGATGGTCTAACTTGAGTAGGCATTATATGTGTATGGAGTGCTTTGTAGAGAAATGGAGGTCTCCAATAAGATTGTAAAATGGTTCTCACTTTATTTAACCAAGTCTTACATTATCAGATAATAATTTACCTAGTACAATACTACTTTAATTTCTTAGTTGGACTCTTAACTCTTCAGCATGTGTGTGTGTGTGTGTGTGTGTGTGTGTGTGTGTGTGTGTGTGTTGGGGGTGGGTTAAAACTACAGTATATAATAACTGTTTGTCATACTTAATACACATTTCAGTTCCTGACCACCTAACTTCAATTTTAGAATGTAAAACAGTAGTTCAGATGAGAGCCAGTCCATTGTCACTCTGGAAGTCTCAGAATAGAAATCTTATCCTGCCCTTTTTTCTTTTTTAATGGAGGGGTTATATAGAGAATTGGTTATAAGGAGAGAATAAAGAATGAAATAGTAAAGTAAGAGGAAAATGAATTTGTTAACTTCCTGATTGTTGCTTTCTACTATATGTATTGGGCCTTTTTAATAATTAACCACAAAATATAAGTTATAGCCTATATCAGTTAGACATGCTTCGTACCCCAACATAAATCCAGAGAATTCAGTTTAAAAAGAGTTTTTATTAAGCATTTATTAATCACCTACCAGATCCTGAGTTTGAAAGGGGCTAAAGAGCTTAAATTTCACTGGGGAAAGGATGTGTTTGTGGTGGGGTGGGGGTGGGGCAGTCCTTTGGGAATCAGAAGTCTGCTTGAATGGAGCTGGTGATACCAAGAAGCAGAGGTGAGGAAAGGAACACATTCTAGGCATGAGAGGTGGCAGGTAGGGAGGGGCAATAGGGACAGGGAATAACTTCTAAAAAGGGACATAGGTGGGAGATGGAATTTGGTATTAGGGGAACAGGAAGTAGAGCAGTTTGGCTGTGAGGTAGAGTGTGTAATGAGGGGAGTAATGTGAATTACTGAAAAGATAGAATGGAGGGCTTGAAATCTCAAATGGGAGTTTGTTTTTTACCCTAAAGGCACTAGGGAGCCACTGAACCTTTTGAGCAAAGCAATGACATGATTAGGTTTGTTTTTGTTTGTTTTAGGAATATTAATTTAGTGTCTGTGAATGCTGGATTGGAGAAGGAAGGGACATGCGGCAGGGAGACCAATGAGGAGTCTGTTGCAGTAATCCAATTTATTAAAAACCCTTTGGACTGTTAGCTCTGACTTCATGTACTCAGGACAAATGGGAGCTAGATGGTGTACCTCTACAAATGGGTCACTTTACACATAAAGGCCCTGATAGAAACACACAGTGTCCATCGACATTATCTTTACAGTGCCTAGCACAGTACTATAGTTAAGTTCAGATAAATTTGTTGATAGATTTTTCTTTACTGTAGCTTTTCAAAATATTTACCAATTAAGACACAGCTGTTTTACTATCATGAGGTTGTCTGGGTCCATGCAAGGGAACCACTGTATAGGCAGACTTTAGTATAGTAAGGAAGGCAGCCGAGTCAGCAGTTTTTCTTTCTTTTTTTTTTTTTTAAATTGTATTTGGGGAAGGCAAATCTGGAAGTTCTTCTGAGTATATTTACCACTTGCTTATTCACATTTTTCAAGGCTCTAAACATGATATGGTGTTTTAGGCCTATATGATTAGCAACTCCCCTCCCTTATACCTACCAGTCCTCAAATATATATATGTTAAAGGTATACTCCTACTTGTTCTAGAACTAAGAGAACACATTTATTTCCCAAATAGTACTCTATAACTGTACCATGTGCTATACTTAGAATCATAATTGTAGAGCTGGAGGCGAGGGTGTGCTGGTAAATGTTTAACACCCAGTTTGGGGGAGGGGGAGACAGAATATATGCTTTACACACTTTTAAATTTAGTTTGTATTATTAACATTTTTTCCATCACTTTCTTAAGTCTAAATAATCAACAGAACAATAAACCAAGCCTTGATTTGTAGCATTTGCTGATTTCCAAGACATACATGCTTACCACTGAAAATTTAACTATCAGCTCTCTCTGGAGAAAGTTTGAGCGGGCTTCAGCACACCCATGGCTTGAAGGGACTTTGAAGATGTTCTACATAGTTCAATTCCCTTGTTTTACAGATGGGGGAACTGAGGCCCAGAAAATTAGAGTGACCTTGCTAAAATCAGACTAGTAGTAAATAACAGCTAAGATTTTCATTTACATTCTGACTCCAAGTTCAACATTCTTTTCACTGCATTGCTATATCTGAATTTATGCTTATAATCTACCAACCTGTATATAAAGTGTATCATAAGATTCCTCCCACTGCACTAGTTTTCGTATGTAGTGCAAATATGATGTGGCAGAAGAGCCATTATAGGGGGAAGGTAACCAATGAGTAGGGCAACAGGGCATGGTCCCAATGCTGCAGCTTAAGAAGGATCCTTCCTTAAATTTTGTTCCCCAGGGTGATGGTGTTGGACTAATTCAGCCTTCTGTTCCAGGCTCTTAGAATGCTACTAAAAGACTCTTTTGCTGTGTGTGCAGAGATGGTTCCATTTGGTCTTTCCTGGTTTAGAAGAGGGTATTGCTTCTTACTGTCACATTGGCAATGGAGGACGACAAGTGCATTGCATTTGTATTACCATTGCCAGAATAGCATGCAGGTGGGGTGGGGTAGGGGGAGCAGAATGTATGGTGATATGTAGGTAGCTGAGATATTTCAGGTCAAAGAAAAATGATGGGGGCAGCTAGATGGCGCAGTGTATAGAGCACCAGCCCTGGAGTCAGGAGGACCTGAGTTCAAATCCAACCTCAGACACATAACGCTCACTAGCTGTGTGACCCTGGGCAAGTCACCTAACCCCCATTGCCTCCAAAATAAAATAAAATAAAAAAAGAATGATGACTACCTTTATAGGATAATTAGACTGACCATAAACAAGCTGAATACCACTAGTTTAGGGGTTCTTAATCTTTTTGTGTGTCATGGACTCCTTTAGCTGTCTTCTAAAGCCTATGATCTCCTTAGAATAATGTTTTTAAATGCCTAAAATAAAATAGTATTACAAAGTAAACCAAATTATTTTGAAATACAGTTATCAAAATATTTTTGTTTTGGTCTGGTTTTTTTTGTGAGGCAGTTGGGGTTAAGTGATTTGCCCAGAGTCATTCAGCTAGTGAGTGTTATGTATCTGAGGCCACATTTGAATTCAGGTCCTCCTGACTTTAGGGCTGGTGCTCCATCTACTGTGCTACCTAGCTGCTTCCCCTGCACCACCTACCTGCCCCTCAAAATATTTTTAAAAAACGATTTAGCAGACCCCTTTTTAAGAACCCACGCAGTAGGTAGATTTACTTGTATCTGGGTTGGGAGTCTAAGCCAGGTAAGCCTCAGGGACTTGAGAAGGTCATAGCTGCATCGACTAAGCTCTCTGCTAAGTTTTCCTGATGGTGGTGATGTATCTGTGCCTTGTCCCCAGTGCACACACCGAGAGTGAGACTGTTGTCTGTGTCTTCCTTTCTTTGGGCTTCTGATAAAGTTAAACTCTGTGGTGATGAGGTCATGCAGAGAGAGAGAGAGAATTGTAGCTACATTTTGGATAAGATAGTTAGTCTGAGAATTCCGTCAGCCTACAGTTATTTGGAGCCCACATTTACTGATTCTTTGAGCGGTATGGATGTTCTTTGCCTGGGGAAAATGGTTTACAGGCTTGGGGAAAATAGCTCCATGAGTTTTAAGCAGTGACACCTTAAGATCAACGAGACTTGGCTTAGTCATATCATTTTGGCAGCTCCTCTGGTACTGAAAACTATGCCAGGCCCCATCCCTATCCCTAAGTGCTGTACCTGTTTTAAGAAGCAGCTGTAGTAGACACCAATTTTACTTGGCCAGTGTGAAGTACTTTTTGAAGACTCAGTCCTGTGTCTTCCCAGTACATCAAGTAATTTTACAGTGAGGAAATTAGAAAGAGCTGTGCTCAAATAAGCAATTCCCCAATGGAGAAAGGAAGTCCACTGTTAATAGCTAAAGCTGTTTACAGAGCAGTTTCTTAGCCATGTTTGAGTATTCAGTTGGAATCATGTTAAGAAAATGACACAGAAGCTCATTGCTACTACTCCATGAGCTGTTTGGGGCCACAAAGATGTATTTGGATTGAAGCATTTAGGGAGGAGTTAAGTGAGGAATTAGAGAATTGGTGCTCATAAATGTGTCTCAAATTTTAGTTCAACAGTTGGTTGAACAAGAGAGAGGGTTCGGCTTGTGCTTGGAAATACAGAAAAGTGGTTAGCAATAAAAGAGACCTGAATCTGTACGGCTGGAAGCGAATGGGGATTCCTGGTTCATCATAAACTTTACTTCAACTTTGGTACCCCTGACCACTAGACCAAACAGAGAAGATAAGAACTTTCCATTTAGAGAAAATTCTCCGGGAATTTTACTAATATTTATTAAATGCCTACTTAATAATGAGAAATTAGGTAGGAGTTTCTGATTAGGGGAGTCAAATCTGACAAAAAGTAGGACAGGAGCAGAGGAGAAAGATACTTAGGGATTGGATGGCCAGAGCCCTCTACTCAGAGGAATAGAAGCCCTTGAGATGAATGAACTAAGTGTTGCATGGTTCTGGGTGTTCAGATAAAAAAATAGGGACTACTTCCTCCACATAAGTCTGGACCATAGAAAATTGAGAGAAAAAGAGAAAATAGAGAGTTGATATCCCAGAAATACAGTTGACATGGTATGAGACTTTCATTGGCATGGAAGGAAGAAGGTCATATGGAAGACATCATTTTGAGGAATATAAATATAACATATTCAAAGTGGTAAATGGGTTCTGGTGGCTGAGATGATCCCAGCATTGACCGGGAATTCAGACTATTGTGTTGTTTTTTTTGTTTTTTTGTTTGTTTGTTTGTTTTTTCAAGAAAAAACTTGACTTTACATAAAGGCTTCCACTTCAGCAATGGTCACATCTCTTAAGTGGAGGATAGAAGGAATTCCCACTGAAAAGACAAGGTTTGTGAGGCCTCTTTCACAGGAATACATTTACTAGTTCCTCTGTACTGTGCTTATAATTGTCCCTTAGACTTTTAGTCGAGTTTAACTACTCTGGCAGAATTTAGTGAGCAGGAAACACAGGCGCTGTGAGAATGTTGTTATTGTTGTTGTTGAGTCATGTCCAACTCTTCGTGACCCCATTTGGGGTTTTCTTGGCCAAAGCATTGGAGTGGTTTGCCATTTCCTTCTCCAGTTCATTTACTGATGAGGAAACTGAGGCAAACTGGGTTAAGTGACATGGCTAGGGTCAAATGGTTAGTAAATGTCTGAAGCCAGATTTGAACTCAGGAAGATGAATCTTCCTAACTTCAGACCTAGTGCTATATCCACTGCACTACCTAACAGTGAGAAATCATCCAAGCAAAGGTTTAAAAGCATGTAGTTTCTCTGATTGTTAGCACATACCTTCACCCCCACCTGCAAAAGAGGAGTGAATTGTGTCCCTCTACCAGTTTACTAATATTTAAATTAGTTTTCCCATTTATAGGTGCTCTCTTTTCCATTGATTGTGGACATTTTGACTGTAGTTCAGGGAGCATGGATTTATACCACTTGAATCTATGAAAGGGTATATCATCTTCTTAGAATTAGAGCCAGGGAGGAATGAAAGAGCTTTTTGAACACTGTTCTGCATTATGAACATTTGGTTAAGCTCTTCTGTTTAACTAATGCACCTGCCACTTTATATTATCTGATTCATGAGTGTTGGGTGACTTTGCTCAATGAATATATCACCTTGTGGATGATACAATTTTCTCTTAGCCTGGACAGGAGAACATTGTGCAGGTTTAAAAAGGAGTCACCTCTCTATTTGGGTTCCCTGTGACTCATACTGGAAACCGTAAGAAATATGTCTTTAACTTGCCCCAGTTAACCTTTGCAGGTTGGACCAGCCATGACCAGACTGCTGGGTTCCACCAACAGGGATTAAAGCCCAGACAACACTTTCTAGGCTCAGAGAACTTTTATATAGGTTCAGAGAACATTTCATGATATCTAGGGCTGACAAAACCTTTTATATGATTGGTAAGAAAGGTATTATTACACAAGGTGGATGTTAAACAGGAGAGGGGCAGGGGTGTTTGTGGTTATACTTTTGCTGCGGTGCCTGAACCCTGGATGCCTCTTTTTCGTAGGGATAGAAACTTTTGGAGTGACATAGGGACAGTGCTATTTTTAGAAAAAGATGATTGGTCAGAGACAGAGGCTGAATACCTGAACAGCTGTTATTCCCAATAGCTGATTTTGATGACTTGAAATTGTTATTGTTGTTCAGTTCAGTCATGTCTAACTCTTCATGACCTCATGGACCATAGCAAACCAGGCCTTTCTGTCCTCCACTATCTTCTGAAGTCTGTCCAAGTTCATATTCGCTGTTTCTGTGATGCTATCTGTCCTCATCCTCTGCTTAGCCCCCTTTTCCTTTTGCCTTCAGTCTTTTCCCACATCAGGATCTTTTCTGATGAGTCCTGTCTTCTCATTGTATGGCCAAAACATTTAAGTTTCAGCTTCAGTATTTGACCTTCCAGTGAATAGCCTGAATTAATTTCTTTAAGTATTAACTGAATTGATCTCCTTGCTGTCCAAGGGACTTTTAAAAAGTCTTCTCTAGCACCATGATTTGAAAGCATCAATTCTGTGATGCTCAGCTTTCCTTATAGTCCAGCCCTCACAGCCATATAATGATACTAGAAGAACCATAGCTTTGATTATATCTCTGCATTTTAGCATGCTATCCAGATTTGCCAGTTTTCCTTCCAAGGAGCAAGTGTCTTTTGATTTCATGGTTACAGTCACCATCTGCAGAGAACTTTGAGCCCAAGAATATAAAATCTGACAGTGATTCCATTTCTACTCCCTCTCTTTGCCAGAAAGTGATAGGACCAGTTGCTAAGATGTTAGTTTTTTTGATGTTAAGCTTCAAGCTAGCTCTTACACTCTCCTCTTTGACCCTCATCAAATGAGTTCTTAATTCTTCAGTTTTTGCCATCAGAGTGATATCTGCATATCTGAGATTGTTGATGTTTTTCCAGGCAACCTTGATTCTGGCTTTTGATTCATCCAGCCTAGCATTTTGCAAGATTTGCTCTGCCTATGAATTCAATAAATAAGGTGACAATAATACAGACTTGTTGTTCTCCTTTTCCAGTCTTAAGCCTATCAGTTGTTCCATATTCAGTTCTAACTGTTGCTTCTTGGCCTGCATTTACATTGAGATTAACTGGGAACTGCTAGCTATAAAGGCAACTTAGAGGAAGTTAAACACCAAGCCCCTTTCCTATTGGACCACAAAACATTTATCTGTTTCCAGGAGATCCAGATCTTATCTAGAAATAATGCCCAGTGGCAGTTAACTGTTTTTAAATTTTTTTTCCCCCTCCAGGTGATTGATGTGTCTAGAGTGAGAAAAACCTTAGCAGACATCCTGTCTTAAAATGAGTAAAAGGAGGCCCAGCCCTACCCTCCTCCTGTGTATGGGCAACATCAATAAGGAAATGTAGGTGGCCTCAGCTGTGGGTCTTCCAGAGTTAGTTCTTAGTGCTATCACTGTTAAGAAAAGGTCTTGCACTTGTTTGAACTGATGCAAAGTGAGCAGAATCAGGAGAGCTATTCATACAGTAATAACAATATTGCAAGAAAACAGTTTTGAAAGACACAGTGACCAACCCCGCCCCCCCCATTTCAGAGGCTTCACGATGAAACATGCTGCCCACCTCCTGACAGAGAGGTGATGTACAGATTAAGGCATATTTTTTTTTGACATGGCAAATGTAAGAATTTCTTTTGCTTGACTATTTTGTGTTTGGAACATTTTGTTTTTCTTTCTCAGTGGGGAAGAGGGAGAGAATGAGGACTATAAAATGAAATTGAATTTAAAAAAAAGTAAAGGTCTTACAGCCTCATGATGACACACTGTTAGCTAGACATGAGAGAGAGGTGAGAGCCCAAAATTAAAATTTTCAGCACCATTGGTGGCCAGTCTGGGCATATGATGCTTGTTGTTCTGCCTGAGGCTATGAGAGGCAGCATGATGAGGTGGAAAGAGAAATGGAAATTAAAAAAAAAAAAACTAAAATATGAAGGGGAAAGAATTCTGGATTTGAAATCAAAGCAGTCTTCTTATTTTCTTCGATATGACTTTGGCGGGCAGGACACTTTGCCTCTCTGAACTTCAGACCTTTAAAGTCCAATAGGAACAGAATTCTGTTAGCAAAATAGCTGGCAAAAATAGCAAGAGTAGTAATGGATCCTCATAGGTTACAGCATATTTGCACCTCTTTTAGTAGCTTTGGGATTAGTGTTTGTCTAAGATATCCGAAGAGAAGAAACAACTGTGACTGTCATCTGTAGGTAATAGACTGCCCACAATCTTGGCCTGAAAGCAGATTTGGTTATTTGCAGATTGAGAATCAGGTGCAGGCCTTCCTACTCTGGAAGGAATGAGTGTGTCTTATTTTTCTCCGAGTATGCAGACCAATTAGGAAAGCACCCCAAGATGTGCTGTATTCTGTTTGTGCATTCTTTTCCTCTGGCTTATTGTGTATTATAGCAGGAGTTGTCCACAGTGATAATGAATATAGTATTCTGCTATAGATGAGTCTGAATTGACACCATTCACATACTATCATAGATATGTTTCTGATATAGCAGTTGTCAGATAATTTGTCATCATACTATAGACATTTTAGACCCAGATATATTTAGCCCTGACCCCCTAAAGGAAGAGGAGGAACCTGAGGAGTTGTGGTAATTTCTGAGAAATGAAAAAAACTTAGTAAATTTAACATGTAACCATTGGACTAAGTTCCATGCTATAATCAACCAGTCTGTCAGTAAGCATTTATTAAGCACCTACTGTATGTAAGGTCCTGTGCCCTATTGACACTGGGAATGCAAAGACCAAAAATTAAACAGTTCTTGTTTTTAAGGAACTTGCATTCTCTAAGGGGAGACGTATGCACATTTATAAGTATATAAAGAAGCAATACATATCAGATGCATACTTGCTAGTTAAGAAGGGAAGACACTGGCAGTTGAAGACTTTCTGTAGAAGATAGTTCATGAAGTGAATCTTGAATGAAGTGTGGGACTCCATGAGGTACAAGTGAAGACAGTGCATTCCAAGAAACAAAGGGCAACCAGTACAATAGTGCTGTTGTTGTTTGTCCTTTGTTCTTGAAGAGGACTTTGACATCAGGAAGGCTATGACTTGCAAGTGGATTGAATTTAAGTGAGGGAGGGTTGTGCAAAGTCACCATCTTCACTTTCTTCTCCAGAGCCACCTGGGTCCAGTGGTAAGATACAGATCAGGATAACTGGAGATGGCCCCCATAGTAAGTGCAGAGATGAAATGTAGGAACATGTGAGGAATAGAGCAGAGGCCAATTGATGTGGACCATGGAGTTTGGGGAGGAAGTAGTAGTGTATCTGTGAGGCTGGAAAGATATGTTGGAAACCTGTTATAAATGGCTCCTGTGGAAGAGGCTCGAGGCAGGGGAACCTATTAAGAGTCTGTTGTAGTAATCTAGGTGGTAGTGATGAGCCTGAACTAAGAGTAGAGAAAAGGCTGGGAAAAGTATAGCAGAGATTTCAGCATGTTGCCGCCTTTCCTCACATAAGTTAATTCCATAGTTTAAAAGTAGCAGGTTCTATAAGTAAATATAATACATATAGTATATGGTTGCATATACAAAAAATGACTTCATACCATTTAATTTTCACTTGCATCTTTCCTCAGGTTGAAGCGTGAAGCTCAGTGTTATGTTGTTTAAATTAGAGTCCAAGCATTATTCTGAATTGAAAGAGGAAAATTTAGTGGCATAGCAGAGTGTGCTGGGTCTGGATTCAGAAGACCTGGGTTCATATACCAGCCCAATTACTGCTTGTGAGACCTTGGGCAATTTACTTTATCTTTTTGCACTTCAGTTGCCTCATATGTAAAACAAGAGGCTTGGGTTAAATGATGGATAGGAGACATACAATAGAAGGACTTCCCAGGGCGTAAAGGGTTTTGAAGTGTTTTATTTAGCTATGTTCTGAAAATGAATAAAACTAATTGAGTTCATAGGCATACTTTTTTATTTTTTCTACATCCCCTGCAGGCTGAAAAGGTGTTCGATCTTTTTTTTTTTTGTTAGTCATATCTTATGGCTATATTTGGAACTATGCAGTGTAACTCATATCCTGTCTCTGTGAGATAGCATCATATTTTCTAATTACATTTAAGTTGGTGTGTCCTGTATTTTTTTTAACAGGTGAAAATAAGCAACTAGAGAAGAATACATTTGTACTCAATATGTCCAGAAGAAGATTTGATTGCCGGAGCCTCTCAGGCATGCTGTCTACGGCTATCCAAACTCCAATAAAGACAGAAAACTTTCACAATTTTTACATGCTCACATCTAAAGAGCTAGGCAGGTAAGAAAACTGCTTAATGGGAACCAGAGATTAGTATCATTGAATTAAATAAAACAATGGCATGGGGTGGTTGTTTTTTTAACTTATTTCTATAGTTATGCTCTTGTTTTGTTTTGTTTTGTTTTTCCCTTCCTTTTTAAAAGGAATTCCTTTTAGAACACTTGTGGACATTAATTTTAGTAGTGAATTACAGAATTTGTTTTTCTGACATGCTATGAGGAATACAGTTATCCCTTCTACATTGTGGCTTTCCCCATTACAGTTTTGACATATCACAGGTTGGCATAAGAAATTAAATGGGAATTTTGGGGGAGTTTTGCGGAAGCTGCAAATGAGATGCAAAGGCTTGCAGATGACACAGAAAAAGTTTAGAAACTTAGAAGTGCATAAAATCTATGTATAAAATTGTATAATATCAACATGTTTTATCTTTTAATACCATGATAATTCAGACTTCTCTGGTACAAAGGGAAGGAGGGCCCCCCCCAATTTTTTTTTCCTTTTTAATTTATTTATTTTTAGTTTTCAACATTTACTTCCACAAGATTTTGAGTTCCAAATTTTCACCCCATCTTGCCCCTCCCCCATCCCAAGATGGCATGCATTCTGAATATCCCTTCCCCTAATCTGCCCTCCCTTCTATCTCTCCCCCCCTTCTCTTATTTCCTTCCCCTTCTATTTTCCTTTAGGGCAGGATAGATTTCTGTACTCCATTTCCTGTATTTCTTATTTCCCAGTTGCATGTGAAAACATTTTTTAAAACTTGTGTTTTTAAAACTTTGGGTTCCAAATTTTCTCTCTTCCTCCCTCCCCACCCACTCTCATTGAAAAGGCAAGCAACTCAATGTAGGTTATACATGTGCAGTTATGCAAAACACTTCTATAGTAGTCATGTTGTGAAAAACTGACTCTATTTCCCTTAATCCTATCCTGCCCCCCCATTTATTCTATTCTTTATTTAGGAGGGCCAAAAAAATTTTATGTGGATTTCCCAGATCTCAGGGGCCACTGCACCCCCAGCCCCCACAATATGGAAGGGATAACTGTATTCTTAATGATTAAGGTCATGGCCTTAACTATTTGTCTACTTGTATAATAATGGTTCTGGAGGGAGTCCTATAAGAACTTAGGTTATGGATCCCAAAACAAAACTACATCTTTTAGTCATAAAAATGTGCGGACAAGGGCATATGAGGGAGACTGTTCACCTGATATCCCAGGAAATAGACCTAGTTCATTGTATTTAGTTGAAAGAATGATGTTCTTGTATTTTACTTTTCCTAAGTACATAACAAATATTGATTTGCCTTTAGTAGTGTGTGAAGGTTTGTTTTGGGGGTTTTCTTTGCTTTTTTTTGTTGTTGTTAATTGTAATGGATAAAGGAGGAGGATTACAGAAAGGAGAAGACTTCAGCTTATGTTACGTAAGATCAATGATGATAGCAAATTATAAATAGAAAACACAACTGGATCTTTGACAACTAATTGAACATATGAAGTGAGGTTAGAGGAATTAACATTAGGAGTATGTCCATAAATGCTTAACAACTGATAGTTCAATTTGGGGACATGTTGAATTTGATGTGCTGGTAGAATATTAAGGTGGAGATACCTAGCAGGTATTTATAAATCTGTAAAGATGGGTCTGGAGCTCTGGAGAGAATTCAGAGCTGAAGATTAAATTTAAGAATCATTCACGTAGAGGTAAACATTGAAACTACTGGCATGTGTGAAGTTTACTGGGAAGAGAGCTTAGACCAAAAGGGTAAGTGCTCAGGAAAACCTTAATGAGTTGAGAAGAGGAGCCAGTACAGGAGACCTAGAAGGAAAAGGTCATTGATTAAGCTTGGCTGCTTGGATTCTGGTGCTGGCTCAGCCTCCAGTTACCTGACCTTGGGCAGAGCACTTAATGCTCAGGTCCTTACAGACCTAAAGATGTGTTTCCCTTGTCTATAAAATGTCAAGGTTAAATTCAGTGATCTCTAAGGTTCCCTCATCTCTAATGATCTCTGACTGTGAATGAGACTGATGGAAAGAAGTTAGGAACAGTATGTCAGGGGAGATGAGAGAAGATCATATCAAGGAGAGCATAGTTAGCAGTGGCAGATGCTACAGAGATACAGTATAAGGAAGATGGATGATTCTCAGATTAAGGAAAGGTCATGAGATTTGAAGGTGAGATTAGAACTCTTATCAGAGAGTAGTTTCAGTAGAACTGTAGGTTTAGAAACTAGATTGCAAGGAGTTGATGAGCAAATTGGATGGTGAAGAACTTTCTGTATTGGATTAAGAGTAGCCTTGGCATTGACATGTTGTGAATGAACTGCTGGCATGGAGGGGTAGAAGGTTTGAGGGATAGGTTTGTTTTTTGGCACTGGGGAGACCTGTAAGAGGTGGAAGATGTGGAAGAAAGAAGTGGAGGGTAGGTGTTGAAATAAAGAGAGTATCAGGGGCATGGGGGAAGGATTAGGAACTTTAGAACATTTTGGCAAATAGTAGTTTGAGAGATTCAGAGCACTTAATCTTTGATAATGTATGACAGAACCATTAATTAAAGGTGTTTTTGTTTGGTTTTTGTTTTTACAAATGAGGCACCATTAAAATAGAAAAATCATTGGTTTAAGATAAATGTGTAGTTTAAATAAACTTATATATTTCTGAGGTATCTGTTTAGTAAGAGATGGAAAGTGATTAACCTCTCCGTTGTATTAACATATTCTCCCCTCCCACAAAAAGAAACAAAACTTATCAGTTAGGATAGGGTAATAATTCATGAAATGAATACTGATTTTTTTATTAAACATTGATGAATTGAAACTACTGGTACTTCTCCTTTCATGAACTTTTAAAATATTCTTTGAATTTGTTTACCAAATTCAATTGGCATATGGGCCTGGGAAATAGAAATCAGGATCTTGTTGCAGTTAGCATTTTTGCACATTTTAAAGTGCAGACACATAACAGATTTAATGGGTGATGCATGATAAAGCTTTCCATTCAGCTGTTTTTCATTCCCATAAAGTATTTTGGAAAAAAAACCCCATTAACAGAAGGAAAGCATACAGAAGTTACTAGTAAAGTTTTGAGTGGTTCTCAAGAAACTTTGAGTTGTTCCTGTTTTTTAGAATATGTTGGGTAAAGTTTAAGTTGTTGGGTTTTTTTTGTTAAGTGAAGCAAGTTTTCATAGAACTTCTTGTGGTTGGAAGGGTGAGGCAGATTCAGAAATAAATGTCAACTTCCTTTGTGGAGTTTTTTTTTTTTATCTTTCAAATTTTATTGTGTATTGTAGACTAACTGCAAGGCAGTTTAGCTGCTGAGTGAGTACCTGAGTTGAGAATTATTGTTAAGAAAAGACTTTTAGATGACAAGTTAAGATATGTAACTCATTTAACAATTAAATATAGAATAATTTATTTTAGGAGCAGGGTGTCATTTATACTTTTAAAATGTGAGTAGCATTTCACAGTTGAAGGAAAGTGAATTACCTGGCAATAAATTACTAGGCATTTTGACAAGAGCAATTTAAATAATCTAATTTAATAGCGTGTAAATGAAAATTTTAGTTTTGGTGCCAGGCTTCTGATTTATAAAGTAGAGATGGGACTAGACCTGTGATTTCATGGTGTGGGGCACTCCCAGTAAGGAAACTAACCCCTTATGCTGATTCAGCTTGGCAGTTTATATAGTCTCTGAGAATTGTCTGATACAAGGAGAAATACATCAGAAATGGGACTTGAACCCAAGTCTTCCTGATTCTAAGATAGACTCTCTAACTACTTCACTATATTGCCTTTTAAAAATATTTATCGAAAATGCAACTGTAAATATCTACAAATAAAAACTTGAAAGTTTTGAGGAAAGGTCTTATTTTTGGTTAGTGACCTTAAATTACCCAGTGCCCAAGTACCTTTTACATAGTAGGTCTTTAACAAATGTTTGTTTAATTGAATAGTATTAAAATCTTGGCCCAGTTTTAATTTGCTTGAGGCAGCTGTGTGGTGCAGTAGATAGAGCACCAGACTTGGAGTCAGGAAGATCTGAGTTCAGCTCTGACCTCAGATGCTTATTAAAATAAGCTGTGTGACCCTGGGTGAGTCACTCCACTGTTTGCCTCGGTTTCCCATTCTGTAAAATGGGGATAATAATAGCAGCTACCTTCCAGAGTTGTTGTGAGGATCAAATAAGATGATAACTATAAAGCACTTAGCACAATGTCTGTCACATTGTAAGTACTATATAATATTAGCTATATTATCATCATCATCATCATCATCATCATTACTAATATTAATTGTGGTTTTTTTTCCTTCCAGAAACTGGTAGTTCATGACATTACAATTCAGTCTTCAGGTCATAATTGTTATTACAAATTATTACTTTTTTTAAAATGATACTTTATGTTTTTTAGGGTATTTATTACCTTGGCTAGCCATTATGTGTCATATGTATGAGAATGTGATTCTTTTGTTAAATTAGATTTTTTTTTATATCTTGTTTCTATGTCACCTTGATTTCTCCCTACCTTTTTTAAAGTTTCAACTAAAATCTCATCATCTACAGGAAGCCTTTCCCCAAAACTCTCTTTATTCTAGTGTCTTCTTACCCTGTACATAGCTTGATTGTACATATTAGCTTGTTTCACCCATTGGGTTGTTGAGACCTTGAAGGCAGGGACTGTCTGACTTTTGCCTATTTTGGAGAATTTTTTAGAATTCAAATTGTAATTTTTGCTTTAAACACAGTTTTTGCTTTTCACTGAAGTAAAATTTGCTAAGATCAAGTAAGCCACGTTTTTTAAAATGAACTATGTTAATGAGAGGAATTGTTTTCTTTTGGGGGGGAAGAGGAATTGTTTTCTGATGATTACAAATGAGAATGAGACTGATTGTTTTGTGTGTTTATGGAAGTATACCTTGAAGTTCACTTTTCATGTTTATAAGGCATTTAAAATATTTGAATGAAAAATGCCACAAAAGACATATCTCCTTAGCCCTGAATACAAATAACTTAATAATATGTGTGGATAGTAAATTTACTTTTATAAATACTAATACTGGGGAAAATTTAAATAGCTGTAAAGTAGGACTTTAAAATACCCTTACCTCCTTGCTGTGAGGGTGATTTTTGTTTCTTTCTTTGTTTTAGTAAATGGCACCCACCACATTTATGCTTAGTAATAGTATAAAGATGTAATAATAATAATAATAATTTATATATATATATATATATATATATATATATATATATGTATAAATTACAAATATACCTAACTTTAAACTTTAAAATCAATCTGGCTGAGAGAGTAAGTTTTTTATTTCTCTGTCACACAGGTTCACCATGGATTTTTCAGTCTTGTTTTGTTTCGTCCATTATATTCTTTAGAATCATAGTTTACTTTTATCTGTTACACTTTTAGAGACCAACTTTTAATATCCATCTTAAAGCAATGAATCATTTCAGTCTCTTAGGCAAGAAAATAATTTTGTTTCATTATTATTACATACTTTGTAAGACAAAGTTTGATGAACTGCTGTAGTTTCCTTGATGTAACAGAACACACAGTTTATTTAACAGTAGATAAAAATGTGATCTTATTTTGGAACCCAAGATATGGCAAATACCTGAATGATATGGATATTTGAAAGGCTTGATGGTCTTAGAGGAGTTACTCTGTATCTGGCTCTTTGATATAAAAACCATAGTTGATTTTTCCCCTCTTTTTTTCAGAGGAAAATTTGCTGTGGTCAGACAATGTATTTCAAAATCCACTGACCAAGAATATGCTGCTAAATTTCTAAAGAAGAGAAGAAGAGGCCAGGATTGTCGAGCAGAGATCCTACATGAAATTGCTGTGCTAGAATTAACAGAGTCCAGTTCCCGTGTGATTAATCTCCATGAAGTCTATGAAACTTCAAATGAAATCATTTTGGTGTTGGAGTAGTAAGTGTGCATTTTATCAATTTTGTTATAAATTAGTAACTGATCAACAGGGTTTGCTTTTTTGATGCATCAAAAACAAAGAAACAAATATGTTCAGAACATATTAGTTCTTATATTAGTACATCTAGTGATTTTAGTTGCTAATTTGTGTTCCATCCTAACAATTCTGATCAGTTATCTTATTAACATACTTTGTCTTCTGTGTTGGGGAATTAACTTTCTTCACATAAAAAGGAAAGCACCCAATCACATGACTGCCTAATGATGATCAACTAAAATTTCTGCTTCTTTCCTTCTTTAATCTTTTTATGCTGCTTGAGAAAGAGAAAACTTTACTTTGGAACTATGTCTTCTCTTTATCTTAACAAGTTACTTATATTTGCCTAAGTCACTCATTTAATTTCACGTTTGAAACAATTCATTAGAACTATCTCTAAACTCAAGTAAGTCAGAAAATCTAAATTCTTGTTCTAGACAAGAGATAGACAGGGTGTTTTTTTTTATTGTTGTTGTTATTTTTAAATTGGACCTTACTGACCCACTGAAAACATCAGTGATGATCAATTTAAAAACAAACATCCCTGTTCTAGACCTTCCATTGACCAGCTATTACCTTTAAAAAATAACTTTTTTAGCTCTATCAGTCAGTGGTAAGAACTAACTAAAAGCGTATCAAAGAAACTCAGTATTGTTAAGTTGTAGTGGGAAGAGCGGTAGACTTGAAAATGAGAAACTTGGCTTCACATCCCACTTCTGACATTTTCTAAGTAGATGATCACAAACAAGACCCTTACCTTCCATAAGCCTCAGTTTCATCTGTAAAATGATGATAATAGTAATTAGACAACTTTACCTCATAAGGTTGTTAGAAAAGCCCATTGTAAACCTTAAATTACTTTATATGTTTCAGCTCTTATGACTGAATTTGAGAAATGTGGGAAGAAATCTTTGTGACATACTTGTTTTAGCAGTGGTCAAGTTCCATATATTATTGGAAATTCTCTAGTTCTTTTTCAGTTAATTTTTTTCAACTAACAAGCATTTATTTTCTCTCTCTCCCACCTTTCCTGCCCCTCCCCTTCCAAAATATATATATCTTGAGCATATTTTAATTTAATTGTAAATTCCATTTAGCATGCTGTGCAGATACCTTTTAACAGGTTAGGAAATGGATCTGATGGTACCCTAAAAGATTTGTACTTCTTGTAAGCATCAGCAACAGAAATAATAGTACAAGTCAGAGAAGCTTATTTTCCAGTGATTTGCAGTAACTCAGTGCAAGGACAATAGCTTTGAAATCCCCAAATCATAACTCAGTTAGAATCATGATTTGAAGAAATTCCCCCCCACACACACTAATCTATTAATTTATAAATGTTAAAATTTGCACATAGCTAGAGTTGCAATGCATTAACAACACCACAACATTCTTGGTATAGAATAAAACATTATGTCTAATATAGTTCCTACTGATTTCTTGAAAGCCATGCCAACAGAGCATAGTTGTTGGGTTGCAGGGTACCATTAACTCATCTTTAAAACTAAAACTAAAAATAAGCCGATAGTGTCCATATACAAAATAATATATCCAGTATATGCTATATGATATCTTCCTGCCCTAAAAATACCCTATCCAGTCTTTGTTAATTAAAAAAGAAAATGTTGTATTTCCCTTCCCATGATATCTGCCAAGATTTTTATGAAGGCTTTTTTCCCCGCATAATAACCACGTGTTCTTTTAATTTAAACTTGATGTGACCCTTAACATGGGAATTTAGTTCTTATTGCTCCATAAAATACATATAGTTGAGTTATACAAAAAACCAATACTTCTTCCTCTTTCAAAATTTTAACTATAGTACACTATTAAATGAATGGGCCTTTGATCTTGTTATCAGTATTTATTAACAAAAATATCATATGGAGGAGGATGGACATGGAAGTAAGGAGACTGTAGCATTGTGTTCAAAGACCAGCAAGAAGACCAGTGTGCTAGAGTTTATTGAGTAGGGAGATGACATGGTAAGAATCCTAGGCTTTCAGGAAGTTCAATTTGGCAGCAAAGTGGAGGGCAGACTGGAGTGGGAGAGAGACTTGAGGCAAGAAAACCAACCAGCAGAATGATGTGATACTCTGAGTATGAGGGAGCGAAAACCTGTACGAGGGTGGTGGCTGTGTCAGAGGGCAGAAGGGGATGCATATAAAAAATGTTGTTAAGCATATCTGCAAGGAAATCTGAAGGTAGAATCAACCACACTTAATAGCAGATTCAATATGTGAGATGAGAATGAATGAAGACTCAAAGATGACGCTGAGATTGCTAGTCTGGATGACTTGAGAGGATGGTGGTACCCTTGACAGTCATAGGAACTTAGAAAGAGAAGAGGGCTTGGGGAGAAAGATAATGAATTAAATTTTAGACTTGTTGAGTTTATGACTTCTATGGAACATCCATTTTAAGATATCCTATAGGCAGTTGAAAGGTGTAAGACTGAAAGTCAGGAGGGTGATTAGGACTGAGTAAATAGATCTGAGAATCATCTGCATAAGATCATCAGGTGAAATAGCATAAATGAAGAGGAGAGTATGTCCAAGGCCAGACCTAGATGAAGTACCAATATCCAACAAAGAAGACAGAGAAGGACTATTCAGCTAGGAGAAGAACCAGGAGAGTATGTGTCATGAAAAACCTAGTAGAGTAGAGAGAATATCAAGAAGAGGGTGATTGACAATGGCAAAGAGTGAAGAAAGGTTAAAAAATGAGGGTTGAGGTAAGTCCATTAGATTTGACGATTAAGAAACCATTGGTTACTTTGGAGAGAGGAGATTCAGTTTAATTGATTTGTTTGGAAACCAGATTGTAGAGACTTTAAAAGAAAGTAAGGGGAGAGGAAGTGGGATCTCCACTTGTAGACTTCTTTCTCAAGGAGTGTAGCCGTGAAACGCAGGAGAAATATAAGTTAATAGCTATCTGGGACAGTCAGATCAAGTGAGGATTCTTTCAAGGATGGAGAACACATGAGTGTGTTTATAGGCAGTAGGGACAAAAGTAGATAGTGAAAGACCGAGAGAGAGTGGGGATGATAAAGGAGGCAAGCTCCTAGAGATAATAGGATAGAATGGGATCAAGATTCACACAGAGGAGTTTACCTTGATGATGAGAAAGGCCATATCTTCATGTCAGATAAGTGAAGGAGGAGATAGTGGCAGAAGGCATCTGAGTGATGTGAAATGAGGAGGAGAGAAGAAAAGGGAGCTATTGGCAAATGACCTCAATTTTCTCAGTGAAGTATAAGTCATAGCCCTCAGCTGTTAGAGTGAGGAGAAGAGGAGCCCCAGGAGGCATGAGAGGCTTGGGAAAACCACTGTGGTAAGTGGCACAGTAAATTGATTGGGAAGGTATGAAAGGATTGCCTTACTTCAGTGAGGGCCCACTTGAGGTTATGTAACTTAAATTTTTAGTGGACCAGCCTGCAAATTGCTAGTTAGGTTAAATCCTTAAATATTTTTTAAGTTCCGTAATTTCATTAGTATGAGAACTTAGAACACCATGACCTCATGTCTTAATTGATGGTTCCATGAGTTACTGCTGCCAAAAAATGGGTTACCTGGTGACTTTTTCTGACTTCCCTAGACTGCTTTTCTTAAGTGAGAGAGGTGGATTTTGAGGCTTGCACTTGGTGCATTTCCAGCCAAGTAGGACCTGCTCATGTTTTGTTGGCATGGGTTTCAAGAGCTCAGAAGGAACTTCTTCTAAAATAATATTTTTAAAAATTGGCTTCTAGGCACTGCGAACTTTTCATCAAAATTATAATTAGAAGAGACTAACAATAGTAGAGACAGTGTGGCATGTTGGAAAGAGTATGGATTTGGGTATTCAGAGAGCCTGAATTCAGTTCCCGACTCTGCTACTTAACTCTTATGTGACTGTCAGAAGTCAGTTGACCATCTCCACCCCCTCCCAATCCTTGGGCCTCAAGGGCCCCATCTGTGTCATGAGGAAATGAGGCTAGAAATGTCCAAGGTTGCATCCAGCTCTAAATTGATGATCATACAAATCTCTTATTTTATAGGGCCTGCTTAATGCATTATGAACTTAAAAGGGATTATACTATTTCTTAATAGCACATCCTGTCAAATGAAAAGAAGTCTTCAACTTAATCCTTGTCTTTTTACCCGTGTTTTTTTTTTCATGAACTGCTGCTTTTACTTTTAAATCATTTTTCAAATTATAGTACTTCTGTGCCAGCATTTTCAGGTGAAATAAGTAAAGTGACTTTAGACTATTAATATAATAAGTCAATGTGATCTAATATACAAAGCACTAGATCATGAGAAGTGACTTATTTTTAGCTGCTCTACTTTCAAAAGTCATATGATAAGAGCATAGAGCACCTGGTTATTGTCTCCTTAGCCCATACTTAATGTCCCTGTATGGCACCATCTCTGTGTCTGTAAAATGGGGATAAAGTATTTGTTCACTATCTGGTAACATAATTTTAAGAAGTACTCTTTGTGGAGCAAAACCATCATTAAAAACTATAATTTTGATTTGTGAAATTACTCTTTAAGTCAAGTCTTTCTGACACCTATTCTGTCATTGAATTTTAACAGAATTGTGCAGTTCAAAGACATTCAAAAGGGATTAAGGGGTTGTTTTGCCTAGAGTCCATGTCAGACTTTGGATAAATGGAAACAGTATAGCCTGTTTTCATGCAAGGTATAATGAAAAAATTAGTGTAACATTTAAGCACCCCTAGAAAATTGCCATTTTATCTTGTTGGAGTTTAGAGATAGGACAGTAGACTTTGTAACATTTCCCCTGTAGCTCTTTAATTATAAAGGCTTAATTGTCTTCCTAAGTCCTATAAGATAATTCAGAAAAAGAAAGGATTTCAATACAAAAAACTATCCCATCTTGACAGCCTTATTAAATAAAAGGAATTTAGTTTTGTGTTTATTTCCTCTCAATTTAATGAAGGCGTTTAGAACTACCTGAATAAACTACTGTTTTCTTTTGTTTCTGTCTTTTTTTTTGGCAGTTGGGGTTAAGTGACTTGCCCAGGGTCACACAGCTAATAAGTGTCAAGTGTTTGGTCTGAGGCCTCATTTGAACTCAGGTCCTCCTGACTTCAGGGCCAGTGCTCTATCCACTGCATCACCTAGCTTCCCTGAGTTTTCTTTTGATTATTAATGTTTTCTGTTGAGAAATATGTTCAGTTATTTTATAGTGAAAATTCTAGTCATTGTAGCTAGAGATTTAGCTTTGAGGTGTGGGAACTGTCTTATTTTTACTTTTTTTCTGGCAGTCTTCATAAAATATACTATATATTTCTTTGTCTTTTAAAATAATTATGCTGTATTGTAAATGCAGCTGTAGAGGATGGTATCACTGTGCTACGACACTGCTATATATATAGTAAATACTGATTCGTCTTACTAGTTGGTATGTTGCCTACATGTTACACTGATGCCCTTAGCAGCTTCTGAGGTACGTGTTTTGGTTTTTTTTTTACTCCATTCTCCACAGGGTGTAGAACTTTTCTGTCTTCTCTTTTTGTTCTTGATTCTTTTCTTTTCCATTGTCAGAGCATATGCTAGTCACCATACCCAAGCACCATTATTTTTATTCTCTTGTCTCTGGTTTTCTTCATCTCTTCTGCTTCCTAGAACTTTAACCTGCCTTCCTATTCTGAAAACATTTAGCGTTTTATAGATGTTACCACCTAGAAAACAAGTATTCTTTTCCTTTCCTATGGTTAGCCAATTTATTACAGTCTGTTGGTCATAAATAAACTCTTTGGTCATGATCATTGTCACTAGATGCTCTGATATTCTTATAGTTCACTACTAAGACTTCTTTTGGGTAAAGAAGTTATTTCTACAATAACAGCCATTTCAGAAGCCTAAATGTTCTGCAAAGCTTGATGCTGACCAGATAGTCTTTCACACATACACACACACACACACACACACACACACACACACACACACACGCGCGAGAAGCTCCAGAGTTAACATTTATATCATCTGAATTGTGATTATATTGAATAAACCTTGGAGAATGTATTTTTTCCCCTCATTTGCTAAAGATAAATACTCCTTAAGTTTATTGTCTGTTGTGATTACAAGTGAAAATTATTTTTAACCCCTTCCGAGGACTTTTTTTGTTTCATTAGAGACTTCATGGTGCATCAGAATATTAACTAATTATTTGAACTCTGTATATGAATTTGCCAGATGTTTATCAACACAGATGAATTTTGGATCAGAATTTTAACTTAGAGACTTAATTACCTGCTTCTGCTATCTTTAGCAATTAAATTAACTAAAAATAATTGCAAGCAGTGTGGTTGATTTGCTATTGCAATTTGTCCTATAGACCATAAAGGTATTTTAATTTGATTTTTTAAATGAGTAGTTAAGTAGTCTTTCTCTTTACTCTTGTTTCCATAATCTGCATAACCGTGTTAATGTAAGGAGGCCACCAACACATTGTACATAAAGTTATCTTAAATTTTGGAAGTCACATAAGCATATTTCGAGTCATCTGGTGAAAAACAACAAAAATAATACATTGATTGTTAATGGGCCTTCAGCTTTTCTTAGTGATACAAAGAAGAGGCAGGCTAATATGACAATCAGAATAGCATTGACTGCTAACCTCAAATTTATATGATTAATTTTCATAATAAACATTCTTGTTCTTTTCTTTCTCATTAAATTTTTTCAGCTTATTAAATGAACATGCTAGCTAAACAGCTTATTTTTTTAAAACATAAAGTAGAAATTATTTCAATGAAAGTGGCATTCAAAAAAATACCGTCTGAGATAAATTAGTATAAAAACATTCAATCTGATGTTATTTGGATTTTCTTTCAGTGCTGCAGGTGGAGAAATTTTCAATCTATGTTTACCTGACCTAGTTGAAATAGTCTCTGAAAATGATATCATCAAACTTATTAGACAAATATTGGAAGGAGTTTCTTATCTACATCAAAACAATATTGTGCACCTTGATTTGAAGGTAATATTACATGTGACTTTTTTCTTTTTCTTTTTTTTTTGCATGTGACTTGTTACATGCAGTGTTTCTTTTCCTGTCTAGTCCTCAGTTAGCAAGGTCAAAGAAGATGTTGGCATCCTACAATTTAAATATGTTTTTTGACTTATATATTGCATAGACCTGTTTGTGTGTTCATATGAGGCCCTCAATTTAACCATAAGATTATAAAAAATAACACTATATTATACTCCTTCTTGTAAGAACATTAAAGTCCCACAGATTTATGTTAGTTTATGGATTACCTGGTCTGAATTAGTGAAAAGTCTTAATTTTTCCTTAACTAACCGCTAATAGTGTTTTAAATAAGGGTATGTTCCATCCTTATGTGATGAGTAAATATCTGCAATTCTACTCTGATCATATAGTCTAAATTCCTTTAAAAATGTTAAGTTGGGGAAGCAGCTAGGTAGCACAGTAGATGGACCACCAGCCATAAAGTCAGGAGGACTTGAGTTCAAATCTGGCCTCAGACACATAGCACTTACTAGCTGTGTAACTCTGGGCAAGTCAGTTAACCCCACTTGCCTCACCAAAAAAAATAAATTTATATTGGCTGAAAAACTCCTCTGAAATATTTAATAAACTTAATTTGCCAAACAGATTATTTCTTCGTAGTACAACCTCAGCCCATGGGACATTATCACAAACTTCCAAGTTAATGGAGGTTAGAGTACAGTAATACTCTACTTCCAGAAGTCATTTAGCCATCTACCTCAGTTATCTAGAACATAATTGAAAACAGAGAAATGTGCAAAAAAAATCCTCTAAACATGAAAAATGGATCTTACAAAGCTCAGAAACTCAATTCATTCAATTTTCTCAGAAAAGATCTTCTCTCAGAATCTAATTTTTCTTTAGACAGAAATCAAACCAACTTAATTATGTGGTTGCCCATCTCATAGCAACAGATTCAAGAAAGAATTAAATAAATCCTGTGTGTTCTAAGGGGCAACAGTGGCTAGAGTGCAGGGCCTGGAGTTAGGAAGACCCGAGTTCAGATTCAGCCTCAGACGATTAGTAGCTGTGTGACCCTGGGCAACTCACTTAACCCTGTTTGCCTTAGTTTCCTTATCTGTAAAATGAGCTGGAGAAGAAAATGGCAAACCCCTCTGGTATCTTTTCCAAGAAAACCCCAAATGAGGTCATGAAGAGTCAGACACGACTGAACAACAAAAATATGTTCTAAGTGGTAAGGGAAATAATTAAGAAAGAGTACATGTCCTTAAAGAGCCCTTGTATGTGACTGAGAAAAGGACATGCAGAATAGTTCCATATAATACTAGGATCGTTGATTTTGCCAGTGTGGGTATTACATCTACTAGTAAAGTTGATAACAACAATAGTTAACATTTATATAGGATGTTACCTATATTATATCATTTTGTCCTCACAACCCTTTCAGGTATGTGCTGTTTTCTCCATTTTACAGATGAGGAAACTGAAGCTGAGAAAGGTTAAGTGAATTATCCAAGTCACACAGCTTTTAAGTGTCTACAGCGGCATTTGAATTCGGGTTTTCCTGACAAGTCTAGCACCTACTATGAATATTAAAACTCCTTTTAGTAGACCGTCTTGTTGAGTCATAGCTAAAAAAAAAAATCCATTCTCCCCTGTGGCCATCCTGATAATGCGCCTCTCTAAATTTAGACAGGCTGCTCCTTAAATGACAAAAATATAGTCCTAGGGGCCTCTACTTGATGCCTTTCCAGCTTGCTAGGACATGTGAGGTTGTGAATTCCATTGACACAGGCTTCCAGAACCCATGCCATGATCAGGAATCTTAGAAAATTTTGGTGAGGCTTTCCTTGTTTGTACAAAAAAAAATGTTTACAATAACAAGATGGATAAACAAGGAACTGTGCTATTTCTGAACAAAGGTATTACTTCTGGTGGAAGGACCATTAGAAGGCTTTTGGAATAAGTAGTTTTGGGCTGGACCTGGAAGGATAGGTTATATTTCTATAAGCAGGGATTGTGGGTAAAAAGTACATGGTATGAGCAAAGGTTCTGAAGCAATGTGCTGAGAGTATTCAGGGAACAAAACAGCGAGTAGTCAGATTTGACTGGAGTATGTGAAAGGTGTTACTTTAAGATAAGGCTGGAAGGGTCTGTTTAAAGAAAGATAGTGGTTATCACAACAGACTAGATGCAACAAATTAAGGGGATGATGAGCTAATAGAGCTGGACATCCTGAAGACCTGGCAGGGAGAAGACAGAAAAATTATAAAAAGCACTCACTGAAAAAAATAGCGCTTTGCAGCTGGACAATTCAGCATAGAAAGACATAGGTGCCTTTATAGCCCCTGAGAAAGGCAAAGTATAGGATAGTGAAATAATTGCTATTCCTCATGATGACCCTGAATCATCAGAAAAAGGCTCTATGTAACCCACATTTATTTTTTCATAGCAAGGTTCTTTTATGTTTAAAAATGTGTTACATTTTGTTTTGGCTCAGCAGACACTTTCCAACAGACACCCAAACAATCTTCCCTCCACCTTGAGTTTTGAAATCTACATTAGGAAAGCTTGCAATTAAAGTAGTTGTGATCAACTTTGGCATTTAAATACTGGGATATTTTTATGTCTGTAAAACATTGAAGATCATGAATTATATAATTATGAACTTCAAAAAGCGAACATAAAAGAAGCAGCATGGCATGAGAGAGTGGGCTTCAGAAGGCCTCTCGGATAAAATTCTATCCTTAGCGCTTACTGGTTATTTCACCTTGAGTAACCTCATAGTCCCCCAGGCAATCAGTTCTCTAAAAACATTTTCAGAGTAGGTGCTGATTTGACCTGTCTTGGTAGTAGAAGTTTTGTTGTTGTTCAGTCATGTCCAACTCTTTATAACCCAATAGATCATAGCATGCCCAAGCTGTCCATAGGATTTTCTTGGCAAAGATATTGAAGTGGTTTACCATTTCCTTTTCCAGTGGTTAAGGCAAGCAGAGATTAAGTGATTTGCCCAGGGTCATCTACCTAATGAGTCTGAGGCTGGATTTGAACTAGGGTCTTCTTGACTTCAGGCCCAGCTCTATCCACTGAGCCATCTACAATAGTTTCCTACATCTGTAAAATTGCAGGTCTAGTCAAAAAACAAAAACAAAACCTACAAATGATTTGAATCTAAAAGATTTAGTGTTGTGATTTTCCTTTATAAAAAGTATTTGTAATGAAACCTGAACTTTAACTATGAACTATAAATTTAGGAATGTAGATGTAATATTTCCGTTTTGCCTCATGTTTCAGTGATTCCAAAGTAATTGAAACTGAATGAATTCAAATTTGATCTGTTTCTTGCCTGAAATTAGTATTGCAGTTTTAACAAAGAATAAACTATTTCATAGTACATTAATAATCTTTGTATTTTCTTTTGTGCAGCCTCAGAATATCTTATTAAGCAGCATTTCTCCACTTGGAGACATAAAAATTGTAGATTTTGGAATGTCTCGGAAAATAGGGAATGCAAGTGAACTGAGAGAAATAATGGGAACTCCTGAATACCTAGGTAAGAATTTTCCTTTTACTTTCTATAGCCAAATTAAAAAAAAAAAAAGAAATAGATCATTCTAGTGTAGAGAGAATTATTTGGGACATTTATTTCCACTATATATTTACTCAGCATATTTTTGGTGGGATCCATGAGTCTTCCTTGATGCTGACTGAGGTTTTGTACCATGAGTCAGTACCATGAGCCACCTGACCAGCAACAGATCACAAATTGATCTGGGACTTATTGATAATTGAGGTGGTTAGCAGAAAGAAAGCTCACTGAGAGTCTTTGAGGAGAGACCCAAAGAAGAGACCCAAAGGCTGGGGCTGTCTAACAGAGAGGAAGGATTCAACACTAGCTGTTCAACCCCAGGTCTGAAGCAATTGGCAGCCAAAAAGTGCTGGGATCTAAAAGTGAGACAAAATCAACAGTGTACACTAACAAAACTAGTAACAGGTAGAAAGTAGAGTCCAACTTTAGCAAATGGCTTACCTTAAGCTCTTTCAGGTTTTGAAATTGTAGAGTTCAAGGCTGGTGAGACCCACCTAATCTTTCTGTGGAGTAGCTGAGGAAGGCTGAGTGAAAGGAAGGCAGCTGTTTTGAAAAGGGTAGTGGGGCTGGCGGACCACTGTTTTCTAGAAGTTTCAATAGAAATTCCTTCTTTTCCCTTTGGCCATTGCTTAAAAGCATACAATACTGTACAGAAAAGGGGTGCTAAAGTGATAGTGACAAAAGGAATCCATTGGAATTAAAGAATATTGTGCTGAAATTATTTGTGTGATAACAAATGTGAAAAATAGTATAGAGTTTGCCATTTTTGTTCAGATTTACTCTCCCAGCACTACTCAACCAAGAGCCATTCTAAAAGTATTCGTGTATTAGTATTAGGACCTCTTTGAGCAATTATTCATTAACAGACACTTTTAGTGATCAGCCAGTTGCATACTTGACACTGCACTAAATGCAAACCCAAATCATTTAATGAGCTCCCAGTCTTTCCAAAATCAAAAACAAACATGAAAATCTGCTTCAATAGAAAAGTAATTTAAACATGGTGTGTAATTGGACTTTTACTTTTCAGCTCCAGAAGTGTTGAACTATGATCCTATTACCACGGCAACAGACATGTGGTAAGCTTTTTTAGTTACCTTCATATTTTTCCATCTTCACCATTTTAGCTTTTTTTTTATAGTAACCTTTTTAATTGCAAGTTTTCTCATGTGGATTACATAATTTAGAGTTGAAAGGGTGTCTGTTGGGAAGTGTCAAAACCAATTGTGATTAGCTGCACTAGATATTGGAGAGTCATTTGCTACACAAGAGTTTTAAAATTATTCTACTTAATACTTGACTCAGCCACATTAAACACTGACAAAATTTCCCAATATTATACAATTTTTTTTGTTATTTTATATGACAGCAAACTTAAATCATAAATACAGAACATACACTATAGAGACAGAAGGTACCCCCATTTTCACCTATCTACTCAGTTCCACCTTAAACTCACCATGTTCAAAATTGAACCCATCTTCCCCCACATTTTTCCCTCTTCTAACTTTATTATTTCTATTGATGGTATTGCCATTGTTTTCAGTCAGTCGGGCTCAAAAGCTCAAAGTCATATCCCTCCTCCATACCCCCACACTTAATCAGCTGTTAAGTCCCTTAAAATATCACTTCTACCCTTCTCTTTTTCTCACACTTTGCCAATGCTCTAAAATAATACCTCATTGTGTCTCACCTAAATTATTGTAATGACCCTCTCAGTGGCCTTCCTCTATACAATCTCTCCTGTCCAGGACAGCCTCCCCATCATTCACATTGTTATCACAGTAATTTTCTAATGGAGAAATCTAATCATGTTACTCTGCTGTTCAAATTCCTTTGGTAGGTCCCTATTATCTCCAGAATAAGCGACTGACTTCTTAGCCTGGAATTCAAGGCCCTTCACATCTGGCTCCAATTTATATTTCCAGTCTTTTTTCATACTATTCCCCTTCATGCAGTATATGTTAACATCAAATTAGACTACTAGCCACTGCCTGATCCTGTCCTGACTTCTTGCCTCCATGCAGGTAGTAACCATGGTGTAGAAGTGAATTTGTCAGAATAGTAGGTACAAAATGTTGTGCAAAGGCAGATGGAAAAAAAGACAATTTCTGACTAGGTAATCAGAGTCAGCTGGAGGGGAAGGCGGCATCTGAGTGGGGCTTTGAAACAAGAGGGAAGGGGTTAGGGTAGGAAATTTGCAAGCCTAGGCAAATGGTATGAATAAAGTCACAGGACTAGGAAAGCACAAAACATGTACAGAAGATAGTAAGTGGTATATTTTAGCTGGACCATGGCACAGAAAGGGAAAATAGTGTAGGGTAAGACTGGAAACATGACTCATTGACTAAGAGCTTATGACTAGAAAAAACTGCTAATGTTGTAACTAGACCTTGAGCCCCAGGTTTCTTGACTATAGATCCAGGCTTCATAGGAAGAGTCAATAGGTCACACAGGGCCCTGAAGGACAAGCTAAGGAATTCTTTCTTTTCTGATTCTTTTTCAGGAATGTTGGCATAATTGCATACATGTTGTTAATGCATACATCTCCATTTGTGGGAGAAGACAATCAAGAAACATACCTCAATATTTCTCAAGTCAATGTGGATTATTCTGAAGAAATGTTTTCATCAGTCTCACAGCTGGCCAAAGACTTTATTCAGTGTCTTTTAGTAAAAAACCCAGAGTAAGTAATATATATATAGATACACATAAATATCTTTAAAATATTGTTTTATTATTTTTGACATTTTGTATGTTTGCACACATATAAACATATATGTATACATACATATTATATTAAGGACATCTAGGACCTTCAGTTTCATTGGTTTGGGAACTCAAGGTGTGAGAACTCCCTCCACCAATGCAGGTCACAGTTCATCTATAGATTATAGTCTCATAGAGTTGCCTGAGGTTCACAAAGGTATATAACTTGCCCAGGTTCACACAGCTAGTAAATGTTAAGGGAGAGGTTTTGAATCCAAGCCATGCTGCCTCTCACATATACATACATCTTACATTAAAAATTAAGTGGGTTAAAAATTATCTTTCTAAATTATGACAGAGTAATTAGATGCAATGAACTTGAATGGAAAGAATCTAAAGTTTGGTATAGTAACATTGTGGGAGTGTTAAGGAAATTCTCAGTAACTGTACTTTAAATTCAGTTTGTCTAGCTACAGTTGGAGGTTGGCTATATGGTGTTAATCATGATATCTTTGCCTGATATCATAATTAGGGAGCTTCTTTCATACCAGAAGAGCTCAGAAATTTTCCCCTTTCTGATCTTAATTACCAAGCCAATTAAGTGCAGTAGATGGTATTCCCATTTTGAATGTAGGAAGGCTAAGGCAAAGAAAAGCTGTGTACTTTCTGATGTTGTGAATGTAAACCCAGGACTAGGACCAAACTTTCTTATTGAGAGCTGTCTTTCCAGATTAGGCCTTGTTGTTGCAAAGAAAAGGATCAGAAAACTGAGAGCATTCTCTATGTAATAGGAGACCTCCATGAGCCTTCTTCCTTTTATTCACAGGGACAGACCAACAGCAGAAGACTGTCTCTCTCATCCTTGGCTTCAGCAACAGGACTTTGTAGATTTGTTTCATCCTGAAGAAACTTCCTGTTCTTCTCAAACTCAAGAGCACACAGTCAGAAACTCAGAAGACAAAACCATTAAATCTACTTGTAATGGAACCTGTGGTGACCGAGAAGATAAGGAGAATATTCCTGAGGACATTAGTACAGTTTCCAAACGATTTCGTTTTGATGATTCCTTGCATAATCCTCAGGAACTTGTTCCAGATTTGTTGTGCTAGCAACTTTCTCTTCATCATTTGAACTGAATTTAAAATCCACTGCAGTGTTGCCTATGAGATGTTATGTTTTGTAGCTTCATGTATAATGTGCTTATGCTGAACATGCACTTTTGATTTGGGAAAGGATTGAAGGAAATGTATTTGTGTTAAGGAAATAGTTCATAATAACAGATCTTGCTCCCTGTCCTGGAACCACAGAACTCACCAGAGAAGAAAATTTAAATAGTACATTTGCACATTTAAAATATTACTTCAAAAATGAACAATTTTGAACATTTTTAGCTTGTATTCTGTAAATAAGAGAAACTAAGCTAATTTTCACTAGGTTTGCCAAAGAGTTGCTATACGGTACCAACTAAGTACTTTTAGTAATTTTTTGGCTAGGACGTAAATGCAGCAAAATGAAGAAATTGAAAGTTAAGTCTTTTGTTTTCCCCTAGGGTAAATGTTGTGTTTTCCTTCTATTAATTGAAGTCATTTAGAACGACTACATCAAAATTAAGCTGTTCTACCTAAATACCAGAAGCCATCTTGCAACTGAGAAGAGCATTCAGCCCTTAGTTTTCTGGTTCTGCATACATCATACAGAGAATGTTATATTTTTCTTGATAAAAAGAAATAACAGGAGTTTCCTCTGCAGTTTGTCACTCAGGAAAGTGTTTTGGAACTTGGGTTTTGTAGTCTTAATAGGTCTCTCCCTATCCCCAAAATATACCCAAACAAATACAGTTTGAAAGGTGGTTACAAAACAGCTGGCAAAGCCTTCTGATTGATGCTCGTTGAAGATACCTTAGAAAATAGAGTATTTCCCTTCATTAAGCAGCGATATCTATTGAGTGTAGAAGAGTATGTGATCAAATTTAGCTATGGAAATAAGTAACAGAATTTAGGATGCAGAATAATGAAACTAAGAATCTGAAAACCAATCATTCAAAATACAAATAGGTATGAGAAGAAAGTACTAGAGCACAATCTCACTAAAGTACAAATGACTAGAGTCCAGTAAAGAGTCAAGCTCAGTGGTATTTAAAGTGGTGGGAACAAGCCCCTTAACAATCTTTTATACACACACAGCTCACAGTGAGTGGTGAGCTTCACATGAAACAGATTCCATGAGGTCTTATGATGGCCTGTGTAGTAATTGAAGATTACAATACATCACTTTTTTTGGATTTAGCCCAGAGATTGTCACCTGGTGTCTTTGATGTCTTCTGAAAAAGATCCAAACAAGGATGGGAGACACACTTCTCTCTAGCCAATCCTTAAAGTCTGCAAAGAGAGGTCTTCATTAGCAGGTATTTTGTCATCCCAGTAGGAAAGCTTAAATCAAGGTAATGGGAGATTTCAAGACCTATTGACCTTCTTACATCATAAAAAAGAGGCCAACTTTTAGCTAAAAATGGTAGACATCTCTAGTTACCTTCCTAAAAATCTTAAAACTCCAAATGTCTCAGTGATATCACCATTATTACTAACAGCAAAGAGGGGTGGGTCCTTTGGCCTTAATATTGAATTTACTTAATGTTGTCAAGAGTTTTTTAAAGTAGAAATTATGTGTGTTGAATATATGTGTGTAAGTTTTAAATATGTAATCATTTACACAACTCTTGATTCATGATAGCTCTAGGTTCTTCAAAGACCTGTGAATCTATTTTATTCAACTCAGGTGCCAAAAGAATTTTTCTCAGATATCATGTAAATATATAAAGAAATAGTTGTTAAGAAACATACTAGAAATTCTAAAAGCTAAAATGGGCATCTTCCCTTCCTGTAAAAGCGAAGGTTTATAGTTTTATAATAATTGTTTCCATTGATTTGCTATCAGTATTAAGTCAGTGCACTCAAGTGTCAAATAAATTTCGTTGGGGTATTGGGAAGTATCCATTTTCTATGATAACATACATGCTCACATGTCAGGATATCTCAGTCCATATCAATAAATGAAATAAGCAAGGAATGTAAAATATTGTAATATTATGAGCACTTAATATTTTTGGTGCCTTTCATGTCAGTTTCCTTTTTTTGCTGGAAGAAGCTTACATTCAGCCAATCTCTGCTTTTCCTCTCAGCTATAGGGTATGTTGTATATCAAATTTGAAGTTAAATCTTTAAAAGTCTATTTCAATTATTTACATCATCTCCTAAAATTAATTAAGTTTTATTGTGAAAAGACAGTAAAACTTGAATTATGGCAGCACTCACTATGTAAAATTCCAGTTTTATAAAAATGAATATAAGTATTTCCACTGATGGACAAAGTAAGCAGCACCTTAAACTATTTTCTCGCTCCCTTTATTGTTTCAGATTAGGTTGAATCCTGTGAATGAAGGTATTATTTTGAAATGCATAGTCATCAAAAATTTCTGATTTTATTCCAAGATGTTAAACTTTTAAATTATCCTACCTGAAGTGTTTAAAAAAAAGTTTCATCTTAAATTATTTTAAAAGCAAGTAAGAGAAAATATAATGAAATAATATCAAAACACAGTAAAAGAATGTTTCAAAGTTTTACAGGGATTTTTCCCCATTTTAGTTGACTAGAATAATAAATTTTTAGTTTGCTGACTTCATTTCACAAAATAAAGGTCAATATAGTTATAGCTTAAAAATGGACAAAAGCAATTGAAGAGTAAATTATAAAGTTATTGTCTGAAATTTTACTAACACATTTTAAAATTACTTTAAAAAGGCAAAATTGAAATGATACAGAAAAGTTTGCAAAAAGGTTAAAAACATATTTACTACGACATAACAGTTTTTTTCATGACCCTCAAGGATACATTAATAATTTTAAATTATTTTAATAGGTTTTTTTTTCACCCAAAATGAGCAAGGCTGAGTTAGGGAATCATAGAAGCTAAATGTCTAATATTCATTTTTCAATCACAGTGACTCCTACAATTCTTATTTCCATTTTCCCAAAGCGTTAAATAACAATGCATTAAAGATGAAAAAGGTAGGTCTTCTTTAAGTCAAAATGGAGGTCACCTTAACAGGAATAAATATCAGTAATTGCTCAACTGCTCTAAAGTTTAATTCTAAACTATAATGATTTTGCAAAATAAAATTTACCTTCTGAATATGGAGTGCAAAGAGGTGGAGAATGCCTTAAAAATAAAATATTAAAATTTTATTATCAGTGGTCACTTTGACTTGACTTTCCACTGTAAAGTTACAGCAAGTGTGAAACATAAAAACAAAGCACTTTAAACATATACATGTAGAAACCAGTGGAATAATGTATTGTCCCCAAAGAACATTTATCTGTTTTGATGTTTAAAATTGTTTACATTTCTTACTCTATTTTCATTTTAGCAATTGGATTTTCAGATGAAGCAACCACCTAGTAATGGATACTTTTTGAATTGTGTAAACAGTTGTAGTTTTATTTCAAAGTATAAAAATGAAGTTTAAATTCTCTGGATTAATGTAAATGTCTAATTTTATTTTATAAGAATCTTTTAGAGTGCTTTAACTTACTGTAAAATATTGTATATAATTCAAGTATAGGTCCAACTGTCCTGTGGTAACTTTTGTTAGATAATTTAAGTTAAGGGTAGAATGACAGATGTGATTGAGACTTCACTTTAGAGCACTGTTCGTTCTATGTACTTAATGAGCCTTTTGATTGTAAATTAAATGGCATCTTTTTTTTTGTACCTACAGTTGTCTTTATTTCAAAGCAGTCTCAGATATATTTTGAAAAGAGTGCTTTTGTCATTTGGGTAATGATCTATTTCTTCCCATCCTTGCAGAAGGGTCTATTTCCCACTTCTCAAGTAAAGCAGTAGAGTGATTATAAAAAGCCAAACCCTCCCTACCAGAGAAATTGTTTGAATTTGAGACAAATGATAGCTACCCTTTGGTGTACTAGTTAGGTTCAGGAATTCAGGGAACACAGATGAGTCTCATGATTGTTGATCTAACTCCCTGGTTTATTGATAATCTATAAAGTGATTTAGTATACAAAAAAAAAAAACCAAACTTGTTCTCCACCTCACTGCGTCCCAAGTTCCCACTTTTCCCTGATCTGAGAAAGTGAGGCCACACAAGTGTTCAGTTAAATCCCAGGCAACCAACCAGTTGTGGATGACCTACAGCTGTGAACAGGGTCTAGGGTTTCAAAAAGGAGAAAAAAGGAACTCATCATGAGGAGGAACAGAGAGACATGGTAAAATGATATTCAAGTGTATCCTGTAATTCCCAAAGTTTTTATCAGCTTAATGTATTTAAATTCATTTGACTTACTCATGATTACTCGATAGCATGTTGAATGGAAAGGCCTGTTAATCCTTAGGTTTCACTAGCATAGCCAATGGGAAGGCTCAGTAGTCTATCTTATGGGTAGAACTATAGTTGGTGACTGTTTGCTTGTTAAATGTTGTGAATGGTCATATCTACCATGGCAGCCAGGAGACTGGAGGTCCACAGGTCTTGGGGAAGGAGGGAAAGTGACTGACAGAGTGATGACAGTACTAAACAAACAAAATTTGGACTTGGTGGCTGACACGGGAAGGTCAACCTTAAAGGAGGTGAGGTTTCCCTCCATTTCCCCTACAGGAACAGGGGCTGTAAGTCAGTGTTCAGGTAGGACAGCTGGGGCAAGGGGAATGGGAGATTCTACATGGCCTGGTACACTGGCCCTTTTGTAGTTGAGAAATCTGGCCAAGGGTAGGCTACGTATAGGCTAATGCTCTTAAACTATACTCAGTGTGTTGTCTTCCCCAAATTAGAATGTGAGCTCCTTGAAAGGAGAAGCAGTTTTTTTCTTTATTTGCATCCACAGTGCCTAACACAATGCCAAGCATGTAGGATCCACTTCATAAATATATTTTCATTCTTTTTATTCATCGCCTTTGTTAATTCAGTTACATAATTTTTTTCAAGAAATTTAATTGGAAACTTATCTTTGTTTCTAGTCAAAATGACAGACTAATTCAGAAAGTAAACTAATCAATTTTATGTAATTATAAGTTAGGCTGGAACAATAGATTTTAGCATTAAGATTAAATGTATGTTAGCTTGCAAAGGTATTTTGACTGCAGAACAATTATAGTTAACATTGCTCATTATTTACTCAGAAAACTTTTTTTGAGGTTCACTCCATTTGATACTCAGTTCATCCTTTTTTTACTCTAGTGCTAGCCTTCATGTCAATTTTTACCAATTTTTAACCTCTTTGAGGGAAGGGATAATTTAATTTTATGTCTTTGTATGTCCAGCACTTGGTACATCTTAGCAGCTTAGTAAATGCTTGTTGAAAGACAAATAGGTTATATTTCACCATCACCCAGTCTTTCTTAAGCCCACCACCTGTTCTCACCTCTATCCTAGCACCTTCTACTTTATTGAGACAATTGAGACTATCTGCCATGAGCTCCCTCTTGTCTCATCTTCTAAGGGGTGCTGACACTCCCAGGCCTCTTGGGTTAACATGACTATCAGTGACAGTCAGTTAACAGTTGGTATTGATGGCGGTGGTGAGAAAGATGAGTCCCCTCTCCATAGTGATTGCACTTAATGCTGATGGCTGCGGGGGACTGGTCTAGAAGCAGGCCCAGTGGTCTGGAGGGCATTGGATATTCCAAAGGCTCTTGCAATCAAGATCTTAGGCTCTCTCCATTGGAGTCTGGGAGGAGGTAATGATTGACAAGGTGGTAATAGTTGACTTGCCATTTATAGTTGCAAGCCTAATTATAACCAATTTTCTCTGTATTAAGTTCTAAGTTATTTAAATTCGTAATTTGTTGAATACTTTTGGTGAACATAAACCTAAGATTACTTATTAGAATAGATAGGGATAAAGCTTCTAAAAAGGTTCCATACTCTTAACTGAGATATTATAAAATTCACAAGTTATGTAAATATTTTCTTCTTTATCTACTGATATATTTCAGATATCGCTGGCGTCAGTGTAGTAAAGAAAACATTTCCCTGGTCTTGGGGTCAAATACCCTTGCCAATAAACTAGAAAGAAAAACCACTAATTATATTGTTCATCTATGATTTGACCAAGGTCATCTATTCTTTTCCTTCTATGTATTTCCTACAAATGCTTCCTGTGTAAATGTGTAAAAGGATAAATGAAAGATGTGGATCTCCACCAGGGATAGAACTGTAGCAAGGTGGGAGGGCCAAAGGGGAGGAGAGATATGCTTTTCCTAATGTTTTATAAACTATAAAGCATTATAAAAATGTGAGTTGTTATCATCATCCATTATGGAGATAATATATGTAACATATTATATGTTATGTGTTATAGTATAAGTATATTATATTATTAATATAATATAACTACAATATTGCACAGGTACATATTAATATGTTATATAATCATTAATTTATATATTTATAAAATAATTTATAATTATAATAATTTGGAAAATAATTATTAATAATTACTAATATGTCATTACTATAGGTCATATATAATTATATAAGTATATTATCCATCTTAAAAGCAATAATATATGTAACATATCTTATATAATATAATAATCATAAATATGAGCTATTTTATTTGTTGTTGGGTAGGTAATAATAGCATGGAACACAAGTTCTTCCATATCCTACCAAGCTGGAAAAGCTTTGAGTAAGAGTCCTGCAATAGATTGTATATCTGTCATCTAAGGACCAGTCTAGCTAAATTGGGAAAGAAGACTCATGGGGAAGTTACTTAACATCTATGGGACTCAGTTTACTCATCTGTAAGAAAAAAAAAGGGGGAAGTTGTGCTCAATGGCCTCTGATAGCCCTTCTAGCTCTACATCTACCAATATGACATTATGATCCAGTGTTTATGAAGACCACTTACTAAAGCTTAGAAATGCTGTGATTTGTGTGGTTAGAAGTATTCCCAGAGGGGGCAGCTAGGTGTCGCAGTGGATAGAGCACTGGCCCTGAAGTCTAATCTAAACTCAGACCAAACATTTGACACTTACTAGCTGTGTGACCCTGGGCAAGTCACTTAACCCCAACTGCCTAAAAAGAAAAAAAAAAGTATTCCCAGTAGTCAATAAGCATTTATTAAGCACCTACTATGTTCCAGGTATTGTGCTAAGTACTGGGGATACAAAAAGAGGCAAAAGACAGTCCTTGCCCCCAAGGATCGCACAATCCAATGGGAGAGATAATGAGCAAACAAATATGTACAAACAAGTTATATTCAGGCTAAATAGGAAGTAATTGACATCAGGAAGGCACTAGAATTAAGAGAGGTTAGGAAAGCTTTCCTGTAGAAGGTCAGATTTTAGTTGGCACTTAAAGGAAGCTGGGAAAGCCCATAGTTAGAATTGAGGAGGGAGAAAGTTCCACACATGAAAGACAGACAAAGAAAAATGCCCAGAGCCCAAAGATGGAATGTCTTGTTCTTGGAATAGCAAGGAGGCCAGTGTCACTAGAATAACAAGAAGCCTGAGGTTGGAGGTGGGGGGTGGAGGATGGGGAGGGGAAGGTTTGAGAGGAGGGGGAGGGTGGAAGCTGGGGGCTGAAGGAGGGGAAGGAGGTAGAAGATATGAGTAGGCTAGAAAGGTGGGGGGTGGAGGCAGGGTGTAGATTGTGAAAGTCTTTGAATGCCAAACAGAAGATTTTGCATTTCATCCTGGAGGTGATAGAGAGCCATTGGATTTTATGGAGTAGGGAGGTAACATGATTAGACCTGTGCCTTAGGGGAAAAAAATCACTTTGGTATTGAATGGAGAATGGATTGGATTGGGGAGAGACTTAAGGCAGACAGCAGACTATTGCAATAGTCTAGGCCTGAGGTGATGAAGTCCTGCCCTAGAGTGGTGGCAGTGTCAGAGGAGACAAGGACAGTGTTCTAGAAATGTTGTAAAAGTGAAATAATGGGCCTTGGCAACAGATTGGATGGGGGGGGGGAAGAGATAACCTAGGCTGTGATTCTGAGTGACTAGGAAGGTCTTACACTCTCACAGATAACATCATGAATCCTTAAATTTAGAAAGAAGAATTCTAGGTTATATTTACTTTAATAGAGAGAGTTAAATCGCTGCAAATTCCCTACACTAATAAAATCAGAGAACCAGACCACCCCTTGCCAAATAAAATGAAATAAAGAACAGCTTGTGTTTTGTTTAAATTCTAGGAAAAGTTGTCGCCATAAAGTCATAGCCTGGGAGTAGCTAGCAGAACATCAGGAATGATTAGGATGGATGCAGGATTAGCTGGCAGTTGTTAAACAGAGCTCTAGGTCCTTGTCAATCCACTGTTTCTGAGTTATAACCAAGTCTGCTCAAGCAAAGATGGGTTTTATTGATTTTTTTAGAATTTAATGACAAAACTGAAGGATTTGGGATTTTTCTATTCATATTCTCTGTAGACACCCAGATTTTAGAGATCGTAATACCCACTAAGAAATTAATTAAAGATGAATCTCCTGTATGTACAAGTTAAAAGGATATTTCCTGTCTCTTAGAGGCCTCGCTGTACTGTGAATTAATCTCAGGAATAACTGAAAGTATACATCGGCTGCAAGTACATACAGCAGACCACTGGGTAGAATTGCATGCAAGGAAACAGTTAAAAGCTTGGTCAGAGGAATAAATTAAATATACTAGACTCTCCTTTCCGCTGCTTTCAGTATGGGGCATTTTCCATCCTCTCATTCCCATAACCACTAAAGAAATTAAAATGACTAAATTTGAAATCCTTTGTGATCTTACCTAAATTAAGTCCCAACTGTTGGGCTAAATGGATATTAGAATAGCAACCATTTTTGTAATTGAATTTATTGCCTGTTTGTACTGTCACATTGAGTGGGATTCAGAGATGAAAATAATGCGCTTTCTTCCTCACTGTGAAAGGGGTTGCTACCTCAATTTAAGAAAAACGTGGAGGTTTTGTTAATTGGGGTTTGCACAAAAGAGACCCCCAAATGAATATTTAAATAGCCAAACACTAAGCACCATTTAATTCAAGTTATAAAAGAGAGCTTGGACATTCAGTTAGAAACCCTTTTAAGCCGCTCTCGCTAGTGCGAACATTGTCTAGTCTAGATTTTTTTTTTCAAGTCAACAAGTTGTTGGCTACCTTGTTTAACTATGAATCTCATTCATTAAGTGTGAGAGTTTGAAGACACTAGAAATAAACCTTTCTCCTTTCCAGACAGAAATAGAAGCTCATTACAATGATTTCAGACTCTTAGAGGACTCAACTTGTAAGTGAACTAATTTAAACTGACAAGACCCCACCCTTTCCAAACACAGTGTGTGTACAGAACTCTACAACATTGCATCTGGGCTTTGTTTTCTATCTAGCGTTGAAAGACATGTTTTCCAAGGTCCAAGGTCTGATAATAAGAAAGACATGTGGGTATTCTAAAACCTGCCATTCTCCCATACTATGTGTTCATATGTGTGTATACCAAATAGCTGTAACATAATGATAGTATATGCATACTCTATGGCTCCTTTAATATATTCACTAGGACTTTAATATTTTCCATATTTTGTGGAAGGAAATAGGTTTTGTGACATATTCTTGAAGGGCAGAATTTCATTTAGTTGGCTTTCAATAATAGATTGAGAGCTAAAAGAAAAGACCTCAGAGTCCACACACCCTGATACCCTCATTTTACATGAGGAATCTGGAGGTTGTGACTTGCCCAAGGTCGCATAAAGAGTTAAAAATGCTTGCTACAAGTCACCTTAAAAGATTCTTTTGCTTCTATATTTTCACAAATCTCTGATCTCCTTGATATATAGGATATTAACGCCAATGGTGCAGATGGCAATCCCAGCCACACCCTGCAGTCCTCTGGACTCTCTGTCCATCACGTCTTGTCCTAATGGGTCCACCTGCTCTGAATTTGCTTTCCCCTCCACCACTTCCTCATGTTTTATTTGACGATATTGCTCACAGTCTTCCATCTCCCTCTTCCATAAGGCTTTACAAATGAGTTTAAATTTTAAACCAACATTGACTTTAATTGTGTGTACTTACTCTGTATATACTTATATATGCACTTGTCCCTCCATTAGAATATAAAAGCCTTGGTAATACAGTCAGTTCTGCTATGATATGTGTTTCAAAAATACAAATATGTTCTAATAAGACTCATAGATTAGGAACATGTTTACTATAAAGTGAATTTTCAGTTTGCTGATGTCCAATTTCTTCCTCAAAAAACAGTGAGAGAACTCAAAATTCCACCGCTTCACATTAACTCAAAAGCTGAAACCCTTCCAATGCCCACTTATACAAGCAAACTTTTGGTCTTTGTCAAAGTAATGTGCCACATTTATTATATGTCTTGTCCTGCAGTAGGAGCTAAGGGCAGAGGAGTGTTGGGCTGCGAATCCACTCTCACCCCACCTCCTTCCCCCATGGCCAACAGCCCAAAGCAAGAAACTTTGCCAGCTGGGCCCCATGGGAACCCAGGCACAGGCAATTAGCGGCCCCAGGCCCCAGACCCTGCCACTGTTTATTGTAGTATTTATAGATTTCTTAACCATTTAACATGAGTAAAACTGTGCTGCCATTTTTATTAGGTTCCTATCTTTTTTTTTTTAATGTGTAACTGACAAAGTTTTTAGGTGTTATATTGCTAACCCTGCTTTCCCCTTATTTTGTGATTTTGCCTGGCATGGTGCTTTGGGGAAATACATGTATTATGTTATAGCAGAGCCGACTGTGAAATGGTTTTGTGCTTTATAAAGTGCTTTGCACATAGTAGGTACTTAATCAACATTTGTTTATTAATTTGGATTGTCCTATTTTTCTGCTCTACAAGAATATTAAGTCCTTCAGGCCTGAGATACTCTCCCTCCTCATCTCTGTCACCTGGCTTTCCTGGCTAAAATCTCACCTTCTACAAAAAACCTTTCTCAATCTCTCTTGATTCCACCTTCTCTCTTTTGATCACTCCTAATTTATCTCATTTTAGCTCATTTCTGCATACCTATTTGTGTATCCCATTGTGATCTCCTTGAGGACAGAACCTGCCTTTTGCTTTTCTTTGTATCACAGTGCCTAGCACATAGTAAGTGTATAACAAATGTTTATTTGACTGAGGTGGTTTTTGGTTTCCTCTTGTGCAGATTAATTTCTATCAGCTAAAATTCCTTAGGAAATCATGATAGTCTGTGTCAAATTTTTATTATTTTTTTTTCTTTTTCCATTATTAGGGGAACCAATATCTGGTTTGGATAGGTTAAGATAAAGGTACTTCAATTGCCTACCACATTTTCTCATTTTTGTTCTTTGATTTTGACCGTTTTCCACATTAAGCCTTTCCTGGTCTCCTCAAGTGTTAATATCCTCTTTCTCTAACTACCTCGTATTTAACTACTTTGTATATGCTTGTATTCATTCTCTTTATAGCTATTCTGTATATACTTATATATGATTTTACCTCCCTCATTAGAATGGAAGTTCCTTGGGAGTAGGGATTGTGTTTGTTTCATTGAATTTATATCCCCTGTGCATAGAATAGTTTGTAGCTCATAATTAGTACTTGATAAATATTTGATTGCTTTATCTTTGCTTTAGCAAGTCAATGACCTGACCAACACAGTATTAAAATATATGTTGGATATATGCTGGAAACCATGTGGGAAAATTAGAACACAAATGCATTGTTGGTGGAGCTGTGAACAGATCCAACCATTCTGGAGAGCAATTTGTAACTATGCCCAGAGGGCAAGCCCTTTGATCCAGCAATAGCTGTACTAGGTCTATATCCCAAAGAGAACATAAAAAAGGGAAAAGAACCCACATATATAAAAATATTTATAGCCATTCTTTCTGTAGACGAAGAATTGGAAATTGAGGGGATGCCCATCAGTTGGGGAATGGCTGAACAAGTTATGGTATATGAATGTAATGGAATACTATTGTTCCGTAAGAAATGATGAGCAGGTGGATTTCAGAAAAACCTGGAAAGACTTATATGAACTGATGCGCAGTGAAGTGAGCAGAACTGGGAAAACATTGTATACAGTAATAGCAACACTCTGTGATGACCAACTTTGATAGACTTAGCTTTTCTCAGCAATGCAATGATTTAAGGCAATTCCAAAAGACTCATAATGGAAAATGCTGTCTGCATCCAGAGAAAGAACTATGGAGTCTGAATACAGATCAAAGCATACTATTTTCTCTTTTGTTTTTTTTTTCTTTCTCGTGGTTTTTCCCTTTAGTTCTGATTCTTCATTCACAACATGACTAATGTAGAAATATGTTTAATATGATTATATATATATATACACATACATACATACATACATATATGCATATGTATATTGACTTGCTTTGGATGGTCTTATCAAGTTCTTCATAGAATTTCCCTACCACCTCATCCTCTGCAACATATATCTTTACTAGTAGGCTGTGACTTGCAAATATTTTTTAATTGCAAAAAGACCATAATGATTTTTTGTTTGGATTTTGTTTTGTTTTGTTTTTTTACAAATGCTTATCATGGACATTGCAATGTGAAATGACCAAATACCTCATAAAATGATGCTCTTTGTTGACTCTGGACTCATAAGAATCTACACTGCCAAATATTTTATTTATCTTTCTGAGGAAAACTTGTGAGTTATCTTGCCATTTAGATTTAGACTTCTTTCCATTATGTAGTTGCATTTATAGTTGAAAATAAAAGTCAAGATTTATATGATTTAGTTCTTCTAGATGTATCTCTAGTATCTCTAATTATTGGTCATTGGTCAAGGATCTTACATTTAGATTATTGACATTTTAAATTATTGTTTGGGGGTGGGGGGGGAGTGCGCAGCTAGGTGATACAGTGGATAGAGCACCGGCCCTGGAGTCAGGAGGACCTGAGTTCAAATCCGGCCTCAGACCATAACGCTTACTAGCTGTGTGACCCTGGGGAAGTCACTTAACCCTAACAAAAACTTTTTTTAAAAAATTATTGTTGGTAAACATTTGTACTAATGCAAAAAAACCCCCACAAAACACAAAAAACCTCTGGTTTTCTGGGACATCCTTTCTTTTCAGTAGGCTAGCTCTGCTCTGGACATGTCCTTGCCACCTCCTCTTCCTTCCTAGTCCCTTTTTTAGAATCATTTTTATGTAACTAGAAACTTCCGTGTCTCATTCAACTTGCTAATTGATAGCTCCCTACCTATGACGTCAGAGGTAGAAAACCAATCAGATTAAGCTTCTGAAAACTTCTTGCCTCCCTATAAAACTCCACCTTCTTTCCAAGCAGGGAGTATCCCCACTTCATGGAAACTCAGCTGTTCTTGCACTGAACTTGGAGCTGTAGTAAAAGTCTGACAAAATCTGAATGACAGGGTCAGGAGAATGCTGCTTGAGTGGCCTTCCAAAATATATGCTTCTTCCTCTTGACATGGACTGAAGATTATCTCCTCACATCTTCTCCAACATTTATCATTTTCTTTTTTTTTTTTATTAACCAGTCTGATAGGTGTGAGATAGTACCTCAGAGTTGTTTTAATTTGCATTTCTCTAATCAATAGTGATTTAGAGAATTTTTATATGACTATAGATAGCTTTAATTTCTTCATCTGAAACTGCATGTTCGTATCCTTTGACCGTTTATCAATTGGGGAATGACTTCTTATAAATTTGACTCAGTTTTCTACATGTTTTAGAAATGAGGTCTTTATCAGAGACACTGGCTGTAAAAATTATTTCCCAGCTTTCTGCTTCCCTTCTAATCTTGGTTGCATTGGCTTTGTTTGTGCAAAAACTTTGAAATTTAATATAATCAAAATAATCCATATTGCATTTCATAATGTTCTCTATCTCCTGTTTGGTCAAAAATTCTTCCAGAAGGTGAGACTTTAGCTGGAACTTGAAGGAAGCCAGGGAAGTCAGTTGAGACAGAGATAAAGAGGGAAAACATTCCAGGCACCTCCAAAGGGATGGCTAGTGAAAATGTCTGGAGTAAGTAGAAGTGTCTCGTATGAGGAACAACAATATCAAGATGGCCAGTATCACTGGATTGAAGAATATCTGGAGGGGAGTGAGATGTAAGAAGAATTGAGAAAGGGCTTTAAATGCCAAGTAGAGGATTTTGTTTTTGATTTCACAAGTGATAGATAGTCACTGAAAGGCTTTAGGGGAGAGCGTGGCAACATGGTCAGACCTGGGCTTTCGGTAAATCTGCTTGACAGCTGGGTGAATGGTGGCAGCAGAGTAATAATAGCAATAGCTAGCATTTGTGTAGCACTTTAAAGCCTTTCAAAACACTTTGCCTATATTATCTCATTTTATCCTCACAACAACTCTATAAGAAAAGTCTTATTATTATCTTCACTTTACAGAGGAGGAAACTGAGACTGGGAGAAATAAAATTACTTGCCCAAGGTCACACATCTAGTAAGTATCTGAGGTAGAATTTGAAATCAGGTATTCCTGACTCCAAGTCCAATATTCTATCTCTACTGAGCCACCCAGATGCCCCAGAGTATATAGCTCATTATAGGTTTAACTAATCAAAATTACAAGCTTTGCCAACCATAACTAATGTAATAATTTTATTAAATAGAATTGAGAAATAGGGAGATTTTTAAATATCTCCCTGGATAGCTTCTTTTTCCTGATTGCTCATTTAAAAGGTTAAAGTAACCAAAGAACACTATGTAATATATGGTATGCCTATCTCAGACTCAATTAATTTGTAGTAGTGCCTCATCTAACCTCTTTGAAATAGGCAAGTTACATAAGCTCACAGATCCTCAGTTTCTTCATCTGAAAATTGAGAATAACAAAAAATTGCACTATCTATCCTTTGGAGATGTGAGGAAAATAGCTTTGTAAATCTAAAAATGCTACATAAATGTAGGTTATACTTTGTAAAGTTTAAAGAGCTATTTAAATGTTAGCTGAACTTATTATTACTAAATTCCTAAATAATCTCATGAAAAAGGATTCATAGAACCATGGTATTTGATGTGGGTGGGTTAGACTAGTTTTATTTCCTCAGCTAAAATGAAGGATAAATCCATGAGGGAAGTTCCTAACACCAAATGAATTCTACTAACCCTTGTGTTTATCCTTAGCTGACTTACCCATTGCTGGTATATTCCGAGGTGCCTGGAGTATGTTTACTCTAGATTAGACTATTTGGAAAAAAGTTCCAGTCTCCTTTTGTCCTGTTGAGTATAAAATGGAGCCAACCCTAGTCCCCTGGGCTCCTCAGAATCAGGTTATAGTTCTGGGCAGGGCTAGTTTCCTGAGCTGTGATTATGTGGGTGGCTTCATTTCTCAAAATTGGAAAAAAGATTGAGACCTGGAGTGCCAGTGAAGTGGGAACACATGTCTGCTGTATCCTTCTGTATGTGACTGTGTACTACGGTGGACAGAATGCTACAAACAGATTCTATTTAGATTAAAGGACTGTGTGGCTCTCTCTGTTCCTCAAGATCCTCTATTGAGTTAGCAAAGCATTCTGTTATGAACTGTGTCTAAGTAGGTCCTAGTATGTGTTTTCTTTTGTAATTAACTTTTCCTTAGTTTTCTCCACTTTTCCATATCGTTTTATGAAACATACAGAGTAATCTTGGAATTATTCATGTCTTATGTGAGCATTGAGGATCAGACCTGCCCAGAACTATACCCTAGTTCTGAGAAGACTAGAGGCTAGGCCTGACTCCATTCACAAAGACAAAAGGAAGCCTACAGCCTTTTCTAAATAGTCTAATTTAGAGTAAAAAGACCCTAGTCACCTTCAAATGTGCTAGTAATGGACAAGAAAACTAAGGATAAACATATCTTACTCATTAAAATGTTGCTAATATAAATAAATGCCTTTTAATGGGATAGATTACCCTGCTAATATGGAAGCTACTTTCAAAATATGAATAAATAGGATCATTAAAAAAATTACAAATAGAGTGATAACAAAGGAATAAAATAGACTAGGAAGGATGCTTCTTGTTTATTAAAATTTTAATTAAGTCATATATTATGTAAAAATCTTCATATAAATGTCTTAATTTTCTGATATTTTTAAACTAAAAGACATATTGGGCTATTCTAAGCAGGAGGTGCCTAATGTCATGGAAAGAAAGGCCTGGCTTTGAAATCAAAGGACCTGGACTTAGACTCTGTAGTCTTGTCTGTGTGAGGTTGGGCAAGTTTCTTGGTTTTCATTTTCTTTAACTGTAAAATGATGGGATTGATTAAATGGCCCTTGAGGTCTAGTCCAGCTCTGAATCTATGCTCCTAAGAGCAACTCAAACAACAGTAGGAGTTGAGAGGCATTTTGCTGAAGTGGATACTGGGCTGGTGCTGGAGTCAGGAAAACTTGCCTCGTTGTCTACTGGCTACCTGACTAGTTCTCTAAGACTTAACTTTGTGGTGAATTGCTGATATGTTTCAGGTAAGGGAGTTTCTTTATGGTGAGTTCTTCATACTGATATAATATATATCACTAAAGATTTTTTAAATTACAAAATATCTGGCAAATTTACACTGATACTCAATTTCTCAAGGATAAGACAGTTTGCTGTTTCTGAGTTTGTTTTAATGCATTGAAAGAAGCTTATTTCCCATCCCCCCTCGAAACTCTGAAATACTGTTTGACTGTTATCCAGATGAACATGCCATTTATTTTTAAAGCTAAAATTTCAATGGGTTACAACAGAAACTATGGTATTTTCCAACCCTTCCTGCATCTGCTTAAAATGGTACTTGTTCTTATTTTAAAAAATAAAAAACAAGGGGCAGCTAGGTGGCACAGTGGATAGAGCACTGGCTCTCAAGTCAGGAGGACCTGAGTTCAAATGTGGCCTCAGACCAAACATTTGACACTTACTAGCTGTGTGACCCTGGGCAAGTCACTTAACCCTAATTGCCTTAAAAAATAAACAAAAATCTAAAAAAAAGAAATTAAAAAACATAGAGTTTATGAGCTAAGAGCTTAAATTTTCCCTCCTTTTCCAGAATTAAATTTAAAGTGACCATACTTGGTTACCTTAAGAGAACTCTATTATTTAATAGAGAGCTATAGATAAGGCCTGTGGGCCACTACGTGACAAAGTAAGTGCCAGACCTCTAGTCAGAAAAACTCATCTTCTGAGTTCAAATGTGGCCTCAGACATTTATTGGCTGTATGACCCTGGACAAGTCACTTAACCCTGTTTGCCTCAGTTTCCTTATCTGTAAAACACTCCAGCATCTTTGCCTAGAAAACTTCAGAAGGGTAACAAAGAGTCAGACACAATTGAAAAACAATCAAACAACAACATGGATAAGGCCATTAATCTGTCAGTTTACCAGCAAATTCTCTAAGACTATAAATTTGTGATTTCACTGATGTGGGCATTCCTGCCATATGCCAATGGCAACCCGCTCATGGCTTTCTGGCCTGCGTAACTCTTACTTGTGTCCTCCATAATGGTTTGCTGGGAGACTTGCTCCACTTCTTTTTACATTGGATAAATCCTGGTGGAGCACAAGGTCTGTCATCAGTTGTCCATTGTTTTCACCACATGGAGAGCCCCCCTCCCTGTTCAGTCATCCTTTTTTTGTTCTACACAGCTTCTCCTTCAGAATTCTTCCTTGTCCATTTATTACAGTCTAATAATACTCTCTCCCTTGCTCCCTGGGTAACTTGTAACTTTAATTTTTTAGAGATTGTTGTATGCCATGCTCTGTAAGCCATATAGCATCATGGGAAGGATATGGATTTTTTTTCCTTTTATGGTCCTTTGTTTCAGAATAAATTTGGGGTCATTAGAAATCCTAAAGTCAATACAGCCTACTTTTTCTCCTCATATCCAGCAATTAGACTGTGTGTGTATGTGTATTCACATGTACATGCACATGTATACATACATATGTTCAATTAATCAATTAACAAACATTTCTTAAGTACCTACTATGTGTCAGGCATTTGCTCTATAGTACATGTAATATATTATACATATATGTATGAATACATATACATATGCACACTTAAATGTATATAAATGCAATACATAGGGTGTCTTAAAAGTCTTAGTTTGGTTTTAAGCTATTATAGGATACCATGTAATAATTTCTAATAACTTAATACTGCTAATAACTTAATAACTTCTGCTAACTTAAGACTGCTAAAACTTTTGGGATACTCTGTATTATAATACTAATAATTATATATGTATGTATATATATATATATATATATACATACACACTTAAGAATACAGAAACTGAATGACTGCCCATGTAACTGTATATCATAATTATATAATAGGCATTCTTTATCCTATAGTAAATAACTGGGCACCTCTTCCCACATGTTGGTGCTTCAGAAAAACGACCTTAAATTCAGGGTAATCTGTGAATTCCTGTCTATTCAAAACAGCTCATGAGTGCCTCCCTCACCTACCCCATCACCAATCTTTTCACTTTTGCAAGACAGCCAGAAGACACAATTAGTTTAAAACAAAGATATTTCATAAAATACCAGAGTAAGAAAAGAAGCAATAGAACATTTCCCTCAGAAACCTGAAGTACATTGTCCCACAAATGGATACATATAGGGACCATGCGTGAGTAGCAACCACACAGGGAACAAAGAGAGCTAGGGCATGCAGGCACAGGGATAACTCATGCTTCCAATGCTGCAGACCTGCGGATGTCTTCAGTGTATGTTAATGTGCTGCTCTTAAACGTCACGTTGTATCTCTACTACTTCTTCTGGATATTTTGCTGCACTTCTGTTGCAATCTATTCTACAGTCACTTATTGGGTGTTAGCTGGATGCTACCTCTTTCCAATAAGTAGACACTCATCTTTATTTTAGCTTAGAACCCAGAAACTAACCCTCAGCTCTTTTAGGCAGAAGGCAGGCTCTTCAAATACCTTGTCACTGAACTGCAGAAGGGTAGTTTTCCTCTCCATTAAGAAGAATGATTTGTCATTTTCTGAGTCTTAGCTTCTAGGAGTTAAACTTTATTGGAACACAAAACTGTCAACTAACTAATTAGAGTTTATAGACATTTATTCTGTCATTTGAACTCCCTGTGTTTCACATTATTGTCCCAGACAAATATGTGACTTAGAGATAGAAATTCCTTCTAACTTCTAGTAAATCCCTTATGGGGATTCTGTACCTTTAAAACCTTTTTGGGAGGTGAAAGAGTCTCCAAAAGTAACCCTTGTGTGAATCTGACATAATTACCTTTAGCCAAAAAAAGCCTCTGGGTCTCCCAAGCAAATATGATGAATGTGGCAAATGACAATCCTTCATTTGACTTTGAGTTACCCTGTAATCCATTTGACTTTTTTTCAGTGTAAATAGTCAAGCCTAACTTTTTAAAATATGGGGCAGCTAGGTGGTGTGGTAGATAGAGCACCTCATTTATGAGGCTCTACAATGTTTATGGGCTTGATGTAATTTCATGATATCATGTCTAAATGGGAGCATCTGGAGGACTCCACTATACTTACAAGCAGTTGTTCGTGGGTTTTGCCTCTACGCTGGACAGCCTCCATGACAATGTCCAACAATTTTGGTAAGCATACACTTCATTATTTTATCCCATCCTTCCTACTTATAATCAGAGAATGGTCAAGTAATATTTGTTTTTGTTACATTGTTCAGGATCTTGTATGATTTTACTATAAACAGGGGAGACATTTTATCATGAATCTCTTAAAAAAGAATTCCTAAGTGTCCCTTAGAGTTGTTCAGCCAATCAGCCAGTTAACTTTTATTAAGGGCTTTCTATATGCTAGCACTGTGCTAAGCACAGGAAATATTTTATTGTAGAAAAAGAAAGGCAAAAGACAGTGCCCTGCTCACAATCCAAAAGGGAAAGCAATATGCAAACAACTACATGCAAACAAGATATACACCCACATACAGGATAAATTAGAGATAATCAACAAGGGAAGGTGCTAGGAAAAGCTTTTTATTGAAGGTGGGATTTTAGCTGGGACTTGAAGAAAACCAGGGTATCCAGAAGACCAGTTAAGGAATCTGCTCAGGTGCAAGATGTCAGTATGGCTCCAACAATGGATTGGGAGTGAGCTCCCAGCCTTGTGCCGGGAAAGACTCCTCTCTCCTGTGTGGCCCCCATGGAATTTTCATTCTGCAAACAAAGGAATATGTAGCAATGTAATGACAGAGTTGACCACGGGTGTTTATGCAAAATAATATTTAATCCATATAATATATTCTTTAACAAAATGTATTTTAGGGGGAAAAAAACACAATCAGCAGTAAGAGTATGAGCAGAGTAAGGCCTACAGCTTGCTTCTTTCTCCCAATACATGAGCAAGCCCCCATGATAAAATACATAGTCACACAGAACTCTCACCTTGTCCTTTTAGTTAGAGATCTTCTCTCAGTCATGACGAAGGGAACTGCAGATGTGGTAGGTGCTTACTGGCTGCTGCCTCAGTTGCTCTGCTGCTCTTTCTTCTTCTTATTCTCCTGGAGAGTCCCTCTTCTGTGGTTACCGTGTGGTTGAAAAATCTCTGTGTTTGCCCCCTTCCTCTCCTCTATCTCTTGTTCATTTGCTCTTTTCAAACTAGAAAAAACTACAAATAACAGGGGTTTTTGTGAGCAGTCACTCCCTTGCCAGGGGTTGTTACACATAGATAGTTGCTATATATAGCACTTGACAAAAATGTAAAATCAATTCAATTCAATATAACAAGCTTTCATTAGGCAGGTGCTTAAATTCCCCCTTAGACACTTAACAATTGTGGGAGCCTGAGCAATTCACTTAACCCCTCTGTAACTCAGTTTCCTTATCTATAAAATGAAAGGTTGGACTTGGCTCCTAAGATCCCTTCTAACTCCAAATCTCTTGATCCTATGATTGAAACTCAGTTGAATTTGAACTTCAATCCAAGGACAGGAGAGGTATTGGTGGGTCAAGAGGCCTTGGCCCAGCATACTAGAAATCATACTACTTAAACAGGTTACCTGCTGTATCTATTTGTAAGGCTTGATTTACACTAAGGAAACAGCATAAGAGGTGAGATCAAATGAAAATTGGGGACTCTTAAGGTGCTTGTGGATGACTGAATTGAAAAGTAACCAGTTACCTTCAAATTGGCTTAAAGGGCACAGACATTATTAGAAATTTTAGAAAGCAAAATGACCAATGAAATGAAATCTATACAAAGCTGATATAAAAAAATTCACAACCTGAGCTTTGAAATGAAAGACCCTCTATTTGATTCCCTGATTAGGATAAGTTCACAATGTAATGTGGACTGTCTGTGAAATAGATTGGCCTGGAAAGAATAAGCTAAGGTAATTTCTTTTGTTTTTCCTCTGGAACCCTAGCTTCAACTGTGATCTTAAAGATGCAGATATTTATGAGTCAGCCATCCAGAACCTGACAGGAAGCCTCAAGATATATTCCCTGAGGCTATACAATCATCTTAAACTTGTTTAAAGAAATTTGATGAAAAAAATGGTTCTTTGCAGCCAGGAAAATTATACTGCCAAGAAAATTTTTATTTGACAAGTCCATCAAATCCTTCCCATTCTTTGAAACGATGGAAAATGACTGCCCAATGTCTGAATAATTTATTTGGTATGCTAGAACTCTCCTAAATGTCGACTAATGAGCTACTTCAAGGAGAATGAATCCTAGATAAGTTTAGGAATTTTTATATTGGGTCTAAAAGCAGAAATTCCTTCAAGTAATGGAACCATACCATTTTATCCAGACATTTTTTTTTTAAAAAAAGTATTACAAGAAACACATAAAATAAGCATTATTCCAAGGGCTGAATTAAAACACTATCATTAATATACTTTTAAAACTTTTAAAACTAAACCACTTCTCTTTTCACTATTTATAATTAAATGCCCTGCATCTCTTTGTCTCACACTCTTTCCATCTTCTTTTGCTCAGAGAAACCTGACTCTCTCCAGAAGATACTGCACCTCTAATTGCCCTTTCTGGTGTGGGCTGCTCCTTCCCTTATGCCTCCCCAGCATACTAAACGAGGATAAGTCTAAATCCCTATCTACTTCCAGACACAACCTCTGCCACCATCATTCTACAAACATTCTTTTTTTTTTTGAGGGTTACTTTTGTCCTTGTACATCACTCTGACTACTCTTTTGTTGTAATAGTCCAGCCTCTGGTAATCCTCCTTTCTTTCTCAATAAATTTAGTACTCAGCTCACAGTCTTTTTTTTCTATAAATTCCATGGTCTCCCAGTTTGTCCACCTTCTCAACTCCCTTTACATACATCTTCACTCGATTTCAGTGATCCCTAGAGTGCTCCTATTTTAAATATTGCCCTCATCCTCAACCATGCTAACCGACACCACAGAAAGGGCACTAACTCTAGAGTTAGAAGACTTGGGTTCCAGCATCACCTATGAGGCTTACTACTTGTGTGAGCTTGAGAAGATCACTTTAATCTCCCTAGTTTCAGTTTTCCTCTTTGAATAAGGAAGATTAACTTAGATGTCCTCTAATGCCCTTCCAGGTCTAGATCTATAATCCTATGATCTCAAACTCTGAAATCCTTTTTCTGATCATAATCTCTCCCTCCCTCTCTCTCTCTCTCTCTCTCTCTCTCTCTCTCTCTCTCTCTCTCTCTCTCTCTCTCTCTCTCTGTGTTTCTGTTTATTTCTGTCTCTCCCCCCTTCCTCATTTCTTCCTCTCACAGTGACCTCAACTCCTTCTGTCCTTTATTGTCCCACTTTACTCTCTCCATAGTCATTAGACTATAAGTTCCTTGAAGGCAGGGACTATCTTTTGCCTCTTTTTGTATCCCTAGCACTTAGTACAGTGCCTGGCACATAGTAGGGGCTTAATAAATATTTATTGAATTGAATTGAATCTTGAATCTTTTGCCTCTTCCACCATTTATATCTTGCTGTTCCTCAACCCTGGATCATCCCCACTATCTGTCTTTTCTTCTACTCCCATGCTATGAAATGCCGCTGGAGGAAGTTATACAACTATTTGTACTAAGTCCATTACAAATTCACATTACCTACTTTCCACCAGAAACATCCTGCTGTTTATCAATCCTTTTATTCTTTTCTTATTGATTCTCTATCATAATCTCCAAAGTGTATGTTCTAAGCCTTCTCTTTCTTCAAGCTACCTAAATTTACCACCTTACAACAGATTACCTTGCTGCTTTATAAATGAAACTACGCCTCTGTACCTCAGAGTCCCTATATAGCTCTCTTCCCTCTCTTTCATTGTTCCAGTCTCAAAGGAAGAACTGATCCTCCTCATCGAGGCTATTCCCTCTACTTATGTTCTCATTCTATTCTCTTCTATCTCCTCGGGGAGCTTGCCTCAGCAATCACTACTTCCCTCTTTATCATCTTTAATTTCTTCTTTTCTGCTAGCTTCTTCTCCTCTTACTACAAGCATAACTAGGTTCAAGTTATTTTTATACATTTTGTATATACTCTCATCTACCCATGTTCTCCTTGCAAGCTTCTTGAAGACAGGAACCTTTTGTTTCATGTTTGTCTTTTGACACCCCCAAATGCCTTGCACATAATAAGTACTTGGTAAATGTCTGTTTGATTGAATTATTAAGTGTGCAATATACACAAAACCAAAAGTCATTGTTGGTTCACTGAGCCTCTAAATATGGGGTCATGCATGCATACACACACACAGACACACACACTTTTCTTTCACTCAAAACATCTAATGCCTGGAATGGAACAAAGAGAAATGTTAGGAGAGGGAAACAATGGTGGTACAAGTTCTATCCAGGAAATTGGCCAGTCAGGATTCACAGAGGTGACTGACAGACAAGGTGGTCTGGAGATCTCACATTGATAAGACTTAGAATTGAAGGAATGGAATTAAGCTACCAAGAAGAGTTCTGCATGACTATGCCAGGCCAAGGATGACTAATAGATTGAAGAAGTAGTCTCACTCAGGAATCTTTCACAATTTTCCTAAAGTCAGAAGTGGAGAAGGCATGATGGGCAACCTAAGACCTCACCCATACCAGCTGAAAAGCTTTTGGTCCACCAAAGTCTGGATGGTATTGTCAAAAATATCTTATAATTCTATAAAGATGGTTTGCATGCTGGCACACAAGATTGTAGTGTCATACTACTAAAAAGGGATTCATAGAATGCAAAGGATGTGGCTTGATGTATATGAAAAAGAGAAGGGAGGAAGACAGAGCATGGAGGATGTTGGATAACTCAAACCCACCTAAGCACCATGACTTATACATCATAGGCATTTAGTCAATATTTATTTCACTTGAATTGAAATTAATAATCCCAAGACTGTGATAAAGGCAGACATTTTTCATCTCCTATATCCTTTATCATCAACCAATCAATCAGTAAGGATTTCATCTGTTACTCAAGTACTATGGTAGAAATTAAATGTGAATTTTTAGGGAGTTTTGCAGAAGTCACAGATGACACCCAAAGCCTAGCAAATAACGCAGAAAAAGTTTAGAAACTCAGCAATACATAAAATATGTGTATAGTTTTATATAAGATCAGCTTATTTTATCATTTAATGCCATAATAATTCAGACTTCTCTAGTATGAAGGGAGAGTCAAAAAATTTTACGTGGATTTTCCAGATTGCAGGAGCGCTTCACTCTTAAACCCCACGATGTGGAAGGGATAACTGTAGTATGGTGGCTACAAGTAGGCTATAGCATGTCGCCAGTGATTACTTGCACCTGAGAAGTAGAATAGGCAACCTCATGAAAGGTACTAATGCTTTGAATAAGAGATCCATTGATTATGAAAGGAGAATGAGGGACAGCCAATGGCAGCCCAAGGATCACATTGGCATCAATGCATCAGAAGGTCTGGTGCTATGGAAAGACATGGATAAGATTAAATGAGGTCATATAGGTGAAATGATTTGTAATCTTTATAGTGCTATATTAATGCTAGCTAGTATAAGAATAACATAAGCCAAGAAAGTGAGAAGGGGTTGTGATTTGCCTTGATGGAGGGAGAACTGGAACCATAGTATGTGAGGAAATGATTCAGGGCAACCTTACAGATGGAGAAACAGGCTCAGGAAATGGCAAAACTGACCTATGCTTTTTAATAGCTATGTAGGAAACCTAAGACTGGTCTTATTTGTTTTATTCTTTTAAGAATTTTCAAAATCATTGAGATATAGAGAAACTTAAGTCTTTTGAGAAATAAAGTGTATAACACATAGGTTCTGTGCATCCATTATGCTTTTCTCAAAGGTAAAGAAACATTCCCATGACACATACTAAATTGACTTTTCTTTTCCCATAATTCTAGCAATTGCTATCATTCCCAGATAAACTAATTAGTGAGGAATGCATTATAAGTTGAAAACATATACTTTCTTTATGTAACATTGTTTTACACTTTGGGATAGCTTTCAGTTTTCTGTTACTTTCATGCCATACATTTTCACTCAGAATTCTGCCAGCTCAGCTTTGATCTGGTTTTGACTTGGGGGTGTTTGATGTAAGTTAATGCAAAACTATTTTTAGAAAATAAGAATGTTCTGATGTTTTCACAAACACAGTAATAGGCATAGAGCTGGGAGCTGGGAACATATATACAGAACTATGATATTATGAGTGTGGATACTAATTTTGCCTACTACTGGGTATCCTCTGTTACAGGTAAATTGTCCACTTTGCAATTTATAGAGATATAGCTATAGAGCTAAAACTGTAGTTACCTTTTCTTCTTGCCCAGATTCTTTTTACTCTCCCTCTTCCCTCTTCCTTTCTCCTTCCTCTTTTTCTCCTTCTATTCTTCTTGTCCTCCTCTCTCTTCCCTTCCCCCTTCCCCCTCCTCCTTGACCTGAGTTGGCGCAAGTATGGCCTCAGATACTTACTAGCTTTGTGATCCTGTGAAAGTCATTTAACCTTTGTCTGTCTGTCTCAGTTTCCTTACCTTCAAAATAGGATAATAATTCAGAGCACATTATTCCATTTCCTCCTCCTTCTTAGCTTGCTGTTATTGATCTTTCAAAACCTTTTGCCTATGTTAAAGTTCCAATGAATTTTTCATGGTATTTTTTAAAAGTCTTCAAATGTTTCTTGCTTTAGTCATCTTTTTAGAAGTATGTGTTGCATATGATCTTTTTTTTTAAAGTTAAATCTCCCATTAATGTCCAAAAATAAGCACATATGTTCCATTGGAAATAGACAAATGGACTTCCCTGTGCTACACGAGACTGAAGTTTTTTTTTTTTTTCATGAGCACACAGCTGGAGTTTCAAATAATAATTTGACTTAAGACTGCTTAAAATGGAAAAAGTTACAGAATTCTACAATTTTTCACTTAGGCTGGACTTCTTTTGAGTGCTCATTATATTCATAGTTTCCTTTTCCTACTAAATAAAATCAAATTTGCCTTCTACATACAGTTAAAGTAATTCATATCTTTTCTCATATTTCATATATCTAATTGTAGGTTCAACAGTGTTATCATTTTCTCAGAGCTTTCTATCATTTAAAGGGTCCATTGGTTTGAAAACAGCTAAATAATTTTAAGAGAAGGGGAAAAATCATAAAATTCTAGTCTGGCCTCTTAGAAGTACGACCCCTGTTAAGGTCCTAGTCATAAATTTGCACCCATTATCCTCCAAGATTTTGCAATACCAATTAACATGAGACAATATTTTCAATTACTTACTATTTTTTATGCATAAAAAGAGAAAGGAATAGGATGTAATGGCATTAGTTAAGCTAGCACAAATGTTATTTTGACACAGAAAAATTGCAGAATGTAATTCCCAGAAGGAGCCTTCACAGCTATCTAGTTCAATGCCTTCATTTTACAGATTAGGAAGCTGAGGCCCAGAAAGGTTAAGGGATGGGCCAAAAGTCACATGACTAGTAAGTTAGAGAGCCAAGACTCAAACTCACACCTCTTGATTCCAAATTCTGTGCTCTTTCCATCGTACCAGTATATTTGGATATTAAAAAAGTAGATATTGAAATGAAAACCCAGAGGGGAATAAAAAGTCTAGAAGAGAACAAAAACCTCACAAAGTCATTTCAGAATGGACTTGCCTCTTTCTAAGCCAAAATAATAGCCAAGATTATTATAGTTAGCATTTACATAGAACTTTAAGGGTAAGTGACTTTTAAGGGTAAGTGACATGCCCAGGTTCATACAGATAAGTGTTTAAGGCTGTATTTGAACTCAGGTCTTCCTATCTCCAGGTCCAGCACTCATATCCAACCTCTTATTTCTATTCACACAACTTAGTTCAAATCTTCATCATCTCTCATTGGGATTATTGCAACGCCACCTGATTGGACTTTCCATCTCAAATCTTTCTCCGCTTCAGAACCTACTCCACATGATTGCCAAAGTGATTTTCCTTAACTTTAGATCTGATCATGTCATTTCCACAATTAACAAACTCTAATGGTTACTTATTTCTTCTAGAACTAAAGTTGAACTCTTCTGTTTAACTTCTAAATCTCCTTCCAACCTTGCCCTAATCTATCTTTACAGCCTTTTTGTACATTGTTCTCCTTTCTGCATTCTACAGTCTAGCCAAACTGGCTTTCTCTCTGTTTATACATGATACTCCTCTGCCCGTCTCTGTGGTTTTTGCATTGACTCTCCCCCATTCTTGGAATGACTTCCCTCTTACTTCCACCCTACAGAATTTTTCTGTTTCCTTGCATCTTCAAGATGCACTACCTTGAGCACTACCTTCTACATGAAGCCTTTGCTGATCCTTTCGTATTTTTTTTTTAGCATCTTTCAACTGCTAATGTCCTCTTTATTTTTTTTCCTAGTGAGACAATCGGGGTTAAGTGACTTGCCCAGGGTCACACAGCTAGTAAGTGTCATGTGTCTGAGGCCATATTTGAACTCAGGTCCTCCTGATTCCAAGGCTGGAGTTCTATCTACTGTGCCACCTAGATGCCCCTTAACATTCTCTTTTTCAACCTACTTTGTAGCTATTTCTATTTAGTGACTGTTTACTTATTCTGTGTATGTTCTTGTTGTCTCCCACATTAGAATATGTTCTTCCAAGCAGGGATGGTATTCATTGTATTTATATACTTGGGGCAGATAGGCAGCATAGCAGATAGAGTGCCAGTCCCGGAGTCAGGAGGATATGAGTTCAAATGTGGCCTCAGACACTTGTGTGTAACCGTATGTGACCCTGGACAAGTCACTCAACCCTGTTTTCCTTAGTTTCCTAATCTGTCAGATGAGCTGGAAAAGAAAATGTCAAACCACTCCAGCATCTTTGCCAAGAAAACCCCAAAGCGGGGTGGGGGTCATGAAGAGTTGGATACAACTAATCAGCTAAACAACAACAACAACATTTGTATACTCAGTACATAGCATGGTGCTTGGCATGTAGTAGGCACTTAATAAATACTCTCTGATTGACTGATTACAGCATCCATTGGTACTTAGCCAGTTTTTACATTAGATGTTTAGCAACGTATTGTGCTTTTTTTTTTCCAACCCAGGAGTCACATAGGCTTTTACAGTCTTCAGATAATATAATATTTTATATATTTAACTAAAGTTAGGTTAATGAAAGAAATCAGTACAAAGTTTAGAAGATCATTATTCTTATAAGGGTTGATAGGTTAATGATTGCTGATATTCATATTGACACAATTTAGAAGAAGCCAGAAGTAAAAAAAAGGTATTTTTTTCAGGGGCAGCTTGGTGGTGCAGTGGATACAGCACCGGCCCTGGAGTCAGGAGGACCTGAATTCAAATCCGGCCTCAGACACATGACACTTACTAGCTGCATGACTCTGGGCAAGTCAACTCCAATTGCCTCACAAAAAAATGGTATTTTCCCCCTAAACAATGCCAAATATCCATGCAAAAGTGAAAGCCTGTGTATGTTAAAAAATATTCAAGTTCAGCAAAGTAAATCATACAGATTCCTTTCCTGGTTGTTTTTTTTTTTTTGCTTCCCCTATGCTTGACAGTCATCGATTGTTACAGTTAGAAGGGACTTTGTAGCCAGGCATCATGTTGAACAGGTCTACATGTCTGTCAGCTTTATAGGTAGTCCTATCTGACATTTCTGGCTAACCTTGCCCTAGATGTATCTCCCACATAGGAGACACTCAACAAATATTTGGTGAGCAGTCATTTAACTGAATGACTGATCCCAATAAATGAACTTTGTTGAGAGTCTGGGCATGGATTCAGAAATGCTGAGACAAATTTATTGTTGTTTTTGTTGTTACATGTCAAATTGGAATGTAAGATAGAGCTATTAACTTCAACTTTGCTTGTGAGTGAACTATGTATTTGAATTCTTGTCTCTGAAGGGGATGGATTTCTGTTCTCGATTCTGGCTTTAACAAATGAGAGAGTGTCAAATATCTGGATTCCAGTCATTGAACAAATTTTCTATTAATAAAGAAAGTCAAGGGTCACAAGCGTGGAAGAGGAGCAATATCACTATTTTCCATCTAAATCACACCATAATTGAACATGAACAGTAAAGAAACTCTTGCCAAACAAATAACAAAGTGCTGGCCTAGAAGCTGGGTCAGAGGTTCATGAAAATCTTAAGAGGTCCAAAACATAAAACTCAGAACAAACATTATGGATAGGGGTGATTATGGGTAGAAAGAACCACAATAGGAGCAGTTTTTTTTTTAATGCAGAAAAAGAAAGGCCTTATTCCTGGAGTAATCAGAAGAAATGTCAACCACAATTCCTCTTTTTCCTAACTGCAATAAAATACAGCAAACATCTATTAGTCATAATTCACATTGGCATGTGGTTTATATGTGTCAAAGCATTGTTGTATACCTATTTTATTCTTCACAACAACCCCATAAAGTGGGCAATATAATCATATTATTCTTATTTTGTAGATGGGAGATTCAGAAACAGAGTGTTAAGTAACCTGTCTGAAGCCACAGAGCTAGTTAGTGATAAAACCAGGACTAAGGCCCAAGACTTTGATGCCTACAGCAGTGGTTTTTTCACTTCACCGAGTAGCCACATCAAATGTTATTCTGAGTATACAGAATATCATAAATGCTAGTTTAAAGTCCAAATGCTCAATGTGAATGATATGTCCAGATATACACCTGACAAGTATGACTTTTAACCGGGAAAGATAAATTGTTATAACTCTATCATAAATTCCAACTCTAGAACAATCCATCCTTTCATTCCACAAACATTTATAGAGTTATTTCATGTGTTCAATTAGCTCTGAAGATCTGTGCAAAGCATTGGCATTGTATAAAGATGTATGTTGAAACAGGTACAAAAATGAGTAAGAAATGTAAGAAAATATACCTAGTAGAAGACATATGGTCTTCTATAATACAACTATAATACAAACTCTATCAAAGTCCAAAGGAAAAATAGATCACTTTAGGCTGAGGGGGTGAAGGTTAAGTTTCATGGAGGAGGTAACATCTTATTTGAGCCTTGGAAGACTAGTAGGATTTCAACAGGTGGAATTAGTTGGGGAGTGAGATTATAGATCATTTAAGTGTAAAAGACAACTTCAGCACAGGTGCAAAGGAAAAATATAGGATCTGATCAGGGAATAGAAAGAAACTTGAATTGTGTGTCTCTCTCTTTTTTCATCTGTACCATTTGAGTTATACAGATATTTGGAAAATCACAATAATTGGCCCAAACTTTCCCCTTTTCATTTTGGATACATTTTGTAAGCACAGTTGAGAAGAAAAGTGATTATGTGGGATTTCAATTCAATTCAATAAACATTGCTATATACATGTTTTTTACTTTTCCAAATCTTTGTTATCATGAACCATACAACAATTTCCCATGAAGCAGTCTTCTATATTCATTTTGGTGTTTTCTCACATGTGTTTTGAGATTTTTTTCCCTTGAAGGCATTTTCCTTCAAACCTCTAGTTTCATTTATAATCTCTGATCTTCAAGTTGATAGCTTGATGGATACATAAATTGCTATTTTCTACCTGCAATTACTTTCCAATGTTGCAACAAGCTAGATAAGTGAACAAAACAATCTCTGTTCCCTTTGCATAGATGGACCTGCTGTTTAAAATATTATTTCCACAATGATTTGATTTCTTATGGAGAGTCAACTGTGTGATCAATCAGTCAATAAGCATTATACTATGCATTAGGGATACTAAAAGAGAAGTGAAATAATCTCTGCCCTCAAGGAGCTTACTTTCTAATGGGGGAGATATATGAGCATACAGATATACAAGTATGTCCATATATAATTATATACAGAATAAAGACAAAGTAATTTTGGGAGGCCATATACTAGCTGGTGAAAGGATCAGAAAATACTTCAAATAGATGGTGGCAATTGAGTTAAATATTGAAAAAAACCAGGAATTCGGAGAGGCAGAGATGAAGAAGGAGTGCCTTCCAGACATAGGAGATAAGCAGTGCAAAAGAACAAAGGAAATAGAGGGATATGTGCTTGTAATAGTGAATGTGGTAGGAAAGTATGGCTGGATCACAGAGTACATGGAGGGGAATAATCCATAAGAAGACTGGAAAGGTAAGAAGGGGTCAGGTTGTGAAGAGATTTAATGTCAAACATAATACATTTTATTTGATTCTAGAGATAGTGGGGAGCTAACAAAGTTTATTGAGTATGGGGATGACATGATCAGACCTGAGCTTTAGGACAACAATTTGTTGGCTGTGTTATGATAGATGAGTAGAGAGAGGTTTGAGGGAGGGAGATCAAATAGGAGGCTGCTGCAATAGTCCAAGTGAGAGGTGACTAGGGCCTGAACAGATTGGTGGCTGTGAGAATAAAGAGTATGTAAGAGATGTGGAGATAGAAAGGACGAAATCTATCAATTGATTGGATATGTGGGATGAGCTAAGCATTAGGAAAAGTTGAGGATGATACTAAGATTGTGAATCTGGTTTACTGGAATGATGGTGGTGCCCTTGACAACAATAGGGAAGTTGGAGATGATTGAAGGAAAAGATAGTGAGGTTTTTTTGTGCTTTTTTGGTATGTGTTGAATTTGAGATGAATCCAATTTGAAAGGTCCAATAGGCAGTTGGTGATGTGGGACCAGAGTTCAGGAAAGAGACTAGGGCAGGATATGTAGATCTGGGAGTCATCTGCATAGAGTTGGGAAACGAAATCTATGGGAGCCTGGTAAATGAGAAAGTGTAGAGAGAAAAAAGAGTAGATAGAGATCCTTGTATAGAGTCTCAAGCATAGACATAGTTAGTGGACGAGAAGGATGAATCAGCAGAAGAGACTGAGAAGTAGGCAGGTGTCAGATGCTGAAGAGAGACCAAGAAAGTTTCAGATCTTGAGAAAAGGCCGTTAAGAGATCCTTGGCAGTTAAAAGATCACTGGAAACTTTCCAGAGATTGTTTTCAATTGAATCATAAGGCTGGAAGCCAGATTGCAAGAGCTTAAGAAAAGAGAGGAATGGAAGCAGAGGCACTGGATGTAGACAGTCTTTCCAAGCAATTTTGTGAGAAAGGGAAGAGAGATATAAAATAGTAGCACTAGAATTTCCATTGATTCAGTGTGGATGCCCTAATATATTTAGTATAATATGTACTACGTTCTATATTAATAAGTAGAAGATATGCAAATTGTTGGTTGCTTTGCATCGAAGAGCAAATGGCAGGTTCAAGTGAAAATAATAATTATGAATGAACAGTAGCACGACCATGCTGCAAACTATTCACATCCAAAATAGCTGCAGTACAATTTTGCCATTTTTACCCTATACATAGTTTTGAAAAAGAATGTTCAGAGAAAGGTCAAAACACTTTCATAAACAAACAAAATCCATTAAAGATGTTGGTATCCAGCTAGAGGAAGCCAAATGTTCTTGGTTCCAAGTCAGCTCTTTAAATTCTCAGGTTTATTCTCTGGCTAATGAGGGTTTTTGACCACACTTCTGTAAAACTTTATCCTTTTCTATTTGCTTCTTTGCACTCCTCCACCCCCGATGCTTTTTGTCCTTTTCTCTAATGTTACCAGCCCTTTAACTAGATATTCATGAACCATGAAGTATTTCAGCCTTTTAAACTCTTAAGTTTTCTAATGTTTCATGAAAAATAATTATTTTGCAAAACAAAGTGCTAATCTCTTATATTTTCTGGGATGTATCAATTTTTTTAACTGCATACCATGTTGCAGTGTATCGTTTTAATCAGAGAACTGTCTCTTGCTTGATTGCAACATTTTCGGAGAACAATTTATCAAATTTATTGCAGGGCATTTACAAATTTATCAAATTTATAAGCCAGGTCCTGAGCTGGGAAAGATATGAAGATAAACAAACCTTAGTAACCATACTCAAAGAGCTTCCAGTCTAGTGGAAGAGAGGACAAATGTACAAAACTGTGCTATAAAGCGGAATTAGGAATGTTCCATAAAGAGAGGTATAAGATGCTCCCAGAACTGAACGGAAATAAATATCACTTTCAGCTGAAAAGACTGGAGAATGCTCATGGAGAATATCATATTAAAAAGCACTTAAGTGTACTTAATGAGTTCAAGTCACCAGCCCAGGATTAAATGATGTCTCAATTTACTGAAAGAACTAGCAGGTATGATTGCTGAATGCCAGCAACTGTGGAGAATGTGCGTGTACCATATGAGTGCAGATGTGGAAATCTTGTCCTCAGTTTTGTTTTTGTTTTTGTTGTTAATGGTGAAGATTAGTTTCTTTGAAATTCAAGCTGATGAATTTAAACTGAATTCCTAGAAAAACTCTAGAATGCATTATTAAAGAGATGGTTTTTAAGCATTTGGAAAAGTGAATGGTGATCATTAAGAGATAACATAGGTTCATCAGGAACAGGTCATGCCATTTCTTTTTTTGATAGGATTAGTTCTGAAGCAATCTTCTCTGGGTCGTTTCACTGACTCACATTCACATTGGTGGGCAAAGGCCCCAGAAAATAGATAATTAATTATTACTTCCCCCAAGATTCTAAGGATAACTCAGAGGGCTGAGGACTTTTTTCCTAGCACTATCTTGAATGAGTTCCCATCAGCTGTGCTCCCTATTGATTAACCAATTGATATATTTTAGCCAGACATGGTTAATTAGCCTCCAGAAAGGGTTATTACTTACGTGGTGTGATAAGCCCTGAACCTGCCTTTCTTCAGTGTGTCTAGTTTACCTTTGGCTCTTGGTAGAGATTCTGCCATAAACTATTGCTGTTCTGGGGTCAATGCTATAAACACCCCAATGAAAATCCAAATCTTCAACCATTTGAAGATCAAAAGGGCATTCTCTGGTCAAGCAGGAGGGGAGGAGACTAAGACTCTTTTTCTTTCTCTTCCCCTCAAGCAATTCTCCCTCATTTGCTGGGCTTTAGTTATTCCACTATTAGGCTGGCCTGCTATTGGAATGCCAGAATCTGAATTGGCTTGTTGGTTTTTTTTTTATCATTTTAAAATTTAATTAATTTATTTTTAGTTTTCAACAATCATTTCCATACACTTTTGTGTTTAAATTTTTTCTCCCTTCCCTTTCCCCTCCTTCCCTAAGACAGCATGCAATCTGATATAGGTTCTGCATATACATTCCTATTAAACTTATTTTCATCTTAGTCATTTTGTAAGGAAGTATTACAACCAATGGGAGGAACCACAAGCAAGAAGAAACAAAACAAAACTGAAGGAAAAAAAAGAACAAATAGTATGTTTTGATCTGCCTTCACACTCCATAGTTCTTTCTCTGGGTGTGGATAGTATTTTCCATCATGAGACTTTTGAAGATGTTTTAGATCCTTGCATTGCAGAGAAGAGCTAAGTCTATCAAAGTTAGTCATCATACAACATGGCTGTTACTATGTACAGTGTTCTCCTTGTTCTGCTCCCTTTGCTCAGCACCAGTCCATACAAGTCTTTCCAGGTTTTCTGAATTCCGCTTGCTCATCATTTCTTATGTAACAATAGTATTCCATTACATTCATATACCACAACTTGTTCAGCCATTCCCCAATTGATGAGCGTCCCCTCAATTTCCAATTCTTTGCCACCACAGAAAAAGCTGCCATAAATATTTTTGTACATGTGGGTCCTTTTCCCATTTGTATGATCTCTTTGGGATACAGCCCTAGAAGTGCTATTGCTGGGTCAAAGGGCATGCACATTTTTGTAGCCCCTTGGGCATAGTTTCAAATTGTTCTCCAAAATGGTTGGATCATTTTACAACTCCACCAACAATGCATTAGCATTCCAGTTTTTCCACATCTTCTCCAACATTTATCATTTTCCTGTTTTGTCATGTTGGCCAATCTGATAGGTGTGATGTGGCACCTCAGAGTCATTTTGATTGCATTTTTCTAATCAATAATGATTTAGAGCATTTTTTAACATGACTACAGATAGCTTTAATTTCTTCACCTGAAAACTTTGGCTTGCTGTTTTATCCATATTCCTATAAGGGTGACTGATTCTCTTCAACTAACCACAAGGTACTTCCTAAGTTATCTACTTTTACTCATTTCTTACCTAGCCTTAATCATCAAATGAACATTGCCTCAGTCAAACTGAGACCTGGGAAAGACCTTAGCTTAAAGACGCTAAGGTCTTTCCATTGCATCCAGTGCCATCTCCAGTTATCCTGATCTATATCTTGCTACTGGACCCAGATAGCTCTGGAGGAGAAAGTGAGACTGGTGACTTTGCACTCCCTCACTCAAATCCAATTCACTTGCAAGTCATTGCATCACCTTCCTGATGCCATGGTCCTCTTTGAGAACACTACTACCCACCAACAACAACCTAATAGTTTATACCTTTGATTGACTTTATAAAGATATCTAGAAATTGTTCACTCCTTATTTAATCTTTTGATTGATTTGTTCTGTGACTCAATCAAACAGGCTTTCTCATCTCATAAAATTATCTGGGCATAGAGCATCTTATTAGTTACATTAACTAGGGTTGAGGGTTGTGGAGTATCCTTTCAATGTAATACTGATAGAACAGAGGATTACTCAAGACTTAGGATATCTCAACTTTAGCAGAGTTTGACAAAATCCTCATTCTGTCTTTATAAGCAAGATGGTAAGACAATAGTTACAGAACAGACTAGTTAAAGGGATTTGAAAATTCTTGAATGACCTGACTCAAAGGGTAGTAATTAATGAATTAATGCATTAAAGTCAAAGAAATGTATTTAGTAGAATACTCCAGGAAGATCTGTGTGTGTGAATGGGTGTGTATAAAACACACACATATATTTAGTAGAGATATACAGATATCTCTGGTGATATGTTTATGAAGCTCTAATGAAACAGTTGGTAGATAGTTATATGGATAACAGAGTTAAGTTTCGAAAAACCATCAGTAGGCTAGAGTATTTGGCCTAAATTAATAAAATTAAATGTAATAAGACATAAACATAAAAGCTTACATTTAAGTTTAAAAAACTAAATGCACAAGTACAAAATCAAAAAGGCATGCATTGTTAGCCAATAATTTGAAAAAGATTTAGGAGTTTTAATGGAGTAAAAGTTCAAAATAAGTCGATATATGACATGCTAATGGGGAAAAAAAGCTAACATAATCTTAGACTGTATTAATAAAGACATAATGTCTAGAAAAAGGGAGGTGATAGTCCCAATGTATTCTGCCCTGGTCAGAGCAAATAAAGAATAAAGTGTTCAGTTCTAGATGCCACATTTTAAGATATATGCTGGAAATATGGAATGCTGTCTGAAAGGTGAGACCAGGGTGGTGAGAAGGCTAGGAAACCCAGGTTCACCTCCCAAATATAATGAGGTATCAGAATAGAAATTTGTGAAAGGCTAGATTACAGATGGGGCAGTTAGGGGGCACAGTGATGAGAGCACTGGACTTGCAATCAAGAAGACTCATTTTCTTGAGTTCACATCTGGCCTCAGACACTTCCTAGCTATGTGACCCTGGACAAGTCACTTAACCCTGTTTGCCTTAATTTCCTCATCTGTAAAATGAGTTGGAGAAGGAAATGGCAAACCACTCCAGTGTCTTTGCCAAGAAAACCCTAAATGGGGCCATAAAGAGTTAGACATGATTGAAAAACAACTCCACAAGAATAAGATTACAGATGTTTTTAAATGTCATGCTAATGAATTTTTATTTTTGTATTTATAGGCAGTAGGGAGGCATTGAATGATTTTGAACAGGGAAGTGACAGAATAAATAAGAATGATTACTTTGATAGCTGTGTGACGTGTGATGGATTAGAGTTGTCTATTACGATAAGAAGTAGGGAAGGGTATGTTGGGAGTGGGAGGAATACAATAGGATGTTATGGTAAGAGAGAGTAATCTCAGGGTGAGGTGGGACAGTTCCAGGTGATGATGAGGTTTAAGACAAATCCACAGTGGTGAATGGCTACAGTGGGATGAGTGGAGGTTGCCAGAGTCAAGAACAGCAACAATTAGATGAAGGTACTCATGAAAAGCTATTGTTACAGATGTTCAGTCTGTTGTGGATGATAGAGGGAGATAGGATGGAGAGGTGCAATCAATTACTCAACACGCATTTATTAAACATCTACTATGTGCCAGGCACAGTGCTAGACACTGGGAAATAAAGACAAAAATGAGTTAATTCCTGGCCAAAGAGAGCTTAGATTCCTGGTTGGGAGACATATAAACATATGTGGGGTATACACTTATATATGTATATATCCACACTTATGTATATATTTACATATGCATATACTTTTACATATAATACAAACATGTAGTAAATATATGCATGTGTGTACACAAGGAGCTGGGGTTACAAGAAAGAGTTGGGAGAGACAGAGAGAGAGAGATGAGGGAGGGAGGGAGAGAGGAAGAAGGAGGGGAGAGGGTGGATGTCAAAAATTTCCTAGAGGTCAGTAGATAACAATGATGAACACAGGTAGGATTAGGTTCCTATAACTGAATGACCTGAACTTTATATAGGTGGTTAAGGGATGGTGACAGGGCAAATTTTCGAAATGTTAGTGGAGGGACTGTTCACAGTATCATGGAATTATAGTTAGAAAGAATTTTAGATCCTATTGAGTTCAACATTCTCATTTTACAGAGAAGACAACTCTCTCAGAGTGGTTCAGTGCCTTACTGAGGATCACACAGCTAATAAACATCTGAAGCAGGATTTGAACCTAGGCCTTCCTGACTCCAAGATTATTGCCTTATCTATTTTTTTTTTGCTTTAGGCAATTGGGGTTAAGTGACTTGCCCAGGGTCCCACAGCTAGTAAGTGTCAAGTGTTTGGTCCGAGGCCAGATTTGAACTCAGGTCCTCCTGACTTCAGGGCCAGTGCTCTATCCACTGTGCCACCGAGCTGCCCTTTGCCTTATCTATTACACCAGGGTATGACAACCCTCTTCTTGGTCTTGTGAGTCAACTGGAGTTGGATAAGAAGTAAATGAAGAAGAATTGCAGCATCAACAGGGCAAGACCTGGCTTTACTAATGCAAAGAGATTCATGGTGTACCTGAGAAAAATCTCAAAGATAGAGGAGAGTTTGTTTATAATAAAACATGAGATCAAAGGGCAGTAGAATGATGGAGTGAGATGAGGTGGGCTTCATCTTTGTCAGAGTATTAACTAGCAACTTCTGTGCCAATGAAAGTTCCACTGGCTAATTCACTTTTCCCTTTTCTTGCCCTGTTCAAATTCTTTGCCCTCAATATTTTGTTCCTCTCCTCTCTTTTCTCACTGCCAAATCAATTCAGCAACAATTAGTAGTGTCATTGAGCAGTTGGTCAATGACATTTATCTAGTACTTATTTATTGGTGTAACCATGAGCTGGTAGTCCTTGTCTTGAAATCTAGACTTGCCAGTGTGAGTGCAGTTTGGGAGTAAGTGAGCCAGCCTAGAGAGTGAGTAGGTGTCCACATGCCTGTATGAAAAATACAAGGTGATTCATAGTGGATGGTCAACCCACCCTCACTCATTACATAAGCATTTACTAAATGCTTACTATGCATCAGGCACAGTACTAGGTAAAACAGTCTCTGCCCTCAAGAAGCTTATATTCTACTGGAAGGAAACAATCTGTACAAAGTCAGCAAATTAAAAAATTGATATAAAGTAGTTTGTGGGGTAGGCATTGATATGTACAGGGAAGAGTAAGGAAAGATCTGTTGTAAGAGATGTCATTTGAGTTGAGCCTTGAAAGCAGCTGGTGTTACAACAAAGAGTAGAGAGAGAGAGAGAGAGAGAGAGAGATGAGGGAGGGAGGGAGAGAGGAGGAGGGGAGGAGGGAAATGGAGACAGGGAGGGGGGAAGAGAGGGAGAGAGAGGGAGAGAGAGAAATTGCAGACATGAAGACGTGATAAGTCTGTGCAAAAGAATGAAGACAGTGCCTTAAACAGTATTTCTCCACACAATACATGTCATTGACCAACTGCTCAACCCTGGAATTGTAAACTTTGGGTATCCTCTTTTATATCAGGAGCTATCTATAAAAGTTTTGTAATGAACATGTTTTCTTATGCCAAACAGATACTTCCATTGCTAATCGAGGTTGACCTACTCTGTGCTTAACTTACAGCTTACTGGGCACAACATTCTCTCTTCTCTGTCTCTGCCTCTCTCTGTCTCTGTTTCTCTGCCTCTGTCTGTCTCTCTGCTTTGAGTTAAAATCTTATGTTAGACGTGTGATAAGAGCTTCAGGGTTATTTTTTTATCTCCATTTTCTCAATTATAAAATTAGGGCCCTGGGTCAGGTGGCCTCTAAGGTATCTTCCAGGTCTATGTCTATTATCACGTTATTTTGCAACTTGGTTCCCACTCCCTGCTTGGAGCTTCTCTGACCTCATCTGAGAGGGCTGAGGATGTGGGAAGACTCTCTGTGACCAGGGGTTCCTTTGCCCCTTGCTTTTGCTTCACTCCCTCTTCTACCCTAGACTTTCAGACCCCATGTGAACTGCCTGATAGTTCACACTACATGGATGAGACCTGTTTCATCCAATTCTATTCTTTCTTACAAGATGAAGAACCACTAGGCCTTACCATCTATACCCTCCAGACCCCATGCATTGTCATTTGACCTCTTAATACAGCCTAAAGACTCCTAGGTATTAACATCAACCTTGCTATTTTTTTTTCCCTTATGATTTCCAGGCCCTTCTATCACCCCTGCAGCTGAATTTTCTTTTATGTATTATCTCTCCCATTTAAAGTATAAATTTTTTTGAAAACAAGGACTATTTTTTCTTTTTTAAATTTATTATTGCAAGTGCTTAGCAGAATGCTTGGTACAGAGTTAGCACTTAATAAATGCTTTTCATTCAATTATTTATCACAGCAATATTGTACAGTATAGTCATCTGTGCTTGTGTCCTACTTTACCTCCCTACTAGACTATAAATGCCATAGCATCAAGGACCATGGCTTATATAAATTATGCATCTCCCCAGTGTTTATCATTATGCTCTGTACAATCACTATACCCTGTGTGCCAGGCACTGTGTTAGACACAGGAGGCACAAGGATAAAATTAAAATATTCCCTGTCCTCAAGGAGCTTACATTCTTATAGGACATCATCGACATTTACATTTTTGCTAAATGAATTATTTGAATAAATTAGTTAATTTCTTGCAAAGAAAGAAAAATGTTGGTGTATTGATGTGCCTAAATGAAACATGTTATATTTAAAATATTGCTGATAAAGTATATATCTTAATCTTTTACAACATTATCTGAAAATATACTGCTACATTTCACTGGAACTATGTTTCAGTAGATCTTAAGTAAGAGTGTATTACACTTTTTTTTTCTATAGAGGAGTACAGCCTTTTCTCTTCTCTCATGTTTCCCTTTATCTGCATTATACAATATTCTATAATTGGCATTTTCAAGGTCACTCAGTTTGCTTTTTCACCGAAGGTTTTTTGCTTTCTATTTCCCTTGATAATGTACTTGACCAGGGTATTTCCAAAATGACTTCAAGATTGAAAGTAATTGTTGTTTCTTTTGCAAATGTACTTACTATTTCCTAACTAACTGGAAATACAGCTAACTGAACAATCCTTCCCCACCCCACCCCAATTTCCCCCCTTCTTTTATGTGTTATCTTTAAAGATTTTCATTACTGCTGGCTTTCAAACTAGATTGTCATTTTTGTAGCTATTTGATGAATGTAAGGTCCTTGACGGCAGTATCATTTCATGTTTTGGTTTTGTATCTCCAGGAGCCCAGCATCATACATGCACGTAAATTTGCTTAATAAATGCTTCTTTATTTGAGTTGAATTCCAGAGTATTATTATGTATTTTGAAGAAGTGCTTAAATATTTCAATCGAAGAAATGTGACCCTTTTTTTTTGCTTTCCTTTGCCCTATCATTCTAGGCAAGGACACCGTAACACAAGAAGTAGTAGTGGGGCATTGGTGAGAAGGCTGGAATCAGACGGCTCCAATTCAAATCTTAGCTCTGCTATTAATTATCTGTGTGACTTTGGACAAGTTGCCTAACCTCACCGGGCCTTGTTTTCTCATTTGTAAAATGAGAGAATTGAATTAGATAACTATGAAAATTGGTTCAATTTTAAATGTGCACCTCAGGGACTTTTCAGTGTGTCACATGAGTACAATGATCTTGGAGCTAAATTTTGGTTGCATCCCTCAAGGTAATCTATTAATAGGTATTTCTCCATTGATCTTAGCCAAAGTCATAGAATTTTAAGCAAATAGTTGATGAATTATGCTGCATTAAATACCAAAGGTAGTTCAAACAAGAAGTGAAAATGGGATCAGGGATTTTTTTTCCTAATGACATACTTGAAGTTCCTAAGGGAAGTTATATTTGCAGCTGATAATCAGCTTCACTAGTTGGCAACATTACTGACATTTTTACATTCTTTATGTGCCTTTTGAATAGAATTTGGGGTTTCTTTCCTGTAACAAGTATAGACTATTAGAGCTATAAAGCAACCCCTTATAGATTATTTAGTCTAAAACCTATAGTTTAGACTCACCTCGAGGCCACAGGTTCCCCATCCCTGGTTAAGATTAGGAAATTAAAATGAGCAGAAGTTAAGTGACTTGCCTAAGGTCACGCAACTGGTTAGTGGCAGAGATAACTGAAGATACAGACTCCTTGACTTCTAGTTTAGTGTTCTTTCAATTACAGCATAGTGTCTTCTTATGTAAGAGGACTTAAAAATCAATATATTTACTATTTATGGAAACTGCTTGTTTTAGCTGTAGTAGCCTCCTGGCATATTCACAGAAACAGAAAATGAAGACAGGTTCCTGCCACTGTTACAGACATATCAAGAGAGTACAATATGCACTGCACTAAAATGTAATAAAACACTAAAATCTTTATAAGATCACAGGAACCTGTGATTTAGACTTAGTTGGAAGGGACTTTAGCTCTCATCCCTTCCAACTCCTTCACTTTACAAATGAGCAAAGTGAAGCCTAGAGAGGTTAAATGATTTATTCAAGGTCATATAGCCATAAATGTCAGAAAAAAAGATTTGAACCCAATTACTCTGTCTCCATATCTGTCATGCTTTTGACCTCTTCCCTATGTCTTCAGAAAAATCTGCCATTGCTTGTGAGAATTTAGTGTCAGGAGCCACTAGGCTGCTCTACTTCACCTTTGAAAAAAAAAGACCTTCTACTTTACTGCTGTGATCAAAGACAGATCTCCCAGCTGCAGCAGCTGGGAGTGGATCAGGAAGGTGTGAAGCAGGGGGCTTGGCTTCTGTGTCTCTGATTGGCCAAACTATTACTTGATAGATCGTTTGACACCTCCCTTATCAATGCAATTTAAAGTCATTTCAGCTAAACTGTTCCACATATCCTTGAAGTTAATATTTTGCAATCTAAAACTGTTTGTGTTGGGGGAAGGGAGTGAATAATGAATTGCCCATAGTTTACATGCAGGTCCCAGCCCCTTCTGAAAAATTCCCATTTCTATGGGAATTTTCTCTATTATAGAATAGAAAAAGAAAATTCCATTTTCTAGATTTTCTTCAAAACTACCTAGCCCACCAAGAGGAAATCATGTGGTTCCTAATTTATCTACTCTGGGAAGCAGAAGGGCTGAGTCATCCCTGCTGGGACCTAACCCCCTTTGGTTCCAAGCAGTCTCAGTACAGGATGCCAAAACTGATGCTTAGATAACCAAGTTGTCCCCTCTGGCATCAATATCGATTTATCTCAGGATCAAATTCAGGACACTTGGATCATAAAACTGACACAGTGCATACCAGTTTCATTGGATAATGTGCTTTCTCCATGCTTCTCTGTTACTAAGTTTTGACGTTGCCATAGCTATGCTTTAAAGACACATTACATAGGTAAGAGCCCTCCATCCCTGGAGTTCAAGCAAAGAGTTGTAAATCTTTATCCTTCCTCAAAGCATACTTAGAGGCTGCTGGTGGCACAGTGGTTAGAGCGATTGGCTTGGAGTCAGGAAGATCTGAGTTCAAATGTGACCTCAGACAGATCACTGTGTGACTCTGAGCAAGTCACTTTAGCCTCGGTTTGTTTCAGTTTCCTCAACTGTAAAATAGGGATCACAATAATACCTACCTTGCATGATTGTTGTGAGTATCAAAAGAGATAATATGTGTAAAAAGTACTTAGCACAATAGGGACAGCTAGGTGTCTAGGTGGATAGAGTGCCAGGCCTGGAGTCAGGAAGGCTCATCTTCCTGAGTTCAAATCCAGCCTCAGACACTTACTAGCTATTGGGAAAGTCTTAACCTTGTTTGCCTCAATTTCCTCATCTTTAAAATGTGCTGGAGAAGGAAATGGCAAACTGCTCCAATACTTTTGCCAAGAAAACCTCAAAAGGGGTCACAAAGTGTCAGACATGACTGAAAAGCAACTAAACAATAACAAAACTTAGCACAACGCCTAACACATAGTAGGTGCTATGTAAATGCTTATTCACTTCCCCTTTCCACTTTCTAGGTTTATATCCTGAACCCCTATGCAAAAGTTCTGGAAAGATTCCCTTTCCCCTGAACCACTTTGTTCATACAAAATAAATCGATGCATCTCTGATATGGACTCTCCTCGAATAGCTTAATATCTCCCACTCCAAAATGCTAGAATGATTTTGATACTCTTTTTATCTTCAGAGACACTAACAGGAGGCAACAACTGGCCGGATGTCCTCCTGGTTTTGACCCTAGCTTGCTTGATGGGTTTTGCTTGCACTCAATCACCTGCTCCGCTTTTCCTGATGCAAAATGAAATCACCTGAGTAATTTGCCCTTGACAAGATGATTACCTCTTCTTTCCTTTTTTTCAATCTTTATTTCATTTTCAATTAACAAGCATGTTTCCTTTCCTTTACATCTTCCTCTCACCCTAAATGAAAAAAAAATATGCATAGTCAAGCAAACAAATTCCCACATTGGCCATATGTGGTTGGTCACTTCATTGGTCAGCTTTCGTCAGTCTGTGAATAACTACCTTTCAATAAGCAGGTACTTTTATGCAATTTTAATTGAAGTGTTCCTAGCTATTGCATGCAAATATAATATTTTCTGGATTCACAGAAGATGCTGAGAACTTCTGTAGATATTCTTTGTTAATTGAGCAGATTCTTAGGACTAAGCTCACTTTAGTGTATGTGATCGTTTTTCCTGTGGCTCCTTGGGCCAGATTTTTGGTGACTAGAATGAAGTGGAAGGGAAGGGAATACATTTGTTAAGCACCTGCCATGTGCCAGGCTCTGTACTAAGCACTTTACAAGGATTATCTCATCTGACCCTCACAGCAACCCTGGGAGGCAGGTGCTATTATTGTTGTCTCCATTTTACTCCATTTACTGAAGCAAATAGAGGTTAAGTGACTTGCCCAGGAACACACAGCTAGCAGGTATCTGAGGATGGATGTGAACTCAGGTCTTCCTGACTCCAGGCCCAGGGCCTCTGTACTGTCCCACCTACACCAGTAGCTAGGTAGGCCTCATGCCAAAAGGACACTTGTTCCTGTCTGGAATCCTTTCCATTTCCAATGGATTCTCTGAAATGTCTTACTTGCCTTATCCTTTAATTGTTATAGACCCTGGGGAAGAAAAATCCTTTTTGGGTCAATTCTAGACCGTGGTCAGGACCGGAGTGGAAGAGGACTGGAGCATGAAGATAGACTGCTGACTCGCTTTTTGACTCTGATTCCTCAGGTCAGACCTCAGCAAGGTAGGAGAGGTGTGGGTGGAGAGGCATGAGGCTTGATAGTACGTATAGGAAAGGGCTGTAGGAAGTTACTCTCTCCCCTCCATAAGGCTAACATGGGGCCTGCTTCCACCAGAAGTGCAAAGGGAGAAGACTGTCCCGGGCACGACATAAATCTCATAGCACTTTGCAAAAAGATTGCAAATAAAATCCCTAATTTTCCATGGGAGGTTATCTGATTTGCCTCAGGTCTGAGAAAGCTGAGAAGCTGAATTCTGTCTCCTGCTGTTGGTGTAATTCGCAAAAATGGATTAATTATCTTGTTGAGTTTAGGATGCACATCATTAATTTCCTTCCACAGGTTTCCTGGTCTCTTATTGAGGTGGAATAGGAGATTCAGTCCCAAGGTGTAGGTTAAAATGAAAAGCCTAGGTTTTTTAAAGAACTGTTTTCTGATTACATAACAAGTTGAATTTCAGTTCTAGGGAGTTAAAGGAAAATATTTCCTTTGTAGTAGGCAGTGTGTGTTATGTTTGGGGGGAATTTTCCAGTAAATCATCTAACAGCTGCTTTGCTGTACAGACATTGAAATTTCATCCTTTCACTGGTTACATACACTTTTACTTTTGGAAATTTCACATGCTTTTCTTTACCGGCAATAATTTGTTCCCCAAATGCCAATTCCTGGGGAGAATTTAATAAAGGCTAACCCAGCAAGACGCTGTTTTGAACAAACCCTATGGTTGTCTTTGGAATAGACCCTAGGTGCCATGTCCCCTTGAAGTGTAGTCCCTGGTAAGGAAGAAAAATTACCGTTGATAATCTAGGAAGACTAGCCCCAGTTGCTAGTCATAGATGTAATTACACCTATGGAGATTTTTTTTTAAATCGGGCCTATCTTAATGTCATGCCTGATGTTGCATTTGTGTGCAAAAATATTTTATTTTGTATTAGTGATTCCATCTTATGCTATTTGTATAGAATGGAATATCAAACTGGTTGTAGGAAGAAAAAATAAAAGACTTGGCAGAGAAGGAATCCCTCCCCTATGAGAGAAAATTTCTACAGACTTCAGAGAGAATTCTTCCCTGAGGTGACCCTCAGGACAAATGCTTCCAACAGGTTTTCCTGGGCCCCAGTTCTTAGAATTGAATGAGTACAGCTTCCTCAATTCTATCTGGCTGTGACAAGATCACACAATCTTAGGCTCAGATCTAAGGGTTTGGAGCTGGAAGGGAAATTTGAGAAAGTAGATGGGGTGCTGGATTTAGAGTGAGGAAGACCTGAGTTTGAATTCCACCTTCCATACTTACTAGCTATGTGACCCTCGGCAAATCACTTAACCTGGCTGGTTCTCAGATTCCTTATCTGTAAAATGGGTGTAACAAATAGCATCTACATCAGAGGGGTCACTATGAGGCTCACAGGGGCAATGTTAGTACAGAAACACAGAGACCAAGTTAGAGAGACAGAGCCAGACAGATATAAAGACAGATAGAGACAGAGATCATTTTCTCCATTAAAATGTGAGCTCCTTGAGGGCAGGGACACCTTAGATCTCACTAAGAAAGTAGTGGGGGAAATTTAATGGTATATGGCCTAAACTCAACAAGATAATGAATCCACTTTCATAAACTGCATGAAAAGCAGGCAACAGAATTCAGTTTCCCACTTCTACCAGCCACTCTCTCTGACCTGAAGCAAATGAGATAATCTCCCACTGAAAATTAGGGGATTATTTTCAACTGGCTTCCAAAACAGTGAGATTTATTTTGTACTGGGATAGTACCTTTCTTTGTATCCCTACTTTTTAACATAGCACTTGGTACATAGAAAGAGCTTAATAAATGTTTGTTAAATGACTGACTGAAAGACTGGTCTATAAGAAATTCACCAACTCTAGAGTAAGAGTCATTGGTCAGTTACTGGTTAAAAATTTCTAGATTAGTCCTGCCTCAGGCCCTTATTAGCAATGTGATTCCGGGCTAGTCAGTTCACATCAGTTTCTTCATCTGCAAAGTGGAGGTTAATGATAACACCCACCTCACAGGGTAGTTGTGAGAATCAAATGAGACAATACATGTAAAATCACTTGGAAAATCTTAAAGCGTTGTATAAATGCTCCCTTGGAGAAGCAAGAGAAGCTGCTCACAGGCTGGACACAGAAGTGGAGCTTTCCTGAAGATCACAGTTGATATGAATCTAAATCTCCCCCTGTTTATCCCCCTACCAGCCTCAATTCTAGGTCTCATCTTAGCCTCCCCCCAGGTCACTCCTTTTTGCTTCTCCCTCCCTCTGCAGAACAAAATGAGAAGTGTTAAATATCCTACAGTGAAATGGTCAGAGTAACACTTTTCAATTTTTTTCAGTCCAAATTGGGAGAGAATGGAAGTAGTCCATGAGAGATATATATATATTTTTTTACTTCAAAAGTATGCAGAATGTTTAGTTTGCAAACTCCTTGTCTACAAATTAGAACTACGTAATGCTGGGCCTCAGGCCTGACTCCCCTGTGAATATGATTTGGGACAAATAACTCCTGTTGGATATTTTTGTAAAGCCTGAGGAACTGAGAACCAAAGACAAGGATCTGGAATTTACAACCTGAAGATCTTATACCACACAGTCATACCACAGTTGGTGATATAGCTATGGTCATTCCAGCCTTCCAGTTTTATTTAGTCATTTCAGTTGTGTCCTACTCTTCGCGACCTCATTTGAAGTTGTCTTGGCAAAGATACTGGAGAAGTTTGCCATTTCTTTCTCTAGTTCATTTTACAGAGGAGGGAACAAAGCCAAACAAGGTTAAGTGGGTTGCCCGCAGTCACACATCTAGTAAGTGTCTGAAGCTGGTGAATTCAGGTCTTCCTAACTCTAGGCCTGGCACTCTATCTACTGTGTCACCTACTTGCCCCAAAACCCAGTTACTGTAGGAATTTTAGAAGGATGATACGTCACCAACAGAAAAGATTCTATTCCTGGATAATCAAATTAATTTCAGTGAGGTATAGTAGAAACAGTGCCACTCTTGGGGCCAGGTAATCTCAGTTCAAGTCCCAACTATGATACTAGACAGGTTCCTTAACTTCTCTGTGCCATAGTTTCCTCATTTGCAAAATGAGACTAATAATACTTGCCTCCCTTACTTCATAGGGTTGTGGTAAGGAAAACTATAACCTTAAAGCATCATATAAACCATCTTTTACTGAAAGCCTTCTTTAACCCCTCTTACTTCTGATGCCTTCCCTTTGTTAATTATTTCCTATTTATTCTGCATAGAGCTTGTTTTGTATATAGTTGTTTGCAAGTTGTCTACTCCATTAGACTGTAAGTTCCTTGAGGGCAGAGACTGCCCTTTGCTTTTTTTTTTTTTTGGTATCTCCAGAGTTTAAGCACAGTACCTGGCACATAATAGCTCTTAATAAATGTTTATTGATTGTTCAATTGATATAAACATCATCATCATCATCATCAATACCATCATCATCATTAATTGACAACTAGAAGATCCAAACAAATCTCAAAAATGGATTGACAAAAAAGCAACAGTTTAGATTATAGTTAAAGAGACCTACTAAGGGATTAGCTGGTCTGACCTACGAAGTGACTTTTTGAAAGCTGTATGGTTAGTTGGTGACAGAGACAAGATTAGAGTGCAGGTGGAGTAATCTGGAAACCCTCTGTTTCTTATGGCCTAGTCTTTATCAGTCCAACAGGCAGGTTTTTCCCTAGTCACATCCCCTCCTCCTGCCTAGTAGATTTCTCTTTTGTCAAAGCTCTTCTCTGGAATACCCCATACCTGGAAATTTCTGTACTTAGAACATTCATTCCACACTAGAAACTTTCAGTTTCCTTGTTGATTGGTCAGCTCTCTGCCTCTGACTTCAGAGTTTGGGAAACCAATTAGACCAACCAAGCCTTTCCTTTTCTATAAAACACCATGGACCATAGCTGACCCCTGAGGAACTGAGACCCCAGAGCTGCCTGAGCTTCACTGAAAGCATGGAATTGAAGACCATCATCATCTTTCTCAACCTTCTATGGCCTGAAGACCACTGTGCTCTAGAATCCCTGGTGGCATCCCTGACTATAGCCTTACCTTGGTTTTTCCAAGTCTTTCAAGGTGTTAATCTCAGCCCCAGTGTGAGAGGCTATGTTGGTTTTGAGGAATCAGAACCTGCTGATACCTTCTGGGAGGGGGTTGAAGAGTTTTCCTACTTTGAAGGGTGGGTTGCTGCCCCTGTGTGAGCTAATTAGACTGCCTTATTACCTGTAACCCTTCATTATCCCATTACCTTTTCTTGGGTGTCTCCAAATTAATCATATGGCCTTTCCTTTTGAGACATTCCAAATTAAGGTGTCTGTTACTTTCAACATTGACTTGATCATCTAATTCTTCTTTTAGGCCCAGCAACAGTTACTGACAGCAAATCCACAGAATTCCAGTTCAGTAGTCTTTCTGTCCCAACATGTTGCCTCATAGTTAGGCAGAAAAGTCTATAAAAATGATGAATCTGTTAAAATAAAAGAAAAACAAACAAATCTATTAAAGTGAAGAAAAATAGAGATCTTCATTCAGGTCAGAGCTACATCTCTAGTTCCCATGAGGCTCCCTGGGAGAGAGTTCCCAAGGTGTATGGGTAGGCATGTATGCATGTCTCAGTGCATGTATGTGTATGTTTCTCTATTCCATTGGAACATGGGGAAAAATACCCAAAGGAAGTAGAAATCTGGACAAAACCACTAAGAGGAGGGTGAGACTTCGTCTCTAAGGCAGCATGATGTAGTGAATAGCATGGAATAGGGAAGGCCTGAGCTTGAGTTCTACCTCAGACTTGACCGTGTGATCCTGGGCAAGTCCCTCAACCTCCCTAAGTCTCAATTTCCTCATTTTCAGGAGTTATAGTGAAGAGTCCTAGTTGAAGGTGGGGTTCCTTTTGAAGATGGGGATCCTAGTTGAAGGTGGGGTCCTCCTATTTGCAGATGATGTCCTACTGGAGAAGAATGAAAATAATTCTTTGCATGTGCCTGACATCTGTCTTGTATCTGTGCTTTATGTTTTATGTGCTAACGAGAGCCTTGCCCAATTCACACAGACTCCTTTGTAAGGAACTACCAGGGCCTGTTTAATTACTTGCAAACTTTGCAAAATCCACGGAATTGTGTTTGCCCATATATCCATAAGACCCAAGGCCATTGACAGTCTTTTTTTTAGGGGTGCATCTGGCCAGTGTCTTATCTATGCCAGATCTGAATGGTCTCGTTATTTTGTCTCCTTTTTTTTGTTCCCAAGTGGACAATCATGCATACCCTTCCTGTCTTACTTGGGCATCTGTTTCATGTATCTTGTCCTGAATTCCTTTCCTCCTCCTCAGTTTCCCAGGAATGCGCACATCAATGTGAATGCTAAATGTGTCTTTTAAGACTCCTTTTCTTTCCCCACTTTGATCTCACTAAAATCCTTCTGCCCACAATTCCATAAAAATTCAGCCTTCTGGATTTATGAATTTTAGAAATATAACCAGACTGTCTGTTACTGCTTTGGAATTTTATCTAGTTTTCCCAGATGGGAAAAGTAAACTTTGAATAACCTGCCTGTTCATGGTAGTGTGATCTTGTTTATGCCACAAAATTGGCTGCACCAAACTCTAAATATTCCAAATCCTCTTGAAAGAGATCAGAAACCACTTTAGGGAGTTTGGTTTAACCACCCACACAATAAAAACAAAGTGGATGAAAAATGTCTATTACCCAGACAGATAATAGAGGTAGACAATGAATTGGGCCCAAATTTAAACAGGAGTAGAGTGGGCTAGAATGCCTTCAGGAAATTTAATGATACCAGATTCTCTCAGAAACAAAGGCCCACGTTTTTAATACCAAGATTCTATCAGTATTGTATATCAGAGAGTCATAGAACACTGTATCTGGAAAATTTAAAAATAAATGTTATACACAGGACAGTGGAAAAGCAGATGAAGAAAAACACATGATCAGGCTGTAACATATAACAAAGAACTTCACAGAATTGAAGCAAAAAAATATTATCAGGGTAATATATAATTCAAAGTAGATGGGTGTCTTACCAGCTACAAGAGATGACTATCAGGTAGACAACCCAAATGCTTCATTTGGTATCCTTTTGATGTCAGGAGTAAGCAAGGAAGGCTTCCAGTTTGTTAGGGTAGGTCACCTAAGATGTGCTTATGGGAGGACATAGATAATATGAGTAAGGATGGAGGGGTAACAATTTTCGTTGTTTCAAGAAAGACGCAAATTGATGAGGTCATAGATCCTTTTGAATATTATTATTTTTTTATCCCAATAAATGTTGTCCCAAAAAATGACAATAAGAAACATGGAGAAATAGGAACAAAATCTGGCCAGAATATTAAGTCTACTTGTGATGCTTCAATGTTTCATTAGTAACATTGATACTCAGTGTTTTCCAAAATACTGGAGGATTTTTTCCCCCTTTAACTTCCAGATCTAATTCATTTCAATAAACATTTATTGAGTGCTTACTATATGCAAGGCACTGTGCTAGGCACTGGGAATGTAAGACACTGTCCTAGGTGCTGAAGCTACCGATTAAAAAATAAAAATTTCTGATTTCTAGAATGTTGGGGGAACACATGCGCACTGACAGATAAATAAAATGGAATCTGAGGAGGTTTTCTCCTCACAACTGAAGGGATAAATGCAGAATTCACAGAAGAGGTTCATTCTGATTCGGTCATGAAGGAAGATAAGAATTCTGAGGAAGGATTGAAGGAGAGTATTCCAGGTATGATGGATGGCTTGTTGGATGCAAAAAGATGAGAGATAATATACTGAGTATACTGTTGAAAAGGCAACCTGCCTCATTACTGAGAATTCCAAATATTGCAACAATTTTAGGCACTATAGTCAATGATAAACTCAACTTCAGTTGAGTCTCAATTTCTCCATCTATAAATTGGGTATGCTGTTGTTGTTCAGTCATTTCAGTCATGTTCAACTCTCAGTGACCCCATGTGGGGTTTTCTTGGCAAACTTACTGGAATGGTTTGCTATTTCCCTTTCCAGCTCATTTTGCAGAGGAGGAAATAAGGCAAACATGGTTAAGTGACTTGCCCAGGGTCACACAGCTAGTAAGTATCTAAGGCTGGCTTTGAACTCAGGAAGATGAGTCTTCCTGATTCCAAGCCCATTGCTCTAGGCACTGCACCATCTAGCTACCCATAAATTGAGTATAAGACTATCTTTTTCTACCTATTTTAAAATACAGCATGATATGTGTAAATACGTTTTGAGCTATTTGGAGAAAAGAAGTTATGATGAAATCCATGTTGGTATTTTCTAGAGCCCTAGAACCTTTTTTTCCCCTTTATATCTGGGCTTCTAAATATAGAGTAGTCACTCCTACAGGGTGCTATTTGTTAAAATCCTGAAATGAGCACTTAGCTCAAGTAAGCTATTTGAAAGCAGGTACTGTTTTCATTTTTGTCTTTGCATTTCCAGCACTGGACATAGGGTTAGATCCATAGTACGTGCTTAATAAATGTTTTGAATTTAACTCATATATTGAAGCCAAGGAATTGTTACATTTGAAAGAAATAATGCACAAAATGGAAAAATCCTTTTTTACCTGTAATTTACCATTGGGTCTACCTGAATGTAGTAAATATTGTACTTTTAAGTATGTTTCCTTTTGTCATTAATCCATTTGTGGGGAATTGGGGATTGTTATATGTTACATAAAAAACAGAGAAGGGAGAAAACTAAGGAAGTTTGGAAAAGGTTGAAGAAACAGACTTATTCAGTTTGCAGAAGGAAAAACAGAGACAATTTTGGGACTTTCTTCAAAGAAAAGATAGATTCACAAAGAGTGTAATAATCAGTCTGGGCTTTTTTCCACAGAGAACTTTGAGTCTATTGCTATTCATGACTTCCAATGAAATTGCCAATGGCATGCTTCAGGAAAACGTGCTTTCCCATGGTAGTTATATGTACCCTGCAGGTCTGAGCAGGTGATTCACTTAATTGAAGCCTCTTCATTTTAGGAAAGAACTTGAACATAATCTGGAACATCAAACATATCCTCCAATTTTCATTTTTTATTTTCAGTTTGGTATTGAATGGTATGCTGGATTGGGAATTTTCAATTAAAGGAATTACTGACAAATAATATATAGGTATAACAACAAATAAAAATGATGCTGGTCTAGGTCATGGCCCTGGCAGTTTCCTCAGAAGTAATAAATAGCTCAGGAAATTAGGAGATTCCATAGAACATAAGCTCCATGAGGATGGGGAGTTATTTTGTTGTTGTCCTTGTGTCCTATTGGACAATCATAGGGCCTTGCAAGTAGTAGGCAGTAAACAAATATTAATTGAATTAAAAATCTAGGATCTCATTAAATCTAGGGCCCACAGGCTTTCCCATTAGCCAGCTGTGTGGCTTTAGACAAGTCATTCAACTTCACTGAACCCCCCAGTCAGTTAGTCAATCAAACATTAAGCATTTATTAAGCACTTCCTACGTGCCAGACACTGTGCTAAACCCTGGGGATATAAAAAGAGGCAAAATATGATCCCTGCCCTCAAGGAGCTCACAATCTAATAGGGGAGACAACAAGCAAATATCTACAAACAAGCTATGCAATGGATAAATAGGGAATCCTTAAGAGGAGTTGGGAAAGGCTTCCTGTAGATTTTAGTTGGGACTTGAAGGAAGCCAGAGATAAGGAAGGAGAGCATTCCAGGAATGGGGAACATTGAGAAAAAGAAGCCCAATGCTGAAACATGGAATGTCTTGATCATGGAACAGCAAGGAGTTTAGTGTCACTGGGTTGAAGAGCATGGCAGGGAGCAAAGCATAAAAGATGGAAGAGGTAGGGAGGTACTAGGTTATGAAGAGCATAAGTGACGATTTTGGATTTGATCTTGGGCTCCAAGGAGCCACTGGAGTTTACTGGATGGGTGGGTTATATATTTGAATGGGCATCTTGTCTGTTTAAAGGAGGTAGATTATATGATTGATGGCCCTTCCAGCCCTAGTAGTCTATGATTCTGTGGAAAGCAATAGGGATTAGTGCTGCCAGGTATGGTGGAACCAATTAATGGAGGGTGTACAAAGGAAGGGGGATAAATTTGGACTTAATTTCAGAAGCAATTGGGCTGTGAAGGATGATTAATTAGCAGTGATGTGCTGGATGGATTTAAATAGGAAAAGACTGGTGGCAAGGAGACCACTGCTGGGTGTATTTCAGCAATCTAGGTGTTGAATCTATTCAAATAGAAGAAACCACATAAAGATTATGTTGCAGACTGACAGAGAAAGAGGAGGCAGTTGTTCATTAAAAGAAATTCTAGGTAACTGAGTGAAAAGAAAAGAGAAGCAAGTGGTGGCCTTGTTGTTGCTTAGTTATTTCAGTCACATGTGACTCCTCATGACCCCATTTGGGGTTTTCTTGGCAAAGATAGTAGAGTTGTTTGCCATTTTCTTCTCCAGCTCATTTTACAGATGTGTACTGAGACAAACAGGGTTAAGTGACTTGGCCAGGGTCACACAGCTAGGAAGTGTCTAAGGCCGGATTTGAACTCAGGAACATAAATCTTCTGATTCCAAGCTCAATGCTCTATCCACTGTGCCACCTAGCTGCCAAGTGGTGATCTAGCTCAGTACTTTCCCCCCACCCCCAGCAATTGGGGTTAAGTGACTTGCCCAAGGTCACACAGCTAGTAAGCGTCAAGTGTTTGGTCTGAGGTCGGATTTGAACTTAGGTCCTTCTGACTTCAGGGCTAGTGCTCTATCCACTGCACCACCTAGCTCTCCCCACAGCGCTTCTTAAACTGTGGGTTGTGACCCCATGTGGTGTCCTGTGACTGAATGAGGGGGTGGCAAAAAATTTGGCAACAGCAAAAGGCTTCTGAGCACACAACAATCAAAAATTAATTCAAAATCAAACATGTAATGAATCTGAGATGTTTCTGACAGCACTTGCCCATGTTGCATCACACAATTTCACTACAGCCTTGGTTCTGAACACACACAACATATGCACTTTGTACTGCGCATGCCCTCAGGCCATGTAATGCCAATGAATGCTGCCAGAAACACCACGGCTCAGATTCAAGACTATTGTATGTTATGAATTGCAGAGGTTTTACTGTACATACAAAGTAATTAAATGAATTTTGGCTTGGAATTAGAATAGAATTTCCAACAATTTCTGAAATGGCCCTAAACATACTTCTGCCATTTTGTACTACTTGTTCATGCGAAGCGGTGTTCTCAGCATTGACAATCATAAAATCAAAATATGGATCAACTCTGAAAAACGTTGGAGATGCTCTACATCCTTCAGTATCAAATATTCCACCAAGATTTAATTCTTTGTGTACAAATAAACAAGCACATCCATCTCATTAGTATGCAAATTTGCTTTCATTTTTAATAAATGGTAAAATTCTGTGTATTCCAATTCTATGTATTCCAAAGAAATTTAAAATAAATTTCTTCATGATTTATTATCAGTAAATGTTTGATTTGTATACCTACTTTACATTCCTGTATACCTGGGGTTGTGTAAAATTTTCTCAGGCAAAAAAGGGTCACAAGTAGAAAAAAATTTAAGAAGCCCTGGTCTAGCTGAGTGTAAAAAATGAATCTAAGAGAAGAGTCATCATCATCTAAGTAGAAACAGTGAAAGCAGAGACTGAATTTCCAGGTGGGGTGGAGTATGTTGGATTTTGAAGAGAGAAGCGGAATGCAGGCTGACATGCTGTAGAAGGTTAAGCAAGAAATAGAGGCAGTAAGTAGAGGCTACCCATTGGATGATTTTGGATGTTAAAAAAAGAAGAGATATATATGATGGTGGTTGGAAGGGCATGTAGGACAAAGCAAAAGTTTAATTTTATGATAGAGACCTGTATAAATTTGAAAGCCCAAAGGAAAATGATCACACTATATATTTTCAAAAGGTATTTGTTGAACTGAATTGAAATGTGTTTCTTGCAAGAGAGATAGTGGTAATTTATAGCAAAAGCACACTGTATATAGGTCACCAAGCTTTGTAAGGTAATAAAGATTTTTGATTACTTTTTATCTGGGTCATAATCAGACTCTGATGGAAAACAAATGACCAATTTCTAAGATGGCCCTTAGAGACATCTACCTGGTTGATAAAGGTACAGAAGGTAATTCTAATTCTAACTTTTGGGCACCATTTTCTCTGTAGCTTGAATAAATTATTTAATTTCCATTAGTTTGACACTTATAAGTGAGAGAATCTGTGAACACAACATATGTATGTTATAAAAGGTTCTTTTAGTATCATGATTTCATTGCACATTTACTAACCATCATATAGAGTTTAGTAATTGTAACCCTGTGGCTTATTATTGAAGTTCTGAGCTCTGGGCTTCAGTTTTGGAGGCTTCTCACTAAGTAATTTTTTTTGGCTTATGCCTCTACCAAGAGCTACCCCCTGGAAATATCAGAATTTGGTTTGTTTGCCTCCACCCAGAGTTTCCCCTGGGAACATCAGAATTTGACTCAATCTTCAAAACAAAAGGAAAAGGGCCTTTTGTTCATGTACAAATCCTCAGACTAACAAAATATTGACTATAGATAGGACAGTTTATGTTTAACTTACTAGAAAACATAAAGGCCATAAACAGTTAAGCTAACTCCCTTTCCCTTTCTGGTGGATGTTTGACTTTTCCATGTGACCTATACAGTCCTCCATACTTATAATACTTCCCTAGTTGGGTTTTTCTACATATGGAAAGTGGAATTGCTATAGAATCAAGAAATACTCCCTCTTGTATGGGTTTCTACTTTCCAGGGACCTACATAGTTATCCCTGAGGGGCAACGAGGTGGCGTGGTAGATAAAGAGCCAGGCCTGGGGTCAGGAAGACTCATCTTCCTGAGTTTAAATCTGGCCTCAGACACTTACAAGCTGTGTGACTCTGGGCAAGTTACTTAACTCTGTTTACCTCAGTTTCCTCATCTGTCAAATGAGCTGGAGAAGGAAATAGCAAAGCAATCTAGTATCTTTGCAAGAAAACTCCAAATGGGATTACAAAGAGTCAGATGTGACGGAAACAATTGAACAACAAATCTGTTTCCAGAGTTCCTTCTATATAGATAACAGCAGTGAATCTAGATGTGCGGCTATTGTCTCTGGATTCCCAGGTCATTCTCTCTCCTTTTTCAAGGAGTTTAGTATCTACCTGGCTCATAGTTTTCCTTTCCACCCTAAACCCTGCTCTTATACTAGGAGACTCTGATAGACACATTGCTATTCCTTCAAACCATCTGGTCCGTGAGTTCCTCAGTTTCCTTAACTACCAAGACATATTCCTTAACTATCCTTCAGTCACACATGGGCACAATCACATCCTTGATCTTCCTCATCACCCATAGATGTACTGTTTCTACAATCAAGAGTTCTAAAATTCCTTATCTGACCATAATGACTTCATCTCTCCCTAAGATTTAGTCTTCCTACACCTATTCTTTGTCCATGAAATCCAGTCTTTCTACCCCTCAGTATTCTAATCCATTACTCTTGCTCTGGAGAGATTTTCTTCCCTTCCTAGCTTGACTCTACAGTTAACCAGTTCAGTGTTATACTGTCCTGAGATTTCCAGCCAAGATGGCAGCCTGAACTAGAGGAAGATCACAGAACTCTCCTTCTGCAGCAAAAACCTGAAATTTGTATCAAAACACAAATAATGATCAAGAAATCCAATGAGAAACTAAAGTAAGTGACTTTTTCTACATTATGGCTATACAAAAAGTCAGCCAGAAGCTTAAGTGTATTGGGAAGGACAATGGCCAGCAAAGCCAGTCCAGGTATGGGTTAACAAACAGGCACAACTTTCTAACATGATTGGTCATCTGTCAGAGGTACCTGCATGGCTCTGTGTGGGATCCCAAATGGCCAGGGTCAAGAATCACATACCTGAAAGTACTACAGGGAGTAGAGGCTGGCCTTAGCAAAAAAAAAAAATAAAAAGTTCCAGTGTAGAAACTAAAGTTGTCGAGATGAATAAACCAAAGAAGGAAAAACCAGTGTCAAAAAAATTATAGTAAAGCTAGAGGTTCCCCCAAACAAAGCCTAGGAAGAATTACTCTGTAACAATTTCAAGTGGAGACTTAAAGAGATAAAAATGGATTTTCCACAATGAATACCTAGAGGAAACAAAGCAAGAGTTTAAAAAAATTAATTAAATCTATGGAGGAAAGAATTATGAGGAAAATACATAACTTAGAAAAGAGAATAGTAAATCTTACTCAAGTAATGGACTCTGAAAATTAGAATAGAACAAGTAAAAATAAATAACTGCATGAGACAGAAAAAAATAATAGAACAAAATCAAAAGTTTGAAAAAATAGGAAGAAATGTAAGATATTAAAACAACTCACATGGAAAACAGGTCAAGGAGAGATCATTTAAGAAATTGTTAGTCAGTCAAGTAATAAGCATTAAATGCTAGAGATATCTAGAAATTCAAATAACAGTCTCCGGTCTCAGGGAGTTCACAGTCTAATGGGAGAGACAATATGAAACTACTATATATGAACAAGATATGCACAGGACAAATAGGAGATAATCAACAAAGAGAAGGCCCTGGAATTAAGGGGAATCAGAAAAGGCTTCTTGTAGAAGCGGGATTAAAAGTAAGACTTGAAGGAAGCCAGGGGTAAGAGATGAGGAGGGAGAGAATTCCAGGTATTGGGGACAACCAGGGAAAATACCAAGAGTAGGGAGATAGAGTGTGGTTTGTTTGTTTGTTTGTTTTTGCAGAAAAACAAGGCCAATGTCACTGAATTGTAGAGTTCTTGTAGGGGAGTAAGGTACAAAAAGACTGGACAACTATTAAGGGGCCAGGTAATAAATGTATTTGAATATCAAACAGAGGATTTTATATTTGATCCTGGAGGTGATAGGGGACCACTGGAGTTTGTTGAATAAGAGGTTAATATGGCACCTGTACTTTAGGAAGATGGACTTGACAGCTGTCTGCAGGATGGACTGACAGGAGGAAACACAAGGTAAGGAGACCAAGACTACTGCAATAGTCCAACTGTGAGGTGATGAGGGCTTTCACCAGAATATCAGAGGAAAGAAAAGCATGTATACCAGAGATGTTAGGAAGGTGGATTCTAAAGAACTTGGTGACACATTAGATATGGGAGGAAAGGGGATAAGAGAGAATGAGGAGTAAAGATGACATCTACTATACTCCAAGAACTCATAAATGAAAATTTCCCAGATATTTTAGAACCATATAGCAAAGTAAAGATAGAAAGACTCCACCTATGATTATCTCTGCCTTTTTTTCCCGCTGATAAAAGCCCTCCCCCACGAAAAAATCTCAGGAATAACACAGCCAAAATCCAGCACTTCCACATCAAAGGAAAAATACTTTAAGCATTCAAAAAAGTTCTAGTATCAAGGAAATACAGACAGGATTACACACGACCTGGCAGCCTCCACTATAAACAAGAGGAGATTTTGAAATACAATATTCTTAAGGGCAAAAGATAGAGGCTTACAACCAAGAATAATTTACTCCACAAAGCTGGGTATAATCCTAGAGGGAAAAGAATAGATCTTTAATGAAATAGAGGACTTTTTGATGAAAAGACCAGAGATGAGTAGAAACTTTGAAATTCAAACACAAGAGTCAAGAGAAACCTAGAAAGGTAAGTGTATTTGAGCAATTGGCAGGATCTGTATGATAAAGTAGTGCTAACATTCTAATAGGGAGGGAAAAAATAGGTTTTCCTTCCAGTGCCTTAATATCTTGTGAATGTCTTAATGTCTTAAAGGATATTGAGAGGGTGAAAAAAAGGGGGGGGGGAATGGAGGTCCTGGGCCTGGACTGGTTATTTTGAGAATTTTAAGAGAGGAGAGAGAGAAAAAGATAAAAGGAATACATTACTATAGAAAGGAGGAAGAAGGTGGAATTTACTACTCTTCAATCAAGTCAACAAGTATTTATTAAATACCTACTGTGTTTTGGGCACTATGCTAAGTGCTTAATTGACTTATAGAAGAGTATAAAATAATTGAGATAGTAGTGGGAAGAGCAAGCATCAAGTGATCCTCACTCTAATCTGAAATGGAAAAAGGAAGACTGAACACAGATATATTCATATATACACACACATGCACACACATTCATACACTCTTTCTCTCTCTCTTTCTCTCTGTATCTGAGGAATAGTTTGATGTAGTAATACACTCAACAGGGAAACAAATGGAGTTGTGAGGGTAAGTTTAAGAGAGAGGATAATTCTAGGAAGGAAACAGCTATAAGGAAAACAAACTTCCCAATCTTGAAGTGGGGGATTAAAAGGGGAAAAAAATCCAGACTGTATAAGGGTGTTCATCAATTGGAGAACTGCTGAAAAAATTGTGGTACATGAACTTAATGGAACATTATCCTACTACAAGAAATGATGAAAGACATTATTTCAGAGAATTCTAGACAGTATGAATTGATGCAGGGTGACACGAGTAGAAGTAGGAGAACATTTTATACTGGTACAATAACATTGTAAAGAAAAACAAATTTGAAAGACTTAAGAACTCTAATCAAAGCAATTACCAACCATGTCTCCAGAGGATCTATGATGAAACATGTCACCTACCTCCTGACAGAGGTGATGCAGAGGCGTACATTTTTGATATGGCTATGTGGATTTGTTTTGCTTAATTGTGTTTGTTACAAGGATTTTTTCCTTCTTCATTCCTCTCCATTAAGAGAGAAGGGAATTCAGAGGAGATGAAGATTAGCAATAATGATGCTGAAAAAGATGATCATTGAAATTTTTTTTAATGAACCAAAGGAAATTAAAAGGAATCACAGACAAGCAGGATAGTTTTGAAATTATAGACCTTGTTATATATTTCTAAAAAGCAAGTGGTTTGAAATGGAGATTCACAGGTTTCATACAGAAACTTCCTTTTGTGTTTGGCTGAGTGTATGGAAATGTTCTTATTTAAATTAAGGATAAAAATAAAAATTAAAAAACATACTGCCTTCTACTTTGAATTTCTTGTCCCCTTGTCCTATTGTTGATCACATCTTGGGCAAATCCTAACCCTAGACTTCCCTCATCCACCACCTTCACTCCTACTGATCCACTGCTGACTGATGTTGGAGGAAGTCATGCAACTATACTGACTGGATCTACTACAAATTTATGCTATACAATATTGACTGGTACCTTGCAGAAGAGGTAAAGCAATCCTTTAATCCTCCGTAACTGACCATTCCATTTTGCATGGATGCTGTTAAGGACCTGGACTCAAATCTTGCACCTCTCACTTATTACCCGTGGGACTTTGGGCAAGTCTTTTAAACTCATTGGGCCTCAGTTTCCTCATCTGTATTGATTAGGGCAGGGGTTAAACTAGATGACTTTGAAGGTCTTTTCCAGCTCTAAATCTATGGCATATAACTAACCCTCTTTTCTTCTCAAGACTTCCACAACACCCCTGCCCTAATCCTTTCAGCAGAAAACCTCACCTCATTCTTTACTGAATAAATAAAAGTCATGTGCAGTGAGATCCCTTTTGTCTAGATCTCAAAACTCCTTAACATCATTCCCTATTTTCTCCTCCTTTTATTCCAGTCTCTGATGAATAGGTGGTATTTGGCCAGCCATTAGTGTGGAAGAATTGAATAAATACCATCAAAAAGTGATTGAACTGTTTTCTGTTTGCACTAATGAGAATCATAAAGAATGTCCCTGGGTTGCACATGTTATTAAAGCTTTGGAAACAGATGTAACAGTAATTACATAGGATACAAATTTTTTTTTTTGCAAACATGGTTACATATGTTTTTCATAACAAACAGGAGATTATTATTATAAAAACATTTAATTGTTAGGATTTCCTAAAACAATCTAGTAAGAACTGAAATGCTTTCATAGAAATTGAATGAGTCTCTAACATTAGGATGCTCATTTTGTACTTACGATGATAACCTTTTAGAAGTGATGTTATTGGTGAGTTTTCATTATATTCCACATAGCTATCTATCTACTCAAGTGCTCATGGGAAGTGATTTTAACAGACTTTAAACACTATCAATAAAACTCTTCAGACTAAGTGTCTAAAATTATTTAGGGTAGAATGGCAATTTTTGGCACCTATAATTAAGCTATTAAATATCTTCTTATAAAACTCATTTTCAAAGGGTTGATTGAAATTTATAGAATACAATACTTTGGTTTAGAAAGGTTTTCCTATTTCAAAATATTTAATCTTTTGTTTGTATTTACCTGTTGTGATCATTAAATATAAGTGGTGGAATGTGAGAGAATTAAATCACATTAAAAAAATTCTTTGGCTGCTTCTTTCAGGTTTTTTTTCACGAGTGGACATTTCTTATTTGAATAAGTTGTTATAGCTCTACTTAAACTCTCAATGTCTCTACATGAGAGTTCCTGTTTATAAATTATAAGTTTGCTGTTTTGGTTATATTTCATTAAATTATATGTATAAAAAAAAAGCATTGGTCTTTGCCAATGCTAAACTATTGGAATCTTTCTTATAGTCCCCCTCTTACTTTCTTCTCAGTCCCTGGCATTCTGGCTTCTGACCTTATCACTCAACCGGAACAACTCTCAGCAAAATTACATATGATCTCTCAAATGCCAAATCTGATTATCTTTTCTCCATCTTGATTTTTCTTGACCTCTTTATAACGTTTGACACTATTGATCACCTTCTCCTGGACACACTCTTCTGTCTCAATTTGGGTGATACTGTCCTCTTTTCATCCTCCTCCTACCTGTCTGACCACTAATTCTCAGTCTCTTTTGTTAGATTATTATACATGTCCTGTTCCCTAACCATGATTATACCTCAGGGCTCTATCCTGGGCCCTCTTCTATTCTTGTTCCACACTCTCTTGGTGATCTCAATATTTCCTATGGATTCGTTTTTTGTATCTATGAAGAAGACACCTAGATGTATATATAATAGGGCTTTTTTTGGTGCATGCCCAGATCGTTAAACATAGAGGCACCCACTCTAGACACCTGCCTCTGGGTGAAGATATTCTACATTTCTCTACTACAAGGGTGGGAATAGCCTTTTTCCTTTGACTGTTTAGACAGAACAGGCTGAATCTTTAAAACTACCAGACTGGGACAGTTTCACTCACTTCCCTATCCCTCTCCCCCTCTCCCCAGTGGCATCTAAGGAGCGGCAAGGGGAGGGTAAAGGTACTGTTAATCTACAGCACAGGGGTCATGAACTGACCTGAGTGGAGGAATGTTTAATAATAATAATAACAATGATAATAAATAAACATTTATGTAGCACTTACTATATGCGAGACATGGTGCAAATTACTTTACAATTACAATCCCGTTTGATCCTCACAACAACCCTGGGAGAAAGGGGCTATAATTTTACAGCTGAGGAAACTGAGGCAAATAGAGCTTAAGTGACTTGCCTAGGGTCATACAGTTAGTAAGTGTCTGAAGTCAAATTTAAACTCGGGTCTTCCTGACTCCAGGCCTGAAATTCTATCCATTGTATCACCTAAGCTCTTTTTCTCTGCTTAGCTAGGGAAAGATAGCCCTCCCCACTCTAGGCCCTGAGAACAAAGACTAGGGTTTTGTTTTGTTTTATTTTATTTTATACATCCTTTTCCATTTTATCTGCATGTAGTGAAGTCCCTGAACCCAGACCTAAGCCATAGAGATCTTGCAGACAAAATTTCAGGCTGGATATTGCAGCCAGCCCAGCCAGGAAGCCCTGAGAAGTCAGGGCACCCAGGCTTAAGCCCAAGGTGAGGTTTGGACTTGAAACTTGCTGGCACTAGACTATAGGAACTGAGAAAGCTGTGAACTGAATCCCCTTCTACTCCCCAGAGACTTAAGTGGTGGATAGTTGGGTGTGGGGGGCATGTTTGTACCTTTGAAGTGACTATTCCTTTGTTAAAACTAACTTGGCTGTTAAGTGGTCAAATTAAACTGAGGATGGAGGGGACCCCAAAATTGAGAGAACTCAAAGTGTGGGGGTTGGATCCAGTAGAAAAGAGAAACTAAATACTTCCCAACCACCTTAAAGGGTACCAGAGTACCCAGAGGGAGGGGTGAAATATAACCCATCTGGCTCTGAGGCAGTAGAATCCAGGGTAAGCACTGTTACATAGATATCCAACCCTAGTGTCTCCCCTGATCTCCAGTGCCAAATCATGAACACAATAACTAGCATTTATTTCACACTTTAAGGTTTACAAAGGAGAAGGGGATTTCTGAGGGGTGAAAGGAAGATGGGGCTCCTCAGAAACTCTGGCCCACCCAACCAAGTACAAGTCTGCCCTCCAAAATGCAGAAATACATAGGTATGGCAGGACAATCCCTCTTCCCTAATCACATCCCTACAGTGCCCCACTCCCTATTCACATGAAATTGGTGCAGCTCCTACCACACTTGGTCCCAACTCCCATAATTCTTAGCTTGATCAGATCCTTGATTCAGGAATTCCACTTTCATACTTCCATTACTGATATACTGCAGCTAATTTTTATTCCTGCAGATGCCAACTTGTCACCACAACTCCTTGCATATGTGTGTAGCTCTCCCTTTCCTCCCTTTGGCCTTCTCTTTCTCAAGCACCTGTGTCCATATGTAGTCCTCTTTCAAAGACAAAAGCCTAAGGTATAGGTCAAGTGTGGGAACTAGATATGAACTTGAGTTGGTCAGTAAGTTGACGAAGACTTCACATCTTATCTAAGGAATTTACTCTTTGACCAGGACACACAATAAGGAGGAGGGCTCCTTCTAGGGATGTGTCTGCATATCCTTGCTACAAAAGCTATGTTTTATACAGTATTAAACCAAGGTCTGGCTAACAGTTTACCAAAGATTATGAAAGGATTAGTTAATAATTGATAGTTGTAGTAGCACCTTGTCTCCCTATTATGTTATTTCTGTAAGTAACAGTCATTTACATGATGGCTAATGCCATTTTGTGCCAATTGTGAATGGAAAACTAATCAAAACCCATTACATATGGATTGACGTCAATGGTAAGAAAACAACTACATTAAGAAACATGCAAAGCAGATTTTCAAAAATCCTTCCTTTCATTGTTGTGATATAGAGCTTTATAAAACAGGTACTGGTTCATTTATGTCTTTATACCCTCAGCACCTAGCCCAGTGTCTGGTAATAAAGTGTTAAATAAATGCTTGGTTACTGATTAAAAAGCTATATCAATTTGAGGCATTATTGCCGTTAGTTGGGAATATGGAAAGGGACAAGCATTCATCTAGCACCTACTATGGGCCAGGCACTAAGGCTTTTTACAGATATTGTCTCATTTGATCCTTATAACAGCCCTGTGAGGCAGGTGCTTTTATTACCTCCATTTTACAGATGAGGACACTGAAGCAAACAGAGGTTAAGTGATTTGCCAAGGGTCACACAAGTAGTAGGTGTCTGAGGTTGGATTTGAACTCAGTTCTTTCTAACTCCTGCCCCAGTGCCCACTGCATCCATCCTACCACCCAGCTGCCTTTTGGCAGCTAGTAATAATGAGAATTATAATTACTCTTCTTTCTGGTGACATCAGACAAATGATTCAAACCTGGGCTTTTATACATTTGTTTGAAAACTCTAAGTGTGTGACACAGCAAGGCTAAAGAAAGACTAAGCATGGCTACTTTTTTATTCAACACCATTTAAATTAGGGCCTACTGAGTGAGACAGTCAGATCTGGATTCAAGTCAGCTATTTAAAGATACTATCTAAATAAGAAAGTCATTTCACAGCTCAGTATTCCAGGCCAGAGGTGTCAAACACGTGGTGGAACCAAATTAAAAAGTAACTGGGAAACGTTTAACAAAATAAATAAAAATGCAACATAGATTATGTTAATTTGTGGTTCTCTACATCGGTATTTGGCCCTTAGAGTTCTGCTTCTATTTGACTTTGATGCTGCTACCTAAGCAACTCTCTGACGCTATAATTTGCAGAGAAGGTGTTAACCTTCATTGGCAGAGGGTGTTTCCTCCCCTGCAGTTCTCTAAACCAATGAGATCACAAGTCTAGTCTTATTCCTCTCCCTCCCCTTATTATATGCCTAACACTGTGCCAGGCATTTAGAGAATATGAAACAATTATGAAACAGAATTTCTGTCCTTTGCTGTTCAGTTGTGTCTGAGTCTTTCTGACCCCATTTGGGGTTTTCTTGGCAGAGATATGGGAGTGGTTTGCCATTTCCTTCTCCAGTTCATTTTACAGATGAGCAGACTCAGGCAAACAGTATTAAGTGACTTACCCAGAGTCACACAGCTAGTAAATGTCTGAGGCCAGATTTAAACACATGAAGTGGAGACTTTCTGACTTCAGGCCTGGCACTCTAACTACTGAGGCACCTAGATAGCCCTTTAGGAGTTTATAATTCAATTGGGAAGGTTAGATCCATAAGTTTATAAATCTATAAACATTTATTAAGTGCCTACAATGTCCCAAGCACTGTGCTAAGTGCTAAGGATACAAATAGAAAAAGAAAAAAAGAAAAAAGAAAAGAAAAAGAAGAGAAGAGAAAAGAAAAGAAAAGAAAGAAAAATAAAAGAAAAAGAAAGAAGTAAAAGAAAGATAGTCCCTGCCCTCAATGAGCTTATACTCTTATGGTGGTGGTGAGGGGGGGAGATAACATAAAATGAAGTTGAAAAGGGATTGTGGAGGCATGGTGAAGTTCCAAAGAAGTGCAGCCAGATGAGAAAGAAAGAGATGTCTGAGCTGAATTCTCTTCTTAAATGGAAATTGGGAGTTCATGGTTCTATCCTCCAATCAGATGCAGAGGGTAGTGATGAGGTGAAGGACCAATACCAAAGCTGATGAGATCTTACAGGCTGATGATGTTAACTCAATTAATGAGTTTCCTGAGACATGGAGCCCAAAGTAGCCCTGCCAGGTGAGAAATGAGTATCCTGGCCTGGCCTACCTACTGGGAAAGGAGAGAAATGGCATTCCATTGTGCTCCCTTCCACACTGGTCTCCCGGCCTGGCCTGCCTGCAAGCCATTCCATGGAGATCCCTCCACTATTTGTTAAGTTTCCTCTAATAGTCACCTGACTAAGCTGAAGCAGGTCAGGGAAGGAAGGAAGGGGAAAAGGAAAGAGGAGGAGGAACCCTCCTCCAACCATGCTCTTCAGTTATAATATTCTCCTTCTTGTACCAGCTTTCAGCATGGCTTCCTCTGCCTTACCAGATTTGAACTCCCTTTCTCCTTATCCAGTGATATGATGTCACATCAGGGGAAAGAAATAGAGTGGAAAATGAAGAAGGTTGTCAAATCTCCATTAGACTTTTTAGTTTTTCTCTAAGAAGGTAAAAGAAGGTATATGTTTTTATATGCCCTCCTCATTTCATTTAATTAAATTCAATATATATTTATTCAGGGCCTGCTACATGCAAGGACAAAAATGAAACAATCCATGCCCCCAAAGAGCTTACATTCTGCTGCCTTCTGTTAATTCCAATGGATCTAATAGTCAGGTCTTTGGTCAATGAGTTGGGGAAGAGAGGCAACATGGAACAGTCCATTAAATGGATACACCATGTTCTCCATAAGCTGTCTACCATCACATCCTACATTAGAGTGTAGTGCTAATGCAGTCTCAGCCACCTCCTACCCTCATAACTTAGCCATTTACCTCACAGGTCTATGTTATTGGTCATCGGGAGTATCTGAGTGAGAAACTGCTGAAGGCACTGTACAGATCCATCCATTATGACCATTGATTAAAAAATAGCTCAATGCATGTAACATTAAAATTGGACATATGGTGTAATCTTCACAGATCACAGAGATGGTATAATCATTCACATAAACAAGATTTTCTCAGTTTTATCATTTAAGAACTGCAGAATTTCAAAGTTGGGTTAGACTTTTGAAGTCACCTAGTCTAGAGGTGTTAAACATGTGGGTGCCACAAGAACTAGGTTAAAATGTAATTGGGAAATATTTAACAAAATAAATAAAAGTACAATAGAACATAGATAATGTTAATATGTGGTTTTCTAAGTCAAAATGTGGCAGAAGGATCACTATGTGCAATTTAGTGCAATCTGTTTCTATTTGAATTTGACACCCCTGATCTAGTCCTACTCTTTCCTCCATAGGAATACCTTTTATAATGTCATTAATAAGAGTCATCCATCCTCTTCTTAAAGACTTCCAATGAGGAGAAACCTACTATCTCTCAAGGAAGTCTGTTCCACTCTGGCATAGCTCTATTATTAACAAGTTTTTCCTTTCATCATGTCTAAATCTGACCCCCACCCCCTGCAAATTCTACCCATTGTTCTAAGCTTGGGTTAGCAGTCTTGGGCCACAGCAAGTCTGATCTCTTTTCCCCATGACAGTGCTAAGAAACATTTCAATGCTGAAGCAACAGAACAGGCCTCTTATTAAATTAGTTACAAGGTCATAGCATCTCATTATCTACAACTTTAGTTAAATGAGGTATTTGATAGGATTGGAATTGTTAGGTAGGGTTTTTCCTCAACCTTTGGTCCAGATAGAAGGTGGCTTTATAATAGGTTCCTCTGTAAGACTACCAAAGCAAACAGAAAAGAGTCCTTGTTGCCCCAAGCAATCATGTAAATACTCTACATATCTATGTGATTATCTAGCAGAGCAAGAAAGTATTTTTTTTTATTGGGCAAATAAAAAGTTGGAGTATGAACTGAGTGCCAAAGACCTTTAAGTCACCTGACAATACAAAACAATCTGGAGTACAGTATGTTCTAGGAGTCTCTAAGACATAAGGTTAGAGGTAAGTGCTTTTGACATTCTGGGCATACAACGAACATTTTACCAGAACTCCCAGGAAGCAAGTATGTCTGCTAAAAATGTAATTTTTTGCTTCTGAAAGTGAACCTGTGTTGATTTTAAAAACCATCCCCTATACTGCTATATCATTTTTTTTTAATAAAGTAAAACTATAAGGATACATAAGAATTTAGATTGTGGATAACCTCTGAGGTCATCTTCCTTAGATCAGAATCCATGATCTATACCCTCAATACGAATTAATGCATATAAAATTGTTTTGTGGTAATAGCTGGTTTAACAGGTGGCAAACTTTTAAAAAGACTCGTTTTCTTTCTAAAAATATTTTGTGGGGTCCTAGTACTTTAAAAAGTCAACATTTTAACCTTCTATACGGTGTTTCAGTGAAAAAACAAAATCATGTTTTGGATTTGTAACCATGGTTTTTCTCTTACCATTAATTTGTCAGTGCATACATTGCCATCTAGTGTTCAATAGGACTAAATGCAACGAATGATTTGAGCCTTCTGGTTATGATTAGCAGGTCAATGTGTGGTAATAAACAAGAATCTCTTCTGCATTTATTTTTATGGGAATTAGTCCATATACAGCTCTGGTTTTTAGCAAACAGATTCCACATGTGTGAATTAGTGTCCAAATTTTATGGGATTCTTTCTTGTCTAGGATATTTATTGTAACTGTAACTTTGTACTTGTATAATCCTGTGTAGACAGTTTCAAAACTCTCAAGTAAACAACATTTTTATTATCTCCAATTTTGTGGCAGGAAAACTGAGGCATCACATGAAAATTAATACCATGCATAGAAGGAAAATACTTAGCTGGTGCTTCAGGTGAATCCAGGTTGTTTCTCTTCCACTTCTGTTTTCTTCTGATCATTTTCTTTATGATCTTCAGAAAACTCTTTCTGCTTACAAAGTGCTTAATATACTTAATTTATATCTCAGTTCTCTTCACCAGAATCTTGGCTCTAATCTGTTGGTTTATTACAATGTCTCTGGTATGCTTACAGTATAGAACCTTCCAGTCTTGCCATAGTAACGTGATTCCTCCCTGAACTGTACCCATACCATTGATATGTACAAAATCACCTTTCTTGTAGATCCAAATATATGTAGCCAAAGTGATGATGCCATATTTTAAAAAGGGCCTAGAGAATATACAGCCCATCCCTCTCCTCTTTTCCTTTTGTGTCAGTAGAAAGAAAGAAGTTGGGAGAAAGGGCCTCTCTTTATATCACGTACATACCACATTTTCACATCTTTCAAGCAGGAGATTAAAAAAAAAAGTAAGAATAAACTTTAAAAAGTTTCTTAGTGCTTAGCAGCTGTATCAGTTTACATAATATATTTTACAGGAGGAAAGAACATTTCTCATAAACAATTCCTTCAGAATCAGCACTAATTTGGGCATCAAATCCTTAAGCAAGTGTTTGTTTCTAATAAAAGCATTTTTAGCAAAAAACCACCCAAGCCATAAAAGAAAACACAAGATTATCAATATAACTAAACTTGATGCTTGGATGACCAGAAAATGAGCGGATTAATTAGTTCTCTAATCTTTCTTAAAATCTGGCTAACTGAGCTAATCTCTTAAAACAAAGTCTTATCTGAAGATTAGCAATTCAGAACTCTTAATAGCTTTCCCAAAATTACAACTTTATTTTGTAAAAACAAAAACAACTTTCTAAGACAACAAAAACAAATTGTCATCACTCTATTAGTTTCCCTTTCCTCATACATAAGTTCCAAAGAGTCAACCAATATAACTGATCTGCAGCACACTTACAGAGTTCCAGAAGGGACACTGATTTTGGTGAGGGTTTTAGATCCTCTTCTGGGTTTGGGCATTTTACTTGCTGATGTACCATTGGCCCTAACTAGATGAGGATGGGGTCTGAACATCACCATTATACCTCATGGACATAGTTTTTCAGTTCTGATCTTGAACTGGAGCCAATGCAGCCACACTTGTTACTCTTGGGGTTCAGCTTCCCCTATGTCAGGGACATTTAGTTGAAGCCATTGTGGTAAAAACAGAGGAGAGGCAAACAGAAATGGTTTCTCATGGGAATCGTTATCCAAACTTTCAGATTCACTTTCTCCTTCTCTTATTTTCCCACCACCCACTAAGTACATTCATTAAGGGCTTGGAATTATCAAAATTGACTGGCTTCCATTTTTAATTATCTAAGTATCCCACTAATATCAGCCCATACTGAGTTGTGTGTTAAGTAGCTCAGGGGGTACTAAATTGCAATTGTGGGGGATTATTTCCCTCTCTTAACAACAAGCATGGCATTATTTGGTACAAAAGAACCTAAGAAAAGATTCCACTAAAAGTGAGTTAGCAATCTACCAGGCTAAGTGTGGAAGGCTAGCTCATATACTGGGAATTTTTTAAAAAAATATTAAATTGTGACAACATGAACAGTATAATTTGAATGACTGAATTAATTGTAGTCCCAAGGATTGGATGAGATGAGAGTCAAAAACTCCTTTCTGATGAAAGACTTCTAGTTCTAGGTTTACACAGAGAAAAATCAAGAGCTCTGAAGGAGCTCCTGGTCTAATTATGGGAGACAACACATAAAAGGAAGTTCAGCTGCAGGGCAGATGGAAAGGTTCATTGGTCCTTAGGTTATATAGGTAGTAACAGATGACAATGTGGGGCTTCAGGACATAGGCTCAGAGCCCTTGGTAAGGCCTGCAGGTTCTTAGGAGGCAGGAGCCTGGTGTCCTCAATTTCATCAGAAGGAATGGGAGTTTTTGACTCCAGTCTCATCCAAGCCCCTCACCCAGGACAAAAGGGAAAAGGTAAGGTGTGACCTGGGCCCCCATCAATATACTGGGAAAACAGAATAGCAATCTAAAACAAGCAAAATAAGGCAATCTAGTAAACAAGTGTTTGGGAGAACAAATGAAGGGGAAATGATGTTGCAGGTTTATTACCACTCTGTTTTAAGGACCATGAGCATGGCACAGTGGAGGAGTCACTGACTCTGGAGTCTGATGTAATTTCAAGTCCCATCTGTGATGCTAGAAGTTGCTTAAACTCCCTGGGACTCAGTTTTCTCACTCCTGAAAGAATGGGGTTGGTGCACAGATATCTCATCTTTCCAGATCAGCTCTACAGTACTTTGAAAAGATAGAAGAGGCCCTGCTTGGGACTTGGAGAGGCAGCAGGAAGTCAGAGGCACATCGAAGGCCTCCCTGCCCTTATCTTACCCATTGCATGCCTGGTTCGCAACAGGCCCTACAGAGATTTTTACTAAGGGCTTCTTATTCCTCCAGTCCCCTAAGGGCCTCCTTGTAGCAGAGGAAGCTAGAGAAGGTGGTCAAGGCAGAGAGCTGGACACGCTGGTAAGAGGAGGTGGGATTGCTTAGGGTTCGTGCAGAAATAGATGAACTGACCTAACAAAAGGAAAAAAGTCCTTTCTAGAACTCCAGCTCTTCCCCTTCCATTTGGTAATAATGATGAGAATAATAAATTATTATATTAATATAATTAGTATATTCCATATTATAAATTATTGCTATATTAAAAATATGATAATAATAGCTAGCATTGACATGCTACTTTGCTTAACGTTTGTAAAACACTTTATAAACATTTTCTGGTTTGATCGTCACAACAACCCGGGAGGTAGATGCTATTATTATTATCCCCATTTTGCCGATGAGGAAGTTCAGGCAGACCCAGGTGCAGAGACTTTCCCAGGGTTGTTCAACTTGTAAGTATCTGAGACCGGTTTTGACCTTGAGAACTTACCGACTCCCGCCCCGCCCCGGGGGAGGGTTCTGAAGCGCGGGGGCGAGCCCCCGGGGCGCGCGCCCCCCCCGCCACTCCCTCCCCCTCTCCCGTGCCAGCCCTGCCAACGCCAGAGTCTGGCTGTTGCTTAGCAACGGCCCCCCTGCAGCCACAACACTGGTGGCGAGCCGGGTTCTTGGCGGGTCGTCCGGCTTCGCGTCTCGGTCTCGGTTTCGTCTCTCGGGTGTCTCTGGAGGGGGCGACCTTCCAGCCTCCCTCCCGCGCGTCTCCTTCTGCTTGCCTCCTGGCCTCCCTTCAGGACTTCCTCCTCAGCCATGAGCGATGACCAGGTGAGAGGGGCGAGCCGGGGTGAGAGCTTCCTCACCCCATGACCTCCGGCCGCCGGACCCGGAGGATTCCAGAGTGCAGCGTCCCAGGCTGGGAGCGGGGAGTGCGGCCGTCCTGGCGTCCCCCTCGAGCTGGAAGGGGGCAAGGCGGGCTGACCGCCTCGCTATGCGAGCCCCAGAGAAGGTTGGGGACTTCTCCAGGGCCACACACAGGTACATCAGTGTCTGAGGCAGGAGTGGAATCTAGGTGTTCCCGACTCAGAGTCCGAAACCCATTTTACACATTAAGAAACTGAGACCCAGAGAGACTAAGTGACTTACTCGGGATAACACAGATAGCAAGTGGCAGGGTCGGATTCGAAACCACTTCTCCCTGATTTAGAATTCAAAGTTTTTCTCACTAGCCTTATTGTTGTTCTTCCCTTGTTCTGGAAGAGGACCAATGACTTCAAGGAGGTTGATATCTTGACTTGCAAGTGAATTGGATTTAAGTGAAGCAAGGCTGTGGAAAGTCACCAGCCTCTCTCTCTCCTCCAGAGTCACCGGAGTCTAATGACCAGATATCAGTCAGGACTACTGGGATGGCTCTGAATGCAGTGGGTGACCTTGACCTTTTTAAGCTAAGGTCTTTCCCAGGTCTCAGTTTGTCTGAGGGGACACCCGTTCAGTGTTTAAAGGACTATCCTTATTGACCCCTTCCTTCTACTTTCTTCCATCTGGACTCTCAGAACACTGCACTCACCAACCGAACCCATTGGATATTGGGTTCTCATCATCTGCCAGAATTCCATACAGCAAAATTATTCCATTATTCTAGATTTCCCTTTCCCTTAATGTACTGCAAACAGCCTCCTAGAGTGCCAACATTCTTAGCCTTGACTAAAGATTTCAGCCCCTCTCAATCAATTAACAAACATTTTTAAGCACCTTTGTGCCAGGTGCTGGGGATACAAAGAAAAAAAAAACAGTCCCAGCTCACAAGAAGCTTATATTTTATGGAAGTTGTTTGAATTGAAACTTATCGGAATTGAAAGACAACCTTTGGGGTTATCTAATCTAGCTCCTTCACTATACAGATGAAAAACCTAGGTTCTAGAGGAAGGGAAGTGTCTCCCCAAAGGTCACATAGCTAGTCAGAATTTAAGTTTCTTGTTATCCCTAGTACCTAGGACTGTACCTGCCACATACCAGCAACTGAATTTTAACCCAAGTCTCCTAATTCAGAATTCAGGACACTTTTCACCATCCTGCTGTGACCTACAATTCTTCCTCATCTAACCCCATCCTTCTCCCTCCTATGTTTTATATAAGCAGCATAGTTGTAGACAAGTAGAAATCAGTATATCTGTAGAACATGTTTTGGAGCTACTCTCTTACCCCTATTCACACTAGCAGATTGCTTCTTCAAAGCTCAGCTATTAACTTGCGTCTTCAGATTCATGGGGTAGTCCTGAGGAGTAAACCTGTAGGGAGGTTACTTTAGCTTATACACTTCCTCCCATCCCCACCCTTTCCCCTAGGATTATCACTTGATTTCAATTAGTCAGACATGATTAACTTTTAGAAATGGGTATTTACCACAGTGATATATTTGGTACAAAACATCTCCCCAAACTTGAGACAGATTCTCCTACAGTTACCTATAGATTCCAGGGTAAAAGCTTAGCAAGCCCATTGGTAGCAAAGTGGTAACACACACAGCTCCTGGTGAAAGTCCCTTTCTCTTTTTTGGGTGCACAGGTGGGAGGAGGGTGGCTTGAGAAGTTTGGTCATGACTCCCGATCCCCACATCACTGCTGGCTGCTGCCACCCTTCAGATGTTGCTGGGATGATGATGATGATGATGATGATGATGATGATGATGATGAAAAAGTTAGATCCTCAGATCTTTTGAAGTTCATAAAGTCTTCCTCTAGTCAGGCAGGGGTTGAGGGAGGAGTTGGAGCCTGGGACCTTGGCTGGAATTGCTCTTCCTTGGGTCCACTGAAGTGGAATCGCTTGGTTCCAGAAATAGCTTGATATTTGATGGATCCCCTGGGGGGGACGAGGGCAGGTTTCCTCAGTCACTCTGAACAGAGTTCCTGTACAATGTCACTTAAGTTCTTCCTATGGCTTCCAAGGATTTTTCACACTTTGAATGATTGAAACAGGTTCTTACTTGGCTATGGTATCAGGCAGTAGCGTCTTATAACTTACTTTAAATGCAGTGGAGTAATTGATTGACCTACTCAATGACTCCCCATGAAAAGCTAATCATAACATTATTATAATTATGCAGATTAATAAATTTTCTATGATAATGCTTAGTGACTTGCTTTACTTCAGAAACCATGTTGATGCCATATAGTAACCAACTTTTTATATGTTGGCCAACTTTGTACTTTCGGCTATTTTGTCATGTATAATAACCTATAATGCTTCATGCTTTGTTACTATCAGAGTCTATGGTAATAATATTTATTTTAAATTTTGGCTTGTATTCACTAGATTGTGGATTTTTGATGGAAAATGACGGAATTTTGGTTCACCTACCTACTAACACAGAGGATCATTATCACTTAGCAAAATCTCTACCACAAAGCCCTACTTTGATGTGTCATCCTGTGGTGGGCATAATCCTGGGTAAGGCTATACCTCCAGAACATACCTTCTGGAAGACCAGCAGACCCTACCGAACCAGATGTGGTCTATGTGCTTATTGTCGGAGGAGGACCCAGTTAGATAAATTTGAAGAGTCTCATCACCAGGTTGCAAACTATAAGCTGATGCTTTTTTTGGCCAGACCAAATCTATTTAGTTATAGGACATTGGGAACTCAGGCTGTGGAAAGAGTACCCATATGGTTAATATTACAGATTCTTGAAGTATGGAAGTTTAAATAAGTGAAACCACATGGTTTTAGACATAATGTAGATTATTTTTACATAAGAATTTACAGTAAAATTAAACTTATTGAGGGAAGGGACTGTTTAATTTTTGTCTTTTTATCTCCTTGCGCTCAGTAAAATGTTGATTGTGTAGTAGGGTAGTGGATTTCATTGATTATTTTTTCTGTCTGAGAATTTTCTAATAATGGAATTTTTGTTGCATTAATGTTGCCTCTTGCTTGGACTATAGCAATAGCATTCCAACCAGCCTCCCTGCCTCAAGTCTTTCCTAGCTACAATCCATCTGCCATTCAACTGCCAGGAGAGACAGCTGCTCCATCATATCTCAAAGATCAAATAGAAAGTTCTCTGGCATTTAAATTTCATTATAACCTTACTCCTTCCTACCTTTTCAGCCTTTTTTTCTTCACATTTTACTCCCCTCCATGCACTCAACGGCCCAGCTACACTGGGCTACTTGCCTTTCCTCAAACATCGTCCTCCATCATCTTCTTTGTGCCTTTGAACAGTGTCCCATACCTGGAATGCTCATCTTACCATCTTTTGTCTCCTGGTTCCTTTGGTTACCTTTAAGTCTCAGTTCACATGCCATCCTCTCCAGGGGGCCTTTCCTGATTCCCCATTTGAGATTACCCCTACAAATCTTGTGTGTACCTAATGATGTAATCATTAATCATCTCCCCCCCCCCCAACCACCGTTAGATTGTGAAGTCTCTGGTTGTGTTTTTAACTTTCTTTACATCCTCAGTGTTTAGTAAAGTATGTGGAAAATAGTAAGCACTTAGTAAGTGCTTCTATTGATTGATTACTACCAAATATTTTTTCTGAACACTGTGATAAAATGACCCTTTTCAATTGGGGAGGGGTGCTATGTAGAAAAAAAGTGAGGATTTGTTTATATTGCTACAAGCTAATAGATTTTTTATCATTTTGGTATAATTCATCATGCCATAGAATTCAAGAGTGGGGAGCCTGTGGCCTTGAGGCCACATGTGGCCCTCTGGGTCCTCAAGTTCAGCCCTTTGACTGAATCCAGACTTCACAGAACAAAGCCCCTGAGTAGAAGCTTTGGCAAGCTTTGGATGCTGTCCTGGAATGGATTGCATATGATAGTACCTGAGCACCAGCTGAGCTCTGCCACTGTGTGATCTTGAGGATGTTGTTCATCTCTTTTTCCTCATTTGTAAACTGAGGAAGTTTGACTAGAAGGTTACTTAGGTTCGTTCCAGTTCTAAGTCTGATCTAAGATCCTATGATTGAACAGAAGCCCCCATCTGAAGTCACCTATCTGGCAAACTCCAGAGGGTGACATCCAGAAATATTTGTTTCCACTTTGTGAAAATTGTGATAACAAAGGGAGAAAATCCTTTGAAAACTTAACACGTAATACTCAATTGTCTGTTGTTAGGATATTTCTTCTGAGGCAGTAGTGCCTTGCAGGAAGTGGTGTGAACCCACAAAGTGATTATTTATATATTATTTCTTTTTTTTTTTAATCAGGAGCGTGCAATTTCACACTATTTTAGTTGAAATGTGAGTTTTAATGTTCTCTGGACATTTATTTATAATAATTTAGAGCAGTTTTTTTTCTTTTGGAAAAGAAAAAAATAGAGGTTTTATTTTAAATTATGGCTTAAGTAAACAGAATGGATTTAACTTCAGAAAATGAAATGTGTTTTTTTCTTTGAAATTTACTTATATATTCTGTTTGAAAATGTGAGTAGTGGTAAAAGCATATTTATTGAAGGAGATTTTAATATATTCATCTCATTAGTGGATGGTGTTATTCAAGAATAAGAAAGTTCAGTGTGTGTACTTTTGATTCTTTCAAGTAGGATATTAAAAAGAAATATAAACCATGCAGCTGTTCAATTCATTTTAATATTAATTTACATTTAAACCAAATCAGATATTTTAGGTTTTAGTTGTTGTTCTCTGAACTTTTTAAAGATATACATTTTTCTATGGGTTTCATACAGTTTGTTAATTTAGAAATTATGACAGTAACTGCTCATGGCTTGACTGAGCTCTGGCAGCACGATCTGTATGACCCTGGGCAAGTCATTAGGCCTTAGTTTTCTCATCTGTAAAGGAGGGGGTTGGACTAGATGGACCACAAAATCTCTTTCAGTTCTACTTCTATGATTCTAGAACCTGGTTACCTGCTTTTTGCATTAAAGTCCATTTCAACAAATATTTATTGAAAGCCAATTATATATAGGCCACATGTGGCCCTCTAGGTCCTCAAGTTCAGCCCTTTGACTGAATCCAAACTTCACCAAACAAATCCCCTTAATGAAAGAATTCGTTCTGTAAAACTTGGACTCAGTCAAAAGGCAGCACCCAAGAAGGCCACAGGTTCCCCACCCCTAGACTAGGTGTTGGGGCCAAAAATGAAATACATTGTCCTATGTAAAAGTTGCTGTTTTAAAGTATTGTCTTATTAATAAAAAATAAAGTATGAATGTGAAAACAATCACCCTATACAACTATCTGAGTATCATTCAGCGAATTTATAAAGGTCACAATTTCTAGTTTTTCCCAATTGAGTTGCATACGTAGTAGCATCTGATTCATCTGATATTTATTAAAGTCACAGTATGTGTAATAGGACTTCTAGGTGGTGCAATAGATAGAGTGCTGCACCTGGAGTCAGGAAGAATCATCTTTGTAAGTTCAAATCTGGTCTCAAGATATTTGCTAGCTGTGTGACCCTGGGCAAGTCACTTTACCCTGTTTGCCTCAATTTCCTTATCTGTGAAAAAATGATCTGGAGAAGGAAATGGCAAACCACTGCAGTATCTTTGCCAAGAAAACCCTGAATGGGATCATAAAGAGTTGGATGTGAATGAAAAAACAAAACAAAACAAAATGAAGAATGTGTAATAATACACCGTGCTAGGCACAGGGGATTCAGAAATGGTGTAAGACATAGTTGTTTTCCCCCATCCCAAGCCCTAATGCAGCTTATAGATTTAGTGGGAAGGGTAAGACAAGTACACACTAATAAAAGTGACTCTTTTTATAAAGTAGTTTAAGATTGGTAAAATTCTCTGCATCCCTTTTCTCCTTTAGTTCTTAGACCCACAGCATGTGGTCGGTACTATATTACAGGTATGATGAGGAGACAGGCTCACATGTAAATGTCAGAGTTGGTTCTCTTCCACTATAGTATACTGCTTTTTGAAAGTAACTATAATATAATGTGTAATTTTTTAGGGGCAGAAAAGAGTTCCAGGTATAGTGGTATGAGATACCCAAGGGAAACATGAAGTAAACACAAGTATTTATTCAGCACCTACTCTGTGTGAGGTAAGGTGCTGGATCCTGAGGACACAAAAACAAAAATGAAAGTCCCTACCCTCAAGGAGCTTATATTCTGTTGGGGGAAAACAGCAAGTACACAGCTAAGTGTAAAGTAATGATGAGGCAGTTTGGGGAGGAAAGGAGGGAGGGAACAGTAGCTGGGAGGTTGAGGAAGAGCCTAAGGTAGGAGAGGACACTGAACTGAACTTTGCAGGAAGTTAGGGTTTTTAAGAGAGTGTTTGTTCCAGACATGAGGAAAGACACAGAAAGGGGAGCTGGTTGGCAGCATGTGAGAGACAGCACATAGACCACTTTGGGTTGTAGAGTGTGTGAAGGGGTGTAATATGTATAAGTCTGGAAAGGCAGACTGGAGCCACATTTTGAAGAACTTTAAGTGCCAAAGCCAGAGCAGTTTGTATTTGATCCTAAAAGCAGTAGAGAGCCGCTAATTCTTGAGTAGGGGAGTGACATGGTCAGACCTGTGTTTTAGGGATATCACTTTGATAGCTGGATGTGAAAGGTAGTTTGGAAAGCGAAGGGACTGGATATAGGAAGACGAATTATGATCCTGTGATCCTAAGAGGCTATAGCACAGGGATGGGGAACTTGCAGCCTTGAGGCCACACGTGGCTCTCTAGGTCCTCAACTGCAGCCATTTGACTGAACCCAACCATCACAGAACAAATCCCCTTAATAAAAGGATTTGTTCTGTAAAACTTGGATTCAGTCAAAAGCTGCACAAGGACCTAGAAGGCCGCATGTGGCCTTGAGGCTGCAGGTTCTCCACCCCTGCTCTAGCGCTTGACCCAAGTGAGAGCTGATGAGGGTCTGAACTAGAGTTGTGGTTAATGAATTATAGGAGACAAGTGGAAGAGATTTCAAAGAGGTTAAAATCTCTTACAGCTTGTGGGATCAATAAAGACTTAGAACAAGAGGTGGTGTGTGACCTGAAAACTGAAGAAAGGAAATATTTTCAACAGACTGAGGTATGGGAAAGAACATTTCATATATGGGAGATAGCAGAGACACCAATCCAGAGAAGGACAGGATATAATTGGGAAATGACAGCTAGGTGGCATAGTGGATAGAGTGCAGGGCTTGGAGTCAGGAAGACATAGTTCAAATCCAAACTTAGAAAACTGTGTGACCTTGGGCAAGTCACTTAACTTCTGCCACTGGAGAAGGAAGGGGCAAACCACTCCCGTATCTTTGTCCAAAAAACAAAAACAAAACCAGATGGCTCATAAAGAGTCATACACAACTGAAATGATTAAACAACAACAACAGCAACAACAGTTTTCTGGTTTGGTTGAAATGTAGAATTGACAAGATGAAGTCATGTGAGATAAAACTGAAATGGTGGGTTGGAGCCAGATTGTAGGAATAGAATAAGCTCCTCTATAGGAAGGACTTTCATTTTTGTCTCTCTATCCCTAAAACTTAGTGCAATACCTTAGATGGGAGAGGTGCTTAGTAAACGTTTGTTAAAATGAATTGAACTGTGGAGGGCTTTCAGTGTTAGGCTGAGAAATTAGTATTTTATTGGCTAATTATGAGAAACAATTGAATATTTTTGAATGGGGGATGACATGGTATATTAGGAAGATTGTTTTGGAGGCAGTACGAAATAGATTATAGAAGGGAGAGACTAGAGTCAGGGAGACCAGTTAGGAGACCATTAAATCATTCCAAATGACATTAAAGGCCTAAAATGGGTTAATAGCAGTAGAACTAGAAAGAAGAGGGCAAATTTGAGTAATATTTAGAATGTTGGACAGATGGGATGTGGTAACTGACTGGATGTGAAGATGAGAGAAGACTGAGTCTTCAAGCCTGGGTTGCCAAAAGGGTGGTTGGTATCATTGAAAAACATCAGGAAGTAGGGATGGGGCACAGGTTTTTAGTGGGTAGATAAAGTGTTAGTTTTAGACACATTGAGCATGAGGTAAAGGTAGGACATCTGGTAGGGAGGTGTTCAACTGGCAAGGAAAGTAGAGTTCAGGTCAAGATATCTATCATGGAATTACCATATCATCTTTTAATTTTTGTTCTTGTTTGATGAAGTTTTCATTTTTGCTCCTGAAAAACTAAGTGGTCCAATTAGTGCAGATTAATTGACAAGATTGTAAATGATCACAGTGGAAATACAAAGAGCATGGTTCCTTGGGATGAAATTTAAGACAAATAAGTTTCAACGGTGAGAGCAGACCAAGCTATGGGCTGTTGGAAGTGTAAGTGCAGATAAGGAAGATGAGGAGTTCTTGGATGGCGCCCTTTAGGTATAGCAATTAATGGTTGTTCAGGGCAGATTGAGAATGGCAGAGGTTCTGGGCTTTACATAATTAGATACTTTGGGTAGGAAATGCTGAAAGATAAACCTTTAAGACAAGTCACACCATAAGGAGTGGAAGTATTGTCAAATTGGATCAGGTGTTAAAGGAGCACTGTTGGAATTAGTTTTGAAAAAATTGCCTGAGGTTGGCCTTGGATATACTTTTAGATTTCTTCTTCTCCAAAGGAAGCATATTCTAACGGATACATAATTAAAAGACTGTATACAATTGTATGATTGACCTAAAACTTTATTATTTGCATACCAAACAATTTTGGTTTTCGTTATTTCCCATATAGGAAAAAGCACAGAGTAAAGAAAGAAGCAAAACACCAACCAGATTTTTGCCACAGTTGGCACAGGTAATATAAGATTTTTCTTACACATTTTCTTCAGTATTGAAAAGTTTTCAAACTTGAAATAAGCTTACTGATTCTCAGTTAGGAAAACTGAACTTCGTTAGCTTTTTAAGAAATTATATGTTGCAGATTTCTTGAGAAAAATAGTTATAAAAAAGCTATTTCTCCAACAGGTTTAGGAAATGGGGTTAATTAAATATTCTGGCTGGAAAAAGTTACTATGCATAAAACATAACACCCGACAGAGTGGATAGAGGGATGGCCTGGGAATCAGGAAGACCCAGATTTCAACTCCTGTTTGTGACACATACTAGCTATGTGCCCTATGAAGCTCTCTCTAAAACTATAAACTGCAGAGAAATTGATGATCTTAGGGACCCTGTTTTTGCCTTTCTTTGTATCTTTAATGCTTAGCACAGTGCTTGGCACATAGTAAGTGCTTAATACATTCTTGTTGACAGATCTGCAACTTTTGTGGGTCCTACAGTGATGAAATCACAGATCTAAATAGGCCAGCCCACAAAACCCCACAAAGCTATAACTATTCCAAATGTAACTTAGTATTTCTCTGATAGGGGCAAATAGTCAAAAGAGGACCAGATCAGAAATCAGGACACTGGTACTCCACTGGCTATCCCCCAAACCTGAAATGTTCTCCTTATCTCCTCTTACTGCCCTCTCTGACATTCTTCAAATCTCAAATAAAATACCGTCTTCTATAGCAGAGGTGTCAAACCACCTCCCACTCCCCATACCCCATCCCCAGCTGCAATAACCGGATTAAAATGTAATTGGAAAATATTTAACAAAATAAATAAACATATGATAGAATATAGATTTATATGGCTTTCTAAGTCAGTAAGAAGCCTGCAGGAATCTTTATGTACAGTTTAGTGGCCTTTAATTTTCTATTAGAATTTGATACCACTCTACAGGAAGCCTTTTCTAACCTCTCTCTTAATTCTAGTATGTTACCATCTTTTCATCATTTCCTATTTTCCTCTCTCTCTATTTTGTGTGTGTGTGTGTGTGTGTGTGTGTGTGTGTGTGTGTGTGTGTGTGTGTGTGTGTGTATGTTTGCTCATTGTCTCCCTGAGGAGACTGTGAACTCCTTTAGGGCAGGGACTGCCGTTTGCCTCTTTTTGTGTCACTAGCAACTTTGCACAGCCCTACCTCACTGAAATCCAGTTCACTTGGAAGTCAGGTCATTACCTTCCTGATGTCATCGGTTCTCTCTGAGAACCAGGAGAAACAACAAACAACAACAGACCACAACCCCCAGTACTTAGCGTAATGTCTGGCACATAGTAGGGTATTAATAAATGCTTATGGGCTGACTAAGCCATCTTTGTGACTTTGGACAAGTAAAGTCAACAAGCATTATTTTTTTTAAATGAGAGTACTGTATGCCAGATACTGCTAAATTCTGGGATACAAAGAAAAGCAAAAACAGTCCCTGACCTTAAGGAGCTCATATTCTAATAGGGAAAGACAATATGCAAACAACTATGTCTAAACAAGATATATATGTATACATATATACATATATATGCATATTATACATACATGCATGCATACATATATGTATGCACAATTGGACTTAATTACAGAGGAAAGGCATTAGCCTTGAGAGTTATTGGGAAAGGCTTCTTATGTAAGCTAGGATTTTAGTTGAGACTTCAAAGAAGTCAAGGAAGCCAGGAGGCAAAGATTTCTGGGAGAGAATTTCAGGCATTCGTGGTGGCTGTTGTTTGTCCTTCACTCTTGAAGAGGACCAGGGAGATCAGGTGGGTGATGTCTTGACTTGCAAATGAATTGCGTTCACGCAGGGCTGTGCAAAGTCATCAGCCTCACTCTCCCCTCTAGAGTCATCTGAATCCAGTGGCAAGACATAGGTCAGGACAACTGGAGATGGTCCCAGATGCAGTGATAGACCTTGGCCTTTTTAAGCCAAGCTAACGTCTTTCCCAGGTCTCAGTTTGTCTGAGACAACACCCATTCAGTGATTTTAGGCTAGGTAAGAAATGAAGCAAAAGATGGCTTAGTTTGCTTACTCAAAAAAAAAAAATCTGGAAGGGGAAGACCCCCAGAGTTTTTGGCCAGAACAGAAACAATTGCTATTTACGCTCAACACTGGGCCATTAAAACCCAAACAATGACCAAGTGAAACTTGGGCTGGGACTTGTTATTGGCCAGTGAGTGAGAGTCAGAGGTTTTAGGCATGCTCAAGTAGCTTTCTTTTACCAAGCTGCTGATCCTCTTTTTATAATTTGAAAACCAGTGGGCTTTATCAAAGCCTTGTTTTTCAGAGCTCTATTTCAAGAAATCATGAATGAAACTACATGGGATAAGAGAGTTAATTGTCCTAGATTTTTTTTTTAAATGATAGAATAAATAAGTGGAGAAAAGGAAAAAAAAATCTAGTCTCCAAACAGATATCTTGTGAGATTTAAGCAGTGAAAATTTATATTCCTTTGGGCAGAGCACCCACATGTAAGGGTATGATTCAGAAGGAAGGAAAAAAGACAGGCAGGCATTGGTTACAGTCAATGAAAGGGCATGGTAATAGATAGTGTTTTGTGAAAGGAACAGCATGGAGACCAGTGTCACTGGATTACAGAGTCTGTGATTAGTAGATTGGAAAGTTAGGAGAGGAGACTACTCAAAGTGGGCATGCTGGAGGTAGAACCAAGATTATGGATAAGAGAAGCACTCAATTGAGCTCTCCCAAATTCCCCTCCAAACTACTTTGAAATAATGCCTCAAATTAAATACTGGAGCAACAGAACAAACAAAAGATTGGGTGAAACAGTTTTCCAGCCCAAGACAACTTAAGAGGTCTGCAGGACCTCTTAAGGGGTGGTGGTCTGGTGGGCCTGGAGCACAGGGCAGATAGCACAGTGCAGGCTATGCCCTAGCAAGCCAGCAGCTACTCTTAAAGTGGTCGCATTGACAGCAGCAGCAGTTTCAGGGGCTCTTATCCCAAGGATGGGAGAGGTGGGGTGGGTAGGAAGGGAAAGTGTTGGACAACTAGTTGGCAGAAGATTGAAGGGGGCCCTTTGCTAGGGCTGAATACAGGACCCTGTGGCATTGCCTATACATAGTTCTCCATTGAAGTCCCAGGCCAAAGAGAGTGATAGCACTTGTGGCCACAGAGGGTATAGGGATTGTAGTCGATGTTCTGAGGCAGAGAGGAGGGTTTGTGGTTACTCATGGGGGAGTAAGGACTCTGGTCTCAGTTCCGAGACAGAGGGGAGCACTAGTAATTGTGGCTGAAGAAGTATGGGGGACCTGGTCACAATCCTAGGCCCAGGAGGAATGGTAGTGCTGGTGGCTATAGGAGAACAAGGTCCCTTCCTCGGTAAAGACTAGAGCAAAGGCCAGGAGAGCAGTGACCACATCTCTTCCTGGGTCATACCACCTTGGAAGCACTGACAACCTATAGACTGAAATAGTACCACAAAAGTCCTGAAGTTTAGGGCCCTACTTTAACATAAAGTCAAAAGTCAAGAAATAGGTTGGAAAAATAAACAAACAAAAAAGAACTGATCCTAGAAAGTTAACTTTGTTGACAGGAAAGATGAAGATACAAACTCAGAAAAAGACAATAAAGTCAGAACAGCTGCATACAGATCCTCAAAGAAAAATGTGAATTGGTCAAAGGCCCAAAAATAATTCCTGAAAGAGTGCAAAAAGGATTTTCAAAATTAAATAATAGTGATAAAGGAAAAATTAGGAAAAGAAATGAGTGATGCAAGAAAATTATAAAAAGAGGATCAGCAGCTTGGTAAAAGAAGCACAAAAAAGTATTGAAGAAAATAACACCTTAAAAAACAGAATCGGACAAATGGTAAAATTTCAAATATAACATCCTCCCTAAATATTTTTAATCCATAAAATTGTCATTTGATTTGAAATCCAAAATGATTTTATTTGGCATCTTGAAATACATACACATCATCGAAGTCTCTAATATATAATGTTTCAAATAGTTAAAGGCAATATAAAAGTCTTACCTAGAGAAACTTAAGAAAATATCACTTCATTTTTTAAAACTACTATCACTTGAAAACTTAGATCTCTATATTAATGTTGCTACGGTGGTTAAGACTAAAGTTTTGTTTTGTTTCGTTTTAAATTTTGGATTTTTACTTCTCCAAAGGCAACTACATTTGAAATGAAGAATGAAGCACGTGGTGTCTCCTAATTCCTTTGAGCTGAGGACCTAATTCTGATCTTTTTCCTCATCCTTTTTGCATCATCTCCCATTTATATTGCTCCCTCTCATGTTCCATAAGTCTAGCCCTATCATATAATCTTATGCGTTGGAAGGGACCTCAGAACTCTCAAGTACAACTGATACTTAACAAGTGTGCGTTCAACCACATACCAGACTTTGCTTAAGCCCTCCAGTGAAGAGGACCCCACTATTGCCCAAGGCAGCCCATTTTACTTCTAAATATCTCTCAATTTTAGGAAGTTTTTTCTTACATCAGATCTAAACTTGCCATTTTGGCAAGTTTTATCTATTATTCCTAGGTCTGTTCTTTAGGACTAGTCATAATGATTCTATTTCCTCTACCGTATGATAATTCTTCAATGTTCGAAAACACCTATCGTATTTGCCCTAAGTCTTTTCCTTTTAAAGCTACACATCCTCAGTCCTTTCAACTAATCTTCATATGGTATGCTTTTTAAGCCATCTTGGTTGCCATCTTGTGTATGCTCTCAGGATTATCAGTTTTCTTCTTAAAATGCAGTGAAGCTAAAAAACAAAAACAAAAAATTGCAGATGTCATCTGAGCAGGGCAGAGTACGGTAGAGCGATCATCTTCTAGTCCTGGACACTCCACCTCTGTCAATGCAGCCATGTCTCAACATGTTGATTCTTCCTGAGTTTTCAGTCCTGTGCAACACTATAAAGGGAAAGTGAATATATATTATATATGAGTAGGTTACTAGTGAAGAAGAAAAATTACAGACTATCCTTTGAGGAGCCCTAAAATTATGAATGGCAAGATGAAGGACTGTTTTAAAATTTATTCTCTTTAGGATTTTATGATGTATTTATTCTGGGGTTATAAGATTTTATTCTTGTGGCATTCTTCTTTGGTTATTTTCCTTATCCTAATCATTCACGGTGCCTAATAGAAGGAAAGGGTAATTCATAAATTCCTTGGTAGTCCTTATAATATAGGGTGATATAATATACTATTTTCAGTGAATAATACTTATTGGTGAGAAAGGATTTCTCTTTTCTAAACACTATGTCAGGGACAGATAGGTAGTGGCAATGGTGGTAACAGTCATTTGTTACTCAGAGGAATTTGTACAAGGAATGGTCATTGAATGGATTCTCTTCTTTGCCCTCCTAACCTTGAAAAGCGCTCAGAGCAAGGCCATTTCTGTTGGTTTCTAGGTTGCAAGCAGTCTTTATAAGTCTGAAGAATCTGAGAAGGTAGTCTCCTCCCTGTGGTAGGCATTCTCTTGATTATTCTCTTTGTAAGTCTGCTTTCTTCTTGTGTATGTGTTCTTTATCCCTTTTCTCTCCTAGTCCACCCATCCTTTTGTTGTGGTTACAGTTGTTCAGTAGGAATACTGGATACTGAGGATATCTCAACCCATTGTTGTTATTGTTGAGTCATTTCAGCCTCTTTGTGACCCCATTTGGGGTTTTCTTGGCAAAAATGTTAGAGTGGTTTGCCATTTCCTCCTCTTGGTCATTTTACAGGTGAGGAAACTGAGGAAAATGGGTAAATGACTTGCTCAGGGTCACACAGTGAGTGTCTCAGGCCACATTTGAACTTGGGAGGATGTCTTCCAGTCTTCAGGCCTAGTGCTCTATTCATTGCACCACTTAGCTGCCTTTGTGATCAGCAGTAGCTGTTTAGGGGAATTCTAGAACTTTAGCAGCAAAATGCTTAGGAGCTTTAATATTGAGGGACGCATTTACACTAGATACCCTAAGAAGGACGGCTTCCATATATGGAAGTCCAAAAGATACAAATGCCAGCAATTGATGCTGCTCTTTTAGGTCCTAAAGCCTTACTCGTTTGTACCAACTGCAGTCATTTTGGTAATATGTCTTACACCTTTCACATAGATAACTTGATTCTAGAAGGTCTGTTCTGTTCTTCCAGTACTGCTGTCAGTTTCAGTTACTTTAAGTTTGTTTTGAAGAGATTTTTCAAATGATGATTTTATGGAAACTTTAAAATAAACCCATAACTATACCATCTTCTCTTAAAGATTTTATTCATTGTTTTTAGGTAAGTTCTAAGCCCCAATGGCAACAGACAGCTCCTTCATTCCATTTGAGAGCAAATGAGGAAGATGAAAAAGACTATGTCCTTAAAAATGAACGAGATCCTGGTAAGATCCTCATTTCTAACTTATATTTAAGGAAATTTCTCAAGATAAAAAGATGATGTAAAATATGGTCAATAAAGTAATAAAATTAGGTCATTGTCATGGAATTTTACCTAATTAAGAAAATCCATCTAAATGTTTTCTCTCAAGAAATAAATGATCCTGTCTATTAATTTTTTCAGATAGTTATAAATGCCATAAAAGCTATTATTTTAGGAACCATGATTTGCGATACTACTTAGTCACATTGCAAACAGAGCTTTCTGAGAATTTACATATCTTAATATTCTTTGCATGAAAAATTAGGATGAGTTTTTCCTTAGAGGGATTTTACTTAAAAATATAAAAATTTTCTAAAAGTCATAGTTCATGAAAACATGTTCCATTATTTTCACTCTTGTTGCTCATCAGATATTAAGTCTAGAAGTAATGAGTAAATATGGTTCTCCGTATTTTCTGAAATAGTCTTATAGTTTTATTTAGAAGTTTTAAATTTGAAAGATTTTAAGCATAACAAAATAGTATGTAGATAACACTGAAAATTGTTTCCTTTTTTTGCATATTTTAATCTGTTGTTTATTGTGACTCTTAGGAAGGTATTAGCATGGGAGAATTCAGGAAGTTGTTGACATTGAAGAATAATGACTATTTATTTTGTCAGGGCTCATACCATTATTTATACAACATGTACAGCCATGTGATGTGGTATAGTTACTCTCTACAGACCCCATTGCATTTTGTGCATTTTCTTTAAGTAACATTTTTCTTGCAATAGATTAGATTTTAATTGTGGAAAGATAAAAGTAAAAAGTATTTGAATGTGATAGCAAAAGACTTATTTGTATTAACTTACATATTATCAAACTGTTAATTACTTTTCAAAATGGCATTTTGTTCAGAATATTTAAATGTATCAAGTGTCATTGTTTAGTAACCATCTTCTCTGTATATATTTAAGCGGAATACTTGGAGCATGTAGCAAAAAAGGGCAAAAAACGGGAACACCATTTTGATGAAAATCTTGCTGGACCATCTCCAAAAGGAAAAGTCAAAAATCCCCGTAAAGAACGTGAACATTTTAGAAGTGCTCTTGTTAACATCTTATGTAAGTCCCATGAATTGTTATAAATTTGTTTTTGTTAGTCAAAAGTAGTTGAAACCTTTGGCAAATTTTTAAAGATGTAAAACCAAAGGATGTGAAAGTATGTGAAGGATACATTATCATCAGGTATTATATGCATATAAGCATTACATGCTAGCATCTGGCTTTCAATGTATTTCAGTGTATAAGGGTTCATTATTTGTGGCAGCATTATTCAAACCTAAGTAATTCATAGTTAAACTCCTAAGAGGTGTGGGTACCCTAAATATCTCATAATGCTCTGTGTTGGTTGATGAGAGGAATTGTGTGAATTTTGGTTCTGGCCACAGAGGCTTATGGGAGATCCTAGCACAGGTTTCTTCAATATGACCACCTGGAGGTCATGTGTGCTGAGGTTGATGGGCTAGTAAGTAGGAAGAGTGGCAATATGAGAAGGACCTGGCCGAAGAGGAAGACTATTTGGAGATGCTTTCAGAGAGCAGGAGAGATGTTCCTTCTATTTTCTTTAGCCTTTGCTTAATATCTACTAGCCTCATTGTGCCTTATTTTGTTGTTTATCATGACTCTTAGGAAGGCATTAGCATTGAAGAATTCAGGAAGTTATTGACATTGAAGTGTAATGACTACTTATTTTGTCAGGGCTCATGCCACTATTTGTATATGTACAACCATGTGATCCAGTATAGTTGCTCTCCTTAGAAACCCATTACACTTGCAGATATTCTCTGACTTGAAACATAAAGAGATGGCAATGGATGTCTGCACAGGACAAGCTGGGACAGTAGAGGCATGTAAGCATGCTTTATTGTGGCCAGAAGAGCATTAGCAACACTGATTTTTGATAATTTGCAGCAATTTATGGTTTTATGGCACTCGGGAGCATTGCAGGTTGCATGCTGCCTACAGTGCATTTGACATCTCTGTACTAGATGACCTCTAAGGTCTCCCCCAGCTCTAGGTCTGTGATATAATCTCTAAAAAAACTTCTCTTAAAGACTAAAGTATTCCTTAAGAGAAACAAATACTGGACAATATCTTCTTTTTTCCTTATTTCATATCTTTTTGTCCCTATAATTTTGTTTCTGTCATCCATATTGGGAAAATGAAAGAGAATGGAAGAAAGTGAGTTGGATGGGGGAGGAGGAAGAAAAGGGATAGAAGATAGTAGTAGTGGAGTTTGGAAGGAGTTAGAAGAAAAAAATAATTGTTGAGATAGGGGGAAAGAGAGGAAAGAGAAATTATGAGTTTTGAATTGTGGTTGGTGATATGTCTCTAATTAGAATGCTGAAAATGAGGTGATATAAAGAGCTTTATATAAAAGATGGAATCTCCCCGCTACCTCTTTAGAATAGATGAGAGAGTATGAGGACAAAAAGAGAAAGAAAAATGAAAATAGCAAAGACAAATTTCTGCCATTTTGCCTCACGCAGGCAACCTTACGCCATTGTTTGTTGAGTAAATTATATTATTGGTTGCAACACAGTTCCTTCAAATACATCTGTAAGTTCTGTTTCACATAGAGTCCTTGAATATTAGTGGCTGATTGAGGATATTCACAGTTTTCTAGTTGTCAGGATAAATTCAGGCATGATTAATTTCTTCTTTAAACACATCACAATCATGTAATAAAGCCTGGCATGAGTTATCTTGCCACAATTTGCATTAAATTTAACTTATTCTTTTTCTATTTAACTTCATCTTGAAATGTAACAAAATAGATATTATGTGGATGAGTTTTTGCTGTGGATTTTTTAAAACATTCTATAAACATGTTATATAGAATATTAGTTAAGAGATTTTTTTTTTTACAGTTGTAGATGACTTTGAAAGAAATGTCATTACATTAAATTATTGAGAAAACTGGGAACTGGTGTTTTAAGCTAATAAAAGCTTAAAATCACTGCCTCCAAAATAGCTTAAAATGAGGTTTATGGCATTATGTGGAGATTTATTAATTTTAAAAATTATATTTATTTGTGTATTTTTCCCTTTTCTGATTCTCTACAGTTTGAAAAGAAAATCAATAAAATGTTTACCATATATGCTATCTTCTATTTGTGCTTTGAAACAGTAATGACAATCTCCCCTTCTCCCTGCCCCTCCTTGCCTTAAACCCAATTTACTCTGAATCTCATGGATTAGACAACAATAGATTCCTGCCCAAGCAGTACTGAATGGTTATTTTTTGGACCCTCCTAAGCTCTCTTTTGGCCAGCAACCCTGAGGATTTTCCCCTCCCAGTTTGATTTTTTTTTTTCATTAAAGGGGTCATTCCTTGACTCACTTCTTAAAGAGGCTATTCTCTGAATGGGTGTTGCCTCACTGAAAGTGAGAACCTGAAAAGACCTTAGCTTAAAAGGGCCGAGGTCTCCCACTGCATCTTGGGCTATCTCTAGTCATCCTAATTGATATCTGGCCACTGGAACCAAATGGCTGTGGAGGAGAAAGTGAGGCTGGTGACTTTGTACAGCCCTCCCTCACTCAATTCAAACTCACTTGACAGTCATGTCCTCATCTCCCTCATGTTATGGTCTTCCTCAAGAAAGAAGGACAAACCACACACAATCACACAATTATCAAACATAAAGTTCTTCACACTGTCCTCCTTTCTGGCCTTTCCAATTTTCTTTCACTTGACTACCCTCTGTCTTCTCTATGATCTAGCCATAACGGCCTACTTTCTATATCTTGCCTATAACACTACATTTCCTTTCTGTATGCCTTTGTAATGGCTGTTCCTTATGCCAGGAATGCTTTCTCTCCTCATTTCTGCTTAGAATCCTTGGCTCCCTTCAAGATTCATGTCAAACACTATCTTCCACAGGTTTTTTTCCACCAGTCCCCAGGACTCCAGGGGGTCATCACTCACTACTCTAGTTTCTTGAGGCCAAGGTCACATAATAGCAGTAAAGAGTTGAAGTGAAGCAAGTGCCCATTTATTAAGGTGACCAGTCAGATTGCAAGATGGACAGCAATCTACCCTCAGCATCTATAAGGGTCTCCTTATATACAGATTTATAGGGTAGCATTCATAAGCTAAACATTATTTAAAGTCATATTGTATGAAACAATAACAAAAAGAAAGATGGCTATTTATAAAACAAAGGTAGTTATATAAAAAGAACAGTCTACTTGTTGGAGAAAAATGTGTATTCTTCACTACAGGAAACGAGTTCTCTCATCTGAGTATAGCTGGTTTCACTTAAAGAAATCTGCTTTACCAAACTTATAGATAGCTATAAGTTACTATTATGTTTAAGAACCTATTATTTATTTGAAGTTCTTCATATTTATATCCCCAGTGCTTAGCATAGTGCAGCATACATAATGAGTCCCTAATAAATGCTTGCTGATTGGTTTATTGAAGTTCCTCCATTTATAGCTGTACATATGTCTTATATTTTGCTAATATTTTTGTCATTTTTAAAAAATCTGATACTCTAATTAGTACTAATTTTTTTTTTCCTTTCTCAATACTTGCATGTGTATAAAGGCAGGGAATTTCCCTTCCCACTTAAGTTCACATATTTAGATCCAGTGTGTCATAACAAAGGGCAAAATTGGAGTTCAAGAATTTTCCTCCAGGCCCACCACAAAGTATAAATAAATCCTTAATCTGTTTGAGGGGGTTTTAGGCCATTGGCCATTAGATGATAACAACTACCACCACACAGGAAACATTTTGAGACACCTGATGATGGACTTGATACTGAAAGAGAGTTACTTGAAAGAGGAAGCAGCTTTATGGAGTGTTACACCCTCATAGCAGAGAAGAATTAAAGTACAATATGGAGGAGTAATCCGGAAGGATTATTGCATATATGTTTTTTTTGTCTTTATAATTCTGTAGTTTCATAGTTATGATTTCCCCATGCTAAAGCAGTTTATATTCTCTCTGATTATATATTGTTTCTCAATTTATGTTTATCCTGGGACATTATTTCTGATCACATACCCCAAATGGAGCTAACTCCCCCAAACTCCTCTTTTGAAGTGCCTTAAAGCCAGTCAGTGAGTTAACAAGCATTTATTAAATGCTTGGGGATGCAAAGAGGTCAAAATCACTATCCTTGCCCTCAAGGAACTCACATCCTAAGGAAGGAAAAAACATGTAAATACCTATGTACTTAGAAGATAGACACATTTAGCTATAAAGCACATGTGTGATATCTATCTATCAATGAAAGTTTTCATATTTAAAAACTTTTGTTGTTGTTCAGTCATGTCTGACTCTTTGTGACCCCATTTGGGTTTTTCTTGGCAAAGATACTGCCATTTCTCCAGTTCATTTTGTAGATGAGGAAACTGAGGCAAAAGAGTTGAGTAACTTGCCCAGGGTCACACAGCTAGTAAGTGTCTGCGGCTGGATTTGAACTCAGAAAGATGAGTTTTCTGACTCTAGGCCTAGCACTCTATTAGAGACTGCTGGTGGTGCATTGGATAGAATGCTGGTCCTGAGTTCAAATCCAGCCTCAGACAGTTGTAAAATCATGATAATAATAGCACTTGCTTTACAAGGTTGTTGAATATTTGTAAAAAGCACTTAGTTAACCCCAATTGCCTCACAAAAAAACACTTAGTGTGGTGCCTGGCACATAGTTGGCATAGATGTTTATTCCCTTCCTTTCTTCCTTTATTTCATGAACTTGTTCTTTAATTTTTTATTTGTTATCAATTTATTTGTTATCAATTTTGCTTCAATCAATTTTGTTTATTTTGTTTTTATTACTCTGTTTTGAGCCCTAGATGTCGCTCTGTAGTTTTCCTAATTGAGCCTTCATCTCCTAAAAATTATACCATTAAAAACTGAGTTAGAGTTTTCCTTTAATCCCTATAATACCTTTGTTATCGAACTTTATTTCTGTTTTAGTATTTTCCTTTTTTCCTGTCTCTCAATGTTTTGTCCTTTGTGTCTAAGGAAATTTAACCCCTTGGATATTTTAGATAAAATAATTTATTAGGTAGTAATTCAGTTCTGCATCTCAAGAAACAAACACACAGCTCCATAGTCCTAAAATCTTACAACAGGATTTATTGTCAGTAAACCATAGATAGTACACAAATACAAAAATACAGGGTGTCCCAATAAACTTAGTGATGTTTTAAGCGACTTAAAACATCCCTAAGACTTTTGGGACGCTGTATTACAAAGGTGTTGATGCTAACCAGCTTTCTTTTATGCTCAGTTTCTCAGACCTTTTTCTGGTCTCCATAATGTGTAGATCAGCAGAGATGATGCAGAGAGTCATATCCAGAGCTATAAGTTGGGTCTATGTGGCAGCATCAGTTAGTTCCAAGACCTTTAAAATGTGCCAATCCAGCATAAACATCCCCAGTCACATTTGAGTATGCTATCAGTCAATTAAAAGGATTTATTAAGCACTTAACTGTGTTCCAGTAAGCTAGATAAGGATTCACCTAAGAATTTGTAGAATTCCTTTGGTTTCGTGGATCCATCAGTTACTGTATATTTTTCTGTCTGCCTGTCCCTAATTTTTCCCTTTGAGGGAAGGAACCCATTTGGACTCATCTGAGAGTGTTATCTATAGGCTTCCACTAGCCTAAGTTTTCCTGGAGCTGAATGTTGTTCATTTATCCATTTTGAAGAGGACTAGTGACATCCTGGGTGATATCTTGACTTGCCAGTGAATTGGATTTAAATGAGACAGAGTTGTGCAAAGTCTTTTATTCTCTCCTCCAGTCATGAAAATCTGGTAATAAGACAAAAGTCAAGATCACTGGAGATGTCCTGGGATGCAGTGGATGACCTCTGTGTTTCTGATATCTGACCAAGCTCCAAGTGCTCCACAGTGACTGCTTCAGTCTCCTTCATGGCCTTTGGAACAAATTGTTCTCATTGACCCATTCTTCTGGGGAAATCTTCATATACTTGGGTAGACATCCCACTAACTCACTGACAGGTTTGAGGCCTATAGGTTACCCTACCTGACTTAGCCCATTTGCCAAGACCAGGGTGTGGCCTCTGTGTGTGCTACAGCTTCTGGGAGCCACAGTTGAGAGTTGATTGGAAAGGTAGAGACCAAAGTTGGGTGAGCACCACTGAAAAGGGCTTGGTGAGCCCTCACACAAGAGGTGCTAGTGCTCCATGAACACGCCATAAACCCCAATGTAGAGCCTTGGGGAATACCACAGTTAGTAGGTATGATGTAGATGAGATAATTGACTATCAATGTATATGCTACTGTATGATGGAGGACCTTATTATAGTTCTCTATGGAATTTTTCTACCTCTTCATTCTCTGAAAAAACTATAATAGCAATAATAATGATAATAATAATAATAACCAACATTTATATAGTGCTTATCAGGTTCCAGATGATGAAACATAGGCATGTTGACATTATCTTAACATGATTTGTTTTTGTAAATTCTTGTCATGGGGGCAGCTGGGTGGCACAGTGGATAGAGCACCAGCCCTGAAGTCAGAAGGACCTAAGTTCAGATCTGGCCTCAGATCAAACACTTGACACTTACTAGCTGTGTGACCCTGGGCAAGTCACTTAACCCCAATTACCTAAAAATTAAAAAATAAATAAATAAATTCTTATCATGATCACAGCAATAACAGATGAATAAGTGAAATTATATTTATTGTTGTCTTTGGATATAAGAATACACCAACTCTGCCAAATCCATTATTTGTCATCCCCCACTATGTGCACCTTACTTAGCAATTGAATGTCTGAAGAGAACTTGGGAGCCACCCTTTTTGTCTTTTACTTTTGTTCAAAATGAGAATGTGAAGATTGTTTGAATGTATGCTGCTGAATAAGCACATCACATTCAGAGTATCTGTAACTAGGTTAATATTTACACATAGTCTAAATGAAGTATTTGTGCTTTCTTACACTGCAAAAGCAGAAGTGGGCCACGTGGACTGAAGGACCTTTCATATATTTTGGTTTTTGGTTTGGTAGATTATATAGATGAAGAATCCACCACTGTATGATCATCCTTTTGATAATGAGCAACTTTATACTACTTGGATAAGCTGCATCTCAAAATAATCCATGTTTATTGGTAGGACCATATTCATAGCCTTTTTAACAGAGTAGAACTTACCAGAACTTGAGCTTCATAGTTTCTGTGGAATGAAAAGACAGGAAACAAGAAATGTAGGAAGTGAAATATAATTGAAATATTAGAATGGGATAAATAAGGATCAAGGGCTAACATTTTGATTGGGGGAAAAAACCAGATGTTTCCCTTTAAAATTCCACTTTTTCAAGAGTTACATAGGTAGTAAAGAAAAACACCAGGCCTGAGTATGGTTTTGTTCTGTTTTATGGGTTTTAAGAAAGGAAAGAAAAAGGAAATAAAAAAGGAATACACTATGGAAGAAATGAGGACTAAGAGAGAAGAACTTACTATTTCTCAGAATCTAAGTGTGCCAGAGGAGTACACACTTGGAGGTAGGGATTCAAGGGGGAGGGGAATAGATATCTTGGGAACATGTGTCGCTGAGTTCTAAATAACCAGCTTTAGAGTGAACTTTTGGACAAATTCTATATTTCCTTTACTTCCTTAAATGAGATATGATTAGAGGAATATGGAAACTGTTTTTGGAGAAATATGCCACCCATACTGTAAATTTCAGATATGTGTGTGTGTGTGTGTGTGTGTATGTGTGTATGTATATATTTGAGTATAGATTTTACTTATGATTTAAACAAAATCACAGCTATGATTTCATTTTTACTTTTGGCTTATATTCCAAGATAAATATTGTACATTTCCATCTTTCATTTTATATCAATTTGAATAGCATGTTTACATGATTTTTCTAGGCAGCAAGACTGTGCCACAGACAAAGCTGTAGTGGATGAAGCACAAACAGCCCCAAGTGCTATAGAGAAAGACATTTTGGTAAGGGACTACTTTCTTGATAATTAGACTTGAGAAAAACAGCAAGCTTTGAAAATATATATGCAGACTTCTTGCTGGACCTGTGTGGCTCTGGTAGCACAAACTGAAGAATGGTGTACATAGGATTGCTTTGTTCATGTAAATAGTTTTCCTCTTCTTTTTACCTGTATAGCACAGAGGCTTTCCGATACCAGGTTAGGGAGTAAGAAGCTGACTGTTTTCCTTTGTGTTAGAACCAGCCTCCATTATTTATCATTTAAATTTTTTTTCCTTGTATAAGAACTTATTTTTTACCTTTTAGATGTATAGTAAAAGGTACTAGAAAATTTAACATGTAGTTGACTTGTTTACTGTTATCATTGAATAAATTTACACTTATAAGCAAAATATCATGGATTGCTTTATTCTTATACATTGGTAGTTTTCAATTACTTATATATTTAAAATGGTTTCTAGTAATTAGAATTTTTAAAAATGAAAAATCCTTTGACAAAATACAACATCCATTCCTATTAAACACACTAGAAACATAGGAATCAATGGAGCTTGTCTTAAAACAATAAATAGTCCTATCTAAAACCAAGAGCAAGAATTATCTGTAGTGGGGATAAATTTGAAGCCTTCCCGGTATGATCAGAAGTGAAGCAAAGATGTCCATATCAACATTATTATTCAGTATTGTACTGGAATTGCTAGCTATAACAATAGGACAAGAAAAAGAAATTGAAGGAATAAAAATAGGCAATGAGGAAATACAACTATCACTCTTTGCAGATGATATGATAATATACTTAGAGAGCCCTAGAAAATCAATGAAATCAACTAAAACCTTGTTTAAACAATTAACAACTTCAGCAAAATTGCAAGATATAAAATAAACCCACACAAATAATCAGCATTTCTATGTACTACCAACAAAGTCCAGCACCAAGAGACAGAAAGAGGAATTCCTTTTAAAATAACTGCAAACAATATAAAATTCTTGGGAGTCTACTGCCAAGACCAATCCAGGAACTATATAAACACAATCACAAAACAAATAAAGACAAATCTAAACAATTGGAGAAATACTAAAAGCTCATGGATAGGTCAAGCCAATATAATAAAAATTACAATTTCAACTAAGTTAATTTACTTATTTAGTGCCATACCAATCAGACTATAAAGAATTATTTTATACAGCTAGATAAAATAGTAACAAAATTCATTTGAAACAATGAAAGGTCAAGGATATGAAGGGAATCCATGAAAAAAAAATTTGAATGAAGGTGACCTAGCAGTTCTAGATTTCAAATTATATTACAAAGCAGTAATCATCAAAACAATCTGATACTGGCTAAGAGTGGTAGATCAATGAAATAGATTAGTAAATGACCATTACAGTAGCAAATGACCATAGTAATCTAGTGTTTGATAAGCCCAAAGATCCAAGCTTTTGGGGTAAGAACTAAACATTTAATAAAAATTGCTGGGAAAACTTGAAAGCAGTTTGGCAGAAGGTAGGCATAGACTGACATCTCACACTATATAACAAAATAAGGGCAAAATGGGTAAATGATTTAGATGTAAAGAGTGATATCACAAGTAAGCTTGGTATCATAGGGGAGCATGAAAAAATTTATCTACTGGATATATAGATAAAGACTTTATGATCAAACAAGAGATAGAATTATGGAAAGTAAAATGGATAATTTTGATTACATTAAGTTATAAGGCTTCTGCACAAATAAAACTAATGTAGCCAAAATTAGAAGGAAAACAGGAAACTGGAAAAAAATTTGCAGTGTTTTTCTGATAAAGGCCTCATTCTCAAATATACAGGACACTGAGCCAAAATTTAAAAAAATAAGAGCCATTTCCCAGTTGATAAATGATGAAAAGATATGTACGAGCAGTTTTCAGTAAAGGAAGTTAAAGCAATAAATAATCACATAAAAAATGCTCTAAATCACTACTGATTAGAGATATGCAAATTAAAACAATTCTGAGGCACCACTTCACACTTATCAGATGACAGAAAAAGCTAATGGCAAATGACCAAGGGGATATAGATAAAATTGGAAAACTAATGTACTGTTTACGGGATTTTGTGACCCAATCCAGCCCCCCATTCTGAAAAAACAATTTGGAGCTATGCCCAAAGAGCTATAAAACTATGCATACCCTTTGACCCAGCCATACCACTATTAGGTCTGTATCTCCAAGAGGTCAAAGAAAAGGGAAAATTACCTCTTTGTACAAAAATATTTATAGCATCTCTTTTAGTGGTGGCAAAGAATTGGAAATCCAGAGGATGCCCATTGATTAAGGAATGGCTAACCAATTGATTGTGATAGAATACTATTGTGCTTTAAGAAATGATAAGCAGGATGTTTTCAGAAAAACCTGGGAAGGCATATATGAAGTCATACAAAGTGAAGTGAGCAGAACCAGGAGCACTTCGTACACAGTAGTAGCAATATTGTAAGGGTGGCCAACTGTGAAAAGACTTATCTACTCTCCATTGTACACAGTAGCAGTAATATTGTACAATGATCAGTTGTGAATTTGGAACTCTAAATTGTAAAGACAACAAAGGTTAAGAATTGTTTTTACATGTAACTGGAAAAAAATAAAATATTAAAGAGAAAAAAGTTTTAAAAAGAAAGACTTAGCTATTCTGATCAAGACAATGCTCTAAGACAATTCCAAAGGACCCATGAGGGAAAATGCAATTCATTGTCAGAGAGAGAGAGAGAGAGAGAGAGAGAGAGAGAGAGAGAGAGAGAGAGAGAGAGAGAGAGAGAGAGAGAGAGAACTGGTGAATTCTGAATACAGATTTAAGCATGTTTTTTTTTAAACTTTATTTTTAGTGTTTGTGTTTTCTTTAGCAACATGGCTAATGTGGAAATATGTTGTGCATGACTTCACATGTATAATTGAAATCAAATTGCTTGACTCCTCAAGGAGGAGGGAAAGGCTAGAGGGAGGGAGAGAATTTGCAAGTCAAAATTAAAAAAAATTATTGTTAAAAATTTTAACATGTAGTTGGGAAATATTTAATGAAATAAAGAAAAATACATTTTAGAAATTTACCTCTGAACTTGGATGCTAAAGTGATAGTATGCAAGAGAGTTTTCATACAACTTTCTATATTAAATTCAGCTTGTGCTGTATTAAATACCAGTCCTGCATCTTATTTTTTTTTTCAATTCAGTTATTGCCCAAGGCAAGGAGTTTTGATTTCTACAAAACCTTGGATTTGAAAAAAATCCGTAAGATTACATAAATTAAGGGTAAAAATTACAGAATTTTAAAATTCTATGAAGCATATCTTATTCTCTGAAAATTAAGTTTTGTTCAGTAAAGATATCTACTTAGTGAAAATGATCCTATGATTATTTAGGATAGGTAGTGCTAAACTCATCTAGACTCTCTTGTCTCTTCTAGCGGTACTACTATTATATCCATCATGGCATTGATTCAGAACATGTAGCTCCAATGGAAGATTCTTGGCTAGAACATGTCTTGGAATTAGTCCCCAAACACTTGAAAGTACTCACTGACAGAATACTTTTACTGTCGGATGAAATGAGAGAAGATTATCTTCTCAGTGTGAAGAAATCCATCGGTAAATTTTTTTTTGCTTTTAAAAATTGTTTTTATTCCAACTGTTATATTGTCAACTGAGAAAAAAAAGTAACCAGAATTTGTGTAGCATTTTAAAAGGATAGTGCAGTGGATAGAGTACTAGACTTGGTGTCAGAACTAGATAAAAGTCCCACCTTGACACTTAACATCTCTGTGACCCTGGGAAAAGCATTTCTTCTCTTTGTTTCAAACAACTCTCAAAGATCATATTATCACAGCACCATAGATTTAGAACTGGAGAGGACAGACCTCAGAGGTCAACCATCTAACCTTCTCATTTTATAGATGAGGAAACTGAGCCCTGGAGAGGTGAAATGATTTCCCAGGGTCAATCACACAGCTAGGTAAGTGTCTGAAGTGGGATTCCAGCTGAGGTCTTCTTGACTCCAGGTCTGTCAACCTATTTGTTCCCACCCCAAGTGTTCCCTGCAATGAGAAAAATCACAATTCCTTCATATGTGTGTATGTATATATGTATAATATGCATATATATATGTGTGTGTGTATGTGTGTGTATGGGTGTATGTATGTTTATCTGTGAGCCATACCTTATTCTCTGAAAAATAATTCTCTGAAAAACATACACATTGTCATCTAAGGTGGTGAACCTGTGGCCTTGAGGCCACATGTGGCCTACTAGGTTCTCAAGTGCAGCCCTTTGACTGAATCCAAACTTCACCAAACAAATCCCCTTAATAAAAGGATTTGTTCTATAAAACTTAGACTCAGTCTTTTAAAAGGCTGCACTTGAGAACCTAGAGGACCACATGTGGCCTCAAGGCTGTAGGTTCCCCTCCCCTGTTAAGGGTTTAGAGAGTGTGCAACATGTGAATGGAGGAAGAACTGATGAAGCTGTGGATCTTTGAAGTATTAAAAGATTGAAGTTCCAAGTATATGTCTTCATTAAAGAGTAGCTTTTTTAAACTTATATTTCTATCTACTTGACACATTTATGAATCTTCTATTCACATGCAGTATTTCTTATACTGCTCTTAGATTAATTTAAGTCCTGAGCAGATTTCATCAGTACCATGAAAGCAGAAACAAAAGTGAAAAGTTAAACATGTTGTGTGTTATTATTGGGTATTTTTGTTGGTGATGAGAGCATTACAATTCAGGATGTAACTGAAGAAAACTATAAAAAGCAATTATACTGTCAAATCAACCTTTTTTTCTTTAAAGACCTGTTATGAACCAGTATATTAGGTACTCTAAGTGATAAATATAACATTGTGAGTTCCCTTCAAGGAACTCACAACATAGTTGGTGAGATAAATATAAACATCAAATATTAAATGACAATAAAAACAACAGTATAAGTGATGTCACAGATCAGTAAATGAAAGACAGGGATCTGTCTCTTGAAACAAAGACTATTGTCTAGATATATAGACTAGATAAAGTCTTTATCAATAGACTTACAGAGACTACATTGTTTGCCAGTAGACCATTCTTTAAAATAACTTAAGCATTTGCTTTTAAAGACTATTTCATTTTCGTATTTGTGTTTAAATTCAGTGTGTGTAAGTACAAGGTTGTTTACCAGAATGTCTTGTATTTTTTTAGTTGACTTTGTTCTAAGAGATCCCAGGGAAAAAGAGGAAGACAAAAAGAAAGAAGAGCTTCCACCGTATCGTTTAGAGTAAGAAAACATACTTCATAAACATAGATTACATACAAAGTAATACATATGGATGTCTCTATATATTAAGAGTATTTCTCTTAATCATTGTAAAAATATGTCTCTTGCCCATATTAGGTTTTGTGAAGTGTATAGAAGAAACATTAGGCTTTGAATATATGTTCATATGCATTTATAAGAAACATATTAGGATTGTAGGATCAGAAAGGGACCTTTATTGTACTATCTTGTTCAATTCCTTCATTTTACAGATTTGAAAACTGAGACCCAGAAAGTAAAAGTGACTTGCTCACAGTTACAAAGGTAATAACTGAGGAATGGAATTCAAACACAGCTGTCTGGACTTTTGTGCTCTTTCTGCTGTCTTACTTCGCCTCTCAGATAAATCAGTTGTTATGAACTTTGACCCATTCCTTAGTAAAAATAACTAACCTTTAGAAATGCATTCTTCAAATAGCATTCATAATTGGAACCAGGTTCGTTTTCCTAAGTAACTAGCTCAAGATCTATATTTATATTTAGTTAGTTTTCTTTCATAAAACTATACTCTAAGTTGTTTTCCATGATTAAAAAAATGCCAGAATGAGGTTAGGGAAGGCATATTTGAGGAACATCTAAAAAGATGATGAGATCCAGATGTGCAATTTGATTGGCATCAATAAGAATAAGTAGTGATACAAAGCCAAATTTAAATGTCATTTGAAAAATCTTTTAGTGAGAGAGTAAAGAGATAAAATGATTCTTAAGTTAGGTATAAAGAAAGAATAAAGAGAAATAGAGGGCCCTGAGAACAGGAATCAGTGGTCTTAGAATTCTTTTGATTGAGAAACAATATCAGTAATTTTTTAAACTGGTTAATATGCTTGTAGGGGTGGGGGAAACGATGCCTATGCAGCTACTGCTGCTACTATGGGTGCCCACATCAGTTGAGTTATAACTGTCTTAAATAACTGATATCCTGGATTAGAAGTGGGGAGGGAAGGTTGGGAGTTTACAGAAGAGTGTTGGGCTGTGGGAGGTAAAGGGTAGGGGGAGATAAGCCCCATGGTTGGCTACCTGGGTGAAGTGAGATGTAACCCATCTTCCCTCCTATTGTTTAATCAAACACATCTTGGGGTAAAGCCACAGTCACTTTGAGGATTATGCCATGGTCCCCAAGGTGCCCTAAGCTTTCTGTTTGAAGGCCATTGATTTAGGTTATAGGAGCTGAATCATGAAGGAATGGATTTTCACATAAGAATGTCAAAGTTAGGCCATGTTAACACAGAAAGAATTTATACATGTTAATGGAGAAAATGTTTCAAGGAATTTTCAAAGACAGGCTAGACTGTATCCATGAGAAAAAATAAGAATAAAGGAAATAATTCGAATTGTACTCTGAAATAAATATGAAATCTGTGAAAATATTTATGGAGTAGCATATATGATTGCCCTTTTCTGTTAGATTTTTATAATTCATTATGGTACTGAGTCAAAGGGTTGAGGATTTATAGAAAAATAAATTTATGTTTAAAGACTTTGAGCTAATTATATAAATACAATTATATAGTTTTAATTACAAATATATAATTTTAAACAGTGTCAAGATGCTTGCTTCTTCTCCAGATGCTATACTAATAGGGTAGAGATAGAAATTACCTTAGAGTTGTACTCTAAGACATGAAGCCCATCAGCCTGGCCTGGGGCCATGTCTCATCAGCTGTGACTGCGCCTCTGAATTTGACTGATGGATACCATCTCTCCATTTTCTTCCATCTAGAGACACAAGATCTTAGGTCAATATACTTGGTCTCCTGTGAAATTAGAGATAAGACACTGCTCTTGGCACCAAAACTTAAATGGACAAGGTTCTGAGGGAGTTACATTGATTCATGTAAATAAAGATGTAATGATTTAATCAGGGAACCTTACCTTGATTAATTCCTGCTAGAGTGCACAGCATGGAGCATGCCCAGCCCTGAGCCTGTTCTTTTTACATGTACTGTTCTTGGAGCTGGGCTTCTTCCAATGACACATGTATCTTGGCCCTTTGCAGTAGGCCATGTGTGCTAGAAAGACTTGGCACATTGGAATGACACATCAATCCCTTGCCCTACATTGGTGGCTCATATTGGAGGGAGGAAGAAAAAGAGAGAGCCAGATAATTGAGTTTGTCTTTTTAAGGTCTTCTGAACTCCTCCTGCCTCAGTGACTAATCCTCTTGATTGTAGCCCTCTCCTCCTGGTGCCATCATGGGAGGCTAGGAGATTGCTGTGAGTACACCTGCCACATAGAAGCAAAAACGTTTCCCCAAACTCTAGCTTACAGGTTTCAGGTTTATACTGCCCTGTAAGTAGTCTTCTCAAGCTGCTCAGTGTTTTTCTATAACATCACAGAATCTCCAAAATAGAAAGTACGTATCTCAGAGGCCATCCATCTAGTCCAGTCAACACCTGACCAGGCATTCCCTCCACAGTGTCCCCAGCGAGTAGCCATCTAGCCCTCATTTGAAGGTACTCCTCCACGTTAGTAGTGCATTACCTCCTGAAACACTCCATTCTAGTTTTGGATAGTTCTGTTAGGAAATTTACCTTTCCATTGAGCTACAATCATCTCTCTAACTTCCATCCATTGCTCCTAGTAAGTGCCAAATAAGTCTGATCCCTCTTCCCCTTGAGAGTCCTTCAGATACTTGAAGACAGCCATCACCCTAATTCTACTTTTCTGTAGATGGAATCTGACCAATTCAGAGCATATAAAGGACCATTAAAGTGCGATAGTCAGGATGAGTGATAGAGTCAGTTCACTGGCCCTGAGCCGGCCCCACAGTTGATTCTGGTAGCCCGCTTTGGCTTATTTTGAGCTGTGCAACCACCACTTATTCCCTTGCCACACTTCTGACTGTACCTACACATTCCTCTTTTTCTATGGACACAGTGTTTTAACAGCCAGTTGTTGCACATTTTATTTGAGAGGTGAAGCTTTTTTATTGTTCATGCAGTCTTGTTTTCGCAAGGGACTGTCTTGTATATAAAGAGTGTGGTCTTCTCCAAGTGGTTGCTACCTTGCTTTTCCCAACTGATAATTCTCTTCACTACATTGTGGAGTATGGCAGCCATATATAGGCTATGATCACGGCCAACATATAGATGTCCTTATACTCATTTTTAAAAAATTATAAAAAATTTAGCGATATATTTTCCATTTTTATCATAAAAGGAAAGCATCACATTTGAGATCCTACCCATCCTTTAAGCTCCAACTCAGATGCAAATTCCTTAATTAAGCCTTTAGGGATATACTTTACCTAGTAGTATTCCCTCCTCAACACTTTGTACTTCCCTTACAAATTTATGCTCTGCTTCTGTATTATAGCTATTTGTATACCTTTGTTATTTCTTCTAATAAATGTTAACCTCCTTGAAGGCACTGTTATATTTTATTTTGCTGTACATCTCCTTCAGCTTCTACCTGGTTGTGCACATGAGAGGTGTTTAATATATGTTTAAATTAAATTGTATTTGAAATGTCATAAAGCCATTGTTACTGAAAAGAATATTGAATTTGTAAAAAAAAGTGTTTTCTTTTGATTTGGCATTGTTTTCTCCTTGCCTTTAGAATGAAAATTCTGCCAAAACCTTGGAGGAAGTCTTTTTTTGCAGCTTGCAGTTTTATTAGAGATAATTTAAATGCAATGAACCCTACAATGCTTGCTGTTCTAGATCTGTGGCAGACTTCTTTTAAGTAAGTAAATCCTACTTTGATTAACATTGTTAAATAATGTTCTGATGAAAGTAATACTGATCATCTTTTTGTTAAAATTAGCCTATTAAACTGTAAATTACTCGAGGGCAAAGATTGTATCATTTTTAGCTTTGCTTTTTATTCCTTGCATCTAGCTCCGTATTTGGCACAGAGAAGCTTAATAAATATTTTTTAAATTTAAAAACTCGATCACAATGTGCACTAATTGATTGTCTTAGAAGGCAGAGTAGCATTTCTATACAATAGTGCTGTATGACAAGATGCCCGGTAGGTATAACTGTACCACCTAATTTTTATAAAAGGAATATTTACAGAGAAGATCTTGCAAGAACAGAAGAAAAACATATCTGCTTGAGCTGGGACATCTTCCCCTTGGTCCCTGGGGAGAGTAGGGTAAAATTTAAAGTAGTTGCCGCAAACTATTATCTCACAGAGTTCACTTCCAAATGTGGCATCTCCACTAGACAAATTGCTCGCTTGTTGTAGGACCTGGAATTAGCTCGATCAAACAGGTTGCTCCTTACTGGGCTCAGCTGCAAACTCTTGTTGCTGGACTGCTGCTCTTCCAAACTTTTGAACTGTCACAAGGCCCTTAAGAAGACACAGGAACATAGGACAGAGGGGCAGCTGGGTGGCACAGTGGATAGGAGCACCAGCCCTGGAGTCAAGAGGAACTGAGTTCAAATGTGGCCTCAGACACTTACTAACTGTGTGACCCTGAGCAAGTCTCTTAACCCCAACTGCCTCAAAAAAAAAAAAAAGACCTTGGCAGAAGTCAGCCCTGTTCCACACACAAGCTTGTCCAGGGAACCATGTGCTTACCTGCTTCATGGTGGTGAGAGAGAGCTTGAAGCCCCTCTCTCTTACCTGAAGGCCCACATCAATTTGGCCCCCTCACTGGAACACAGCCAGGGAGAAATAAGACTGATTTGACTAGTTAATGCCTTTTGTTAGTATGTTTAGTTCTGTCTCAGCAGTCATTCAGAAAACTCCTCTTTGCCAAATAAGTGAAGAAGAAACAGTCATAGATACTTTGCATATGCTTTGAAGTCCATATAGGGGATTATGTCAAGTACTGATAGACCCCCCCTCCTGCTCACATTTTTCAGTTGTTCCTTTTTAGCTTCTTGACCTTCTGTTCTTCCATTTGAATTTCATTATTTGTTTTTCTAGCTCTATAACATATTCTTTGGGGAATTTGTTTGGTAAAGCACATAAATAAATTAGTTTAGGTAACATTGTCTTTTTTATTATATTGACTTAACCTACCCATGAGCAATTAATGTTTCTCCAATTTTTTTAGGTCTGTATTTCTGCAAAGAGTATTTTATATTATTTTATACTCAACATTTTATAGTTGAATTCATGTAATGCCTCAGTGAATCTTGGTAGATACATTCCCAAATATTTTATAGCTTCTATAGTTATTTTAAATGGAATTTCGCTTTTTAGTTCTTCCTACTGAGTTTTGTTGGTTAATTAATAAGAATGCTGATGATTTCCTTGGATTTCTTATATGTCCTACAACTTTGCTGAAGTTAATAATTTCACTTAAGTTCTCTAAGTACACCATCAGTATTCCCTCAACTTCTTTTCCTTGTCTTATTACTATATATAGCATTTCTAGCGCTGTTACGTAGTAGTGCTGATAATGGGCATCCTTCCTTTGCTTCTGATTAGAAAATCCTGTAACTTTTCTCTATTACATAGAATGTTTACTCTTGGATATAGGGAAATATTATTCATTGTATTAAGGAAAGTTTTCTTATTCCTATAATTACTAGTTTTTATTTTGTCAAAAGCCTTTTCAGCATCTATTGACATAATCATATATTTTTATTGCTTATATAATTAAAATTATAATAATTATGTAATTAAAATATATAAAATTAAATAATATATTTAAATAACTAAAATAATTAAAAATAAATAATTGTATAATCATGTAAGTTTATATAATTATATAAAATTTATATAATTAAATACAAAATTATTCATATAATTATTTATATAATTATATTTATAAAACTAAAAATTATAGAATCAAAATATAAATAAAATATAATATAAATTTATATAATTATTTATAGTCTTTCTTGTGTTGAATCAACCCAGAATTCTTGTTTTAATCCAAACCTAGTCATAGTACAAAATCTCATATGTTGTACACTATAATATCTTATTTAAAGTTTTCACATCTATGTTTACTGAGAATATTGGTCTTCCTACCTCAACCCCTTTCTCTGCTTGATCTCTCTTTTAAGTATCAAGCCCTTACTTATATTCTTAGAAATTGGAAAGCTATCTTCTTATTGTTAAAATAATTCATGTTGTTTTGGAATTAATGGTTCTTTGAGTACTTGATAGAATTAACTTGTAAATCCATCTGATCTTGGAGTTTTTTCCTTGCTTTGGGAATTCATTTGTGGGTTTTCAACTTTTTTTTTCTGATATTAGATTATTTAAATGGTCTATTTCCTTTTTTGTTAATCTGGATGGTTTATATGTTTTCTAAGTATTCATCTGTTTCTTCTCAGTGTTCATTTTCATTAGCATATAGACAAAATAATTTCTGATAATTTCCTTTATTTCTTCTTTAGTTGTTATGAGTTCTTTTTCATTGTTCTTATGAATACTTTAGTTTCCTATATCTTTAGGAAGACATTATATCAGTCAGAGCATGCTATTTATGCTCGTAAGGACTGGGCTCTCATTGGCATAGATTCTGGTTTCTTGGAGAGAAGCATATGTAGCTCTGTGGCCCCTGCATCTGTTGATCTTTTCTGGCTTGTATTTTTATTTAATATTTTTGCATCAATATTCATTAGGGATATTGTTCTATAATTTTCTTTCTCTGTTTTTGCTCTTAGTTTAGGTATCAGCACCATATTTGTTTCATAAAAGGAGTTTGGTAGGACTACCTCTTTGTCTATTATTCCAAATAATTTATTTAATATTAGAATTAATTGATCTTTAAATGTTGGTAGAATTCACTTGTAAATCCATCTGGTCCTGATGCTTTTTTGTTAGGAAGCTCATTTATGGCATAGTCTGAATGCAGATAAATAAATTAATATTTTTAAAAAATGAAGTTGAGCTTTGTTCACCTGAGGATGGGGAGGCATTGTTTCAAGCTTCAGGCTTTTTCTGTTACTGTTTTCAGAGCTAGTTCTAGGATTCTGCAAGTTTTTGGTGTTTCCAAGGTAGTATAATTACTGCGCATTCTGGGTTTTGATCTAGTAAAGGCCCCTGGCCCCTGTAGCCACAAGCACTAATATTCCTCTCCCCCATGGAATTATAAATCACAACTGCTTATAGGCAATAGAGTTGCCAATCAGCATCAGCTACACCTAGTGCCAGCAAAGGGTCTCCTGCAAACTCTTTTTACTAATTTTTCAACTTCCTTTATAGTCTGTGGGCTGAGAGCTCTCAAAGCTGCTGCTGCTGCTGAAGTTGCCTCCAAGGCCCACCATTGGTGCTGCTTCTGTGCTTGGGGCAAGCCCCTACCCTGGGGTCACAGACTCCTCCTCTGGACCGCTTAAGTTGTTTTTGGCTGGAAAAATGTCTCACTCTGATTTTTTATTGCTGTGCCATTCCTAGATTTGATTTGAGGAGCTTTTAAAAGTTGTTTATAAGGGAATATTAGGAGAGTTCAACTGGGTTGCTGCCTATATTCCACCATCTTACCTCTGCCTCTCCATAATAAGCTCTTCCAACAGTGGGGTCCTCTTTGACTTTTCCCTCTCCTCCATCTTGTTGGCAAGTCTTGTCAATTGTACCTTCATTGCATATCTCACTTTTCTGCACTTACAGCAATTACTTGAGTTCAAGCTCCTCTCACCTGTTGCCTAAATTATTGTAGCCTTACCATTGGTCACTGAGTCTTTCATCTCTCCAGTCCATCCTCCTTTTTTCCTTTTCTTTTTTAATGCCCAGAGCGTGCCTTGCACATAGCAAGTACTTAATATATTTTTGTTGAATTGAATTGAATTGACATGAAGATATTGTGGGAATGTAGGAGTACAGAACTTTTTTTTTGTTAAGCATTTAAAATTTTTTAAAGTATTTATTTATGTTTAGTTTTCAGCATTCACTTCCATGAGATTTTGAGTTCCAAATTTCCTCCTCCTCCCTCCCTTCCCCTTCCCCCAAGAAGGCATGTAATCTGATATAGGCTCTACATATACATTCATACTAAATATACTTTCATAGTCATGTTGTAAAGAAGAATTAGAATGAGAAAGTAGAAACAAACAAAAAAAGGAGAGAGAGAGAGTGCAAATAGTATGTTTTGATCTGCATTCAGACTCCATAGTTCTTTTTCTGGATGTGGATAGCATTTTCCATCATGAGTCTTTTGGAGTTGTCTTAGATCTTTACCTTTGCTAAAAAGCGCTAAGTCTATCAAAGTCATCGTATGATGTTGCTGTTACTGTGTGCAATGTTCTCCTGGTTCTGCTCACTTCATTCAGCATTGGTTCATGTAAGTCTTTCCAGGTTTTCTGAAGTCTGCCTGCTCATCATTTCTTATGGAAAAATAGTATTCCATTACATTCATATACTACAACTTGTTGAGCCATTCCCCAATTGATGGGCATCCCCTCAATTTCCAATTCTTGGCCACCACAGAAAGAGCTGCTATAAATATTTATATCTAGAACTTTAGCAATAAGTCTGGGGCAGTGACCTTTAATCCTCCTCCCTCTAGTGGTGTGCAGCCATGGACAGAGACATAAAAGTTAGGTATCCACCAGGAGAGTCTAGACTTCAATATAGGTAAGTCCTCTGTTTTAATTAAGGCCTTTTTCCATGTCTTCTAAGGAGGCACTGGTGGCTGATTTGATAATGTAACCCTCCTTCCTCTTGAGATGAGGTTCCAGTCTTTGGTTGGCATCAGTGGAGCTTTTGTATTCTCTTTGTCTTCTTACTAGAAGAGTACTGAAAACCTGTGAGAAAGCTCCACCCATGTATCTTATCCTGTTACAATCTTGGACTCTCTAAATCCTGGTAGAGTGATGAATACCTCTTGCAGTTTATACAAATAGTCATAAAAAGATATGATTAAGAATATAATTTTATTGGTTAAACTTGAGAATATGCTCCCTAAGAATGTTATGTTAGCAAAGGAGAATAATCAACAAATATAAGACAGAGTTATGGCTACGACTACTCAGTATCCATTTTTATTCCTTGCAGAAAATTACGTTTAATTGATGTAGAAGAATTTCATGATCGCCAGGAGGCAATGGAGCTGTCACTCTTCCAGAACATTGTCATGAAACACATGGAATCTGCCAAAGAGACACTACTTAAAATGTATGAATGAATACGTAAACTCATTTTCATATTGGACAAAAAATAACTTATGTTTGTTAGTTCTATTTAAAAGAAAAAAAATTGTTCCAGAAGGGTCCTGTATTTTTAGTCAGATGATAGTTCAGAACATTTCCTGTTTTAAAAATTCAAATCAGTTCTGCTCAGGATATGAGAGATAGCATGGCTCTAAGAAGAAAATAGTCAGACCTTTGAAGCAATTTGTTAATGTGGATGCCTGGAGGGAGTTAGCTTTATTTAGAATCAAAAGTAAGAATTTTTATGGCTGGAGTAAGTTCCCTATACCACATTCCAAACAAGCAGCGAGAAAGTAGTGTGCTCACAGTTGAGTGGTGGCAGAAAGATTGTGGACCCCATGCTTTTACTGGGGAGGGGAAACAGAAACGCTGGGACAATATTACAAGCTTGCTGCTGGGTAGGCCACCCCATATTGGGGGGGCTCTTTCTCTGTTTTATTATGTCGTGATATAAATCTTCCTCTGATTACTGTTTTGGCTATATCCCATAGGTTTTGATATGTTGTCTCATTATTGTCATTCTCCTTAATGAAATTATTGATTGTTTCTATGATTTGTTCTTTGACCTACTCACCCTTATCCTGTCCCCTAGTCCTCTTATTTCTTTAGAAGTTTAGAAGACTTTTATACCCTTTTAGATATGTATGTTGTTCCCTCTTTTACCCAGATCTGATGAGAGAGTAAGATTCCAATACTATTACTTTCAACCCCTATCTACTTCTTCTATCATTTCTTCCTTTCACGCTCCATTTTTATGAGATAATTGTTCCTTTTTACCTTTTTCTACCCAGTTTTGTTTTTTAGAATCACCCCATCATGCACAACTCAGCCCTAACCTTTCTTTCAAACTACCTTGGTAATGATGAGTCTTAAGAATACCAATAACATTTTCACATATAAGAAGTAAACAGTTTGACCCTTAATGAATTCTCTATAATTATCTTTAATGTTTTCCTTATATTTCTTCTGGATCTTTTGCATCAAATTTTCTATTCGGTTCTGGTCTTTTTGTCACAAAGACCTGAAAGTCTTTCAGTTTTTCACTAGTCCTGGTGTCTAGAAACAGCAGGGGGTCCTTCAGTCTTTCCCCACTCAGCCTTCTGGTTCTCACACTGTTCTTTAAATGGAAGTTCATGAGGTGAAAGTTGTCAAGGCCTACTCTGCTTCCTAATGGAGCTGCCCCCAGGTCCTGCTGTTTGTTGATTCATTGGAGTAGGCCTGGAGGTGTTTACACTTTACTCTGGCTAAACTTCAGCTCCTGGAAGTCCTGTTTTTGCTGAGGTCCTCTCAAGTTGTCTTAGGAGGACAAGTGCTTTACCTCTTTATTTTTGCTACTCTGCCTTCATTTTGTGGCAATGTTCGATCTGTTTGTGGAGGAAATTTGGAGAGCCTAGAATTTTCTGACCTACTCCACCATCTTCCCAGAATTCTCTTTAGTTTTAGTTTCAAAGCAATTTCCACACATCATGCTGCTGCTTATCTGATGGTGGATTTTTTCCCCCAGCTGTCATACAGCTGGTAAGCATACTAGCAAATAGTCAATGAACACCAGCAAACTGTTTAAGAGTGGCATTTGCAGAATTGTAGTTTCAATAAATTCAATTATGTATTCTCTTTCCCTTTACCTTATCAACAAAATGTCTTTTTTGTATCTGCCTTCCCCTCAATGCTTTTAGCAGAAAAGTCAGTAGTCAGTTATGGCTCTCTGGTGTGAGTTGTAGTGTGTATTTGAAGTTTAACTTGAATTTATATTTTACCCAATATTGTGTAGTTAATTATATAGTATATTCTCTTATCTCCTTTGGGACCTGAGGTAATTTAAAGTAATTGATTTCATAGTTTTCGAAATTTTCTGGTGATTTTTGTCTTTTTAAAATTATTTTCACAAGATATTTTGGAAAATTTTTTGATAATATTCAATCAATAGCAAATAATTAAGACCAATTAACAAGGGAATAAAATAAATAACAGACCATCTTGCAATAGTCTTTGGTCAAAGGCAATAAAATTGACTTGAAATAATAGATCCAATTAAAATATAAAAATCAATTTTTTTTTACATTTCTATTGCTAGTTAAATAAAAATGTAGATCAGTTATAGTATAGAATTTCTATTTTATACATAGTATATATTATTTATGTTTCTTCTTAGGATCCATGTCATGAGACTCATAATGAGGTACTTTTGGCACTTCAGTAATTAAACTCTTTTGAATGGGTTTCATGACTCATCTTCTGTTTATTGAATCCATTCAAACAGATAGTGCTACAGTTAAGATTCAGTGTATTTTTTGATACCATGATTTCCATTTATATATTAAAGAAAGTCATAGGACATATATATGCAATTGGTATATATTAAATATAAAATTTATTTGATTGCCTGATAACTCTTACCACTGCAGTTTGTCAACTTCTCTGCAATTTCTAGTATTAGAAAGATACCTGGGACTAAGTGAATTTAAGCAATTTGCCCAGAGTCAAAGAGCCAATATGTGTGTTAGAGGCAAAACTTGAACCCAGGTCTTCTTGATTCCAAGGCTAGCTTTCTCTTACACTGTTCTGATTCTACTAAATCATCTTAATACATATAAATATCAAGAAACCAATCCTGGTGGTCTCCAGCTTATGCCCCATCTCTCTTATTTTATTAGTCCAGAAACTACCAGCCTTTGACATCTACTTTATCAAGTTCCTAATAATTTTACGCCAAATTGAAGAAGCATCTACATTTTGATTCTCTTTAATCTGTAGTTGGTGAAACCATAAACTACAATATATGACTAATTGCCAACTTTGACTTTAGCTTCAGATTATGGTCCTTATTGGGACTTCCCCTCTTTTATCAGTCCTATGGTGAAGGTAGGGACTGTCTTTTGCCACAGTGCTGGGCACAGAGTGGTTAATACTTAATTTATGTTTAGTGACTGTCTCTTTTGGATGCTCTACATTGTCATATCCTAGTAATTCATTTCATCAAACCTTTGGACTTGACCCCTAATGTTGTATTGTATCATTTGCTCTCAATGGTTTCAACCACCATTTTTAGCTACAGAGATAATAGCATCCCCAGAACTCAGAATAGAGCCTTACACAAGTGTTTAAGTACACAAGTTGTTGGATTGAAATTCTACTGGCAATATAACATTTCTTTTCATACTAGTAATAAAGCATGCTACTATATACATTTTGCAGTACTTACTAGTTCATGAGAGGTGAAAGTTCCTTAATAGTGTCATTGCAAAATCTTTTAGTTGTCCAGAAAGTATGATTGAAATGTAGCTTACATGATGGGATATTGAAACTATGAGACATTTTAAGAGATTTCTTTGTTTTTTCAAGATGGTTTCCAGAAGTCCAAAATATTTATTACCAAGGCAATAAAAAAAAGCAGTTGCCCACTAGTGGTAGCAGTGCAAAATTGGAAGCTTTCTTCAACTGTGCTGCGACTTTGATGACTATACAGCTGCAGAACTTAGCCTTGGATTCAATGCAGGACTTTACAGATTTAATTGTACAAAGGCCGGTAAGTAGGTATCACTAATGGTCGTATGCTTATACTTAGTTATCCACAATTTTTCTTGAAATATTACCCAGGTTTTGCCTCTGAAAAGGAATTTTGACCTATTTCCCTGAGGGGCAAAACTGGTACAGTCAATGCTCATACATCAACAATAATTGAGCATTATTATAAGTAAATGGTAATGGCAAATGATAGACTGCTTACTTAGGGTCATGGGCTCACTTCTTATTTTTTTTAAATGTTACTGTTTTATTTATATGAACTAAAAGCATCTGGAAATTTTTTAAAGGCAAAAAATAGTTCTTAACCTCCAAATCAGGTCTAGGGCATTAATCAAGAGATCAAAATATTGGGATTCCTTTTTTTACTCCCTAAGCATCATAATACACTTCCACATTGAAAAACAACTTTAAAATAGAACATGGGTACCTGTCCCACTGCTGTCACTTCTGGGAAAAGAATAGTTTGCAGCTTAACATTCTGGCAAATAAGAGAACAGAACATAGGCACTGAGTTACATACTGAATACACTTCCAACTCTGACAGTGAACCTTACAGCACTGGCTATTTTATCAGTTCTCTTTTTTCTGGTCCCATTGACTTTTACAGACCACATCTAATCTTGCATTCAGATTATTCTATACTTCCATCAAGATAGTGGAATCATTAGTCCACTAATGTCTCGAGCTGAAGTGGATGAATTCTGTCTTAAATTAAGGATCTTGTTTATATAATAGCAAAATCAACACTATAGCAAATCTTGCACAAACTTTGGCCAGTAGAGGTACAGAGTTTGCCCTAACTTGTACTTCTCTACCTGCACAGAGATGTACTCAGATCTTTGGAGGCAAGAGACTAGTCTACTGCCAAACCTTTTCCAAGTCCTATTTGTCTTAGCTTGAAGAGAGATAATTCATTCAAACTCATTCTCTTATATTCATGATTCTCCACTTTTACTTCCAAATGTAAAGAGGTTTTCTGAAAATTAACAGAAAGGTCTTACTGGCTCCAAAAAGAGCAGACATATTCACCACTGGCAGAGACTGCCAAGATGATTATTGTGGGGCTTGTGTAGCTATTTTCTTACAGCAACACATTACTAAGGAAGTGAAGGATCACATGTTATGATTCCCCTCCTCCCCCTGCCCTTTGATATCTTCAAGATTTTCCAGAGTTCATGAAATATCACTGATGCATTCAAGAATCATCATAAAGGCCTATCAACGAATGTAAACAACTATGGTGTAATGAAAAACAAAGAAACAATCAGAGAGGCATAGAGCTTTTTAAAAAGAATTTTATACTATGTAGAAAAAAAAACACAATTAAAAAAAGGATCAGTCAACGTGAATTTTAGGAGTCCTTCCCCAAAGCCTAAGTACCCACTGTTCAAGCAAGCTTGCCTTCTCTCCTCTCTGCTTTTAGCCTAAAGGCTTGCTAAGGATGGCCAGAGGTGGTTTGTGCTCTTAAAATCAGACTTATTCTGCCAGATCCAAGACTATGAATTTATCCAAGTTGTAGAAACAAGCTTTCACTACCCATCCACCAAAATACCTCCCATTCAGATTAACAACATCTTTAATTGCTGAATCAGCCCTTTTAGACTCTAAAAATATCTGTACAGCTTCATCATCAGGAGAACCAGAAATTTCAAAAATTACATGTTTTCCAACTTTGGCATATTTTTCACACTCTTCCTTGGTTTCATCTTCTAGATCTTCATCTACTTCTCCAGCACCGACCATGTTCCTTAGTAGAACCACTCTTGTAGGACACTTAAGGATCTTGGTTAATGGACTTGAATCTGGTTTCTTGGATGCATCTTTCTCTGTAGCATCACCAACAATGATCTTGCCACCTTGCTTACTCGTCTTTTCAATGGACGATGCTGTGACCAGTCTTTGCTCATGTTCTCCAAAGTCCTGGCCTTCTTGGAAGCCGTACTTCTGTATGATTTTGTAGGCTATGGTGCCAACCATGTTAGCAAGGAAGGAATTACTGGGCCCTGTTGGAGATCGTGGTCTCTCTTGTTCATTGTATATGGAGCAGCTTTGGAAGACTGTGAACGAAGTCTTGACTCCTCTTCAAATGGAAAGTCTCTGGGTAATTCTTTGTCTTTTTCCAAGGGAGAAGTTGGTGGTGCAATGGCAGTACCTCTTGTGCTTCTTTTCCTCCTTTCTTCCTCATAATCTACATCTTCATCAGAATCTGTATCTGGTCATCTTGGAAACCCATTAGCTTCATGCCTGTTTTTATACCTCTTTTCTTTTTCTTCAGTCTCTTTTTGCCTTTCCAGCTCCCACTGTCTTTGGCGTTCCTCCTTGTGGCGTTTTACTTTCTCATAATCATTAGGAAACATGGGGTCATGTTCATTAGCTAATGGAATCAAAACTTCTGCAGAAAATCCACTAGGCACAGGATCCTTTAAGCCTGCTGCTATATGAGATGGGGTATCTTCAATCTGCCGGTCATCTGAAGAGCTTCCTCGTTTCAGATCAATCGCTGGAGCAAGGACTGTACTTTGTTTTGTCTTCTTACTCTTTGCTTGGGTTAAATCTGCCTTCTTGACCTGTAGCTGAGACTGTAGCAGTTTGAAATTTTTGGACCAGCCTTCTGTTTTTGAATCATTGGTCTCCACTCTCAGGTCATCATACAAGGACATATTTTCTTCTTTTTAAAGCTGGGGAGGCCCATCTGACTTTGCCCATGGGCCAGAGCAGCAGCGCTGGCGGGGCTGGAGGCCACTGGGACTGTCAATCTGACATCGGGCTCACTTCTTATTGTAGGAAAACTTAAGGCACAGCCCCAAACTAGCTGGACATCTGCAGATCTTTTCCATAATGACTATTTCAACTTTCCTTGCAACATTCCTTACTGACAAACTATTAATGAGGAATGGGGCTTCATTCTCTCACAGAGGCAAGGGGATAGCACCCAGAACATTTAAAGTTGTCCTGTAAGACACAGATCTGTGCAAGACACAGATCTTACTCCCATTTTTTCCTTTATTCTTCCTTTTTTTTCAATCCCTACCCCTACCTTTTTCCTGTTGTTATAAGCTTCTTTACCTTCTTTCTTTTCCTAAATCATTCCTCTCACTAGTATTCTTGTGCATCTGGGAACTTTTGAATGGCTTCCTACAATATCTTTGAAACTTATGCATCCTTGGTTATATCTTCTAGGAGAGAAAAAAATTTCCATATCTTTCCAATTAGAGTAACAGTGTGCAAGTAACCTCTTGATACTGAGCATTGGGATTTAAGAATGAGCTTCTTTTCCTTTAAAATGCTGATTTTAGGGGGCAGCTAGGTGGTGAAGGGGATACAGCACCGGCCCTGAAGTCAGGAGGATCTGAGTTTAAATCTGGCCTCAGACCAAACACTTAACACTTACTTACTAGCTGTGTGACCCTGGGCAAGTCACTTAACCCCAATTGCCTAAAAAAAATAAAATAAAAAAATAAAAAGAAATGCTGATTTTATGGGAATTTTTTTTTTTTATAAATTATACTTATTTCTACCCCAGCTTTCTGAGAATGTGAGTAGTTGGCCATTCTACTGGTAGTAGCACATGATGAACACAAGTGAACTTATGGAGGTAGTTTAAGATACTTTTATTCTTCTTAGACTCCTATAATGGTTAGTAAAATAAAAAAGAGAGATTTATTTTGTGATCTGTTTTAACAAAATTTAGAGAACCTAAAATCAGAATGTCAGTTTTATAATAATTATGCTTATAAAACATTTTTGAACATGTTATTTATTTAAATGATGTCCTTTCATAGGATATATTTATGACAAGTGCTTAAGGATTCAAATTTGTACCTTCTGGTCGTAGTGATTTGACTTCTTTATGATTTGCCACTAAAATGAACATATTTTAAACTTTTTTTTAAAGGATTCTGTGCGAGCTTATGAACATCCAGGTTTTATAACAAGGCTGATACTTGAAGGGGAAAAGGTTCTGTTTGAACCTGAATTTAATGATTATGAAGCAATTTTTCTAAATATTTATGAGGTCATGATTAAGGCTGTCAGTACTGTACCAAGGGTTGAGACTAAATTGTATACCAAATGGGTAAGTAATTCATATATTTTGGTTTTTAAAATCAATTTGATGCCATGCAATTTAGTTAGATAACATGACATCTTTATTATGGAAATATGACAGGTATCTTATGCTTTATAGAATACATGTGTTCTAGAAGAGTTTGCTTAAAGTTAATTTTTGTAAAGTAAATCTTGTTTTCTCATTAACTTCGCTTATAGTATTGGTATATATGCTATATATAGTATTGGCATATATGTTATACCAATCAGAAGCCCAGGTTTGCGGGTAGAAGCTTGAGTAATGACTTGAAAGTGAAGACTAGAGTACAGAAGAATGGAAACATAAAGATAGGTGGGAAGCATCATGATGGGTCTAGGTCCAGGCAAGGCATGGTGAATGTTCACCAGTCAGAAACCCAGGGTCCCACGGTAGAAGATTGAGTTTTGGGTTGGAGGATGAGACTAGAATATAGGCAAATATAGGTTTACAAATGACCAATAAATAGTGGAAGTAGAAGTAGTAAGATGATAAAAATTACTCATTTTAAAGGAAAAAAAATTAAAATTTAATGTTTTTAAGTAAAAAAAAATTAAGCAAAAATTTATTTCCAATATTTAATACATAAACTTTTCAACTAACAAATACTCTAATGATCCTCATTAGTAATGTACAATAGAGACCTTATCATTTAGAGCCCATTAGTCTGGCTCCAGGCCACCTCTCTAGGTATATTTCATGGTCAAACTGGTCTCCTTATTGTTTCTTAAACATGACATTCCATCTTTAATTTCTGAGCCTTTAAACAGGCTGTCTACATGCCTGTAATGTGTTTACTCCTTTCTTCTGACTTCAAATCTGTAATTTCCCTTAAGGCTCAATTGAGATGCCATTGCCAATGAGAAAGCTTAGTTTTCCTCATTGCCTTAGTTTTTAGTGCTCTCTTATGTCTCAAATCATCTTATATTACTTATATTCCTCAAATGTTGTCTTCCCCACCAGTACACTGTTAACTCCCTGAAGGTGAGGATTGTTTTTAATTTTGTCTTTTTATCCCTGGGGCCTGCCATAGGTCGTTATACTTAGCAATCTTCTTGATTTGCATAAAGAATATTTAATATTCAAACTGTGTATAAGAATAGTATTCTGAAGTCATGGATTTATGTGTAATGTAGGGCACCTTTTTTAGAAAGTTAATTTTATGGCCTGGTTATAGAAATCTTAGGGAAGAAAGTCTTTTACTATGAAATAAACGTGGTTTTACACTACTTGTAAAAATATAGTTTCTTTTATCCCTAGAACAATACTATTCAATCAAGTGAAAATATTTATTGAGTGAAATATGTGTCTAACATTGTTGGTTGCCATGAGTGATACAAAGGCAATGTAGGGCTCAGCTTCTATCTCCAGGAAAAAAAAAAAAACCAAAAAAACAAGACCTATATACTTACAGCAATTAGAAAGTAAGATCATCTATAACAAAGTGCTAAATGATTAGGTACCTACAGCCAATTACAAAGAAAGAGATATAGTAAAACATACTTAAACCATACATTCTCTATCTTGGGACTGTATCATGCTTAGAAATACAAGCTCACAACCCACATGATGCAGTAGAATTCCTTTTAATAAATTTGACTTCAACTGTAGTTTAAGCCTAGTCTTTTGGAAGATGGTCATTATGTTTTGTCTTAGACTATTCCCTGAAGCCTTTGCTCATGATCATTATTTCCTAAACTCTTAAGCATATTTGTTGTTCTGCTATGTACTCTGTCCAAGTTGTCTATGTCCTATTTTATTTGTAGGTCTCTCACTAGAACATAGTGATTCAAAACCATTATGACCAAGGACCAGAACTCACTAAATTTTGAAATAACTGCCAGTTTATCTTGTCTTTTAAAGCAAAGAATGAGCTGTAACTTGTTGGAGACATAAAAGAAGATTGAAAAACATTATTTAAATTTATTAAACACAAAACTAGAATGCATGTTGTTTCCCTTATCACTAAAAATAGACTTTTATACCTTTGTTATTTCAGTCCAGCCATAATAAATATAATAAATAATAGTCAAATCTATTATTTCAGTTATTTCAACAAAATAAAGACAAGTACAATTTGAAAATCTCAAAAGACAGCAAGTGTGATAAAAGTTAGGGAAGCAATCAGCCAACATATTTCTTGATCACTTTCTTTGTAGGAGGCTATGCTAGCTGGAGGCTAAAAAGACCCCTTTCATTAAGTTCAAACAGGTTACATTCTATTAAGGTATGAAGACATGTGAAATATGTGAAATGATAATGGTGTGCCAAGGGTCAATGGTAAGCACCAACTAAATGATGAAGACAGTAAATGCTATGAGTATATATAGAGAAAAGGGAGCTTACTGTGGCCTGGATTGGAAAGGCTTCCTGGAGGAGGGAAGATTTGAGTTGAATCTTGTAGCATAGGCAGTATTTGGTTAAGTGGAACAGATGTAAAACATAATGTGTATGGGTGTGTATATGAGTGTTGGGAAGGAACCTCAAGCATGGAGGAAGTAAAATGAGAGACATGTTTTTGATAACACTGATAGATTATGTAGCAGAATGGTAAAAGATAGTAGAAAGGTAGTTTGAGGCTAGTTACGGAGGGATGTTGAAGGGCAAGGTCGAGGAGTTTCAGTTTTTGTTTTGAATGTAGTGAGAGGCCATAAAAAATCTGTTACTTTTAATTAGTATTCTGACATCATAGCATTAACAAATAAAGAAATCGTTTTCCTGCAACAGATTCTATAGATTATTTAAAATCAGCTTTCTTATGAATGTACATTTAGACTACATCCCAAAATGGATCTGTAGTTGGTTCTACATGTAGACTGCCTAGGCATCAATAGCTCTCCCTTTGTAGCTCGTTATGTTGAACTACAATTATTCTGTTTGTTAATAACAATTTTCTCATTGCTCCCATCTCATGTGACGACTGTAGGGAGTTCTTAAGTAAATGAACAATGTGTACTTGGTCTGTTTTTTGCTGCAGGGAGCTTTATCCCCTCTTTCTCCAATGAAAAATTATCAAGTCTGTCCCCATAGCACATGTTAATTTTCAAAAGCAAAATATGGCCAGTCCCTTCTCAGACTAGGTGGGATTTGATGGCATTATTCAATGGGTCTACTTCTTTTTCTCTCCAGGATCTCAGGGTATCATCATAGCTTTGGCCATTTTTGACTAAGTCCAAGTTTTTACTAGAATTGTTATGAGTCAATTACAAAACATCCACTGGAGCAATTTAAAAAAAAATTAGTAACTTGAAAATGTGGCTCAATTATAATAACAGAAAAAAGAAATGTGAAATGAGAGGATCAGACCGAATGATGTCTAAGCCCACCCTCCAGTTCTAAATCCTGAAAGTCTATATGGCTTGAAAGCTTTATGAGGGTTGGGACCATATCTCATTTTTTCTTTATGTCTCTTTAAGACGCTAGTTCGTTGCCTTTAATATGCTAAGCATTCAGGATCATCCAGCATAAAATCTTAGACACAGAATCAGAAAGGACCTCAGAAATGATCTGGTCTAGTTTTCCCATTTTCAGGATGAGGAAACTGAGGCCCAGATAAATTGAATGGCTTGCTCAAAGTCATATAGAAAAGTAGTAGCACCAGAATTTGAAGCAAGTCTTTGGACTTCATATTTTGCATCCTTTTAGCTGCATTATGCTGCTTCCGACAAAATAAATGTTTGTGGAATAAATTATCATAAGTGATAAATGATGATTTATAACTAGGATCTGTGTTCCCCACAAACCAGGAAAGTAAATCCCAGTCAACTACCTTGAGGCCCATAATTCTGGAGGAAATATTAAATGAACACCAAAAAAAGATTAAGGATGTGATTCTTGCTGAAAGTGTTGCACCCATTGAGCATCTGAAATATTATGATAAGTATGATTTCTTGATTAACAAACAAGCTGAATATGATGTTGATAAATATCTTGAGGGAGAACATAATTATGAGGAAACAATACAAGAAATTAAAAAATTCCAAAAGCTAAGTGAAGAGATACAGTATACATCCAGAAAGGTAAATAATGCAAGTTTTAAAGATAGATCTTTTTACTTTTGACTTTGAATGGACTTTTTTTCTTCTATTTTTCTTATTAGAACTTAAGAGTATACATAAAGTAGTGGTGAGAATTTCACTAAGGTTCCAATTTCTAAGGTTCCTTTGGCAGGAAATACTATAGTACAAATAATTGTTCCTATATTGCAAAAGGATAGGCATTGTTTACTGTCCCCTTTCCCCCAATCAAGTGATCAAGAGAATTCATTGCTTTCTACATAAATTTTGCAAATTTTCAGTATCAGTAACTATGTTCTTCAAAGTATTTAATGAATTGTTTCATTTTGTATAGAATTACTTTGTATAAAGCAATGTATCTAAGTTTCTTAAGCTCTTTGGCAGGATTTAAAAGGAAACAATTGGCAAAACACAAAGGGATGCCCTCCAAATAGCTTTTCTAAGTCAGATATTTAAAGAAAATCTGATAGATCGGAGTAAATTGGTATTAGGAGATAACACTGAGAAATACTGATAAAAACGTATATTTCTTAGTGACTGAAATTTTCATACTGATATTCCAGGTCCTTCGCTTAGGAATATTTGAATTGCATTGTGAAGAATTAATCAGGGCTTTGGCAAAGCGAGCAGATCTTATTGCTGGAAGACTTATAGCTAAAGTGTTCAAGGACCATCAGGAATTAAATATGAAGTAAGTGAATGGCATTATTTACTTACAAATTATTATTTTTTTCTCTTTTAATTGGACATTCATTAGTCAGCTCAGTTCTTTTTATAGTAATAAAGTCGGGCAGTGGCATGGATAGTCTCAAAGAAAAAATAATCAAGTTGTTCTCATTTTGTGAGGCATTTTATGTTTGGCTTAAGATAGCATTAATATTAGTTTCTGTTTTTTCAACATGAATCAATTAACAATGGGAAGAGTTGGCCCAGAGGTTTTGGGTTCTGGGAAAATCTTGTAGAGGATTCAGAATTTGTGCAGATAACACTAAGAATATATTATACTCACATAGTTAGTATGAATTTTAAAGGAGTCTCAAATCCGGTGAGGTACAGCTCTCAACTTTTAGTAATTGATTCTTTAGGTCACTCATCATTCATCTTCTGGTCACTTATCATTTCATAGCTGAAAACCCAATTGTCAATTTACTCAGAGGTCATAAGATCCTCAGAAAATTAACTGGCTGTTAATAACTCAGAGACTAATGTATGAAACAGAATACTCTTCTGTAGGTCAAAAGCAAGAATTATAATTGACATGATAACCAGAATGGTGTGGTACCTTCCTCTAGGAATTGGTTTACTGGAGGAAGCTTAGTAATTGAAAAATTGTTCTAATAATAATAATATCAGAGAAAAAGGAATTAGATCCCTTTAGGAATATTTATTTTAGGTCATATAGAAACCTTCTGAAGGGCTCAATCTTTTTTTCATAATAAAGGGTATGTTTTCTAGCATTTGTTATCGGTCGTAGTATAGAGTATCCTCTTTTCTAGAATAAAAAATTATTTTTCTTGTTACCATTTTAATTAATTTGTTAAAGGTGCCTGTTTTGTGCCGATCACTGTACTAGGCACTAGGTGTAATAGAAATTTTATAAAAGACACAGTTACTATCCTCATCGAGCTTATAGTATACTAGGGGGATAAGACAAGAATGCATCACCATAATATATAATATTACCTAATAAGTAATAATTATAATTATAGATCGCTTTTATATAGTGCTTCATTTAAGGTTTCTAACGCACTTTATAGATATTCTCTCATTTGATTGTCAAACAATCCTGGGAAGTGGGTGCTATTATCGTCCCCATTTTTAAGATGTGGAAACTGAGGAGGCAGCTAGGTGGCACAGTGGATAGAGCACTAGCCCTGGAGTCAGTAGGACCTAAGTTCAAATCTGGCCTCAGACACTTGACACTTACTAGCTGTGTGACCCTGGGCAAGTCACTTAACCCCATTGCCTAGCAAAAAACAAAAACAAAACCAAAACAAAACAAAACAAAACAAAAAAGATGTGGAAACTGAGGCTGAGAGAGGACCAGTAACTTGGCCAGAGTCACAGAGCTAATAAGTGCTCAAGGTCTAATTTGAACTGAGGTCTTCCTGGTTCTAAGGCTAGCACTCTAATCCACTGAGTCACCTAGTTGCTTACATTAATATTAATGTACGTTAAAAGATACTGAAGAGTTGTAAAACCAAGTGTCATATGAGTTCCAAGGAGGAAGGTCATTACCGACAAGCAGACTTTAAAGGATGGGTATGTGTTCAATCAGGCATAGGGAGAAGAATGGACATTCATAGAAAGAAAAGTTGAAGATAAACCAAAGGTTATGAAAATAGGAGAAAGATGAATGATGGTGTCACAGGCAGAAATAGTGAAGTCAAGTTTAAGAGGAAAGATAGTAAGCTCAGTTTTGGACATATTGAATTTCAGGTCCTAGTGGAACATCCTGGGTAGAGATGAACTGTGAGCAGTCAGAGATTCTATAGCATTTTAATTCAGCAAGCATTTGTTAAGTGCCTACCACGTGCCAGACATTGTATTAGGTAGAGATACACATATGAAATAAATCTTGGGTCCAGTGAATTTTCACATATTCTACTGGGAGAGGGGCAGAGTTGGGATTATGTACAGATAAGCAAACAAAAAAATGAAAAATAATTGCTGGGATGGGGTGGGGCTATCAACTGGAGAAAATTGGGAGAATCAGGAAGGACTTTGTGTAGGAGGTGGCATTTGAACTGAACTATGAGGAGTTTAGGAATCTAAGATGTAGAAAGTTGGGGAGTGAAAACATTCCAGGCAATGGAGGACAGTCGGTCAAAAGGGAGGAAGCAGAAGTTATAAAGTTGTGTATGGGGAACATCAGGTCAGGCCAATTTGGCCAGAATATAGAGAGTGTGGGGAGAGGGATTGGTGGTCACAGGAAGACATCAGATCAATCCGGAGAGAAAATGGAGCATGGCTATGAAGGGCTTTAAATACCAAACATAGAGATTTGTATTTTATTTCTATTATCTCTAGATAATAGAAATTTTTTGAACAGAGGAGTTGATGTGGTCAGATCTGTGCCTTAGGAATATAGACACACACACACACACACACACACACATACACACACACACAGAGGCAGCTGTATGGAGAATGGATTGGGAAAGGGAGAGACTGGAGAAAGAGACTAATTAGGAAGCATTTTCAATGGCAAGAAGTGATAAGGGTGGTGACCAAATGAGAAGGAGAGAGAAGAGGGGAATATTGTCAACAGAAACAGTGAAATTGGGAAGAGAGGTAGGTATGGAGGAAAGATGATATATTCTTTGTTTTTGTTTTGGTCATGTTCAGTTTGAGATGGTTATGGGACATTCAGGAAGAGATGTTTGGCAAATCAGTGACGCAGAACTAGAGTTCAGGAGAGAGATGAAGTTCTGGAGCTCAAAAGAGGCATAGATTACATATAAAACTGAAGGGTTATCTACGTAGAAGTTCTGAAGCTGTGGCAATAAATTAAATTGCACTGGAGTATTGAAAGAGAAAAGGAGACAGTCAAGGATAAACTCTCATAAAAAACACTTTAAGTAGTTTGGAAGGGGATGAAGAATGAGTGAAGGAAACTTAGGGGGTCATTAAAGAGGAGAGAAGAGAACCAGGACAGAGTAGTATCTCTGAAGTCAAAGAAAACAAGCCAGCAGGAGTTGTTAGTCCAAAATGGTAAAGTCTGCATAGATCAGAGAAAAGAACTAAAAATAGCCATTGCATTTGGTGATTAGGAATGCTTTGATGACCTTTGAGAAACCAGTTTCAGTAGACTAGTGGTTGTAGAGGGCATATTCTAAGGGACTGAGGTCTCGGGTGATACTAGTCAGGAAGGAGAATTATTGAGCATCAACAACTTTGCCAAGAAGTTTAGGAAGTGAAGGTTCAGATAGGAGAGTAGATTGTTGGTATAGAAGGTCAAGGAAGCTGTTCAATTGTTTTAGTCCTATCTGACTCTTGGTGACCCCATTTGAGGTTTTCTTGGCAAAGAGATTAGATTGGTTTTCCATTTCCTTCTCTAGCTGATTTTACAGATGAGGAAACTGAGGAAAACAAGTGATTTGCCCAGAGTTGCATAGCTAGTAAATGCCCAAGGTCAGATTTGAACTCACGAAAATGGATCATCCTGACTCCAGGCCTAGTACTCTATTTGCTGGACCACCTACTTTTTAGAGTTAAGGAGATCTAAGGTTGTTTGTAGTGTCCACCTGAAATAAAGAAATCTACCAGAGTAGCAAAAACTAGAATCTTTAATGGAAGCAATGGAATTGCAGTTAGGGGCCACCACATAGCACCAAAGTATTGAAGTGCCCAAGAGGAGCAGAGGGGAGCAGGGTTAAATACATTTCAACAAGTAGGGAGTCACATGGGAGGCATAGCCTTCAGAAGCTGTTACGGTAAGTTATTTTGCATAACAACTGAAAGTCCATAGAGGACCTGCTCCAATCATGGGGTAAGTTGGATCAAAGTCAGGTAGGCTCTTCTGATGTTTATTCAGCATTCTTTTTTAAACTGGCTTCTGTAGTCCTGTCTTAACTGGTTTCGATTGCCCTCAGGCAGTTTCTTAGCTCTAGGATCAGCCAAGGTCAGCAGTTCCGTTCAACAGTTGGCAGAGGGAAGATGCCAAGTTTCAGGACAAAGATTCATTAAACTGAGGAGGATTATTGAAGTCAGGTTCTGAAGGAGGAGGCAAGGACTGAGATCAAGAGTACTGAATAGCTAGAGCAGAGACCTTGGACTGGGAATTCTGAACTTAAAAATATTTTTACGATGTTAACTGGATTCTTTTGTAATCCTTTGTGTCTTATTTTATGCTTTTGAAAACATTTGCCTGAAAAGGGATCTATAGGCCTCATCAGACTGCCAAAGGGGTCCATGATACAAAAAAGCTTATGAACCCTTAAGAGAGATTAGTCTCAGGAGAAATAAGTTCACCTTCTCTGTTGTTACCAGATAGTTGATGTTGTTGAGAAGTTCAGCAAAATGGAAGCAGAGCTAAGGAACAGTAGTTAGATAAGTAGGTGAACAAGAGGATAGGACATTTGTTATTAGCATGTGCAGTAGAGGGGTCAGAGACTTTAGAAAAGAAGAGAGAAGCAAGGCATTAAAACAATTGCTGTTCAATGAAATTAAAATAATAAATTAATCAAAACAGTTGCTATTTTAATTAAGTTAGAGTTGATAAAGGAGAGGAGAAGGATTAGTGTGCAGTGGTGAAAGTGTATTTGAGTCTATGAACCATTTTCTAGGCACCATGCTAAAAAATACAAACCTGTTTTTTTTTTTTAATCTTCCAGGATATTTGATTGGTCTGTGGGCTTATATCAGTTTTATCCAGATGATTCTTGTATGATTGTCACCTGATTGACATTTAATCTAATTCAATGTCTTTCCTGTGATACCTACCACTTGTACAGAAGATATGACATTGTAATGACAGATAATTGAGAGATGACATTTTATGTTTAAGGCTTAATGTTTGTATTTTTACCTGTTAACCATTACAGTGATATTTTATTTTCAAATATGTTTTTAATAGATCGGTATGTAAGATTGATTGTTTCTTACATTTCAGATTATGTGAGGAATTTGAGATGATAGCAGAAAAGGCTCTTAGTACACCTCTAAATACAGCAGAACTAATGGAATTAAAGGTATACATTCTGTACTTTTTTGTGTTTAAATAATTGAAAAGATTATTTTGAAGCAAAGATCCAAGTCTGAGTAATGCTGCATTTTGGCTTATATACAATGGTTGCTCTTGCATATCTAGAATTTTGTAACTTATATAACTTTTGTCATTGTGAGTATTTCTTCTATTAATGCCATTTGCACCTGCATTATAACTTTGAATACCATATGATTGTTGTCTGTATTTTTCTACAAATCTTCCATACAGTAGGCTGTACAATATGCTGGACTCCTTTATCTTGTTCTCTTAGTCCTTAACTAGTACCAATCTATGGTTACTTGTCTTTCATTTTCATGTCCTAACAAGGTCACTTCATTTTCAAGTGTCGTAGTGGATAGAGTCATCCTGAAAATCAGGAAACCAGGGTTCAGGTGCCACATGACACACCCTGGCTGTGTGAAGCTGGACAAGTGACTTGCCTTCTCAGTACCTCATAGGCATTCTCTAAGACTATAAGTTGCATAGAATATACCAGACGGTACCCTCACCTGGGAGTTCCCTATACCCATGAAATCGCAGGTCTAGTCTCTATCCCCATCCCTACCTATCTTCAGTAATATTGTTTATACAATAAATAACATACAAGTCATCTTTGATAATATATTGAAATCGGCTTGCAACTTTCTTTTTAAAAATTGTTTCATTATAAACTTAACAACTTTTAACAAATACAAATAGTAAAGAAAAAATAGAAAATAAGGATATAAATCTTAAGTTAAAAATAATTTATTAAGTACCTTCCGTATGCTAGGCATTGTGCTAAGTGCTGAGGATAAAAAGGCAAAAAACTGACCAGGCATTCATAGTAAACAACCCATTCCTCCTTTAAAGTCATCAAAACATTTAAAAAACCCCCCACAAAAACCTTCCAGTCTCTCTCTGTCTTATTAGGTTACATTTGTGACACCTAATGATGATAAAATTCTGGGGATTATCTCCTTACAGTAGAATGAAAACAGCTCATCTTTGTTTAGTTTCTTATGATTGTTTGCTCATATTTAACATTTTGTGTTTTTTTCACTGCAATGTTTGTATTTCAGAGTTTGTATATAGCTCTAGTCTTTTTATCAAGAATATTTGGAAATTCCCTAATTCATTAAATATCTATTTTTTCTGTATAGTGTTACACATTCTAGGTGAGGTAGGTGCTATTATTATCTCCATTTGCCTTCTGGAATGCCATATTCCAAGTTTTCCAGTTCTTTATAGTAGTGGCTGTTAAATCAAATCTTGTGTGATCTTTTGGCTTTTCAGCACTTGAATTCCTTCTTTCTGATTGCTTGTATATTTTTCTTTGGTGTGGAAGTTCTGGATTTTGACTATAATGTTCCTGGGAGTTTAAATTTTGGAGTTTCAGGAGGTGATTGGTAGATTCTCTCTATTTTCACTTTGCCATCTGGTTCCACGAGATCTGGGTAGTCATTTAAAAAAAAATATTCCTTGAAATAGGTTGTCTAGCCTCTTTTTTTTTTGTTATGGATTTCAGGTGGTACAATGATTTTTAAATTATTTCTTTCCATTTTATTTTCCACATCAGTTTTTAAATGAGATACCTTATCTTTTTCATTCAGTCTTTTGACTCTTCTATTTTTTTCAATCTTTTGACTATTTTAATATTTTCATGGCTTCATGGAGTCATTAACTTTTACTTGTTGTATTCTGAAATGGGGGGAGGGAATCTTTTACCCAGATCAGAATTTGTACACAACTCTTATGTCAAACTGCTTATCCTGTTTCCAGTTTTGTCTTCCATAATTCTCATTTCTTTTCTAAATTTTCCCCTAGGGCTGTCATTTATTTTCCAGTTTTTTGTCATCTTCTAGAACTCTCATTTCATTTATAAAATAATTTTAGCTCTTTTAAAAAAATTCTTACTTCATCCTTTCCAGGGTTTCTAGGTGAATTTGTTCCTGAGCTCTGGTTTTCTTTGAGACTTTGCTAGTCCTTATCTTCTTCTGGATTTGTTTCTTGAGCCTCTTTTTTTTGTTTGCTCATTCTCCCAGACTTACTTCCTGACCTCTGATTGTGTGTTAAGGACAGGCTCTCTGCCCTTCTGGAGAGATTAGCTTGGCTGTGCTTAGTCTTATTTTCTATCCTCTTGGTTCCTGCAGCTAGCTATTTCTTCCATGAATTGAGTATTATGTTATTCTAGGATCTCAAGGACAGCTCAAGTTGGTGATCTGCAAGCTTTCAGAGCATCCAAAGTGCTGTGATCTGGAGTGAAATAGGAGCACTGCCCTCCCTGGTCTGAGCTCTGTTGATTACTAACCTCGGTTTTAGTCTGAGCAACAAGACTGTGGACTTTACTTTGATTGGGGATCTAGTAGACTGCTGCGGAACTCGTTGGCAAGCTGGAAAATTCTGCAGGTTCAGAATGATGAAACCAGAGGTCCACCTTTGATTTGGGTCTTTTGCCTTATTCTTTTTCTTTGGGCTTCAGACTGTGCTGTGGGTCTGAGAGTAGATCTGAGAGGCCAGTCCACACCCAGGAGTGGAGTTACTACTTGCTTCCTTACCTGGATACGTCTATGGACTGGGACTACAATGGACTGGCCCCTCTAGATTCAGGTTCCTCTGCTCAGGCTGCCCTAGATCTGTGACCCAGCACCATGCAATGAGTGACAGAGCTGCCAGTTGGCACTCTGCCTGCCCTCTGAGCAGCATTAGCTCCTGCTTTGTGAGTCTGAGACCTCATTGAGTACCTTACTGAAACACTTTGTCACCCATTGAAAGTTTCTCTGTGCTCACCAGGGTCAGAAAAATGAGTCAGTCATCTTCTTGGATTTCCTGAGTAGGACTCAATCTGTTTCATTTTCTAGAAGGGTAGTTTTGGGAGAGAGCTTGTACGAGTATCGTACTATTTCCTTCTAATTCATCATCTTGTGGCTTTGGGAGTGACTTACATATGTGGCTCCAGGGTGAGGTAACTTAAAACCATGACTTTGGAGCTATCTTCCTTTGGGAAAATTGATTATATAGATTGGAAAGTTGTCACATAAGTGACCTAAACCCCCAGAAATATACTATAATACTGAAAATACTTTCAGTAACAGCTGAGTTAGTAGCTTTTAGTTCTTCTGTGTGGAATTCTATTGGACATAGAAACCTTTGTAAGAACTGGGAAACGTATCATCTGCAGAGTTTAAAAATTTTTTTTTCTAGGTCTAATACATTATGTTCATACATTCCCAAAACAGCTCATCATTTTTTTTTAATTTGATGAAAAATCATTGACTTTAATAGAAGAGAAATTATTAACAACCTTGCTGACTCTACTGGTTATTTAGCTGATTTTTTTTAAATTTTTAGTAAGTTGTAGTGTTAAGTGTTAAGTTAGGTCCCGAAGTGATGGAAGTTTTTTGTAAATCAGTTTAAGGGCTATATTTTATCCACTTACTTAGATTTTGATATATGCACTTTTTTAGCCTTACTAAATAGAATGAGAATTAATACATCAACACAATCTTTCTAGACAGATATCTTTTAAATTATCAGATAGCTAGGTGGCTCAGTGTAGAGAGCAGTGGATTTGGAGTCAGAAGAGCTTGGATTCAAATCCTGCCTCACACACTTAATAGCTGAGTGACCACAGGCAAGTGACTGGACTTCTTTCAATCTAAGTTTCCTTTTCTCTAAAATGGAGATAATAATAGCACCTACCTCACTGGGGTAGTGATGATGATCAAATGAGATTACATATGTACAGCACTGTATAAACCCTAACGTGCTACCTAAATGCTAGCTATCTTTGCTACCTCCCTTCTTTTATTGTAGAGGTAAGGGACTGTGGCTATGGAATATTACATATACTATCAGGTATGGTCAGTGTGTTGGTTAGCTTTGCTAAAATGCTTGTTTTTAAATCATTGTTACGAGGCATAGCTCACTATTTAAGGGAGGGAATTTATTTGGAAAAAATGTAAAATCTCTAAGGGCAATAAATCTTTAATTTGTGTCTTTGTATCCCAAGCATCTAGTCCAGTAATTAGCTAATAAGTGCTTATTGAATACTTATTGATTGACTGAATTGTGATATAAAAGCAAAAGGGTCAATAAAATAAGAGAAAAAAATTTTTTAATGTAATATCTGTAATAAATGTAATAAATATAATATATAATGACCAAATTTGGCCCCCGAGAACAAGTTAAAAAATTGAACTCTCTTTGTTATTTGCAGAGTGAGCTCTCAAGGTGTGGAACATCACATTGTCTGTTGATATGCTGATCAGTTTTGCAGAACTCTTTTTTCCTCCATTTTATTTTTTGTTTCAAGAGATGACCTTTGTAAACAATTTTCCATTATGCAATGAAGATAGTTATCCATTAAAATACAACTTGTATTTTTTCCTCTTAAGGCTTACATACAGAAAGTGGAGACAACAGAAATGATTGAATTGGGACAAAAATTGGTAGATGCCAAAAATTGCCTTGCTTTTCTGATAGAGTGTGCCAACTTCTCTCCAGCTGATATTCGACTAAATAATAATGTTTTTCAATGGTATGGGAGAATGGGAGAGATTTTTGAAGAACACAGAAAAATAATTAAAGAGAAAACAGAACAATACCAAGATGGACTTAAGGTTTGCCTTGTAAATTAACAAAAATATTGTATTATTAAGAAAAATGTTTATAGTGTAAACTTCAACATAAAGTGTAAGCTCTTAAAGGGCAAGTACCATGTTTTTACTCCTTTGGTATCAAGCTTCCATTTCACATATAGCACAATCTAATAAAGTATAGTATACATCATAGGTAGAATACTTTATTTAACAAGTGAATAGAAAAGAAAGGTATGAAACATAGTAAACTATTGATTCTTCAGTTCATTTGGGAGAAAACCTTAGAATAGATTATCCCTCAAAACACTGTAAAGTGATAGACCTTATTAATAAGAAAGTAATTTGTAATATTGATTAATGTTTCCATTTTCAACTATTATCTATTTAAAATTTCATAATACAGAAATCTTTCATAAGTCACTTAAAATTCTTTTGCCCCTAATTAGTGAAGGATTAGTAGCAGAGGAGTAAATTACATATTACTTATATAAAATTTCTTTGAATCATAGACTTGTTGAGCTGTAATTATTAACCAGTACAGAAAGATCTACATGGTGTTATGTGTGATATTCCAGAATCAATTTCTGAAATTAAGGAATTTTAGGTATTTTTTTCCTTTTTCCTTTTTGATCTTTTCTACTTATGTGTCAATGCTAGCAAGTGGCAAAGCATACAAAGTTATAAAAAATGAAAAGGTGAGAATAACAAAAAATGATTTACAAGAACCTAAGAAAATAGCAAATCCTCCCTTACTCATGAGATTTAATTGTACAATATTTTATTTCAACCTAATTTTTCCTGACTTTTAACTCAGAGTACCCTTCCAGTAAGCTTATCTCATTTTTTTCTTTCAATTTTTTTTTCTTGGATGTTGATACTTAAATTTTCAAAGCAGGATATGAAGCCAGAATATTGACATTGTCTCCAACTTTTGCATTTCTTCAGTAAATAAGTTTAAGAAAGGCAAGAATCATAACATACAAAAATAGAATTTTTGTTTTAGGATATGACACTAAAATCTTGTGAATTTTTCCTAATTGAAGGACACATTATGACAGTGAGAAGTAAGAATCATAGAATATACATGTATAAAGAAATACAATTTTGTAAATTCAAATTGGTTTAGTAAACTGGAGGGACAGGATAGAAGGGAATCTTGAAGAACTTTAGCAAATGGATTAACTTTTTTTATTATTTAGTCAATATAAACACAGCGTGGTTTTACGATATCCTGAAAAGATGGCTTGCCTTCAGGAGGTTAAACATTTCTGTGGCTACATATAAATTTTTTTAATAGCTCTTTTTCACAGTTAATGTATATATAAACCTTAATCCAACCCTCTATAGAATAATACATTCTGAATTAATGGAGTATAAGTAAATGATACTTAACTGCTTTTTAATTGGACTAATTTTTGGCCCTGGTTTCTGAAGTTTTGTTTTAGGATCCAATTCCCTTCCATTTTATCTTTCTTAGGATTTTGCCAGGGCTTTTGACAGGAAGAGTTTCGTTATAGTTTCTAAGATAGTAATTTTCATAGATACATAGGTTTCTACTTCATTCAAACAGTAAAGAGCCTTTTTTTTTTTTTTAAAAAAAAACTAGTTACGATGTGAGCGATTTGTTGAGGAACTCGACAGTTATTCCAAGCAAGTAGAAGAATTTTTCGCATTTGGAGATATTCAAGATATTAATCGATACCTCAAAAAAGCTCAAGCACTAAATGCAAAGTTGGATGCAGCAGCAGAAAAGGTATAATTTGTAAATTGTCAAGGGATGGAATTGGCATAAGCAAAGCAACTTTATGGTATGAATGTTTTAATGTTAGGAAAATAAATTCAGGTAATTTCAGAATTGGAAGGGACATATGTGAGCACCTAGTCCAACCCACACCTGAACAGAAATGTTCTATACATCTACTACACATCAGAGAAGTGGTCATCTAGTCTTTGTGTGTAAACTTCTATTGAGGGAGGAATGCCTCACCTTCTGTAGCAGCCCATTTCACTTTGGAATAGCTCAAGTATTATGAAGTTCTACTATATTCAGAATTAATTTTGTTTTTCTTTATAATTTCTTCCCTTCTTCCCTTTGCTCCTTGCTCTACGCTCTGGGACTGAGTAGAGTCAGTCTAATCTCTTCCCTTTGGCACTCTTTCAAATACTTGAAGACATGCATCATATCCCTCTTCACTTAGTCTTTTCTTCTATAGGCTAATCAAGCCCATTTCCTTCATTTGGTCCTCATGACGTGAATGAGCAGCCTTTCTCAATCCTGGTTATTCTACTCTAGAAATGCCCAAGTCTTTCCTAAAATAGAGCATCCATGTATGAACAGATCTGGCCCAATTAAGACAAAGTACAGGACCATTACTTTCTTTCTTATTCTTAGAAATTATGCTTTTCAGTATTATAACATGAGATTTTATTAGATTTCCTGGCTACCACATGATGATATGTTTTTGACTTGCTGTGTAGATCCCCTATTTCATCTTGTTAATTTTTAAAATTTTTAAATTTTTTTGCTAATTTTTAAAATTCGGATGTAAGACTTTGTATTTATCCTTCTTAAATTTCATCATATTAATTAGATCCCACCTATTATTACTACTAGTTCTAGTCTACAGAGTTGTTATTTAAAAAAAAATTTAGTTTAATTTAGTAAATTTTTTTGTATTAACATTGTTAGAAAAGAGCTCAAGTTGTATGTTCTAAAGGCTGATCTTGAAAATATTATCTGTTAGAAGAACTGGTACATGTGGAGTTTAATTTTTAGAAAATATTTCATGTTTGTCTTTTCAGATTGAGCAGTTTAATGCAGAAGAAGAGGCATTTGGTTGGCCGGCATCTGTATATCCACAGCGTAAAAAAATCCAAGATACTTTGAACCCTTATCTTCGTCTCTATGACATGGCTGTAGAATTTAGCAACAAATTTAGAAATTGGACAGAAGGCCCATATACCAAGGTGAATCCTGACCTACTAGAAGGAGATGTAGGGAACTACTGGAGAGCACTATATAAATTAGAAAAAGTCTTCCATGATTCTCCAAATGCATTAGCAGTAACCAGAAAGGTGAAAACAAAAGTTGAAGAATTCAAGGAGCACATTCCCCTTATTCAGGTGATTTGCAATCCTGGTTTGCGGAGCCGACATTGGGAAGCCATGTCTGATATTGTTGGTTATGTCCTAAAGCCATCAGAAGACTCAACTGTCTCTTCATTTCTAGAAATGGATCTTGAACCATACTTGGACAGATTTGAAAATATTAGTGAAGCAGCTAGCAAAGAACATTCACTTGAAAAAGCCATGGAGAAGATGATTGGGGAATGGGATTCAATGGAATTTGTCATTCTGCCTTATAGAGAAGCTGGGACATATATTTTGTCAGCAGTGGATGAAATTCAGATGTTATTAGATGACCATATTGTTAAAACACAGACTATGCGAGGATCTCCATTCATTAAGCCTTATGAAAAAGAAATGAGGTAAATTAATGTGTGCCTATATCTTCACACAGCCTTTACATCTTTAGTGCTTCAAATATGTTTATATTATATCCTAAATGAGGAGTACACTGCCATCTACAAAACTGGTTCTTTTCTGCTCGAGAAGGAACTTGCATTGCTAAATGTGAAGTGGGTGTAATTACATAGTAAATTTTGGTATATTGTTAGTTCAAGCTATTTTTGTTGTTTAGTTGTTTCAGTTGTGTCTGACTCTTTGTGACCTCATTTGAGGTTTTCTTGGCAAAGATACTGGAGTGGTTTGCCATTTCCTTCTCCAGTTCATTTTACAGATGAGGAAACTGAAGCAAACAGGGTTAAGTGATTTGCCTAGGGTCACACAGCTAGGAAATGTCCAAGGCCAGACTTGAACTCAGGAAGATGAGTCCTGACTCCAGGCCTGGTGCTTTAACTGCTGTGCCATCTAATTGCCCAGAGGTTGGATTAGGTAATCACTAACAATTGTTTACTGTCCTAACTCTTATTTCACTGTTGAAACAACAAGGGAGGGGAGGAAGATGAGTACATCATTAAAATGCATTGTTAAATATGGAAAATATTTGGGGGAATTTTAAAAAATGCATTAATGTAACTTAAATATATCAATGTCTTAGAACTATTCTCTTGGTTTTAAGGTTCTAAAATACATTAATCATAATTCATATATGAATTATGGAATGACTCATGTGGAATAATATTGAATCTGTAAAATAAATATAAACGTTCTAGCTGTAAATTCTGTTGATATTAACAGATTGATCTGTTTCTTATAGTTTAGGATATTACAAATTTCTTGATGAATTATAACCTTAAAATGAGAAACATAATAGTAATTCTATTATGTTTTAAATATGCCTATTTGTTATTATTATTATTATGCCCAGATAGATAGAATCACGTGAAATTTCCTTCAAACATAAATTTCTTCTTGGGAATTGAGGTCTGTTAGTTTACAACGTAAGTTTTTCTAGTCTAATTGACATCAAACTGAATGTTAAAGGATATGAAGTCCAGATGTGGTTGTCTCTCCTCAATAATTATATAATTTTCTCTGAAAATTAGTATGTACTTCTCTATCAATAATTACTAGATATAAAATTAGAAGCTTTGAGTTTTTATGTTATGAATGATATCTAGAAACCTATATGCTGTGTGACCCCAGGCAAATCATTTAACCTAAACTAGAAAATAAAATTAGGAAATAAATGCCCTCCCTATCTCACAGAGCTATTATGAGGGAAGAGCACTATATAAATTTGAGAAGTTATTCTTACAGAAACACATATCATAACAGATCTGTATATGCATACACATGTGTGACTTTTAAAAGGTTTTGTGGAGCAAAGTAAGTAAATTGTCTTTCAGTGTATATACAGTAGTTGGGATCAGGAACCACCACATAAAGAAATGTTAATTCAGCCCTTTGAAATTTTGTAATTTTAGAAAAATATGTTAAAATTGTTGTTCTTTCTTGAGAAGGGTATTAAGAGCTATTACTTTATGATTCACAGAGAATGGGAAGGTAAACTATTGCTGCTTCAGGAAATTCTGGATGAATGGCTAAAGGTTCAGGCAACTTGGCTATATTTGGAGCCAATTTTTAGTTCTCCTGACATTATGGCTCAAATGCCTGAGGAAGGCAGAAGATTTTCTACAGTGGACAAAACATGGCGAGAACTGATAAAAGCTGTCATACAAGTAAGGAAATTATCCAAATAACAAATGTGGTTATGCCATTCAGGTAGCAAATTTTGTTTTGTAATATAAATCAGGAAACAGTGACCTTATTTTCATTTGTTTTAGCTATAAATTCAGGATCTCTAACTTTAAGCAATAACTTTAAAACAATAACTTTAAAATACTTCTGATAATAACAAATAATCCAAATATCTTGCTATTTCTTCTTACTTGAGGCCCAAATTTAAAGGGTATTAGTAAATATTGTTAGTATATTGTTCATGCCATTTTTGTTGTTCATTCATTTCAGTTGTGTCTGACTCTTTGTGTCCTCATTTGGGATTTTCTTGGCAAAGATACTGGAATGGTTTACCATCCTCCTGGTCGTTTGACAGATGAGGAAATTGTGAGAAACAGGGGTATGTGACTTTTCCTAGGGTCACACAGCTAGGAAGTATCTGAGGCTGGATTTGAACTTGGGAAGATGAGTTTTTCTTTCTCCAGGCCCAGTGCTCTATCCACTGGGCTACCTAGCTGCCCAACTTCATGCCATATATTCTTTTTTTATTATTTAAGTATTTATTTTTCGTTTTCAACATTCACTTCCACAAGATTTTGAGTTCCAATTTTTCTCCCCATCTCACCCCTTCCCCCATCCCAAGACTGCATGCATTCTGAACGCTTCTTCCCCTAAGCTGCCCTCCTGTCTATCACCCCCTTCCTTCTATTTTCCTATAGGGCAGGATAGATTTCTATACCCTATTGCCTATATATCTTATTTCCCAGTTGCATGTGAAAACAATTTTTAACATTTGTTTTTAAAACTTTGGGTTCCAGATTCTCTTTCTTCCTCCTTCCCCACCAACCGTCATTGAGAAGGCAAGCAACTTGATACAGGTTATACATGTGTAGTCATGCAAAACACTTCCATAATAGTCATGTTGTGAAAAATTAACTATATTTCCCTTCATCCTATCCCACCCCCCATTCTATTCTCTCCTTTGACCTTTCCCCTTCTCAAAAGTGTTTGATTCTGATTACCCCTCCCCTAATCTGCCCTCCCATCTATCATTCTCCCTTCTCTTACCCCTGAAGGGTAGATAGATTTCCATACCCAATTGAGTGTGTATGTTATTACTTCCTTATGCCAAATCTGATGAGAATAAGATTCACTCATTCCCTCTCACCTTTCCCCACTTCCCGTCCACTGTAAAAGCCTTTTCTTGTCTGTTTCATGTGAAATAATTTACCCCATTCTACCTCTCCCTTTCTCCTTCTCCCAGTATGATCCTCTCTCACCCCTTAATTTTATTTTTTAGATATCACTCCTTCATCTTCAACTCAACCTGTGCTCTCTGTCTATCTGTCTGTCTGTCTGTCTGTCTGTCTGTCTGTCTGTCTATCTATCTATCTATCTTTTCCCTCCAACTACCCTAATATTGACAAAGGTCTCGTGAGTTACAAATATCATCTTTACATGTAGGAATGTAAACAGTTCAACCTTAATAAGTCCCTTATGATTTCTCTTTCCTGTTTACCTTTTCATGCTTCTCTTGAGTCTTGTATTGGAAAGTCAGATTGTCTATTCAGCTCTGGTCTTTTCATCAGGAATGCTTGAAAGTCCTCTATTTCACTGAATGTCAATTTTTTCCTCTGAAAGATCATGCTCAGTTTTGCTGGGTAAGTGATTCTTGGTTGTAATCTTATCTCCTTTGACCTCTGGAATATGATATTCCAAGCCCTCTTGTCCCTTAATGTAGGAGCTGCTAAATCTTGTATTATCTTGATTGTGTTTCCACAATACTTGAATTGTTTCTTTGGGTGCTTGCAATATTTTCTCCTTGACCTGGGAACTCTGGAATTTGTCTACAGTGTTCCTAGGAGTTTTCCTTTTGGGATCTCTTTCAGAAGGTGATCAATGGATTCTTTCAGTTTCTGTTTTACCCGATGGTTCTAAAATATCAGGGTGGTTTTCCTTGATAATTTTTTGAAAGATGATGTCTAGGCTCTTCATGGCTTTCAAGTAGTCCAATAATTTTTTCCATTCTTTTGGTTTTGTTTTACAATTTCTTGATTTCTCATAAAGTCATTAGCTTCCATTTGCTCTGTTCTAATTTTTGAGGAAGTATTTTCTTCAGTGAGTTTTTGGACTTCCTTTTCCATTGGGTCAATTCTGCTTTTGAAAGCATTCTTCTCCTCCTTGGCTTTTTGGACCTCTTTTGTCATTTGGGTTAGGCTATTTTTTAAGGTGTTATTTTCTTCAGTATTTTTTGGGTCTTCTTTAGCAAGCTGTTGACTTGTTTGTCATGATTTTCTTGCATCACTGTCATTTCTCTTCCCAGTTTTTCCTCTACTTCTCTTACTTGCTTCTCAAAATCCTTTTTGGGTTCTTCCATGGCCTGAGACTGATTCATATTTTTCTTGGAGGCTTTGGTTGTGGGAGCTTTGACTTTGTTGTCTTCTTCTGGTTGTATTTTTTGATCTTCTTTGTTACCAAATTAAGATTCGATGGTCTGACTTTTTTTTTGCAGTTTGCTCATGTTCTCAGCTAATTATTTGACTTTTAAGCTCTTTGTTAAGGTGGGGTCTGCTTCCAATGTGGAGAATGCACCATCCCAAGCTTTGGGGGTTTTGTGTAGCTGTATTTAGAGATACTTCTAGGGACCTGTAAATTTTCAGTTCTTCCAAGTTGGTATGATCAAAGGCAAGGTGTTTACTCCTTTTCTGGCCTGTGCTGTGGTGTATGATTGACCACAAGCACTCTTTTCTGCCTTGGAACTGTGAGGAGCATTCCCTCTCTACTGCCACCACAACCTCCATCACTCCAAAGGTCCTCCTCACCCTAGAACTTCCACCCAGAACTGCAACCCGGATCCAAGCA